>NW_025334009.1:6625938-7875938 GCF_019186645.2 Phyllostomus hastatus
GGAGGGGGGTGCTGTGCTGAGCTCTAGCGAGTGGAACTCCCTGGGGTGCCCGAAATAATTCAGGAAACTTACCGAGCAAGGGGCTGGGAACCACGGAATCACCCCGTGTAAGCCAAAGAAGTCTGTCTGTGGCTGTTAATACAGAGACTGGGGGGCTCTAGCAGAATGGTACCTGCGCCCGGCTCTGAATGGAGTACTGCTCCCGGGGTCCCGTCACACCCACCACACGCGGAACTTCCTTCCATGCGTAGTCCTGCCAGAGAGGCCTGCAGAGCGGAGAGTCTGGACTTGGTCACGCTCGCAGGCGGTGGTGCAGCTGCTTGGTGCCTGCTGGCTGACAAGCGTCTCTCCGGGGGGAGAGTTCAGCCTGAGACCTGCTTGTGCGGGAGCCTGGAGCGAGGCTGCGGGGAGGAGCTGGCCCCCGGCTCCTGGAACTCGTCGTGGCTGCTCCCAGCAGCGGAAGGGGACCTCGTGGTTCTGTGCAACCAAACCGAGGGTAGGAGGTGCCCTTGCAAGCTCAGCAGCTCATCAGTTTTCCTCAGAAATACGTGTCACCCATCAGGTCCCGGGTTCCACCAGGAGCACGAATCCACCCACTGGAGATGGAGGGAAGGGTGTTGGGTACAAGGCCAGGCCATTCTGAGTGAGACCAACGAAAGAGCCAGGTGTCCATGAGGGAGGGAGAGGAGACCCAAGCAACGAGGCAAAGGCCCAGTAGCCAGGCTGGTGTATGACCCTGGAACCAGGGCAGGCCAAGGGCCACCATGCGTGGGAGCCTCAAGGTCTGGGCTGCAGCGCCCTTGGAGACCGGTAGGAGGGAGCCTGAGGGTGCTGTCGTCTACAGAGACTGAAACCAGGCCGAGGCCAGCTGCCGTCCCCCCACCCCACCGACACCCGGAACCGCTCCCAGGAAGTGCGCAGAGGTGGGAATTCATGGTGCCTCACGTTAGCGACGACCTTGAACCAGCGCCCTTCCTTTCCACTGCCCAGCATGCTGGAGGTCATTGCAAAGACCACGGGGAGACCTCTTCGCAGCTGCCGGCATGGACGTGTCTTTGAGAAGTCTGCTCTTCGAAGGGCAGAAAGGGAGTTTCCAGCCTGGATGTTGAGGTCCTCCCACATTTTCTGCAGAAAGCAGCGGCTTTCTCTGGAACCAGTTGAGAAGGAAGAGGAGGCGGGGTGGGTGCAAAGGGCAAGAGGCCAGAGAAGAGGGGAGAGTTGCCTCCACAGCCCGGAGGGAGGTTTCGAGGAACGTGCTGGACACATAGGTGTCGGGTTAACGTGCCCCTGGTCCCCCCAGCCCCTGAGATCTCTAGCGAGCTCCCCACTGCTCACTAGTGCGTGCACCCCAGTTTAATGATGTGAAACCGTGTGGTTCCTCTGGGCTAATACCAACAGCTGCCATTAGTTAGGGAGGCTGAAAGTCCCCTGCCCCACCTCAACCCCACTCCAGGTCACCAGAAGAGTAAGTCTCGGGATGAATTCCTCCCCCAAGACTGACATCTGTCAGCAGGCAGGCCACCCCGTCCAGTGCAGCAGGACCGTTCAGGGCCACAGAGGGGCGGGGGGTGGGGATGAGAACAGAAAACCGAAGCAAAGACGTACACACCTTAGGGAGAGCCCATGTAAACGGGCTCTTAGAACGTTCACTTATACACCCCTGTTACTTCATTCAAAGCCTTATTGGAGGCAGGGATGAGTTGCATTGCTTTCAAGATCACATATGACCTCGCCCCCCAACCAGCAGAGGAGGGAGAGGCTGAAACACCAACAGCACAAATGAGCTTCTGGCACTGTGACCTGTGAATGATTCTCTGCTCCGGGAAGGTGTAGACACTGAAGGTGTAAACGTGGGATGTTGTGCCTCCCACACCAAGCATTTCCGCCCCCCCCGCCGAGGTGTCCACTGGGAAGATCTACAAGGAGATGCCCTGGTGAAGACACAGAGGGAGCTGTGGGGTGGGGGGCAGGGAGGAACTCCCGTCCAGCAGGCGGGCAGGGTGTCTGGCACCTGCGCAGGAGCACAGGTGAAAACCAGGTGCGCATCCGGTGCTGGAGTCCAGCCAGCCGTGCACTGAGAGGGGCAGAACCCCACCAAAAGGACCCCAACAGCAGTGAGCCTCCCAGACTCAGGAAGGGGGCTGCAGGTAGATGGGCACCTGGGACAGCAGTGGGTTCTGGGGCTGCAGCCACCGGAGCGAGACCCTGGGAGAGCAGAGAGCTCCGGCACCGAGTGAGCGGAGACCGCGGGCAACGGGGGGAAGGAGAGCGGGTTCTGAGCCCATGAGCAGCAGAGGCGGGCCACAGAGAGTGAGAGGAAACCCCAGTCACTGGAAACCCCTGGCGACTCCCGAGGCTCAGGCCCGGAGTGTGGCACTGCAGCTCCTTAACTGCCCCTTCCCAAGGGCAGGGCTAATCCCAGAAACAGAGGAAGCGTTTTCCTTAGGATGCGTTCAGCTGCAAGTAACGGGAAACCGAACGAGAAATAGAGGAAGCGTTTTCATTAGGATGCGTTCAGCTGCAAGTAACGGGAAACCGAACGAGAAGTGGCCGAAACCCTGAAGGTCATTGACTTGCAAACAGGCGGGTCAGCACAGCAGGCCGACGGCCGGCCTCATCCGGGGCCTCCGACCCCGCTCTCCGGTGACCTTCTGGACTCTGCCTACTGCGGGATGGTGGCTTCATCCGCAGGCCGGCCTCGGGGGAGGGCGGAGCAGCACCGCAGGGCCAGCTTTCTCTGGGGCCCACGACGCGCATGGGCCGGACAGACGTCTGAACAGAATCGTTCTTCTGTGAGGAGGAAGGTGGGGGATGACACCGAGGGCGGGACGGAGCACCGTGGGGCGGAGCAAGGGACTCATGTTCTCACGGCCCCTCCTCCACGTGAGCTGGGCGGGGGGTGGGGGGGCACTTCTGCTCTTGAGGCCTCAAACTTTTCGTCTCGTAGCAAAGTGATTAAACTTAGAGAATCTTTAAGTCGTCTTTGACTCTATGAAATGAGACGTTTATGGATTACTCCAGGCGGGCCTTCAAGTAAGGAAAACAGCACTAGCCCCTTGTGGAAGATGATACTTCCCAGAGATGGCCTCAGCAGCTCCTCCAGCCCACATGCCCCCCTGTGGCGGGACCTCGAGCTGATTCTCACCCCCAGGGTCTGCACTGGCCGGATGACCCGCCTACACCTGGGGGCCAGAGTAGCTTATAACTAACAAACCGATGGCCTTTTCAAAAGACCATGCAGATTCCAGGTGGCTCCCTCTGAACACTAGCTGCAAGGGAGTCCAGCACTGTACAAGAAAGCCAACTACCCTCAGACTGCCATGCCGGAGAGACCGTGAGCAGGCAGCTGTGTGGAGGACTCGCTGAGCTTCCAGCCCGAGGCCAGCGTCAGGCGCCGGCCCCGAGTGTGCGCCACCTTGGGCCCCAGCCCAGGCTGACCTCCAGATGACCGAAACCTCGGCTGGCATCATAGTGCAACCCTGTGAGAAACACCACAGCTGAACGGTCCAGCCAAGCCTGTCCAGAATGCTCAACCCAGAACGTCAGGAGCAAAATGAACTGGACGTTCTGCTCCACCCTCGTTTTCAGAGTGATTCGTCGTGCCTCAGTGGCAATCGGAATGTGCTTACAGAGGAGTGGGTATCAAGGAACCAGGAAAGACTTTAGACTCAGCTGTGAGAGACTGTTTCTGATAGTTGCACAACACTGAAGAATACTTAAATTCTTTTTTGTGGCCACCGAGGAATCAGGCGGAGAGACTCTTTGAGGAATGACCTGGGGCAGTCTTGCCAGGGGGTGATAACAAGGGACCTTCATAGCTATGTAGCCCTTCCAGGTTCCCGAAGGGCCCACGAACTCATTCGAGTGTCGGAAGTAAGGGCTAGGGCACGATTCAGTCTCCACCCCTGTACAGTCCCCCTCCTGGAATCCCTGAGCCTTTGACACCCCGATTTTCCTCAGAGAGAGCAGTAATGGATGAGCAAAGCGTCCCTGCAGTGAGCCCCACGTGTAATGGGCGCCATGCCGGCCAGTTCCCTCACTGTCTCCACGCTGTGCCTTTCTGTGGGGACAGAAAACAGGGCTGGGGGCCTGTGAACTGCCAGGTGTCCCCGCTGGCCCTCCCGTGCCCCTCTCAGGGTCTCCAGGTCCAGCCCCATGGCCCCTTGTACACCTGTGTCTAGCAGCTGCCACCTAGGCTCTCAGCAGGTACGCCCTCGGGTTAAGGGTCTTCCCTGACGAGGTCACACAAACGACAAACCCCCACCGGGTCTCTGAGCAGTGGGCAGGGCAGGTGTTACTAATGCACTGTGGCGACTAGCCTTCAAGGGGACCCCCCGGTCGTTCGTACCTCCTGGTATTCGCATCCTTCTACAGGTTGGCTTGGGTGACAGATAGGATGGAGCGTAACTTCAGCAGCTGGGTCACCGACGACAGGACGGCTTCTGTCCTCTCTCTCAGACCGCTCACTCGGGGGGAGGCCAGCCACCACGTCATGAGGACCCTCACGCCGCGCCATGGAGGGCCTCCTGCCGTTGAGCCGTCTCGAAAGCAGGTCTTCCAGCCCCCATGAAGACTTCTGACGACAGTGGGCCCAGCAGACACCTTGACCTTGTCTCAGGAAAGACCGTGAACCAAAACCACATGGCACTGAGTTGCTCCTCCATTCCTGACCCAAGGACACCGCGCGAGATAATGAATGTTTATTGTTTAAGCTACTAAACTTTGAAGGAATGTTTAAAAGGGTGATCGGTCATTAATCTGCCCATCGTACGAATGAGAAACTGGGGTCCAGAGACGTGCGGTGACGAGCCCGAAGCCGCGCAGCTGGAACCGGGAAGAGAGCCCTCGCCTTGTGAGTGCTGACGCAGACAGCACGGGTCCGCCCGCCGCCCGCCCGTGACTCAGCAGGCCCCCAGTCTGGCCCCGGAAGAGGGAGCGATGAGGCTGCAGGCACGGGGCAGTGACTGCGCAAGCACCCTGGCCGCGCTCAGGGCCTGGACCCACAGGGCTCCTCCCTGGGAGCCCAGGGCTGGGGAAGGTGGCTGACACCGCTGCCCCCGCCTGCGTGGGGCCTCCGTGACGAGGAGAAACGAGCCAGCACGGGGACCTTCTGACCTGGGCAGCACTCCTGCAGGCACAGGCTCACAGCGCTCCGGGCCTCAGCGCAACAACCCCGCCCCCACCCCTACCACAAAGGAAGCTACTCAGAACCACGATGCTGCAATTCTCCTGCGCTGTGGTGGACCTGTGGGTGCAGGGACTTGTGTTTAAGACCCCTGACAATGACTCAGGCACCAGCCTGGCCTCCCAACGCTCCCACTGCTGATTCATGCATCTGCTTTAGAGAAGTCACACCAGTGAGGGGCACTTTCAGGTCCCATGTGAATCACTGGCCATGTGATGGCCGGTCACCTGGCCGCAGCCCGGGCCTGTGGCCTACGTGAGCTCTCCCTAGTGACCGTGTGTGGCGGTCATGCGGTCAGCATGGGGCCAGTCTACTGGCTGCTTCTTCATCCTTCCGGCTGATGGGACTTCTTGCAGCCAGAGCTACTGCAATCCCCCAGGGCGAGACTGGGACTGGGGGCGGTGCATCCAGAGGGAGGCTTAAGACAAAAGGTTAAACAGTTGCCGCTTGCCTTCAGGGTCTCAAGTCTGCCGTCAACACCACGGAGGAGGCACCAGACAGCGGCCTAACCCCAGGGGCTGGGGTTGGCAGCAGGAAGCAGAGAAATGCTCGTGGGGCGGGCAGAGGTTGTGGCAGAGAGCAGCCCCTTGGCCGTGCAAGGGAACAAGGCCTGTGGAAGGGAACCAGGGAGAGACCTGAGGCAGCGACTTTTCTTGATAAAGGACCTTCACAGCCCAGCAGACCTTGTGCCTACGGCCTGGCAGGGTATTCAAGGACCCCCACGATGGAAGAAGAAACAGCAGGGTATAGAACGCCTGGGTGGTAAGGTAATCTAAAGTCCAGATTCCCCCACGTGGATAACCTTGGAACAGCTGTTGGCCCATCTGGGCCTCAGCTTCCTCATGAGAAAGTCACACAAATGCTGCTGCTCCACATGGGCTCCCTGGAGCCTGGGGGGCTCTGCAGACTGGCCTCGGCGTCTGCCGTGGGGAGGGAGCCTCTGAACCCCGTGGTTTAGTGGTGCCGCCCAGTGCCACCCGGTAGGAACAGAGAGCGAGTCACATAGGCCATGTTAAAGTATTTTGGTGGCCGCACTTTCAACAATGTAAAAATATAAATAGGTAAAATTAATTTTAATAGCATCTTTCAACATGTCATCAATGTATTACCTTGATTAAGATCTTTCACATTCCACATTTTGTACTAAATCGTCAGTAGCTGGTGTGTAATTTGTACTTAAGGGCATCTCCGTTCGGACCAGCCACACTTGCAGCGCCCCATAGTTCCAATTGCGTGCCTGACCCGTGAAAAGGAAGGACGAGTCAAGGCTTTAAGAGAAGACTGCCCCCTGGTGGACAACACAGGAAAGTACAGGGGAGACCAAAGGATTAGAATGAGCCAACACTGGAAAGCAAGAGAAGTAGCAGGGGTGGGGGCATGGGGTTTGGGGGTGTGGGTGGCTCAGTCCAGCCAGAGCGTGAAGGTAGAGGAAGGAGCATGACCGAAGAGGTCCTGAATTCATCTGGACTCCCCCAGCATCATGGGGTTTTCATGACACCTAGTTAGGGTCTCAGTTCCTTGGTTCAGTGATCATGTATATTGGCATTACATATATGTATATATATATATGGTGAGGGCATTTGGGAAGAACACATGCAAATAGAGAGCCAGGTCAAGGCCAAACCCCCGAGGGGTTTGGGAGAGAGATCTGATGGCAGAGTCACTGCTAGGGAGAGAGAGGCGTGGACTGTTCTTTCCAGACAAAGCAGGATGGGGCACAGACATGGGTATGGTGAGCAGGGAAAAACTATCTGGACAATAATACGGGCTGAAGATCAATTATCATGGTCAAGTCCAAGGACTCAGAGGCATTCAAGAGGCAGAATAGCAGAGCTGCTTAGGAACAGACTCTGGAGCCGGCTCCGCTGCTTCCTGGCTGCGTGACACGGGGCAACTTACCTCCCGTGCCTCAGTTTCCTCGTGTATATAATGGGGAGAAGAGTCGTAGCTGCCCCTTGTGTTTGCAGCATGAGGAGTTGTATTTGGTAACGATAGATTCTTCTTTCCTAATACCATGTGTCAAATGCTTGGAAGAAAGATAAGAAAGTCCCATAGATTAGTTACTATCATTATGGGAATGTCTTTAGAGAGGCAACATTTTCTGTGAGTGCTCACACAGGAGTCAGCCTTTTCCCCAGTGAGCTGAAGTTCAAGTGCAATCACATGGCAACGTCTGACTATGTCCTGCTTCGAAATGACAGTGTTGTTTCAACAGAGGGCAGTGGCCAACAGCCTATTTCTCTAGCATCTTCAGACTGAAACTGACAGGGAGGCTGTCCTTTGGACCAGGGGGAGGAGACATTCAGGACCCCGAGGTTCAGCCCTGGTTTTACATATCCCTCCTTGCCGGGGAAAATGTGAACTTGTCAGGATTCCCGATTCTCTCTCTTAACTGTGATGCTGATGAATTCCATGATCTTCTAATTTAAAAGAAAAGAATTCAAATGGCTGCATTTTGTTGAACCACTGGTATATATATTCTATGTGTAGAGGGAGTATATAAAGAGTCTACATTCATATTCTATGAATATAGAATATGTCTATGTAACATATATACCAGTTATACACCAGTTATTCCCTGGTGGCTGCACAGTCTGGAGTGGTAGCTTCTGTTTCATTCCTGACGTTAGCTATTTGTGTCTTTTCTGGTTTTTGTTGGTCTTTCCAGAAGTGCATCACTTTACCGATCTTTTCAAAGAACAAATGTTTTGCATCATTTCTCAGTCGTTTTTGCTTTCAATTGTATTATTTCTGCTCTTCTCTTTTCTTTTTCCTTCCTTCTCCTTCCTTTGTGTTTATTTTGTTTTCCCTTTTCTCTGCCCTCAAGCTAGGAACGTGATACATTTCCTCTTCTCTGATGGAAGCATTCAGTGCTATAAATTTCCCTCCTGGCACTGCTTTCACTGTTTCCCACAAAGTCCGATGTGCTATGTTTTATTTTTATTTCATTTAATGTATTTTTATCTCCCTCTAGACTTTGTCGGTCCTTGAGTTATTTAAAAGTGTGGCGCCCAGGTTCCAATAACTCGCTTGGTGAGATTTCCAGGCACAGTAAGTTCGTTTACTAGTTCATTAGACAAGGATTCAGCTGTCGGTTTCATAGTGAGGATGTACTATAGACAGAAGGACGTCTTCATTGTTGAAGGAGCCTGCAGCTGTGTGAGCTAACTTTGTTGACATGGAAACATATATGGAACCACACACACATGCATGCACACACGTATGTGCCTGGCATTCTTATACCCACACTTCACCAGCAGAGCACAAACTCTCATTTTCAAACGGCAAGACTGACGGCAAACAGCATGGCAGGCAAGAAACAGGAAAAGGAAGCAAAAAAAGGATCAGGTCAGCACTGCACCTCTAGAGGAATTAGGCCAAACCAGAAACCTCCGGTGGAAACATCAGATATTTCCTGGTGTGGGCTGACAGTAAACAAGATGTACTTCTCGTAGGTTACCCACACCTGCCTCCGAGTCCGCTTCCTCCCCTCTTCCCCCCGCGCTGCCGCCCCGGCCCACCGACACCCATGCACTCATTCTGCTTCGAAACACGGAAGAAATGAAAGATACTGGATTTCATCCAACAATGGAACGGCACTTCCAGGAACTAAAGAAGCAGCAAAAAGGAAGAAAGGTGTGTCCCGCAAAACCGTTCAGTGTCTGATAGGTAACTCCCTTCCCAAATGGCGTGTGCGGAGAAGCACAGTCAATATTGTAGTTATGTTTATAGTCAATATACGTAAACATACAAGTATGTTGATAGAGCCTCCCTATCCATCTGACAACTACTTCTGTCTTGTAGGTTTTATGGTTTCATTCCTTACACTTCAATTAATCCATATGGTTACAGCTTCACAAGACATCTGCATACCCGGCAGTGTCACTCCGAGACCGAGCCAGAGAGTGCATCCTTGCACTCTGAGCTCCAGCCGCAGAGGGAAGGATCCCACTTCACCTTCCCCATCTAAGCTAAGGGCACCCGATCGGCTTTGCAGCCCTGGTGCAGACCAGGGCTTTGCAACCTCGGCACTACTGCCACCGCAAGTCATCTCCTGTCGTGGGAGTTTGTCGTTTGGCTACATCCTGGGCCTCCACCTGCTAGATGTCCTTAGCATCCCCCCAGTTGAAACAACCCAAAATTCCCCCAGACATTGCAAAATTGCCCCCCCTCCTCCGCATGAGAGCCACTTGTTGAGACGTGTGCCTCCTCACTTCCTGCTCTGGATTCTGTAAAAGCCACAATGCTTGGAGCCATGGCAGCCATCTTGCGATCATGAGGACTGATACTACAGAGGTGCTGCGGCTCTGGTACAAGGGATAGAAAGGGCCCTGGTGCTTGATGACATTGCCGTGTTGCTGCATCAGCCCCAGCACTTCCTTCCTCGGGGACGTTAGCAGCCTCCCCCGGCTGAAGCCACGTAGTCAGGTGCTTGTCACTTGCAGCCAGGAGCACCCTGGTGAGTCTGCAGACCACCTTACTCCTCTGCTCGCAGGCCCCCACTAGTTCTCCAGGCAGGAAGGATGCCAAACTCCTGGGCCGAGCACCCTCGGGCCTCTGCCTCCCCCTCCGAATCTCTCCCCAGCCCTCTCTTCTGCAGCCCTTCAGCCAGCCCCGATGTTGACATTGCGGGTCGTGTCCAAGTCACGGGCTTCTTCCTCTTCTCTCCTGCTCACTTCTACTCACCTTTCAAGACTTAGCCCGTGTCTTCTCCCCCCGGAAGTTTTCCCTGTGTCTCCACGCGGGGGCTTGGAGACATGGACCCCAAATTATTTATCCCTCCTCTCACTGTGAGTGACCACTGATTCCTCGTGTGGGCATTCGGGCCTCTGTGGCTTCCCGTACACTGAACACCGAGGCAGAGCGCCAACTGACCGAGCCAGGGGGAGTGCTGTCCTTTGCACACGAGGGGCCCTTGGTGGTAAGGACACGCAGTGCGTGAGATGAGTGGCCGGAACTGAAGGTATCGGGGAGCCCAAGCCGCCCCCACCCGCTGAGGCTGCCCAGCTTTCCAGACCCCAGCCCTGCCAGTCCTGCCCCTTTACACGAGGCGCCTCATTCGCTCTGAACCCCCAGGGGGCCCAGGACGTGCATTGTGGCACGGGTTTCCCCAACACCTGGCGTTCTGCCCCCTGAGTAACTCCTATTTTTCCTTCAGGATTTTCCTGGACATCACCTCCTCCAGGAAGCTTTCCTGGCTTCCCCAAGGCTGGTGTGCCTGTAGCCAGCTCCTCACAGCGCACTCACGGCGCTGCGTCGCCACCGTTCGCTTCCGCATCTGTGAGCCTCCAGCATCAGAGGGGCAAGGACGTGATTTATTCCTTTGGAGCCCCCCACACCTGAAACAAGGCCGGACCCGACAGAACACAGCCAGGGAGGTGGATGCCGCCATGATCTGCAATCCATGCAGGGAAGCTGAGGCACCACAATCACATGGGCACGGAATCCTGAAGTCTGAGTCTGAACGCCAGCAGTCCAGTTCCAGAGTCCGTGATGTTGAAACCCTACACTGCCCGGGCCCCTCCTCCTGAACGCCCCAGACCCTTGTTACAAAGGCAGAGGCCCGGGCCCACGGGCAGACCTCACTTCTCCAGGCCCGGGTAGGGCCTGGGGAACTGCATCCGCCACGAGCCTCTCAGGGCACCAGCTGCCAGCTGAGGAACGGTGGCTGTGTCCCGAGAGCGCGAGGAGCGTCTGGGACTCTACGAGGTCCGGCCTTGAGGTGCCCGTGTCCCTAAATCACGAACACATCCTGGACGTACTCTCCTCCACACTCTTGTTCTCTCTGCCAAGAAGGCTGCCACCAGCGCCCCCCACCCGCCCCAGCAGTGGAGGGAGGCGGAAGAGGGGCCCTCCCCGCTCAGGAGGAGCTGGCACATGCTCCAGGCCGCAGGGACATCCCCACAAGGCCCCCACCAGAGGCCCTGGAGTGGGCTAAGAGTCCTTGAGCTTCTCAGCTGTCCGTTTAATTATGAGTGCCACCAGAAACGTCGCAAGGCCCCATCCAGAACTCCCCACACATTGCAAGCATACCCACCAGGGTTCAGTCCTCAGACGGCCCCGCCCCATCCACAGCTGCCCTCTGACCCCTCTCCCAGGTGGTGCTGCTGATTCCAGAAGCACTTTCCTCTGCAACCTGGGGAGGCGGCAGCAGTGCGGCCAGGGACAGCCCCGGCCAGCCGCCTGGCGTTGCCCCAGCTCTCAGCGTGAACACCCTCGAGCCAGACCCGTGTGTGCTGCGTGGGCGGAGCATGCTTCTCAGGAAAGGCCCTCCCCCTGGAGCCGGTGAGTTTGCTGTCGCCCGAGGCTGAAGGGGCACCTAGGAAGGTCTGGCAGGGAGCTCCCGAGCCACTCAGCCCTCCGGGCTTTGCTCTGAAGCCGGCAGGGCCCTCGCTTGGGGGATTTCCCGGCTGTGTTGCAAATGGAAGCTAAGTAGACAAGGCTCCTCTCTTAAAGCCACATCAAAGCGAAGTTGCTGGAGCATTAGCAGAACCCTTGGTGACGGCAGTGTTCGCAGGTCACCCGAGAGCGTGGGATGGCCAAACGCAGGGTGGGGGTTTCCCTAACCACTGTTACGTGGTCCGACTGTTGCTGGTTAATCAAGCGCCCACAGATGGAGGCTTAACATGAGAACTGTGCCATTATTTCTTATAAGTATTTCTTATAATTCTGTGACTCCAGAACCTGAGCGGGGCTCTGCGGGGTGACTGTGTTGTGTGCGGTATCGGCGGAGGCCCCTCAGGTGGTACTGAGCCGAGGGATGGGCTACCCCAGGGCAGCTTCCGTCAGGCGTCGGCTTGTTCGGCGGAGGAGGCTGCAGAGCCAGGGACGGACACTCCCGCGTGGCCTCCCCAGCAGGGCGGCCTCGTGAAGGTGGCCTTCACCAGCAGCGGTTCAGGGATCCCAATGAGAATGTCCCGAGGGATCCCGCTGAAGGCCGTGGGGGCTTCCTACGACCTAGAAGTCCCAGAATGTCACTTGCCCTCATTCTATTAGTCACGCTAGTCACTAAGGCCAGCACACACGCAGGAAGAGCAGAATTAGAGCCCGCCTCTCGACAGAAGGAGCAGGAAAACATTCACACGCATATTTATTCTTCCACACAAGAAGGGAGCCGGGAAACGCTCGCTGGGCTCGTAGTGGAGACTCTTGACTCCGCGCTCGCTTGCTGGGTCCCTGGAATGGGCCAGGCCCTGTCCCAGGCACTGGGACAGGCACAGCACGGCCCCTGCCCTCATGGAGACTGCAGTCCCGACCACAGTCTAGCAAGCGGTGACACAGAGTCTAGCAGGTTGGAAGCGCTCAGTACATTGCCAGCCACCGGCATTGTGGTCGCCGAACGGATCGTTACTGGGTAAAGGTGTTGCCATCAGCAGACAGAGGCCCTGAAGACGGACAAGGTGCGAAAGAACCCAAGAGCCTGACGTGTTCAGGGGGATGAAGCTGGAGCCCAGGAGGAGGGGGGATGAACGAGCGGGAGGGTGGCCGGCAGAGCTTTCGGGCAGTGCGGTGGCCGAGGGGAGCGTGCGATCCTTTCCCCCAGCAGGACCCCGGGCCCCAGACTCCCCAGGCCGAGGCTGCGTCTTCTGAGTCTAAGAAGCCTGTCCCAGAGGGTCCTTGGCACCCAGGAAACGAGGCAAGAGAGTGGCCCTTACAGGTCACGCCAGACGCCAGACACCATGCTTCAGCCCGAGGCCTCTCCATGCGGGTGCTGAAGAGCATCGCGTCAGAGAAAAGCATGGGGACGTCTTACGTAAATGCTCACCTGCGCGTGAGCTCAGCAGAGGGGGGTCCGAATAGTCCAGTGGACAGGCTGGCCCAGTCTGTGGGTGCCAGCCAGCTCTTCCTCCAGACCCCCCGCTCACTGCCCAGCGGGCTCACGAACCAAGTGTCCGTGGCGGCAGGGATGGCGGTCACGCGAGGGCTCAGCCACGTGGACTCCCTACTCGCCGAGGCCGATGTGGTTACAGTCACCGCTGAGGGCCCAGTCTGCCAGTGGCAGAGGCCCACGCTGAGTCCCCAGCAGGGACAGAGCCCCGGAGGGGTCCACTGGCTTGCTTAGTGATGGCCAGACCCCATGGGCTGCTTCCGTCGCGGAAGGAGCAGCGTTCTGTTCTTTCTGGACTCGACACTTACTCCGGATCGGGATTTGCCTTCCTCCCACGCGGTGTTCCTGCAAAAACGGCCCTCCCTGGGTTCACAGAATGCTTTATCCCTCGTGGGGGTCTTCCACACGGCATTGCTTCTGATTAAGAAACTTTCTTCACAGCATAAGAAGGGCAGCAATGCGCCTGTGTCCATGGAATTTGCTGGTCTCACCATGTTCCCCTATAGCTGCTGGCTTGACAGAACAATGAAAAGGCCTTTTTTAAAGACCCAGTTGCGATGCCAGCTAGCTGGCAATGCCTGGTAGCCCTGGGGCAGCCTCCTGCAAGATGCTGAAAGCCAGCGTCCAGTATATGGTGCTATTCCTCCCGGGGCCAGGAGTCACCTGCCCAGGCATCAAAGGGCAGCAGTGAGAGTAGCACCATTCACTCCTACCCCCAGTGACTCACCAGAGAAACGTTTGCCTCTTATTCCCCTAACCCTCTGCTCTGCTCGTCTTGTGGTCTTGTTTGCAAAGGGAGGAATGCTTCCACCAGGAGAAAATTCCGTGGAAGCAGAAGTTAAGGCAGCCATCCGGACACTTCGGGCCCCTTTTGCCTCTGAATCAACAGGCAAAGAAGGGAGCCGCTGTGCCGGCTGCAGGGGTCGATCCTGACTGCCCACGGAAGCTGACCGGCCACTGTGGTGGATGCCGGCCAGCAGAGTTCCGCCCTGTTGTGGCTGAAAGAGAAAATAAATGCGCAGGCGACAGCAATCCTGTGGAGAGAAAGGGAACGGCTACTCTCTCAAGGGGAGAGTGTCTATGAGTGCCTCGGGGAGAGCACTTGCCTGGACAGGCTTTTATTGTTTTTCTCGGGGCCCATATCAGAGAAAGCTTTATTGTCTATTACATAGAATATTGTTGTCTACATCTGAGGTACAATCAAGGAAATGAAAATGACATGCAGAGGGGAATGGCGGCAAGCTGATGAGCTCTGTCCTTGGGTGAGTTCACACAGGCTTTGGGAACTACCTTGAAGATACATACACAATACACACTTGTTGTTTCAGACCAGGGTGAGGGAGTTTTAGCAAGAGCAAGCCGTAACAGTCAGTATGCATTTTCTGGGCCTGAGTCCCACGGGAAAACTCGGTTTGAAGGTCTGGCTCCTGCCCACCAGCTCGCTTCTGTGGGTTCTCCATCCAGAGCCGAGTCACATTGGCCAGACTGAAACAGACGGGTCCCCTGCGGGCCACTCTGCTCCACAGTACAAGTATGAAAGGTCATGTCTGGAATGTGGGCGATTCCTTAGGGTGTCTCTTAGGACCACCTGCTGAAGTGCTAATGGTCCGGGTTTTAGGAATGAAAGCTTGGATCGCCCATCAGTCCAAGAACCACGACCAGCTAAGGTGCTTGCCCAGAGCGGTGAGCCCACAGAATGGGTGGTGGGAGAAGGTAACGTCGTACCAGCTGTGGCCACCTGGTCACGTGCAGAACTGAGCACCGTAACAGCGAGGAGTATCTTTTCCTTATTTTGTCACGAGTATGTCTACATACATATGTATTTAGCAAATAAATGTTTCTTCCCTCTTATCCTCGAACATAAAATATATTCATAACAAATAACTTTGCATTATGGATTCAAGTTACTAGATAAGCAGAAAAAATAAGTATTGCTTAAGAATTTTGCAACCTATCCGGGAAAAGGTTAGCACATTTGCAGCTGTGAGCAACACAGTTATATCACATTAGGCAGAAGTCTGACTCTGTTCTTGTATACAGGGAACTGATCGGCGTGGAATGGCAAATGTAGCCCAGCCCTAGGGTAACACCCACAGGCGTGTGGTGGCACGCAGGATGCCAAACCCATGGATCGGTTCTCCCGTGGGAGACCAGGCCTGCATTGTACCTAGCTCTTGCTAAAGAGACTGCTTTGAGACTAGCTCTTGCTAAAACTCCCTCACCCTGAGTTGAGGCAGCAAATGCTTACTGCATATCTTTAAAGTAACTTCCTGAAGTCTGTCCTAATTCTCCCAAGGACTGAAGTGTAACCAGACCAATCACGTTTATCGTTCCCATGCATTTGCAACATTTTTTCCTTGTTAATCTGTAAGAAGTCATCCTTTCCTCTGCTATCTGTAAAAAGTAATTACTTAAAGCAAACCAAAGTATAATGAATGAAACCCTTCTTGGACCTATGCTGTTAGAAAGCCAATAAAAGCCCGTGAAGGCAAGGGTCAGGGCGCTCTCCCCTTGAGAGAGTGGCCGTGCCGTCCCTTCTTCTCCACAGGACTTGCCAGTCTGTGTGAATCTGTGTCATCTCCTCCATAACGCCGTGGACACTGTGGACATGTGTCTGCATCAATCATAAATGTGTGCATATGTGTCCTTATAAATGTGTCTATAATACATATGTACATTGGTAAATGTATATACCTATAATTTATATAAACTATATGTTATATATTAGATAAATGTTTACACAATTTATATTATATAAACTACATAGTTATATTTCTGTATAAATATGTGATTTATAATATATCTAAATATCACATACATATAATGTGTATATATTTTTAAATGCTACTGGTTCTCTTTCTCCGGTAGAACCCTGATTTACGCACAGCTCGATAAAGCTGAACGAGAAACAAAAGTCTTGCGGGCTACGGTGGTCAGAGGTACTTGGACCTCGGTCAAGTGGAAGTGAAAGTGAGCAGGCACCTTTCCTCTTTTTGGCCACAAGTGGGAAATGGAAGCCGCATGTTACGTAGAAGTAAAAGTGAAAGCCCTTTACCTCTTGGTCCCCGAATCTGGGAATCCGGAACCGAGATTTCCCTTCCGGAATCCACCAGCCAGCCTGGCGTGCGCAGGGTGCGATCGGTGGGACCGCACCCAGAGGCTGTCTCTAAACGACACGCCTGGAGTGCGGGTGCCCGTCGCCCTTTCCCAGCAGGCGAACGACCGGGTGTGGCGCTCAACGTCCTGCGGGCGGAGGGCTTTCCCTCCACCCTGTGCCTCCGGGACCTGCCAGAAAGACGCTGCAGTTCTCTCCCGCTGAGCGCTCTGGGGTGGTGTCTGTGGATCCCGCAGAGCCTTCTGTAAACCAGGCATGGATGCAGCACGCCTCGTCCACCTGGACTCATGGAGGTCAGACGTGTGTGGGATGGGAGTGAGAAGGCGGCGCAGCAAGAGCAGGAGCCGTGGGGCCTCGGGTCACTTCCTCACCCAACTTACTTGTGCTTTCGGGGTCTGCTTGGTCCCAGTTTCATATAAAACACCTTCGGTTGATGGTGTGGTGGGACGCACGGAGGTCAGAGGGCTGCCTCTACTGGCAACTTAGGGGTTCTATACCCCCCAGCTTCCTTGGGATCCTCCCGTTAAGTTCCCGTTCCAATTTTCAGGATCTCTTTTTTTCCCAGTCAACGCCCTCACTGTGAGGAGACACACTGCAAACCTGTGGATGTCATTTGCGCTGTAATCCCGCCACTGCAGGTTGAGAGGTGGTTTGGCTTCCAGAAATCTCAGCCTGCTGACTACAGGACGTAGGATTTCTTGAAGGACAGACACCGAAGTTTTCATGTCATTTACACAGAGCTTGACCTGACAGTCTGAAGCCCTGAGCTACTCCTTTTCCTTGCGTCCTTCCTCCAGGACACTGGAGGGCCACCAGCCAATGTCACTCATTATACACCTTCAGGTGACTAATGTGTCCTACGGTATCAAATACATGGATAGTGACCTAGAACTTTGCCTTTGTAAGTATCTGGTTAAGAGCACATGTCAGATGTGATGTGGCAATAGAGATATGTCACCCAGGCAACCATGGCTCTGATTTCTGTCACTGCAGATTAGTTTCACTTTTTCATGATGTTATATAAATGGAATCACACCGTGGATCCTCTTTCTCACTTCCCTCATCAAGAGTCATTTCGAGATCCAGCGTGTGTAGTGTGTGTTTAATAGGCTGTTCCCGCACCATTTGCTAAAAAGGCTCATGTTTCCCCGCTGAGTGGTCCTGGCACCCTTGTTGAAACCACTTATAGATAGAAAAACCTATCTACATTTACAATCTTAAATAGAAAAAAAAAAGAACAAACTTTGAGAACGCATACTTCCTGACTTCAGAACTTACTGCAAAGTTGCAGAAATCAGAACAGTGCCAAGTTGGCTGAAGAATAGACCTGGAGAATAATGGAATCTAATTTGCATATAATTTAGAGTTCGGAGCTAAAACTGAGACGCTCTAGGCAGGCAAGATAGGGACACATCTTTGCGACTTCGAGTTGGACGACAGTTTCTAAATATGACACCCACACCACAAGAAACAAAAACAATTTATAAATTTACCTTTACCAAAATGAAAAACTTTTGTGTGTGACAGGACACTACCCACAAATTAAAAACAAACCAAAACTGGAAAAGTTATTTGCAAATCACATATTTGATCAGAGACTACTGTCCAGATTACATAAAGCAACTCTTACAGTTTAATAATAAAATCCCAGATAACCCCACATTTTAAAAGGCAAAGGTTCTGCATAGACACTTCTCAAAAAAAAACACCAAACAAAACCCAAATGACCAATAAGCTCATGGAAAGATATTCAACATTGTGATTTATTAAGGAAATGTAAATGTAAATCATAATGAGTTGCCATTTTGTACTCTACTTTTTTGAAAAAAAAGAAAGAAAGAAAACTAACCCGTGTTGGTAAATATGAGGAGTCACTGAAACTCCTACTCAGCTGGTAGGAGAGGAAAACGGTGCTGCTCTGTGGCAGTTTGTGAATTCCTCCAGGAGTTAGACGTGGAGTTCCCCTACAACCCAGACATTTTACTTCTGGGTGTGCACCCAAGAGAATTAAAAAGATATGCCCACGTAAAACGTGGACACGAATGTTCTGAGCAGGATTATTCGTCATAGCCAAAAAATGAAAACAACCCAAACGTCCTTCCGCTGATGAGTGGACACATGAAATGTGGTTTCACCATACGGTGGAATCATTCAACCACATTACTTAATCAGTTATTCAGCCATGAAGAGGAACGGAGCCCGGGCACGTGCCACAGCAGGACCGCCCCTCACAGCACGGCGCCGAGGGAAAGAAGCTGGACAGAAGAGGTCACGTGCTCTGTGATTCCATTTACATGAAACGTCCAGAGTAGACAAAACCATGCAGACAGGAAGTAACTTAGTGCTCGCCAGGGGCTGGAGCGGGGTGTGGAGTGGGATTGATTACTAACAGGACTGGGATTTTTCTGGGGGAGGAGGTGATGATGGGGATGCTCTGGAATTGGATAGTAATGATGACTGTATGTTATACTGTCACTATGCTAAAAAGTTCCAAACTCTACAATTTAAAACAGTACATTTTATGTTACATGAATTTTATCTCAATCTAAGACAACCACAATTATATATAACTGGTACATTAATCCAATAGAACGTTTGATAAAATAAAAATGGAAATAAAAAAAACACACCATCCTACCCCTGGCTGGCGTAGCTCAGTGGATTGAGCACGGGCTGTGAACCAAAGTGTCGCAGGTTCAATTCCCAGCCAGGGTACATGCCTGGGTTGCAGGCCATGACCCCCAGCAACCGCACATTGATGTTTCTCTCTCTCTCTCTCCCTCCCTTCCCTCTCTAAAAATAAATAAAACCTTTAAAAAAATACACCATCCTTTAACACCCCTTGTAACTCCAAAATTACTTGAATCTACTGTTGGTGGGACCCAGGGCTCAGATGACCCCTATGCTGTTGACCCCACCTGCCCGTGGAGCCTGACTGGGTACCAGCTCTTCTCTGTGTGAACAGCGAGCACTGTAGGCAGGTGCTAACCAGAGGTCTAGGAGGGCAGTAAGGCGTTGTGCCGGTGGACCAAACCAGGAAGGCCGGTGGTGGGTACGACAGCCTTCCACACCTCCCCCCCGCCTCCTGGCAGAGCAGGTGTTGAGGTTTTTTTGAGCGAAATAGGGAAGCACAACGACTTCTGCCTCAAGACGTGTGTAAAGAGGTGTCGATATAGGTGAGTTCCTTTTAATGTTACGTTTTCCCCTAATTTTTCAGATATGTATTGAAATTTTTCAATTTTGTATTTCCAGGATAAACACCACTGAGTCCAGGTGTGTTATTCCTTGTAAATGTGTTGCCGGATTTGATGGTCGGGGGGTTTCGTTTCTATGCTCATGAGGAATTTGGGTCTGTAGCTGTTGTTTTCTTATTGCAATATCGTTCTCTGGTTTTGGGATCAGGATGGGGCTGGCCTCGTAAAACGGCTTGGGAAGGATCCCGTCTTATAGTTCAGATTGTTTCTGTAAGATGGGTGTCATTTCTTCTGTAAAGGTGTGACAGAATTCGCTAGAAAAGCCATGTAGATCTGGAGCCTTCTTGGTGGGGAAGTTTTTCTTTAGCGTTAACGAAATGTCTGTGCTAAAATGCAGGATATTTCCGTTTGCCATATCATTTCAGATTAGTTTTAGTACATGGAGAATGTTGAAAGCTTTCTTGCATTTCATTGAAGCTGTTGACTTTGCTCAGATAAAATTAAAGCACTGTTTCATCAATGTGCTATTCTGAAGTCCGTCAGCTCTGCAGCGATGACTTCGCCTTCGCCCCGCTGTTGACAGTTTCCATTCTCTTTTTGTTCGCGATCGGTCTGGCTGGAGTCTCAGGGCTGCGACAGATGCTTGTCAACCTGCCAGTTTTTGTTCTGTACATTTTCTCTCTTTTCTATTTTCTACTCCCGTATGTCTTCTTTTTCCTTGATTTCCTTCCTTCGACTTACTTCGGGTTTAACTTGTCCTTCTCTTTCTGGTTTCTGAGTCACTCATTTTAGGTCACTGGTTTTAGACCTTTCTTCTTTCTAATTAAAGCATTGAGAGCTGGAACGTTTTCTCCAAGGGCTGTTTAGTTGCCTCCCATTAATTTGGTATGTGCTATTTTCATTATGACCCACTCCAAAAAAAAAAAAAAAAAAATTGCAGGGTGTGGCACAAATAACGCCCCCCTCTTATTACAAAATCTTGCATTACAAAATCATGAGCATGCAATTCTGTAACATAACAATATCACATTCAAGCACACTGTGTGCCATTTTAGATAAAATGTTCAAGTGAAAACTAATTTATTACACCCGTATTATTACCCTCCCAATCACGCTCCAGCACCGTTATTTCTTCTGGACACTGTATTTGACAACTTGCCTTGTGATTTCTTCTTTGACTCGTAGATTTTTTTTTGGAAGTTGTACTTCCACATTATTGAGGCTTTTCTACATATCTTATTGTTATTGACTTCTAATTCCTTTTGGACCTTTTACATAATTTTCTTTCTTTTTCTTCTGAAATTCCTTATCTTTTCATTCATCATGAATATTTTTCCTTTCTACCTTTGAGCATTGTTATAATAGTTGCATTTTCATCCTTCCTGCAAATTCTAACACCCAGGTCATTTCACGGTCAGTTTCTGCATTGTCTTTTGTTCTGAATATGGGCCATATTTTCCTAGTTCTTCATAAGCTGAGTAATTCTGTACGGTATCCTGAATTTCATAAAAGCCGTGTTGTGGAGACTGAATTCCATTTTATTCTTTTGATAAGTATTGATTGTTTGTATGTTGCTCATTTGTTTAGCAGACAATGAATGTGGCCAACTCAACTCTTACCTTTGACTCCCCTGAAGTGGGCAGCAGCTCAAAAGTTCAGTTCTTTTTTTTTTTTAAGATTTTATTAATTTATTTTTAGAGAGGAAAGGGAAGGAGAAAGAGAGAGAGAAATATCAATGTGCGGTTGCTAGGGGCTGTGGCCTGCAACCCAGGCATGTGCCCTGCCTGGGAATCAAACCTGCGACACTTTGGTTTGCAGCCCAAGCTCAATCCACTGAGCTACGCCAGCCAGGGCCAAAAGTTCAGTTCTTTTAGCTTGCACTGGTGTGCTCATGGTGGAGTGGCCAGCCCAACATTTCTATGGCAGAGATATGCACAGAATTCGGGGCTCTTGCTCTCTAGCCCTCTCCTAGGAGAGAGTCGTGCTCCATCTCTGTCATCTCTGTTTGAGCCTGTTCCAGGAGACAGCAAGGTTTTTCAAACAATCCTGCCATCGGGACTTCAACATCGTATGGGACGAAGGAAAGAAGGGAGTGGAGGAAGAAAAAAAGGAGGAGAGAAAAGGAGGGAGGGAGGTGGCAGACATAGTAAATGCTCACTAGATATTTGTTGAATAAATTATGGCGTGACTGTGGCCTCGTTAGCTCTGTGTCAGAAATGAGGACCTGAGTTTCAGAGAGCTTCGGTGACTTGCCCAGGAACGCAGTCATGGAGCCGGAATTTGATCTCACATCTTTGAATCCAGTTCCACTTCTTTTTCCTGCACCTAGGAGACCGGTCTAGCTTAGTGCTCCTCAAATACCAATCTTCAAGGAGAAAAGGGACTTAGGATAGAATGTAAATTCATTCACTTCTTTCTTCATCAAGAAAATCTTGCTAAGCAGAAAGCGCTAAGCATGCTAGAGTACGCTTAATGCCTGCATGTTCTGGTAAAAGTTCCTAATCTCACTACAAACAATTCACCAGCCGGTAGGTAGCGGGTCCATGGACCACCCATGTCTGCAACACGAATGCTCTTGCACTCTAGCCTAACCACGTGGCTTTAAACTCCATGCCTGTATCCTTTCAGATGCTCCCGGTGTCTAGATGGAGCCCTCAGGCATCCCAGAGTCCACCACTCTTGGGGATTATGAACTTGACGGCCTCATGTGCGAGCTGCAGACCTCCACCTTCGCGGCCTTTAACACCACCATCCTGTACTCGCTGGTGTTCCTCCTCAGCCTGGTGGGCAACAGCCTGGTGCTGTGGGTCCTGGTGAAGTACGAGAGCCTGGAGTCCCTCACCAACGTTTTCATCCTCAACCTGTGCCTCTCAGACCTGGTGTTCGCCTGCTTGCTGCCTCTGTGGACCTTGGGGTACCACTTGGGCTGGGTGCTGGGAGACTTCTTCTGCAAGCTCTCCAACTTGATGTTCTCCACCAGCCTCTTCAGCAGCATCTTCTTCCTGACGATCATGACCATGCTGCGCTACCAGTCCGTGGTGAGCCCCCTCTCGTCCCTGCGGGTCCACACCCTCTGGTGCCGTGTGTCAGTGACCACAGCTGTGTGGGCAGCCAGCATCCTGTCCTCCATCCCCGACACCATGTTCCACAAGGTGTTTGATGATCTAGAAACGTCATCAATATGTGATTATTCTGAAACCAAGTGGTTCCTCGCCTCGGCCTACCAGCACATCGTCTTCTTCCTGTTCTCCATGGGGGTCATCCTGTTCTGCTACGTGGAGATTCTCAGGACCTTGTGCCGCTCCCGGTCCAAACGGCACCACCGGACCGTCAGGCTCATCCTCACCATCGTGCTGGCACACTTCGTCAGCTGGGCTCCCTACAACCTGGTCCTGTTCCTGCAGACGCTGCAGAAACTGGAGATCATTCAGAGCTGCAGGGCCATCGAGCAGCTGCATTACGCCTTGCTCATCTGCCGCAACTTGGCCTTCTCCCATTGCTGCTTCAACCCAGTGCTCTACGTCTTCGTGGGCGTCAAGTTCCGCAGACACCTCAAAAGTCTGCTCCAGACCTTCTGGCTCTGCCGGTCACAGGCGCCCAGCTCTTCCTCGCCACCTCACTCCCCACGTGCCTTCCACTCGGAGGGTGCCTCCTTCTATTAGAAGAGGGCGGTGCTGCAGGTTGAGGTGCACGGAGGAGCTGGGGTGGGAGCAAAGAGGAGTGGTGCATCGCAGAAGGCGCAACATTGGCGGTGCTGCCGGCTGCAGGGGTGGGGGCGACATACCTCACGCTGGGCCAGTCCTCTATGCCCCCTCTTCTGCAGAAAGGTGGCTCACTGCCCAGAAATTGTATATTGCCCTCGAGAAAAACATTTCTTAGATTCCGAGTTTATTACTCATTCTTTCATTAACGCATTCATGGAGGCCTGTATTTCTTATCATTGCTGAGTTCAGAAGGTTCTGAATGAATGGAAACCATGAAAGGCTTCCCTGAAAGGAGCATTCTTCAAGACTGGATGAGGGGCCGAAACTCACTAGGAGCGATAATTGCACAAGAGAAGGCTGCCGGCGAGACGGTCTCTGCCATTCCTGACTGTCGGGTTGTCCCAGCTGGTTTTGGGGAGCATGGGTTCTGTCTTCCTCAGTGGCGACTGGATGAGACTGTCCGCAGGACAAAAAGTAACCCTAGTCTCATGTAAGCATAGTCGGAAGGAAGTCTGGAGTCTAGAAGCTCGCGGCTGGACTGGAGACGTGTTCTGTGTCGTGACTCCAGTTTCCAGCACATGAACTGGCTTTGCCCATTTAGTCCATCGGTCTCTTATGGAAACAAATGGATGCAACAAAGGCTGTCTTCTGCATGGAGTGTGCATTGGGAGGAGATAAAGATAGACAAGGTAGAGCTGCTCCCCACCAGGTGCCAACAGTCCAGCTCCGAAGGCGCAGATAAGTAAGCACCCACCTCGGTGAAGGCGCCTAAGGTGCAGGTGCCTCTGGCATCTCATTCTCTCCAGCTGGATGTTGAACAGACGCTTCAGATTCGTCACTTCCCACCTGCAATGTTCTCCTCCCACTTGATGGCACCAGCCTCCCCTCCGGTCGCTCGGCCTCCAAACCTGAGTCATCTTTGAGCCCTGCTGTCCTTTCCCATCACTCCCATGGCCAGGTTCCATTGACTCCACCTTCCCAAGGTCTCTCAGAGTTGTTCTCGCCATTGCACGCCCACGGATCCATCCCCAAATGGCCTCACTTCCTCGGTGCCCTCCTGCAGCTCACCTCTTTCCCCACCAGTGTCCTCTGCGTTGAAATCAGGGTGCTCAAAACCCCCAGTGGCTCCTTATCACACAGGAAGAAAGACCAAACACCTCAGCAAGTGCTCCAAGGCCCCTGCAATCCAGTGCCAGCTGACTTTTCCATTCTCACTCCACCCTAAAGCCCCACCCCCACTAGCTTGGGATCCAACCACAAAAGACCATGGGGCCTCTTCCAGACATCCTTCTCCCAGTTTCCTCTGGGCCTCTGGCATGCTGCCACCTGGGTCTGGACACTTGTGCTTCTGCTCCCTAATGTACAAGCCCCAGCTGAAAGGCCAGCTCCTTCAGAAGGCCCTCCCCAATCTTCAGATCAGGAGAGCACTCTCTGGGCTGTCGTGGCACTCTGCTGGTCCCCTCAAAAATATCATTTGTCCTTTCTACCACATGTCATAGTTACACACGCGCATGGCTTATCTCCCTGCCCCAGGAGACCGCAAATCGCCTGAGGGCAGGAACTTGGTCCTACGCCCTGCCAAGCAGGGACCCTGGTGCTCTGTCGCAGTGTACTAAGTGGGAGCAAAGAATGACAGCTGTCACTCTTCTTCTAATTTGTGCTTTTTTGAGGAGCTGTGCCCAGGGGCACTTTCTACCTTCCTTGCCCCAGGCCTCTTCTTTATAGATATTAACCTTCCTTTCCTGGTCTATGCGCAGAGTACATTGCTTAATCTTTTCCAAGGTCAAGGGGCAATGACTACACTTGATCTTGCTTTTTAGTTCATGGTACACATGCCTGTCTCTTACACGGTTCCACCGCTTCACATCCAAGGACAGAGGGGAAAGCCACCCTCTAAACTTTCCCATACACACAGACCTGGTCCCAATCTGTCGACCTGATTCAGCTCCGCAGCGAAGCCTTTGGCAAAGCTCCCCGGGTGATCCAGACATGCACCCTAGTCGGAAACATTTGGCTGCAACTCCTTGAAAATGGGACTTCCAGGATCTGCCACAGATCCTTGGGCAGGACCTTGCACAGAGTCACTGCGGCACTCAATATATGCCTGTTGAATAAGGTAGCAGCGAAGACCGCCCTGGGCTGGAGCCTAGAGAGCTTACATGGCATTTTCCCCTCCATTTCCAGCTATGATGTCGATGATCCAGTTGCCCCGTGGGTGGCCAGCCGTGGAGGAGTTTGACCTTGCCGGGGAAGAGTGAGGCTCTAATTTTAAGAATTAGGTCAGTAACACCTGCTGGAGAGGGCTGGGCAGTGAACCAGAGAAGGGACTGGCTAACCAGCAGGCGGGGCCGTCACTCGCCGTGGATGGAAGAAACAGCAAGAGGAAGGAGACGGTGAGATGGTTTCAGGGTCAGAGCTAAGCCTGTGGGCCTCTGTCGGGCGCATCACCCGGCACCCCTACCTCTCAAACGGATAGTATTAAACTTTTGTTCAGTTTTTATGTGCACGGCAGGCTGAGCTGAAGGAGCAGAAGGACAGAGGTTTCCTGCTCCTGTATCCACTTGGCCAAACCAAAGTGGGTTTTGAGCCTGCTCCTCTTAGAAGGCAGGTTTGGGAGGTCTTGTATCACCACGGGGCATCCCCTTGGAGAGGCTTGATCCACCGTCTCCTTGCCCCACCCCATTCCTTCAGTCCCCAGATGCGTATCCAAGTATTTCCTTCAACACATACAGCCACCTCCCTAGGAGCACTTCGTGAAATACGATCATGTTCATCTCTTTACGTTTCTAGTGCTGTTTTGGCACTCCTGATAGACCAGCTCTCAGAGGGATCTTTAACCAAGAGTCCTCTCCTAATCCAGCTCCTTGAGAATCCAAGGGGAGAGGCCAGGAGACAGAGAGGTATAAATGGGAAGGTGGAGGGACATCCTATCAGAAAAGGAGCATGGATGAGGCCAGGGATCACACTCTCTGTTCTCTGACCACCCCCTCCACTCACCACAACCTCCTGCTTCCCCCTCCCGCCACCCACTGAAACCACTGTGCGACCTCAGCTAGACTCTTACGGGACTGTCGCTCTCCCAACAGTTAAAAAAAGGATGCCCCGGACGCTGGGCTGCAGACCTACCCTCCCGGAGCCTAAAAAATCCCCAGTGGTACCCAAGGAAGACCCTCCCCACAGCATTTCCATCGCCACGTTCTCTCAGACAGAAGCAAGAGGAGAGGAACCCTGCCGATTGTCAAACAGGGACAACCTCCAAGCCCAGGGCAGCCCCCAACCTCCAATGACCCCAGCCAGCGTGGAACTCCCTCGAGAGCACAATCTGTGTTGCATGTCTAGAACCTTCCTTGGTGCCCTGGACTATTTGTGGCTGGGGGAGTAAGTGAATAGGAGACCATCTTTTTGGTTTGCTTTGTTTTCTATTTCCATTTCCTCTTCTGATCATTTGCCTATAGTATGTCTGCCAGTCAACTCCTGGCCCCACCCATGGGCTTCCCATAATCCTCCTCTTGAGCCCGCCAGCCCAGACATCGGCCGGTGCATTGAAGTCTTGAAGGCTTCCATTTGGGAAAGCTGGCAGAGGGGCCCCCATGGATGGGAAGCCCAGCAGACAGATTCCCAAAGTAAACGGGCTGAGCAGGCCCTTGGAATGGGAGGCCTGGACCCAGACGCCAAATCCAAGCTCTTTCACTCCCTCACTGTGACCTTGGGTCTCTCAGAGCCTCAGTAAACGGTTATCTCTTAAACTGTATAAATGTCAGCAACACAAAGACAGACCGTAACCACACAAGAAAGGTGTGCTGGAGGTCATGTGTGTAAAAATACTTGCTTTGTAAAGCATTTGGCCGCAGACTAACATGCATTCCTCTTGTGATCATCTTATGAAAACAGAAAGCTTCCTTGTATCATATACACAAATAAACTGCTACCCAAGATCATTACATAAGACTCCTCAAAGTTCTCTGCTTGCAGAGGGGGGCTGGGCTAGGATTTAGAGGTGAAAGGAGGGATACAGAGGAAGCATTGGAGCTCAAGAGTGGAACAAGACCCAGGTGTGTCAGGATGGCAGGAAACTGGCCCCATTTAGGCCTCAGAAAAAATTGTCCGAGGCCAAGTCTGCCTTGAGTGCTCTGCGGCTCGGTTTTCTGTCCCTGTCTCTCCGGTGGCCTAACACCCAGATGTTCTGTCCCCAAGTCCGGGGCTTTTTCCTATTTCCTGATCCAGCTGTGTCTGAACGGGAACCGTCCAGAGATCAGCCCTCCCACCAGAAGGAATGATACTGCTTCCTGCTGGGGATGTCAGGCATCCTGAAGATCTGGCAGGACATACTTCGCAGTCTGGGGAGGAGTTTGGGAAGGGGAAGTGGGATTATCCTAACTCCTCACTAAATTATTCTGAGTACAGAGCTCGCCTCTCCACCGTGGATGGACCGGTCCAGATTTTAGGTGTGAGGTTGTTGCAGTGCCCTCCCACACAACCTCCCCAGCCCCCACAAAAGGAAGTGTGGCAAGAGGGACCACAGGAAGACAAAGACAGCCCAGTTCCTTGACTTTGACCATTTCAGAAAATCAGTCTTGAGCATCGTTCATAGTTGGAAGAAATGGGTGACAGCTGGGCCTGGGGGATTGGACGATTGCAGGGATCAGGGATGAGGGAGGAGCTGGCGGGAGGAGGTGTGGACCTCGAGGTGGTTCCTGGCCTCCTTTGTGGAGGGCCCGCCAGTGCCAAGCCAGTGCGAAGCCTGTGTTGTGGGTGGGGGGGAGACGGCAAGGACGAACTAACCCTACTCCCCAGCTGGTCAGCCGCTAGCCGTTCCATTTGGAGAAAGGTTTCCATAGGACCACTGCAGTCCCAGGGAGTTCCTGGCCCCCTTTCCAGACGATCTGAACGAACCCTCTGGACTAAGAGAAAACGACCTGGCCTGATTGTCCACATAGCTGGGGATACACACCTTAAACCTGTCGCCGAAGCTATTCCAAGGAACTTTGCAATGAATGATGGGAGTTCGGGGAAGGAAGTGCCCACCTGTATCTGTTCCCCCCACTTTGATTGTGACTGGTTCAACAGTCTGCCTCTGACCTCATCCAATGGTAAAGAAGATATAAGGTTAAAAAAAAAAACACCACCACCAAACATTGCTAATTCTCCGAAGTATCTTCTGCTTATTTCAAAATTAGAGGACCCACAAATTTTGGTCCCAATGGGAAGTCACACCCACTTTGCTGGCTGGGTCCGTAAGCAAGGCACTTTCCCTCCTTCAGAGGTTTGTTTTTGTTTTTGTTTTTGTTTTTCAGTTTCACTGGAGGGGTTTGAACTCAGTGATGTCAAAGATCCCTTCCCATGATTAAAAAATAAAGTCTACCCTGGCTAGTGTAGCTCAGTGGATGGAGCGCGGACTGCGAACCAAAGTGTCGCAGGTTCGATTCCCAGACAGGGTACATGCCTGGGTTGCAGGCCATAACCCCCAGCAACTGCACATTGATGTTTCTCTCTCTCTCTCTACCTCCCTTCCCTAAGAATAAATAAATAAAATCTTAAAAAAACTGCCTGAAATTTCTAAAAAAAATAAAGTCTATGGGTCTATAATGTCACAGGTTGCATCTCCATTAGCTTAGGGCATGTTATGAGTTGAATTGTGCCTTCCTCCCAAATTTGCGTGTTCAAGCCCTAACCCCCAGTACCTCTGAACGCGACCTTAGCTGGAAACAGGGTAGTCGCATATGGCATGAGTTAAGATGAAGTCTTTCTGAAAAAGGGAGAATGTGGACGCAGACCTGGACCAAGGGAGAATGCCGTGTGAGGACTGGGTTGTCCTGCCAGAAACCAGGGAACAGCAACGATTGCCAACAACCACCAGAAGCTGGAGGCGGTCACGAAACCCATCCTCCCTCACGGCTGCAAAAGGAACCAACTCTGTCAACGCCTCGATCTCTTCACCCGAGCAAACTGGCACGGGGCACAAGTGCCAGTGGGTGCGCGGGGAATTCCAGCGCGTCTCAGACGCCCCCAGTATGGTTTCATTGTCTGCCTCACCCACACGGAAGGCTGCAGCTAACTGGAGATGCATGCAGGAGATTGCAAACTGGCTTCTCCTGGGACCTACTCTGTGCTGGGTCCATACATTTCCACATCTCACAGCCACCCTGCGAGGCTTCGGTCTCCCCACTTAGACTGAGCAGAACATCATGGCTCTGAGAGGTCACACTCCCACATCCAGGGCGTGGCTCTCAGTTTGGGCCGCACGCTAGATCCCATGGGGAGCTCAAAAAAACACTGATGATGCCTGGGTCCCACATCCACGGATTCTGATGCAATTGGTCTGGGGTGCTGCCAGGCACCAAGATTTCGAAAAGCTCCCCAGGTGGTTCTAATGCAGAGCCAAGTTTGAGAAACCGGATCTGGCGTGTTTATTCATTTGGTCACTCACTCAACACATATTTGATGAGCAACTACTGTGTGCCAGGCATTGTGCTATGTGCCTGGCACACGTCAGGTCACAGAGTCACCGTACTGTACCAGCCACTGAACATTTAGTGCACAAGACACAACAGTCATGAAAGAGGAACAGACTCGAAAGGTTAAGGTAGGAAAACCAATCAATATAGCAAAGCAGTACTACAGAGAGGGAAATTTTGTATGTGCGTGACTTCCTCAGGTGTGACCCGCAGAAGCTAAGTTTGCTTTTGGAAGAATATCCTTTGGGTTTATTGTTGTTTTTTTTTTAATTCACATGACAATCCTTTTAGTCAAGCATGTGGAATGGACACGTGCTTGTGGTACCCTGCCCTTTGAACACCTCACCTTTTGTGAAGGAGGAGATACAGCAAAATCTAAAAGCATTGTTTGGCTGCCTTGCTGATTACATCCTGGTGCGCGTTAATAGAATTCATATAATAATCATCATCATTATTGTTATTTTGAAGTGCACCCTGGGTACCAGGAATTTGGGGAACACTTCACACCTATTATATCATTCAGTCTTCACAACACTTTTCCTCGTTTTACTGGTGAGGAAGCAGACACCAAGAGGAAAAGAGACCTGGCCAGGGTTACACCACTGGGTGGTAGCCAAGTTGGAACCACAGCTCCATCTATTTGATGGCAAGACCTCCCAGCTAATTACACCCAAGAATGACAAAGTGTTATCTACAGTGCTTCCGGGGAATCAACAAGAAAACAAAATGATTTTGTTATTACCTTTCCCACATACACACTATAAGAGCAGATATTATTGCAGAGAGCCATATTAATGAATGCATTTTGCTCTATTGAGTCCAGCCTCAGAGTGCTTTGCGACTTAGAAAATATAACTTGTGAATGGAAATTGAGCTGAGAGTTGGGCAGAAGTTAGGAACGCTAGTTCGTACATGAACGCAGTTTTAGATTTTCAGTAGTGTCCTGTGTTAAGAAGTAAGGGAGGTCAAAAGACGGGACATTAGACCCAACAATGTGTAATGTTTTTTATTTAGTCCAACATATTAAAAATATTATCATTTCAACATGTAATCAATATAAAAATATTCATTTTACATTCTTCTTCGTACTAAGTCTTTGGAATTCAGATGTATTCTGCACTTAAAATCCATGCACAACTCAACTCAAACTGGCCGCATTTCAAACTCTCAGAAGTCAGGCATAGACAGCTCTGCTTTCAAGAAACCGCCCAGACGCGCGGCTTGCAGACACACAGGCCTGCGAGATTGAAAGGGTTAACCGCCCGCACGCCAGGAGGACCTGCGGAGTTGTAGACCTCAGCTCTGCGGAGCATGCTGGGAGTTGTAGTCTGCGCCCGTCCACTCTTGGGTCCGGTGGGCGTTGTAGGCCTCGGGCTTGCGGAGCATGCCGGGAATTGTAGTCCGCGCCCGCTTGTGGCGGGGTCTGCGTATCATGGCCGTCTACGCCGCGCTCTCTCAGTCTTCCGCTTGGCCCCAGAAAGTTTCGGTTCTGCCCAGCGGTGGACCCACGAGCGCGTAAGTGCCACCGGGGGACCAGCCGGACTCTGGGGTTGCGTAGGCTGCTCTCGGCTCCCCAGCGGAGAACTTCCTTCCAGTCGCGGCTGGTCACCTGTTGCCCTTCCCGCGTCTCCCACAGACCCCTCCCGGGCCCCTTGCCCAGCGGCCCGGGGAAGTAGCTCAGGCAGGTGATACTGACCCTGGAACCCAGGCTGCCACTGGTGACCAGTTAGAACCCCCCCAACACCAGCCCCAAGACCCCTAACGGCCGAGGGGCCGCAGAGGAACCCACCTTGTGAGGGGTGTCAGAACAAGCTGGGATGTTTTAGGCACCGGAGGACAGGTCCCCAGGTGTCTGCTTGCATTGGCCCAGAGGCTGGCCGACCTGAAGAAGCAGGTTCCAGGCTCAGCTGGGCTAGCACAGCGCGGACCTCCACTTGGAGAGACTCCACTGATGTCCCGAGGACGGTTTGTTCATCCCGGGACATGCTCCGGTCGCGGCCCGTCGCGCTTGCCCCACTGGCCCTGTGCCCTGGCGCAGGGTCTCGGGATCGCCCCCGGGCCACCTCTCCCGAATCGCCCGTGGCTTTGCGGGTTGCCTCCGGGCGGCCGCTGCTGCGGACCTGATGGAGTCCGTGCGATGCAGAACCTAGGCTGGGGGTGTAGAGAGGGGGCTGACTTGTACTATTTTTATAAGAAATCTTGTGGGGTTGACACATTAACCACGTGCTTGCATCTCCGGGTGGCTTTTGTCACTCTTCACAGTTCTCATTGGCTGCCCCCTCCAGAAGAAAAAAAAGAAAAAAAAATAGAGCACCAAGTGAAGCATGGCCCGTGTTGGCCACAGGCTCTCTGCCCCTCTGCTTGTCTGGCCGCAGCCGTTTCCTTTTCCGGCAGAGAAATGGGTCAGGGGCTCTGAGGACGGAGGATCAGGCCTTAATCTGCTCACGGCCCTCCTGCCACCGCCAGCCTTCGGGTCCCTGCCATCTGCGTAATGCGGGTGCTGGGTGATGCGGCCGCCGGCAGAGAGGTGTCAGGTGGAAGGTTTTCTGCGTTCCGTGGCTCCCACCTTCTGCCGTGGGCCCAGGTTGAGTGAGCCGCACTTGACCCCCACCCCCCTTCCGTGACAGGACCCGTTCTTAAAGTATTGAATGCCCCGTGCCGGTTGCGGGCCATTATTGTTGTCACCCCGGAAAGCAGAGTTAATCAGCTGCCTCGGAGATGGGCTGTAGTTTCTCTGATTCAAAGGATCTGAAAGGGCTCTTGCTTTGGGAAATGGGTTTTCTGCCTCTTTTGTTTTTAAATTGCTTTCAGGATTTTATTAGGGAAGCAGTTAAACACAGGATCTTTGAAAGAATCGTGTAGTGAGCCCACGCCCACCTGTTAGATTCTGCAAGTAATATTTTACTTGGATGGTTTTTGTAGTTGTGTTAGAGTCAGCCCTCTGCCCACTCCTTGATCTTTGCTCCTGGTGGTTGGTTTCCCGGGACCCAAATGGGTTCCGAAGCCACGTGTTTAGCCTGGTCCTTTTCGGGGGACAGGATGGCTCCCACAGCTGTTTGTGAGGAGAGGGACCGCTTAAAACAGATGTCTGGAAGGGAAAATTATTCTCTACCCTTTAAGGTTCTTCTGGTTGGACTACTAGTCAAATTAACATAAAACAAACGGGTAAGAGAAAAACAAGCTAAAGTTTGATCATACGTAACCCTCCTGTATACATGGGAGAGACCCAGCAACACTGGGCAGCTCCCCCAATGGTGGAAGCCATCACCTTAAATACCGCCCTCAGCTAAAGAGGAAGGCAGGGGTTGGGGGTGGAGGGACAGTGATGGGAGGTCACCAGGTGAGCCGGGAAACACGGGGGTGCGGTTGTCACACAGATGTCGGCCCTGCCTGCCCCGTGGAATGCAGAAGCAGGCCCGGCACAGGCAGGGGGAACACCCCAACCAGCCAATGGAGATTTCCCTTCCACATGTGAACGTCCTTTTACCAAAGGAAGCTTCCAGGCTTTCAGAGCTTCTCCCACATCTGCCCGTTTCCGTATTTTGCCATGCATAATGCGCATTTCGCCCACATTTTTGAGGGAAAAATAAGGATGTGCATTATACATGGGTGGTACCTCACATACCTTGTGTCTGTTCTTGTGTTTGGTAATATCCGTTGCGTAAAATTTCTTGTCCCATAATATGTTCCAGAGCAATGCTAAAATTCCTTCATAATACAAAAAACAAGTATCTAAATATAAATAAATAAAACAATTAAAAAATTAAAATAAAAGATTTTTTTTCCCCTTCAAGGTTGGGCCCAAAACTTGGGTGCGCATTATACAGGGCAAAATACGGTAACTGAAAATAATCGGTATCCCAAAGAGGCATCTTTTGGAGTGGTGAACTCTGCTCCCCTTCAAGAGCAGCTGGTGACTTTGACCCACGTTGGTCGCCGAGGCCGTGGGCTGCTGCGTCCAGAACACGCAGCCAGCACCCATGGCCGGCTGACCACCTTCCTCCAGGGGAGAGGCTTGGCTGAAGGGTGAACTGTTTTCTGGTGATTCCAGGGCCACGTTTGTTGACTCAGGCCTGGGACGCCTTTGACTCGCAGCAGAGGAAGTGTGTCGGCTAGCAGGGGGCTCCTGGTGAAAACCATGGCTAGGAACCCAGTGGGCAGCTCCGGGCGCTGGAGCGGCCCAGGCAGCGCAGCGGGTGAGGTTCGCTAGCCGTGGCGTGTCATGGCCGGGAGCCGCCCGTAAGCAGACATGAGTGGAGTCTGACCTTGTCAACATCTGCTCACCTGGTGGAGGAATGTCATTGTCTTGCTCGAGAGACAAACTGTGTTTTCTGTTTGTAATCTCAGTGCCAGTGTTTGTTTGTTTGTGTGTTTGTTTTCAAGCTGTTGATTGGTGTACGAGCCTCTGTTTGAACGACTCAGCAACCCAGTGGGGTGGGTATTGAGTTGTTTCCATGAGACTGTTTAGCTTGCTGTTTTTGAATGTGTCACTGCACTGTCCCAGCAATAAGAGCTTCACTGTCAGAGCACGTGGGCTCCGTGGCTTTTAGAGGGTGAGGGGGGCGGAGCTGTGCTGCCTTGTCCAGGAGGGGAGGCGTGTCCCCCCTCCTCACGTTGGAGCCAGTCACCCAGGTGGTGGCAGTGGCTGACCACTGGTGGTCCTTCCCCCCCCCCCCGCAGCTCTCGGTGGCATTTGAAAGACACCAAGTGGCTCTTTGTTCCTGCTTTCAGGGATGAGGGTGTGTGTGTACATCCGTGTAGTTCTGAGGACAGACAGGAGAACTTTCGGTCCGCTTTTGGTCCTGTGGCTCTGCGGCTGGTTCAGGGGTCAGGGGCAGGTTTGACCAACCATCTGGGGCAGGGGCCGGTAGTGCACCCTCTGCCTGGGGCAGGAAACTGTTAGGGAAGCACTTGCAATTTAGAAGAAAAACTTGAAGCAGAAAAAAGCATTCCAAGCAAGTCATTAGCATGCAGAGAGCTAGGCCAAGAGAATCCCTAGAAGGGTCCATGAGGGGCTGGACCACTGACCCCTTAACGTGGAGCTGGAGGGAGTTTTTCCAGGGCACCCGCAGACTTGGTTAGTCAGGTCGGGGGCACTTAGTAGGAGCCTCAGCCCAAGGTGACTGCTGAGGATGCCTGCTCTTCTCTTTCCCCGGCTCCGCAGTGAAGGCAGGTCAAGGTATCCTCCCCTCATTGTACCTAAAAAACAAACGAACAACCTTCCCCCCCCCACACACACGCGCACACACACACACACATACACATGCGTACATACACTCACATACACAAGGTAGGAAGAGGTCAAATAACACCCTCAGGACGGAGATATTTGCTAAAATTGCCTGGAAATAGTTTGGTGAGCTAAAGGCACCGTGGACCTCACCCCATGCTGGCGTGATCTTTATTGCGTTATTCATTGCACGATAGGTAATGGGAATTTCACATGACTAGTCTGATTCTAAATTTGAGTAGGTCCAAATTGGCGAGACTCAGCTACAGTTGATAAAGAAGACTGTTTCCTTGCCCACTGCTACAACCCCCACAGCCCTGGTTCTTGCTGCCCCTCGATCTGCCAGCATAGCCCGGCCCCTGCCCCACCCATCCCTGGGTCGCTGCCCTTGTCACCCCAGGAGCACAGCCGAGCTCAGATCCGTCAGTGCCTCCCCCACCCACCCTCGCAGTGTTCCTGTTGGATGGTTCCAGACCCCGACTTCAGGAACAGAGGAGGCCGAGGGCCTTGGGCAGCGCTGGGTGAGTGGCGGCAGTGCTGGCTGGGTCAGTGCGTCCGGCCAGGTCAGTGCGTCTGAAGTCTCCATCCCCTTCAAGAAAGGGAGACGATTGCAAGCAAGGAGTGCTTGGGAAAGATGAGTCAGGCGTACGGTTGGTCAACATTTTAATTATAGGTCTGAGGGTAGGGCTGCCCAAGGAGCCGCGGCTCACGTGTGCGGCAGTGTCTCCCTCCGGGCCGGCCTCCGACAAACTGAGCACTCTCCTAGGCACCTTCTTGAAGCTCTGGTGAGGGCAGCCCGCCCGCCCACCCACCGACTCAGCGCCGAGCCAGCGGGACCGTGGGCCCTCAGAGCCACAGGTACCATCCCAGAGCCCCGCCCACAGACGGTAGCCGGGCAGTTGCTCCTGGGTGTGCTGAACCAGGCCAAGGCAGCGGACTCTTCCAGAAAGGCTTCCTGCTTTGACCTGAACTTGTTAACACCCTTCCTGGGTCTGGGTGGGATTTGTTTGAGAGTGGGAGGAGCCCCATTGTACCGTGCCCTCTCTGGGTCAGTTCTCAGTTCTTGTGTTATTGTTGTCAGTACTTGTTATGAGCAATATGACGAAGTTTGAAGGCCGGACCGGGCTGCCTTTCATGCCCTAGATATCCTCCTCCCCTTCTGATCCTTCATTTCTGGATACTCGGATGCTGTATTGCCCCTGCCAGAACCCATTTCTGGGCGACGAGAATATTAGTCATTTGCACCATAGTGTAAATAAGTTTATGTGAGTCAGTCTTTGTACCTTGGTTTGGCACTCAACTGCTGTGTCTATTGTCTAAGGCCTTTAGGGCTTCTGGGCAGGTCTAGGGGGAATTTCAAGGTGGGGGAAGATCCTTGACCTCTCATATAATACCTAAGCCATGACTAGGTGTTCAGACAATAGTCCCAGGTAAAACAATAGTAAAAAATGCATTTAGTCCCTTTTCCTCTTTCAGAAGGTTGGGTGTTGTCAGACACTCTGGCTAAGCTTAAACATGATTTTGAGTTGTTGGCAAGAAAACACAGTGTTCTCCCAAGTGGTTAGTGTCAGAATTGGATTGAATTGTGGGACACCAGGTGTCAGAAGTGGTTCCTGGTGTGGGAAACAGCCACGATTTGGTGTTAAGAGTGTTGTGAGTTTAAAAAAAAAAGAAAAAGAAAAAAAGAAACTTCGTTCCTCAACCAGAGGGCAAGGCTATCTGGAGACACAGGAGCTGAGCACAGTGTGGAGGGAGACAGGGCCCTTTCTGTGCTCGCACTGGTCACCAGCGGCCGCGGATTAAGGAAGAGAGAGGGCGCGGTGCTGAGTCACGTCCCTTCCAGACCCGTGGAGTCGGCGTCCCCGTGGAGGCCGTGTCTTTCAGGGAAGCCCGGCCTTCCTAAAACCGGGTGAGGAGGTGACCCGCGGCCCTGGTGGGGAGCCCCCTCGGCCTGCGGGCCCAGCACCAGGTTCTCGGGGCTCGGTACTTTGGTAGTGACGCGGGCGGTTTGGAAAGGCAGCTTGCGCGGTCAGCAGCTGGCACCGTTCACCCCGCGGCCCGGGAACTGGGCTTCAGCGGGGCACCGGCCGGGGTCAGGCGAGGAAGGGCCGCTGGGCTCGGGCCACACCGGGCGGCCTCACCAGAGTGCCAGGGAGTCTCGAAGGAGCTCGCTCGTGTCTGTGTTCGGCTCATCGTGCCAAGATGCCAGTTTGGTTTGCCCGCGTTGCTCCCTCACGCCAGACTCCACAGAGGGCCTCGCCCTCAGGTTTCCAGGAAACCCGGCTGTGGTACAGGCCTTGCACTGTCCGGGCCGGGCCGGGCCTGCCGAGCTAGCACAGAGCACGGGGTCTGTCCTGATCGCCGGCCGGCGCCCCACCCCTCCCACGTGCGCAGGTCTTGCCTGGGCTTCAAGTAAACACGCACGCCCAGCAGGCTTCCTTTACGGTCGGTCCGTGGGCGTTAGTCATCTTCCTCTGGGACTGGTTCTCCCAGAAGCTGCAAGGCTCTCTGTGCTGGCAGCACTCTAAAAAGAGGAACGCCGTCGCAGAAACAGGCTCCCTGTACCCCAGCTCCCCCGCAGCCGCCCTCCTCGTGCCCTTTCCACCGTGTGTCCCCCGAGGACCTCCGGCCCATTTTTTTCAGGCCCGGCCCCGCCCAGCTGCCCTCACAGCGCCCACCCCTCCTGTCCCTTCCCCAGGCGGAATTCGCTTTCCCCTCTCTGCGGGCCCACCGCACACAGCTTCCTAAACTCATCGCAGTGCAGGTGCTGTGGCTGAGACGTCATTCACAGCGTGTGAGTTTTGACAACTCGAAATACGTTTGTCAGATACTTGCGGTCACGTGACCACCACCATAACCAAGATAGAACAGAATTGCCCCCCCAAATTTCTGTGTACTCTTTTGTAGTCAAAGCCCCCCTTCACCCCCAGCGCCTGGCAACCAGTGATCTGATTCCTCCTCGATGTTTTGCCTTTGCAAGAACATGCAGGTAGAATCGTAAAGTACGGAGCCTTTTCAGTCTGGCTTCATTCACGCAGCATAAAGCATTTGTTGTGTGTGTAAGTGGTCTGTTCCTTTTCACTGCTGAGTGCCCATCACTTTCTGTCCACGCACCTGCATGGACCTCTCCTGTCGTGTCTCAGTATCTGGATAGTTCTCTGTCTGTCTCCTTGGTGCCCAGCCGAGCTCCTAGGGCCGGGCTGGGCCTTGCCCACCTCTGCGCCCCCAGCCCGCACAGAGTAGGTGGTGGCAGCGCGTGGGGCCGGGCAGCTGTGCACTGACAGTGATGGGCCTTGATCCTCTCCCCCACCAGGGGGGCCGAAGTGCCTGCCCGGGCGGCGGAGCCCCTGCAGAGGTGCGGGCCAGCCTGGGCGCCAGCTCTCCCCAGGGCCCTGCTCAGGCTGTGGGCAGGGGCTGGGTGGCCTGGCTCCTTGTAAGCACGCCACCCTCGGTTTGCTGTCTGTGGTGGGCAGGTGCCAGCCCTTGCTGGGGAGCTCCAAAGGTTCCGGATCCCCTGACTCGCTGGAGCTCCATGTCCTCAGTTCCTGAGGGTGTGTGTAGGATTGTGCCTGTCCCGTTCCTCCTCGTCTGGAGAGGCCTTCTTTGGGCCTTGTTTTTACTAAGTCACAGCTGCCCTGGCTTGTGAGTTAAAAATAGGCCGGGCCTATCGGCCCTGTGACAGGCCCTCCGCACCCAGGCTGGCTCTGGAATGCTTGTGTAAATATTTGGAGGAGCTGGAGGCTGCTGACCATCTCTGTTCCAGGATCTTCCTGCCTGGACTCCCAGAGCAGTAAGGGGACGACGGTGGCGGCTGGGTGGGGCCGCGTGGCCCTCGGGGCCGCAGCACCGCGTTTGGGAGGTGGCTGGAGGTCGGGATGGTCCCTGGAAGTCAGTGGAAGTGGCCGACCCTTTGCTGTGGTGGCAGTGGCTCAGCTGCACACACACCCACGGTGTGACATCAGACTGCCGGGGCGTTCGAGCCGCAGCGGCTCCCTGCCGGCCTGTGGTCTTAGGGAAGCTACGCGACCTCTCTGAACGCCAGTTTCTCCTCTGCACAGTGTCCACCCGGTGCTGCTGGGTGACCTTGGGAATGGAAATGGCCCCGTGGGCCCAGTGCACAGTAGGTCCTCGTTCAGTGGTGGCCGCTCCTATGGCTACCTCCAGTCTTGCCAGCTGCTTTGCCAGCAAACCTTCTAGCTTCCCGTGGACACCTGGGGAAAGAAGTCGGGGTTCGGGACGAGGACACGGGGGTCTCCAAGTACGCACTCAGGCCTCTTTTTGGCACTGCTCTCGTCTCCTCATCCTTGTGGGGTTCGGCCGCTACAGTGTCCCTAAGTCACTTCAGCAGCTGCCCTAGTAGGATTGGTAACTCGGGACTCACCAGCCGCAGGAGGACAGTAACCGAGCTTAAAATAGAAGTGTCCCTTCACTGGTGCCAAGGGCCGCCCGGGCCCCCGAGGACAGGCCGGCGGTACCTGCCCAGCCAGGCAGAGCTGGCCTCTGGGCGCCTGGAGCTGCAGGCCTGCCCCGAGGGAGCCGCTCCCCTTGGCCCAGCACCCCGAGGGTTCGTGTCCTGGTCTCTGGCCCCCCGCCCCCAGCAGTCCTCAGAGAAGGGTGTGGGGGAGCCGGGGGTCGGGAGTTGGCAGGCTGGTGGACCGGGTGGGGTTGGTCTAGTGCCGGCCCTGGTTTTGAGGGAATGGGGGGGCCACCGGGAGGTGTTTTTAAAGGTAGAGAGTGCAGCTGAGCTGAGGGGGCAGGTTAGGAGGGGAACTCACAAAGAATGGGCCACACTGTTGGGTGTATTTTGTTTCTTTTTAAGGCCCCAGCCAGTTCCCTGTGTTTGAAGGTAAGTGTGCCCGGAGCTGGCCAGGGAAAGCCCGCAGAGCCAGGCCCACACGGGAAGGTCGAGCCTGGCCTGCTGCAGGAGGGTGCCCGGCGGGGCAGCGCTGGGCCCAGAGCAGCGACCGTGCCCCGTCTCTGCGCCAGTCTGTGACTGCTGCTTCCTCACCCCCGCCTCCCTCACGCAGGTGCCAGCATGGGGTCTGACCTCTGCTGACCGGACCACCGGGCAGGAGGTGCGCCGCCAGGCCAGGCGGCCTGCAGCCCGTCGCCATGGCCTCGGCCAGCGTGGAGAGCCAGCTCCAGAGGATCATCCGCGATCTGCAAGGTACGCCAGGCCACACGGCGTGCGGGTTCGGCTTGGAGGAGCCGTCGCCGTGCCGTTGCCGCTGCCAGCCGAAGTTCAGCCCTTCCATCTGTGGCCACCCCGGGGGTAACTGGGCCCTCGGGGCACATCGTGCCACAATGTCCGGGGCTCAAGTGTCCATCCCACAAGGCCGGGAGAGCTGCTGGCCCTCCTCGCAGGGCCCTGGAGGGGCTCTTTGTAAACAAAATCAAATACTCCTTTGCGGTCTGGGGCTGATTTCTGTGTGTGTGTTCTTGGCTGAGTCGTGAGCCTCAGGGCTCTGATGGAGCTGGGAAGAACAGTCTCCTTCCCTCTGAGCAGGAGACTGGATGCCCGTCCTTCTCGCTTCGGTGTCTCACCTGCTCGTGGTGGGCAGGCGGCCTGTTCTGGACGGACTCCAGCGTGGGCCTGCCGCCTCCCGGGCATCCCCTCGCGAGGCCTGGCCCGGGGAGAGAGACCGCCGCGCGGGCCCCCCCTGGAGGGAGGCGCGGCGGGAGGGTCCCTGCGAGGGGCAGCCCAGGGCCCGGGGTCTGCCTCTCTGGGGACGGTCTCCCAAGTCTCTCTGGGGCTTCTGCACGGTGGCTGCCTCAGGCTGCAGCTCAGCGCTTCCTCCCCGTCACAGGGTGCGGCGCAGTGACACCCTCGTGACAGACAGACCGCTCACACACAGCAGGGCCCGCTGCAGGCTCTTCTGCCAGGGCCCGGTGCTGTCCTCATTCTGAAGGTCACAGTCGGTGAGATAAAAATCGCTTTCTCAGGCTTATCTCCTATTTCTGTAGCTCCTCGGGCCTCTAATAGCTAATAATTCCATGGCATTTCACGTGTGCCAGGCACTGTCTCACACGTGTCTTATGCGTGATAAGTCAGAGTCCTCACGTGCAATTCCGTGCCGTGGGACTCATCGTTATTCCCACTTTGCAGATGTGGAAGTGGACGCAGAGAGGTTCAGTGACTTGCCCAAGGTCCCACGTCCAGACCGCAGAGTCTGGCTTGCACACACACCCAGTTCAGGAGTCTGCTCTTAACTGCACCCATCTCCCTCCAGCTAAAATGCTGGGTGCTTTCTAAAGAACCTACACACACACGCACGTGTGCCCAGGGGAAGTGAAATGCCAGTCTCTGCAACTGACCTTGAGAGGTTTCTCCTCAGCATAGGCAGGCTTCCCTGTTCAGTGTCTGGTCGGGGACCTGGCGCCCCTCACTGGAAGGGAGGGAGGGAGGAGCCCTGGTGGAGCCGCCCCCTCCCCTCCGCAACACTGCCCCCCGCCGGAAGGAGGGCGGGCATCAGCATTTGCTCGGTCGCCCTCGTCTACCCCGTGTTCTGGCTGCTTCTGGGCACCCCTGACGTCCCACAGCCGTCTCAGTGCCCTAGACCCGGCCCACGGAGCACTCTGGTGCGAGTTCTTAAAGGCACCACATTCTCGGGACCCTTTCTTTCCATCTGTCAGTGGCTGTCTTAACAAGCATCCAACAAATCGGCAGCCTCTGCCGTGAGAGCGGCACGTCCTTGGCTGAGGTGTCCTGGGGCAGCGCCCAGCCCTCACCCCCCCACCCCCCCTGCAGGCAGCCCGCTGCTCCTGGGGGCGGCAGTTACTCGTTGGGCTTTGGTGTCAGGAGGGCCGCGGGTCAGCTCACAGCTCCGCCTTTGAACCCTGGAAGATGTCAGACAGGTCCCTCCCCCTTTCCAAGGTGCGATTGCTTCCTTCCCGTGCAGGGGAGGATGGTGATGACACCCACTCCTTGGGTGCTGGCAGGGCATACGTGTGATTCACAGGAAACCGAGATATCCACAAGTTTTGTGTCTGGGTTATCAGAGATCGGTGCTGAAATCTTGACACTTCTTTGAAGGAAAGGCTCTTTCAGAATGTCAGGAGTTCCAGATCAGTTTGGGAGCGTGAACCCAGCCTAAGCATGGAGAAGGGAAGCTGAGAGTCTTTTCACCAAGGCCAGCCACAGCTGACACTTTACTAGGGCACAGCTGGGCAGCAGTCACTTACACGAATCCGTCCCAAGAACCTGTCTTCGCCCTGAGCTGACTTCGCCGCAGCTCAGGCCCAGCACTGGGCAGACCTGTTCTTGGCCGAGGTGCGTGAGAGCAGGCCCTGGGGCTCCTTTTCTCGTGAGACTTGTCGGAGAAGGAGGTAGTTTTGTCGTCCAGCGCGTTCCAGCCATCTCAGCTGGGGACATTCTTCTAAGTTCTAAGCCAAACCCAGCCTCTCACAGCCCCCTCCGCCCCGCCTCACAGCAGGGCTGAAGGCGGTTTCCCCCTTTTCTGCCCTGGGAGGTCAGTTATCTTAGAAGTTACGGGGTGCACTCTGGGCAGGAAAGCGCCTGAGAAAGCCAAGGTTCCCGTGTAAAATTCGACGTCATGCTTACTCCTTTTCACCTTTTAGCAGCTCTGGAGTTGGGGTGTGTTGAAATCAGTTGCACCGTAGATTTGTTGAAGTGATATTCCTGCCTCACGGAGCTATATTAAAGGAGAAGGACGTGCAAAGCCTGGCCCCTCGTAGGTGCCCAGTTCCCAGAGCGGGTCCTGTCATTGTCACTCTTGGCATCGTTGTCCTTAGTGTTGTTTACACGTTCTGGGTCTCCTTGGAGCCTGCACTCCCCTGCACTGAGCAGCAGGCTGGTACTGAGGAGCCGTAAGCAGCGTGGCCAGGGAAAAGGGCAAGGCTCTCTGGAAGCCAGCGTCAGGGCCCTGCTGAGGGACTCGCCCCACAGCAAAGCTCTGTTGAGCAAACGCTGCGTGTGCACTCGAGGCCTGCACGGTGGGCCTGCAGGGCGGACCCAGAGTGTGCCCACCCAGTGAGCTGGGGCAGAGCACCGGGCTCTCAGGACACCTGGGCGCCTTCTGGCTCGGCCTTACGTCCCCGTGGGCGTGGGCCTGGCGCTGCACGTTTCCCCTGTGCTTCGCCATCGTCGACTCCCTCCTCCTCGGGCTGCCCGGGCTTCTGCTTTTCTCTCGGAGGTCCAGCTCCACCTGGTTACACGTTCCTGTTTGTTGTCTTAAAGGTGCTGTGACAGAACTGAGCAAAGAATTTAAGGAAGCAGGGGAACCCATCACAGACGACAGTACCAGCTTGCATAAGTTTTCTTACAAACTCGAGTATCTCCTCCAAGTAAGTGACTCCTGGAGTGTGTAGCCTCTGCCCTGCTGTCTTTTGCTGTTTCCCTCACGGCTGACTCATCCGCACTCAGGATGTGGTCCAGGGAGCTCGGGGCAGCCCTGAAGCTGTCCTGGTTTGACCGACGGTCTGGGTGGCCCCCATCGAGGGCACGGGCCTCCGAGTGCCATGCTCTGGGGAATCAGAAGGTCACCCCTTAGGATGACTTCGGGGATCCAGAACATTCTTTAGAGATGTAGGTCAACTTAAGGCAAGTAACAAGGTCACTGTATAGCAGATCGTAGCTTTGGGGTGGTCACGTCCCCTTGTGAAAGTCTGGGGAAGCTATCGAACCTCTCTCTGCCCTAACGGATACGCACGTGTGTGCACAACCAGGCACACACTTCCCAGCAGCCTGCGGGCCCTCTGAACGCGGTCTGGCCGGACGCCTGCTTCCGCGTCTGCTGCGCCCTAGTGCGGTCCGCAGACCGGCAGTGCCAGTGTCCCCCAGGAGCATGTCAGGGACGTGCTCCTGGTCCCCCTCTGATGCCCCGAGTCAGGATCTCTGCGGTCAGCCCAGGAAGGAGTTCCTCCTTTAACACGCTCACAGCAGAACGCTTGTGTGTGCTCGGTTCAAGTGCACAGGTCTAAGGAACTCTGCAGGCGTGGAAAAACACAGGCAACTCACTGCAACAGGAAGGAAGTAGACCACAGTGGTAACAGAAGTGAACCTTTAGGAGGTGGTATTGGGCATTACAATTTTTTCTTTTCTGTTTTTTGGGGGGTTCTATCCAGATTGCCTAACAGTACGTGCATGCCTTCTACAATCAGAAAAAAGGACTGTGAAATATGCTGTGTTACAGAGAGATACCCCAACACATTTCGAACACCATTCGTTTGCGCCCTCACACCCACCGCGGTGCGCAGGGCGAGGGCCCGCCGGAGGGGCAGCCGCAACCCGTTGACGGGCCCCCGGCGCCTGCCTTCTCAGCCGGTTCTCTGTTTCGCACTGGGAAGGTGTTTACGGACCTTTTGTTTTCTCGCATGTCAAAAAGTTCATTTTGGTTTTGGATTTGAAATGACTCATAACCGACACCGATTTGAATGTATCGTTTATATATTAAGACGTTGACACTCAAGTAACTGAGATAAAATGTCACTAACTCGTTTCCCTGAGTTGGGACATAGTTGGCACTCTCCCTGTTGCCCTTAGGACTTTTCACCTGTATGTCTTTATCATAAGTCGCTACGTATCTTTATCAAAGTCGTTAATGGCAACTCTGGTGGTCTTCCATGCACCTCTGCACAGAGGTCCCTTCAAGAGATAAATCTTTTTTTTTTTTTGGTAGGGGGTGCTGTTATTCCTGAATCTTAGTAGTTGTATGACCTCAAGCTAGTTGCTTACCATCTCCTAGCCTCAGTTTCTTTATCTGTAAGTTGGGGATTAAAACACTTTCGTTTGACAAGAAATAAAAATAATGCCGGTAAAGGGGCTAACTCAGGGCCAGGCAGCTAAGCAGCTGTTGTCATTATTTATCACCTAATGAGATGAATGGCTGTGGTTGAGATCGCCCGTCTCTGTCCCATTCTCTGCGCAGTTTGATCAGAAGGAGAAGGCCACCCTCCTGGGCAACAAGAAGGACTACTGGGACTACTTCTGCGCCTGCCTGGCCAAGGTGAAAGGAGCCAACGATGGGATCCGATTCGTCAAGTCCATTTCGGAGGTGAGCAGAGCAGCCATGGGCCTCCCGTCCTGCTCTTCGCCTGCCTTAAGCATCTCTCTGCAGAGACCTTTGCTGCAGACAGCCAAGGGAGGAAGTGGGGTTTACGGGTGGCAAAGAAGTGAGGAAGTCCAGCCCTGGCTGGTGTGGCTCAGTGGACCGAGCGCCAGACTGTGAACCAAAGGGTCTCCGGTTCGATTCCCAGTCAGGGCACACGCCTGGGTTGTGGGCCAGATCCCCAGTAGGGGGCATGTGAGGGGCAGCCACACACTGATGTTTCTCTCCCTCTCTTTCTCCTTCCCTTCCCCCCTCTCTAAATAAGTAAATAAAATCTAAAAAAAAAGAAGAAGTCCAGTCCAGGGACACTCAGTGCCCACCATTAGCTCAGGGAAGCCCCCTGCGTGAGTGTTTACCAAGCTGAGAGTGGCTCAGTCCCGGCTCTGTTATTAGACCACGACTGCGACCCGCACCTTACCCAGTCTGCCCATGGTGCCCCCCCCCCCCGCCCAGGTGTACAGCATTGTGTTTCTTAGGTAGAAATCTTAATGTTTGCTAGGCTGCTGTCCCTACAGTTTTCCCAGAAAACTTGGATTTGAAAGGAAGAGAGTAACGTGAGATCTTAAGAGATGCTGAAGTGCTGGTGTGCTAGGTAGCTGCCCATGTCCCGCTCCGAGTCCCTGGAGCAGAGCGCCGTGGTTGGCTGCTTTACAAAGCTCCGGAGCAGTCTGTCTTTCTCTCTCTTTCTGCCTCTCCCCCACCCCCCACTCCCGACGAATCTCCTTTTCTCGCAAAGCCTGGTCCATCTGGGAGTAAAGAACTTTACGCATTAGGGAGCAAACAACCCCCTGGATTTAGGACGGGGGGTCTAAAGTGTTCGAACGTTTCCCTTTTGGCGTCTTGTCCGCACGTTTAAAGACACCCGAAGGCCCGCAGACGTGCTCCTTGGCTGGCCTCCGGCAAAGACCTCAGAGTCAGGCGCTCTGGGAAGAACTCCTGCCCGACCCAGGAGCCAGATGGGTTTCTTCTTAGAGCGAGGGACAGTTGGATGGGCTGGCCCGGATGGCTGGGCACTCTCCACCAGCTGCACCCTCTGGCTCCTGAGCTGATGAGGCAGCGTCCGGCCTCGGAGGAGTCTGCTCCGCCAGTTTCTTTCATGTCCAGGCTGCACAGACGGGTCTTGGGGATCGTGCCTGGTAGGACGCTCGGGTCCACGGTGTAGACCGGTGTCTGACGTGTTGTAAAGCTGGAGCGGGTGCTCAGTGTGCCCCCTTCTTCGTGCACCTGGGAGTCGCCCGCCTCTCTCGTCTCTTCCACTCCTCGCAGCAACCGAAGCCTTCGGCGTCCTGCTCCCGGCAGCTGAAGCCCAGGGTCAGGAAATGCTTACGTCCACCCTGCCCCTCTCTCGCAGTGCGGGGAAGCCCATCCAGGCCAGAGAAACTGTCCTCTAGCAGCGACAGCATGCCCTGCCTGCTCAGACGTCCTCAGGGTTTTGGTGGCGGGCACAGGCTCCACTTCGCATAGAGCCCGGCTGTCTCACCTGCTGAGGGCTCTGCTCTCTGGGCACCACTGGGCAGAGTGGCTTGGGGTGTCACTAGCAGGGTGGGCCGCTGGACACTCGGGCCGCCTCGAGTCAGTCATCAAGTGCCAGCCAGGCCAACGAGCCAGGAGGAAGAAGGTAGTGGACAGGAAGCACTGCGGGGCCCCGTAGGCCCCTTTGGTGTGGAGGCAGCCATTGGACTAAGGCAGCCCCAGGCTGCAGTCAGCCACTGCTGCAGGCTCACGGTGGGCTCCACCTGGACTGCACGCCTCTCCCCGCGGGGGCAGGGGCGGAACTGGGTGCGGCCTGGCCTGGAGCGCACTCAGTTCCCATGCACCTTGCAGACTTCCTGTCCTCCGCTGCTGCTGCATCGCTTCCCGGCACGGTGCATGTGAGCTGTGATTAAATGCTAAAAAAAAATCAGGAATTAGGTAATGAAAGCGGACCCATGATCTCAAAAAATAGAAAGTAAAAAGGCTGTGCCGTGTTTTCATTTATAGTACAAAGAAACTACTGTTCTCTTCGCCGAGGGGTGTTTGAAGAGACCTCTTAAAATAAATAGCTCCTTTTATATAAGTATGTAAAATCAGTTAGTAGGCCTGATTAAAACTACAGACTCATGTCTTCCATAAAAAAATTAAATATGCAAAGTGCTGTTGCAGTGGCCGTTTTGCTAACACAGACAAGCCGCCTGCTTGGGAGCTCACAGACCTGGGCTGCCCTGCGAGGCTCTCACTCGGCCCCGTGGGGCCCCGTGTGGGTGTGTGTTTGCACGGCTGCCACGCTTGGCTTCACGGCCCCCGGCTCAGCTGTTCGCAGCTGCCCGCGGTTCCTGGTCGTCCCCACCGGACACTCCGTCCTCACCTCGCTCGTCAGTGGCGAGAGCACTCAGACCCGGGGGTGGCACTGAGACTCTCCGCTGGGCGTCTGGCCCACCCGGCTGCCTGCAGACATGCCTCGGTGGGCTTCTGAAGCCCGCGGCAGGCTGCCGCCCACCCCCATTTCCAGGTATCCTGACTTTTACCACAAACCCACAAAACTCATGTGGAAAATATCTTACAGCATTTACAGCTTTTGGGGTTTCACACCTTTTTGTTGTTTAAAAAACTTTGTGTTGTGGTACCATTTCCTCAAGTCAGCAGTAGGAAGTCGTAAAGCTCTGAGTTAAAAGGTGTCTGATTTTGGGCTGAGGCATGGGCAGTATGAATCCTGATTTACAGACTGGCCTCACGTGTCTCCTGTGGCTGCCCCCTTGATCCCGTCTTTCTCGGTGGCTCTGTCTGCAGCCGGCAGAGTCTCTGACCGGCAGACCCCAGGTCCGTCACAGCAGGCTTCCGTGTTCCGGCGTGGCGGGAGAGGTGTCGACACGGGCCTGCGCCCCTGCCCTCCGTCCACCTCAGACTCCCTGAAATAGAACCATGCCCGTTTTCTCATCACCCCGGTGTGACCGGGCCACCTGGAGACTCCCCGCCCACGGCTCTCGCCCCCTGGGCACCTTCTGACCAATGCAGTGAGTGGGCACAGCTGAGGAGAAGTCCCGCCAGGAAAGTTGGCAGATGCGTGGATTTCACTGATGGTCTCATGCGAACACAGAGGAGGCAGTCCCACAGCCGTCGTACCTTCCTTGAAGTGCCCCTTCCACACTCTGCCCTTTGCCCCCTCTGCCCCTCCACACGGACTCCAGCCGAGCCCGATAGGCCTCTTCCCCTGCGTCTGCTCTCCCAGCAGCCCCCAAGCGGCCCAGACGTGAGCCGCACGGAGACCAGCGCTCGCTCAGGCTCACTCCGGGGTGTAGAGCCCTTCACTGACTTCCAGGTTTTACTCTGGGTGTCCCAAGTAAGCCGTGCCGTCCTCCTCCGACTCCACACCCAGAGGGCCCAGTGGGGCCGAGGGGGTCAGCGGCCTTGCAGTGCAGCCGCAGATGCTGGGGAGCCTCCCGTGGGCACACCTGTCCTAGCGTGTCTGCCGGAGTCTGTAGATCGTTCTTGCAGGGAGCCCGGAAGACGCCGACCCACTCCAGGCCTCGCGCTCAGGGGTGGCGTCATCAAATGTTTCAGGTCCTTCGAGAGACGTGAGTGAAGCCACTGTGTAGGCAGGGGCGGGTGACGTGTATTACCGCCCTGTTCCTGTTTGCTGCAGGCCAGCCGTGAGGCCGGGTGTCTGCGTAGACTTCGGCTAACCGTTCTTCATTTCTGTGTAACCTTCTTCCAGCTCCGCACATCTCTGGGGAAGGGAAGAGCATTTATCCGCTACTCCTTGGTGCACCAGCGGCTGGCCGACACCTTGCAGCAGTGCTTCATGAACACCAAAGTGACCAGGTACGGGCGGGCCAGCACTGGGTTGGCCCTGCGCCGTGCACGGGTGGACTGGAGTCCCTGGTCAGCAGTGACAGCTGCAGCCGCGGTGCCTGTCTGGGGCGCACCCGGCACAGCAAAGCCCTCCCGGCTCTGTCCCCTCCCCTCCCAGCCGCAGCCCTCGACACCCGTGGGGCTGGAGCACTGAGTGCTTACAGGTGAGAAACGCGAGGCTCAGGGAGGTGCTCAGTGCCTTCCACGAGGCCCCACCAACACCGAGTGGGTCGTAAAGCAGGAGTCGGGTCCAGCTCGCTTAACTCCTGCTGCCAGCTAGTCGTCCCTGGGGGGTGGCCTGTCCTTGGTGCTGGCCCTAGTGATTGTACACGCCCCACTGGTCACCAGTGGGGTGCAGCCTTGGCCTTTCAGCAGAATTCCCTGTGGGGTTTTTAACACCACTGAGCCTGGGCCTCACCGCGATAACTCAGGCACTGAGTTAATACCTGCCAGGCACGCCTGGGCTCCCTGGGGAATGTGACAGCGACCAGTTTGGGAGCCTCTGTGCCACTAGTGATGGAGTGGGTGGGGCGGGGAGGGGATTGAGCCTGTGAAGCACGGGAGGGGCGGTCAGACCGGGAGCTGCAGGCCGTTGGGCACCTCCTCGGGTGGCCCCGCACCCCTTCCCACTCTGCCTCCCCTCTCTGCCTGGGGAGCGCCCCTCCAGTTAACCAAAGAAACTGCTTCTGGACCTTTTAAAAAAGACCTGTGGGGGAAATACTTTGTTTCCTTTTGTCACCTTTAAGATGGGCTTGCGTAAAGGTGTGTTTCTCACGCACGAGACATGCGACGGGCTTGGTGAGTTCATGTGAGTTGCAGGAGCACGCTCGATCTGCAGGTTATTTTGTTCTGGAGGTTGGTGAAAACCATCACGGCAGCCTGGCCTCCGGGGGCCCCCGGTGCACAGACTCAGCCAGGGTGCCCTTTAAACTCGTCCGTCGTCCGTTTAAAGTCCTCCTGCTCACAGGAAGTGAAACACCCAACAACACACAGTGCGGGGCTCTTGTTTGTTGTCTTTAAAATGGGTGCCAAGACAGAAATTAGCAGTGAGTTCAGTGTCCTGGACTGAATTCTCCAGAAGAAATAGGAAATGGGGTTATTTACCTCTCACAAAGGAAGTGTTCTTCCCCCCGCGGCCACCCTTTCTTGGCAGGTGATTGAGGTTTAAGGTTTCTCGTATTCTTTTTGGGAGATAGCTGTGATAGAAATAATAAACACAGAAGCATCTAGTTCATCTCGGCAATCCCTGTGAGGAAGTGCAGCTTGTTTGCGAGCTGTGTGCTCCTGCAGTGAAAATCAGATGGGGGTGGGGGGTGTCTGTCTGTGTATTTAACTTCGTAACCTGAGTTAGAACCGGGCGAGGCCAGGGCATGCCGAGAGGACCCATTAAATTCACTCTTTGTGTTCCTGTGTCAGCCTGGTAATCCGCACCCTATTGTCTCCCTGCAGCGACTGGTACTACGAAAGAAGCCCCTTTCTGAAGCCGAGGCTGAGCTCGGACATTGTGGGCCAGCTCTATGAGCTGACCGACGTTCAGTTTGACCTGGCGTCCAGAGGCTACGACTTAGATGCCGCCTGGCCGACGTTTGCCAGGTATCCGGAAGCATCGCTTGGTTTGAAAGATGGGGGAGAGATGCCTGGAGGTTTGAAGGTCACCGCCAGTCTTCTCAGAGCACTTTTGTCTGCTCGGCAGACATATAAACCTTGGCAACACTGAGGCCTGTTAATCGTACAGACCTGGTTGGATTATGACTCACAATAACATCCGAAGGCTCCGGCCTTTAGCTAACCTGACTGGCCAGGTGGTATGAGTGAGTCTGGAAACGCATGTGCAAAACCCAAGGCTTGTAAGTGTGCCAAGGGCCTTGGTGTGGAAGTCTGGGGAGGAGCCCACGGGTGCTTTCCCATCCGTGTCTTAGGGGGGTGTCTTAGGGGGTTATCACGGGGGCCTTCCTGGCAGTAAGAGAGGGCGTGAGAGCGACGGCCCACCCATGTGAGGGGTGCTGGAAGGTGTTTTCACCTTTCACACCGGGACGGCACTCCACACGGCATCCGGCTGAATCCTCGCAGCACTGCGGGAGGGAGGGAGGGAGGGAGGGGTGAGGGCACAGGCTCAGAGGGGAGGGACTCGCCCAAGTCACGCAGCTCGCGGGCAGCAGGGCAGGGCACCAGACTCAAGTGCAGCCTTCTCTCTTCGCTTTGCTTTCTGTTCATAATGCTTTTAAAATTTCAGTTTTCATAGTTGGTATTAGGGCATACTTTCTGCATAGAGAATAGTACTGAATATGATGATTCCCGTGTACAATTGAATAGTTAACATTTTGCCACATCTACATCACATGTAACTTACTGACTTTGAAGTGATTTCAGAATTACAGAAAAGCTACAAAAGTGGTACAGAATACTCATCTTTTCACCCCGATTTGATCCCCCAAGTATCAGTACTTTACCAGGAGCGTTTTCTTCTTCTTCCATGTCTGCACGTTGGTTTATTCCCTAAGCCATCGGGGAGTAAGTTACAGACTTGCCTTTCCTCTACTCCAGTGCACTCCAGTGTGTGTTTCCTAAAATCAGGGGCGTGACCTCAGTACAGGCATTAAAATCAGGAAACTGACATCGTTACAGTACTACTGTCTGATCTACAGACCTTGTGTACGTGCTAAGAACTATCCCAGTAATGTCGCTCATACTCGTCGTCCAGGATCACACGGTGCGGTTGTCACCGTGTCTCCAATCCGAAACAGCCCTCTTTCATTTGGAACAGTGTCTCAGCTTTCGTTTTTCATGGCGTACGTTTGTGCGAAGTGCAGGTCGGTTGCTTTGTGAAATGTTCCTGAAGGAGAGTTTGCCTCTCGTCGCCTCTGCATGAGCGTGTCTCCTCCTCAGACTCGGGCTGAGCAGTCTGGCAGGAACACCTCTGAGGCTGTGTCCTTTGTGGCGGGATGCCTGGAGTTGTTCTGCTCCGCCGTGAGCTCAGCCAACTGTGACAGTTTGGCCTAGGCGGTGTTTGCCGGGGCCCTCCTGCAGTGACTGTCTCTCCTGTTGTGGTCTATATGCGTCTTATGGTGAGACACTCTGAGATTGGGTTACCATCTTGTTTCTTTCAGTCTTTCATCTGTTAGTTGTTGCATCCATTGAGATAATTCGGGCAAGAGTTGTTTTACCACGCTTGTATTCTTAAATGTTTTTAGATGTGCAGTTCAGTCTGCATACCTTGCATCATGAGATAGCTATCCCTTTGCAACTTGCTTTTTCTACTCCACACTGTTTTTGACATTTTGTCCGTACTGGCACACGTGTTTTTTTTTTTTTTTTAAGATTTTATTTATTCATTTTTAGGGAGAGGGGAAGAGGAGGAGAAAGAGAGGTAGAGAAATACCCACTGGTTGCCTCTTACACACCCTTAACTGAGAACCCAGCCCACAACCATGTGCCCTGACTGGGGATCGAACCAGCAACCTTTCGGTTTTCAGGACACCCAGCCCACTGAGCCACACCAGTCGGGGCTGCAGTTCTATAGACGTATAGTAGGGTCAGCAGCTCGGGCCCATAGGGCGGTGTGTAACAACTGTGGAGTCTGTGGCCGCCTTCATGCTACAGTTGGCAGAGGTGAGTTTTGACTGAGACCATAAGGCTTGCAAGCCCAGAATGTTTACATCTGGCCCTTCCCAACAAAAGGTTGCTGGCCCGTGGTGCAGAGTGTTCTGCCACGTGAATTAATCAGCTTGTCTGTTGCCCTAGTGATACGGGTTCCACCCTCTGCACCGCTGCAGACAGTGCTGCCAGGAACACCCGTATGCCTCCTGTGCACGCGTGTGTGTGACCCTCTGTAGGCAGACCCTGAGATGTGGGATTGCTGGGCTGTGGGGACCAGCAGTTTTAAAACGCAGTACTTGTAGGTCAAGGAGAGGACTCTGCTGAAGCGAAAAGGTGTTCAGTCCACACCGTTCCTGCTAAACGGGGATTCTCCCACAAGTCTTTGCGTTGCCGGGCTGTCGGGCAGAGCTCTCTCCAGTGCGGGAGGGCTCTGCGTCCACACTGCCCAGTGCACGACCTGAGTGGAACGCAGTCTGGGACGCAGTGGCCATGGGCGCCTGAGCACAGTGCGGCCTTCATTTACCAGGTTGGCCGCTCCTTCCTCCTCTCTAGCAGACACCAAAAGTGAAGGACAATTTAAACCCAAGGTCGGGAAACATCCTGTTCACTTAGTTCTTTTTTGGAACTGGGAGGAAGGCCGTCGTGTTTAAACTTTGGCGATGGAGTCCATTTGCTACAGACCAACACAGATGTGCTCTTTGGTGGAAACTGTTGGGTTTGCCTTTTCACACTTTCTCTGCCCGGGAAATCCCACCTGCCCCCGTCTGGCTTTCGTGTGTGTGTGTATGTGCGAGCGCGTGTCCTGCTCTGACACAGGCATGTCTGTTCTGTGGCCCTGCAGGAGGACACTGTCCCCCGGCTCCTCTGCCTACATGTGGAAGCCCCCCAGCCGAAGCTCCAGCATGAGCAGCTTGGTGAGCAGCTACCTGCAGGTAATGCCAAAAGGCCGGCAGGTTCCTCGCTCTGGCGCCTGCCAGGGCGTGCTCTTCCCTTCACAGCTCAGGGCGGTGTTCTCCGACACCTGCTCTTCCAACCGGAGCAAGACCCACTGTTTTCTAGGGTCCGGGTTTTTACAGCCAAATAGAACTTAGGCCTCATAAAAACGGAATTCTTTTAGAGGCTTTAAAAATGTTTGAAAAGAAGCAGTTAACACTGCGGTTAAAAGCAACCGGACTGTCAGATCCGGACTGTCGCCTGCCACCTGTGTGCCCCCCGGGAAGGTGACGGACGCCCCAGAAGCCTCAGCCTCTCACCCGCCCAGTGGGGAGCGTAAAGCCTCTGCCGCTGGTCGGGGGGATTGACTGAGGGAACACGGGAACCGTGCCTGCGGGGTTGACGCAGCGAGTGCCCGTTACATGCTCGTGGGTGGGCTTCGCTTTGTTAGAAATGCGAACGTCCTAGCTGTGTGTGGTTTTATGGGGAAGACCACTGAAGTTAATCAACAAAACAAAATGAAAAGTAATCAGGCAGCATTACGAGTAGAAGATTGACTAACTGTTTGCCCTGTTTTGTGGTTTAATCACAGTGAGAGTTGCAGGTACAGTGCAGTGGTGAACAGTGGTTGAAACATAACGAGTTATTTAAGAGCTGACATCCATTATGCTACCAGAGCTGCAGGAGGCTCAGTGGCGAGTGCGATTCTGAGCGTCGGGGGCTCGTGAGTGGCGTTGGGTCTTCAGGGTGCGCTGCTGGCAGGTGCTGTGAGCAAAGGGCTTTTCTTTGAACAGCTCGATGGACTAACCTAAGATCATATAATCGCTCTGTTTTTCCTTGTGTTCTCATTAAACTCTAAAGCTTTTCCAAATAACCATGCCATTTCATCCCAAAGCCCCTTGTTTCTTGCTTTTCCTCCCCAGACTCAGGATATGGCCTCCAGCTTTGACCTGAGCAGCACCTTTAACAACGAGGCCCTGGAGGGCTTCGATGAAATGCGGGTGGAGCTGGACCAGCTGGAGATGCGGGAGAAGCAGCTGCAGGAGCGCATACAGCAGCTGGACAGAGAGAACCAGGAGCTGAGGGCAGCTGTCAACTCGAAGGAAGAGCAGCTGCAAGTGGAGAGGGAGAAGGGTCGCTGTGCTGCCCAGGACAACGTTCGCCTCACGCACATGGTGGCCGGGCTCCAGAAGCAGCTGGAGATCACCCAGGCCACGCAGAACACCGTGACGGAGCTGCAGGCGTGCCTGCAGGCCCTGGAGCTGGGCGCTGCGGAGAAGAAGGATGAGGACCGCCACTCGGGCCTGCAGCGACTGGAGCCCATGCTGCAGCTGCTGGCACAGGAGCTCGAGGCCACCCGGGCCTCACTGGGCAGGAAGAACCAGAGTTTAGCCAGTGTCCCAGATCCGCCGGGCACAGCTGAGCAGAAGGCCGATGTGGCACTGGACACAGCGGGGCAGCAGCAGCAGCTCGTCCCCAGTGCCTCGGCCCGGGAGATCCAGGAGCTGGGGGAGAAGCTTCAGGCTCTAGAACGAGAGAGCACCAAGGCCCAGGAGCTCAACCGGCAGCAGAGTGCCCGGCTGGAGCAGCTGGCCAACGAGCTGCAGCTGAAGGAGGAGGCCCGGGCGGGCCTGGAGCGCCTCGCAGGGGAGACGGCCTCACTCCAGGAGGAGCTGTCCGGGAAGAGGAAGGAGGCAGCCGAGCTCCAGCAACGGCTGCAGGAGGCACTCGCCCACTTGAACTCCGCGGAGGAAGAGCTGGCAGAGCTGAGGCAGGAGGAGAAGCGGCATGGACAGGAGAAGGAGCTGCTGCAGCGAGAGGCCAAGTCCCTGGTGTGGCAGCTGCAGCTCCTGGAGACGCAGCTGGCACAGGTGAGCCAGCATGTGAGTAACCTGGAGGAGGAGAAGAAGCAGCTCATCCGGGACAAGGACCACCTCAGTGAGAAGGTGGGGACACTCGAGCGGCTTGCTGGGCAGCCGAGCCCAGGCCCGCCTGTGGCAGGTGAGGAGAGTGAGGCCCTGGACTCCACCCCTCGGGGCTCTGCCCCACAGCCGGCCTCGGAGATGCCGGGGGAGCAGGGAGGCCTGCAGGAGGGACCGACAGGCGATACCAAAATGCAAGGGAGCAGCCAGGAGGAGGAGCTGCAGCAGGCCAACAGGGAGTTGGAGAAGGAGCTGCAGAGTGTGGTAGCGCGCAACCAGCTCCTGGAGGACAAGCTGCAGGCCCTGCAGGCTGATTACCAGGCACTACAGCAGCGGGAGGCGGCCATCCAGGGCTCCCTGGCTTCCCTGGAGTCCGAGCAAGCCAGCATCCGGCACATGGGTGACCAGATGGAGGCCAGCCTCCTGGCTGTGAAGAAGGCCAAGGAGACCATGAGAGCCCATGTAGCAGAGAAGGAGGCTGCCCTGCAGAGCAAGGAGGTCGAGTGCCAGCAGCTGCGGGAGCAGATGGAGCAGGGCCGGCAGCTGGCAGAAGCCCGGGAAGGGGAGCTCAAGGCCCTGGAGAGCCAGTGCCAGCAGCAGGCCCAGCTGATTAAGACCCTCACAGCAGAAAAAGGCCAAGAGGGGCTCAGCTCACCTCAAGAAAACGCATCTCAGGAGCTAGCTGCCCAGCTGGTCCTATCTCAGGCGCAGCTGGAGGTCCACCAGGGAGAGGCTCAGCGAGTGCAGGCGGAGGTGGTGGACCTCCGGGCCAAGCTGCAGGCAGCGCTGGGTGACCAAGAGAAGGTGCAGAGCCAGCTGAGCGTGACCGAGGCAGCTCTGCAGGAGCACAAGGCCCTTGTGCAGCAACTGAAGGAGCAGAACGAAGCCCTCAACAGAGCCCACATCCAGGAGCTGCTGCAGTGCTCAGAGCAGGAAGGGGCCCTGCAGGAGCAGAGGGCCCATGAGTTCCATCTGAAGATGGAGGAGCTCCATGCCCTGCGGGAGGAGCTGTCTCAGGCCAAATGCAGCTCCCAGGAAGCCCAGCTGGAACACGCCGAGCTGCAGGAGCAGCTGCACCACGCCAACACGGACACCGCCGAGCTTGGCATCCAGGTCTGCGCGCTGACTGCTGAGAAAGAGCGGATGGAGGGCGTACTGGCTCGCACCATCCAGGAGCTCCAGGATGCCAAAGAGGTGGCCTCCAGGGAGCGAGAGGACCTGCTACACCAGGTGGCGGGCCTGCAGCGAGAGAAGGAGGGCTTGCAGGAGAAGCTGAAGGTGGCCGAGGAGGCAGCTAGCTTACTGCCTCGCCTGCAGGACCAGCTGGCCCAGGCCGAGCAGCGGGCCCAGAGCCTCCAGGAGACTGCGCACCAGGAGCTCGACACCCTCAAGTTCCAGATGAGCACCGAGATCATGGACTACCAGAGCAAACTTAAGGTAACCCTAGCCTTGACCCCCGGGATGCTCCTGTCTCCTGTGGCGGGACCTGCTGGGTGCAGGAGGGTATAGGTTGCATCCTCAGCCATGTGGCACACGAGGGCCCAAGAATGTCCTGAAGGCCAAGGCAAATGTGCTCCCGTTCCGCTGTCAGCATCGCCCTGCAGGAGACGCTAGGGGTGTGATGCTGAGGAGTGATGCCTTAGCCTGGAAGTCTAAACTCTAGGCCATCGCAGACAGGTTTGGCCCACAGAGAACACTTTTTTAGTTAGCAGTCAACATTTAAAGAGCAAGATGTTTACAAATTCAGTTTGGGTGCTCCTTTGGAAATCTTGAGAGACCTTAAAGCCTGTGCCCTCAACCCCACGGGGCAGCGGTGGGCAGGAGCAGGGTGGGGGCTGCCCACATCAAGGGACAGGCGTCCTCGGCATTTTCCTTGCGATCCTTTATGCAGCTGCCCAGCCCTTTCGGGCACGCGAGTTTGAGAGCCCTGCTGTAGCCTGGAACCCACTGCAGAATGCCAGCAGTTCCTGGCTGCCTGGAGCCCTGCCTCTGCTTCTCTGTCCCTTCAGGCGCCGTTCTGGTAGCAGGTGCGGTTGGAGGGAACTGAGTCAATTAGTTATCGCGAGGCCCTTGGCACAGATGAGAACAGCAGTTACCACGTGCCTTTGATACTGCACAAAGGGAAGGGGTCAGGGGTCAGGACGGCTCTGGTTGCCAGTGCCGTCTGCGTCCAGGCCTGTGCCCTCTCAGGTCGCTCCCACGCTCTGCTCCGAGGCAGCTGTGGCCTTTGTTTCCACAGGTGTGCCTCCTGCCCTGTGAGCCCATCCCGTGCAGCTCCATGTGGCTCAGAGGCCGCTTTTCCCCTCGTAGAAATGCAATTCTAAGTTTGGGGACCAAGCCACGTCTCTTAGTAGGCTTGAAAAGATTTTGTTACCGATGAAGCCCGATGCTTACTGAGTTTGGGGCAAAAAAAGAGAGGTAGCTTGGTTTTCACCCTTTTGCGGGATGTGGCTAAGGGAGTCTCAGAGCAAGGACCCCACTTCTGCGATCCCTGTCTCGTCCTCTCCAGACTGCCAGTGAAGAGTGCAGGAGCCTCCAGGACCAGCTGGAGGAGCGAGGCCGGCAGCTGCGGGCTGCCGAGGAGGCCATGGGGAAGCTGGAGGTAGGCCTGGCCCGGGGGAGTGCCCTTCCGGGAGCCCGACCTGCAGCTGACCGCGTGGGTCGGGGGGACTGGCGCGGTGGCCTCTGCCCGGTCGTTTCCACCCCCAGTGTGGGCGCCTCTCGGGGAGGAGGGGACCTGGTTAGCTTTTCACTGGGCCATCGAGTGGCTCCCTGTAGGGCTTCCGGGTCCCGAGCTGAAGCTGTCGTCAGTTCACTTTTGCAGACCCCCTGAGTTTTGTATCATGGTCCTTTTCCACTCCCTGGACACCGGCCAAGCGTGTTTTTCACGCGGCCTCGTGGAAGGGAAACCAGTGGCCTGTCGCAGTCACCCTGCAGACGTGCTCCAGGCCAGTGGCTCTGAGCTGCGCAGTAACGGGTGGCGCTGAAACCACGGTCCTCAGGGCGGCGGCTGGTCTAACTGAACCCTGCCCCCCCCCCGCCCCCCGGAGACTCTGATGCCCACCACCCCTCTAGCCACCACAGCCAGTTGCAGTGCTGCTTAAGGGACATAACTGCAGATTGGAGCGCGTCACAAATCGAGACGCCACAGACAGAGACACAGGCCCTTGGCCTCTGGAACTGAGAAACAGACAGACACACACACAAACAAACACGAGCCCCTCCGGTGGGAAGTGGCCCAGCCAGACGGGGTAGAGCGCACGGCAGTCGCTCTGCGGTGTCTGGCGCGCGCTTTTGCGAGCCGTGTCTTCTCCGTGGCGCCCGTTGCCAGGCCGCCCAGGCAGGTGTGGGAGAGGAGCTGAGCCGCACCAGCGCGCACCTCTTGGAGTGCCAGGCCGCCGTGCTGAAGAAGGACCAGGAGGGGGCCGCCCTGCGCGAAAACTTGGACAGGTCAGTCGACAGTCCTTCCACGCGGCCAGTGGTGGTCTTCAGGGAAGGGGTGCTGGGTGCAGCCATTTAGAAAGTCAGCCACTCACATGAAGGCAAAGAGGTCCTTTTTCGAGAAAAGCCACAGACTCGGAAAGTGCTTACGCCGGAAGCGGGGCGCAGAGAGCCCGGCCGTCTCCCCATCACAGCCCTGTAGGCAGCGCGGCCTTTCTCCTCCTCCCACTTCCGCGCCTCTGGTGGGCTGTGTTTCAGTTCACTAGTGTCGTGTTGTGGAAAAACTCACAGGAAGTAAAAATTGGGAGATAGTGGTGATAACAACAGCAAGCAAAAAATGCCTAAAGTGGAACAGGCACCATTTTTAAGTTCTTTGAGTCTTCCTGCCCTTGAGCCTGCCCACCGTCCAATGAGGATGGTCTATCATCCCCGCGTCGGAGAGGGGGGACGCGGCTCAGAAGGGCCGAGCTGCCCCCCCAGCGTCGGACAGCGTGTAAGCCACGGGAGCAGGGTTGGAGCCCAGAGCATCTGGCTCCAGACTCTGTTTTCTCAGCGACTGCCCTGAAACAGTCAGACAGATCGTGTCGTGTTCTGCTTTACCGTGGGGTACTGCTGTGTGTGTGTGTGTGTGTGTGTGTGCGCACATGCATGCGTGTGCTTTCCTGCCTCGGATGTGACTCCAGCCCCCCCTCATTTCCGCTGTGTTAGGTGTGGGTCCCCCCCAGCGCGTCCCGAGCGTGAGTGAGTGTGCCGGGGCCCCGGACCAGCCTGTGTTCCTGCAGCCCGTCTGGAGCTGGGTCTGTGGAGAGCACCTCCCGCTGTCACCCTTCCGTCGTGACTTTGTGACCTTACACTGTGGGCCTCTGTGCGGCCAGCCCCCGGGCCTCCTGCGCCGCCTCGTCGTCAGACTTGGGGGCTACCTGGAGTCGTGAGCACCAGCCCCCCCATGTCCTGGTGGAGCCAAGCTAGTCCTGCCGGGGCCTGGTTAAAACAGGTTTAGCAGGAGATGCTGGGACTGGATTGCCTGTGTGCCCCCCACAAAGGCAGGCACCCCGAATCGTGCCAAGGGTTTCAGTTTTCCACCCACCCCTCATCCCCCTGGCACCCTCCTTCGAGACCTGGGCCCCAGCCCCGACGGACGTCCAGAGCACATTGACATGCAGTCACCTGGACATGCATTCCTTCTCCTCCGGCTCTCCTTGGCTGCCATTAGCCAGGTTCCGTGTGCATGGCAGTTTACATAGAACTTTCTCAGTTGGTGATGTGTTTTTTTAAATGCTGTAACAGTGGTGGTTTGTGAGGTCTCCAAGCCATTGTTTTAGCTGCTCAGAGTTGCACAATCTCTCTGTCCAAGATTGGATTTTATGTCACACTTGTGTGAATAAACCATGGTGGTGTGTGCATGCCCATGAGATCATTCCGGTGGGCGGTGTCTAGGAAACAGCCTCCTGGCAGCATTGCATTGTACTGGATGAGATGCAGCTTCGTCCCTGCAGAGACGTCTGTTTACGGGAGCGTTTATAAGCATCTTGCTGGGCCTTGGGCTTGGTGGAGACCTTGGAAAGGCACTGCCTTGGGGGATAGCCGAGCCGAAGGTGGGTGGGCAGGGGTTGGAAGACGGCGTGGCTTGGCCGGCACCCTCTGCGGGCCCTCAGGTTGCGCAGCTGGCGGCACGGCTGGGAGTGCCCGCCGTGTGCCCAGCACTGTGCCCCGTGTGTAGAGTTACAGACACGTGCAAGACTCCTGCATGTGGTCAGCTCCAGAAAGCTGTGCCCCTCTGTCCTTCCAATCCTGACTCCTTTTCCTCTTGCAAATACCCGCCATCAGCAGCCCCTGAGCTTTGCCCTACGGGCTCCTCTCGTAGCCTCGGTGCCTGCCCAGAGTTCCCTTCAACCCGGGGTGTTCCAGGTGACCTGAGGTTAGCTGCTTTCCCAGGATGCCCCTGGTGTTTTGTGTGCGGGGGAGGGTGAAGAGTTCGGGTGTGCGAGGGGGGTCTTCAAGGCTAGCGGGGTGCATCAACTGCCGAGACGGGAAAGGCTGGGAGGGCAGCGGGGCCTCTTCTTAGAGGCCTGGCTGGGCCCAGAGGCACAGGGGGAGCGGGAGGGGCCGGTCCTCAGGAAAACTGGCCCTCCCCCTCCAGGACCCAGAAGGAACTCGAAAAGGCCACAGCAGAAATCCAAGAGTATCGCAGCAAACTCTGCCAGGAGGTGACAGACCGGGAGAAGAATGACCAGAAGCTGCTGGCTGACCTGGACGACCTGTCTAGAACCAAGAAGTACCTGGAGGAGCGGCTGATAGAGCTGCTCAGGTGAGTGCAGGGATTAACCCCAGCCGGCTGGCTGGCTGGCGTTGTCCCCCAAGCCTGGCTTTCCTTCAGAGAAATGCAGCTGTCCTTGAGAGGACTCTTCAGGGGGAGATGCCCCTCCCCTGCCCCAGCTGTTGCATTCTCGTGCTAGGGTCCCCCATCCCCCCACCCCCCACAACATACACACACCCTGACGTACAGGTTCCGCTCAGGCCCTAGGCAAACAGTGGATTTCAGTGTTCCAGCAAGTGCCCAGCAGGCTGGTGTTTTCATATTGCTCTGTGATGTTTTCAGAGTCTCTGTGTGCTCAGCCTCAAGCGACAGTTAGTGACGTTTTGTGTTTTACGGAAAAGCGCAGGTCCGAGGTGTTCCAGAGTTCCCAGGGTGGGGGTGCCTGGGGCAGATGAGACAAGTCGTGCTCCAGCTGGGAGGAGCGCTGGTCCAGAGAGTGAGCTTCCCTGCTTCCTGACAGTTTCACGTGTGCTTAAAAAGCCAGTCGATCCCATGTTCTGGCTTTTGGATTTAGGGGACTTGTCTGGGGTTGACGTGGAGTCCCGGGCTGGTGATGGAACTAGTTTCCCTCAGGACCTAAGTGGCGCTGGTGATGGCCCTCAGGGGCCGAGGTGCTGCTGGGCCGCTGTCACCCTCAGGGTGTGGCCCGGGTTCCCTCTGGGAAAGAATTAAACCTTCCTGCGTTAGAAGCCCAAAACCCGGAACATGACCAGTAGCAGCAGTAAGGACGCCTCCATACCCACCTTCTCTGGTGTATTGGCATACGTGGGCACCGCCAGGCCTTTCCCGAGATCCCCCACTTCTCTCAGACTCGCTTCCTCGGGGGGTCCGCACCTCTCGGAGGAGCCGGCGGGGATGAGCATCCCGTCAGATCTTCAGGCCGGGGGACCTTTGGTCTCCGGCAGTGATGAGTGCTCCCTGGAACCGTAAACCGTAGACACGTAAAGGCCCCGAGCACACTGAACACCTGAGTGGGCCGTGCACGCCTGGTCCTTGGGCTCACAGCACACAGACTGGCCTGCAGTCTGACAGCACGTTGTAGCTTAAACTCCCAGTGGCCTTGTGCGCCGCCACTGAGGTGCCTGAGCAGTGCGTCACCCTTGTCCATGCTGGCCAGCCACTCTTTAAGGTTGCCAGAGCCACTTACTGACACCGTAGGCCACCTGTGTGCCTTCACGTGTGGTGTCAGGTAAGGGCCTGCGTGTTAGGAAGGGTCCTCCTGAGTCCAGGACTGATGTGAGGTGACAGAGGGGACCTAGAGTGGGACACGTTTCCAGGGTAACAGTGAATTCTCCTTCTGTGTCTTGGGCATTTTGGCGTTGGTCTCTTGAAATGAACTGGAGATGATTCTATTGTTTTCATGGATTCTTTCTTTTTTTCTGACGCGGCTGCATCCCCCAGGGACAAGGACGCCCTCTGGCAGAAGTCCGATGCCCTGGAGTTCCAGCAGAAGCTCAGTGCTGAGGAGAAGCTGCTTGGGGACGCAGAGGCGAACCACTGCCTGGACTGCAAGCGGGAGTTCAGCTGGATGGTGCGGCGGCACCACTGCAGGTCAGCGGCGCCCCCCGCAGGCTGGCGCCACCCCGCCAGGGCCCACGGCCGGAGCAGACGGCCGTGGCAGGCGCTGGCACTGGGCCTGCCTGTCTGCGAAGAAGAGCACGGGGCTCTTTGGTTGTAAGGGACCTGGGCCAGGCGGGTGTGTCAGGCAGGGTATTAGCAGGGCACTCGGGGATCCCTGAAGGGGAGGAGACTTTAATACTGATGGGTGGGTGGAGTTAAGGGGACCCACAGGGATGTGGAGCACCCAGAGACCAGCAGCCCCGGGCCCTCCCTCAGCCTGCAGGGACCAAAGGGAAATGGCGTTACTCGACCCCAAGGAGAACAGGGTCTGAGGCCTCCCCGGAGGAACCCAGGGAACAAGACCCCTAGGGCCCAGAAGGGTAGGCTACAAAGAATCTCGGATTGTGGCCAGAGCAGAGGGCAGGGCTGTTGTCTCTCAGGCCTTGACCCTGCCCGAGGCCTTGTATCAGGGAGGTGGTCTTGGCCTCCCACGGCCTGGGAGACAAAAACGTTCTCCCACCCAGCTCTCCAGGGTGGCTTTATTGGAGCCTCACCACATGGGCCTTAAGGCCACTCCCCGAGGTGGGGGCAGAGCCCGGTGTGACGAGAGCCACGTGGCATCCAGGACCCAGCGCGGAGCCCCATTCCGGTGCTGGGCACCGTGCAAGTCTCAGGAGGCCTCACCGCCCGTGTGTTTCGGTCCCCAGGGCCTGCGGCCGCGGTTTCTGTTACTACTGCTGCAGCAACTACGCCGTGACCAAGCCGGGGGGCAAGAAGGAGCGCTGCTGCCGGGCCTGCTTCCAGAAGCTCGGCGGGGGCCGGGCCTCCCCCGACAGCACCAGCTCAGGCGCCAGCCAGGGGCAGCCCAGCCCCACCCCGTCACCAGCCCAGGCTGGGCTCCAGGCCACCGGAGGCCAAGGTCAGGCTCCTGCCGCCGCCCTCAGTGTTCCGTAGGTGCCACACACCCCTGCCCCCACAACACACACACACGCCGCTACCCAGTCTCGGCTAGTTACCGGCAACAAGCTCGGAGTCAGTGTTTCCAAACCCAGGCTTTCATGAAGGAGGTGCTACAAGTGGAGTGCCGCCAGTTCGAGACTGCCTTTACGGAGTAATTAGTAATCGGGGTCTGTTCAGGCAAGAAGTGAAGAGGGCATACCTGCCTCCTGGTGTGGCTCAGTGTCGCGGACAAGAGGTCCGTGTCCCTGTGAGCTCACATCCTACCTGGGGACCGCACCCCACGCTTGGGAGATGCCCGACATGCTGCCCTCTCCCCGAGTGACCGCAGGCCGGGCGCTGTGTCTGGGGACGACCGCCGCCTCCCCTCCCCCCGCAGCCCGCATTCTCGCTCAGTGGCCGAGGAGGACCTGTTCTCCTCGTGCCCTTTCACCTGGCGCGGGGAAAGGAAGCTCTGTTGGGTGCCTGCCGCTCCGCTCCCCGCACGGCCCCGCTGACCTGCCTGGGCTGCCCCCTCGGGAACTGGCCAGCGGGCGTACCTGGGAGGCAGCGCTGACACGGCGAGGGCAGAAGTGAGTCTCGTCTCTGCCCAGGCGGCACTGCCCCCGCGCTGGTCCCGGGGGACCCCCTTGGCCTCTGCCTGGACCCAGGGCAGCTGGCCACCGGAATAGTCAGTTCCTCCTCCAGTAGACTGGACCGCCATGGGGGCTGGCGGGCTCCGTCACCCGTATCAGGTGCAAAGAACCGCTCGGGGTGGGAGTGTGCTTTGCACAGCTTCAGTATTTCTTCGCATCTTTTGCCCAGTTAGAATTTTTTTAATTACTGAATTTTGAGGGTCCTTTATATATTCTGGATACAAGCTATTTACAGATAATGTGTTTTACAAACATTTTATCCTAGTCTACAACCTGTCTGTTCATTTTCTGTCAAAGAGCAGACGTCTATAATTTTGATGAAATCCAATCCATTCTTTCTCATGGATCGATTTTTTTTCTTTTCTTTGTGTAGTCTATGTCTCTTTGCCTAACCCAAGGACTTAAAGATTTTTCAGATTTTCCCAAAAGTTTTATAGTTTTAGGTTGCAGTTTGGGGTCCATGACCCTTTTTTAAGAAAAGATTTTATCATTTTTAGAGGAGACAGGAAGGAGAAAGAGAGGGAGAGAAACATCAGTGTGAGAGGGAAGCATCGATCGGCTGCCTCTCACACATGTCCTATCCGGGGATCGAACCCACAACCCAGGCACATGCCCTGATGGAGAGTTGAAGTGGCCGTCTTTTGCTTTGTGATATGACACCCCTAAGCCACTGAGCCACACACTGGTCAGGGCTATGATCTACTTTGAGCTCATTTTTTTATATGGTGTGAACTATTAATGGAGATTCTTTTTCTTTTTTTCTTTTTTTTTTTTTTTGGCATAGTGTTGTCTAGTTGTTTTACTACCATTGGTTGGAAGGTGTATTCTTTTCCTAAAGAATTGCCTTTGCAGCGCTGTTGGAAATCAGCCGAGCCTCCCATCCGTGAGTGTAGTACCGCGCTCCAGTAGTTACGGCCCTTTTCTGGGTTCCCTCGGTGGACCTCAGTGTGGATTCCTGGTGCTCGCCTGTGGCTGGGCCTATACAAAGCAACCAACCCCGGTCCCTTCTCAGCCTGTGCCTCAACCCCTTCATCACGTAGACTTCAGGCGAGAGGAAGAAGCTTCCTTCTAAAGCACAGCCGGTCCCCACAGCCTTGTGGCAGGCCAGCTGGGAACTCGCGGCTCGCGAACTGGGATCCTCCTCTCGCCCTCCCTGGCTCAGCGGCGCGCCTTCTAGTGACAGTGGGGCACAGCACTGGGCCAGAGCGCTGAGGGCACTAGTTTCGATTTCTGATATGCCCTGTCTCCTCTTTTGTCTGCCTGCCTTCCCCTCTCCCTGTCATTCTTACTTTCCTTTCACCTCAGACCGGCTGTCACATTTTCCGTGACACGCGCGAGCGAGTGCCTGTGGGCGGGCGGCGGGCACAGGAGCGTGCAGACAGCATCCTTCCTGCCGGGCGGCCCGCAGAGCCGAACACAAGTCCCCCAGTCAGGAACACGGTGGCTGCTGCCACTCCTTGCAAGGAGGGAGGGTCTTTCCCCCACCCCCACCCCACCCCACCCCACCCCCAAGGGCTGGGTGGACATGCAGGTCAGACTGAACCCCGTTTTCACGGAGGTGTGAATGGGAAGTGTCAGGGAGCGAGGCCTCAGCACCACAGAGGTGTGTTCACGTGTCTGCCAGGGCCTTTCCTGCTTTGCAGGAAAGGTAAGGCTTTGCTGCTCCTTCCCTTCTAAACCGGGGGCCTCGGGTGAGAGCTGGAAACCTCTCTAAGGCCCTGGCTCGAGAGAAGTCTCTCAAGCTGGCATTCCGTTGCATCTGTGGTCCCCACTCTGCCCCTGGCGTGTCCCGGCAGCCAGTCCTCGCGCACCGACATAGAGCTGTCGCAGGGTGAGCCCTTGGTGTGTCCTGGTGGCTTGTCCTGCGTGGCTGCACCCCCTCACTTCCCCGAGGCCCCCCCCCCACCCCGTGCACAACCAGCTGTGTTTCTCTTCCCTCCCGGCCTGCCTCTGCGGTCCAGGCGCGCACACAGACCTCCGGCCCCCGGACGACACCATGTTCGACATCATCACGGACGAGGAGCTGTGCCAGATCCAGGAGTCCGGCTCCTCCCTTCCTGAGACACCCACTGAGGCCGATTCTCTGGACCCGAGCGTGGCCGAACAGTGAGTAGACGTCGCCTCCGTCTCCTGAGCGTTCACTAGAATGCCTGGCCCGTGTGCTTTCCTGCCAAAGCGGCCAGGGAAGTTCAGAAGCAGGGCTGGCTGCCCCCTGCTCGAGGGAGGGTGCCTCGGAACAGGGCTGGGGTAGGAAGGCCCTGGACGAGCACCAGGGCTCAGGGTGGGCGGTGGGAGCCTCGTCAGAGACCCCCGGGACGTCCGTGGTCCGCTGATTTCAGCATGCATTAGGGCCTCTCTTGGCGTGGGCCGCTATGTTCACCTGCTTGGACGCCAGAAACCTGTTTTCCCATAGTTCTACAGGCTGGAATCCGGTCAGCAGCTTGGTTTCTCCCGGGGCCTCTGTCCTGGGCGTGCAGACTGCGGCCGTGCTCCCCCGTGGTTGTCTGTGCGCGTGTGCCCTGCCATCTGTGTCCCGTCTCCTCCTCCCCCGGGGACACCGCCCGGATTGGACGGGCCCGCCCTATCAGTCTTATTCTCACTGAGCTCTGTCAAGGCCTCGCCCCCAAATGCAGTTGCGTTCGGACATACTGGGGGTTGGGACGTCCCCGAGAATGTGGGAGGGATGCTCTCAGCCCCGTCGGAGCAGCCCCCCGCTCTGCCGCCCTCCGCCGGGCCCAGCAGCGCACCACTCTCCAGCAGTTCCCTTCACCCTTTGGGACCACGGCTCAGGCTGGGCGCCCCGGCCGTGAGAAAGGAAGCTGGGGCTTCTGTCCCTTGTCCTGGGGAGGCAGGTGGCTTCTCCCAGAAGCCCCGCTAGCTCCTGAGAAGCCTCTCGGGGCCCAGCGTTCTACGGGCAGCAAACACACGGGCGGGCCCATCAGCCGGCACTCGCGGCGCCAGGGACCCTCCAGTCCCCCAGCCCGGGCCAGGGCTTCCCCGCTGTCGCTGCTGCTCGTGGTTGGGGGCCGGACCCCCGGACGGCTCCCACGCCGCAGACGACAGCTGACGACCCCACGGGGCACCCCTGGGCACTAACTCTCTGCGACCCTGCCTCCCGCCTCAGTTTTCTGGGCTAGCTATTCTCCAACAGGGCTTGTGAGGAGAGTTTTGCCAGTTTCTAAGTATATGTAGTGACTGCACCAAGTCCCACCATATTAAGTGTCAAGAGTTTGTGCCGTGGGACCTGTAGGAAAAGGTCAGGCCCCCTCCGTGGCAGCGTCCGTGCGGTTCCCCCGGCAAAGCACTGGCTGTTCAGAAGCACAACAAAAAGCCGACCTCGCTCCCGGGGCCGGTGCCTCGTGACGCAGCTCCCGTCCAGCCAGGGAGCTTGTGGCGCTCTGGCTGGCCCGCCAAGCCCTCTGTTCCTCTCTCCCTGCCCAGCACTGAGAGGCGGCTAGACGTGGCCTGTCACGTCTGTCACCCAGGATTTCTGCTGCAGTGGGCGGTGATGCACGTCATCTCCATGGGGCTCTCGACACCGGGGGCTTGGGCTTAGGTGTCCCTCCGTGTCCTGTGTCCTCTTACTGGAGAGTGACCGCACTGACGGTGGCCCCACGGGGAAAGCCACCCTGACCGCTGCCCCAAGGAAGCCCCTGCTCACCGTCACGCCTGTGGCTTTGGGCCCTTTCTCTTCCTTCTGGGAACCCCCACCTTGGAATTCCTGCCTGACCACATCGGCCTGCAGTGACCTCCCCCACCCCTGTGGCCCAGTGGTCCCCAGGGTGTGCTCCATTCCATGAGCACCAAGTCCCCCTGCTGTCACCGCCGGGCAGCTCTTCCCTGCCAGCGCCTCGACCCCAGGCAGCTGGAGGTGCGGCGGCAGGACTGAGCTTCAGGGCCCGGGGGGGGGGGGCAGCCTGCGGGGGCAGCCTGCGAGAGAGAGTGGCGCCCCTGCCGCCCTCTTTCCCTCACCGCCCCGCTCCCCAGTGGGAGCACAATCAGAAGGGGTTCTGACAGCCGACCCGTGTGTGTGTGTCGGTCATGGGAAATCAGGGCGTGTCCAAGGAGACTGCCAGCGTGCTGGTCTGTGGGGCAGATCCGCAGCGGACCAGCAGAACCCGCTTGGGGGTGAAGAGCCAGCCCCTGCACCAGTTAGGGGCCTGCCTCATCACACACCCTCTCGGTGCGCTAGCTAGGGCCCGACCCAGGCCTCTGTGGGAGCTTTTCCCCATATTCTCTTTCTGCCCAAGTTTCAGACCAGTCAGAAACACCAGGAGTCCCCAGAAAGCATGGGAGTGTAGTGTCCAGGATGTGAGTAAGCATCCCTGATGCTAGGAAACTTTGAGAAAGAAATCGGCAAGTCCAGAGTCGGAAGTGGCCCCGGGGGTGAAGCACCCTGTGAGTCCAGACGCGTGGGGGGGAGGGCTGCCTGGGAGCCGAGCGGCGGGAGGCCACTCCGCCGGGCACCGTCCCTGGGCCAGCAGCGTCGTTGACAGGTGGCCTCGCCTGGTCCCTGCCCAGCCCTGCACAGACTGGGGTCATGATCCCCATTTCACGTCAGGTGAAGGCGCCGAAGCCTCAGGAGGCCAGGTAACTTGCCCCCTGCAGTCCCCAGCTGGAGGTCGGTCCACCTCGAAGAATGCAGCCCTCTTGGCCAGGCCCCCCCTTTCCCCACTGCACAGCAAACACCTGCCCACCCCCTCCCCCGCCCCCGTGGCCACTCCTCCCCCCACACACAGTTTGTGGGGAGCTGACAAACTGTCTGTCTCGCCCCTCCTGGTGGTGATGGGACAGGAAGAGGTCCCCAGATCCAGACTCCCAGGGACACCTGGCAGGATGCCACCGCCTCTCAGAGCGGCCTCCCAGTGTCCTCCTTTCTGCACACGGCTCAGAGCTGGAGAGGTGGCGTGAGGCAGGGACCTGCCCCGTCCTTGGGTAAAAGGATGATGCCTTCAGAATCCTCCAGTCGTGGCCGTATACCCTCCCCACAGTCACCCCCCCACACCAGGCCCGCCCTCTGCCACCTCACTGGCTGCTCTCAGGGCTGAGGTAGCCAGCAGAGGAGGAAAGAATACTCTGTCGGGGCTGGGCCTTGGACTCCTTGGACCCCTTGGCCTCTGCTCAGCTTCCACCCATGCATGGCGACCTGGAGGCCTGGCCTGATGACCAGACGAACAGACCGCATGGCGACGAAGGGCCTAGGCTCCAGAGTCAGACACCCCTGGCCAGGTCCCGGTCTGCCTCCTGCAGGTTCCGTGGCTTCGGGCACCGGGCCCCTGAACTCAGATCCCTCCCCTGTACAGAAGGGACGGGCCAGCACCGGCCACTAGGGTTCTTAGGATCCGAGAGGAGTGAGGTGTACAAAGCCCTGAGCCCAGAGCCCGCGCCCAAGGAGCCTTCCCCGGAGCCGTGCTGGGTTGGGGTGTCCCACCTGCATCGTGCTGCGTAGGGCTGAGCTCTGCGAGGCTGGGCTGTGCGCCCGTCCTGGCACCGCGCCCGCCGGTCTTCTCCAGGGACACCGCTCCGGATGCCCGGATGATCTCAGCTTCAACTCACCCACACACTGTCTCTACCCCCAGCGTACCTCTGCTAGTGATTTCTTTAGAACTGATGCTTCGTGGTCAAATGCTTTTGGAAGCTGTGGTGGGCTTGTTACCAACCGGGACATCTGACACCTGGTGTGTCATAAACAAAATGAGAACAGGATATGGTGACGATGGTTAGGGCTAGAAAGCCGCTCTGTGCTTAGGTCAACCCGCTGAAGCCTGCGCCTTCAGGGAGCGGAGCGGGCAGGCACCGGCGGCCGCAGAGCTGTGACACCTCTAACCAGCACTGGGGGCGGAGGAAGGGGCTCTTCACCGGGGTCCCAGCCTGGGGCTGCTGTGTGAGCTTTGGCACCCAGTAGTCTGTCTGAACCAGTTTCCTCGTTTGCAGAGTGGTGCTGGCTGTTCCGTGAACCACTGTCTGGGCACGCGGAAGGGGGTGCCGCCTTGAGAGCCCCTCTCGGGAGAAGGCTGGAAGGAGCGCCCTGACTGCTCGGGGGCCTCATGTTCTTTGCTCTGCCTCCGCCCCTCCAGCAGGGGCGGCTTGGGGCTTTTCCTCCCACAGCTCCATTCCCTCCGTCCAGAACGCTCATGGGGATCACCTGGGCTTCTCCCAGGTGGACTCTGTGTCCAGAAGGGGCAGTGTGTCCTCCTCTGGGCTCTGCCAAGTGTTGGAAACACGGTCAGGGAGAGGCCACACCCAAGACAAACTGGACTCAACCAGGGTCCCCGCCCAGACTGCCCCCGCCTCCCCTCGCCACCAGGCCTCCTACGTGATGCACTTGTGTGCGTGGGCCAAGGGGAGGATTGGGTGGGGGGGGAGAGCAGGTCTGAGGGCGGGAACGTAGACCTCACGGGCTGTTGTGTGCATGGACTGAAGTCAAGACACAAAAGCCCGTGACCTACGGGGCTGCGCAGTGTCACCGGTGATGCACGGTGTGCACCCAGGGCGGGAGTGGGAGAGTCGTGTCTGCTCTCAGGTGTCGCAGGTAAGGAAGGGCCCAGAGCCTGGCGGACCAACGAGCGACGGATGAGTCAGGAAGGTGGAGGGAGATTCAGCCGCGGTGCTGTTCCTGGGGACAGGCGGGCAGGTCTCCTAAGCTGTGGCGCCCAGAGCGAGCACGCAGAGCATAGGCCGGGGGTGGGGTACAGACCGGCAGGTGCCTGGTCAGAGAGAGGCGGGGGTCCCAGCAGTTGCCCCCGTGTTGCCGTGGCCCGGCAGCCTCAGCATGGCCCCTGGAGACCCTCGTGCCTCACCTGCCCTCCTGGAGGGAGCACTGTCCACGGCGCCAGCGGTGTGGGCGGTGGAACGGGCCTGGGAGGCCGCGTGCTTTCCCAGGGGTGCGCAGAGGTGGAGCTGCCACTGAGCCCGTATCTGAGAGACCCGAGCCCTGCTTCTCCCGTCGCACCGCACTGCGTCCCCTGTGGGACCCTGCGGAGAGGCTGCAGGGCCCGGACACCCGACTCCTTACCGTGTGTCCTCAGGTAGGGCCTCTGCCTCCGGGGCTGGGCCCCTGTCAGGGAGTCGGCTGGTGGCCCCCCCTGTTACAAGTGCTCCACGTGCAGGCGAACACGCAAAGGGAGGTGACGGGAACGCCCCCACTGACGCGAACTCACAGGACACAGAAGTCAGCCTTGCGATCAGGAAGAGGGCAGATGTTGTTGTTTGACAGTGGACTCTGTTGTCCACGGGGCCCGAGTGCAGTACAGTAACCCTCCTCGTGGGTGCAGGTGGGCACGCTCCCGACGCAGTAGGCGGGGTCACGTGGGCCCTGCAGGGCCCGACCCGCGTGTGGCGACCAGAGTGCACGTGCCACGCCCCCCCACCCCCCACCCGGGGGGGGAAGTGCGCCGCCGTGCCTCGCCAACTCAGGTGGCTTCCGTGTCGTGTTGTTAGTTCTCTGCTCTTGTTTTGAAAACTTACCCAGTGACATGGGTTTATGAGATTATGCGTTTTCAGCATGTGGTTCTGCAGCACGTCATCTGTGTATTGCACTGTGCGCCCATCACCCAGAGTCTGGTCTCCTTCCGTCAGCACGTGTTTGACCCCGTACCCTCCTCAAGCCCTCCCCACACGCCTTAGCCTCTGCCAACACCATCCTGCTGTGTGTGTCAGTGGATGTTTTATTATTCCTTTTTTAAATCCTCACCTGAGAATATATTTATTGATTTCAGAGAAAGAGGAAGGGGGAGAGAGAGAAAAAAAACAGTGTGAGAGAGAAACATCGATCAGTTGCCTCCTGCGCGTGCCCCAGCTGGAGACTCTAACCACAGCCTAGTTGTGCACCCTGACTGGGGATCGAACCTGTGACCTTTCGGTGTGCAGGAAGACGCTCCAGCCAACTGTGCCACCCAGCCAGGGCTTGTGTGTTCCTTTCGTTTGTTCATTTGTTGCTTTCTGTTCTGTATCCCACGTCATGAGTGAAATCATGATCCTTGTCCTTTTGCACCTCACTTGCTTCGCTTAGCGTAATACTCAAGATCCATTCAAATTGCAGTGTTTCATCTTTTCTGATGGCCAAATAGGTTTGCCAGTCTGGTGAGAGAGAACCATAACTTCTGCCGTTGGACCCCCCACCCCCACCCCCAGCACCCGCCCATGAGACCAAACTGTGCTAAGTGTTCTGCGTGCATCACCTCGAGTCTGCACGCCAGCCCCGAGAGGTCAGAGTCGTGTCATTGTCCCCGTTTCACCAAAACGAAAGAGGTGACGAGACTACCGGGTCGGTCTTACCAGCTCCTAGGGGACAGCGCTGGGATTGAACCCTGGTCTGTCTTAAACCTCCAAACCACGCCGTCCAGCCCGTTCTGACCCACGTCCCCTGTTGTCGGCTGGTCCTGAGTTTGGCGAGTGACGAGTGCCCCATGAACCGAAAAGACCCCTTTAAGCCGGTGGAGCAGATAGGATCTAATAAACACGCCCCGGTGTCTGACATTTAAAGCTCTGCCTCGTCCTGTCGCCGCATCGCGGAGACGAGCAAGGGCGCCCGCAGTCTGGCGGGCGGCTGGGAACCACAGCGCAGGCGCTGGCTGTGTGCCCTGCTGTGTTCCACTTCCTTGGGGGGGCGGCGCCCTGAAAGTTTGCACCTTTTAACTTATTTCTTGTGCCCTGAGCCCCCAGATAACCTCTTTGATGTATTCCAGACATATCACATTAAAGTAGAGGGTGCCTCAGGGATAAAAGTAGTTTGGAGACTTAAAAGGCTTTATTTCTTATTCATGAAAATTATATGCTCTGTGGTATATGTGTGTGAGAATCATACGTACGTGCATACATAGAGGGTTTGTGCGTGCATGTGTGGGAGAGGCGTGGGATAACTCAGTTTTAAAATGAGCAGACCCACCGAAGAGTCCAGTCCAGAAACACTCCTCAGACGCACGGTAGCCTTGAACTCTGCCGTGCACAGTTGTCTGGCCTTCTGGGGACCCCTGGAGAGCTCAGCCAGGCAACTCGTCTGGGCCCGGTCGTGGTGCCTGGTGCTAGTCCCTCGAGGATCAGTCACGGGGAAATGAAAACCCCTCCCTCCCTATGTGAAAGTCAGGCCCTGCAGAACCTGACATCACTTGCGGGGTGGCCGAGGCCTGAGCCCTGAGGGCCGGCGCCTGTTTTCCCGGCTGCCTTCATCTCCCCCGCCTCCCAGGAGCCAGAAGAACCTCCTGAGCGTGGGAGCTCAGAGTGTCCCCTGCCGTCTGCAGCTCCGTTGGCCACGCCCCCCTCTCCAGCCTCCAGTCCAGGCTCTGGGAAGGGGGACCGGAGGGTTTTAGAGTCACGCGTCATTCCCCTCGGTGTCAGGACTCTTGGGGATGGAGGAGGGAGATTCCTTCCAGTTTGTAGACCCCGCTTTGAGCTCCAGGCCTGGGTGTCCGAGGAGGGAACAGGGGTGTTCGTGCCTGAGAAGCAGCATTCCACACCAGCTGTAGCATTCGGTTACGTGTCCGGGAAAACCTACACCCTGCGAGCGCGGCCTTCATCTTCCCATCCCGGGGACACAGCCCCACCCCCACCGGCTCCCAGGCCTCCCCTCCGAGCCCCGCAGGGCCTACAGCTGGAACATGCTGGTGGCCTCCGCGTGGTGGGAAGTCGAGCCCGTCTTGGAAGTGTTCTCTGAGAAATTCTGCTGCCTCGAGACTCCCAGGTAAGGGAGGCAGCCAGTGTCTTTCATGAGCTTCCAGAAGTTCTTCTGAAACTTCAGGCCCACGAAGGCGTAGAGCACAGGGTTGAGGCAGACCCGCAGGTAGGCGATGGCCTCGGTCACCACGACGGCGTACTGGAAGCTGGTCCTGCTGTGGTACTCCCAGCTCCGGCTGCGGATGATCTTCACGACGTTGAAGGGCGTCTGCGTCACCAGGAACAGAGCCACCACCAGGAAGATGATCTTGAGAGACTTGTGTTTGTGGAAGCCTCGGGCGTGAAGCAGGTTCTTAATTATGACCGAGTAGCAGACGACCATGACGGGCAGCGGCAGGAAGAACCCCACGGTCATCTGGATGGCAAGAACCACGGTGGGAATCTCCTCGTTGTGGGGGCTGCAGACGGGCCTGTCAAGCTCACGGACGTCGCCGTGGATGATCTGAGGCAAGGAGACCAGCAGGGAGACCGCCCAGGCGGACAGGCAGATGGCCTTGGCCCGGCTCATCCGCTTCGCCTTCTCGTTGTAGGCCTTGGTGGCCTGGACCACCGCCACGAAGCGGTCCACGGTGATGCAGACGAGGATGAGCATGGACGTGTAGAAGTTCGAAGTGTAGATGCCCAGCAGGACTTTGCACGCGGTCTTGCCGAAGACCCACCCGTGGATGCTCGCGTAGGCCCAGAAGGGCAGAGTGCAGGCGAACACCAGGTCGGCCAGGGGCAGGTTCATCAGGAGCACGTCCGTCAGGTTCCTCAGCTTCTGGTAGAAGGCGTATATGACCAGCACGAGGGAGTTCCCCACCAGGCCGCAGACGAACACTGCCACGTACATGCAGGGCAGGAAGATCCCGCAGAAGTGCAGGAAGCGTTCGTGCTCCTGGCCGCTGCTGCTGCTGCCGCCGTCGGAGGTGTTGAAGAGCCCGTGGTCTTCGTAGTAGTAGTCGTGGTCGCCGGCCATGGTGTCTGCTCTGACGAACGCCTGTGAGTCAGAACACGGGGATTATATCCGGGGCTGAGGGTCCCCGCTGCCTGTCCTCCGCCGGACCAGCCATTGCCCACATTCAGGGGGCAGGTGGTCCCCTCCTAAACCCACCCCTGCTCGGCCCCCCACCAGCGCCGTCTAGTACACGGGAGGCAGCGAGTCCAACCAGGAAACTGCCCGATGGGACAAGGAGTTCTTCACCAGCCCTAAAATTCTGAGGGTCTCCGCCGTCTGGGAGACCACGCACCTTCCGTGAAATCGCGTGCCGACTCTGTGGCCACGGGGTGCCTGTGGTGAGGGGGCGGCGCCCTCCGGAGGAGCAGCGCGGCAGCGCCCGTCTCCGCCTGCCGGCGCCTCGCAGCCTTGCCCGCCCGCCCTGCGCCCCGTTTGTTCTTAAGTGAGACCCCGAACTGCTCGTGAAGGCCAAGGCCTATACTCCCCTTCCAGGGGGTCCCCTGTCAAGGAGCCCGGAGACCAGGAGGAGTATGGGGGGTGGCCAGGACTCCCCTGCCCGGGTGGCCCGTCCCTCCTGTCCTTGCTCTCAATTGCATGCATTTTAAAAGACAACCGACGGAAAATCGAGGCGCGGAAAAGCACGTGGGCCCAGCCGAGCTGACCCCTGGCCGAGGCCTGGGGAGTTCTCCTCCCCAGCGTCCTCTCCCACCGCCTGTCAGTCACCACGAGCCACCATGGGAGCCTGTTTCCTGAAGACGTCCTGGCCTCCAGGCATCTTTTTCTTTTTAAGATTTTACTTAGTTATTTTTAGAGAGAGAGGAGGAGAGGGAGAGAAACATCGATTGGTTGCTTCTTATGCGCCCCCATCCGGGGGCCTGGCCTGCAACCCGGGCCTGTGCCCTGACCTGGAATGAAACAAGTGACCTCTCAGTCTGCAGGCCCATGCCCACCCCACTGAGCCGCACCAGCCGTGGCGTCAGGCATCCCTTAAAAGGTGGTTCCCCCCGAAGGGAGCATGGCTTCAGCCTTCGTGACTGGCAGTTTGGGCCGCGGGGCCTCCTTTAGCAGGTGGAAGACCTGGTCAAAATGGGATGCCAGCTGGGCAGGTGGCCAGAGGCCTGGGCCAGCCCTGCAGTGAGGCTTATAGCAAAGCCCAGGTAGCTGCCCTTCTCCCCTTGGGCCCCAGCCCTTCAGGGCTGGCCCTTCCCTTTGACCCTTCTCTCTTTGACCCGTGACTCTACTGAGGACCACAGGCAGGACGTAGAGGTGATGTGGCCCGTGGCGTGGGCATGGGCCCCTGGCCTAGTGTCACCACACACAGTGGCTCATTTCTGGGGACCCAGTGCTGTGGCTGCTGGTATCTCAAGGAGTTTAGTTTTTTTTTAACTGAAACAGACATTATTTATCGCACATTTCAAAGTTGGAAGGAGGAGGCAGAAGAGTCAAAATACCGACCGACCAGACAAGGGCCCGTGAAAGGAGGCATCATCGGTCCTCCCCGATCACTCGGAGACTCTCCCTGAGTGGAAACGCGTCAGCCCTGGTGCCGCCCCTCGGTCTTTCCTGGGAACAGAGTGCCTGTCTCTGCCAGGAAGGACCTTGCCTTTGAAGGGCGAGGCGACTCGGCAGAAAGTCCCTGCCCCTGGACCACAGACGCTCGTTCTCGGAGTGTGACCGGCCCGCGGCAGGCGGCAGGCGGCAGGCGCCGCCAGCTCCCTGGGCTCCGGGGGCAGGCAGGGCAGGCGACGGGTGTGTGTGTGACTGCTTCACGAGGGGCCAAAATTTCCTCACTGTTTAGAGCATGAAACAGGAAGCTCTGCTTTTCTTAAGAGTAACGTCAAATCTCCACCACCACTCGGCTTTCTTTTGAATCCTCCTATCGTGGCTGTTGCTGGGTCCTGGCACTAGCATCACGCAGTCCCCAAAGGGCCCGAGCAGATACATCCGTGACAGTCCGTGCACTTTGGTAGTGTGTTACCTGGCTGGGGCTGCGTGTTCTGTGCAGACAGCGCATTAAAAATTCCTTTGCTAGAAACGTGAAGACCATGCATTTATCTCCTCTAACCAAACTTACATATTGACTTCCAAACATTTTTTAAAAATAGTAATATATGCAACTTTGGAAACAGTGTAAATGTCTGACCATAAAAAAATAAGTTAGAATTCAGAAAAAATATAATTCGTGTTTAGGAAGGACTTTTAATACTTCGAAAAATGTAATACATTTAAATTGCTCAGAAGAATGTAAGCACAAAATGAACATCAGCTGTTCCTGTTACAATGAACAGGTGAAAAAGGAATATAAAATCGATTGTGGTTCTTAACCTTTGATCATAAACCCCTCTGGGAGCTGCGTCCTGTGAGCTGCAGACCTTGCCTTTGGAAACATGCACACACACCCCTGCAGATCTGGGGGGTCGTGGACCCTCAAACTCTCAGCCATACATTCAGTGACTATATTTTTTCAAACAGAAAAAGGACCAGGTTTTAATCAGCAGTGCGCTTCCAGCTGGCGAAAGTAGGGCCACTTATTTCCCTTACATTTTCCAAAATTTCTACAGCGCTGTATTGTGACAAGAAAGCAAACCATACTCTGACAGAGCAGCCTGCCATCAAACGCAAAAGAAACAAAGCCAGAAAGGTTATTCAGTGAGCAGGCAGGCAGTGACTCTCCACCCGCCGGGATTGTGTCTTCGCCCCCCAGAACCACGAGCCAGCAGGCACTTACTGTGAGTCCCGCACCACGTCAAGTCATCTCCACGGCCCTCTAACCCTCGGCGGCACGCAGCGGAGACGCAACGCGAACCCAGAGCAGCTGCGCGGTACGCTCCTAAGCCTGTGCATTTTCAGCAGGACCTGGGGCCCTGGCGTTTACCTATAAAGACGACGAGGAATGACTCACCAGCCGAGGTGTTTTGTCAGATGGTTCCAGAGATGAGCTCTGCTCCACAGCAGGGGCTACCTCTACCCCTCTGTGATGTGGTCCATGTTTCCGCCGAAAAGCTTTTAACTCTTGGTGATTGGAAGAGACCTAACCCATCAGCTCGATCAGAATCCACATGACCAGCCTGCACCCATGCAATTTCGGGTCAAAGATAGGAAGCTGTGGTTCTGTTACTGTGAACTCCCTGCCCCCTGGCTGGCAGCTGCTCTGTGGGGAACTGAGAGAGGCGTGACTGTAAGCCGAAGGGGAGCAGCAGGTGCTCCTGGCTCGGGCGGTCCACTGAAGGTGGCGTCCGTGCCTCCAGGTCGTTTCGCTCACTAGTCACGCGTCTCCTGGGAACAGTGTGAATCTGGACCGACGTGAAGTCCACGCTCCGGCCTGGGCCGTGCGTGTGTGCGTGCAGCTCCGACAGGAGAGCCGCCGCCGATGCACAGCGGCCCTGCAGAGTGGGTGTCCCCATGTCACAGGGGAGGGCGTGCAGGCCGTACCTGCGATGACAGTCCCGTGTGCATGCAGCCGGCACGTCCAGGCGCAGACCCAGCTCTCGGTCCTTGCCAGGCCAACGGGCCGATGTCTCTCGGGCTGTGGTCTGAGGCTGCCCTGCCTCCCGAACCCGTGCCGCCGGGGCCCCGCGGCCGGCAGCACTCACCTGCCCGGCGTGTGCTGGCTCAGCTGGTTTCCTGAGGCTGCCCTCTCCGCTCCGGAACTCCCCGGATAGCGAGCACCCTGACAGTGTCTGCTCCAGTTGGTCTCCATGGTCCGAAAATGCTGGCGCTTCTGGGAAGTAACAACGCTCAGGAGGCAGGACTTGGAGGAATGGTGCCTGGGTCACGTTCCCCTGTGGCCCCCCCCCCCCCGCCCCGTGGGAAGGATACCAGGTAGAGATATGGGCTCCGCTGCTTTTTTTCCCAGAAGCAGCCATCCTCTTGCTCCCCCTGCTGAACACACCCTCTCCTGTGGCTCTTCCTGAGGGCAGCGTGTCAGGCTTTGGGCCCAGTGACTAGACGCAGCCCCAGGGTCTGGAGACTAAATGCCCAGTCCCACCAGGATGTGGGCCCTGGCCTGGGTGCTCCCGTGTGCGGCCGTCCAGTCCCAGTCACTTGCCGGTGAGGAAGCAGGTTAGAGAGGTTAGAGGTCAGCTTGCTGGCCCGAGAACACGCCTGCAAGTCGTTTTTCAATGAAGTAGGTCAGACTGTTTCTTCCCCCAAGCCGGTACACACGAAGTGTTCCCCAAGGGCGGGAACCCTGACGAGGTGTGGATTGTGTGCCCCTGGACCGACAGGCGGGGGGACGGCCGGGTGGGTCGCAGACCTAGGACAGGCCAGCAAACGGACAAGCCAAGCCAAACACTGGAGGGGGTGTGGGCCAAAGCACTTGTCCTTCCAAAGGAAGGCCTTCTGGGGCAAGACAGCCCGTTGGAGTCAGCCAGCCTGTCATTTTAGAATCTGGGAGCTTTGGGAGATGAGCTTCCCCCCACCCCCCAGGGACCATGTCGTTTAGGACGGGTCTGTGAGGGGGGGCTGAAAGGCCGGAGCCTTGCCGACACGTGCTCGGCCGTGCCCCCCTCCCTCGGTCGTCGCTGGTATCCGTGGGGACGAGCAGGCCCCCAGCTGCTGCCCGCCACCCCTGTGTGCTCCGGCGCGGGGGGCGGAGAGGGGGTGTGTACGTGGGAGAACGTAGCGGCGTTTGTCCTAACTGTTCTCCATGGAACATTCTCCAGCGAAAAACTTGCAGCTGAATTGGAGGAACGAAGCCACTCACCACTTGGGGGCCAGAATTTTATGTCAGCCACTTCACAAAGTGCCTTCTGTTAACTGCCAGTTTGTGGTGTTCATTGTTTCGAGGGTGTTCACTTTTCTTTGAAAGAAAACTCTAAAGGCAAAGACCCACCCCTGTGTGCTGGGTTTCCCCCGGAACACTGAAACATTTTCTAAGCAGAACGGAGGGAAGAGTACAAGGGAAGTGGCAGCCACGCCTGCTGCAGAGTTCCCTCCGAAGCCAGACTGTGTTGACCTGCTCGCTCACCCCGAACACCTGGCGTGCTCCGGCCAGAACCGTCAGGGCTGGGGACGAGGCAGTTACTGCTGCCGGCAGGAGAGGCCAGCTGCAAGGCATCGGCAGGTGACCCCTTACCACCCACCCTGTGGAGGGTGAGTTCAAAATCATCCTCAGAAAAGTAGCCCCTCACCAGAAGGCAGCAGCAAGGGAGTTGGGTGTGGCTTGCTCGGCGGCGCCCCCTGGTGTTGGTTGTGAGGATGGGCTTGCTGGTGTGCGCGTTGTGTCAGGCCATAGTTACCAAGTAATCAAAAATCAGAGTTCCAGAAGTGCTCTTCTTTGCTTGTTTTTCAGGCAAAAGAAAACCGGTAACTAAAAGAGAAAGCACTAGGAATTTACTTTAATAGTAAAGTAAAAGGACACCCCCGATCCATAGTGAAGGCGACACATGAAATGACTCGGCCCAGCCTCCCGGACCGAGCTGGTCGGCAGAGCCTTCTGCAGTGACGGGCACGGCCTGCGTCCCTGCTGCCCGGCGCGATGGCCGCCAGCCTGTGTGGCCACTGAGCACTCGAAGTGTAGCTGGTGCAATGAAGGAAACAAAATATTTTTTCTAATTTTGATAAATTTGAGCTTAAATAGCCACATGAGGCCAGCGGCTACTGTACTGGACAGTGCACTTGTAAACCAGAGACTCTGTAGTCCACAGGAGGCAGGTCGCAGCTCGAGGCTGCACAGGAGGCTGCCGGGCTGTGTCATTGGCCGCAGCGCCGCTCCCGGCTGCACCGGGCTCAGCCGGGCAGAGGGCAGAGGGCATATGTGGCCTCCAGGAGAGAGCGTCAGCAGGACGCTCCGGCCACGGGGGCCTTCTAGGCAGCTGGCCCTTCCCCAGCCAATCTGATCAAGCAGGGAGTCCACTCCCTGGGTGGTCTGTAGAACTAAAGTTGTACGGCAATCAATTCAAAAAGAGACTGAGGCACTTTGATTTGTGAGAAGAAAGTACGATAGATTCCAGCTGCAGAGACCAAGCTGCAGGAACCCCACCCGTCCCTCATCCGTCATCTGGGCGGGCTGGAGCCCTGGGCCATGTTCCCGGAAAGTGCCTCAGTGTCCCTCTCATCTGTGGTCACCACGTCACCCTGACTTGGTTCCAAAGTGGAGCCTTGGCCCTGTCCTCTGTCGCAGGCATTTGACACGGAAAGCCGCCTTTGCCCGAGGCACGTGACTAGACATTTATCGAGCAGAGACTGTGTGCAAGGCAGGTGGCCGCCCTCAGGGTGGAGCGGGATGACGCAGAGGTACGTGCCTCGGGACAGGTTCGGCCGGACTGGCCATCCGGGAACTCAGCAGGGAAGGGTGACACTCCGCCGTCCTCCATCCGAGGCCCCCAGAGCTGGCAGTGAGCTCCCATGGCCGGGGCCACGGGAGAAGGAAGGTCACCTGTGGGCAGCGAGTTTGTCTCACCCTACGACAGAAGGCAATGGGTCTGGTAGGGACAGGCTGCCCCCTAGTGGCCATGCTTTTGTCCCTTCTCACAGTCTTTCATCCTTGGACACCTTCTGAGGATCACTCAGACATCCTCCGCGGTGCCCCGTAGGGACGGCAGAAAGGCACCTCCATCACACCTGCTGCCTAGGTGTGGGCGTAGGGAGATGTAAAGTCAAAACAAAAGCCTCGCAAAACAATACCGATCCTCTCAATGTGCATGGATCATTTCTCTTCTGTGCTTTAATGTTGGCCATAACTTACTTCAGTTGATTCACAATCCCCTAAATGGGTCGTGACTCACAGTCTGAAAATCTGTTGAAAAGGACCTGCCTCTAGGCATTGCCTTCCAGGCCGCAGGGCCCACCGGGCTCGCTCCTAGCCCCGCCCCCGCCTGCCTCACTCGGCTGCGTCCTGCGGGGCCTCCTGCGGGGCCTCCGCCGGGGCTGGCAGGGGTCCGGGCCCGCTCTGGAAGTCACCGACTCAGGGTCTCCTCCACGGGTCTGCCCCCAGGTCGTTCTTGTCCATAGGGGTTAAAGATACTCCGTGGTCAAGTAAATACAGAAACACTAGAGTTAAAATGTAATGGATAACTTTGATGCAGAGCTTCTCCGAGCCTCAAATTTACTGTGGCTGTTTAAAGTGTGCTGTGACTGCCCTGACCGGCACGGCCCCACTGGGCGTCATCCCACAAAGCAAAAGGTCACCGGTTCGATTCCTGGTCAGGGCATATGCCTGGGTTGCAAGTTTGGTCCCCAGTCGGGGGCGAGTTCAAGAAGCACCTGGTCGATGTATCTCTCACACATCGATGCTTCTCTCCCTCCCTTTCTCCCTCCCTCCCCTCTAAACCAAAGAAAATCTCTAAATAAAGTATGCTGTGACTTTCTGAGAGAGTGGGAGCTGCCCCCCTCCCCTGGCACCCGCGTCCCGCCAGACACACTTTGGGAACCACAGATGTCCCTGCGGCCAGGTGGCCCTCACGGCTGGCCCTGCCCCACAGCCTTCCTGTCGGCCCCATCAGCCCTGGGCGCCGGTCTCGTTCCTGGAGATGGACCAGCGCAGGCTCGTCTGGTCGCGGCCTGGCGCTGAGAAGGTGGGATCCGTGCCACCGCTGCCCCGTCCCGTGGCTGCAGCCTGTGGGGTGGGACGAGGGGCGGTCCTTTATCGTAGGGTCTTCCCCTGGGGCAGCTGTCATCAGGGGAGTCACTGCTGCCCTGGCGTCCTTTCCCCGTTCAGCGGCCCTCGGCCCACAGAGTGTGCCAGGCCCCTCTCGCGGCCTCCAGGACTGAAGGGTTTCCCACAAGGTCTGAGGTTGGCTTCGTGACTCCCAGGATGAGCACCTAAGGGTGTGTGACCCTGCGTTCTCGTTCGTGCCATTTCAGGGACGCCACGTCCAGCTCGCTGACCCCGGAGGACTCCGAGGACATGCTGCTGGGGCAGGACGCGGAGATCCGCCTGCTGCGGTCCGGAGAGCTGATGTGAGTGCCGGGCGCGGGGCACTGCTCCCCAGGGTGGTGTTTGGGGCAGAGGGGCCGGCCCTTCCGGTGTGGGGGCTGGAAGGCACCCCGCGGCTCGGACTCGGCACCAGTGGTAGCTTCCAGGTGACACGTTTTTTAACGTATAACTTACATGCAGTGGAACCCCCTTCACGGCGTGTAGCGCTTGGACTTGGACAAACGGGAGGGTGCGTCATCACCAGTCACCCTGCTCAGGGCCACAGCCAGCCCTGCTCCCCACCCCTGCCCAGGAGAAGCCGAGGTCTAGGAACGAGAGCTGACCGGCCCCAAGGGACCAGTCTTGATGAAGACACAGCCCAGGTCCCTCGCCCCGAAGTTCCCCGCACCCCTGGGTGTCCATCCCTCTCCCACAGGCATGCCCTGCAGTCTGCTCTTCTTGAAAATAACTTTCTTTTCTTGTCGTGAAAGCAACACATCTTCAATGCAGAAAGTCAGGAAAGTAAAGATAAGTACATACATGATTTTTACCATAAATAATCTACGTTGCATCTTGCAGTCCTTTTAAACTTAGCATTGCGTGAGTATTTCCCCGGAGCAGTCTTTTTCTCCAGCGCTGTTTGTGTCCGGCGGCTGCAGAGCTGCCGAACGGTCGCCGAACAGGCCCAGGCGCCCAGTCCCCGGTGTTCCTCCCGCACCTCCCGGGTGCAGCTGCTGCCCGAAGCCCTTAGATTCAGAGCACGTCCGTGAGGCACATGGAAGCAGACCCCGCCCTCAGGCTCAGAGCTGAGTCGGGGGGAGGCTCGGCCCACAGTGAACGTGGGAAAGGGCGTCGTGCACGCGGCGCTGGAGGGCAGTGCTTGCCCTGGCAGGGAAACAGAGAGCAGGGTAGGCGGCGGGGGAGTTTGCCGTTTCCGACAGAGCGACCCCAAACAGGTGAGACGCGGAGGAGCCGCGCATCACTCCGGACCCGGCTGGCCGTGGTAAGGACTTTGGTTTTTGACCTGAGGGAACGCGGCCCCGAGTTAGGTGTGGAGCAGAAGGGCGACTCCCTCCAGTTTACAGCTGGAAGAGGCCGCTCCGGCTGCTGGGGAGCGTGGCTGGGGAGGGTCGGGGGCAGAGGAGGGGGACCAGCAGTGTCTGCATCTACAGCGCGAGAACTGTGGGCGCTGGCTTTTGTTTCAGATTATTATTGGAGCCGTGGTAGCAAACCCCTGATTTGTTGTTATTAGCATCTCCTCGCGGGGGACTGGGTATTGTTCTTTACTGAAAATACGGTGTCTAGAAAGGTCAAAAAGACTAAAGGCTCAACCCAAGTAATGATGCAAGGGGAAGATTCTGGAACGTGAAATTACAAGGTGACCCAGCCTGAGCGGGGCATCCCGCCAACCAGTGACCGCGTGCACAGTGACGCACTAACATCCCACATTCCAAGACCTCTTTCCCACGGCGAGCCTCTCTAGCTTCTCTGCCAAATGTAAACGTTGGAAAAGGCCTTTCACACATAGTTAGAAATAATGCCCCAACTCATGTGGTTCAGGGGATTGAGCGCCAGCCTGTGAATCAAAAGGCCACCGGTTCGATTCCTGGTCAGGGCACATGCCTGGGCTGTGGGCCGGGTCCGCGGTTGAGGGTGTGCGAGAGGCAGCCCATAATTAGAAATAAAGCTTAACACATGGAAAAATGTTTTGTGGAATTAAGTTTTCACAAAGGTGAATGACTTTGGTCAGAGCTGTTCTTTAGAGCCTTTGGGTTTTGAAATCAGTGATTAGTCAGTCCTCTCATCAGCATAGCTCTGGGGAGTGTTTCTGTCCCTCCCTGCAGCTGCGCAGACAGACAGACAGGCCTCAGGCGCCACCAGCTGCCTCACAGCCGCGGGCAAGTTACCGATCTCTCCGTCTGTAGTTTCCACCCCCAGGTCAGGAGGACGGTGAAAGACGTCTCCAGGAAGGGCCCCCTGGAGCCGCGACGACTGGCCCCATCCCGCACCACCCGGGGGCAGCCCCCAGCTGGTGCGCTGCCTCTGGAGTCGCCCGGCCACTCCGTCACTCAGGCCGAGTCTCAGGCCAAGTCACAGAGACCCCCCCACCGGCCTTAAGTTCATCCTCCTTGTTCCACACCAGTCAGGGGGCAGGCGTGCTAGTCTCCGTGTGAGAACGAGACCACGGGGCCCGAGCGAGGGTCCGCCCTGTGGCAGTGAGAGCGAGGCAGGTGCCAGGCCCAGGTCCCTCTGGCTCCACGCCTCAGTCATCCCGTCGCGTCTGGGTCCCGCAGAGGGCCCGTACACAGAGGGCCCTCCCGGAAGAGGCCGTTCCCCACCTCTTGGGGGTTAGACCCGGGAGGAACACAGCCCCAAGAAGCCTTCCACCCCGAGCGCTCATGAAAGAGAGTCTGGGGAGGGGTCCAACGTGGCAGTGGGGCGGGTGGAAACCGCACTCACGTGCTCCTAGGCCCAAACTGGAATTGTAACTAAAATACGGAACACTCAGCCTGAATAATCCACCAGCGACTGGCTTAGCAAAAGTCTTGAAACCAAGCCCGTCAAGACTGACGGCGCAGAGACCGGGAGAGGGCTGGCCCTTCCCTGCAGAGGGATGTCTGAGCTGCAGAGGCCCCCTGAGGAGTGAGGGGTCTCTACCCTACTCCGGGCTGCCAGCCCAGAGCAGCAGAGCAGCAGAGCCGGGAGAGGTGCCCACATGGCATCTGGCTGTGGAAGTCAGTGGGGACTCTGCCCGCCAGGCAGAGACAGGCTTCTGCTAGGAACCCGGGCGCCCTCTCGAAGGCCCAGCGCACTGAGTCTCGTCCGCAGCCACTTACCCTGGGCTCCGACGGAGGCGTGGCGGAGGAGCTGGTCCTGGGAGAGAGCCTGGGTTCGAGGGTCAAGGGAGCGAGCTGAGGGCCAGCCGCCAGGGTCCCCGTGCTGAGTCCCTCTGTCGCACCGCAGCGCTGTCTGTCCAGAGTGGGGCACTCCCCTGGGACCACAGCCCCGGGGTGGAAACAGCCCCGCCTTGCACACTCCCTGTTGGGTGTGGTCACTCCCTGGGGACCTCTGCTGGGGACACAGCAGAGGTGCCCAGAGCAGAGGAGTCATCTGATTGGGAGTTGTGTGGCTCCGGGACAGAGGTAACTCCTCCTCGCCGTCCCCCCAGCCTCCCCCTCACCGGAGAGGAAGACTCCTGGACAGACTCAGTTGCGTAATTCTAGGACATGGTCCGTTTTTCCTTATATGCCTAACTGGTGCGGAGCCCTCCCTTTGCACAGCCAGATCTTGGTCTGTTTGGGCCTGGTTAACTCTGATGGCCTCGCTCTGATGACTCCCTGAGACCCCGCACCACCGCAGAGGTTGACGGGTGCCTGGCAGGTGGCGGCTAGCCTTGGTGTGCCCTGGGACGTTGGCCTCAGACCCAGCACTGCCGCCAGTCTGGTAATCACCGCTCACCCCTCTGGTGGCTCACTGAGAACCTGCCTCCTGAAACCTGAGGATCACCAGAAACAGGCAGCCAGAAGGCAGAGGCAGATCCCAGAGTGCCCGGGACTTCACGGACCTGCCCCCGGCCCCGGCGCACAGCCTGGTCCTTCCTGCACATGCCCAGGCCCAGCAGAGGCAGCCCCAGCCCGTGGGCTGTTTTCGTAGCTCCAAGCAGGGTGCCCAGGCCAGTCACAGGCAGCGTCTGACATCTGTCAGCACCAGAGTCCCTCCCAAGAGACCCAGAACCGACACACCCAGCGGTGAGTTCGGGCAGCATCAGAGCAGGATCGAGGGGTGTCACAGTGGCACCTCCAGAGGGAGCTCGCGGCCGGCACTGGGCCTCACCGAGGTGGCTCCGCGCCCTGCGGTCTGCACTTGCTGGGCTGCTCACACTCTGTGGGCCTGGTCCTCCTAGTCGGCCGGCCTGGGGCTCGGCCCCGTGATCCAGTGGGCAAATAGCACTTACACTCACTGTTCACAGGAGGACTCACAGGAGGACCCACACAAAAGCCCCGAATCAGATGGCTTCATGTGTGAATTTTACCAAGCATTTCAAAAAAAAAATAACACCTCTCCTTCTCAAGCTATTTCAAAAAATTGAAGAGGAGGGAAGACTACCTGTCTCATTGTGCAAGGCCAGCGTTATCCTAATTCCAAGTCCAGGTAAAGACAATAAAAACCCAGAAAAGTATAGGCCAATATCCCTGATGGACATAGATGCAAAAATCCCCAACAAAATTGTAGCAAAGTGAATCCAGCAGTACGTTAAAAAGATTGTACACCACGATGGAGTAGCGTTTATTCCTGGATCACACGGTTATTATAATGTCCACAGGTCAGTTAACATGATACACGACATAAACAAAATGAGAAGTAAAAATCATGTGATCATATCAGTAGAAGCAGAAAAGGCGCTTTTTAAAAATATTTATTTATTTTGAGAGAGGAAGGGAGGGAGAAGGAGAGGGAGAGAAACACTGACCTGTGAGAGAAATATCCCTCGGCTGCCTCTCGCATGCCCCCATCCGGGGACTTGGCCTGCTACCCAGGCACGTGCCCTGACGACGAATCGAACCGGCGACCTTTAGCTTTGCGGGATGATGCTCAACCAACCGAGTTGTGCTGGCCAGGGCCAGGAAAAGCTTTTGACAAAATCCAGCACCCATTCATGATAAAACCTGTCGAAGTGGGAATGGAGGGAACATATCTCAACATGTCAAAGGTGTATATGGCAACGCTAACATCATACTCACTGGGGGAAGACTGTTGGGTTGGCCAAAAAGTCCATTTAGTGGACTTAGTGGACTTCAGTTCTGTAAAATAAAAGACACGTTTCTCATTTTCACCGATAACTTTATTGATCTGGATATTTGGAGTGTGTGGACTCTCTCCTGCTATTGGCTTCCAGTGGGCAGAGGCCAGGGGCGCTGCTCAGCATCTTCCGGTGCAGGAGACAGCCCCAGAGCAAAGAATTATTTGGCAAAAATGTCAATAGTAACAAGAAACTTTGCAAGCCACTTTTGACACGTTTGATCAGTCATAGCACTTTCTCCATACACTGCACAAATCTATTTTTGCATTTCATTTGCATTTTTACCTTCCTTGAAATAATAAAGCATAATACATTGAAAAAGTTGCATAGCTTTTTCCATCTTCAATATTAAAATGGCTACATCTAAATTCACCAATTTTGATAATTTTTTTAAATGCATGCTGATATGACAGCTGTCACAATACAATCTAACAAAACCGTTTCAAATAAAGTTAAAGACAACTAAGTACTACTAAAGCCATCATACGGAAAAAACTAAATGAACTTTTTGGCCAACCCAATAAAAGCATTTCCCTTAAGATCAGGAACAAGACAGGGATTTCCACTTCCACCACTCTTATTCAACATAGTAGCGAAGGCCTAGCCACAGCAGTCAGATAAGAAGAAGAAATAAAAGGCATTCAAATTAGAATGGAAAAAGTAAAACTTACTATTTGCAGATTACATGATACTGTACATAGAGAACCCCACAGATTCCACCAAGAAATTACTGGAACTAATAAATTCAGTAAAGTAGCAGGATGCAAAATAAATCTCCAGAAGTTGGTTGCATTTTTATATACCAATAATGAACTATTAGAAAGGGAAATTAAAAAAAAATCCCATTTACAGTTGCATCAAAAATTTAAATACCTAGGAATAGATTTAACCAAGGAGGCAAAAGACCTGTCCTCAGAGAATTATAAGACACTGAAGAAAGAAATTGAAGCAGATACAAATAAATGGAAGCACATACTGTGTTCTCAGACAGAAATAATTAACATTGTTAAACTGTCCATACGCTCCAAAGCAACCTATAGACTCTGGACAATTCCTGTCAAGACACCAGGGGTGTATTTCACAGAATTAGAACAAATAATCCAAATATTTATGTGGATCCACGAAAGACCCCAAATAGCCACAGCAATCTGGAGAAAGAAGAACAAAGTTGGAGGAGTTCATGCTACCTGATATCAAACTATACTGTAAGGCTGTAGTAGTCAAAACAGCATGATACTCCATAGAAACAAATGTATAGGTCAGTGCAACAGAACAGAGAGCTCTGAAATAAACCCATACTTACATGGTCAATTAATATTGGACAGAGGAGGCAAGAACATAAGATGGGATAAAAATAGTTTATTCAGTAACCGGTATTGGGAAAATTGGACAGATACATGCAAACAAAAATGAAACTAGATCACCTTCTCACACCACACACAAGAATAAACACAGCATGGAACAAAGACTTAAATATAAGACTCAACACCACAAAAAATCCTAGAAGAAAATATAGGCAGTAAAATCTAGGATATTTTTCTTACTAATATTTTGTGTCTCCTCAGGCAGGGGAAGCAAAAAAACAAATGGGACCACATCAGGCTGAAAGGTTTTTACACAGCTAAGAAAACCTGTAACAAAGTGAAAAGACAACCCAGTGAGTGGGAGAATGTATTCTCCAATGATACATCAGATAGGGGGTTAATAACCAAAATTGATGAAGAACTTAGTCAACTCAACACCAAAAAACAACCCAATTTAAAAATGGGCAAAAGACCCGAATAGACGCTTCCACAGAGGACATAGAGATGGCCCACAGATCCATGAAAAGATGCTCAGCATTGCTAGTCATCAGAGAAATGGAAATCCAAACCACGACAAGGTTTCCCCTCACACCTGCCATCAATGCGATGACGGGCGAGGGTGCGGAGACAGGGGAGCCCTCGCGCACTGTTGGTGGGGACGCAGACTGGTGTGGCCGCCGTGGGAAACGGTATGGAGTCACCTCAAAAAGTAAGAATGGAACTGCGTTACATGACCCAGTGATTCCACCTCTGGGGATATGTGCAAAGGAACCCAAAATGTCGATTTGGAAGAATAAAAGTATATGCACCCCTCTGTTCATAGCAGCGTTATTTACGATCGCCAAGCTCTGGAAGCAGCCCGAGTGCCCAGCAGCAGACGAGCAGGTTAGAAAACGGAACACTGCTCATGCGTAAAAGCAATGAGGTCTTCGCAGTTGCGACAGTGTTGATGGACCCAGAGAGTATTATGCTGAGTGAAATAATGTCAGTCGGAGAAAGACAAGTGCCACATGCTTTCACTTACACGGGGAATCTAGAGAACAGTATAAACAGTCAGTGTGGAAACAGATTCCGATACAGGGAACAGACTGACAGTTGCCAGCGGAGAGGGGGTTTGGGGGTTTGGGGGTTTGGGGGACTGGGAGAAAGGTGGAGGGATTGGGTGCAAATGGGCAGTTACAAAGCAGTCACAGGAATGTAAAGAACAGCACAGGGGGTGCATTCAGTGGTAATGTAATAACTTCCCTGACCAGTGTGGCTTGGCTGCTTGGGCGTCGTCCCCCAAAGCAAAGGTTTGCTGGTTTGATCCGGTCAGGGCACGTGCCTGGGTTGCAGGTTTGGTCCCCAGTCAGGGAGTGTGTGAGAGGCAGCTGGTCAGTGTCTCTCTCTCACATTGATGTTTCTCTTCCTCTCCTTCTTCCTCTCTCCCCCTCTCTCTAAAAATAAGTAAATAAAGTCTTTTAAAAATAATATAATAACTGCATGGGGCTGGGTGTGTATTAGAAATATCAGGGGGAGCACTCCGTAAAGTATGTGATTGTCTCACCACTGTGCTGTACAACTGTAACTAATACAAAATAAATGCAAACTAGAATTGGAGAAAAATTTTTTTCAATTGAAAAAAAAAGAAAATCTGGGGTATTTGCATGTAAGAAAAGTCAGGGTGTCCACTCGGAGGTTCCTGATGAGGGGTGTGCTTTCTGCTGGTGGTGGTTAGATAGGGGGCGACAGGGAATGGGAGGGAGCAGGGGGCAGCTAATGGGGGCAGGGCAGCTGAGGGCGGGCTGCAGAGGGCGGGGCCTCAGCACTGGCCTCCCGCCCCGGAGGGCACAGGAGGGCTCTGGCTGAGCTCTCAGTAGCACCGCGGGCCTGCACCGGCGGGGATTGTCTGTGTTTGTTACCAGTGTGTCCCCGGTGCCTAGTACCATGGCAGGTGCGTAGTAAGTGCTCGGAAGATGCCTGTTGGCGTGAGTTTCACTTTAAACTTCCTCTCTCCGTATTAAGCCCATGGTCAAGGACACCCAGAGCTTATCCTCCCGAGAGCTTCGGGTTTCTGGCCGCCTAGGAGCCACAGCCAGCCTCACCCGCCAGGGCAGCTTTTACCTACTTCAATCAGGTCCCTCCCTGCATTCGTTTGTTTGTTTGTTTGTGTTTAGGATAAAAGTGCCCTTCACAGTGGAAGAGATCACCAGCTTCGGGGAGGGCAGCCGGGAGCTGTTCGTGCGGTCCAGCACCTACAGCCTCATCCCCATCACCGTGGCCGAGGCGGGCCTCACCATCAGCTGGGTCTTCTCCTCCGACCCCAAGAGCATCTCCTTCAGCGTGGTCTTCCAGGAGGCCGAGGACGCACCGCTGGAACAGTGCAAGGTGAGGCCAGCTCCCTGCCGGCGGGCCCTGCTGGCACGCCAGGACGCCTGGGCAGGCCCTTCCCGCCGTGGGCTGGGGCTGGTCTGTCTTCTGCCGGGCAGGCCTCTCTTGAAATGTTCTGGGCCCCAGCTGAGAGAAACAAGGGTAGGAGAGCTCCTGGGGAGTTTTCCTTTCCAACCTGAGCCGGTTCACCCCTCCTTAGGCAGCCTGGTGGCCCCCCCGCTCCCAGGAAGTCACCGTATTGATGCCGAACTTAGTGTGGACACCGATCCGCATAGCGCACACCACAGCTCAGCATGCCTGGGCTCACGCGTCCCTCCTGCCTCAGCCTCCCGAGCAGCTGGGACTACAGGCGTGCTACACCCCAGACCACTGAATCAGAACCTCAGGGTGGGGGTGGGGGGGCGCAGACACCCCTGGGCGACCCAGGGGGCAGCCAAGGATGGGAACCACGGGCTGGGGTGAGGGGAGGAAGTCACTGTGCACGGGTCGGGCGGAATCCAGAGCAGAGGTGGGCGAACGGGACCATGGTGGCTGATTGAGTGTGGGGTGAGGAAGGGCAGCAGAATCCACGCCTGCTCCTCCGCAGGGACAGAGAGGGTGCGGGGGACAGTGGGTGAGAGCCCGTGTGGGTGAACACCCGAGCTCCATTTGAGTCACTGAGTGGAGGGGACAGTGAGAACAGTCAGACACCAGACAGGAGCTTAGGGAAGAGCCCAGGCCCTTAAGGTAGCTGCCCGAATCACCATTTTCCAAAAAGACAGGAGTCAGGATAGCGGGATGCAATTTGAGATCGTGTGAAACAAGGTAATATCCATTTACCCTCGTGCTCGTGGCCCACGGGTGCCTGAGGGGCTCCGGGGAGGGTGGGAAGGCCCCGAGCTGAAGGCGCACCAGGCCGCTGCTCCTGAGCCCTGCGCCCCGCGGAGGAACGTCTGGGCCCGCCCTCCCGCCGTCCCTGCCCGGCTCATGCGGACGTTGCTGGTCATTTCTGTGCTCTTTGAGTCACTCCTGAGATGCCATCCTAGCCTCCCTGAGTCTCACGTTCCTTCTTACCCGAACACTGCTCTGCCCTCTCGTCCTTTCCGGGGCTGACAGCAGCGCCACCTACCTACCTGGCTTCGGGGCCCTTCCTTCCTGAGGGGCTGGGAACCCCTGGCCGCGAGCCCCTCGGGCATGAGGCCTGAGAGTGGACTGAGGGTCACCTGCTGTTGCGCATGAGGGGGTGATGTCACTCTGTGGGCAGGTCTTTGTCCAGCTTGCAGATGAGGAGACTGAGACACGGAGTGACTCACCGGGGCCCTGAGGGGAGCATCAGTGACGGCGTGAGCCTGTTGGCCCTGCTCTGACCCCGCCGCACTGCCAGGAACTCTCGCCGGTGCCTCTGCTGCTCGCCCTGCTGTTCCCAAGGCCCACCAGACACCCAGCGCTGCGTCCACTAGATTAGACACTGGAGGGGTCCGTGGCCAGCAGGGCGGGTGGGGTGGAGGGGGTGAGTAGAGCAGGTGTCCTGGCCTTTGCCATTCCGCCTGCCCACACGTGGCTGAGCCGTGGGTCGTTCCCCTTGCTCAGTCACTCACCTGCCAAATCCTCATGGCCCCGGGAGCCAAGACTTGGGGGGGGTCGGTCATGACCACGTTGCCTTCCCCACAGTGGACGCCAGGGGGCAGAAGGAGCCCATCTACAGGGTGAGTGGGCTGCCAGGTGTTCAGAGGCTCCTCTGCCGCCACAGGCCACTGTCCCCAGCCAGCTGTGGGCGGAGACAGTTATTCCTGCCTGAAGTGCCCAACCATGCCAGCCCGGGAAACCTATTTCCAACACCCCTCTGTCCTGGTGACTTCCCATGTGAGCCCCTGACCAGCCCGGGTCTTACCAGAAACCGCGGGATGCGGTGATGACGGAGGCGCAGACTCGGGAACTGTGCTGCGGACCCGCAGTCTGTTCCCAGCCGTTCCCTGAGCCTCTGCTGTGCTCTGGGCTCCGTAGCGCCCCCTGGGGACGGAGAGAGAAGGGGGAACGTGGGGCCTGCCCTGGAGGAGCTCATGATATAACCAGAGACCCGCGTAAGTAGGCAGCTGTGATCCCACGCGGTGAGTGTCACGGTCAGCCTGGCCCGGGGGCCGGCCGGCGAGCAGGGCGGGAGACCCCTGGGCCAAAGCGGGAGACGCGTGTGGGGACCTGGGTTAGGGAAGCGTCCGGGCAGGGGCGCAGCACAGCAGAAGGCCAGCCCATTTCATTTCTGGCGGCACCTGTCAGACACTGGCCCCCGGCCACCCTCCCGCCAGGGTGCCTTCCTCCGGGCCTGACCCCAAGCTTAGAGACTGTGCGGTCAGGAAGGCACCTGATAGAAGAAACAGCACAACAGCGACCTGAGGCCACCCGTGCGCAGAACACGGGCCCTGCTCTGTCTGGCCTGGGGACCCGTGTTGGCCGGAGAAACTCAGTGGCTGCCTGGGGCCACAGAGGGGTGGGGAGGAAGCAGGACTGGGAGCAAGGACCCTCAGCTTTTTACTTTGTAAATAGCTTCACTGAGCCGTAGTTCAGCCATCTAAAACGTACAAGGCATTGCTACTTTTAGCACGCTCACGGAGTTGTGCAGCTGTCCCCACCATGTACCCTTAGGTCATTTTCCTCATCCCCCCAGAACCTCGGAGCCATTAGCAGTCTCCTCCCCACCCCCACCCCCAGCCCATGAGCAACCACCAACCTACATTCTGTCATTGTGGACTCGCCTGCTCTGGGCATGGCACGTGCACTGAAGCCAGCAGGATGTGGCCTTGGTGACTGGCTGGTCCCATGCAGCACAGAACCCGTGCTTTGTACCTGCAGCCCGAGCCGCTGGAGCCCGAGGGGAGATCAGTGAAGCCACGTGGACTGTTGTGCAGACACGCGGCGTGAGTCAGGGCACGGCCACTCGGGCACGGAGGCCCCGGGGAGAGGTCCCCAGGGAGCCCGCGGAGTCCAGTCTCTCAGGTGCCTGTCGGTCACCTTCCCGTCACCTCAGTGGCACAAGCTCTGGACACCAGAGTTATTAGTGTCCCCTGGACACTTCTGGTTTTTTATTTAAAATAATGAGAGAACTTTACACATTTGACTGTGGTAGGAAAACAGCAGCTGAAAAGCCCGAAAACCCTATAGGATAGGATGTTTGGAAGAAACCAAGAGTATTGTTCCAAACACAGCCTCTCCAGAGGACCCGAGTTAACGGGCTCCTGGGTGCTGCTTCGGAACCAGGGCAGTGGCTGCAGGCAGGAGGTGCCCTGCTCCCCAGCAGCCCCTCCTGCCCGTGCCGCCGGAGAGTGTCCAGCCGGGCCCAGAAGCCTGAGCTCACGGGCCGCTCCGCTCCCAGGACCCTCAGCCCCGGGGGAATTAGCATGTCATCGGGCGTCACCGGGCTGGAGGAGATAACGTGCAGGAGTGGCTGCCACGGAGCTCACGCACAGCAGGTCCCCATGCCTCCTGGGCCCTCCAGGTGTGTCTTGGGCCCGTGCTCCTCCCGCACCGCCTCCAGCTCCCAGCCAGAGCGGGCGCGCTGCGGGGTCAGGGGCGCACCCTGTGCACTCGCGCTCTCCCTCCCGTGCCTTTGGGACCCCCCTTTGGGTTCCTCTTCACCCGTGTTATTTAGAAGGGCGTGATTTAGTTTCCAAATCCGTGAGGATATTGTAGAGCCCCGCTCTTTATTTTTACTTTAATTCCATCGTTGGAAGACACACTGGGTGCAGCTTGAATCCTCTGAAACGTGCGCCGCCGTTGCCTCGAACAGCCTGGCAGAGTGTGAGCTGCCTGGTGCGGGGCCCACGTGCCTTGGAGGCGCCTGCGTGCTCTGCGGCAGTCGGACGCGGTGCCCCGCGACTGCCGACCGGAGCGGGCTGGCTGGTGCGGGGGCTCACGTCCTTCCGCTTCCTTGCGAGTTCCTGTCTGCTGTTCCCTCAGCCGCTGGGAGATGCTGAAACACCCAGCTGCAGCTGTGACTGTGTTCCTTTTCTCCGTGTAGCCATTTTCTCTTCGTGTGTTTCGGAGCTCTGTCACCAGGAGCGTAAATGTGTAGGACTGCTGTCCTCTCGGAGAACCGACATCTTCGTCATTACGAAGCTACCCCGGGTCGTATTCTTTGATGGGATATTTCCTTTGATACTAACGTGGTCGATCCAGCCTTCTTCCGACTAGCGGTAGCATGGACATCGTTTTGTATCCCTGTACTTCGAACCTATCTGTGCCTTCACACTTAAACTGCACTTTTCAAGGGTACGCTGGGCACGGGTCTCGCTTTTCTCCAGCCTGGTGAGCTCCGCTTTGCCATTGGCACGTTCAGACTGTTCACGTTCAGTGTGATCATTGGGGTGGCGAGGTTTGACGTAGCGGTTTCCCGTTTGTCCCCGTGTGTCCCGTCTGGTGGCCGTTCCCTCCGCCCCTCAGAGCGGTGCGAGCTGCGGCAGCCGTCAGCCTCGCCGGTTCTCCCCGAGATCGCCGTCCTTCGTCACGCCACGTCAGTGCTTCGGAAGCTGTTGTGTTGTATAAAACGGGGGCCAGCAGGAAGCAGCCAGGCAGATGGGTTTTACCTAGAGGAAGCCCCAGCTTCCTAAAGCCGCAAAGATACCGGTGCTCCAGCCGGCAGGGCGTTCCGGCACTGGCCACGGTTACAGAGGCAGGGGGACCACTTTTGCGGGGTGGCGACTAGTTACTGATTCTGGGTGAAACTTGTACCTACCCCCACTGCAAGCTGCCGACAAACCCAGGCACCCCAGCCCTCCCGGGGGCTGGCCCCAGCCCCAGCCCAGGTCAGCGTTGCCCCAGACAGGGCACTCGGCCTCCCTGGGCCTCCGTCTCCTCCCCCAGAGTAAAGCCCCCCCCCCCCCAGAGGATCCCGGGGCCCTGTCAGCCTCCGTGACGCCTTTTCCCGCCCGCCTCACCCCCCAGGTCCTCATCCCCGCGACCCGCTGCGGCTCCCACAAGGAGAGTGTCCGGGGCCGGCTCAAGGTCCGCGCGCCGGGCGTCTACCTGCTCGTCTTCGACAACACCTTCTCCAGGTAGGGCGGGGCCCCTCGCTGGGCAGCGTCCCGGCCGCCCACCGCTGGTCCGGGGACAGAGGCGGCATTACAAATAGATGACTTAATTATCATCAGTTTATTACGAGGGGTCTCTGACTGCAGACCCCGGCACTGTGGGGTTCCAGTGTCTGCTACCCGCCTTAGAGCACACGCGCAAGCTGACCCTTGCGGGCTCAGTGCGTGCCAGCCGTGTCCCCAGCCCTCCGCACTCACTAAGTCGCTTAAGCCCCACGGCGCCCCCTGCAGTGGGGACCGTCTTTCTCCTCGTGTTACTGCCAAGGCACGGACGCCCGGAGGGGCCAACGCTTGGCTCTCCCAAGCCGCACACCCAGTGCCGGAGCCGGATCTGAGCACAGGCGACCCAGCTCCGGACTCCGGACTCCGCCCGCATACTCCCCTGCCTCTCCGATGCCCGGGCTCCCACTGTCCTGCCCAGAGAAAGGCCCGTACACGCAGTGGCAGGGTCCGATGGGGAGGGCCGGGGGTGGGCAGGCGGACAGGCTGGTGCATGAGAGAGCGGGGACTAAAAGAAGGAAGGCTAAAGCCAGAGGCAGGCAGGACCAGGCCTGCGAGGTGAGCTCCCCGCCCTCCCTGTCAGCGAGCGGCAGCAGCAACGTGCACTGGCTCCAGGTGGCACTGTCAGAGCGCCGGGACGGCCCAGCAGCGGAGGGCTCGGGGGCGGGAGGGCAGGAAGGAGGGGACACCACGCCGGGCCGCTGGAGGGGCGGCCAGGGGAGGAAGTCGGGGAGAGGCGGTGTTGGGTGTGCACCTACCATCAGCCGGGGCTCCCGGGGACACGAGACAGGGGACCCTTGAGGTTACTGGCACCTGTCCCTTTGATGTCTTCCGCCCTGCCTCACCGGCACCCAGCCGCATCTCTGAGCGGTGCCCCAAGCTAGCGGCCACCTCCCCCCACATGGGCACCCTTGCCAGTCCCCTGGGGCTTTCAGCAGAAGGACTCTGTAGGACACCCGAGGTGAGGAGGCTGTGCTATCCCCGCACTGCCACCAGGCCGTGAACTCCCGGGGCTGTGGCCAAAGGCGTCCACCCACAGGGAGGTTGGGAGGGCGAGACTCCCGCCCTGCCCGGCTCCTACACGCCCCCATGAACAGGAACACGCCTTGAGTCAGCAGGACTCAAGGGCACAGGTCCAGCGTGTCCTGTGGCCCCTCAGAGGGCAGGGGTCAGCCAGGCCCAGGCTCCGCTCTTCCCTCTGTGGGCCTGCCTGGAGCCCCCGTTCCCTCTGCGGGGACCGTGAGCCTTGTCGCTGTGTCCCTGAGCCCCACTGGCAGCTGACGGGCCGAGAAGGGGCAGGTTGGGGGCAGAGTGCAGCTCCGAGCCCCACATCGGCCCCCGGTTGAAATTAGAGGTGCCGGTGGTGCCGTGGCCAGCTCTGGCCTTCGCCTGTTGAGTCCGTTTGCAGAGCTGGGTGGCCAGGCAGACTCGGACGCCCGGTCAGCATGGAGTCCATACCCCCCTCACCTCTGAACCCCTGCTCCGCCCGCCCTCCGCTCCCGCTGTGGAGGACGGACCCCCAGGCCTCCAGCGCCCCCCACCCCACCCCGGGGCCTTTTCAGAGCGGCAGAGCAAGAGGGAGCAGCGCACAGCGCGGTGCCAAATGGGCGTTTCCGCACCCCAGCCCCAGGAGAGCCCGTGGTGATGTCCCCAGACCCCTGCTCCTCTGCAGGAAGAGGACTGGGCTGGACAGGCAGGAAATGGGGTGAGGGGCCCGGGCCACTGCAGCCTCGGCCTCTCGCGCTCCGGGTAACTCCCCCCTTTTCCATTTCTGTTCCCCCAGGTTTGTCTCCAAGAAAGTGTTTTATCACTTGACGGTTGACCGGCCGGTGATCTACGATGGAAGTGACTTCCTGTAGCCCTGGGCACCTGGGTTTTCAGTTTCACTTTAGCCACAAGAAACGCTACCTTTCTCACCTGTCACATAAAACACTAAAACAAAAACAAACAACAAACAGCCAGGCCCTCCAGGGCTGATCAACTATGCAACTCCGGGCGGCAGGCCCTCGCTGCCCCTCACAGCTGCTCTGGGCGTCGGCTCGCTTGGCCCGGGCCGAGGGGGCTCCAGCAGCGTTTCCCTCAGTGAGGGGCCTGGCCGGCTCACAGCCCGGGGGGTGCTCTGCCGAAGGAAGGGTTCCACCACGCTGCCCACTGCCCCCCACCGCCCCCCGAGGACACAGTTGGTTCCAAGGCTGCTGCAGAGAGGGTCACAGGCCGGCCAGCAGCGACACCCGCGTCTGCCCGCGGAGCGAGCTGCCCTGCTCTGCCCGGCTGGGCCCAGGCTTCCTGCGTGGCCATGAGCCGGGGCGCCCTTGCCAGACCCTGTGATGTCCTGGGTCCTCCCGGGACTCAAGAGTCGGGGTGCCCAGGGGCCCTTCTGAGCTCTCAGCCAGCCTCTTCCCGTCATGCTCCTGTCCCTCCCTGTCCCGGTGAGTCCGGGGTCGTCCCCAGACCCAGCCTTTCAGGAGGCCCCCGGCTGCGCCATCCCCCTGGCCCCCTGTCGGCATGCTTCCGTCCCGAGGCAGAGGCCCTCACCCCCCCGGGCTCTCGCCTGTTCAGAACGCCACCCTGACTGCGAGAACCGAGGACACATCTGGAAACAGGACCCGTCGCACTCAGAGCCTGCAGCGGCTGTCTGTGCACAGCTGGCTGAAGCCTAGTGCTGGCCAAGGTCAATGCCACGACGAAGTAGGGTCAGGCCGTGGCCTTGAGGTCCCGCTTCTCAGCTGACGATCTCTGTTTACACAAGCGAGGGCTCCGGCTTTATGTGCAGACGCGTGTGCTAATGATCGTAGGGTGAGGACCACTTTCAAACCAACAGGTCTGGGGTGACTCGCGTGTCAGCAGGTGTGGTTCGTGAATCTGCCCTTTGCTCACCTTTTGGCCTCAGCTCCCCCGCTGGCCAGGTTCCCCACACTGCACCTGCCCACTTCCTGCGGCTCAGCCCGTGCCTGGCAACCAGGGACCCCTCCGCCGCAGACAGATCAGCCCTGCTTCCTCTACACGGACAAGAAGGAGATAATCTTTCCGTTCTCCTGCCCTTTCTCTGCCGCAGAAAGTCGTCTTTGATGGCCTGTCTGTACCTGTTGGGGGTTAGGGGGGGAGCAAGCGTGGGGCCCCGGGCAGTCCTCTAGGTCGCCTGGTGACCAGGGCAAGTCACAGCGCCTCAGGGCTTCGTTCTGTCACCTGCCAGTCTCACTGGGCTGGTTCTGAGGGCCTGGGACAGGTCGGCGGCCCAGGCTGAGTCCAGCAGAGACTCCGCGTGCCCTGGGCCCCGGCAGCGTGCTCTCCTGGGGGCCGGGTGGGAGGAGATGACCTTTGCAATGGACTCAGACCCTCCCCTTTAAACAGGAGACTTGGGTGTCTCCAGTTCATTTAAACGGGGACTGGTGCACAGAACCTTCCAGAGAAAAGGTGGGCCTGATGCTCTCTTTGGAGCAGCCTCTGGCAGAAAGCCAGCAGAGTCTCTGCCCTCTCCTGCTGGCCAGGGCCCTCGGCCCCGTGCTGGCCCTCGCGGGTGTGCGGCAGCGCGAGGGTGGGCTGTTCAGGGCACCTGCCCTGCCTTCCAATGCAGCCGCCCTGCAGGAGAGGGAAGCGGGGAGTAGCAGGTTCACCGTTTGCAGGGAAACGACAGTTAGAAGAGAACCCTAAGCAGCCTGGCGTCTCATGAGTACTGAGCTTTCCCCGGACACTGGAGACAGTCCGGGCTGACGGCCCTCCCCTGGTGTCGCCACCATCCGCAGCCAGAGCCAACATCTAGCAGATGCTGATCTGTTCCCTGCGAAAGGCCGGGATACTCCAGCAGAGCGGGTACATTCCTGCTGCAGCTTAAAAAAACGGCGTGGCTCTTCGACCCAGAGCCACCCTGGAGAGCACCCTGCGCCGTCAGCTGCGGTTGTCGAAGGGCCTTTGCCGGGCTCAGAGGACCGCCCGATTGCTGGTGGCCGCGGCCTGCCCCTGCAGCCTGTTTGTTTTTTGTGCCTGACGGACCCCTGTCCTTTGTTATTTTGCCGTGCGAGCTCGAGTTCGCTGTGCACTCTGCAGCTGGAGAACATCTTGCCCTATTTAAGTGGTTTGTACAAATAGCTTTATTATTTTTAAACAGGCCCCCAGCTTTACTGAGGCTCTGGGGTTGGGGTACCTTTTAAAAATGCAAATGACAGCGAACTACCGAAGGCGGTAGCCCGGGCAGTAGACGAAATTACACTAGAGATCAGCAAGGGGGAGGTGTCCCTGGGACCCCAGATCACGCACAAACACCTGCACAGCAGCCCCTCCATGGCCCACAGCTCTCTAACAGCCACTTGTTTTTAGTGCTGACGCTGGCTGTCCCCACAGCCTCAGGAGCCACTGAACCTCCCTGAGCACGTGGCCTCCGGGGGCACAGGCATCCACGAGGAAGTGTGTGGAGAAAGTGTGGTCTCTGCAGAGCTCTCTGGCCGGAGCCCACGGGCCGGCAGGTCGGCTGAACAAGAGCAGACGCATTCTCACGCAGGGTTCTGGGACTGAAACCCCCCACCCCGGGGTTGGGGAAGTGGAAATTAAAAAACATGTACTCCGAAGTAAAGGGGGTGGCTTTTCCAGACGGTTGTCACCCACCTATGGTGGCAAAGTCCTTCCAGGCTGACGTGAACAGAAGTCCCCCATTTGGGGATGAAGGCTCAGAGTCTTTATGTCCTGGTGCTGGTAGACGCCCCCCAAGACAGTGTCACGGGGATTCCATCTCGTGAGTGTCCCTGGCCCAGGACACTGGGGGGTTCGAGCAGAGAAGCCGTGCTCGGTGCTTGGAGCCCAGGGCCGCCTGCACGGGGACTGCCGCGCCAGCCCTCCACCGTGAGAGACACGCAAAAGGCACTTTTTAGGGGAAACTTGGGTAAGTTTTTCTCATTGTCATTCTTTCAAGGAAATGGGAAAGACCGAAGAGAGCTTTTTCCCCCTTAATCACTTTTTTAAAATAATGAAGTAGACCGTTGAATTTTGGGAGGCATCCCTGATAGGAACGCCCCTCCCGTGGAACTTCATGCCGGGTTGTCCGGAGACGCGCCTGCCTCTGGTGGCTGCCACACCGGGGCCTCTGCTGCTCAGCCTCCGATTGGAATTGCACTTGAACTGACTAGTCCTCAATTCTCGCGGCCTTAGGGGACAGCGGGTCTGGGAACCCAGTCCCTCCTTATCTGCCAAAGAATTACCCAGAAGCACATCAGATGCCAACCCCCCACCTGCCCGGCGGGGGTGAGAAACTTTGTACCCCAAACATTTCTTTATAGCATCTGCTGCATCACTTGGAAATGTATTTTTAACCTCAGGATTTAAATAAACACTATGATATTGAGTGGTATCATCTTTCATTCCCTTGGGATGTAAGGGTCGGATGGGGTTGCCCAGACCGGAGTGGGGCTGCCCTCCTGGGGGATGAAGGGCCCCAGTGGGCCAGCGGGTGTCCTGAGCCGTGGCCGCCTGGCCTGATACCTGGGTACTTCCTGCCCCAGTCTGAGGTGGGTGTTCAGACCTCCCTGAGCCAACACGCTGTGCCACCCCCCTCCACCCCCACCAGGCAAGCTGCCCTCAACCCAGATCTCGCCAGCCCTTCCGTGGTACCCCCAGGGCACTGTGAGCAAGGGGCAAACCTGATTTACCAGAACCCTGGGGCTGGGGAGAAGGTCGTGGACGGCATGAACCCACGATTAGTCCACCTGTGGTACCGCACTGGGTGAGAGCGCCAGGCCGGGCAGCCGGAGAGGGAGGGGTTCGGCGCCCACCACGACTCACAGGGCTCTTGCTGGGGCAGGCCTGGAGCGGCGCCTCCCACTCCCTCCCGGACTGGTCAGGTTGAGGTCAGGCTGGGCAGTCCATCACACCTTAGACTCACACCTGGGGTGCCAGAGCTCCTTCCCCTGAGTCCCCTGTGCCGCACGGAACACCTCCTGGCCCCTTCCCTCCACCTGCCTCCCCCAGGCCCCTCATGCCCCCAGATCCTCGTGTGGCTTCGTCTTTAATCAATTATTCTGGAATAAGTCACACTCTCTGCACCCGTGCTCTCCCTGGCTTCGCTCATCGCCATCTCCCTCCTTCCCCTCAGCCTCGCAGCATCGGGCGCCGTGCCGGCCACGAGAGTGATGCACGGTGACTGAGTCCGTGAGGACGCAGGTCGGTGCCAATGCCTTGGTCAGCTGTGGGCCCACAGCAGCCCCGCGGGCCAGCTTGGCCAGGGTCAGGAGCTCCTGGACCTCCCTGGGCAGAGAAGGGCCCAGGGCGAGCCTGCGGGAGGTCTGAGGAAGATGGGGTGCGCTGAGCAGTCTCTGGCTCCGCCCCCTGTACCCCCTCTTGTTGGCGATGCCCTCAACCCAAGCCCCGCACTGTCCAGCGACCAGCTAGAAGTAACCGAAGATCGGTTCATCCAAACACCCAAAACAGCACAGAGAAGGATTTCTGTGTTGATAGAACAGCCACTCCAAGGGCTTGGTGGCTCTGGTCCAAGAACCAAGACACAGATGCACCTGCTGCGTGTGGGGCTGGGATCTGGGGGCCTCCGTGTCAGACCCCCCCACCCCACCTCCCCCGCCTGCTGAACCACCGAGGAGCCCGGGATGACCGAGGTCTGCTCCAGGTTCTCCAAGCCCCATGCTCCGTCCCAGGCTCCTGGCCCCATGCACTGCCGCCTGCTCCTTGGCCCTGGGGGGACCGTGCCTCTTCAGGCCCCATGGGCCCCTTGGTGCTGGAGGATGTCGCGGTCCCCTGGATGACTCAGAAGAGTGCTTCCAGCAGGGTGAGCCCTTTCGGTCTGAAGGTGCATGGGAAAGCTCCGGCGAGGGGAGCTCACCGCCCACATGACTGATAAGCAAATAATTGGTGAAACCGGTTGCCCGAGATGAGAACACCGGGCTTTTTGGGGGGGGGGGGGCGGGGAGCAGCTGAAGCTGAAGCAATGAAGCACCAGAGGGAGGGCAGAGCTATTATGAAAGCGGCTCTCAGCGGTCTAGGGTTGAAAGAAAGTTCAGCCTTTTACTTTTCCCACGCCCCACTGGCTTCTGGGGAAAGACAGTGAGGCCGCGAGGCCGAGCAGAAGTGCAAGGCCCAGCTCTGGCCTTTGATGTGCGTCCCCGCCTCCCCCTCCTCCGGGCGCCGTGGGGGGCCTGAAACTGTGGTTTCCTCCCGCCTCCAGTCCGGAACGCATGAGGTTATCTCAGGGTGGGCAGCCCCACCTGGAGCCTGGAATCAATGGCCCCTTAGCTAAAAAGGGAGGTTGGAGACAGGCCTCCCCAGACCTGAGATGCCCGAGTGTCCTTACTGAGGCCTCATTTCCTGGCCCCGGGTGGGCCCGTGGCTCCAGGGACTCGGGAGAGACAAGGTGATTTCAGGAGGGCCTCCCCAGCTTGCTGCTCCCAGCGGGCCTGGCTGGGCCATGAGAGAGGAGGAAGCCGTGCCCATGAACCTGAACCTCTGTCTGCCAGGCCGGCGGGGCAGGCAAGGGAGATGGGGGTGACGCCATAAGGATGGGGGAGCAAAGAAGGGGTGTGGAAAGCAAGATAAAAGGGAAGGGCCTTCCCCAAGGCTGCTTTCCCGGGGAGCTGGACTGCAGGCTAGGGTAGCAGAAGTGGCCTTTCTCCTTGGAAGAATGGGGGGGGCAGTTTGCGGGGGGGAGGTGCAGAGCCGGTGTAGCCGAACCAGCCACCCCATTCAGTGGATGCAGCGCGTCAGGGGAATGAAGGCCCGGACCGCTTACCAAGCAGACAGCGAAGGCAGAGACTGCAGGCGTGGGAGAGATCATCGGCTTGCGGCGCTGGCGCCGAAGCTGGCTCCGAGGCCTTGCACGCCCTCACGGAAAGCCACGGGGAAGGGGCAGTGCCGTCACTCCCTCCAAGACGCCTCGGGACAAGAGACGGGGTCCACGTGCAGAACCAAAGTCTGTGTCAGGACAGCCCTCTCCGCAGCAAAGACCCCGACTGGGCAGCTGGGTGTGTTCAGAAAGGGGACTGCACGTTGGTGCCCCGAGACATGGAGGGGGGCAGGGACACCGGCCCGGGGCCTCCCGGAACGCCGAGGGTGCAGACGGCAGGCCCCCGGGGGACGCCCGGGAGGGACCCAGGGCTCAGCTTTGCTCCCGAGTCAAGCTGTTCACTTGGGGTAAGTGTAGGGCACGTACCGAAGAGTTTCTGCAAAGAGTTCTCCCATTTGGGTTACCTGGAGGCCCAGGAAAATGCAGATTCACGGGCACCGACCCAGTCAAGTCCGGTTCCTCGGGTCTGGTTCTTCCACCAGCCCGCCAGGGGATGCTGGCGGAGGTGACCTGTGGACACGTCGAGCAGGGCCTTGGGGATGGCCGCTGTGCCACCGCTTTGGTTGGAACTTGAGGACTTCGGGTAAAATGAGCGGATGGGTCCTTTTCCTAATTTGATTCCACCAGCGACCATTCATTCAGCCTTGGGCCCACGGGGACGCCATGACGGAAACTTCACTCTCGGAGAGGCAGACCCTTCTAGACAGATCCCCTGGGGGGAAACCACGCCACAGGTAAAATCTTTCTACAGCCGCTTGTTTTCAATGGCTGGTGTTTACATTCGAGGGGCATGTTGCTACCTGGCAGATTGCTGGTCAGTGGAAACAGCCCCTTTCCCCAAATCCAAAATAGTTCCATTCACGCCCAGAATGTGAGGATCGGAGGCAGAAACAGGAGTCTGATGCCCATGGGTGTATGTGTGTGGGGGCGCAGGGTCAGGCTAAACACGGCTCCTGAATTGTGACCCCCGCACAGAACTCAGAAGCTCTGAGCTTGGACGGTGGGCTGGCATCGCTCCCCTAACTTCTAGCTGAAACGTAGGTCTCCCTTCAGTGAGGAACATAAACAATCTTAGCAAGACCTGTGACTTTGTCACCACGGGACCTGACAGATGTCTTCGTATCATGCAACAGCTGGAGAAGACTCTCGAATGTCATTCATGCGCATCCCCACTCAGACGTGAAGGGTGCCCTTCCCCTGCTGGGAGCGTTCAGGTAATGCCCCCGTACAGAGGCGCCTGTCTTCCTGGTTCATGAATGTGCTTTAGTATTTAGAGGATTACGTTTAATACACTTGGTTTCCTCTGGGATCCTGTCTGCCTCACTCACTCCAAAACACTCTGAGAAGGGAGCCGTGGGCTCTGTCAGCTTGCCGAAAGGTGCACGAGACACGCACGGAAGGGGCACTGGTTTTTGTGGGAGATGAGAGGAGGACCCCCTCACTGCAGCACGGCTTACGAGTGGCAGTAATAGCATGTTACTTGTGACTTATTACATATTACATACGACTTAACGGGCTCTTGCCATGAGTCAGCCGGCTATTGCTAATGAGGAGACCGAGGCAGGGGGAGTGGTCAGTCTGAACCCTTTGGAGAAGATGCTTCTCCCGCAGCTCCCACTGAGATGGTCTGGGAACCACCCTCCTGCCCCTGGAACCTTCCTCGTCCGATGGCCTTCCTAAGCCTTCTGTGGGCCGGGCCGGGATGGGGCAGGACTTGGCTTTGCCCGGGCCCTGACCTTGGCTCTGAGCGAAGCTCCAGCGAAGGAGGCTCGGGTTTGGAAAGCCAAGCACGCCCGCGCAAAGATCACACACACACACACCACACGCGTGACAGCTTCCCATTGGTCGGCTCAGGAAGCCGCCGGGAGAGTCCAGGGCTCTCCTCCTTCCCCGCAGCCTCCGCTGCGCATTTCAGCCCGTCACGGACACAGGTGACCGCACCCTCGGTGGCGGCGGCGGCCCCCGGGGAGGGGTGGCCAGGTCACAACGGCAGGCGCTCCCTGGGGCTGGCTGCTCCCTCATGCAGGACTGTGTTAACAACCACCGAGGGCCAGTGGAGGGGATTATGACCACACACTGTCCCGCAGGAGGTGGCCGGCGGCTGTCTGAGGCCCTCGCCAGGCCATGGGGGGCGGGGGCGGTGCTGCGGCCGGCCCTTCTCGCCAGCCTGCCCTGGGCAGCCGGCTCCCCTCAGCTGCCTGCAGGTAACAAGATGCCAAAGGACGTCAAGGTCGTCTTGGTTTTTTCACACTTTTCCGGCAGCTGATTTCTGATACCTGAAGTACAAATTGGACACAATGACTTAATTTAAGATTTTTAACACGTTTATTAGTTCAACAGCACACTGTGTCTACTATATACAAAGCACTGCGTGGTTGTGTGGGGGCCGGGCATGTTCGGCACGGACACCAGGTCACAAAGCGCTCCCGGAGCTGCTTGTCTGAGGGCTGACCCGCGGAGCTGCCTTGGGAGCCGCCCGCCCGTCTGCAGACCGCGGATAAGCCGGGGAGGCCACCCGCCAGCCGCGGCTTCTCCCCCAAGGGTGTCACCTGGCAGAGCCTCCTGTTCTGGTCTCCTCTCTCTCGGCCACGTGACCCTCGGCTTGTCCATGTTGCCAGAGGGTGAGGACTGAGGGAAAGGACGATTATTTCCCATTCTAACCTCAGCCAGCAGGCAGGTTCGTGGTGCACACACGAGTGTTTGCAGAATGAATGAATGAGTGAGCATTCCGTAGGCCTGGAAGGCAGTTCCCAAAGGCCAGATTTCGAGCTGGCTACTTCAGAACAATAACCCCCACTTGAATATGTGTGTTACACAATGTGTTGCCTTAAAGTCTGTTTTTAAAAAAATACATATATATTTAGTAAAAAGGCTACTTTTTGGCCATGAAAACATATTTTATTTCATTTCCTCATTTTCCTGATGTCAGACTTCTAGTGCGATGTAATGACACACTATAATCCTTTTCTATCTTTCTTTCAAAAAGTACTCGACACAGTGTATTTTCTAGAAATGTTGGGTGGCTCGCAACTTCCTCACGGATTTCCCCGTGCCAACTCTTCCCACGTTCTTATCTTTAAGGTACATCCCTCACTGAGACCTGGCTGGACAGGAATGTAAAATAGTTGCATGTATGCAATCACTTAAACACTAAGACAATTTGCCAACAAGGAACACTTGAAACCCTTCAAACGCAGTGCGGCTAATCCTGCACTGAGGCTGGGGTAGGACCTGGGCAGTCCAGTAGTGAGAGTCCGGTCCCTTTGGAGCTGGGAGTGATTACGTGCCTTAGGATGCAACGCAGGGTTCATAGTTCTTGTGGTGTCCCCACGTCTTTCTTAAACGTCGAAGGGGGGAAGGTGGACCTCCTGGCACTGTTGTTCCAACTCACGTGCATTGGCCGAAGTCTCACTTACCTGCAAACCCCCACTAAATCCCCGTCACGGTGCCCCTCGGGTAACTCCAGACCCAGAGCAGACTCCACAGCACAGTCGCGCCCCTCCCTTCCTCTTCCCCACCCTCCCCCCACTCCGCGGCTGCCCTGGGGGCCCCGTGACACACAGCACCAGAACCACAGCACCAGAGGGCATGGAATGGAGAAGCCAGACTCGGTTGCGTTCTTTCTGCCTAACTGCGCAGTGTCCTTCCGATCCGGCCTGTGCTTATTCCTAGTCTTCCAGGTTTCTCGGACGACATCCGGGTCTTCTAGAAACCGTGGCCACACAGACGGCTCTGTGCGTGGACTGGCCTTGGGTGCGTCCTCTCCCCTTGACCGTGTTTGTCAGACCGGAGCCCAGGTGGACGTGCTGGGCCAAGGTGCGTATTTGCCACCAGCTGCCCCCCCGCCATGGGATGGGGTAGCGATGGGTTGTGCCCCCTCTTGCTCTCCCTCGTGGCTGCCCGCTTTCTGCTCCCTGTCTCACTAACACGCGGTTTAGAGCGGGCAGGCGACGGAGGAGAAGGCGGTGGTGGCCAACGCCTCTGTGTCCCTTTGGAAGGCCTGGCCCCGGGGCTGGAGCCGCAGCGGTTTGCAGCACATGGGGAAATCAGACGCACCCTCTAGACTCGCGGTGGATCCGGTGGTTTACCTGGGACACGGCACTGGACTCACTGGGAGCCACTGGGGAGTGAGTGTGACCCAAGGAGAGGGGGCCAGCCAAGGCGGCTTCCAGGTGTCCTGGAGATTTTACTTCCTTATCCCAGTCTCCTCCTCCCCACGCTCTTCACGTGGCCGTTTGAGCTGTAATGCGCATTTGAAATGTAGATACAGGGGGAAGACAGTGACTGGTAACAGATATTTTTAATGGACGTTAAAAAATTATTTTCTAGTATACCTAAAACTATTATAATATCATATGTCAACTGCAATGAAAATATACACCTAAAAAGTGTTAAGCACTTTTCTAATATATGAAATGTAATGCATTTGCCGACGAGCTTAAAGAAAAACATAAAGAACAAAAAGGGGAAAAAGAAGAATTACATGACTTTGTTTTCAGCCTCATGTCTAGGCTGAAAGCCGGAGGACCCGCCAGCGATGTGCAGCCAGAGGAGAAGCGTGGAGGTGAGCGCCCTCCCAGCAGCCTCAGCCACCGGGGGGCGGATGGGTGGGGCCGAGTTCACAGGGAGCGGACCGGGTCTTCACAAAGGCCACTTGGCAGGGCGAGCCCACAGCCAAGCCAGGCTGGTCCTGCAAACTCAGGTTCCCGGGGTCCCTGCGCAGGCTGAGGAGACCACTCCCACGACACTGGTGGACAAGTGGCATGCTCGCCCACGTCAAGCCTGCAGGCCGGCGTGGCACCACAGAGCCCCCAGCAGGAGTTGGAAGTGGGGTGGAAGTCGGCCGACTCCACGTGCCGGGCTGATAGGGTCAGTTCCCCGGGGACTCACTGGCCCGTCCTGCACAGAGTCTCCAAAGAGGAACGGGGACCCTCCCCCCGTCCCCCGCCCCCGGCCCAGAACAAGTCAAGGGGGCCAGAGGGCAATCAGATCTGAGAGTGTTCGGGAAGATTCTAGGTTAAGGCTCTGTAAGACCTGGCATAGGAATCGGCCTCAAAACCAGGGCAGAAACTCCCCGAAGTTGGAAGTTTTGGGGAACCCCTGGGCTCTCGGGGACTATGTACAGCGGCCACTGCTTCTGTGTTTCCTTTGGAAGGGGAGGGCTTGGGACCGAAACCGCGGCCATGCGCATGCGCGGAGAATCTCGGCCGCCGCCGCCGCCGCCGCGGGCCAGGGGCGGCTGGGGTGGTCTGCCCCCACCGCCTGCCGGTTCGTTCGCCTTTGAAAACTGCAGGCGTCGCCACTGGGCGCCAGTCGGAGCCTCCTGGGATGGCCAGTCCGTTCTGAAAACCCTGTCTCGGCAAGTTCTGACTCAAAGGAATCATTTTCCGATTCATTTTTTTGGAGTTTTCTCTTTCTCGCTTCCTTTTCCTTCTTTGGTGTCCCTCTGGCCCCACTGGGGGCCATGGGCGGGGAGCCGCACACGTATTGATCATTCTACTCCCCAAAGGACGAGCCCCCTCAGAGAGAAGGCCCCTCAGAGGGAGAGGGGCCCCGAGGTCGTCTCCAGCACCATGGAGGACAGCTTCAGGCTGCCCTCCTTTCTCGTGAAGGAGGTCCACTGCGCCTGGCTGAGGCAGCCCAGGTTCTTCAGGGTTCTCATGAGGTCCCGGCGGAACCGCTCCCCCACAAAGACGTAGAGCACGGGGTTCAGGCAGCTGTGGAAAAAGGCGATGGTCTGGCAGACCTGGAGGCAGATGTCGATGCGGTTGGATATGGTGCAGTCCCAGATGAACTTGGTGTGGATGTTGGCGGTCTGCACCAGCAGGACGCTGTTGTAGGGGAGCTGGGACACGAAGAAGACCGTGAGGACGGTGACGGTCACCTTCAGGGCCTTGTGCTTGGACGACTTCTTGGCGTGGATGAGAGTGTGGATGATGAGGGTGTAGCAGCAGGCCATGACCACGAAGGGGAGGAAGAACCCCAGGATCACCTTCAGGGTCAAGACCACCGACTTCACCCTGGCACTCTTGTCGTGAGGGTACACCATGGTGCAGAGGGTGATGCCGGACTCCTCCTTGGTCTGGCTGTACAGGATCTCTGGGGTGCAGAGGGCGACCGCCATCACCCAGACGGTGACGCACACCACCTTGCTGTACAGAAGCCTTTTCTGCCGCCAGGTCTGCGCTCTCGTGGCCTGAGCGATGGCGATGTACCTGTCCACGCTGATGCACATGATCAGCAGCACGCAGCTGTAGAAGTTCATCTTGTACATGCTGTTGACCACTTTGCACATGAAGGTCTGGAATTTCCACTGGTCAGCGGCGGCGATGGCCCAGAAGGGAAGAGTGAGGAGGAAGAGGAGGTCGGCGATGGCCAGGTTCAGCAGGAACATGTCCGTCATGGTCTTCACCCTCGTGCAGTACCAGTAGACGAGGATGACCAGGCTGTTGCCCAGGGTGCCCACGAGGAACACGAGCCAGTACAAGGGTGGGAGGAAGTGGCTTGCAAACTGCCTGACGTTGTTTTTCTTACAGAAGAAGTTTGTGAAGTTTAAGGTCACATAGTCGTCGTCCATGGGGTCATAGATGTAGTCAGCAGACATATTGGGGACGAGGCTCTGCAAGGAGACACAAGACAGCACCAGGTCAAGGACAACATTTCGGAGGTTCTGTCCGCCGGCAGAGGCACGGACCACTCGACCTTTCCAGTCCCAGAAGTCTGTGATGAGACGAAAGAAATGTGTGTGCAGGAAGCAGGAGTTCTGAGAGCGTCTGCTTGGGTCGTAACAGATTCATTTATTCAACAGATGTTTATGGAGCAGCTACAATACGTCATACCCTCTGTCCGTGCTGAAGATACGGTGCTGGGTGAGTCTGACGTGGTTCCCACCCCCAGGGAACTACCTGCCTGTGGATGGTGCATGCAAGGAGCGAGCCATCATGGGACACGTGACAGGTGCTGTGTTGGGGATGGGTCCCCCCGGACCACTAATGGGCACAGACTCATCAACCTCTGTGAACGATTCTGATTGTCCCTCCTCCTCTCTGTCCCGTCCTCCCCAGCAGGTCCCCAGAGGCTCTTCAACTTTTCCGGGTCCAGCCCCCTCTGAGTCTCCAGAACGCTGTGGGTCCTCTGCTCCAGAAGCCTCCACACACACCGTGCACACGCGTTTATACACCCTCACATACATGCACATACACCAGCACCAGGACAAGCTATAGAATTTTCAGGGTCTCTTGCTGAAAATCTGTTAAGAATCCCAAGACAGCAGAGCATTAAATCAAGCAAGTGGTGCTTCTAAGTACACGGCCCCATGCAACTGGGCAGGGCAGATGCCTGTGAAGCTGGCCGTCCTAGGCACACACACACACACACACACACACATGCACACACAATCATGCACAGGTTTGCACATACACTCACATATGCACAAGTGTGCCTCCACTCATGCTCACATGCACATAGGTACACACACACACACACTCACACATACACATATATGCACATACCGTTGAGCCTCCACAGTGCACACTCACACATATGCACACAACTCATGGGAATGTGCACACACACGACCTCGTTACGGTTTCGGCGGGTTCCTGGCCCAGGGCCAGCCCAGAACACCTGCTAAGGGAAGTGGGAATAAGGGCCGGTGATCAAAGCCCTGAGATGCAAGCCCTTGCATCTGGAGGAAAGGGGGAGGAAGAGCCGCGGGGATGGAGGAGGGACGCACCCCGCATCTGCCAGAACCTCAGACACTCTCACTTCCCACCGGCACCCCCGGGACTCCCAGCGAGGCTCCCACGTTCCACTGGGAGCCGGAACCGCAGCTCTGGCTGCCTCGCCCCAAGGCACACCCCTTGCCAAATTGCCTCTCCACCTTCATCTCACCTCAGGCAAATACGACGGTTGTTCAGTTCGCCTGGACGCATTGGGACCAGAAGTAACCTCAAACCCACCATAGGTTTTTATTTTGTTTTAAATATTAAATATTTAAGTATAAATACTTAGACTACATATTTAACTACTCAGTGAAATAATAAAATATCCTCTGCCAGCCTCCTGTTAACCACGGTCTCCCTGTCTAGACACACTGTAATTTCTGTCTATTTCTAATAACTCCGGCCAGCATTTCCCAAACTGTCCTTGGGTGGAATGCTGATGGTTAAATGGTGGAGAATCTCTGTACACTACAGCACTTTCTTTGAACTTCACGATACTCACGAGCACATGAAAGGCTGTGAAAAGTCTTGCAGAACTTGATTTATTATAACTGCACGTTATAACTGAACTATAACGTTAAGAACTGAATCAAGTAGTTCCTGCAAAGTCCTTCAGATCCGGGGATTTTGCAGAACAGTGCTCCCTAAACTTACTGGAGCACGGAACCCGTGTGCGTGTTTGACTCGTGCTCTTTAAGATATCAGGACACACCACGTTGGCGCATAAAGGGCAGGAGGTGTCAGGAGGCTGTTGTCTCCTGGGTTCGGAAGTCCGCACCGAGAGCAGAAGGGGCATGTCCACTCTGTTAGGGCCCTGGCTGGTGGAGAGTACCAGGTGACCCAGGGAGGACACCCACGGTAACTTGGACTACACCTAGGAAAATAGGGAGTCTAGTCCTGACTCTACCTCCGGTGTGTGACCAAGACAAAGTCCCAGTGCAAAGAGGGGGACCCTGGGAGATGAATCCTGGAGACGGCTCAGCGGGGCGGGCAGCCAGGAAGGGTCCGCCCACCGTGGGAGGGGCTGAGGGTACCGCCTGCCCCCTTTTCCCACGTGCTTTGTCCCCAGGCCCGACTGATCCGTCCTTGGTCTACAAGCAACCATTTCCCTTGCTGTCTGGAAAGCCAGTCTCGTGGGTGACACATATTTGAGTGAAGATTTGGGGAGGATGACATTTTGGAGGAAAGGCAGTAAAACCACGCAAGTGACAGGTGTCCGTGGTGAGTCCCCATGATGAAGCATGAAACTGCTTTCAGAGAGGGCTTTTTTTTTGTTTTGTTTTTACACTCCTTGGGTCAAACAGACTCCCATAGGAACCCGAGCTGATGCTGGGAGGCAGGGCGGCACACAGCCCCCCCCACCCCCAGATGCAGCCCAGGGGGTTTTGCAGGGGGGACCTCCAGCAGTCCCGGTGTCCCGGGGGACCCTGCATTCTCCACTGCCCAGCGAGGGGCCTGTGACCGCCACTCCCCAAGATGAGTCCTGGAGCCAGGCGCCTGCATCCCACTCGAAGCACAACACGCACAACGCATGTGTTTCCTTCCTGGGTGAGGGTTGGAGGCCCAGTGCTTGGGCACAAAACTACATGGAGTCAGGGACTCCCGGGGTGCCTTTTTTTCTTTAATAATTTTTTATTTCTCAATTACAGTTGACATACAATATTAGATTAGTTCCACGTGTGTAATGCAGTGATCAGAGGTTTACATGACTCACCAAGTGGTCACTCGGGTAAGCCTAGTACCCATCCGACACCACACAGTTACTGCGATATTACTGACTATATTCCCTGTGCTGCACGTTACATCCCTGTGACTGTTCTGTAACTAGCAGTTTGCAATTCTCAATCCCTCCCCCTTGTCACCCTGCTCCCCAACACCCCCCCATCTGGCAGCCATCAAAGTGGTTTCTGTACCTACGAGTTTGCTTCTGTTGTGTTTGTTCATTTTCTTTTTTAGATTCCACATATAAGCAAAGTCACGTGGCATTTGTCTTTCTCCGTCTGACTTACGTCACTCGGCACGCACAGTGCTCTCCCGGTCCATCCATGCTGTGGCAGATGGCGAGGCCTCCTTCTTCTCTGTGGCTGAGTCACATACCGTTGTATATGGGCACCGCTCCTTCTCAGCCCCTCCATCTCCCAACGGACACCTAGGTTGCTTCCCGACCTTGGCTCTTGTGAATAATGCCGCAAGGAACATAACGCATGTATCTTCTTTTCAAATTAGTGTTTTAGGTTACTTTGGATAAATACCCAGGAGTGGGTCTTTCTTTGTTTTGAAGTCTATTTTGTCTGGTACAAGTATTTACTACTCCAGCTTTTTCTGTTTCCTTACATTTTCATGGGATATCCTTTCCCATCCCCTTCCTTTCAGTCCGCGTGTGTCTTTCATTCTAAGGCGTGTCTCTTGTAGCCGCACATAGGGGGGTCTTTTCTGTTATCTAGTCAGTCACTGAATGTGTTTTGATTGGAACATGTAACCAATTTACACTTGAAGTAATTGTTGAAAGATATGTATTTGTTGCCATTTCATTCCTTCTCCTCCTTTTTCTCCTCCTCCTCCTTCTTCTTCTTCTGTTTCTTCAACATCTCTTGCACTGCTGTCTTGGTGGTAATGAACTTCTTTACCTCTTTCTTGTCTGGGAAGCTCTTTATCTTTTCTATGATTCTAAGTGACAGCTTTGCTGGGTAGAGTAGCCTTGGTTGTAGGTCCTTGCTTTCATCACTTTGAATATTTTGTGCCAATCTCTTCTGGCCTGCAAAAATTTTGTTGAATAATCAGCTGAGAGTCTTACGGGAGCTCCCTTGTAGGTAACTAACTGCTTTTCTCTTGCTGCCTTTAAGATTCTCTTTGTTTTTAATCTTTCCCATTTTAATTATGATGTGTCTTGATGTGGACCTCTTTGGGTTCACCTTGTTTGAGACTCTCTATGCTTCTGGACTTGTATGTCTGTTTCCTTCACCAGCTTAGAGAATTTTCTGTCATTATTACTTTAAGTAGGTTTTCAATTCTTTGCTCTCTCTCTCCTCCTCCTCCTCCTGGTACCCCTGTGATGTGAATGTTGGTACACTTGATATTGTTCCAGAGGCCCCTTAAACTATCTTCATTTTTTTTAAAATTTTTTCTTCTTTCTGTCCCGATTGGGTGTTCTCTGCTTCTTTATCTTCCAAATTCCTGATTCAATTGCTCAGGTATATTTTAAAAGTGATTCAGTTCACACACACACACACATACACACACACCCCTGGATATGTATACATTTTGTCATGACCATATTTGTTGTGAAGGTAAGCCTACATTATCCTTCCAAGTTCAAAGCTTTGGTCATCTTTATGAGTGTAACAACGATCATTCACAACCCAGGCTGAACAAAGGCATCTTGCTGTCTCAGGACTACACTGACGGCTGTATACATTCCAGATGGGTGGATATCCTTTGGATCATAGACACAAGATGCTTTGAAAATCCTCATAACAAGTCCGTGTCAGTATTTACGAACACATTGATTCATTATCACTGAAGCATGCCAGACCCAGTGCTGAGCACAGTCGTGCGTGTATTTTATCCTGAGGCTTCCAGGCAGGGGCAGGCCCCTCTTTCAACGAGGGGCTCCGGGCCCCCATGAGGAATTCTGAGTGAAGTCACTACTCCATCCTCCCTGTTTGGAGTCGTGGGTTAGAGCCACTGTTCTGGAGAAGCTGCCCACAGAGGCTGCTCTCAAAGCCTGGGTCAGTCAGACAAGGATCTTGAGAGAGGATTTGTGGAAACGCTTGAAATCCACACATTTTTTACCCCGCATTCCATCCAAGAGCACATGGCAGAACCTTCTAGAATGACTCCCCCCCGGCTGCTCTAACTTTATTCCCAGTCTGCATTAAGGGAGCTCCCCATGTAACTGACTGTCTCCACTGAGAGGGGGGTGGTCCTCAAGGGGCTTGTTAGTGTATCTCTGCATCCTACTCACTGAGATCTACTCTAGACATTGACTGGGCACTGAAACACAAAAGATCAGTGAAGAAAGGCTTCATCGCTCCTGAAGAACACAGGAGGGTTTTTATTCTCATGAAACAGGAATTTTATGACTGATCGGGATTCTCTTTTAAGTGGGAAGCTCAGCCAAACTCGTAGCCCAGTTATAGTAACCGTACAGGATCTTTGAGGCCGGCGCTGTACGATGAAAACATGAGACAAACCACAGGTCAAGTTTGCATTGTCTAGAAGCCACATTAAAGTAAAAAGAAACGGGGGGATTTCATTTCAATGCGTTTTATGGAAAACGGGTGTACCTAAAATATTACCATTGCATTATGTCAGCAATCTGAAATCTATTGAGGGATTTTACTTCCTGTGGGGGGAACTGTTTTTGGCCTGAGTATGTTTTACACTCACAGGCCATCTCGGTTGGATCGGCCACATTTCAAGGGCCCCACCGTCCCACGTGGCTTGTGGCCACCTCAGCGCACAGCACAGCTTCAGGCTGCAAACACCAACTCTAACTCCTCTTGATCTTTTCCACCTATTCTGTCAACTTCTTCTGACCCCGTTTTAGTTTATGTTCTTTTTTTTTCCCTATTCTGATGTATGTATATTTGTGAAATGCCTACATTAGTTATGAGACACGAGGTTATGGGCGGGGGTAGTGTTAGAAAGGGCTTATTCGCAGTAAACGTCCCAGCCCTGCTTGTTGAAGGGCTTGACCAGCTCTCTTTCGCATCTTATTAAAATGTCTACCAATACTCTTACCAAAGGTTTCTCTTCCTGTATTTCTTAGCAAACGACGTCGTTCTCAGACCCTCCTGAAAAAGCGCGGTGTTTACTGAAGCTAGACTTCTCTTGCAGCCTGCTGTGCCAATGAGCTGAAGTCCGAGCCAGTTTGGGATGCTTCCGCCGCGAGGAGAGGTGATTGGTGAGCGCGCCAGGGGCGCAGACCCGCACGGCGGTTGGGTGACGGCGGGACTGAGAAAGGGGCGGGCCGTCCCAGGCTGGAGAAGCGTTGGCTCTTCGTGTCCCATTCACGGGCAGCGAGGAATGGAGTCTGTTCACTCGTTCAACAGGTGTTTCCTGGGCACCGTCCACATGCAGGCAAGGAAACGATTCCCGGAGAACACTGTCCAACTTGATGATGGAAGTGAGAATGGAGCGAGACATCAGAAACTTCCGCAGCTCCAAAGCCAGGCCCGCACGCAGCTGGGCGGGGCGGGGCGGGGCGAGGCGGGTGGGGGGGGGCCCTGGCAGCAGCTGCACAGCGCGGACGTGGGTCTTTGGGGACAGTTGGGTTACTCCGAAGGAGCTGCTCATTCAGGGATTTGTATCATTTGTTTCAGGTGAATTTTAGCATTTCGATCAAGAAGAGAGAGGGCATGACAGTCGTCCATCTCCGTGAACGCGAGAGCGCGTGCGGCGTTCTCAGGGGGCACCCAGCACTCAGCGGTGGGGCTGCCCTCTTCTCCTGTGCGTTTCTGTTTCTATTCTAGAAAAACCCTTCGGGACCCCGGCAGGTTTAGGGTTGATTTTGAGATCTTAGAGACTACTGGGCCTGACCCCTTCGTCTCAGAGAGGAGGAGACAGACGGGAGAAATGGCAGGTTCTGCCCCCAATCCTTAGCCGCTGGGAGTGGGGGGGGTGTCAAGGCCAGAGGCAGCCCCCAGCTCCCCCAGCCCCAAGCTGGGGCGCTTTTAATCCCCCCCACCACCCAAAGCCTTGCTCTCCACATTCTGATGTGAAAACGACCAGGACAAATCTGAGCCACCGAGACAGGGAGCGCCCCACCCCCACCCCGCCGCCATCTGCCTAGCACCACAGGCTGCCTTGTGGCGAGCTTGGCTGAAAGCAGCACAGACCGGCCTTGGGCCAGGGACCAACCTCCTTACACAGGAAGGTCAAGAGGTTGGCCCGCCTGTGTCCCCCCCCACAAGGCATTCACCGCAGGCCCAGCTCTCCACCTCCCCCGCAGATGTGCCCTCCTCCCCTCCGCCCCAGCGACAAGGGCTGTGCAGGGGAAGAGGCCTCCAGAGCTTGCCAAGGCCTCCCCTGCTGACGCATTTTCTCTGGAAACCCTCCACCGACTGACTCCAGGCCCCTCAGCGCCTCCTGGGGGGGCGGGGGGAGCAGATTGGATGGAAGGCAAAGACAGTGTCCTTCGAGGCTCTGTCCCCCATGGTCCAGGCATGCTGTCCCCACACCCGGGGGAGACAGACACCCAAGCAGGGAGACTTGACCTCCGCCCACAGGGAGCGGCCCAGGGCAGTGGAGGGTGCTCCCCGCAGGGGTCCCCCTCCAATCCTCCGTGAGACCTTGAGCCCTCAGTCTACTATCTCAGCTTCAGCTCCCACATCTGTAAAGGGGCTCTGTCTCTCCTGTGAGCAGGAAGGACCGCGGTGTCCTGGGCAGTGACCAAGGTGCCGGGCCTCCTCGGGAGAGTGGCCGCAAGGCCATCACGGCGGCTCCCCGATGAACCTGGGCGTTGGGGCCGCAGCCGTCCCGTCCATCCCCTACCTGGGTGGTGCTGGCCACACCAGGTCACGTTGGGGTGCATTTTCTTCCCGTCCGAGGCTGACTTGCCGGATTTGGATATTTTCCAAGATCCCGGATGGGAAAACCGAATGACAGTCCCCAAAGCAGCCACCCCCCCACCCTTAGCTCTGGTCCCGCTGCATCGGGGTGACGGGCCAACTCTAACGAGAGGAGAAACCGGAGGGTCTAATTCTGGCCGGAAAAACAGAGACACACCCCACCCCTTCACCAGGTCCAGATTAATCACCTCTTGCTGTTGTCACAAACACATGGTGACACATACACAGCGCTAAGCGTCACTAGCATACCATAAACGGCCCACCTGACGTCAGCGACTGAACCGCAGCGCCGCGAAGACCATGGAAACCTACCGTCCTCTGTGGCGTCGGTTTGTCAGCTCCACTACAAAGGCCTGATTTCAAATATCTGCCTGTGAAGACCCAGACTTGCCCTCTGAGAAAGGCCTCAGAGGTCTTTGCAAGGTGTTTATGAATACAACAAAAGCATGGGAATTTAATATGATTCTGTCATTGATCGCATTTGGCTGTCAGGTCATAAGGGAGTCCCTGGGTAAGGACTTCCTGGCTTTTGTTAGCTTCCTTGTCCCTTTCTGAGATGTACGCCCCACTGTGTGGTTTTCTGAAAACCCCTACTATGCTGTGGGAGAAATGACAATCAGCATGCCTACCGGGGGGGCTCCTGTGAAAACAAAGTCAGGGGATCCGCCCTTGCCCTCTTTTGTCTGCGTTTCAGAAGAGACACGTGGCATGAAGCCCACCCTAGTGAAAGGTCATAAAAACCCTTACCTATCAATAAAATCGAACAGAGCGTCTTCCTCTGTCTCCACAACATACTGGGAGGGCTTCTGGCCCTTCCTGTTGGCAGAGCCCCTCTGCACTGGCGGTCGGCCGCCTCTATGGGGCGCTGCTCAGCAGAGATCCTACCCCAGGAAGCCTGGCAGAGAAGCCCCTCCCCCACAACGGACTGTGCCCCACACCCCCACAGAGGAGAGACGGGAGTGCGCTCCCGGTAGCCCGGGGAGCGCGGCTGTACTCACCATGAACTCCGTGGGTGTCATGGTGGGCCAGATACAAGCTTGCTTCTAGAAAGAGGGAAAAAGAGAAAAGAGGACTCATCAACGAACCGCAATAAACACCTAAAGATGCAGGTGAGATGTTAGATCTGTTTTTCTCACGACAGCGCAAACCTCAAGCAAGGGTTGGAGTCCACGGTGTGCGGACGTCAAGCCAAACCGTCCAGATTTCGGAACCAGCCTGGTCGTCGGCACAGAAACGAGAGAATCCTCTCCCCTGAGAGCCCTCTGGGGCTTTAGCCTCCCGGCCTGTCCTTTTCCCATTAGCCCGTTTTCTCCGGACTCAACTCTGTCCGCATTTGCTTTGCTAAATTCCGCTGTCCCGTTCTATCAGCCTGAAGATCACAGGACGTGGGGAGGCCGTGACCCAGACTCCGCAGGGAAGGGGCCTCGGGGTAACCCGGTAGCAAGAACGAGAAAGTTGGGTGGCATCGAGGGCCCCAGCATCGAGGGCCCTCTCCCGGAGGAGCCCAGCACCCCGGCCCCTGCCGGCACGCTCCGTGTACAAGCCCAGGGAAGGACAGCGGGCCCTCCTCTCTCTGCGCCCGGACTCCAGCAGGCAGAGGGGGTCCTGGGTTTGTCCACCAAAGGACAGACAGCTCCCTGATGCCCACGGCCTCTGAGCTGATGAAACCAGTCTCTGCTCTTGTTCCCATGTGCTTTGAATCTCCGTGAAACCCAGACCCCCCAAGGGACCCTTGGAACAACAGTGGGACCCCCTCCAAGGCAGAGGGCTGTGCCTGAGTGGGCGTTTCCTTTTCCGCCTGCCGTGTCCAGCACCGCACCCCAGCGTCCTGGAAGAGAACACGTGCCTTCATCAGTTCAAGCCTAACCTGTTCATTTCCTTTTTGTTGCACAACATCGTGGCTCATCTCGCTTTTCTGAAAGTCCAGCCGTTTTCAGTGCGCCCCGTAGTATGGCACAGCCACTTTGGAAAACCGTCTGTCAGTTTCTCAGGAAGCGAACCATCCCTACACTCGCCCTGTGACCTGCCCGTCCCACTGCTAAGGGTTCGCCTAAGAAAGGTGCGAGCACGTGTCCACCCAAAGACGGATCTTGGAATGTTCACGGCGGCTTTATTGGTAGCAGCCCACTGTGGGAAGCAGCCCAGGTGTCCGTCCGGCGGAGTGAATGGGTAAGTAGAACGTGGGCTGTCCCCACGACAGAACGGAGGTGAGCCACTGACACGCACGGCAGCGTGGGCGGGTCGCCAATAATTGCGCTAAGAGGCAAGACCAATACACGTGCACACGGCGTAACTCCACTCCTATAAAATTCTAGAAAAGCAAGCTCATCTGTCGTGAGGGAAAGCAGACCAGTGGTCTCCTGTTAAGAGAGCGCGGCGGAGGGTGGGGCAGGGGGACGGTGCGGGAGGAAGCCTTGGGAGGGGGTGACCGCCGGTCCGTCCGCGCTCTTGACCGTGGGATGAGCTCTCGGGTCCGAGCTTGCATTCCGCCCTCTGAAGATTTGCCGTGGACTGCAGGTGGACCACACTGGCTGCACTGACTGCGGTGCTTGGAGTGAAGGAATGAGGAAAAGTAGGATCTGATGAAAACGTCTGGTTTTCTTCACGCGCCCGCCGCTCTGGCCGTTAGCAGGGAGGGGGAAAGGCGGCCAGAACTTTTCCCTTCCATCAGCCTCTCACAGCAGCCTTGCTCTGTCCCGTGGGGCCTGAGGGGGCTGAGGCCTCGGTGCAAGCTCAAGTCTTTAAAAATTGGAGGATTAGATTAGATATTAGAGAGATGGTTGGTGTGTTTGTGCATTTGTGTTTCACATGCGTGTCCCCTGGCTCTGGCTGCTGAGAAGCCCTGAAGGCAGCCCCACACAACAGAATGAGCACCTCGTGCCCCGATCTTGGGTTCTAAATACTTTTCTGCACCAACAGGGACCGGGGCTCCTTGGGGACAGGGATGAGTCCAGAGCTGGGGCGCGGAAGCCCCAAGGTGACCCCGGAACTGCTTTTTGTGCCCAAAAGGCGAGGACGTGTTCCGCGGACCGTAAGAACTCGTCAAAAGGACGTAGGAGCCAGTCCGATGGGCACCCCCCCTTGCCACATCTGAGGCGATCTGAGCGTCTAATTAAATAATGAGAGCAATTGAATGAGGACCCATGAATCCATACTGACGAACAATAGGAGCAAATAAATAAGGGGAGGAACAAGTCGTCACGGCGCCAACCAACACATCTAGAAGGAATAATGGAACTGGAAAAATCACCAATAGATGTTGAAATGGGTGGGTGAACGTTTCGTAAGGAATTGGATCTTTACCTGGTCTCAAAGGGTCTCCTCCAAAATTGCGCGTTGCCCACCGGCTTTATCGTTCTCCACCCCCACCCTCTCCCTTTGCTGAATCATGCTCAATAAAAAAAAATGCAGTGTTGCAGGTTTGATTCCCAGTCAGGGCACATGCCTGGGTTGCAGGCTGTCACCCCCAGCAACCACACATTGATGTTTCTCTCTCTCTCTTTCTCCCACTCTTCCCTCTCTAAAAATAAATAAATAAAGTCTTTAAAATAAATAAATAAATAAATAAATAAAATCTTTTAAAAAAATGCCCACTTAAGTTTGGAAGATCCCCGCTCAGCCAATTTAACTTCTTTGCAGTTTGGGGAACAGGAAGATTGGTTTGGGGGACATCGTTAGGAAACCCTTCATAGATATTTCTAGTAGCCGTGGCTAACCTCACCTCCTTTGGAACTGCGTGAAGAGACCGAATATTAATCAGATAATACCTGAGGACACAAATTTCCAAAACAAAAAGCAGCCAACCAAAGAACAGAGAGCGGCTCGGGCGGCGGTTCATGGCAGCGAGTTTCAGTGTGAACACAGGGATTGACGAGGAGGACGCTATCCTTATCTGCTGTGGGTAAGAGTGTGGGGTGAAGAGCTTACCGCTGCAGGGGTAAGGATGAATCTGGGTCATCTTTTTTGGAAGGTGAAGCCCTACGTGTCAAAATTACAAAGCACAGCGGCTCTGACTCAGCAATTCATCTGCTGGGAACACAGCCTACCGGCATTTTCACCACAAAACATAAAGGTACGTGCACAGGGATGTACGTGGCGGCATTTTTTTTTCCAAAACAAACAAAAAATACTAGAAACAACCTACATCTCCAGAAGTGAGTAATACTCGGATACGCCTGTTCAGTAAAGCACCTGTAGCCAATAAATAGAATAAAATCGACCTCACACGGATGTGAGGAGGTCAGTGAGATTACTGGGTAAAAACACCAGGTGTTGAAGACTGTGTTACATAGTAAGACTGTTGCATGATCTTTTAAAAAAACACGTAAGGGGTCGCCCCCCTCACTGCCGACTGGTACTGAGACATTTTCTGGAAGGAGCTTGAACAACGAGAACCGGTGAAAGTGAGACTTCCACTATTTCCTTCCATTTTGTAAACTATTTAAATGTTTTACTTTGTGCATGCAATTTTATTTTAAGAGCGATCATAAAGATAATCTGTCATCTTTTTTACAAAATAACAAAGAAGAAGAAGAAGGCCCGGTGTTCTTCCGCGCCGTGGCCTGTTTGCAGAGCTCGGCCGAAGGAACACCTGACAGCCCGCTCCAGCCCACAGCCCACAGGGGCGAGTGTCGTCGTTAAATTCAGCAAGGCTGCTCTTTGTGACTTTGAAATCCTGCGCTAGCTTTTTTTTTTTTTAAATCCTCACCCAGGGATATGTTTATGGATTTCAGAGAGAGAGAGGAGAGGGAGGGAGGGAACTGGGGGTTAGGGGAGAGAGAGAGAAATATCAGTCAGTTGCCTCTCACAAGTTCCACCCAAGCATCGGACCCGCAACCCTTTGGTGTTGGGATGATGCTCCAACCAGCTGAGCCGCCCAGCCAGGGCTCTGCACTAGCTCTTTACAAGGGTTCATCTTTCTCCCACGATCAGTGTGTTTCTCGCTCAGAAAATGTGGAGAGAACCAAAGAGTAAAAAGGAACCACTCTCCGCCCCAGACCTAAGGACACCACCGACGGCCTTTCTCTCTGTTCCCCTCTGCTCTTCGTCAGAATGTTTGCTCCACGAACTGCAGAGCCTCGGAGCTTGCTTTCATTTTCTTTTCACTCCCCGAGAAGGAGGGAAAAACAGAGCGGGGGGGGGACCCGCCTAAGACAAAACAGAGCAAAAGGGTTGGGAGCGCCCTGGCGTTTGCTCAGCGCCGGCCAAACCTCGCCCCTGGCTGCTTGGTTCTCCTTGCAGACTCCCTGGTGCCTCGAACTGGAAAGCCTGCCCTGCCTGCCGCACCGTGCAGGTGCGGGGAGCCCAGTGCACCAGGCGTGCAAGACCCCCACCTGCCCCTTGGTCCATCCTTCCTGCCTGTGGGACCTCGGCAAGGAGTGACACGCCCTTCCTGAGCCGAGACCTCCTCCCATGGGCCCATCCGGAGGGTCCAGAGCAAGGCTGTGCGTGAACGAACGCTCTTTGCAGAATGCAGAGTGAGAGGCAAGGGGACGTTCTCCATCCCCCAGCTACTGAACGTGCCCTGATACCTGGCACACTTGCTTGGCGTCAACAGTGTGTAAGACGTGATCGGCATTCTCGCAGCTCACATTCGAGTGCCATGGATACGTCACGGCTGAAAATGCCAACAATGGTAAATGCTAGGGAACGCTTGGGGAAGGAGGAGAAGGTGGGCATGTTCTGCGGCCCTGGAAAAACCCAGGAGGCTTCCCAGAGGAGGCGATATTCTTGCTGGCCCCTGAAGGCTGGAGAGCATGGGGACGTGCACCGAGGGGGGAGAACCTTGCTGCGGGGCAGGGAACACACCAACAAAGGCACGAAAGCCAGGAAGCCTGAGAGGCTCGCAGGACCTTCGAGGCAGAGAAAAGCAAGAGGCAGCCGAGTCTCTAAAAGCGGGAAGTGCCTATTAGAAAAGTTAGTCTGGTGTCGGTTACTACCCAACCATTACTCTTCTCATTGTCTCCTGTCCTCAAGTCACCAACACGAAAGTCACCAGAGAGCCGCTGTAGACAGGGCCACTCCTCACGTCCACGGCTCACAGTCACCCAGGGAAGCAAACCCTAATGAGAGTCAGAAACGCAGATGCTGAGTTTGATCTTTGTCCAGTTTGTTGCAGGGTCAGGTGCCCACCCAGCCCCCACCCCCATCGGCCCCGACCTCGGGGACCTGGGCCCCAGGGGGCTCCCAGGGCGAGCCTGTGAGGGGTGTTCTGCGCAGAGAGACAGATATTGGAAGAGAGAGACAAGTGGCTCGCTAGCTTTGGTTTGTGCACGAGGAAGGAGAGGGGCTCTCGCAAACGGGTGGCCCTCTGGCAGCAGAGCGCCAGCTCCTTAAGAGCTAAACCGGGGGTGGGGGCGGGCATGTTTGAAAGGACGAAACAGTCTTCACTGATGAGTCATTTAAAATAAAGTAGCTTGGCTGTCATCTGATTATAAAGGAAGGTTTTCACAGCTCACCAAGAAATTCCCCTCAAAGCAAACATGCATAATGAAGAAAATAAAACCACAAACACTGCTTTCCTAGTGCAGCCACTGGGTTAGCGCACTTTCTGAGATGCCTTCTTTTAGACTTTCCTTTGTGACACCCGTACACACACACAGGGGAGGAGGAGGAGGAGGACAGGTGATACTCACCGCGGAGGGCAGTGGGGACAGGCCGTGGGAGAAGACAGCCCCCTAGCCGGGGCTGGGAGGGACCGGCTTCCTGCCTGCCTGGGACGAGAGGCGAGCCTTCTACGAGTTCTGAGCAGGCAGTGACCAGCTCAAAACACCAGAAAGGAAGCCAGGCCACCGCTGTCTGTGTTGTCACTGGTGGGGTGGCCCGGGAGGGTGGGGAGTGGGGTGTCAGCAGCTGCAGCTTTCAAGCAGTGAGGAGTTGACGATTTACAACCGGAAATGAAAAGCCCAGAACTGCTGGGCGCAGGGAAGCGCTGTGCCCTGAAGACGCATGCACAGGCTGAGCATGTCAGAACACCTTTTCCTAGACAGCATAGCTGATGGCAGGGAAGAGGGAAGTGGACAGTCTTGGCGAGACTCTTTATATCGGTAAATAAAATAATATTTATTAAAATGCCTTAAATATATTTTACTAACTATGTGACTACAGTTCGCCCATTTTTTTTCTCCCCTTTATTCCCCTCTGCCCTTTATCCCCTTCCCACCATCATTCCCCCCGCCCTTAGTTCATGTCCATGGGTCACACATACAAGTGCATTAGCTTCTCCATTTCCCAAACTCTTCCGAGCCTCCCCCCGCCTATTTTGCACCTACCATGTATACTTCTTATTTTCTGTACCTTCCCCCACTCTCTCTCCACTGATACCCCTCCATGTGATCTCCATTTCTGTGATTCTGTTCCCGTTCTAGTTGTTCGCTTCGTTCGTTTTTGTTTTTGCTTTTGTTTTCTAGGTTCAGTTGTTGACAGTTGTGAGTTTGCTGTCATTTTACTGTTCATGTTTTTTATCTTCTTTTCCTTGGATAAGTCCCTTTAACATTTCATATAATAAGGGCTTGGTGATGATGAACTCTTTTAACTTGACCTCATCTGAGAAGCACTTTATCTGCCCTTCCATTCTAAAGGGTAAGTTTGCTGGATAGAGTCATCTTGGATGTAGGTCCTTGCCTTTCATGACTTGGAATACTTCTTTCCAGCCCCTTCTTGCCTGCAACTTTTCTTTGGAGAAATCAGCTGACAGTCTTATGGGAATTCCTTTGTAGGTAACGTCTCCTTTTTCTCTTGCTGCTTTTAAGATTCTTTATCTTTCATCTTGGGTAATGTAATTATGATGTGCCTTGGTGTGTGCTTCCTTGGGTCCAACTTCTTTGGGACTCTCTGAGCTTCCTGGACATCCTAGAAGTCTATTTCCTTTGCCAGATTGGGGAAGTTCTCCTTCATTATTTCAAATAAGTTTTCCGTTTTTTGCTCTTTCTCTTCTCCTTCTGGCATCCCTATGATTCGGATGTTGGAACATTTAAAGTTGTCCTGGAGGTTCCTAAGCTTCTCCTCATATTTTTGAATTCTTGTTTCTTCATTCTGTTCCAGTTGAATGTTTACTTCTTCCTTCTGCTCCAAACCTTTGATTTGAGTCCCAATTTCCTTCCCTTCACTGTTGGTTCCCTGTGCATTTTCCTTTATTTCACTTTTCATAGCCTTTACCTTTTCCTCTATTTTGCGACCATATTCAACATTTTCTGTGAGCATCCTGATTACCGGTGTTTTGAACTCGGCATCTGATAGATTGGCTATTCTCTTCATTGCTTAGTTGTATTTTTTCTGGAGCTTTGATCTGTTCTTTCATTTGGGCCATTTTTTTTTCTCAGCACACCTGTTACATAGTGAGGGGAGGAGCCTTAGGTATTTGCCAGGGAAGGGCAATTCATAGGCTACATTGTGGTGTTATATGTGGGGGAGGGGTCCGAGAGGGAACAATGCCCTTTGCTCAGCGGGCTTTCAGTCACTTCCCCCACCTCCCACAAGCAAACTGGGCCCTTCTGGTGCTGACTCCCTGGTAGGTGGGTTTGTGTACATTCTAGGACCCTGTGGGTCTCTCCCATGAACTCTCCTGTGAGGCCAGGAGTTTCTCCTGCTGCTGCAACCCCACAGGTTTTTTTGGTCAGAGGTTTTGAGGCTTTATTTCCCCGCACTGGAACCCTGGGTTGCATGGCCTGTCTCACTCCCCAGTTGTTCCTCCTGGCTTATCCGGTTGCAAATGTGGGGCCACCCCCTCCTCCAGCTGCCGCCTTGCCACAAGTCCTCTCCACCTCAGCTACCCGTCTCTGCCCCTCCTACCAGTCTGAATGAATGTTTCTTCTTTAACTCTATGGTTGTGGGACTCCCACACAGTTCAATTTTCTGGCAGTTCTGGTTATTTTTTGTTTTTAACTTTGTTCTTGTCCTTTTTGGTTATATGAGGAGGAAGAGTGTATCTGCCTATGCCTCCTTCTTGGCCAGAAGTATGTAATTCCTTTTTTTAATCCTCACTTGAAGACATGTTTGTTGATTTGAGAGACAGAGAGAAACATTGATCGGGTGACTCTCTCCCAGGCCCTGACCCGGGAACTACCCATGCCGTAGGTATGAGCCCTGACTGGGAATCAAACGCCTGACCTTTCCGTTTACAGGACAATGCTCCAACCAAGCCACCTGGCCATTATATCTTTCAATGAAGCTCACAGGACACGTCTTCCCAGCCACAGCCACAGTGGGGCTTTGGATCACCACACAGTTGTACCCCCTCCGGGCACACAGAAAAGGCCCACGTTGACCACTTGCTGTGATTGTGACAGACTCCCCTTTTGTGTTTCTTCTGGAGAAAACCTCAGCCACAGCCCCGTGGGGGCCGAGCCCCTCTCTAGTGCCCGATGGGCTCCATGGGACTCTCCAGCGGAGCGGCCTGTCCATGACCGTCCATTTGGACAGAACATGCTGATGCGTAAGGTGCAGCTAAATTGATTATCTGAATAGGGAAGGCCAAGGATTAGTCCCCTGAAGGGTACCGACTGTGACCAGTAAGAGCGAAAGCAACAGTTGATTCAGCAGCCGTGTGGGAGCCATGAGGTCCTTCCCTCGTCCCACCGTCGTTGAGCGTGGTGTCTGAAACGCTGCATGACTGAGAGTCAGCCTTTCACTTCTCCCCCTGCACGGGCCACTATCTGCAGGAAAGGACGGGGCCGGAGCGGGAAGAAAAGGCTCCCCTAACTGACTTTCCGGCTGTCTTTGGGCAGGGCAGCCATGAATTTGCTTCTCCCTGGGGCCCGGCAAGGCTTCTGGAAGACTGAGACACGCACGCACTGTGGGTGCAGGAGGATGCTGGGCTTCCCACCATCTCCGGGCTCAGGCCGCTTCTTCCCCAGGTAAGAGCATGCGCACAGACGCTACTGGCCCACCAGCTTGTGGGGTGAGGCTGCGGGAGGAAGGGAGGTGAGGATGATGAAAGAAGAGAAGGATTAAATGCCCCATCGGGGGCACGTTCCCTCCCCTGTGGGCCTCCCGTGGTCCAGGTGAGGCAGGGACACTGAGGTAGCATCCAGCCCTGGAAGAGGTGCTTTAGAACCCCCAGGTCCCCCTCCCCTGCGGGGCAGAAAGGAGGCTGGGGAGGCAGGAGGCTGCGTGGAAGTGGGAGAGAGAACTGACTCATTTCTCGGAGGAGCCTGGGACAAATGTGAGTCTGCTGTTGGCCATCATCCCATTTAGGTTCACTCCTCGGAGGGAAAGCCTGTTCCTTCGTTTCCTTTGCTGTGGTTTTCCCTCTGCAGGTGGGATTCAGAGCTGGGTGGCTCTAAGAGGTTGCAGGCTCCCTTTGGCAAAGGGCACTGCCCTCTTTGCCCTCTCGCCCTGTGGAAGGCGGGCTCCAGAGGGCAGGCAGGGCGTGCGTCCCCCCCAGACCCCCCAGGTCAGTGCTGTGTCTGGAGGTGATGGGCATTTAGGGACTGACTGTGGAGTGGCAGCTGCAGTCTGTCACCTCCGCTGTCCAGAATGAGAGATGACCCAGTGGACTTCGTTGGAGGAGCCATCGGGGTGCCAGGCCCGGGTTCACACTCCTCCACCCCCACATTCTGAGTGTCTAACCCAGGCTGGCTGCAAACCTCCGCTTTCCAAGGTCTCCAAGTTTAAACTAGACCCACAACCCTGCCCTCCTCCCCAGCCTCCCACACACCCCGGGAGGGGGATGATGCCAGGTCTCCACTCTTCCTCGATGAAGGTTTTATCTGAACTCGGGGACTCCAAAGTGTGTGCTGGAGGTTAACCGGCGTCTGGGGGGTGAGGGTCTGACCCATGCAGCGACAAGGGGTCCCAGGGACAAACTCCTAAGGAATAAAATACACAAGGACTCTTCTTTTGCCCACTACCTGGCTGATGCCAGCAACCCTGGGGCCTTGGTCATGGTTGCAGCCCAGCAGTGAATTCTGGGGATTTATTAATTCTCCTTTGATCACATTAATGGAAAAAAAGGAACCTCCTGTGAGTCCTGGGACTCGAGCTTTCGGCCAGGCCGGTATCGGCGCTGTTGAGCGCACGGCCACCAACCACACGGAGCAAAGGACACGGACTGCGGTTAGGGGACAGAGAACCTGTTTTGTTACATTTTATTTCATTACAGCCGGTTTCAATTTAAATGTAAACAGCTACATACAATGGGGAGGGACCAAAAAATACCCAGAATGTATTTATGAAATATCGTGTATCTCCTCTTCACTGTTTAATCTTCAGTCACCTTCACGGTACTCTCTCCCTGGTGCCGCAGGCTGTGGCCGTGAGCAGCCCTGGGAAGCCGCGAGGCTGGCTGGGAGGCAGGAGCAGAGACAGAGAGGGAGGGGATGGGTGAGAGGCTGCCCACGCCGCTGCCGCAGCAGCAGCAGGAAGGAGAGGGATGGGAAGGCACAGCCGAGCGGCCCGCGGGACCTGGCACAGGTCGGGTTATTGCAGGATGGGGAGGCTGGGACCACCCAGAGGCTCTGGAAAGACTTGGGGGCCCTTCACAGAGAGGGGATGCGAGAGGAAATGGGGGTTGGGCAGGCAGAGACACACTTAGCTTTGGATGTGATATGTTTGCGGTGCCCAGGTCTGGAGCTCAGAGGCGGGGTGGGGGGTGGGGGGTGGAGTTCATCGTGCAGCTGCCAAGCTCTGGCAGAACGGGAGCAGTTTAGGAGGGAAATAAAGGTCATCCTCATCCCCCACGGCTTGGTGCTTGGAGCACATGCAACGTGAGCCTGCTTGCAGGGTTGTGGTTGCACGTGCCTCAGCTCTTAACGCTGGAACTCGCCCTTGCGTCCCGATGCCCTGTGTCACCCTGGAACAGCTCGTGTGAGCCCTTCACCCGCTGTCTGTCTGTATGCCGAGTTCCCACTAGGTGCCAGCTCTGATCTGAGAGGCAGGGGTGAGGCAGTCATCGAGACCGGTAATATTCACCTGAACGACAGAATTGAAGCATAGGCAGGACGGAGTGGCCGAGGGGTTTAGGGAGGGCTCGCTAAAGAGCAGATCCCTAGAAGGTGAGGACGGGGCAGACCACCCCCTGCAGAGGGAGCCGGCGGCAGGACGAGAAGGCCCACGTGCTGGGACGCAGAGGCGAGAGTGGCAGCCCGAGAAACGGCTGGGCCTGGCCCTGTGGGGACTGGGGCCCGGGTCTGCGGCTTTGATCAGATGGAGGTGTGAGGTTTATTGGACATGAAGGGAGTCACGCAGACAATGACACGAGCTGACTTCCACGTCTGACAGCTCGCACGCCACCGCGTGGGAGACTTCAAAGGAAGCGGCAGAGGCGCACGGTCTCCCTGCAGGCTCTCAGCGTGGGGCCTGCCTGCAGGGCCAAGCCGACTGGTGGCAGCTCCGGCTGAGCTGGGCCCCACTGGCCCCTGAGCCTCCTCCCGCTTCCGACTCTAGGAGGCATCAGCCTGAATCCAGAACTCTCCCGACCCCCAGACTGAGGGAGGGCGCCCCGCCGCCTGCAGTTAACCTTTGCAGGGATGATGGCAAGGACATGACGAGGTGGCTTTTTTTTTTTTTAATCAATAGGCTTTATTTTTTAGAGCCGTTTTAGGTTCACGGCAAATTTGAGCAGAAGGTACAGAGTTCCCGATACCCTCTGCGGCCACACCTGGGCAGCCTCCTCCTCCTCCGTCGGCACCCCCGCCGGAACGAATGATTCATGGGTCACGACAGATGAGCCCGCACTGACACACTGTCACCGCCCAGAGTCCACAGCCCGCACTAGGGGCCACTCTCCGTGGTGTCCGTTCTGTGGGTTCGGACAAATGGGTGATGACCTGACCCACCAGGAGGGTACCTCACGGAGCAGTCCCACCGCCCCCCAAATTCGCGGCTATGCTCATGCATTCCCCTCCCCCCCAGCCCTTGGCAACCTCTGATCTTTCTACCGTCTCCATGGTTTGCCTTTTCCAGGACATCCTGCATGAGAGGGGACCACCCCCAAACGAATTTATCAAAAAATTGTCTATGTATTTTTTTAAATAAGATAAGCTCATTTTATTAGACTAGCATTGCCCTAGTGTGTATTTTTCAGGACACTGTTATTTTTTTAAGATTTTTATTTTTAGAGAGGGAAGGGAGGGAGAAAGAGAGAGAGAGAGACATCAATGATGTGCGGTTGCTGGGGGCCGTGGCCTGCAGCCCAGGCATGTGCCCTGACTGGGAATCAAACCTGCGATGCTTTGATTCGCAGCCCGCGCTCAATCCACTGAGCTACACCAGCCAGGGCTTTATGTATTCTTAAATGTTGAAACTTCAGGCACCTTCAAAGAATCCTCCATTTGATGCGGTACATCTGTCGAGACTTTTTTTTCCACTGCTCAAAACAGTTTGAACTCATCCATTTTCATGCCTTGTAGTGCTTCTGCTGGTTTTTATTGCACCTCTTCCACATGGGCAACACATTTCCATTTGAGGACTTTTTTCATCAGGGAAACAAAAAAAAAAGCCACTCAGGGCGAGACTGGGTGAGTAAGGAGGGTGGGGCACGGGAGTCATGCGGTTTCAGGTCGAACACTCAGTGCGGTGTGGGCGGGTGCGCTCATCAATCACCCGTCATGAAATGGGCAAACGCGTTGAAAGAGTTCAACAAAATCCTCAGAAGCTGAACACAGCCTCTCACAGCAACGCCAGCTGGCGCAATGATGCAGATGGGTCTCTAGAATACTTACCTAATGAAGGAAGCCTGTACTATAAGGATCCACACTCCTGAATGTAATTCTGAGGGTTTTGGGGTCCCCTCTCCTAGTTAGGCTCATACAGCACGTAGTCTTTACAGATGGGCTCCTTTCAGTCACATACATTTAAGGATCCCCCAACTTTTTTCATGACTGAATAGCTCCTTCCCTTTAGTATTGAATAATGGTCCATGGTCTGGACGGACCACAGTTCATTTATCCATTTACCCACCGCAGGACGTCTTGGTTGCTTCCCAGTTTTTGGCAATTATGATCAAAGTTGCTCTAAGTGCTCACAGGTAGGTCTTTGTGTGGACAGAAGTTGTAAACACATCTGGGGAAATCCCAAGGAGCATGGTTGCCGGACCCTGCGATAAGAGGGCACCTGCTTCGTAAAACACTGCGCACCTGTCTTCCAAAGCGGCACACCATTCGGCATCCCCGCACGCAGTGGGTGGGAGGGTTCCCGTTGCCCCCCCCCCATCCCCGCCAGCGTTTGGCGGTGTCGGTGGGCTGGATTTCGGCCATTGCAATAGCTGTGTCGGGGTACCTCGTTGTTTTAATTTGCATTTCCCCGATGACATAAAATGCGGAGCATATTTATCATCTGTAGATCTTTTTTGGGTGCGGTTTCTGTTAAGATCTTTGGCCCATTTTTAATTCAGTTTGTTTGTTTTCTTCTTGGTGCGTTGTAAAGAGTTCTTTGTATATTTTGGAGAACAGTCCTTTATCAGCTGTGTCTTTTACAAATATTTCCTCCCAGTCTGTGGCTTATTTTCTCATTCTCTGGACATTATCTATTGCAGGGCGAAAGTTTTAAACTTTAATGAAGTTTAGCTTCTCGATGCTTTCTTTCCTGGACTGTGCCTTTTGCGTTTTATCTACAAAGCCATTGCCACGCTCAAGGTCACTTAGGGTTACCCCTATGTGATCTGCTAAAAGTTTTCTAGTTTTGTGTTTTACATTCAGGTCTGCGACCCATTCAGGTCATTTTTGTAAAAAGTGTGAGGTCTGTGTCCAGCTTCGTTGTTCTGCATGTGGGTGTCCAGTCGGTCCGGCACCATTTGTTGAAGAAACTGCCTTTGCTCCATTGAACCGCCTCTGCTCCTTTGTCAGACACCAGCTGCCCGTGTTCGTGGGGGTCCATTTCTGGGGGTCTGTCCTGTTCTATCGGTCTGTATGTCTGCCTTTCACTAGTTCCATGCTGCCTTGACTACTGCCAGGACTGCTTTGTTGGTTGGTTGGTTGGTTTTAAACTTGAGGGCTTTGTCTGAGCCTACAATCAGACCATGGAACTTTGAACTCTTCTTTTCCTGTAAGAAATGCCAAGTAAAAATGGACGCCAGTCCAGAGCCTCGCCCTGCCCCCAGTCCTGTCCAGGATTTTGGCCCCTGCCCTGTCTCTGACCCCACGTGACACGGACACTTGGTAACCTTTTCAAAAGCTAAAAGTTCAGTGACTGGCATTTTTAAAACTCAGAAATTGTCCACAGCATTAAGATAACTGTGTTAAAAAATGTCCTTAGTTTTAACAATGGCCACGCCAGAAGGACCACATCAAAGGTCAGGTCCCTGTCGCCGAGGGTCTGAGAAGAGACTCCTGATGGTCAGCAGCTGCCCCGAGGCCTCTGGGCTCCTGTTTCCCGCTGGTGTCGCCCACCTGAGTGCTGGACGTGGGGAAACACAAACTCAGGCCCCGCCCTAAGTAAGCTTCGGATGGCTCCCCGGGTGTCACTTGAGAAATGACTGGTTATTTTTCAATATTAACCACATTTAGAAAAATACACCCCCAAACGACACAGAACAGCCTTCCTCAGCCGAGTCCTACGGCCCAGAGATAGTCCATCCATCTCCGGCTGTAGAGTCGGACCCCCAGGTATACCAGTTGGCTATTGCCGTGTAACAAACCAGTCCACAATGGAGTGACTTAAAACAATGATTATTCTTTAGCTCATGGTTCCATATGTTATCATTTAAGCTGGGTTTAGCTGGGCAGTCCTTCAGGTCTCCGCCAACCTCAGCTGACCTCAGCTGGGCCTGCTAATGCGTCTGTGTCGGCGAGCAAGCTAGCCAGGGCCGGCTGGCTAGGGTGGCCTCGGCCCCCGTGCGCGTGGTCTCCCGTCCTGCACGGCTTTGCGCTCGTGCTGACGGTGAGGCTCCGAGAGAGTAGATGTGCACAAGGCTTCTCAAGGCCTGGGCTCAGAACTGGCGCGTCATCACATCGGTCACATTCTATTGATCAAAGCAGGTCCCGAGGTCAGCCCAGACTCAGCAGTGGAGAACTAGATTTCACCTCTTGATGAGAAAAGCTGCAAAGTTCATTTCGAAGAGTGTGGGCAGCAAAGACTGTTGACTGGGGCATCGATGAAGTTAACCCACCACACGGGGGGATGGCTGGGTGGTGGGAAAGGAGGAGGATGAGGCTACTTCAGATGGGGCAGGGGCGGGGGGTGGGGGGCCTCTCTGAGAAGGTGCTTTTATGCTCAGAGCTGAAGCATGAAAAGGAAAAACATCTCCAAGACAGAGGAAAGAGCATCCCCTAAGAGGTTATTATAAATGATGCAGCCCCCGGGGGAAGGGGAAATGTCCATGTCCAGCACGCAGACCTGCTGCGTGAACACATTAAATAAAGGACTGAACGGCAGGCAGACAGGAGACAGCCCAGCATCCGCCCAGCACCACAGTGCTCGTCCCCGAACCTCCCTCCACCCACAAAGGGCTGCTGAGAGCCTGAAGGTGGTTTCAATGACTGTTATTTTCATGACATGGTTTTGGTTCCTTAGAGAAATGTGCCGCCTTAAATTAGGATGTGGGGGAAAGGAGGAAGTAAAATCAGTATTAATGAAGACTGAAGACAGGAGAGGATGATAGCAAGAAAGGGGGAAGGAGGGAGAGAGGGGGGTAGGAGAACCTCAGCCACGTGGGAAGTGCAACCCATGAGCGGAGGGGGTCACTATCGACGGCATGAGATAAAGCAAATACCAGAGAATTAAGACAGAATTTTAAAAAACATTATGATGTCAGTATACATATATATTATATACATATGGGTCTGTGTGTGTACACACACGCACATGGAGGAATGAGGGAGTTACAGGCAAGCAGAGGGAGGCATGTGCACTGAGGGGAGTGGAGGAGCTAACTGGCTGCGGAAGGTCGTGTTGGGATCTGAGCCATGAATAACGCTTCGGCAGGTTGCATGGGAGTCCGTGGGGAGAGGGTGGTATTCTAGGAGGAGCAAATAGCTTGAGGAAGGCTCGCAGGCAGGAAGGGTTTGGATTTGTTAGAATTTGGGGAAGGACTAAAGTGAGAGGGGGTAGGGAGGTCTCCCAGAGAAGAGAGCACTTCAGCCAATACCTCTCTGGTGAGCTTTTGGAGGAGACACAGAGGATTCTTATGACCAAGGAGAAAAGAAAGGCAACTCAAGACTCCAGGAAAAACAGAAGGCTGTGTAAGAAATGCAATGTAACAACAGGTCACTGCGTGGCTCCGCCGTGAACAGCATTACATAGTCACTATAATATGAACACGGTTCTTAAACATGGACACAAGCACCAAACAAAATGATACGGTAACGATGGGAAGGTTTCTGAGGCTGGTGTGGGAATGGAAGCCTCATCTATTATCGCAGGATGCAAATGAATAATGCCTAAAGGTGATTGCCAAAACACACAGCTAAGAGAATGAGTTAAAACCTTCCAACAGGAAGTGTGGCCCACAAACCAACATCACATCACCTGGGAGCTTGTCAGAAATGCAGGACTCAGGCCCCGCCCCAGACCCACTGGGTCAGGTCTGCACTTAGCAAGAGCCCCGGGGGATTCATGGATTCCGCATAGTTTGAGAAGTGCCAAGAAGTTGCTTTGGGGAATCGGATGGGGCATGGGGAAAAAAAAGAATAAAGAATAGGAGGTTTTTGTCGTGCATGTTATTTATGACTTTAATTTTACAGGTTTTTAATAGTCAAAGACATAAATGCCTGGGTGGAATGTGGTTCCTCTCTTGTATTTATTCTTTGTCCCAGTTTAAGCTCTTCCTGGCCCTGGCCCTCAGCTTTGCCTGGGTGACCTTGCTAAGGAAACCACAGCCCCTCAGGCTGGGACCAGCCAGGACATCAGCCTCCCTGGGCCTTGGAAGCGCTGGGGCAGATGTGACCCCTCGTCCGCCACCTGCGGACTTGGCCATGGGGCCCTCCTGGGTCTCCTCTGACCCCCTGCCCTCCCTTCGGCAGCAGCCTAGGAAGCGCCCGCGGTCACACACCATCTGCACCACCTCCCAGCATCTGTCTTCTCCCCGTTATCTGTTGTTGCTCTGGGGTTCTAGGAGTGCTCCCCAGGCTACCAACAACAGCGTGGTCACTTGCTAGAGCCGTGGGGTGCTGCGGCCCCACCGGAATCCAAGACTGGGGCTGGGCCAGCAGCCGGTGCTTTAGCAAGCCCTGGGGGTCCCACTGCTGGCTGCACCATCCTCCACCCCCCCACCCCCCCCATTCTCTTGCTGGGTTTGTTTCTCACAAATCTCCCCTGGGCTCCCCCAGGAGCCCCTCCCCCGTGATAGCTTCAGCTGCCCAGCCACTTGCCACAAAAAATGGAGACACAGCCTCCTGAGCCTGCTTTTGAACAAAGGCTGGAGCCTCTCTCTATGGAATCTTTTGAAAGAATACGTTAAAATGGGGGTGACGGGATAGCGTCACGTGCAACCCCTCACTCCACGCCACGCCCCCACCCTTTGGAGCCCATCCTTGTATTCGCTCCCTGACCTCCTCCGCACACATCAGAACCAACTACAGGAAGCATGGATCTCCTGTGCCCCCCCCCCCGCCCCGCCACTTCGGTCCCCTTCCCTCCAGCCCCCAGACTCTGGCTGTCAGGCAGGAAGATGCCCTGTGCAGATAAGTTCCCTGCGGTTGAGGGTGAGTCAAGGAGGCTGGGCCTGCCACTCCTTGCTGTCACCGCTTTCTCGTCTGTCTGTCCCTGTCAGGGGCGATGAGCCCCTCAGATAACCCCGGTCGGGGGCCACACACTGACATCACTTCCTCAGGTGGGCAACCGGCAGGCAGGAGCCCAGATCCTAAGCTCCCCGCGTCTCCGGGGAAGAGCGGGACCTGGGATGGCAGAGCAGGCCTCCCGCAGAGCAGAAAGCCAGATTTCCGCCTGCGCTCGGCTGGAAATGACCTTTCTTGTTATTAGGTTTCTCGTTGCCTTTTATCTTTGCTGTTGAAGTCTTCAGGGCTTCGCTCTGTGTGCTGCAGGCGCGTGGGTGTTAAAGTCGAAGTCACGCTACGGAAAAGATGCACGTGCGCGCACACTCACCACAGGCTTTGTTTTTCTCCAGGCAGGCAGATGTTTTCACAAAAACTGTTACAACTTCACTTTGTGCAATTTCTCTTCGAAGAGAACTTCTGCTCCATCAAAACCCGTAAGAAAAATAGTGACAAATAGCCCCAGTCTTGAAATATACGAAAGGATGAAGGAGCGGTTCCCATTTGGGGAAAGAAGAACTTTGGAAAAGATGCTCTATCCCACAGGTAGCCAGGGAAATGCATGTGGAAATAATAACAGCAACAATATGTTTGCCCTGCAAACAGACAAATCTTTGTGAGTTTCATATTGAGCGGCGGGGTGGGGGTATTGGGGGGCAGAGCGAGAACTAGGTACTCCCCAACTCCTGAGAGTGTGTGAACTGATTCAGCCACACTGGGGAGGGGGCACCGTGGCGGGGATGTGTCCTGATGTCCCAGCAATTCCACAGCGGCCCCCCCTTTACAGAATATCCATGCAAGCTTGCCAGGTTGTTTTGGTGAAAATGGAGAACAACCTACATGTCCACCCAGAAGACGATGATTTCATCAAGGACGGTGTGTCCATGCTATGGACTGCCACACGGCAGTTAAAAGAAACGAGGTGGAGATATGTACTAACGTCGGAAGATCTCCAGGGTGTGTTTCTGAGCGAACACAGCAGCTTGTAGATATGTTCAGTGCAGTGACCTTTCTGACGAAAACAAAACGAAACCCCGAGATGACATTATCTGTATGTCTAGGAACCTATTCATGTTTATAATTGCAGAGAGAAAACTTTGGAAGGAGTCATACCCAAAGGGCCCCACTGCTTACCTTTGGGAAGAAGCTGGGGGTTGGCGGGAGGTGGGCAAGGAGGTGGCTAGCTTTGCCTGCAGCCATTGACTATTTCACCACGAGGGTGTATTCGGGAATCATTTGCATCGCTGTGTAATTAACCTTAAATATTTTAGGATCTTAAGTGTTTCTACCTTTCAACTAGCACACAGAAAAACTGTAACTTCTCCTCAGTGTTAAGTAAATTTTGTATGTGGGCAAATACATGATTACATCTCACTAGCAAGTTATAAAATCATGCCATTTGTCAACCGCTCTCATGGTTCCTCTGACAGTTAAGAGCAAAGATAGGTTCTCCGGGCTCAACCACACACACACACACACACACACACACACACACACACAGTCACTCAGCCTGGGCACAGCATTTCCACCCCATGCCACAGTGCGCTAACCTTCAGGATGCCTAAACCACATGCAAGCCAACCCTCTGTGATTAGCCGATAACTTTGTTTCCAGGCTGCCGTGCCATCTGATTGTCAACTCATAATTTCAGAGCTGCCAAAAACCAAGAGACACCTGGCTCGGCGGTGCTGCCGGGGGCCTGGGGGTGCAGCCTGGCCGCCAGGCACCTGGTTTCCTGACTCCAAACCACGCGGCTCCCTCTGGGGGCCCCACGAGCCCCCTTGCAGCGAGCTGCCCTGTCCCTCCCACCAGCTGCGCTTCAGAGTCGGCGGCGCCAGGGAGAGGGTGACAGACCCACAAGCCATCTCAGGGACGCCCTCGCCCCGGCGTCCTCACCTTTGCCCCTCTAATGAGGCAGGGTCGTTGGGTGGAAAGACACGGAGGCTCGGAGGAAAACGGAAAGGCGGGTATCGCGGGGGCTGGCGCACCTTCGCTGGCACAGCCACTCTCCCCGCGGGCAGACTCACTGAAGAGGCCGGGTACGAGCCTGGGTAAACGGTCTGGGACCAGAGGTTAGAAGACGAGGTAGATACCCTCTTCGACTCCCCCAGACTCTGGGGTGACCTCTGCTTTCTGGACCAGCCATACTCAAAAAAAAATTTTTTTTTAATTTCAAGGACTTGGGGATTTTAGGACACCAAAAGTCAAAGCTTTCGCCCTGCCCAGTGTGGCTCAGTTGGTTGAGCATGGCCAGTTTGATCCCCGGTCAGGGCACATGCCTGGGTTGTGGGTTCGGTCCCCGGTCGGGGCCCGTATGAGAGGCAACCCATCAATGTTTCTCTCTCACATCGATGTATCTCTCCTTCTCTGTTCCCCCTGCCTGACCAGCCTGTTTCAGCCCAAACCTGCTTTCTTTAGCTCTTCAGTGGATGTCCCCCCAAGGCCTGCTGGGCTGGGGGACAGGATTTCTATGTCTTCCTAGTGACTGTGTGTGTCTCCGCTCTGCCCATGGTGTGCATGGTTGGCGGCTGACCTGACAAGAGTCCTTGCAAACTGTCACGTGCTGACAAGTCACCCGGGGATTTTGTTAAAATACAGATTCTGAGTCAGCGGGTCTGGATGGAGTGTGCGACTCTGCATTTCTAATAAGCTCCCAGGCAGCTGGGCCAGAATCCCACTCCAAGCAGCAGATGTCACGTTTGGGAGACGTGGGGAGAAGCCATGCATCACAGTGGCCACCCGAACAGAGAAGGGGAGTCAGGGCCTGAAGGACGTTGTAAACTGTGGCGTGCAGGGAAAATGCCGGCTGCTAGCACTAGTCTGTATTATATAAACTATGTGCTTACCTTGGATTCAGGGAGAGCTGGGATTATCCCTCTCACCGCTTCCTGAGTGGGAGATGGAGCAAGTCCCCGGTCTTCAGTTTTCTTAGGGATAGAAAGGGAGGCTGTCATTTAAATAAAGATAGGGTTGCAGCATTCTAAGTCTATACATGTTCTATGCATATATATGTTTATCTTAGTCTAAATGAACAAATGGTGTGTGTGTGTGTGTGTGTGTGTGTGTGTTTAACTCACTACACATTTCTGCTAAACGCTGAGATGCAAGAACCGGAATTGGCTAAAAATCCAAAACTGTTAAAGCAAACGGCTCTGCTGGGACTCATCTGTTTCCGATGGTTTAAGGGCTTCTTAGGGAGCCCAGCGTGATTTATGATTTGCTGCCACAGCTCTACAAAGCTGGTGGCTGCAACGAAGCTTCAGTTACACAACCCTGAAGCTCAGGCAGAAAGCTGGGGGAAATCCACTCCCGAGAAAATTGCTCCCCTGAACCCCCTAGATCTCGGGAGCTATCCAGGGCCGGAACGTGGAGTCCATTCCACTGGGGCCAGTATTTCTCTTTGCTGAGATGAGTTTTCTAAAACGGTGCTAAGTTGCAATGGTGTAACCTGCGGATCTTATCGCCCGATCCCAGCCTACCCAAAACATTCTTCCAGCCAGGCTGACAGACGCACTCAGAATGGCAAAACTTTGAATGGAAAGAATTTACATGGAAAGGCGGGCCATTCGGACACAAACATGGCCCCGAAGAGCCTGTCCCCACAGTGTTCTCTCTGCCCAGTGTTGTCACAGCTCTGTTGTTGCACCGTTTCCTCTAGTCCTCAAGCCACCTTGAGAGGCCGACACCACGGTCCCTTCCATGGCGCAAAAGAGGAAACGCAGGGAGAGAGCAGTTCATTGACAAGTGAGTTTTAAAGACGGAAAATTTAACCATCCTGTTCTTACCTGCACCATGTGAAATGAAGTTGTGAACTTGATTAATTGCTCCGTGAATTGTCTGGGAACCACCCGCGACATATTCAAGGATGCACCCACAAAGCTGAATATCACAGCGCCACTGATGACGTTGAAAAATCATTAACAACTCAAGTCTCAAACCAATTACTGCGGACGTATCCAGGCAGTCTAGGGACTGCCCCACTCGGAAGGGTGCACGGACGTAAATATATGTTCAAAGAATTGTTAGCGACGTGAAAAAAAGCTCTAATGACGTGCTATGACGTGGAGTGGGCAGGGCGTTTCCACATCCGCGTATTCATTCCCCGTAGTTAGCGGACACTCGCTTTCCCGGCGTCGCTCTGGGGCCGCAGCTGTGCCTCGCGCAGACCCGCGCTTGCGGAGTTCCGAGTCTGGTGCCTGTGAAAACTCCTTCGAGAAAGAAAAGGCTCCAAAACGTTAGCAGTTGTCTTCTTAAGGGAGTGCGGGCGCTATTTATTTTTCCTCTTTATTCTTATGCAATTTCCACATTTTTTTTATATTAAGCGTGGGTTTTATTTTTCAGGATTCGTTGAGGTCTAATTGTCACACAGTAAACTACAGCTATTTCGAGCGTACGATTGGCTAAATTTTGATACATGTGCACCCCGGAGGCCACCGCCACAGAGACGGCGGCGAGCACAGCGTCACCGCCAATGTTTCCCTGTGCACCTCGACCACCCTCCATCTGCCCCCTCCCCACCCCCACTCCCCATTCGGCCACCAATCTGCTCTCTGTCACTGTGATTTGGTTTGCATGTCTAGAATTTTATACAAATTGGAATATATTGTATGTACTCTTTTTGGGGTGGGGGCAGGGTCTGGCTTCTTTCACTAGCAGCATTATTCTGCGAGTCACCCAAGCTCTGCGTGTATCCATAGTTGTTCCTTATTGCTGCGGACGGGAGTTCAATTACGCAGCTTCACCACAGCCTGCTACCCATCCACCGGGCAGTGGACACCGGTGGCGTCCAGTCTCTGCCTATTACAAACGATGCGCCCGTGAACGTTCACGTCCTCATGCACGCGCACGCATTTCTTTCCCCCACCGGAAAACACCTTGAGCTGAGATGGCCGGGCCACGTGGTAACTCTGTTTAATTTTGGAGGAACCGCCAAACTGTTTTCCAGTGACTGCACCATTTTTACACTTCCATCAGGAGTGAATGAGCCCATCATTCCTTCTTCCTAAAAATTTACATAAGAAATAAATGAGTATTTGTTACTGTAGAAAAGAAAATGTCAGGAATGTATAGAATATGAAAAGCTTAAGTCCCTTTACTCCATTCCTTTTTTAGTTCATCATTCGTATTTATTATTACAGATCTGGTGGGTGTTCATCCAGAGCCTTTGCTTTGCCTGTGCATGCATGTGTGTGCACACGCACGTGTGCGCATGCACTTGTATGTGTGTTTGCCTGTGTGCATGCATGTGCATGCGTGTTTCGTGGGCGCTGGTGTGTGGATGGGGCTGCATGTGTGTGCACGAACATAGATGTGTGTTTGTGTGTTTGCCTGTGTGCCTGTGTGTGGACATGTGTCTGCATGTGCGTGCGTGCGTGCATGTGGGGGTGAGTGTAGTTCTCAGATGGCTGTCGCCCTGGCTTCACTCGCTGCACAGTGAGGCCCAGAGGTCCCTCCTTGCCGTTGTTTCCGGCTCTCCCTCACTCTGTTGAATGGTTGCCGGGTATCCTGCTTCAGTAACCAGGAAGGTGTGTCTTTTAACACGGTTAGAATTTCATTTGCCCGTCCCATGCAAGAGGCAGGTCCCTTCGAAATTTTGAATCAGTGGGGCACTTGCTGAAGTTCCTTATCTTCTCTTTACTGAAGAAAGGTTGCCCGGGAGAGAGGGCTGCCTGGCTTGGGGTTGAAGCCGGTCTCCCCGCGGACCAGCGCCGGCGGGGCAGCCCGGGCGGGGAGGGAGAGCGCGTCCCGTGGGAAGGGGAGGGGCTCCGCGCGCGCTGCGGGCGGGCGCGCTGCGCGGGCGCCCGCAGTCCTGGCTCGGCGGTGGCGGCGAGGCGCGCTGCGCGCAGTCATTCCGAGAGTGCAAAAGGGCTTCAACTCTTCAACTCTCGGTCCTGGGGATGAGTAAAATGCGAGGTTTCTCTTTATCGCGTCAGAAAGCTCACCACATCTGCCCCGTGCGGTTGGTGAGAGCCTGCTCGCCTGCTGGAGACGGGCGATCATGGAATCCGGGCTTTGGCGAGCTCTGCCGTTTTTCACCGCCGGCTCCACGGTTTTCCCCGTTTCCTCGGACCGGTGGCGCGGCCCCCGGGACTGCACTGGGTGTTTCCGGGTCGTTGAGTATGTAATCCAAAAGTTAAATTAAGCCCCGAACTTCATGGTCGATGATTTCACAATAGTTCAGATCTGGTCACACCACGAGTTATCGAACCAATTCCTATGGTTGATCAATTTTTACCTGTAGATGATCATTTTGAGTAGCACCGAGTGGAGACAAGTTATAAAAAATCATCCATTGTGGTTATCTAACACAGAAAATCTTGCTGTTCTTCCTGGTGAAGAAAGTCAATTTTGTAGAGTTTATTTTAGATTAAATAAAATACAAATTTTGTTTAAAAAAATCCTCAATTGTGAACAGTGGAAATTAGGTTCTGGTGATCATACCAAAATTCAGCGGGTTACCAGGTCTTGAAATGTATTTATTTATTTTTTTACTAATCTTCTTAGAGTAATGCCTTCCTTATTATTTTGAACTGAATATCTTAGGCTACTCTTTTCACTTTACTCACCACGAAGACATCAATCTTTAGAAAATGTTTTACAAAGTTCGTACTCACTATTTGATAGCAACTTATAATTATACAGCACTCGCTATGATGGTTGTTTCTGGGAAGCGTGGCTGGTAAGAAGTCCGTATGTGTTCGGCCATTCCACGGGGGACCCGAACCTTGCAGTCTATTTCACCTGCCATGTCCCACTGTGTCACCTGTGAAGAATAAATGAGACACCTCATGACATTACCCCCTAAATATCTCAAAGTGCATTTCTTAAAAAAAAAAAAAAGAATACTTCCCTACATGGCAAAACGTACATATCACAGCTAAAATGCATATTCATTGTTTAACACCGTCTAATAGCTTGTATATATTCAAATTCCCTCAAAATGCCCTTTACAGCTTATTGCCCAAACCGGGCACCGCTCCCGGGCCGCGCACGGCAGCGGGCTGCCGATGTCCCATCCGTGTTTCCATCTGGTCTCTGGTCTTTTCTTCGGGGAATCTTCTTCCCGCAGCCTCTGACCTCAGAGGCCCCCTTGCTCGCCCGCGGTGTCATTCAACTTTCCTCCCCTGTCTTTTGTCTCTCTTGGAAGTCACATCTACAGAGCGGTTGGACTCCAGCTAAATAGCTCTGGCATCCCAGGCGAGAAGGCTGCGAGAGCAGGACGCATGACACCAAGAGACACGTAGCATCTGGCTGTGCCACCGTCCGTGATTAGGTCAGGGTGATGGCAGTCAGATCCGCCCACTGTACAATTTCGTTTCCCCCCCGGATGGCCTGACCCACGTTGTGGTGGAGGCACTTCGGTTCCATAGAAGGCCCCAGTCCCATTGACCATTCATCTGTTGTCTTTCCCACAAGTCGACAGTCCTCGCTTGGATCTGCAGTCCCACTGGGATTACGAGATGATGGCTCTCTATCACCCTGCATCTCGCTGGCACTCTTCTGGGAAGTAGAGCTTTATCTCATCAAGTAGAGTTCTTTGGTTGCCCTGAAATACAGTTCCTGCTGGAGAGACATCCATGTACTTCCCTTTGATGACAGTTTCTGCCCTGGCCAGAGTGCGGTTGGTTGGAGCGTCGCCCCAATGTGTCAGGGTTGCGGGTTCAATCCCCAGTCAGGCACATACTACAATCAACCAATGAATGCATCAATAAGTGGAACATCAAATCAGTGCTTCTCTCTCTCCCCCTTACTCTCTCTCTCTAAGTCAATAAATAAAAATAAAATAAAATAACACTGCTTTAATTACATAGTTCCCTAATAAGAAGTTGGTATGAGCTATCTCAAATGAGTTTCGGCTGACTTTCTCCTTTTTACTATGATTATGGACTGATGGACTCTCATATAGTCGATGCCTGTGTTTCATGAAATTATTCTGGGCTCCCATGATTCTCCTAAGTCTCATCAGAAGCCACACAGCCAAACGGAGTTGAATTGCAAACCAAGTTTCAAAGCAAGCAGTTCCAAATGTATCCTTCACGAGCTCTGCAAAGAGGAAGCACTACTTTCTACGAGAACAATGGCAGAACAGTCAAATACAGTATTGCCATCACCATCCTTCACATTTGTGTTCCCTCCGCATCTTCAAGGCACAGGCGAATTCCGAACGTGCACGTGGACGAAGGCTGCCAGCCCGGGCTGCGATGCTCGCTGGCTGTCAGCGATTTGGCCGCGTGTCATTACTAAATTCACATTCACGGTCAAGAGCTAATGGATTGACTTCTCCTTGAAGATGCTTCCAAGCTTGCCGTGGCAACCGATGATGTTTCTCTCTCACACAGATGTGTCTCCTTCTCCCTCTCTCTCCTTCCCTTCCTCTCTCTCTAAAAACCAATCAGCATGTTCTCGGGTGAGGATAAAAAAAGAAAGAAAAAATGCTTCTACGCGCAAAGCCATTACAATTTTTGTCTTACCTGCAGCCATACCCCAGCTAGCCTAGACTCTCTTTCGTCCCCATAGAACAGCCTGCAGACCCAAGATCGCCCTCCGGCTGTTCCTGCAGTAAGCCATGGCTGCCCCACTGTGGTTTGCAGAAGCAGCGATGAGGAAGCCAAGCCTCGCTGTGTTGCTGTTAAACTAACTGTTGGGGACGGTGTATACGTGGAGTCCCCTGTCCTCAGCGTCCTCCATGGTCCCACAGCTCTGCGTTTTGCTTTTGCCCTGGTGCCTTTTCCGGGGAGCAGATTCACCCGAAGACAGGCCACGGCATCCCAGCTCCTCACCTTGGGTGTGGCCACACTTGGCTCCCTTCGGGGGAGCCCGAGGCCCCACGTGTCCCTCCTGGCTCCCCACAGCGGCTGCAGAGGCTGCAGTTCACCTGCAAGTTTCCCCAAAAGAAGAGCAACCATGACAACCAACTGACTCAGCTTTACAACTCACTTTATCTCACCAAACCGGAGACCACAGGGACCCCAGGGCCCAAGACGGTGTCTGACAGCTGTATCAGAGCTCAGGATACACTGAACAAACAAGTACATGAACTTGACATGCGAAGGTCCGTAGCTGGCCATGTACAGGGTGGGCAAAAGTAGTTTTACAGCGGTGAGTCCGTGAAGCAGGTTTATTCTTGTGTTATTGTCATCGACTGATTATTTTATTAGTTTCCGTACGAACAACTGTAAAACTACTTTTGCCTCCCCACGCCTACTTTTTATTTTCTGGGGAAGAATGACCCCCGTGATGACAACAACGATACAGCTGCAAGGCAGGGGATAAGTGCTGTGACAGTAACTTGGTGACGCAGGCCAGCCGCGTGACTGTTTTGGACCTTGGTTGTCCCCAGGTCAGATTTGGAATAAATGATATGAATGTCCCTCGCTGATTTCAGCTTCTGAAAAATAAAGTTCTGTCTCGGGGCAGGGGTGAGTGCGGTCTTCCAGTTAGTCATGTGGGGAGGTGCACATGGTGAGGCCTTTTGAGAAAGCGGTCAACCTCTGATCGGTCATATGCTGGCGCTTGTCATAAGACACCAGCGGAGCTAAGCTGTGGTCTCTCCTGGGGTCTCATCCGTGATTGTGCCCTTGTATCTGCAAGTAAGCAGGCATGACTACACACCACACACCAGACAACACACACACACACACACACCTTGGCAAATACCCTATAATTCATTCATCCACAGGGTCCACACACTCACAGGACTTTGTAAAAACACCCCGCCTCCTCCACCCCTTCCTTGGTACACAGTGAGCTGTAGTAACTGGTGTTTCATCTGAGCCTGGCAGCCCGTTAGAAAGACCTTTCAGGAACAAGGCAGATGCGTTGAGGATTCTGGCTCGGAAAGGAAACACACACGCGACCCACCACGCGGCACTTCTGGGCAGCCTGAGCTTTCGTGTTTTAATCAGCATTCTCGATTTCACTCACCGCCCATCTCCCCTTCTGGCATTAAAAATAAATCCTCCCTTGAACGTTTGACCTCTGAAGGATGGGTTTTTTTCTTCCCTTGTCCTTCTTTGCGTGCTTTCAGAATAACTAGAACACCCTCCCCGGGTGTCTGGGCTGAGATTTGGAGTGAGTGCTGCTCCCGGGCTCTCTGGTTTCCCAGGAGTGATGTCTCTCGGCCAGGACTGCGTCCTGCAAGGCCAGTGCACTGGGACCCTGTGCATTTTTTCTGATGTTTTCTCTCAAAATAATCCCAGATAAAAGACTCCGAAGAAATATGCCAAAATAAGAGTCAAGCAGAAAAACATTGGCCATGGACTGGACCGGAAATCAGTTGGGAGACCTAAGCTGAAAATCTCTCCCTACAACAGAAAAAATAAAAGTGATTTTTAAATCAAGGTGGGGGGAGGGTATGCAACTGGCTCACACACCACACCTAGCTCCACCTTCCGTTTTATCGTGCAAACCCCTGGAGCCAAGGGTCTCCTTGTTGCGCCGGCGTTCGGGATTCCCGGCAAGGTTCCAGCCTGCCGCTCCACCCCAAGGCGCCCCGGAGCTCCGGCTGGCCCACTGTGGCCCTTCTCAGAATGACTTGGGTGCTCCACCTGCTCTGAACGTCTCATAGGGGCCCTTTGCCGACACACACAAATCTGGCCTAAGGGTTCAGACAAAATCTGCACAACTCGAACACCAGAGAATTCGATGATTCACATTTGCTGATTTTCATCACCTGCAAAAAGCGTTTATGAAGATAGGTTTGTGATCGTTGCCCATCCACCCCCTGAATTATCTCAGGATTCCAAAGTCTGTTCCTTTTCATTTCTGCTCTTCCCCACTAATACACACACACACACACACACACACACACACACAGGTTCATGCACATGCACACACACGTCACCCCTCACACACACCCAAACATTCCCACACATGCTGACACACCCAAACACAACACACACACACACTCGTGGACCCACACTCTTCTTTCATTCTCTTGGCATAATTTCTTGAATGAATTACTACTTGCAGGTGCACATTTTAAAATCTACATGAAATCTTTATTTTTCTCTCTCTAAGATAACAGTAGCTTTCACCACGCTGGGATCCCAAGGGGCTGGTAGAACCACACTCCGTGATTCATTGTGCAATTAGGATGTCACTCCGTTTCTGTCTTCCCAGATTCCTATTTTCCAAAAAGCCAGTGAGTTTCATTGCAGTTCTTTATACCATTTAATACGTAGCCCATGCAACGTTCTCTGTGAAAGACTCACTCTCATTCGTGTATCCCATTTTGTCCCTTGAGAAGGAGCCCGGGTTCATTGGCGTCTTTTGTTGGTGAAAGACAATAGACCCGGCATAAAGGTGACCCCTGTGGAGGCCCCGTCATTGTTCTGACAGGTGTGAACGGAGTAGAAGATTCAGGCCAGGCTTTTCAGCTAATTAGAAGGTGAAAAATTGGTTCCAAGTATGAATTTTTTTAAATAAAGGTTAATTTTACTAATCAATGTCACCCTGATACATTAAACAAGCAAACAAACACACACACAGGAAGAGACTAGCTCCCGTCCCTGTCCCGCCTGTTGTATCATCAGCTCACACTGTCCAGAAAAGTGAGTGGCTGCATTTTGTTTTAAAACTCAACTGCCAGAGCCACTTTTTTTTCCAGCTGTAAACACTTTTCACAAGGAGCGAATGCCTGCAAGTGCCTCTCGCACAGAGAGGCTGAGGGATCGAGCCAGCAGGTTCATCAGAGGGATGACGAAGCCAACCCCCTCTGACAACCGCAGTTTCACAACTTCGAGTGAACAAAAACCAACATCTGTAGTAAACATCGCATAGCAAACATTTGTGACCTCAAGATTCACATCAACAATTCTCAGAATTATTTTTCCTTAATGATGATATTAAAAGAAAACCATGTTCTCTTTGGAAAAAGACACACTCAACTTTTTGACGATGAGATAAAATACGAGCCCGGACTTCACAAAGTTCACTACCCTTTTTTTCTTTTCTTTCTTTTTTTTTTTTTGGATCTAAACAAAAACACTTTTCAAAGCAGTGATGTCTGTAGCTTCTCATTCTCTCAAGATCTCTCATTTAAAAAAAATTAAGGTTGCTTTTTTGTGTTAGTCTTTATAGCATGGATAGCATGTAAGTATAGTTTGCAAAATACTGCAGGTGATTTTAACTTTAACAGAGAATAAGAAAAAACACGAAGGGCACTGATGGATCATCTCCATGGCACTAGGTCAAAAGGTCAGCAAGTGTGTTCCTTAGTTCACCTGTCACTTTGAATGCTCCTTTGTCACCACTTTACCCCAGAGGTCCCGTGCTGCAGCGCGTCCCTTGACCTTGGAGGTAATGTTGAAGGGCGAATTTATTTGGGGGCTAGAGTACTTGTGTTTGTAAGGACTCACAGAACCTTCCAGAGTGGAGAAGAGCAACACAAGATGATTCTGTTGTGAAACAGCAGGTGCTTTCCTGCCTATACCACACTCGGCGGTTGTTGAAACAGCAAGAAAGGGGAGCACGCGTTTTCAATCTGCTAGCGTGTCTTCGTTTGCTGCTCCTGGAAATGGATGTAAATGAGCCAGAATGCTTCTCCTGAAAAGTGAGTGTGTAAGAGGCCCTTTAAAAAACACTATGGCCCATTGATTTACTCCATTTCACAAGAAAAAATGCAAAATTAGGAGGCATTAAAACCAGCACTTCTTTGACAAAATGGTCCTTATGATGCACTGATTTGGAAAATTGTAAAACACTATTTTTTTGTACATCAGAAATAAAAACGAAACATGCATGGCCTTTCAGCCTATTTGCCCAATACAATTTCTAGGGGTTTTCATTGTATTTACTTCACATATTGAAATGGGGATTTCAGCCCATTGGGCAATTTTGTTGATGGGATTAACTTCTAGGCTGGTGTAACTAACATACCCTTCGGTCCACAAAGTCAGGTGTGCAAGAACCACTGCTTTGATTTTCCAAGATATGATGAAATTTTTATTTTGAACTTTCATTTCATGGGGAAGGAAGAGAATTTCCATCGGTTTGTGCCCCACTCGCCCAGCCTCCTGCAGTCTTCCCACGAAGCTGGGCTGAATTCCAGCAGGAGGTGCTTCTGTAAGTTGATGAGTACTATAGACGTATCAGAACTATGTGTTGGTTATTGATACTGCTTTTTTTGTCATGACTCCAGTTAGGGGCCATGGGGCCAGGGGAGTAGATGTCAGAATGGAAAAGAAGGGGGGTGGTGATTTTGAAAGTTGTTTCAGGAGCTACAGTCCCAGAATGTGCTGGAAGCATTGGGAGAGAAAGAGGAACTCCTAGATGACTCCGAGTCATCTCTTTGGTGGATGGTGACAGAAGGATTGGTGATGCCCCGGGATCGGCAGGTTCTGACGTCTCTTGGGGTGTGCTGAATTTAAGTAACTTTTGGGATACCCAGCTGGAAAAAACCTGTAAGCTCCTGTAAAATTTAAGGACATGTAAGTTGGCTGTACAAGTGAGAAGCATGGCTTGAAGGTGCGCGTTTGATGGTCATCCTCATGCATGGCAGATGAAACCCTGGGGATAACTGGAATTGCACAGAAAGGGCGGGGAGGGGGGCAGTGCTAAGACAGAGCAGCTGAGAAGTGGCCTCCAAGGGGCACCAGCCAGCCCCGGAAAGTGCGAAGCAGCAGCAAAGAGAAAGGAGAGTAGCAAAAGCCAAGGAAAGGGTGAAGAAGGAGGGGGTCCTTGCTGGGAAACCCTGCGACACTGACTGCGGGGAAGGGTGGGATTTGGCAACCAGCAGACCACCTGGTGGCTTTGGAGGAGACTGTCTCGGTAGAGAGGGGAAGAAAACAGCCAGACTGTAGGATGACTGACAGGTGAAGGGTGAGCTGTCAAGGGGGAGTACTGTCTCAAGGAGTTTAGCAAAAAAGAGAGAGAGAGAGAGAGAAGGAAAAAGTTTGGGTAGCCAATTACGGGAAACATTTGGACAAAGGAAGTGTCGGTTTGGGCTTAATGTTGGTCATTGTTTTTGTTTCACTTTTAATCTGGGGGAAGCTTGAGCAGGCTTTAAACTGAGGATCAAAGAGAGAGGAAGAGAATAAAGATATAGGAGCTTAAAAAAACAGTCTTAAAGGATACTTGATGAAGTTTAGTCCCAGCAAAGGTAGAAGGGGTTGGATGGCACCATGAGAACTGAATCACGTTTGCCTTGGACGTGAGTTCCTCTGGAGAATCAGTAAAGCCAGGAGGAGGTGTGGGGGTGTTCTAGAAGATAAGATGAGAGCCCAGAGTCTCTGTGGAGCCCCCCCTGGCTTGCCCTGCATTTCTGGAACAAGGGTGGCAGTTATAAACCATGATTGATAATCTTTGTTCTCAAAGTAGGTCACACCAAAATTGATAGTCATCTTTCTCATAAAAGGCAGTCCCCCCAACACAGCAAAGCAACTGAGCCCAATGCTTGGAATGTTTCTGTGGTGTATCTTTGTATCGAAGACATTCGCCAGCTTCCTGTTTAATTTTGCTGTAAAATATCGGAAGGGGACGTGCCCAGTGGACCTAATTAAAATCAGACAGACATTAGGACAGCACCGCGCCAAAGCCAGGCCTTCCTGCTCGGAGAGGTTGTGAAACCATCAACCAATGGCAAGTCCAGTCTTCCCTTTGGCTCCGCCCACTCCACCTCCAACATTGGAAGGCCTGGGTCTGCTCAGCCCGCTGGAGAGAAGGGGCAAAAGCTGACAACAGAGGGCTGACCCAGAGTGCAAGTATCCAGGTGGCAGCAGTAGAGGTTGGAGCGCAGACTAAAGAAAGGGCGTGTTCCTCCCAGGGGTCTCCATCCAGCTCTCGTGCTGACCTGACGTGCCTGCCTCGTTTCTTCTTTAAGGAGAACAGAAACCAGGCCGGCCCTTACACAGAAGGTGCTGCCATTGTGGTGTCGCACAAACAACGGCAAATGAAACCAAAGGTGCTTTTGCATTGGCTTTTATCTTCTCTTTACACCATTAAATAAAAGTAAAACCTGCTTAATGCAGAAATTCAAATGACAAGCATGTATAAAGTAGAGATCAACCACCTCCCACGCCTGTCGCCTCCTATTACCCCTGCCCAGGTTCGGGGCTCAGGAGTTCACTGCTCCCCCTTTCCAAGTCGGTCACACGTGCATTTACAACTGACGAGGCAGGATCTTACTAGGACGACTCTTCTCCAACTTGGTTTTTTCACTTTATTCCCTATCTTTCCATGTCAACGCACACGGATCCCTCCGTGTTCTTTCTGACAGCTGCAGAAACTCCCACATTATTGCAGCACCATTTATTTAGTCATTCCCCTCCGAAGGAGAACATTTGAACGCTCTCAAGATTTTCACCACAGCAAAACCGCAGTAAACACCCCTCCGTGCACACATTCTGGAGCTCTTGTTTTTTCTTAAATAAAGCCTTAGGCATGAAGGCAAATCACTGGGGCAAAGGGTGTGTGCATTTTCAGTTTTGATACTAATTTCTAGTTCGCTCACCAGCAAGAAAGCCGTACTGCTTTACCCTCCTACCGAAGGTTTAGGAGTGCCTCCTCCCTCCTGCTCTGTGCGACACTGCGTGGTGATGACCCGGACGTGTTTCCTGACTTGTTGGTGACTGAGCTGGAGCAGAAATGTAGGAACGTCAGGGGGCTTACCCTTCCAGAAAAGCAGAAGGAGGTCAAGGCCTGTTAAGTTTGAAGAGGAGGAAGGGGGTGAATGCGTGAGAACTGGGAACACTTTAGAAGACAGCCCCTGGGCGAGGTGGGGCAGCAGCTGACCCAGGAGGGTCAGCTGGAAAACCCAGAGGAAGTGGCAGGGGGCTGTGGGGGAAGTCCAGACATTTCTATAAAGCCAATATAGTTAGTTATGTGACTTTTGTAGCTTGGGAGCAAGAAAAAAAATATGGGCAGCTGGTGAGAGTCACCTGATGAGAAATAGAAACTACTCCTGGTTGAGTGATGTGTGGAGGTCTGGACTTGGCAGGCAGAGAGGTGAGTCAAGGAGAAGGGACGACAGAGCAGAAGGACGTTCACAAGGTGACGGGTCGGTGACAATCAGGTCGGAGGCGAGGCTTAAGGGAGGAGCTGGTGCAGTGCTCAGGTAGCTATCTGGTGGTGATCAGAGAGGGTCTTTTCTGAGTTCAAGATGACAGCACTGCACCCTGGCCCAGCGGCTCAGTTAGATGGAGCATCATCCCGTACACCAAAATGTTGTGGGTTCGATTCCCAGTCGGAGCACATATGGGAGGCAACTGATCAGTCTCTCTCCCTCCCTCCCTCCCTCTCCTTCTCTTTCTTCTCTCTCTAAAATCAATAAACATATACTCAAGTGAACATTTAAAAAAAAAAGATTTCAGCACTGCGGGCTATGATGAAGTACAGGGAGGAGAGGCAGTGCTAAAATAAAATAGAGCTAAAGGTGGCTGAAGAGCAGCAGGCAGAGCCAGGACGGAGCGGCGCCAGAGGGGCCACCATTAGGGAAGCTAAGACGGGGTGGAGCCAGACGTCACTAACCTCAGGTGTGCTTGAACGAGTGAAGGATTCAGAGGTTTCCCCACTCATGTGTTCGCCAACATTTTTAGCAAAGCAGTGACATTTTCAGCAACATCGACTCCTAAAACTACATGCTAACCTAGTATTTACGCTCTTGGGGCTTGTTAGCAATTCACAAGCCAGGCTGCTGTGTCAGGTTTCTGTTCTCTCTGCCCTCTCCCCCTTGCTTCCCCAAGCTCATTCTCACCAGCCCCTCCAGAGTCCGCCCAGGGATCTTCCTCAACGCTTATCTTGGAGCCTTAGATTGAGCTAAGTGCCCCTTCCCTGCTTTCCCAAGAGGTGACCACATTACGCGGAGATGACCTTCCAGGGGGTCTCTCTCTTCCCCACTGCACAGTTAGGGCCCCAGAGAGCAGGGACCTCGTTTCTGCCATTTGGGGGCTTTTTATGGCCCCGCCCCTGCTTGGAGGGCTCAAGCTGATCATAAGATAAAGATTCCTTCCACCAAGGAGCTTGAAATGTCGTAGTGGAAAAGGCAAACATGTATAAACTAAGAAGGATGTTTCCTTCATTCTCTTTACCCGTCTCTCGTTGAGAAAACCTCCCTTCATGAGCACAGCTTGCCCTGGGCCGTTCAGACCTTCCAAAGCATCCTGTCTTTGTAGGCAACGCTTTCTGAGCAAATTTAAGGTGGCTTTCTGCTTTGTGAGCTGGAGTGCATGGGGCAAACGCCTGTCCACGGACGGTGGGCCGGCGGACATCCAGCGAAGATCACAGAGCTAGCAGGGCCCGCCTTCCTGCACAAGACTGGCTCAGGCAGTCCAACGCCGGCTGTCCCTTGCTGCAATTCGAAACAATGACAAATCTACATGTACATCCCTGGGGGCCTCTCCCGCTTCACCTGATGAAAATTCTGGTTCGTGGCTCAGGACCCCCTTCGCTCCCTCACCACCATCTCGGCCACCTCTGGCTCTGCCACACGCCGTTTAAAGCCCAGCTCCGATTCCACTGCCTTCTGAACTTCTCTTGACTTAAAGGTCAAGGTGACGCACCCCTCTCTGGCCCATGCCACTTCTTGTGTGCTTTGAGATGGTTTTGCAAGCTTGCTTATTTTCCCCCTTGACTTGATTATAAGGCTACTGGTGTAGGGGACAAATGCCATCTTGCTCCCTACAATGCCTTTCATGTATCCATTTTCCACGGACAGAGTTTGTGGACCTTATGCAAATGTGTGTGCGCATGTGAGGGTGAAGACAGGGATTTGGCACGTGTCACCGTATTCACGGCACATTTTTCTTGTACACCACAGCAAGGTATTCCTTGCAACCAGCTCCAGACTTGTTTTTAGGTAGGCTTAACTTTTTGATGATTTGTTCTGTTCCTTCAGAGGTTTTTCATGTGTGGAGATTTATCAGTGAAACTAATCTATCTTTTGGGCGAAGAATTAGCGTTTTCCACACCATCTCAAAGGGAGTTGCAGTGTTTTATGGTGAACCACTTCCTTGCCTGGCCTCCTTTAATGCATGGGATGGCGATTTTGCTCGTCTAATTTGTCAGCACCCCCCAACACTCTGCAGGTCACTGGAGCGTTTTGAAACCAGCCAACTGAGGGAGCGAACAGCAAAGAACTGAAAATAGCCTCCTGCTACCGGAGAGCCACCGAAATGCCGTCGCCCCCATAACAGCTCTTTCAGCCATGGGTTTTCCCTTCTTTAAAGTCTTGGCTGCTTCCTCAGCTGCAGCTGGGCAGGGTTGGAGAAGATGGGGTGGACCCCAGGACCCGCAAGGCGCCATACTCCGAAGGCTTTGCCTCCTCCCAGGCAACCCCTCGCCAAATGATTTTCCTCTCACCATTTCCACCTACTCCCAGTTCGGTCTTGCTCAAACTGCCCTCTTCCCCATAGGCCTTCAAGATTTCTGCCTTCTCTGTGTACCTCCTGTACTCCTTTCTTCTTAACTGCTTTTAAAATGTCTTTTCTCTTTTCACCTAAGGAAAGCCTCACCTTAGCTCCCCTCCCCCTGTCTCACCCAGAGACGTACAGAGTGGAGGGACCCAGGCCTTCCCAGCCCCTCCGCTGTCCTGCCTTAGAGTCTCACCGCGGCCGAAGAAGCTTGTACACAAAGGGGACTCTGAAAGCAGTGGCAGAATGAGTCACTCTGCCACTGTCTGTCGACACTGCTAAGAAGACCACGACCACTTTGCGATTCCTCCTGTGCCGAGGCTAGCCGGGAAACATTTTGAACTGAATGATACTGCCATTGTGACTGGTAACTTTCAAACCTTAAGAGCCTCATTTTGTAATCATCCAAAAAGACACAGTTGAGCTTCCTTTTATTTATGTTGAATTCTACCAAGAGGTATTTAATGGTCTTGTATGGACGCCTCCCATCCAAACCCTTCGAATTGACACGCGCACACATACATGCACACACATGCATGCACACACATGCATGCACACACACATACATTTTAAACATTGACACCCCAACTTAAAAAAAAATAGAGTGAGACGAAGAAGCTCACTCTTCAAATAGGGTGGAAATGTTCTCTTTCACAGCTCGGATTGTTTGCTTTGGTGGTCAACTCAAGGCAGTAAACAACCCAAAGCACAAGTTCAGGCTTTTCATGAGCCAAGTTCATCAATGTGAGGCCAGAGTATGTGCTCGTTTTAACCGACTCTGTTTGGACAGCTTGTACAACAACATTCAGCTCAGCTGGGTAGATCGGCTGGAAGTGATACCGCATCCTTGGTGCAGAAGATTTTAGATGAAAATAGGATTTTAAATTAAAACCAGCTGATGCAGCTTTGTAGAACAACTTTTAAAAAAATCCCCAAGCCACAAACATACTCACAAATGAAACATTTGCATTCCCCCCTCTCTGCTTTGGTCACCTGTGTCAAAAACACTTAGCGACAAGCACAGGAGTTTGCCTGCGAGAAAGCACACTTCGGTTTCCTGACCAAGGCAAACTGGTAGACAACTTTATTTTCTCAAAGGTCATAAAAGTGTTTATAAAATTCTTTCTTTACCTTGGAGCCATAACACCTAGTAAAGTGACTTTATCTCTTTGTGAATTCCATGAATGTCAATTGCAGTGAGAAAGAAGATGGTGAGGATCAGCTACTGGAATGGAATATGTCTCACCCACGGTAGGCACTAAATGATGGCAACTCTTATTATCAAGTTCAACCAACACTCACTGAACAGAAACGTGAGAGACGGCAGGGCAAAGCAGAGATTTAACTGAGCGTGGAGGAGGCCATGACAGAGTGAGTGCAGCCGCTGAGAGCCAGCCCTTCCAGCGCTTGCAGGGAGACCGAGACTCTGCCCCAACACCCCTTAGAGGCCAAGGTGAAGCTGGGCATAGCCGGGCCAATGGCCCCTGGACCACCCTTCATGCCTGAGAGTGCTCCAGCCATGGGCAACTGCCTGCATGTCATCCCAGGATCACCTGAGCAGACTCCTGAAGCCCCATCCAAACTGGCAAACTGCCCCTTCTCCCCACTTTTCAAAAATCATGGGACGTTCATAACCTCCCCTACACACAGGGTGAGGGGCCTCACACCCAGAGGGGTGGGAGTAAATTTGTAAGATAAGCCCTGTCACCTATATTTGGATGGGCCTAAATGGTCAAGAAACTCTTGCCAGTAATCAGATTTGGATTCCAGACCTGCCCCTGCCAGCCTCTGTTACTGGACAAGACTTTGACTCTCCTGAGCTGTCAGATGAGGAGACCTTTCCTCATCTGAAAGTACTAGTCCCTCCTAGTGCTTCCTTTGTCCAAATTGAAAATGATCTAGTTTAATTACTTCCAATTTACCACATTGACCACGTAATTAATAAACATGTTTTCATAGCCGCACCTCTTTGGAAGCCACACCCCTTTGTAAGTTTAGCTTTATTCTACAGAATTTAACTGCAGCCGCTTTGTTCTAACAATGAAAGTTTCAAGTTTAAAAAGTAGCGAGCTCAGTTCTTGGGAAACTAAGCTTTGCACATAACTTGGTCTATCGTTTACATTGTGTAAGATGAATGCGGCAAGAAATGAAAAGAAAAATGAAATTCTTGAAACCAGAATATGATTTACACCCACTGTCCCAGAATAGTCCACATCTGCTTTCTGGTTCTGCTCTTGAAAACCTATTTGTGTTAGTTCCACCCCACACACTGGCCTCAGGTGTCCCCACCCAGCCCCCGGAGGTCCTGGACACGTGACCCCGGCTCTCGGTCTCTTCAGCCAGAAGGTAAGCAGATGGAACACGATCTTTAAAATCCCTTCTAGACTCTCAGGTCCCAATTGTGATCCATTTTAAGTTGCACCATGTAGTGGCCAAAATCAACACCAAACTGAAAACCATTATCTAAGTGACTGTATCTGTTCATGAGTCAGGGCTAATGCCTAATACCTCTCCTCAGTGTGAAGTCCCCCAGATTCTCAGAAAGCTCCCCTGTCTATGCTCCTTATTTCCATGTGCTGAGCTCACTCCTTAGCTAATTCACTGCCTCCCCAGTGAGCGCCTCTTGCTCATGTTTCTGTCTTCAGAGGCTGCAGAAATACCTACTCAATGGCCTATGGCCACGTAATGGCTTTCCCCCGCCCAGCCCCAAGAGCCCAGTGTGTGCAATAGTCTATGTCATCCTACACTTTTGCTCTTCCGGGGCAGTGTTTCTTGAAGAGTGGTCGGTGATCACCCCCGGAATGTTGGTAAAGACGGCAGATTCCAAAGACCCAAACTAGGCTTGGATTTCTGGGGGTGAGGCCACGAAGTGTTCTTTCAGCATGCCTCCCTGGTGACTTTAAGCACAATTACCTCGAAATTCATTGGTCTTTCATCGACTTCGTTAGAGATTTTTTTTTAGAAACAAAGGATGTTTTATATTAGGTTTTTTTTTTTTTTAACCAGGAATATAAAAGTGGAACGAGTGGGTCGGCCTATCTCGGCCAAGTAAAAACTCCTGGAGCGTAGAGTCTGGGAGGGGAGGCGTCCGACGTCCCAAGAGACCGTCAAAACGTCGGTCAGCCTTGGAACCACGTCCCTGGCACTCGATGGCGCCACGCTGCGAAAAGTGAGGGATAGGCCCTCAGCAGCCGTCCGACGCCAGGCTCCACCGCACGTTACGGCGTAGAGTCGCGAGGCAAAAATCTCACCTCCCGTCACCCTTGGCAACGCGGCGAGCCCCCAAAGACAGCGTGGCGCGAAAAGGTGGGACTTCCCGGCTCTGGAAGTCAATGCGCATGCGGAGGCCAGCCTGTCACGGGGCACTTCCTGTCACGTGATCTTAAGGACCAATAAAATCGCGCGATTTCAGGGTCACGTGCCTCTGTTCCCATTAGCAACCGGAGGCTTCTAAACAACCCGCCCACTCTCCCCGTCCGCTGCGGTCCTATCTCCTTCTGCAGCCCGGGGTTGAGCGGGGCTTCGCCTGGCCTCTACCTCTCCCGGAGGCTGCCGACTCCCGCCGGCCGTCATGGTGAGTAGCCGGCCCGCTGGCGCCGCACCGCGCCAGGCAGTGGGCGCTGGCCGGGGCTGGAGACGCAGAGCGGGGCCGCGGAGTGACGGCCTGACCTGCAGCGGGTTTGCGCCCGCTGAGGAGTGGGGGCCGCACCGGATGCCGAGGTTCAGTTAACCCGTCCCAAAGCCCTTGCCTAGCAGCTTCGCACCGCCGCGTCGCGTCAGTCCTCGCTTCTGGATGAGGTGCCAGGGCCGGGTCACACCTCGTGGGCAATAATGGAGCGAGCTGGGTGACCCGGCTGCGAGCAGAAGGCGAAGGGCAGGATTCTCATTCGCTCCCCAAAACACCAAGTTTGTATACACACCCACGCCTCGGCAGCATAAGCAATTGTGTTAACGAGCCAAGAAGGGAGAACGTGACTGAATCCAGCTTTCTGATGTCAGAGGCCAAGCCCCCCCCCACCCCCCATTTTGCAGCTGAGGGAACTTGGGCAACATTTGTTTTGATCTGTTGAAAAGAGGCCCGTTTTCTTGTACGCTAAAACAGTACTTAGAACATTGCACAGTACTGGGGTGTTCAGAAAAGAGATGACACCGGCGTTGGGGGCCCCGCTGAAATGGGATACTGAAATAAGTCAGCAACCAGAATCCCTCACTGAGCCCGCGCGCTGATCCGATCACGCTCTTGCAGCTGACAGTACAGCCCTGAGCCGCTCCCCACCCCTCTTGATCTTCGAGCCTGTCCCACTCATGCTTGATTTCAATAAAATATCAAGGTCAAGTTGATAAATTGATGGTGATGTCACACACACACACACACACACACACGAAATGACATCCACTTCCATTCTGTCCTCTGTCATTCCTTTCTGTCGATTTGCTTAACAACTGAGCCTCCGTTTCTTCAATAAAAGATATGGTAGTAATTAAACGGGTTGTTAAAGTGATAAATGAGCGAATGCATATAACTAGCGCAGGGCCTGTTAAAATAATAAGCATTCCATATATGTTAGATTTTCTTAGCGTATGTTCGTTTTTATCATTACATTTTTTACAATTCCCACAGTAAAATTGCAGGTGGGTTTTTTGAGACTAGTCGGGAACAGGGAACCACTTCCAGTGCCGTCGCCCCTCCTCCCCTCACTTTATGGCACAGTGCGAAGACACCAGCTTGGCAACGCTCCGGTAGGATGTTTGCTGTATGCTCTTAGCTTTTTATGAGTATTATTTTAATAAAATATTTGTGCAACAAAAGTCAAACATCCCAACTTCCTTATCTGGATATTTCCCATTATTTCTCAACATGTTAGAGCAGGTCATCGTATTTGCCTCTCATTTAACAGCTGGCAAAACTGGTGTCGCTGGTGTCTCTGAGGTTAAGTGGTTTGGCCACAAATAATTGCATAGCTAGACTTAAACGTGGCCCTTACCCCAGTGCTTTGTCTGCTTGTGCCACACGGCAGCCTGTGCCTTTTTCTGTAATGATTTGGCCCATGTGCGTGTGCGGGAAAGCAGAGGTTTGTGATGCCGTTGCCTGCCTCCCGCTGAGCTCCGCTGCCCATTCTGCTCCCTCCCTTCATGCCCTTCCACGTGAGAGGAACTTTTCTGCCTCTTGTCCTAAAGGACGTCCTTCTCTGTTTGAGTAGTTTTCTTCTTCTTAGTGTTAGGACAGTCTTAACTCTTCTCGATAGGAGAGAACATAGTTAGTTACCAAGTAGGAACAGGCCATTTAACCTGCACAAGGCACAGTATTAGGCACATTATGAATTCTTGGGTGGTTCTTAAATTAGGAAGCCTTCACATCTCAAGTTGTAGAAATATTGAAAATGGTGTGGGGGAAAGAAAAAGACTCGGTGGAGTTGTTCATCCACAGTTGGGGACACACCCCTGTAGGTCAGCATCTTGGACTTGAGAGTCGTAGGCATACAGGTCCCCTTGAAACCTCGAGATAGATTTGTCATTAGGGGACGCCTATGGAAGGAATGAGAAGAGCAAGCGTCCAAGGGCAGAGCCCTGGGAAATCTAGATACTTAAGAGACGAACCCGAGAGGATGAGCCTACACGTGAGATCAAGAAGGAAAGGTGGGGTTAGCGGCCACGGAAAGGAGCAGGCCAGCCGAGAACAAGGCATCAGCCGTGGAGTTGGATTTGTAGCATAGTTCAGAGGCTGCTGGTGAGCTTTACAGAAGCAGTTTGAGTGGCATGTGCGGTTAAGGACTAGATAGTCATAGGCTGGGGACGGCGGGAGTAGAAGGGAAGCAGAGAGAGGCAGCAGTAGCTCGAGGGAATCTCAAGTTTTGTTTGTAGCATGAATGAGGTTGATATCCGTAGTCTTCCCTTTAGTCTCATTTGAAGAAGCAGCCAATAGAGTGTTGAGAGGGGGAACGACTGGTTAAATAAAAGTCCCCAAAGAGTTTGAAAGAGAACCAGTAAGGCCTGAAGAGGGAGCGACCTTCAAAGGAGCAACGCTCCTAAGTTCATTTGTTGGGCACATGCCTGCTCCGTGCCAGGCCCTCTAGGCAGTACTGGGTGTGTCTCAGAATCAGCAGGCAAGGTCCTGGCTCCTACAGACCTACGTTCTAAGGAAACTGAGACTGCCAGGAAGAGGCGCGGATGGGTGTGAATGCAGAAAAGCCTTGGCGAGGGACTGGAAGCGTGGTGAAGGAGACCATGCCCAATGACCTTGGCGTTGGCCTCTACAGAGTTGGAGGCAGCCCCGTCCCCATATGCTGAGAGTGAGGGGTAAGCCTAAGAAAGGCTCAGAAGTGAGACCTTTGTCTCCCCTGAGAAGGCTGTGGTAGTTCAAGTTATTCTTTAAATAAAAGTAATTCTGACTAATGTAGTCCCCTACATAAGATGTTCCGTTTTATAATTTTCTTCTTTGATGTTCACTGTAGCTATGAAATGAAAAGAATTTCATTAACCCCTAGCTCATGGTTGTCAAGCTGTCATGTGGTTTAAAATCAAGACCAATTAATGGCTGTCAAAACCAAATCTATTTTTTAAAGCTGTGTTAGAGAGTATATGGCTGAGTGTCTGCAAGAGATCCAGAAAACAGCAGCTTAAAGAACACGGAGGTTGATTTCTCTGTTAACCGCCATCTCTCTGCCCTTCCCACTTAGGTCAGAGCTCCTCCGTGAAGTCATTTAGGGATCCGGGTCCCTTTCATCTTGCTGCTCCCTGACCCCTAGGGCTTGGTTGCTGTCTGCATGGTGCAGCCTAGTCACCACGTCCTCCATGGGTCAGAGAAATGGGGTGTGACAAGGCCCCGCCTCCTGTCTTGAGGCCCAGGCTTTGGAAGTAGCCCTCATGTCTTTTGCTGACAGCCATTCCTGAGAAGTAGGCAGGTGACCACACCTGACCGCAGGGAGAGCTAGGAAGTGTCCCTCATGGGGCAGCCACGTGTGTGTGCCTGGGAAGACGGGGGGAACAGGGTTGCAGGGACGTCCGGCAGGCTCCGCCCGAGCACGGCCTGTGTTTTTACCGTCAGTTCCTTTATTACAGTCGCAAGACTGACAAGGAAATTACTTCTCTCTCTTTCAGGCGGAGTTGGGCCTAAATGAGCACCATCAAAATGAAGTTGTGAATTACATGCGTTTTGCTCGGTCAAGAAGAGGCTTGAGACTCAAAACCGTAGATTCCTGCTTCCAGGACCTCAAGGAGAGCAGGTATCAGAGGCTGCAAGGAAAGCCAGTGGGAACCAGGACCCGTGCGGGTGGCCAGTGCGGGGTGCTGCGGCAGAGGCTGTCCAGACCGTTGCCAGGATGGTCGGGGGCGGCTGTTCCCCCAGCGGCCTCGAGGCCTTGGGGGTCCGTGACCCTCAACCTGTGGTGGGAGCAGCCTGTTATCCAGCAGGACATATGCTCGGGCTACAGCATTTCCAAAGGGCGGTCAGGAAGTTGTGAAGCGCTTATGGGCTAATGGCGGGCTTGTATCAAAGATACCAGAACTTGAACCACCTGAGTTACAAGTTAAGAGAGTAGAGCCATAAGATATGAATGACAGTTTGCAAAAAAAACTCCTGTGCAGTTCATATTGAAGAATTAGGAGCAGGGGAAACAGACCATAGAAAATTGGTGTTTGATCTCGAGAATACTAGGGAAACCAAAGGAAAGGACCGAATACTAGAGAGACTTCAGATTGCTTTGGAGTGAGGCTGTGGCAGGGGGAAGACCGAAATGAAAAAGTCCTCCAGACGTGCTGTGCCTGCCATAAAGCCATGAACTTCCCTGGGCAGCGGAGACCTTGAGGTGTCAGCCACCAATGGTCCCATCCACTGATCTGGTCTGGCTGACGGTGTCCCAGCCCCCAGCAGGAGAGAGCAGCCGTTTGGTGGGCGAGGCGGCAGGACCGCCCCTAAAGGCCCTTCATCACCCACTCCATGCACCTTAACCGCTGTTCTAAGAATGGAATCTGGTTGCCAAAAAAACCAGGTTGTTTTAAGGCAGATTTGGTGTGTTCTGTTAAAGGACATAGAGTGTTAATGTATTTAGTTAAGACTTCCATCAAAAATAGTTCAAGTTTTGTTTTTTTCACAGCACGTAAACTCTGCTGGCTAAATGAGACACTAAAGAATGGCAGATCAGATTATATGAACTTGAGGGTAACTGTGAGTGGACTTCTGTGCAGGTCCCTTGGTTAGGTCCTTTTGGACATGAGGAAGAAGGCAGAGCTGGGTCCGGACGCTGGGGGTGGAGGCGGGGGCGGAGAGGCCCGTTGAGAGGAGGGGGCGTGCCCGGGAGCGCTCTCCGGGACTCAGCTGTGGGGCAGGTCCTTGAGGGAGCAGGACTCGACTGTGGGGTTGTCACCCCCGGGGACTGTGGGCGCGTCGCCTCCACCTTCTGAGCCTGTGGTCCGTCTCTAAAGTGAGGGCATTGAAGAAGTCGGCCCCAAGTTCCCTCCCACACTAAGCTCCATGTGGGAGGTAGATTTGGAGCGTGGCAGTCAAGGGGGATGTTCTCTTGGGTGCGTGGTCGGTGGTCCTGGGAGCTGTAACTAAGGGGAGTTAGTTTCAGAGTCGATATTTTTGGGTTTTGTTTTTGTTTTTTTTTGAGTCCTGGACAAATGATAGAAATAAAGGCAAAATTACATCTTCCGGGTGACTTTTGAAATTATCATGGTAAGACGGATTTTAAACACAATTTTTTTTAAAGATTTTATTTATTTTTAGACAAGGGGAAGGGAGGGAGATGGGGAGGGAGAGAAACACCAGTGTGTGGTTGCCTCTCAAGCGCCCCGCACTGGCGACCTGCCCTGCAACCCACACGTGTTCTCTGACTGGGAATCGAACCTGCAGCCCTGTGGTTTACAGGCCGTCGCTCAGTCCATTGAGCTACACCAGCCAGGGCGGTAAGATGAATGTTAGAGGAGAATAAAAAAGATTTTAAAACTGGAAAGTTAAAGAAAAAAGTAAATCGTTGGGGGAATGTCTCTGAGCATATACTTGTATTAAAGGATGTCCACATTTGACAACTGAGCCACAATTTAATTGTTTAAATAGACATCAAAATTCAGTTCAGCTTATTTTTGACCTGCTTTAACAATAAGGAAGATAGCTCCCAGGGACACCGTCCCAGCAGCCCCCGCAGACCCAAGGCGTCTCGGGGCGACTGGCTCCCCTGGGCTGTGGGAGCGGTCTTCGCCGTGCGTGCGTGCGTGCGTGCGTGCGTGCGTGCGTGCGGAAGTCTGGGCGGCTGTGTTTCAGGCTGGTGGAGGAGACCTTCACTGCGGACGAGGTCTCGGAGGTGCTGCGCGGGCTGCGGGCCGTGGTGCACAGCGAGGTGGAGTCCGAGCTCATCGACACGGCGCACACCAACGTGCTGCTCCTGCGGCAGCTTTTCGCGCAAGCGGAGAAGTGGTACCTCAAGCTGCAGACAGACATCTCGGAACTTGAAAACAGGTAGTGAAGTCGGTACCTGCGATCATGACAGCAGCGACCCAAGCACCTTCTTGAAAGTTACCTGACGTCTTTGCCGCTGCTGTCCCCGGGGCTGGTGCGTGAGAGCCCGGGCGGGGGACGGCGGCAAGGCTTCCGTGTCTGGGGACCTCTTGGGTGCCGCTCCGTGGCCCATCAGAGCCCCCTCCTACCGTATCTGGTCCTGGGAGGGCACGTGAGATTTATGGAACTGCTTTTTGGCTGTTACTATCTGTTCCTCACAGTGTCTTTGTTAGCCTGATCGGTATGATAAGAAGTCTTTATTTACAGATAGGGTGACTAGGAAATAAAGATTATGAAACATTTGAAAAAATAATTCAGATACCATCACTTCAGACTAATATTGGAAGTTTACTTCTAAATAATCACGTTGGAAATTAGACACTTATCTTTAAAATAGGAAATGTAGAAAAACATTCATATTCCAAACATTATCAAACAGTGCATTAATTTTTAAAAACATGGTATAATTGGCAAAATTGAAACCCATTCTAAGAAAAGTCCTGCCAGAGATCAGGAACGACTGACCTCTGACCCCGGGGCGCTATTACCGAAGTACCAGCGCAGCCGTGGACCCCCGCGGAGGGCGCAGGCGCACAGTAGGGAGGGGTCAGCTCCCTCTCCCCTTTACAGGTGGCGGTGGCGATCAGGCCGGTCACCTGAGCCACCTGTCTTTCCGGAGACTCTATCGTGCTTTTCCAGGAGATGCCACAAACTGCTGTCATTCCGTTTTTGCGAGGCTCCTCGGTTAAAATCAGCCTGTCTTTCCTGAACGTCTGGCAGCCGGCGATGTGCGTTATGTGACGGAGCACTCGCCGTCCAGCCCCTGAGACATCCAGAGTTGACCACCCATTTCAGATGCGCTTGTCTTCACGTGGGAGCTCTAGCGATCACGTGGTGCACGGAGGGGGTGGAATGTTCTAGGTGCTGCGGGCCTTTCCAAGTGGAGGCCCCGTGTTTGGACTCCCCACCATTAGTAACGGAATACCATTTCTGACCCGGTGAGGTGTTCATCTTGCTCTGTTCTCTCTGGCACGGGGCAGATTGGTACAAATGATTTTATTCTTGTGTGTGTGGCTTTATTTAAAATGTATTTCAAATATTTTTTGTATTTGCTTTTATCTTCAAGAGAATTATTAGAACAAGTTGCAGAATTTGAAAAAGCAGAATTTACATCTTCCAACAAAAAGGTAATTTGTGGTCATTTTAAGACCATATCTTAACAGCCAGTCTTTAATAATCCCGCAGTTACACGGAGCACTCCAAGGCTGAAGTGAGAGCGCTCAAGGAAAAGCATTCCATTTTAGAGCAGGACTAAAAAACTATCTCCCAGATTTTCGGGCAAAAGAAGAAAAGCTTTGTAAATAACTGTGAAAAACTGTTTTTGATACCTCTCTCTCTCTCTCTCTCACACACACACACACTCTCTTTCTCTCTCTCTCTCAAACTATCTCCCTCCCTCCCTCCCTCCCCCCCTCCCCTCCACCGTCCACACCTGGCTCCCAGCCCTGTCAGCTGTCAGCCCCCCGCTCTGATGACGCAGAGCATGGGTTTGGGGTTAGCCACACCTGGGTGCGCATCCTGAGCTACGTGACCTTGAGCAGTTTCCCCGGGACGGCCGAGCCTCGCTATCCTCACCTGCCGTGTGGAGACTGTACTGACAGTTAGCTACTTCTCTTTTTCATCATTCCCGTCACTCGCGGTGACCACGTGACACTGCCCCGTCAACACCCCCGTGTCGGGCGGTCGGGGGCTGCCGGAGAGAACCCGAGAACATACACGTCCAAAGCGATTTTCCAGTTATTCCTTCGGATCGTGTTTCTGGCTAAGACATTTCTGGTCCAAGGGAATGGATTCTTCTGTTTTTTGTACATGTTGTTAAGCTGCCAGAATACTCGTGCCAAGTTGCTCTTCCTCTGTAGTGTAGCTGCCGAGATCCTCATCAATATTACATTTGTCCAGAGTCTGGGTTCGTGCAGAAAGACGTCCCTGCCCCCACAGTTTAAAACCCAGTCCCAAGATGTCAGGGTTTATACCTGCTCTGGGTTTGAGCACCGTCCCTCCTTGTCTCCCCTTCTTTCCTTCTATCTGTGTTTTTCTGAAGAAAGTACAGGAAGGATGGGTTCCATCTGTGTGTCTAATTTATATTGGGCCCTGGGGCGCAGCAGAGACCCACGCTATGAGAACACCCCCCTCCCCGTGGAGCTGACTTCCCGGGGCCTGTCTGCACAGCCCCCCCACTCAGACAGCGTGAGCGCTCGAAAACTGTGCAGATTTACTTAGTCAGCGTGGCGCTTTCAGCGCGGTTTCCGTGTTTCGTTTCAGCCCGCCATCGATGTCGTAAAGCCAAAACTCGCCCCACTGAACGAGGGTGGAACGGCGGAGCTCCTGAATAAGGTGACGTGGCCGTCCTTTGAGAAACGCACACCCCCTCTTCTGTCCCCTTGTCGCCTGCCCGACTCTGGAGTGGAGACACGGAGGAGGAGGAGGTTGGCTCCTGCTCTGGGCCACCGAGGGTGGCTCGTCCCCTGTGACTGTTTCACTTGACGGCAGCCAGCGGGCTAGGAGAGCGTGCACTTACCTGTCAGGAAGTCTGAAGCAGCTCTTTCTTAAAACAATTGTTTTTGATAACAGTTGACGTTCAGTATTAATTTATATTCGTTTCAGGTGTACAGCATAGGGGTTAGACATCTGTGTCGGTTACAGGGTGGTCCCCCCGATGGACCCCCGATGATTCTGACACCCCCGGCGTTACACACAGTCACTCCCCTGTCCCTGAGCACACTCCCCACGCCGCACCGCGCGTCCCGGGGGCGGCAGCTCCCGGTCGCGTGTCTTCGTGGCGACGCGAAGCTGGGGGATTTCGGGCATCGCTCATCAGTGGGCGTTTGCAGTTTATAACCTGTCATAGCAATGAAGGGATTTTCATTAAGAGGTTTATAGCAATGAGTTACCGATATACCAATAAATATTTTTCGTGATCTATATTGTCAGCAGTACGCTAGGTCTTGTTAGGTAAAAAGCGGTATACCGCCTGGCCTTTCGCCCTCAGAAACCTGGCAGTCCGGCTGAGAAGGGAGAACTCACGCCCTGGAAACGGAGCTCGGACAACACTGACGTGCTGCCTCGGGCGCCACGGCCAGCCGGGAGACGGTTCTGGGTGTGAGGGCGGGCGAGGACAGGCTTTGGGTACGGCCGTGCCCGAGCCGGGCTGAGGGTAAAGACGGGCTAAGTGGTCAGAGGGAAGAGAAGGGGCACAGCCAGCAGGGGCACAGAACAGGCCACACTCAGAGGCGGGGGAGGCCGGCGTGGTCGGGACTGGGTCGCTGTGTGTGTGCCAGAGCGTAGTAGGAATGAGGAGGACCGACAGGTGAGTCCAGGGCGGCAGCTGCCTGCAAGCAAAGGCGTTCGGCTTCAGCTGCGTCGGAACCGTCAGGGGCTCAGGGGCAGCGCGCTAGGGTGGTGACACTCGTGTTTGAGGACAGTGGCAGTGGTGTGCCTGCAGGCTGAGAGGAGAGCCAAGAGTTGCAGCATCAGCTAGGGCAAAGAGGGCGGGGGAGGGGGGCTCTGGAGAATGCTGAGAGCAGAGGGCGGAGACAGTCGGAGACCGGGAGAGGAGGAACCAGGAGTCTCAGGGCCGAGGGAGGTTCGCAGGTGCCGAGGTGGGTGGCTGGGCAAAATCAGGCTGTTACCGGTCACCAGGACGTGCAGGTTTCTGATCTGTTGGGTAATTTAAAGTTAATTTAAATTTTTATTTATTTATTTTTAAAATTGTATATGTTTGTTTTTTTCAGACAGAGGGGAGGGAGGGAGAAAGAAAGGGAGAGAAACACCAGTGGGTGCTTGCCTCTCATGCACCCCCTACTGGGGACCTGGCCCACAACCCAGGCATGTGCCCTGACTGGGAATCAAACCATCAGCCCTTTGGTTTGCAGGCCAGCACTCAACCCACTGAGCCACACCAGCCAGGGCCAATTTAAATTCTTACATGAAACAAGTCATTTCAAATACTTGGGCTAAAATAATAAAACTTGAATTTTCTCACAAAGGAAATTTTAAGACTTCAAGAAGAAAATGAGAAACTGAAGTCAAGGCTGAAGACCCTTGAGATACAGGTAACTGAGAGATAGCCCACAGACTCCTCGGGAGAGTCGCTTACAGACCGAGTCCTGAACGCGTTCTCTTTGCGCTCGGTTCCAGGCCACGGCTGCGCTGGAGGAGAAGGCGAAGCTGGAAAGCGCACTGCACGGCTTGCAGCTGGAGCAGGGAAACCAGCAGGTGAGACAGGGTTGGCCCTCTCTCTCACGTCCACTAGCTAGAGTTCCCAGTTCAAGGTCACGCCCAGTCACTGCCCCTCATGCCCCACCCACCCACCCCGCCACTCCCCTGTCACTGCTGTGCGCACCGGGGACCTCCTTGTCCAGGAGGGGCCAGGGAAGAAGCAGCGCCCGTCCCTCTGTCCATCTTCCAGGGCCAGCGACGGATCTCATCTCACCTGTCCTGGGAGCTCATTGGCGTGCAAGAGATTCTTAAATGTATTTTTTTAAAGTTTTGGACCTTTCACTTTGACATTCCAGTTACAGTGGGGAAAAAGGAAATGAAGAAAGGAAGAGTTTTTAGTTCATTGTATTTATATGTGGGCTTTATCATATAAAACTTACTAGTTTGCTTTCGGTGTGGATGATAAAATAGAAGCGGTTCACCTGTCGCGAAGCTTCACCCCCACCCATGTGTAGTGGTGCTGGTGCAGCAGCGGCGTCCAGGCCCGTCTGCGTGTGCCTCCGAGCGCCGGCCGCTCGGCCGCCGGAAGTCACTGTGCGTGCAGCCCTGCTCCTGCGGCCCTTCCGCTGCCAAGGCTGCGTGCTGCCTCGGGCCGGTCCATGGGCCACCCAAGCGAGTTTTCCGGGCAGCACCGGCTCTTCCGGTGGTGGTGGTGGTGTCGCTGTAAACGTCTCCTGAACAGTCCCCAAACCAGCTTCCTCGGGCTGTGTCACCCTTTCTCCATGGGCTGTGTCACCCTTTCTCCATGGGCCATGTCAAATGCGCACAGAAGCAGAGAGACTAGGATGCACCCCCGGGTGCAGACCGCTCAGCGTTACCAGTCGTCAGGGTGGCCTGTCGGACGTCCTGTTTACCTCTGCTGCCCCCCTGCCCCTGGTGTGCGTGAAGCAGACCCCAGATATTGCCGTAGATGCTTTTTAACTAGGGGGAACTTCTTTTATGGCTAAAAAGAAAAGGAAAATAACACAAGTTTTGATCATTATATACCAAGGACCACAGATTTATAACACAGAGCTAAATCCTCCAGAACAGCTTTATCATTGCCCAAAAGTAAAACAGTTACAAACATTTTTAGATTCTGGATTTGTTTTAAAAAGTCTTTTGTACTTCACTCCAATTTTACTTTTAAGATTTTGGCAAAAGCAAAGTCCATACACGCCTTCCTAGCTGCAGTGAAACCAAATCTTCCTAAAGGCCTGATCAGAATGAGTCGGGGGTTTTCCTTTCGCTGATACGACTGCTGCCACTTCACACTGAGCAGCCGCAGCCCCGTCTCCTGTGTCGTGTTAATACAACTGCTGCTTCCCGCTACGGATTTTATTTCGTCGGAACCAGGCCTAGGGAGAGCACCCAGCCGCTGCATCACGCCGACACAACCTGCAAATGTGCATGTGCACCAGTGTGAGACACCTAAACCCTGTAAACTTGCGAACCTTAAAACCAGCAAGCACAAATCGGGCTCTCATAACTCTCTATTGTAAGCAGTGATGAAGGTAGAGTTAAGATGTGAGTGTACTGATTTTATTCTTCGTGTGTGGCATTCAAACTTCTCCACCGGGATTTCTGTAAACGTGACTTTCCAGAGTAAAGCCCGTTTGCCGCCCCAGCTCTGAGACGCACGGCCGTGTCAGAACTGGGGTCTCTGCTCTCTCCTTTTCCCTTCGGAGTCCCGTGCTGCCCGTGTTTGGGAGTCAGTGACCTGTGCTCGGCCCCGAGCAGGTCACTGTGCATGGGGGCCGAAGGCGAGCCGGGCTTATTGGCAGCCCCCGGAGCCCAGGCCCATTCAGCCTGGGTGGGAGGTCAGCAGCCCCCAGAGCTGGGGTGCAGCTGGCTGGGGCAGGACGTCAGCAACCCCCGGAGCCGGGGCGCACCCGCAGCACAGCATCACGTGCCTTCATCTCCAGTGAAGGTGAATCACCGTCTAAAACAGCCACTACTTACAATGTCAGCACAAACTTACACTCACGTGTGATTTCTCATAGGATTTTATAAAGGCCCAGGACTTGAGTGACTTGGAAAGCACGGTTGCCGCTTTGAAGACTGAGTTTCAGAAGACACTGAGTGACAAGACGGAAAACCAGAAGTCCCTGGAGGAGAGTCTGGCGACAGCCAAGCACGACCTGCTCAGAGTTCAGGAGCAGCTGAGCATGGCCGAAAAGGTCAGCGGGGTCTGTAGGTGTCCAGTTAGCTGTGGACGCAGTAGAGGGGACAGGTGTGGCCAAGGGCAGGCGGGACAGCTCTGCAGAGTCACAGTTTTTCTCGAGGTGTTAGCCAACGTGTGTCCTCAGGATTTGTCCTCTCTGGGCACTAAGATCCTTCCGTCCTTGGCACCGAACACCTGCGACGGTGACAGTCTGCGCTCCCGTGCGTGGTGCGGCAGCAGGTGCTCCCACGGCGGCTGGCCCCCCGCCCGCCCCACCTCCAGCCTGGCAGGGGGGGGGCGGCTTTCGTTTTCAGAGGACTCTGTGGAGCGGCCTGGGTTCTCACTTCAGGGATTAGACGCTAAAGAATCTGGGAGCAAAAATGTAACTAATGTAAAAATCCCCCTAAAATACTGACACTGCTTTGGGGGTTGGAAAAAGATCATGCTTCTTATACCTGAAAATTAGTTTCCTGTCTCAAGTAGATTTCCCGTGTCTGGGGCGTAGTGTGTTTGAGTTCCTTGCTGACAACATTTTTGGAGAAATACTACTATTTTACTGACTTCGCATTTGAAAGAATGTATTTTTAAAATTTGCATACTCTTAATTTTACATGAGTATGCTTTTTAAACAAATCACAAAATAATACAGGCAGACTATCACTAAAATTAGAGCAAAAAAAAATGTACTTTTTCATCAGATTTGTTCTTTCCTTACCTATTTCGTAGCATTGGGCTTACATCTTTCACTGCAGGAATTAGAGAAGAAATTCCAACAAACGGCAGCTTACCGAAACATGAAGGAGATCCTGACCAAGAAGAACGACCAGATCAAAGACCTGCGGAAAAGACTGGCGAAGTAAGCCGTGCGGCCGGCCGGCCTCCCCGCCCTGCCTCCCCGCGGGTGGGGTCTGTCCTTCCAGGAACCGGAGCTCTTGTCCAGGGAGGGCCGGCCGGCTGCCCTCTCCTTGACCCACAGGCCCGCATTCGAGCACAGCGCAGTGTTTTAGGTTCCGCTAGACCTGTCTGCGGTGGGCCACTCCTGGCAGCGGATTCAGGTAGCGGGATGCCGCGCGGGAACACAGCCAGCCCGCAGGGCAGCACTGGGCGTCTCTCCTGCACGGCGTCCTGGCGGCACCCGGGGCCTGGTCGTGCCGAGCCCTCAGGAGAGAGTGTAGGTGCGAGAGAGAGAGGGACCCACGCAGATGGGTGCCGTGGGCGGCATGCCGAAGGGCCCATGCTCGCTCACACAGAACCAGGGTCCCTGTCTGGCCGTGTGGCCCCCAGGCAGGGACGAGTGCGGTTACAACAACTCGCCACACTGAGCAAAGCCCTCGTCGTGGCCACCACCACACATTAGGTTGGCCAAAAAGTGCGTTACTTTTTTCATTTTCACCAGTAACTTCATTGATTTGGATACTCGGAGTATGTGGGCTCTCTCCTGCTATTGGCTTCTGGTGGGCAGAGGCCAGGGGCGCTGCTCAGCATCTTCCAGTGCAGGAGACAGCCCCGCAGCAAAGAATTCTTTGGCCAAAATGTCAGTGGTTCCAGGGAACTTGGCAAACCACTTTTTTCCTCTCTAAGCGCAGTTTTAATCCTTATTTTAATGTAAGCTACGTACGATAAGTTAATACAATAAGCTAACACACACAAAACCTGGGTATCCTGCTCTGCAGAAGTGGTTTCCATAGCCACGTAGGGTTTTAGTCAAGCGCACCTTTCCACGATGAGCAAGTGCTAACAGATGTGCACAGAACGCTGCCCAAACGGTTAGCCGCCGCCCGCTTTTAAAGCAGCGCCATTTCTGTTACTGAAAAATTTTATTTTTATTTAGAAGGGAAATCTGACCTGGGGAAATGAGTTCCCTTAAAACTTGACAAATAGTATATTATAAGCCCCAAAGGATTTAAATCAAAAAGGCTTCAACACAGAAGCATCTGTGAAACTTTTCAGTTTCTCCCTCCCCTAAATCCCTCTCTTCACCGGAAGGAAAGACTATTAAACTATTACCTTAAGACAGATAAACACTCATAAAGGGTATTTTCTTCTATCATTTTCTCTTTAAAAGAAACACAAACCATTTCATTGTCTTTTAATAATCTCCCAGACTGCTGTGGTCTGAAAACTTGAGAGTGTTAGCCATCGTGTCTCAGCTCCCATAAACCCAAAGGCGCCGTCCAGACCGCACATTAAAAAGGCATGGCCTGCAATGGCTCAGACACACCTAACACACAAACACTGCTTCACCGTTCAGACCACCAAAAGTCCGACGGTTCTGCACGGCCTGCCAGGTCCTCCAGCTCACACCTGGCCACGAAAACCCAGCACGTGATTCGGGTGCAGCAGCATCAAGGCAGGCGGGCAGCGGCTCAGCTGCTACCCCAGAACCAAAGACACGACAGTAAAGGTGGGAAACTTGGTCTTCCCCATCTGTCACTCACCTGGCTAGTTGTCAGCTTTACTATGGAAAACATACAGTTTTTTTTTTTTTTAAGATTATATTTTTAGAGAGGGGGGAAGGGAGGGAGAAAGAGAAACATCAATGTGTGGCTGCCTCCATGCGCCCCCTACTGGGGACCTGGCTTGCAACCCAGGCATGTGCCCTGACTGGGAATCAAACTGGTGACTCTGGTTCGCAAGCCGGCACTCCATCCCCTGAGCCACACCAGCCAGAACCATACGGGTTATTTTTATATATGGTCTCTGCAGAAGATAATGAAGCTTCAGAAAGTACAGAAGTTGTCAAGATCTGGTTTGCTTCATCAAATGCTTTTCTAGCTCATTTCGATTCTTCATGTATAGTAAGCAAGTCTTCACCTCTCGCAAACTTCCTTGGATCTTTTCAAATCCAGAAGGAGATACCTTCAACCTGTACCCACCCTTGCCTCCCAGCTGACACTCACTGCCTTTCTGAGTGATGTCAGTGATGACCTCTGCAACAAGGCCTTGTCCACCGGCCCAGTACAAGGCTTCTGGTCACCCCCAAACCCATGCACCCTACATCGTAATTGTTTAGAAAACAAGTCTCTCCCTCACCCTGTCTGCCTTCTGCACCTCCAGTATCCGCCATCCCACCAGCCAGCCGACAGACCCCACCTGCTGCAAACCGCTTTTTACACATTCAATCAGTCACAGCACCTTTTCCACACACTGCACAAATCTTGTGGGTTTTTTTGCATTTCAGCTGCATTTTTACCTTTCTTAGAATAATAAAGTATAATATGCCAAAAATGTGGGATATTTTTCTTCCATCTTCAATATTAAAACGGCCACACAAAAATTCACCCATTTTTTTAATGCATGCTGATACGACAGCTGTCACGATACAACTGAACGAAATTGTTCTGAGTGAAGTTAAAGACAGCTGAGCGCTGCTGGAGCCACCGTCTGGGGAACACGAAACGGGCTCTTTGGCGGCCGCGGCACCTGCGGCGTGCTCGCGGTCCCGTCATCAGGGGCGTTTCTGCCGTCAGTGGCTTCGTCTGGAAACTCAGCTGACGTTCTGCCTTCGTTAGGGTTTCCGGGGAACAGCTGGGAGGTGAGTCCAAGGTCAGGTCTGTCCTGTGAGAAGGGGGCTAGTTACCCCCTTCACTCACACAGCGGTGTCGCTAGTGGTGGTGGTCTGATCATCTGGATGATTGTTGAATTTCTACGATGCTGTCGTGGGTCTGACTGCCGGACACAGAGACTCGAGTCTGAGGGGATTTCGGCAGTAAGCTGGTCTGTTCTCCCCGCTCCGGGCATGCCCTGAGTCACCTTCACAACGCTCCGTGCACGTCTGATGCCGACCGTAGCAGTGATTTCAAGGGGAAATGCAGCGTTCCTGGAATGGGCACTCGGTAACAATGACGACAACAAAGGTATTATATTACGCTCTTAATTTATGTCTTTCCAGATACGAACCCGAAGACTAAAAATGGAAGAAGATTTCCTCTGAAGCTGCCACACGAAACATGAGCGTACCTGCTGTTCCGCACCTTGGGCGTGTATTCTGAAGCGGTTGATTATATCCCCCCTCTCTGTTTTTCCCATGTTCAGGCTTGGCTCCTACCACGTAAAACTGGCGTGCCTGCCTGTCTTCAGGTGTCTGCCCGAGGAGCGCGAGCCTGGCTCGGGCAGGCCGCCCCAAACTCCCCTCCGCCGCGTGTCGCAGTGAGTCTTAGTTCAGACGCACTGAGGGTCCTTCACAGCAGGGAAGAGGTTTCCAGCGCGGGAAGGGGAGTGCTGTCCCTTTGCATTCGTGTGAAGAGTGCACCTCTTCAGTAAACATTAAAGCCAGCGGTCTCTGCACGCGTGCATCCCCCAGGGTAGATACAGGCATAGTGCTATGAACCATAGTTATTACAAATAAACCTTATTTTTAAAAACGAAACCTAGTTTATTTTCTCTATTTGATTATCAGATATATGAATTCTTTGGAAATGTAAATACTATGTATTATGGGCAACGCATTTACCACTTCCGAGGAAAATTAACAGTGAACGTGGGAATTTAACTTCTTGGGTCTGCCTAAATGCTGTCTTTCTCAGCAGGGGTTCAGGCTTTTTCTTGCAGCATAACTTACAAGAAAACTGATGGAGGAGTCGAGTACGACCTACACTCCGACCGTTGAGAAAGTACCTGGGCTCAGAATGAATGTACAGTGGCCCCCCCCCTTATCCACAGTTTCACTTTCCATGGTTTTATTTTTTTTAAGATTTTATTTATTTATTTTTAGAGAAAGGGGAAGGGAAGGAGAAAGAAAAAGAGAGAAACATCAGTGTGTGGTTGCATTTCTCATGCCCCCTACTGGGGACCTGGCCTGCAACTGAGGCATGTGCCCTGACTGGGAATCGAACTGGTGACCTTTTGGTTCGCAGGCTGCCCCTCAGTCCACTGAGCCACACCAGCCAGGGCAACTTCCCGTGGTTTTAGTTACCAGTAGTCAGCCTTGGTCTGAAAAGATCAAATGGAAAATTCCAGAAATAAATCTAAGTTTTAAATTACACCCGTTCTGAGTAGCATGAAATCTCACACGATGGCACTCCATCCCGCCTGGGACGTGAACCGGCCGTTTGTCCAGCGTGACCAGGCCGCGTACGCTCCCTGCGCGCGCACGGCGACCAGGTCGACTGTCACAGTGTCGCAGTGCTGGAGTTCCAGTCTCCCCTGTTTTACCCAATAACTAGTCCCAAAGGCAAGAGGGGAGGGACCGGCAGTTCGGACGGGCCGAGAGAAGCCGTGGAGTGCTTCCTCCGAGTGAGCAGGCGTGTGTCCAGGGGAAGAGCAGGAGATACAGGGGTCAGTGCCGGCCGCAGTTCCAGGCGTCTGCCGGGGCCTTGGGACCACCCCCCCACCCCCCACAGATGTGGGGGGACAGCTGCAATCTTTATATTTCAGTTTCCCCAATACTCTTCAAATTACTCGTTAATTAACACTTAAAAAGACTTAAACATTCCACCTAAAATCAGTCACCGGACCTCAGATGCGGCATCTGCCTGTAGTTTACTGTGTGCATCTCCAGTAACTGCATTTCCAGGAGGTTCTGATGACAGTGTTTCCATTGGTCCTGCATCCTCCTGCGTGATTTTAGATGAGTCATTAGAGGTCAGGCATCGTGTCTGCGGCCGTGTGATGCAGCGACACACTTTATGGGTCATAAGACCAAGTCCTTAAAGCACTAGTACCTCAGAGGGAGAGCGCGCACCTGTGCCACAACGTCAGCACATACCTGCTGTCCGCACTTGCGGAGGCAGAGCGTCACGCCCCGAGTGACCACTGTGTGCCCAGAGAGGTCCCTCCGCTCCCACACGGGAAGATGTGATTCGCCCAGGACAGTGTGCTGCTCAGAGGGTAAGGCTCGTGGTTTTTATCGAAGCTTTGAACCCTGGCTTTGGCGGTGTTGTTTCCTTGTGGGCTGCGTGTTGGGATATTGAAGGAACAGATGACAGGAGGTGAGATAGCCCCCTGCCCCACGATAATATGGAAAGCGGCCTTTAAAAGGCGGCCCCATTGGAGAAGGGCGGGAAGGGCGGGAAGGGCGTCCCAGCCGGCATTGGCTGCGTGTTCACCGCCCCGCCCCCCCCACCGTGTAGGTCTCCCGTCAGTTTCGGCGGCCTTGTAGGGCCTCCTGTCTCCCCTCGCATTTCTTTATCCCCAAATTACTGCTCCCTGAGGATCGATGCCACTGGGCGTGGGCCGGGACCGGCTACAATTCAGAACCAGAACTCTTGCCGAGACGGCAGCTGCGTCCTGCAGAAACCGCTCAGTTGCTTTCTCCCCGCGGCCGGCTCAGTCTGACGTCCACGGGGGAGGAGGGTACGATGGGAAGCTGTGAGTGTGAGTGGAGTTGGTGTTCCCGTTCGGTCACTAATTCAGAAGTGTCTCTGAAACCTCAGCCCCAACTGTGTGCCCCATGAAGACAGACCATGTGACATGCTCTGCCATACATCAACATGATGGTTTCTCACATATAAATACCTTTTACGCCCTGCTTTTGTCATGTGTGTGTGTGTGTGTCATGCCCTTAGCAAAATGCAGTTGCACATTTACATTTTTTGAATATTTACCTAGTTTTAGGATTTATCTCATTTAACTAAGAAATAAAAGCCTTTCTAGTCCACATACTGTGGGTTTCTAGGACCGGCGTCCCAAGCCCTGGCTGAACTCTCGCTGTGTCTCCAGCTGGAGGGAGGGGCTGCGGGGGCGGCTGTCGTGACCCAGCTTCAGTCGGACGGAACAGTTCAAGGCTCCTGCTGAATTACGGCTCAGACCTCGGCTTGACCAGAATAAATGTGAAGGGTGTGTGTTCTTCATTTCTTCTGTTCAGGTGACATGCTGTTCTGAGAAATACATTACATTTTGATTGCATGTTAAATAAATGTTTATGGTCACATGCTTATGTCTTATATAACCCTTTATAAGGAAAATATTTCTCTGCATTGAATTTGTAATCCTGGTTGATAAAGCCTTTGCTGTTTATTATTTGCATCCTGGTGAGTTGCAAAGGGTTTCCAGAGTTGTTTGTGTTCTTAAATGCCTGCAGCTTGTAGACACGGCGGACCACAGAAACTTGGCATTAATTTCCTGGTCGGTGTCGGCGCTCCTAAAGCTTTGCCATCAGACATTCAAGGCACCGTTTCTCTCATGTAAGGTCTTCTTTCAGAAACAAAAGCCATCTTGAGAAAATATTATTTAGTATTTGGATGGTAGTATTTAAACAAAACAATTCACAACAGTATATAGAAAAGAAAGCTTAAGTATTTTACAGATAAAAAAACTACTGATGTTAAATCAAAATTGGAATTTGAAAATCTTTCACAATTTTTCAAAGTAACACGGGGCCTACTATCAAATTCACAGCTTATTAAATGGGTTTTCCTGAGCACTTAGGAAAGAAACCACGGTCACCAGGAGCCAGCCCGGGTCTCCCCGGCAAGAAACCACAGCAGACTGCACTGGTCGTCTGGGAGAAGGAGGCACTGTGTCCGGGTTCCCGCCAGGCGCCTGGCCGTGACCTCACGCCAACCTTGCTGAGAAGCGTCTTCTCGGGTCTCCCACATGCGGGCTCAGGGCGAGGGCTAGGGTGCCGGTGGTTCATCTGGGAAGTGACTCCCGGAGTCCCGTGGGAGGCTGAGGAGTGGGCAGCTGGGGCTCACTCAGCCTGCCGGGACCCCCCGAGACTCTGAATAAAAAACACGTCCACGCTCCCCCACCGCCTGTTCTCGACCTCACCTCGCCCCAGCCGGCAGTTCTGCCGGTCGGTCGGCGTTGCTTGCCCAGTGAGGGGAGCCAGACCCTCCTCTCTTGAGCATCTGAGCCCCGGACGTTTGACCCGTGACATGCTGCCGTTGTGAAGCCTTTCACAGCTGGGAGTCCCAGACATGGACACGCCACCAAATGAGTCCAGACAGAGGCCTTACACCTTTTACCGACATGAACTCAAAGCAATCACAGATCCAAATATAAAATGCAAAACTGTGAACCTCTTAGAAGATAACCCAGGAGAAAATCTAGACGACCGTGGGCACGGTGATGCCTTTTCAGATGTGACGCCAAAGGCCCAGTTCCTTAAAGAAAGACTAGAGAAGCTGGACTTCATTCAGATGAAAAACTTCTGAGGCTGAGAAGACAAGCCACGGACTGGGGGGAAATATTTGCAGAAGACACATCTGATAAAAGACTGTTCTCCAAAATACACAAAGAACTCTCAAAACTCACCAATAGGAAAATAAACAACCTGATTTAAAACTGGGTCAAAGAGCTTAACAAACACCTCGAGAAAAAAAGACCTACAGTGGGGGCAGAGAAGCACAGGCGAGGGCGCTCTACGGCACGTCAGCAGGGAGCTGCCGCCACACACCTGTGGGAGCGACCGAACTCAGGGCACCCGCAACACCGGCTGCTAACGAGGAGGCGGAACTCCCACCACACAGCCCAACAACTGCACACCTTGGCATTTACCCACAGGAGCTGCAAAACGTATGTCCATTCAAAAGCCTGCACACAGATGTGTGCAGCAGCTTCATTCCTAATTGCCAAAATTTGGAAGCAGCTGAGCTGTTCTTCAGTAGGTGAACGGGTAAATAAACTGGTCCATCCAGAAAAGGGGGTATTACTCAGCACCAAAGAGAAATAAGCCATGAAACCATGAAGGGCACACTAGTAAGTGAAAGAAGCCAGTCTGAGAAGGTTCCCAGGGCTTGGGGGGAGGAGGAGGCACACACAGGCGGACCACGAGGATTTTTAGGGCAGTGAAGCTACTGTGCGTGGTGCCGTGATGGTGGATACACGTCTCCGTACATTTATCAGAACCCACAGAACACCTGGCTGGCGTAGCTCAGTGGATTGAGCGTGGGCTGCGAACCAAAGTGTCGCAGGTTCGATTCCCAGTCAGGGCACATGCCTAGGTTGCAGGCCATGACCCCCAGCAACTGCACATTGATATTCCTCTCTCTCTCTCTCTCCCCTTCCCTTCCCTCTTTAAAAATAAATAAATAAAATCTTTTAAAAAACCCCACAGAACATGCAGCACCAAGAGTGAACCCCAGGATGAACCGTGGACTTCGGGGGTCACAGTGTGTCCATGTGGGCTCGTCAGTGGTCACCAAGGTTGCATCTGGTGGGGGAGGCTGTGTGTGGGGGGCGGGGAACGGGAGAAATACGGGAACCCTGCACCTTCCACCCGGTTTTGCCGTGAACCCGAAGCTGCTCTGAAAAAACAAAGCCCTAAACACAGTCCACCCCCACACTCCGCGTGCCTTCCCTTCGGCCGTCTTCCCCAGACCGTCCTGTTTTCAGCGTTCCGCACTTGTCCTTCCGGGCCCCGGCCCTCCGTGCACACCACTCCCCACTCCCAGGGTCCCCGTCTGTTCCTCCCGCTACCCCTTCTCCCTCCACACCACGTGGGTCCTGGCGCGGCTGGAGGTGCTGCTGCCCCCCCCGGGGAGGTTTCTGCCCAGCGCCGCCTCTCAGCGCCGGGTGGGATCCTGGAGCAGCAGCAGCCCCTGGGGACTCGGACCCAGATGCTGAGCCGACCCATTCGTTTGCCACACCCAGCCCTTTTTTCCTTCTCCGTGGCTTCGGTGTGAGCTGAGGGCAAGACACCAGTGCGACACCGTGGAAGTCGTAGACCAGCTGCCGGTGCAATTTGCTTGTGCCCTCTGGACCTTCTGGGCCCCACTCCTGGGGTGCCATGTGTATTTCACTGTGGGTTTGGTGACGTGTCTGCCTGACCTCATGACTCAGTGGTTCCGACGAGACACCGCTCATCGTGGGTGACGCAGTCTCTATGCAGACCCGGTAGCATGCCAGGAGCTGCTTTTCGGGGGGCGGGGTGGGGGGGACAGTTTGCTGCCGCCTTGCTCCAGAAGCTTCTGCACAACAGCTCTCCAGTGGGGACTCGTCAGCATCTTTATCACAGGTGCCTCTCACACTGGGGGGTCTTGTGGGATGTGGCCCAAGTGGCGGGACGGCTTGCACTGCAGCCTAAAGCACAGAGGATGTCCTCAGACCTGGCAACCTTCTGAATGACCCGGTCAGGGTGGTGTGTACACCCGGGACATGGTGCTGCCTCTGCTTTGGACCAGGAGGAGTGGTGGGGTGGGAAAAGCATTTTGAGTCTAAAATAAGCCTTTTCTCCTGGGCTGGTATGGCTCAGTGGATTGCGTGCCGGCCTGGGAACCAAATGGTTGCCGGTTCAATTCCCAGTCAGAACACCTCTGAGTTGCAGGCCAGGTCCCCAGTAGGGGGCGCGTGAGAGGCAACCACACATTGATGCTTCTTCTCTTTCTCCCTCCCTTCCCCTCTCTCCAAAAATAAATAAAATCTTTAAAAAATAAAATAAGCCTTTTCTGAAATAGCTCTTAACTCTGCAGACCAGGAAATCAAGCGAAGGGTCGGCCAATTCAATTACATATATTCATCCCAATATCCACTCAGGAACCAGCAATCAACCACAGATGATTGCCCCAGGGCGCCTCCTCGGGACTCAGCCTCTCCCATCGACGGCCTCTGCGACTTAGCACCGACTGGGGTCTGGGGGCGGAATGAGAGGCCGCGGTTGCCCACTGCGGTGGCTGACGTCAGGGTCTCGCTGGACAACAGTTTGTTTGGTTTGGTTTTGTAACTCCATGACTGTGGGCTGCCCGTTGGGCTCATCGCTGGGAACTCCATCGTCCCTTAGCCGGGTCCTTGGCCCCTGGTCGCCATTCCGGCCTTGCACCTCTCTCTCCCTCTCTCCCTCTCCCTCCCTCTCCCTCTCCCTCCCTCTCCCTCTCTCCCTTTCTCTCCCTCCCTCTCTCTCTCTCCCTCTCCCTCTTTCTCCCTCCCTCTCTCCCTCTCTCTCCCTGCCCGTGGGTGGGTTTTCCCGCCCTGTGATCAGCCCTCCTAGGGCGAGGCCCCTCTGACCTTCTGCCGCCCCCGCCCCCCCGCCCTGCGAGGCAGCGCAGAGCCCCCGCCTTTAGACACACCGCCGTGGGTGAGCTCCCAGGAGCCGCTGCACCAGTGTGCGGGGGCTGCCCGCCTGTGTCCTCGCCACAGGGCCAGTGCTGGGGAAAAAAGAACTCCCCCAGCCCCCCGCATTACAAACGCAGGCCCTCCCATCCTAGTTCCCACAGGGCACCATCCTCCGGATCCATGCCCGCACACGCCTTCCCAGCTGCCGCCTGTCCACCCTAGCCAGGCTCTTCCGCTCCTGGGGGTGGTGGGGGAACAAGTCATTCCCCACCGCCCGCCCCGCCCCACCCCAGCAGGGCAATGTTGCTCTACCCAGGCCAGGTCGGCATGCACCCCTACCTACCGGTTCCGGGCAGTGAGGGGGAGTGGGGGCAGACCTCGGGGAGGACAAAGGGTATCTTTCCAGTCTCTCCTCTCGAGAGAGGCCTTTGAAGGACTGCCAGGCAGGGCAGGCTGCCCTTCTCTACCGTGGGGTCACGAGCCACTGGCGAGACCCGAGGGTTCGGGGGAAGCTGGGGTGTCCAGATTCCTGAGGACGTCTACCCGAGCGGGCCCCTCTCCCGTCTCCGAGCCCCATTCCTCCCCAATCAGAGCCCTTGCTTAAGCAAAGGAGACTTTTGAGTGGTGTGACTTCTGTCCCCTGTGTCCCTGGACCACCCTAACCATCCGATCTTGGCCTGATTCTCAGAACATGGTGCCCTCTGCATGTAGGTGGCATGGGTCTCTTCACACGCTGCCATGTGGCATTCTAGTTGTCACAGCATATGCTGAGGGGACAGGTGTCTAGTCCGCACCCGTCACTCTCTTCCTTCACCCCAGTCCATCCCGGGGAGAGGTATCACCATCGCGCTCACCGTCAGCGGGGAGACCCTACTGCCACCCGGCTTCATCCGGGGTCTCACCCCGAGGGACTGTTTTCTTGGGCCACTTCTGGCCTCTGCTTCTCTAGCTGGGCTCCCCTAAAAGCAGGCCCTGAGACGAGGGTTTTGGTGCAAGTAGTTTATGTGGGAGGTGATGCCAGGAAGCACTTCGAGGGCGTGGGGCCGGGGGGCCCAAGGGGGAGACAGCCGGGAGAGCGGGTCCCCGCCGCGGACCTGCATGCTCAGGTGTTGGGGGCCAGGGCGAGCTCCGAGTCGTCACCTGCCAGGTCCACATGCTGTCCCTGGGATGTCACCTCCGGGCCCCATGGTGCCTGGGCTGGGTCTGCTCCAGGGGCCAAGAGAGGCCCCAGGTGCAGAGACACCGAGAGCCCTGGGCGGCCCCCTGCGGGCTGTGGGGCGAGCATGTGTCCACGATGACCTGAGAGCACAGGACGACAAAGGCCACGGACGTTCCGTGCCTGCTCCCTGTACTCACTGACCCAGGGCTGAACTCCCACGGGAAGAAATCACAAACACCCTTCAGCCTTGCCGGCCCGGCACGCTCCCACGGCCAGGCCACAGCCGCCCTCACAGAGTGACGGCTCCAAAGAGCATGACCCCCCACCCCGGGCCGGGACCCAGACGAGACCCCGTCCTCGTGACTCGGGCCCAGGCAGGGGCTCGGTCCAGGTGTTTGTGACGCCAGACTCCTGCTCCCTGCACAGGCACCGCTGAAGCCGTGAAAAACTCGGGGTAGGTTGTCCCCAAGTAGGTACTGCCTCTAAATGAATTTTCTAATACTGAAGTTTCTCCGTATACATGACCACAATTTTAAAATTAGCTATTAGAGCCCTGGCTGGTGTGGCTCAATGGACTGAGTGCGGGCCTGCAAACCAAAGGGTCGCCGGTTTGACTCCCAGTCAGGGCACAGGCCTGGGTTGTGGGCCAGGTCCCCAGTAGGGGGCGCGTGAGAGACAGCCACACACTGGTGTTTCCCTCTCTTTCTCCCTCCCTTCCCCCCTAAGAAAAATAAATAAAATCTTTAAAATGTATAGTAGCTATTAGAAAAACCTTTACTATAGGTCATAACTTCCTGTCCTCTTCAGCGGTGAGTCATAAGCATGATTTGATCTTTTCCTGGTGACTCCCAGTCGCCACAACTCTGTCCCACTGATACTTGTAATGGCGACCATCCTGCAATGGCCTCAAGGGTTCCTGAGCTGTGGAGAGCTGGTTGCCCCTAGAATAAGTGCTTTACAACCATTGTGTTTTTTTTTTTTTTTGAGCTACCATCTCTGATTGTATGGTTTACCCAGGCCCACCTAACGCGGAGAGATTTGATACGATCTCTGGGGAGGAACGAAAGGGGCTGTGGGAGGAGGTTGCCCAAGGCAAGGGTAAGAAGCCTAAGACTTTTCTAGCTGGGCTGGCTGAGAAGCTGCATGCCTCCAGCGCTTGCACGTGGGATTATGGGCTAGAAGCTTTGAAATAGAAGAAGGGCTCTCTGGCTCCCTGGCTCTTCTCCCTGGAGGATGCCTGGGTGATGGCACTGTGGCTGCCTGCGCTTCCCCATGGACGGTATTTTGGGTGGGAAGGAACTCCGGGTGCAGCCTGGCAGAGGGGGGTGGGGCTAGTCCTCTTTGGGTGTCCCAGGGGGGATGGGCTCTGAGGCAGAAGTCTGCCATTCTCCCAAAACTGTGTGGCTTTTGTATCTTACATTGTTTAGTTTGCAAACTAACCCTATTGAAGACGATTAAATCTAACAGAGGAATGATAGGAGGGCTCAGGTGGGAAAGAGTTTAGCCTTTAATCCATAGCTTTAAGTGATTAAAGCTGCGACGAAAGAGTTAAAGTGTTTAGCCTTAACGGATGGGCTTAAGTGACTAATGTGGTGGAAAGCTCTTATTCCAAAATCCTGAAGCCTTTGAATTGTGACGACGCCCCTCCTCTGTCCCCAAACCTTGGCCTCTGGAATTCTGCCTGGAGGGTGTCGGCGGGCAGCGGGCCCCCAGTGGCTGTCCGGTAACACACCTGTGTCCTTTCCTGTCTGGCTGATAGCTAACCCTCTGGTTCTGATCGGCGTGCCAGTCTCTCCTGTGGTTCCTAGTGGGGTGTGGGCTTGGAAAATGAAAAGAGGAGCGCGGTAGAACTCCGTGCGCCCCCAGAGGGGGGCCTGGGGACTCCTCCTCTCCGAGTGGCACTTGAGCTCAGGCAGCGGCCTGTGCTGTGGCTGTTGTAGGGTGCATTCCCGGAGAACGTCAGGTGGGCAGCTTTGTCGCGGACATTGCAGCGTCCAGGTAAATGGTTTTGGATGCGTGAGATGTGTGTGTTTCATCTCTGTCTCTCGCCTCCCTGCCCTGACTGCGGCCCCTACTTCCCTCGAGCCCAGTGTTGAACAGGCATGGTCTTCGGAGGCACCCTGGCCTCACTCACAGTCCCTGGGGGAGGGGGGACACTTGGAATATTTCACCAAGAAAGGATAATGTCTGCAGTATTCTGTACTAGCCTAAGGAAGTTCTTTTCCATCCCCAGTTTGCTAAGAGCATTTGTAAAACTTATAAAGGGGTGTTGAATTTTGCTAAATGCCTTCCCTGGGTCTGTTGAGATGGGGACATAATTTCTCTCTCTTTTGTTTGTTTCTGTTAATGTCATGAATGACAACAGTTAATTTTCCAATGTTAAACTGTCCTCAGAGACCCGAAACGTTCTCCACTGGGTCACAGCGACGTGTGCTTGTCAGCACCCTGGGCCCTGCAGCCGAGGGCTGAGGAGCAGCTGTTTTGTCTGGGCAGAACACCTTGCGATTATCTGGGAAGACAGAGGCCTGGAGGCTTGGGAGGGGCTGCGGTGGGGGTGGGGGTGGGGGAGGGGTGCGCTCCGCCCGCCTGCTTATCTTCCTGGGAGGGCTCCGCTGCAGTTCTGCCCAGCTCAGGGCAGTGCTGCACAACCGAAACTTCCCGCCCCCGAGACTCCGCCCCTCAGCTGCGGGGCCTCCCGCAGCCCAGGGCGCGGTCACCTGCCCCCTTCTGTTCGGTGGTGCCTTTAGGGTGCCTGGGAGGAGGCCCCAGGGCGCTGGCCCTTGTGGCTAACTCTCTTCCTCTGATGGCCTAAGGAATACATAAATACACCGCCTGAGTGTGGAAGTGGTTCACTGTATTGTCACCGTCGGACCCAGCGGCCTGGGCCTTGCCCTGGCGGCTGCTCTGTCCCCGGCAGGAATAAAGGTCGAGGGCCCCCAGCTCCTGAAGCGTCACTGGCCACAGGCCCTCAGCCCAGCTAGAGGGACACCCCACCCACGTTCACAGTCCCCTCCTGGCAACTGTACCCGGCAGCCGTGGGTGGAGAGCACAGAGTCCCAGCCCTCTCCCCGCAGCGTGGGACCGTGCTGGAGTGCGTCCCGCCCTCGGAACTGCCCACAGCTCGAGAGATGGCCACGGGACCTGCCCGGCGCCGCCCCTTCCCCACCAAGGGCCCTCCCTCACCGAGGGTCCTCCACGCCCACCCCGGCGCCTACCGCTCTGCATGAGTAAAACCAAGTCATTTTCAGGCTCCGGTGCCTGCTCTGTGCCGGGCACTGGCGTCTGAAACGCATTGTGAACAAATAATGATTTGTGCCCTCATGGAACTAGCAGGGAGGGAATATAGAAAATAATAAACAGCAACAAATAAATCACATAGTAGGTATGTTAGTTTCCCAGGGCTGGAGTAACCAATGACCACAAACTTTGTGGTTCAGCACAACAGAAATGTGTGTGGATGGACCTGGAGAAAGAACATGGCGCTCAGTGAAATAAGCCGGTCAGAGAAAGACCAGTACCATGCGATTCCACGCGCATGTGGAATCTGATGGACAAACGGAACTAACAAGCAAAACAGAGACAGACTCATAGATGGAGAGCAGGACGGCAGCTCGTGGGGGGTGGAATTAGGGGGTGGGGGGACTGCGCAAGAAGGACTCACGGACACGGACAACAGTGTGCTGATCGCTGTGGGGAGGGGGTGTAAGAGGACTAAATAGTAACGGGGGAAAAGCACCATAAAGATCAAGTTAAAACAGAAATTTATTTTTGTGCAGCTCCAGAGTTGGATGGCCCCAAACAGCTTCAAATTCTGTAGAGGAAAACTGGCCCAGTGAAAAGTGGAAGACAGTAGCACGCTTCTCCCCACAAAACACCGGTGCGGACACGGGAGGCAGCAGCCAGGCGCTGGCGGCCTTGACCTCCCGGGCTGCGGGAGCATTCCTCCGTCGCGTGGCCTCGCTTCCTCTGCGAGCACCTGCAGAACGTCCGTGAAAGCTGGCTGCACCCTGGACCGTAAGGCAGGTCTCAACAAAGGCCCGTGGACGGAATCAGAGAGTGCGTTCCACTGGAAATTCGCCGTCCGTACCATCGGAGTGAGTGTCCCCAGCAGGGAGAACACTCGCATCGCAGGCACTCGGAGCCCGGGCGGGTCCCCCATGTCGGGCGTTAAACAAAACTGAAACGCCACAAGGACAGACATTATGGTTCCATCTGCATGAAGTTCAAAACCGGGCTACGTTTTCAGGACGTGTGGACAGAGGCTAAAACCATAAAGAAAGGGGTGGCTAGTGGGGTCCCGGAAGGGCACTGGCCACCCCTGCGACAGCCGGCAGGGACGCTGAGTGACCACGGAGAAGGTCTGAAAACAGGGACTTCGGTCCCCAGCCATACCTCCCCGATCACGCCGACCTCATCTGAAAACACAGGGACTCCCTTTGTCTGGGGGGAGCATGACCGAGAAACCTCAAGGAAACGGGGTTTGGAGGGAAAAGCGAGGGGCTGGGAGGAGGGATCCGGAGGCTACAATGGAACATACAGAGGAGGGGGAACACCATGCACCCACGGCGAAAACAGCAACCTAAGAAACAGCCCCGCTGAGAGTTAGGCTGGAGGGGATCTCGGCTTTGGGGCGGCCGGAAGACAAGGAAAGGGGAGGCGGAAATGGCCCTTTGTCCTCACTTGGGCTGTGGCTACGAGCACCAGCATTCTAGCCGTGTGCCCCACTGCACGTGGGCAGCCGCTTAGGTGCACGTCATCGTGTATGAAGTACTGAGCACATGAAAAGCACAATTGGCGGAGCCGGACGAAGGGTCGCTCGGGTGGTTGCACGTTGGGGAAGGAGGACAGGCGAGGCCGAGGGGCAGTTTCAGAAGCACCGAGTGCCCCGTGATACCCGTCGGGCAGCGTCCGCCCAGCACAGCCACCCCCAGAGCGCTTGCCAGCTGCTCCGGGCAAGGCGGCACCCGAGCAAGCAGGGAACGGGTTCCAGGCTCCTCCGGTTCAGCAGAAGAAATCTGTACTGCATTTGCAACCACATTACCTTGAAGGTTTTGGGTTTCTTTTTTCTCTCTTGACCCTGAATGCATTTTAGGGAAGACATGGAAAAAAAAACGGTGGAAACTCAGGCTTTAGGGACAATGGGACAGGGAGGGGGATTCTGCAGACGTCGATAAAATAAACGCAGAGAACTAGTGAGAAGGCTCTTCCCCCAGCCCCGGCCCCCGAGGGAAAAGGGAGCCTCGCCAGCCACCGCGAGCAGCGTCACAAAGCCAGCGTTCAAGAGACCCCGCAAGTGTGACACTTGGCCGGAACCCGGCACTGGTGCTTTAAGAGCTCAACAGATGACTCTGACGTGCAGCCAGGACGGAGACCCCAGTGCACCCCTGAGACTCCAAAGTGCCTACCCACCCCTGGAGGTCTTGTTAAAACCAGGCTCTGGCTCAAGAGGAGGGGGCGGGCCTGGGAATCTGCATTCTCGCCTGCCCCCGGGTGCGGTCTGTGCTCCTCCACAGACCCCGTGTCGACACCGAGAGACAGAGGGGATCTGATATAACTTGAACGATGGAGCTTGTGAGGCAGCCCCGCGTGCCTCCTGGCAGATGGGGTCCCGAGGGCCCGTCCTGCTGCGAGAGGAAAGAACAGGCTGGCCCAGGCCAGCGGGACACCGGCACAGTCCTCAGGGGCCGCTGACCGAGGCAGCGCTGCCCCAGGGACACTCTGACCCGGGAAATATTTTCACAGCGCCCCGTCTGTTTTTCTGCACCAGACTGCGCCTTCTCGTTGGCCCTGACCGCCTGTCCCCCTGCAAACACACCTGAGGGGCAGGGACACGCTCAGCCAACACCAACAAGAGGAACGGGAGGGTGCGTCCCTGCTCTTGGCCAGGGGTTTGTGTGGCACGTGGCCGAGTCTCCCTGACGCGGGGGCGGTCAGCTGAGTGGTCGTGGGGAGAGGCCGCAGTGTTTCCCACATCAGTTCGTTCCTGCATCTGTCCCATCCGACCTGAAAAACAGGTCTGCGTGTCCCATCGGGGCCTCTCTGGACGAGGCCCCCTGGGCGGTGTTTACCCAAATCAGTCACTCTGGAAACATGAGCACTGGTGCCCAGAAAATCCTTGTCAGGCTGCTCTGTTGAAACCATTTTCCTTTGGAAGGGGCACATGGACACAAGGACACAGCGTGTCCCTTTTATTTATTTCTCCGCTGTGCCTCCCTGTCTCCCGGAGCCCCGAGTGATTCCCAGACAGTGTTGGTGAAATGCCCGTGTGTACATGCAAACGTGCATTTCCGCACGCGCCTGCGGTGTTTCAGGTTTGGGCTTCTTTGCTCTCAAACCTTAGACTGCTTGTCCTTTTCTCCTGTTTACAGCTGTCACAGCGTCCCGTCCCGTTGGTGTTCCCGTGTCTCAGAGCAGGGCGGGACGCAGGGCCAGAGCCAGCAGCTGCCACCCCGGGGCCAGCTCTAAAGGCCACCCTGCCCCCAGGCCTGGCCAGTGGCTCCTTGTCATCCTGGGGCCTCTCTGCCTCTTGTCAGATTTGCCCGAGAGTCCAAATGGCCTGGAAGTGTTCCGTGACGAGGGCTGGTACGCCCTCCAGTTTTGCTCACGGAAAATGTAAACCTGGAAAGGTCATACCCGTTTCCCCCGGCATGGCCCAAGCCAGTGGGGAGTGCTGTGTGGTACAGACCATATGCAGCCCGCAGTGGGCACGCTCCGGGGGGACAGGCGGTGTGAGGTGACCCGCTGTGAGACAATCAGACAAACCCTGAGTGGAGGACGTTCTGCAATGTCAACAGTCAGCCTGGTCTCCTCGGGAGTTAATGTTGTGAAAATTTTAACAATGGAAACCTGTCCCCAAAGCACCTCTGTTCGTAACCGCCAGATGCAGCGCAGGAACGCTGCCTGGACCCCAGCGAGCTATCGGAAGCATCTGGGGACAACCTGAAATGTTTACGTGGCAAACGTTCACAAAGGCTACAGTTACTCACCACCTTAGAACATTTTAACCCTTACAACTCTCCTAAGTTACCTGCTGGTCGGCCTGTTCAGGATTTAAGTCTGCCTCGTTTTCTCAAAATCCCACAAATTAAACACTTCTCGCAGTGAGAACTCTGACGTGATTAAGGGCATCACGATGATGATGACGATGATGACGACGACGATGGACCTTGATGTACTCGTATATTTCTTTCCCTTTTAAAAAATCCTACACAGGAACCACTGGGCTGCATGAATCTGTGGTGGGAGGTGCTGAGCTCTTAGTACTTTAATTATGGCCCTGTCCCAGTTTCCCTCTCTCTCCTCCTAGAATTCTAGGTCAGCATCTAGGAGACTCTATTTCCCCCACATGCCGTCTTTATATGCCTTTGCCTTTTCATACGTTGGTCTCCTCATCTCTCCGTGCAGTGCTCCAGAAAAATTCCCGCTGGCCTATCTCTGAGTTCATTGAATCTCTCCTCAGTTGTGTCTGATCCAGTTTTAAACCCGCCCACTGAGCTTCCCATTTCAAGTATCGCCTTTTTCATTTCTAGGAGGTCCATTTGGTTCTTATGGTAACGATCCATACTATTTTTACTTCCTTGATGTTTCCTCTTCATTCTCCACGGTCATCTACCACAGATGGATGCAGGAATGCCCAGGTCCCCCACCTGAGGGCAAGCTCATCGGCTTCCTCTCGTAGTCCTATGGATGCGGGCGTCCTGTCTGTTGAAGCTATTTTATGAGTTGTACTCAACGTTGTGGGCCGCACGTGCACGCACGCACACACACGCACACACACGCACGTACACAGTCCATAGTGCCAGGGAGAGCAGGGATGGCGGTGGGAGAGCAAGGAACAGGCGCTCACCCAGGAAGGGGCACCCAACCCAGAGGGGTGTCCTTCGGGTGTCCTGTGGCTGTCTAGCCATTTGCATGGCTCTCAGGACTTCGGATAAGCTGTCAGTGAGGGCGGGGGGGGGGGGGGTTGGAAAGGGAGAGGGGCTGGAACCCTGGGCCGGGGCCACGGGACTTCCACCAGGGATGGCCCCACGGGGGGCAAGCAGCAGCAAGGCCCTGCTGAGGTCCCTGTCTCGTGTTTGCACTGCACGCAGCTCTGAGATTGTTCCAGAACCCCTCACAGCAGTCATGGGATCCCAGAGGTCCTCGAGTTCGGGTGGCACACGGCTGAGAGACAGTGACAGGGACTGGGGACACAGGTGGGTGGGAGGGGAATGTGAGGAAACAGCCCACCCTGGGGTCCAGGCCGGCAGGAGGCACTGAGGAAACGGGGGCTGGAGACAGGACCCAGTGGGGTCCCCGTCCCAGGAGACGAGAAAGGCAGCGGGAGGCGCTGGGGGCTGGGGTGCAGAAGAAGGTATTTGCGTTTCCCACCTTGCATCTGGCATGGCTTTGAGAAGCTACCGATGGCACTTCCTCAGCATCCCACACTCACGCACATGTTCATGCATACATGCAAATGCATACATGCACACATGTGTATGCACACACACACACACCCCTGAGTCAGGGCTCCCCCGGGCTGTTGGGAGGACACTCCTCTGCCCCTCCCGAGCGGGGCCGGTCCCCCAGCATCCCCAGTGTTGCCTCGCAGAGGGAGAGCGAGCGGGCACCTTGGCCAGCAGGGTGGGAGGACGGCCCCATCCACAGGCTCTGTCCGGAGCCCCAGCCTGGCAGGCCCCGGCACAGAGTAGGTGGCAATAAAGACTGGACCGTCTGCGGAAACACCCCGAAATTTGGATGTCACGGGGCCGTCGGGGCCGTGGGACAAGAGCGTGAATTTTATACCCAAGTGCTCAGATCCCACCGCAGGGTTCTCCTGCGTGGACTACCCTTTACTGAGGCCCAGCTGGGAGCCCCGCACGTGGGGGCGGGAGGGGAGCTGAGGAAGGCACGCTGCAGCCTCAGGGCAGAGGGCACGCGTGGCCTGCCCTGCGGGGCAGCACAGACAGCCTCGGAAACCACAGGTGCACACCAGGCTTGGGGGCATCTGCTGCAGGCAGGGTGCAGGGTGCCGGGGCTTCTTAAAAAGGGGGCTCTGTCACCTGGGTCGAGAAGGCCAGACAGGCCTCTCGGGGGAAGAGAAGCAAGGAGGTGTCCCTGGCTGCAGCACCTGCCCAGAAGTATGGAAATGTACGTGCTCCAGGAGGTGAAAAGTCTAGCTTCTCCGGGAGCCTAGGTGAGCAAGGGTCAAATTCCCCGGGGCCCGATTAAAAATGGAAATTCCTCAGGGCTTTATGGACCAGGCTGAGCACTTTGGACTTTACCTCGTGGGGAAGTGGGAGCCACTGAATGGGGGCAGGTCGCCGTGGGTTCCCTGGGGTAAGCACGCCTGCGCAGCAGGAAGCTGACACCCTGGTGCCAGGCCACCGCCACACCCATGCGGCCGAGCCACGGCCGTCCCCTCTGTCCCCACCCTCTTTTGGGGATCAGATAGCACCTGTCCTCCTCCCAGGAGCTGTGTCTGGTTTGGCAGCTCTGCCACACGGAGCAGCTGCCTGGCCCCGGGGCCTGGGGGGTCAGGGGTGCTGAGGCCAGCCCCGACAGGCTGGCGGGGGCCCACGGGTGCCCCATCATGAATCTGTGAGCTGATGGTTAAACAGGGCCATTATTTTAAAACTAAGTTACATGAATGATTTCAAACGGAGGTGATAAATGCCCCACACCCCCACCTCCTAATTATTTACCACACTATTAGGTGAGCTTTTGCAGAGGTATGGTGGCGAGTCCACCCAGCGGGGTGCCCCTCCCCAACTCCACCTTCAGGGGCTCCAGGCTGGGAGCTGGCAGCTGGGAATTGTGGGAATATTTACACCTCGGACGTTGGCGAAGGCTACCAGTCAGAGCTTTGACTGTCAGCCACCCGGCCGAACTGCACCGCCTGCTCAACCAGCTCCCTGCGGACGCACCCCCACCCCTCCCAGGCCTGTTCTTTCCACGTCCAGCAGCCAGAGCAGGTTCAGGTTGGATCAGATGAGAGAGCTCAGGGGGGTTGCAGGAAGATGTGAGCAGCTCTGAGCGTCTGCCCCCGCCGACGAGGTCCTGCTGCGGGACTGTCTGGGAGGGTCTCCCTGTGCTCCACCGCCCCACCGCCCCACTGGGGGCTGCAGGCCCTGGGCAGGCTCTGGGAGGCCTGGCCGCATGAGTGGAGGGGGGGGGGCTGATCCCGACGAGAGTGGGGAGAGGAAGAGGGGCCTTGCTCCTGTGAAACCCACGAAGTCCAAGAAGCCTCCTGTCCCAGGTGGCAGACATTCTGCAGGGCATCCCTCTGAGGCGCCCAGCTCCTCCATGCCCCGAGGAGCCAGGTGCCAGCTGGGGGAAACTCATTTGTGAGAACGAGAGTGTGGGAAGCAGATAAGCTGGAGGCAGCAACGTGCCTCCTTCTAAACTGCTCAGCAACAGCCCTGGCTGGCATGGCTCAGATGGTTGGGCGACATCCCACAGAGCAAAAGGTCGCTGGTTCAATTTCTGATTAGGGCACATGCCTGGGTTGCCGGCCTGGTCCCGGTTGGCTGTGTGCGAGAGGCAACGGGTGATGTTTCTCTCCCTCTGTTTCTCCCTCCCTTCCCCTCTCTCTAAAAATAAATAAAATCTTAAAAAAAAAACAAACTACTCAACAACATGACAAAGACAGCCCTATCTCTGGATTCCTGAGACTGACTCTGCCACAAATTTAAGTTCTCAGGAATATCTCCATGATATGGTTGTTGGTAAAGGAGACATTCCTGCAACAGGACGTGTACATTTCAGACTAAAAGGAGAACCCTACGGGAAAAGATTGGTAACTTCGACCTTGTTCAAATTAAGATCATCCGGTCATCAGAAGACACCACTGGCAATAACAAGGCAACTCACAGGCTCAGAGCAGAAAGGGGCAAGATGTGAAACTGACAGAGGACTCGTGTCCGAGTCTGGAATACAGAAGGAGCCGGAAGTCAGGGGGAAGAAGACAAGCCCATTAAACGCTGGCAAAAGGCCTGAGCACGCACTTCCTGAAAGACGATGTCCAAACAACCCATTATCCTGTGGAAAGAAAGGTGTGCAGCCTTCCCGGCATCGGGGGAGGGGCATAGAGCTGGCCAACGGACATGAGAGGATGCTCAGCGTCACTAATCGCCAGAGACATGCAAATTAAAACTACACTAGGATATCCCCTCACCATGGCTATCATCAATGAATCAACAAGCAGCAAGCTCTGGGGAGGGTGTGGAGACAGGGGAGCCCTCGTGCACTGTCGGTGGGAATGCAGACTGGTGCAGCCGCTGTGGAAAACAGCGTGGAGTTACCTCAAAAAAATAAAAATGCATCTGCCTTACGACCCAGCGATTCCATTTCTTGGAATTCATCCAAAGAAACCCGGAACGCTAATGAAAGAATATTTGCACCCCTGTGTCCATTGCAGCATTATTTACAATAGCCAAGATTTGGAAGCAGTCCAAGGGTCCCCCAGTGGATGAGTGGATAAAAGAACTATGGGACATTTATACAATGGGATACTACTCGGCCATAAAAAAAAAAGAAGAAAATTTTACCCTTTGCAACAGCATGGATGGACCTGGAGAACACTATGCTAAGTGAAATAAGCCGGTCAGAGAAAGACAATACCATGTGATCTCACTCCTACGTGGAATCTAATGAACACACTGAACTAACACGCAAACCAGAAACAGGTTCATAGACAGAGAGCAGGCTGGCAGCTGCCCTCTGGGTTGAGGGGAGGATGGCGGGCAGATTGCAAAAGAGAAAAAGAAGGACTCTGGACACAGACAACGGTGTGGTGATTGGGGGGGGCAGGGGTTGCATGGAGGTGGAAGAAGGTACAAGGGGGATACATGGTAATGCAAAATATATGGTACAAATAATGAAAAAATAAAATATATGCACGTTAAAAAAAATAGAATTCAAAGCCACAGTGAGCCATCTATGTCTGCAAAGGAAAGGTTTCAGTCAAGAGATAAGTACAGTATAGCAACCATTTGTCGGCCATGGCAAAAGCACGGTCAGAAGGACGTTTGCTATAAAGCTGGGACAGTGAAACCAGGAAGGGCCTGGGACAGAAGGAGCCACAGGAGGGCCCAGGCGGGGCCGCTGGGGCTCACTGGGAAGTCGGAGGAAAGGGGGTCCCGGAGACAGGCTCAAGGGCTAAGCCTGGGACGAGCTGCCGCTGCCCGCTGCTCCCCTGGTTGCAAGTCTCGTGGGGTCCCTGGGAGTGTCGTACGGGCAGGATCTCAGGGGCGCTCTCGAGGGAGGATCTCAGGAGATCCTCATCAGTGTTCCAGCTGTGCTCTCTCCGGGCCCTGGTCTCCACCCACTAGCTGGCGCCAGGGTCGTTAGTCAGAGCAGCTGGTCCTGAGGCAGCTGTGGCTTCACTTGTCCGGTTTCACTGCATTTCTGGGCCTCGAGCTGAAATACCGCGGAGGCCTAGATGTTATCTTTAGGGAGAAAAATGCAGAGGGTTCAAAATGCACGATCCACGATAAGCTAGGGGAGGAAAGGTCACCCGAGGGGTGAGGGCCTCGTCTTCCCAGTTTTGCTCACGGCCCAGGGCGTCCAGGGCCCTCCGCCCTGGGGACCTCCCGAAACTGGCCCACTGTGTTTTCTCTGCTCACGTCTGTCTAACTGCCTACACTGAGTGGAACTTGTTCTTTTTTTCTTGAAGGTACTGCGGGGACACTGGTTAACAAAATTATACAGGTTGCAGGCGCGAGACTGGGGAGGCCTTTCAACGCAGAATGACGAGTCAGTGAGGATGCAAAGAAACCAAACCCCGTGGGAGTGTGAACTGGTACAACCTCTCTCGAAACAGCTGGGCAGCACCCACTGTGGCCGGCACAGGCACACGTGACCCAGAATGGCCCAGCCACGACGTGCGCCAGAATGTCATTGCCACTCCATTCATCAGAACCCCACACTGGAGACGACACGGACATCCACGAGTCAGAGACCAGAGTGCACCCACGCTGCGGAGCACTGCGTAGCCGTGAGCAGGAGCAGCCTGCAGCGGCACACCGGGAGGGACATGACCGAGCCCCACAGATGAAGCCAGGCACGGAAGGGACACACACCATCTGAGTCCATTCACGCAAAGGTCAGAGCAGCTGAAACCTAACCTATAGCAATATAAACCAGGGTTCCTTCAGGGAAGAAGACAAGGGGTAAAAAAAAAACAAAACACTCTAGAATCCAGAGTTTTTAAAAAATCAACAGTTTCTCCTGCTGGATTGCTGGGTTTTTCTGCTATGCTTTTCTGGAGGTAGAAAGTGCGAGGGCAAGCAATGTGTCTGAGGAGCCTCTACCTTCCCCACCACGCCCCCCTTCCCCTCTGCCACCAGCCAAGCAGGAACTCCAAGGAAAGCCCAGCGAGGGACTGTCCCAAAGTGGCGATTTCACTTTGGCTTCAAGGAAGACTTCCCCTAGCAACTTGGCTTCTCACTTCTTTTTAATGGGGTGTATGTACATATTTGCTTACCAGGCAGGTTCTTGGCTCTTACCGCGGACCAGGCCCTGTCCAAAGTGTGTCATCCAAAGTGTCCAAAGTGTTATATAGTGTATCGCACATGGATTCCTGCAGCCTACTAGGGACTTACAATCATGGCCCCTTTACTGAGCACTTACTATGTGCCGAGTAGCTAAGTTACCCATCTGTTCTCACGTGAGCCCTTGGGAAGGGGTGAAGTTTGTTCCCATGAGGGGTGCGGAAACAGAGGCTCCGAGAAGTCAGCGGCACCGCGGAGACCGAAGCCAGACAGACCCCGCATTACTGCAGGGCCGCGGGCCTTTGCTTGCTTCCTGTCCCTGAGCAAAAGTCACGTCTCCTCCGGGAAGCCCTCCCGGGCCGGCCCCGCCCACCTCTGAAGCCGCTACCCCCCCTTGCTTTGCCTCAGTTGCCTGCCTTGCTTCTCGCGGTGTTACATGGGGTCTACAATGAACCCGATGAAATCGTCCGTTCCTGGGTCCATAACCGTTGAAAATGGGACATTTTATCCAGTCCCTCTACTAGAACGTCAGCTGCAGGCAGGTTCACAGCCCTGTCCCCAACGCCTGGCGCGCAGTGGGCCCTCAATAAATGATGCGCGGGTGGCTGAGGGAGCCTGACCACTCCAAGGAGCCCACGGCTCACTCGTCCACAGGCCCCGACTTCGAGCCCGAGGGGACCGGGCGCCGCCCTCTATCCCGCCAGCTGCCGCCGGCCCTGCCCTGCCCTGCCCGGGAGCTAGGCGGGGCGGGGTGGGGCTCGCCGTCATCCATTTACCAGCCTTGCCCCTCCGACGGGCGCGCCGTTAATGAGATTAGCAATTAAAAAGCGGCCGGGCGTCTGCGGCGCTGGCCACCCCCAAGCTGAGCCCGGGCAGGACGGCGCTCCTGGCGGCCGCGCACCGAAACAGACGTGCGGGCGCCGCGGCGGGAAGCCAGCGCGCGAGCTGGGGGCCATGGAGAAAGCGCGGCCGCTGTGGGCCAACCCGCTGCAGTTCGTGTTCGCCTGCATCTCGTACGCCGTGGGCCTGGGCAATGTGTGGCGCTTCCCCTACCTGTGCCAGATGTACGGCGGAGGTGAGTGCGGGCTCCGCGCGTCCGCGGCGGGGCCGGCGCCGGTGCGCACTCCGTGCTGAACGGCGCTCAGCCCCGACGCTCCCGGGGGTGCGCGCTGGGACGCGTCCCCCATTCCACCCCAGTAAACCGAGGCTGGGAGCGTGTTAGTGCGATCGCCGGTTTGCAGGGCCGGCGGTCGGACCCGGGGCATCTCAGGTCACACCCGGAGCCCCGTCCAAAGCCGCCCCCCACGCCTTCGGCAACCCCAGCCCCTTCCCAGGGGCGGCCAAGCCCCCCCACCACACCTTGTTGGCCAGGCTGTGGCTCTAGGAGGCGCGGGGGACACTATTTGGGGGAGAGATGGCAATGGTCTGAATACCAGTGAGTGTGACACTCACTAGTTCAACAGGAACTGGTTCCACTACTTTACATGTGAAACTTAGATTCTTGGCAGCGGGATTAGAAACTCGGATAAAAGGATCTTGAGCTTGCCCTTCCTTCCTTCCTTCTTCCTTCCTCTCTCTTCTTTATTTCTTCCTTTTTTTCCTTCCTTCCTTCTTTCCTTTTACAGAGAGAGGAAGGGAGGGAGGGAGAGAAACATCGAAGTCTGAGAGAAACGTCCATCTGTTGCCTCTCACATGCACCCTGACCCAGGACCGAACCCGCAGCCCAGGCAGGTGCCCTGACCTGGAATCCCCCTGGCGACCTCTCGCTCTGCGGGACCTTGCCCCACCAAGTGAACCACACCGCTCTCAGGGCTGGAGCTATTTCTTTTAGATTTCTTAGAAAATGATGGATTTGGTTTGGAACCAAAGAGAAGCAGGATGGCGATTCATTCATTCTATTTCTGCCTTTTTTTTTTTAAACACAAATTTCTCCCTGAAGCATCATGGCAGCACGCTCGCTCACTAGACAGCCGGACAGCGACACACAGCTCGTGCTCAGAGAGCGGGAGACGCCGTCCGTGGCAGGCCAGAGAGCCCCACGGAGGCCAGGTGCCTTTTTAGAAGGCGGAGGGGTCGAAGTCTCCACATTACAAAAAAAAAAAAATGTTTTTCTTCATTGTTCCATTTCTAAAATTCTACCTAAAGGAAGTAATGAGAGTTCTGACAGAAGGTAGACGATAAAAGGGTGGTCTCCATCTTTTAATAAAAGCAAAGCAATGGAAACCTCCTAAGCCTTCCACTCAAAGGGATTCTGGTTCAGTAAACACGGAAACTTCCTCGCCACTAAGGCTGTGTTTTCAAAAAGATGTCATGTATGTTCTCATTGCCTATGTCACGTGGGGGGAGGGAAAGCCACAGTCAGTGCCGAATAAAATGAATGATCTCAATTGAAAGCAGGCAGAGACAAGAGAGTGAAAGAACTATACTAAAGTGTCCGCAAATAGTTATGTGGGTGGTTGTTGTTTACCTTGTAGTGTGTGTGTGTGTGTGTGTGTGTGTGTGTGTGATGTCTTCTATACTCTGCGTGAATTTGTCTCACCAGAAAGGACAATGAAAGATGTTCACTAGAGTGTATTTACAAAACTGAACCCATTTAAGAAGATTAAGACCTAAACCACTGCTCTCCCTCTCTTCCCCCACCAGCTCAAAACAAAACAAAACAAAAAGGTTAATCCACAGTTTTTTTTAAATAGTGCATTCTTAATCTTTTTATTTTAAGGGCATAACTACATCAAAATTATGGGAGGCCGTGGGTTGCCATTTGCTGTAACAGTTTCATCACTGCCTTTTGACATGTTTATTTGTGGGCTTGCCATTTCCTCGCCGTCCTGTGTCAGCACACCTAGCCGCGCCGCCTTTCCTCTTTCCCAGCGTCCACCAGGTGCGTCTCGCTGTCACGTGACGACGTCATTCCTCGTTTCTCACAACGCCCTCTCCTGAGCAGTCCGCAGGGGGGCGCAGGCAGGGCCGAGCCGCTCTGCAGTGGGATAGATGTAAGGCGCAGGGGGCAAACGCAAGGCCCGCGGGCCGCATCCGGCCCTCCACTTTGTTTCATCCGGCCCTCCACCCTGTTTTATCCGGCCCGCCACCTTGTTTCCACCCGGCGGCAGCGCCAAGCTCCTTGCCCCTAGCTAAGGAGCAGTTACTTGTTGTATACAGTCCTAAAGTGTCATTCGGCCCTTTGAAGGCAACCACCGGGAGGCTGATGGGGCCCCCCGGTGAAAATGAGTTTGAGACCCCTGATGTAAGGAGTTGCTGTGGGAACCTCAAGACTTGAGGACTCCAGAAAACGACAGAAAAACAATCTTGTGCCTGGTGTAGGGTATATTCAGCTGGTAGGCAGCTAGAAAGATGGATGGATGGACAGATGGGTGGGTAGATGGATGATGGTTGATGGATGAACGGACGGATGGATGGATGCATGGGGAGTGAATGGATGGATGGGGGCTGGACAGATATTGGCTGGGTGCACACCACCCTCTCGGCCTTAAGTGTCTATAGAATAATGACCAAGTGGCTTTATCCGGTTCAGCGAGGACTTGACCACATCACACCTGCCCTGATATCCACCTCATTTCCTGTCACTCATCTTCTAACCCCGCCCCCAGCCACGTAGAACAGCTTTTCGTGGGGCACGCCCACTCTGCCCCCCAAGATTCCTCCTGGAGCAGCCCCACTCCCCCTCCCCCCGCCAGGTGTCCCCAGGCCAGGCCTCTCCCTCACTGTCACCTTTCGCAGTGCGGGCCTACATGCTGTTCTCGAGTTTCTCTGTCCCCCACTGGCCCGTCTCTGCACAGTGGCTGGGTCGGAGGAGGTGCAGATGAGTATTTGTTGGATGCCCGAGCCGGGTTTGTTCTGAAAAACCGTGCAGGGCGTGAGGTGGGGATGCCCGTGGTGTTCCTGAGCCTTTTTGCCGCTGATAGTGTCGCCTGTGCATAAGTGATTTACCTCGTCCCCCAGACCCAGGCGGTTTTCAGACTCATGCTTTACCTAAAGCTCAAGGGTAAGCCAACCACACCGTAAAGGGCTCCAGAGGGGAGTGTAACTTCCTTCCCAGTGGCGCAAAGACCCTCCCACCCCCAGTCAACAAAGGGCTATTGATAAACCGCAGAGCAGAGCCAGGCGGTGCCGAAATACTTCCCAGAATAAAACGGATTAGGGGCTTGTGCCCCTTTCCACCGGGCTCTGCCCGCGCCCGCGTCCAGGAGGCTTGTTTCTTCCCACTCTGCGGGCCAGGCTCAGCGTGAGGAATGTTAATGCTGCAGATTACATGCCAGATACCCGCCACCTCTGTACAGCATGCCGGCTGGAGGCGGGGGGAAGGGCCGCTGAAGGAACCGCACAAAATCTCTTCTCGAAAAAGTCAGCAGGGCTTAGCGATCATGCCAAAGTCTAAGTGGTTCGGCAGGACTTCAGGATGCAAATGTGCTGCATACTGATACACAGGGAAAAAACGTGCCAGGGGCCGGCTTTTCTATTAAGCACTAATTCAAGTCGTGGGAGAGACATGGACAAGTAAGAACAGTTGTGTGGCTGCTGGAAATACGGATTTTTTTTACCCCTAACTTTTCTCTATGTGATATTTGAACCATAAAGAGGGGAAAATCAAAGGCTACCCGATCGTGCCACAGGACAATGACACTCTAAGCCTGGGTGTCCCCCTCCCACCCAGAGCCCCTGCCGCTCCTCTCTAGCCTCAGGTCTTGGTGAACTGCTGGGCCCCACCCCCAGGGGTTCTCGCTGAGATACCCACCCGCAGGAGGGCAGGATTCTGAGCTTCCCACAAGCTCCTTAGTGATGCCAGTCAAAGCCACTGGGCCATGGACCACACTTTAGAGGTCGCCCCCTCCCAGGCACCAGCTGCTGGACACCAGGCAGTGGGGTGACACTTTACACGTGTCAAACAAACCGGTTTTTGGTGGAGGAGGAGGAGGCCCTAATTTCTAGCATTTGCTGATTACCATGGTGTAAATACTTCCACAATGGCCAATGGCAGACTAGCCAAGTCATGTCCCGGGGTGTGGGGCTGGGAAGAGGGGGGCACAGCCGGCTCTAGTGAGCTCATGGGAGCCAGCCAGGCACCCGAGCGGGGCCACGGCCCGCCGGGCCAGCAGCGCCCACCTGCAGTGGGGCCACACCAGGAGGACGAAGGCCATACGTGGAGGGAGGGGAGGAGTGTGGAAGCCTGAGTCAACGTCCCCCTGAACGTGGCCGACTCCGATTTGTCTCTTTGTGGGTCTCCAAGAGCTGGAGAGGGACAGCAGGGCTTGCGGGGATCAGTTCCACACACACAAGGGATTTCTCTTCCAGAGAGATTCTTGGGTTTCACACACAGGTAAGGCGCTGGCTGTGATCATTAGGAAAATAAGTAGCCTCATGCTCTGGAATGACCAATTTAGTGTGTGTTTGGGGGTTACAAAAGGAATACATCTTCATGGTAGAAAATTTAGAAAACAGAGAAATACAAATAAAAGGCAACGAAGAAAGAAAATGCAAAATCACCCCCAAATTTCAGTACCCAAAGAAAATGACTGTCAATGCATTTTTGGCTTTCAAAAAATTAGAACCATCCTTTATATGTAATTGTCTTGCTTTTTTTTTTTTTACTTAACTGGTTATCATTTCCAAGGTCATTTAATATTATTTGAAAATATGGACTTAGCTCCATAATATTCCCTTCACAGATGTAACAAAACGTATTTCCCCCTTCTCCAGTGGGGAACTTGATGTCATGTACAGTGTCGCATGGTTACAACCCCAATGACTATGATATTTTAGTGGAAGAATGTGCTCTATTGACATTTATTATGTTATGTTTGCTGCTATTTTCCATCATGTTTGGGCTGCCTTATCGTCGTCTTCTTACTGGGTTTTATTTTGCTCTTTTTACAAAACGAAGTATATGTCTCCTTTGCTTTTTTTTTGTCCTCGAGTGATTTCAAAGGTATAAATCCCATTTCTAGTCCACCAGTAGTTCACCTCACTTCTAAAGGAAAAGTGTGCGTGTTTGCTCTAACCATCAGCACCAAGATTGAAAGTTGAAAACTGCTGTGCAAGTTTAAGCCTTGTTCCCGTCCTCCCCCGTTTTCCGTGACGATGGTTCAGCCCCACAGTGGTGACTGTTCTACTTCTGGATATTACACGTGCCTGCCTTCCCATTCGAGGATTACCTTTCTCATTTGGGTTACTTTGTAATGATATTAACGCGGTTATTTTTACAAGTACCCTGTTTAGTGGGTTTGCCACTAGTTAGTTCTTCATTTTTAAGCTCTTCATTTTAATTCGTCACTGATTGACTACGGTTTATCTGCCGGCTCCTTTCTCAGGACTACCGAATGGGCGGTTCCCTTTCTAAGCACATCTCAGAGTATCTTTCCCACGTGAAGGAGTCAAAGTCATGTTTACTCAAAACCCTACAGACGTTACTCTGTCCTGTGAAGATATTTCAGATTTTTAGTTGTAACAGAGAATTCTGCAGCCAGACTTATTTTTTACTCATTCCTAAGTATCCTATATCAATAACACATCACGTTGGTTTATATGACATTGTGTGCAGTTTTTACCCGAAAACTTTGTGAGCTGTGTGTCCGAGTACGAAATCCGTTTTCAACACTTTTACCCGGGGCTAGAGAGCCCTTCCCGCGCCCACACTGGGAGGTGTCGGCAGTGCCGCTCCCGCGCCAGCCCCGTAGACGCGGTGCCCTCCTCTCCTCGGTCCTCGTTCCCGCGAGAACGTTCTCGGGCCTCCTGTGCACGCTGCATCTGGTCTCTGATCGACTGCACCCCCCTGCCCTCGGCCTCTGGGCTGCGGGCTCACTTCTCAGGGGCGTCCTTTTCATTTCCCGGACTGCCTCCCCCGGCTTCAGATGAACCATCATATTCCTCCTCTTCATTTCATCCTTTTTCTTCTTGATTTCTCCTTCCTTCATCACTGCCTGGTGCTGTTCTGCAAACACAGCGTCCCCTTGACTCTGAGAGCTCAAGTTCGAGACATTTTCTACCCATTCCTTCTGTTTCTCACAGCCAATCTGTTTCAGAGGAAGACCTTTGCTCTGATGCCTCAGAGTGGTCCTTTCTTTTTTTTTTTTTAATGGCCACCACAAATTATGTATTTGTATCCGGTGAAAACACCCCTTTATTTTAAATGTCATGTTTCCTTAAAAGGAAGGGCTTGGTCAAACATTTCCTATGCACTCGGGGAAAGTGCACATCACAGTGATTTTTCTGTGCGTGTCCAGAGATTCAGACACAGCGCGGGACAGCTTACAGAGCATATACAACCTACAGACTTCGAAATTGTATAGGTTAGCCTTTAATAATTAATGAAAAGTACTTATTTTAAGGAAACATTTGTTTTTCAAAGACATAGGTATTTCCCTGTTTCCCCCACCCACAGCCTCACATGAAAACACTTACAATAGCAAAAGAAGAAACACAATGGGAGGAAGGCAGGAACCACCGGTTCACAGCCCGAGAGTGGCTCCTGGGCCCGCTCCCTCCCTCCCTCCCTCCCTCCGGGACGAGCACCTGAGCATCCTCATCGTCCATGCCAGCGCCTGTGCTTTTCTCAGCGTCTCTTCTCTGCGTCCTCGGTACAGTTTTCGCTTCCAGACCTCCGTTCCCCGAAACGCCAAGGGCCAGTCTGCCATTCTCCTTCCTTCCTGTAGATGTTAGTCCTTGCAAGGGGTGTCCCGGGAACCTCGAGAAAGAGGTGTCTCGTCAGCGTCTGGTCCCTTCACCGTTTCCACGTACTCGGCAATGTCCTCTGGCTTGTTTCTCTCAGGAAGAAGCTTGTCCCTCAAACCTGCAGGACTTTCTCTGGGTCTCATTTTCGAGTCTCTGACATAGAGAGCGTCTTTCAAATTATTCTCCCACGGAAGGCGGCCACGAGGCCATTGGGCCATAGCGTCACCAAGTATTTCCAAGTCGCCATGTCTGGATGGGGCTGGCCCCTTGTGCGCATCGGTGCTGGCGAATGCCACAGGCCCTCCGTGACATTGTCTGGGGTCTTCCTCGTATTCTGTATGAATTCCTTCTGGGCAGCACCAATAAGCAAGGCCACGTGATCTGTCGGGTACACCAGGTCAGGGAGCTTGCAGCTCAGAAGAAGATTCGAGGCCTTGATCTATCCGTGTATATACACCCGCTTGTGAATACCAGGCCTGTCCGGAAAAAGTCCAGCCATTGTTACTATAACAAGAATGGTTTGCGTGACATTGAGGTAACCTGGCAGCCAAGGAGAGTGGACTGGAATGAGCATGTGTGGACAGTGACAACCTCACTGTGCTAGGCAGTGGGGATGGTAGATGCTACTCAGTGAGCGTGTGTACTGTGTGGCCGTCACATTCAAAATGACTGAGTGAGTGTAGTAACAAATCTGCATCAGATTTTGTGTTGATCTTGAAAATTCCTCCATGGGAACTACTCAGAAGATTCAGGAGGCTTTCGGGGACGATGCAATGAGTGCAGCGCAAATACAAGTGTGGCACGAATGCTTCAAAGATGGTTGAGAGTCTGTTGAAAGGGATCCATGTTCGGGAAGGCCTGCAACAAGCAGAACCCCTGAGAATGGTGAACATGTACGGGCCGCAGTCAACACAGGTCAGTGACAGTGCGAGAACTGGAAGCTCATCTGGGGATGTTGACACAGGACTTTGTCATGAAGTGTGTCGTGAGAAAATTCATTCCTTGGCTTCTGCAACCGGAATGGAAGGAACATCGTGCAGCAGTTGCTGAGGACACGATCCCAAACCGCTACCAGCGAACAGATTTCCCCAAGAGCACTCTGAACAGTGGAAGGGACGCCGGGAGAACTACGTGAGGTCCCAAGGTGCTGACTCTGAAGGGGACAGAGGCGTCATTGTCCTGTGTACCATGTGTCTTGTGTCTTCTTCAGTCAATGTCTCTACTTTTCATAGAATGTGGTTGGATCCTTTCTGGACAGACTGCATATGACTATCCAGATGTCTTAAGCTGCAAGACAATTTTCCAAGACAAACTTGTGGCACGTGCTTCATATATTTTCTGAAGGTCACTCCCAAAGCAGTCCGCTGTGATAAACCTGCCACTTTTTCCATTTTTATCATGTAGACCAGACCCCCCATACTTAGGGACACCCAGGTACTTCAGCTGATGGGCACAAATCCATTTCTGAATTTGCCCTGGTCCACTGCCCGTGGGTTCCACCTTGACAGCATGGGATGCATGGCCGCCCGCCAATTTTGAAGAATTCTTACCAGCAAGATCTATGAAACCAAAGCCACCCTAGCCGATGGGCAATCCCAGTCTCCCTTCCTTTTGACACGTCAGTGATCACCACCCCCCCTCTCCCCAGCTGCAAAGTGTTCTGCGGGAGGAGAACACAGCTCCATAGCTGCAGCCGCCTCAACTCGAGGCGCCGGCACGCCTGGGCTTGCGCCAATTCGGCGGCGCTGCCAGACCGTCGCACACGGGTCCTTTGTCTCGGTCTGCAGCGCCCTGGAGGTCCAGAGCCGCCTTTCTGAGGACGGCTCCTCCTTTCTGAGGGAGGTGCAAACCGATAGGGACTTGCCCTATACAGACACAAAGCCAAAGTTCAAAGGTTTGCAGATAAAAGAATAGTCCTGCGTCAGCATTATTTTTATTGACTTATGTTACTGACTTATTATGTATTGATCTATTACTTTTTATTGATCTGAGAGAGAGAGATGCATTGGTTGTTCCGCTCATTGATGCATTCATTGGTTGAGTCTTATATGTGCTCTGACCGGGGATTGAACCTGCATCTTGGTGTTTTGGGATGACGGTGACGCTCTAACCAACTGAGCAACCCAGCCAGGGCTCAGCGTCAATTTTTTTTTTATCTTGCTGATTGCACTGGTACTATGTCAGAAAATGTCCTCATTTCTAGGAAATACACAGTGAAGTGTTATGAAACAAAAAAAAAATAGTGGCCAAAATGAAAATTAGTTATTTCTCACAGTGCTTGGGTGGGCCGCACACTTCTCCACTTGTCTGGCCGGCCCCCTCCCCCCGCCCACGTGGGCAGTTGGTGCCGGGTTGGCGGGGCCCTCGGGTTTCCTTCACGTGGCTCAGGCCCGAGGTTGCCTGGACCAGGTTCCATGCAAGGGGGTCTCAGGACCCTGTTCCGGGAGAATGAAGACAAAGTTACAAGGCATCCCGAGGCCTGGACTCTGGACCCACCGTGGCACCCTTGTCCCCACATCCCACTGGACAAAGCAAGTCCGCGCCAGCGCACGGTCACAGGTGGGAACTGGGCTCCACCTTTGCCTGGAAGCGGCTTCACTGACTGCGGCCGTGTTTGATCTCCCGCGCCCTTCTCCGGCCTCGCCCCGACGCCAGGGTCTCCTTGAGCAGGGCCAGTACCCGGATTCTTACATACAAGGAGTCTGGGGCACAGCCCCATGAGTGAGAGGTGGTTAGTGGACTTGTTTCAAGTTGATTGCAAGGCAAATACTTTTTATTGACATATACTTACCTGCAGAAGAACTTTCTGCTGGACCCCCTTTCGGTGTCCAGTTCTGGGAGTGCCGACGGATGCGTCCAGCTGGGTGACCGTCACACCAGGGTGCCCCTCAGAGCCAGTCCCAGCGCCCCCCCACCTCAGATGAGCTTCTGGTAGAAGCAGAGCTACCAGACGACACCCCACAGTGTCGCCTTCTCCAGAATGTCCTGTGCAAGGAGTCCCGCAGTGCGTGGGCTCATGATTCCGGCACCTTCCACCTGGCGTGATGCCTCCGAGCGGCTCCGGTGTCCTTGGGAGCTTCGGTGGTCCTGTTCCTTTCGGTTGCTGAGTAGCATTCCGTGTGCGGACGGGCGGGCGTGTTTATTATCCGTGCAGCCGCCGAAGGTCGCTTCCCGTTTTTGACAGCTCTGAGTAGAGCTGCCGCGAACATCCGGGAATGGGCTTTGTGTGCACGTGAGTGCCCGTCTCTCTAGAGCAAACACCCGAGACTGCGATGGCTTCGGTGCATAGCAGGCGCACGCTCACCTCCGTAAGAAACCCCCGAACTGCTCCGCCGCGCGGCTGCAGCTTTTCACGCTTCCACCAGCACTTTGGGAGTCCTCCCAAGCCTCGCCAGCACTCGGTGTCCTCCGCCCTTCTGTTTTTCGGAGATCCAATTGGCGTTACCAAGTGATTCGTGAATCGGGCAGCACCCCCAACCCCCATTCCCCACTTCCATCCACACCCACACCCACAGCCCCACCACACCCCCGGCAACTGGAAGGGCGGTCCCAGCCCCGCTCCCACCCCTTCCCCCCCAGGATGGCCGTTCTCACGGGGTGCGCAGCAGCGTCTCCCTGTGGCCGGAGTTTGCATTTTCTTCATGTACGCTGATGCTGAGCATCTTTTCACGGGCCGGTCTGCCATTCATCTGTTTTCTTTGGCGACATGCCTGCTCCAAAATTTTGGGGGCATTTTTTTCACCAGGTTCTTTTTTTTTCTTCTTACTGAGTTTTGAGAGTCCTTTGTCTGCTCTGGATACAGAGTTTCCATCAGATGTGTGTTTGCAGGTACTTCTGCCAACCTGTAGCTTGACTTCTCTGTCTCCTCCCGCTGCCTCTCACGGGGCAGAAGGGTAAGCGGAAGTCCGATCTATCAACACCTTCTTTTGCAGATGACGCTTCTGACGTCGTCTCTACGGCACATTTTACTGTCGACTAACGGGAGGTCTGAAGGGTTTTCTCCTGTGTTTCCTTCTAGAAGTTTTATGGTTTTGAGTTGTCCATACAAACTTATGATGCACGGGGGGGAGTATTTGGTACACAGTGTGAGACAGGAGTTGAAGTTCGTTTTCTCTGCATATGGAAGTCCACATGTTCTGGTTGTTGGGGAAAAAAGAAAAAGACTGCAGAGCAAATCCACCAGAACTGTGGGTTTGTTTGGGTGGTTGGGGGGGTGGGAGAGGAGGCAGAAATTACTGAGGGGCAGGACAGCAGAGCCCCACGCCCCCGCCTGGCACCAGGCCCGGGACTTCCAGCCTCCCGCGGGTGTGGGCCATCGGGCAGGGGGCCATCGGGCAGGGGGCCATCAGGCGGGCCCTGTCAAAGGGACAAACCTTTCGTGGACCTTGCCAGGCCTCTCGTGGTTATTGTTTAACACGTTGGGTGAAAATGAGCTTTTTTTATAACCACTGTCGCTCCAAGCAGTTGTGCCAACATAACCTTTCCTGCCAGGGATACCCCCAGAGGGGGGGGACCCCGATGGACTCATCACTGTGGAGAGGAGCCCGGGAAGGTGCGGAGACACCTTTCTGCAGGGCAGGGAGGGGGCATGGCCCGGCAGCGGCTCAGCTCCCACCTGGCTGAGTGTTCAGGACGGCAGATAAGAAACAGGACCCACGACTGTCCAGCCTTAATTTCTATTCTTTGATTTAACCGTGTTTTACAGAGACTCGGGTCTTGATTCCAGAGTTTGCACACTTAGGAAATTATACTAAGCATGGGACGAGAGACAAATTGTTTGCTTGTTTGGAAGCCTCGGGAAGGTTTATTCCCTGTGTGTTCCTCTGGAGACTAGCAGAATAAAAGCTTTATGTGCTACATGATGGATCTCTTCTTTTAAAGCTGCATCCAGTTACAATGTGGCTAGCCCAGCCCTTAAGTTCATTTTACTAGAGTGGATAATGAAAACAACCTAAGGAAGTGGGGATCTAAGTCCCAGAGGACGTGCAGGCAAAAAATGAAATACGTACACACAAGGAAATACACCCTAAACACACAGGAAGGGCGCGAGGTGCTCCGCAGTGTGACGTGGTGTCGATTCTGTCTCTCCTCTGGGAGCGGGGCTTTCTGGCAGAGGGGCCGGGACGACCAGGGCGTGGAGGGAGGCTCTCCAGGAGCTGAGGACAGGGCTGGTGTATCACCCAGAATGGGAGTAGTTAAAAATTTTCACTCGCATGGCTGCATGTCATCCATGGAAGGACGCCTGAAGAAATACATGGGCGGATGAGCAGTAAAGGAAAAGGCTAGCCCAGGCTGGTGTGGCTCAGTGGATTGAGTTGCCATCCTGCAAACCAAAGAGTCACAGGTTTGATTCCCAGTCAGGGCACATGCCTAGGTTGTGGGCCAGGTCCCCAGTAGGGGGCGCATGAGAGGCAACCACACATAGATGTTTCTCTCCCTCTCTTTCTCCCTCCCTTCCCCTCTCTAAAAATAAAATATTTTTTAAAAAAGTAAAAGGACAGAAGGATGGATGGATAGTATGACGGTGGGGTGGGCGGGAGGGTAGATGAATAAGTGATGGATGGGTGAGGGGCATGGCAGAAAGGTGGATGAGCGGGAAGGTGGAAGAGTGTGAAGGAGGAAGGGTGGAGGGAGAGTGGAAAGATGGACGGATGCGTGGACAAGTGGGAAGGTGGATGGACTCTGGCAGAGAGGCTGGGTGGGGTGGGTTGCAGAGTCCAGCCCACTGGTGACGACCTGACTGTCGGCTCTGGGGGCCCACAGGGAGTTTCCTGGTGCCCTACCTCGTCATGCTCGTCGTGGAGGGAATGCCACTCCTGTACCTGGAACTGGCGGTCGGACAGCGCATGCGCCAGGGCAGCATCGGCGCCTGGCGGAGCATCAGCCCCTACCTGAGCGGTGTCGGTACGTGGGTGCCTCCAGTCCCCCCCCACCCCCCGCCCCAGGAGACCCCCTTCCTGTGTTCCGAGCAGCCCGGGTGGGGGTGGGGGCAAAGGGAAAGCACAAGGCCCAGCAGAGAGCCCTCGAGTGGGGTGGACAGCGGCCCAGGAGAGGCTGCCCTAGAGCCTGGGCCCAGAGGGGCTAGTTTCCCGCCCCAGGAGAGGGAGAAAGGGGGGAGGCCCGGTGGGGACCTGAGACCCCATCGCCTCCTGCCTCCAGGGGGCTTGTCCGTAGAGGGGAACCAGCTGCCCGGACGCAGCCGTGAGTCAGTGTCCAGGCTGACAAGCACTCTGGGGACAGGCCCCTGCCGGCTCTTAATAACGGCGTCCCCTGTCAGTGGCCACCTACTGTGTGCCGGGCGCTGGCCTGCACAGTATATGCACATAAGCTCAGCTCATCTTCTCGCCGCCGAGAGGCTGTCGGGGTGTCACACGGAAGCAGGGCACACAGACAGTAAGGGGGTGCAGCCCCACAGCCTGCCTGTCCGCGACTCCCTGGAGCTGGTGTCCTGCGCACCTCGGGGACACGGTTAACCAGCCTCTCCCCCTCACACTCCTGGGCTACCGCCGCCACTGCCGGCGGGAGGAACTTTGACCAGCGATGGCCATGCTCTGTCCCGCCCACCCCTCCCGCCCCAGACAGGAAGGCAGAGTGACATTTCGGGGGCAGAGAGGGCATAAACTCATACGTGACTTGTCTCAGGTGCAGAAGAAATGGGTCCCGTGCCCTCGCAAATCATCTCCTAACTCGCACTGCCTCCTCTCTCGAGTGGCCGTTAATGTTTAGCAGGGAGCCGTGTGGCTGGCGATCTGCCCGAGTGAGCAATCCCGGGGGCCTTCTCCGAGGCGGCGCTTGCCGTGTGGTAGAAAGCAGGCCAGATGGTTGTGCCAGCCGGGGGTGCTGGTGAATGTGTAACAGCCGGCTCTCCGGGTGGGCGGGGGAGGCCTGGCTCGTAGCATCTGCTGATCCCCTGGTGTAAACACAACACCAGGGCCGCTCTCAAACTCCTAACCAAACGCCCCTGAGTGTGGGGCTGGCAGAGGTGCACACAGAGGCTGTGGGAGAGGGGGGTGGCCCGGCTCCAGAGCACCCCCCATTGCCAACTATCCCTCTGCTGCACCCCCCTCTCCCCATTCCCGCCCCAAGGTCCTTGCAGACCTCTTCAGGTGGGGGTCAGCCCCCCGCCTGTCCCTTACGCTCCTGACAACCCCCTGCTCCCGGCCACCACAGGGCAGGGATTGGCCGAACTTCAGGGGAACCAGGGAGAGGGAGCAACTGTAGGGTCTGGCCTCAGGGGCCCTGGGCCGCGACAAAGGGCTTCTCGCTTCTTCGAGGTTTGAATCCCAGGCCTGCCTCAGCGGCGGCGGGGGTCGGGGCGCTCAGGCGAGCTCTGGGCCTCCGCTTCCTCCTCTGCGAGGGGCAGCAGTGTAATAACGCCCACTCCACAGCATTGTCGGGAGGACCTACCGTGCATACAGTTCTTCGAGCAGCGGCTGCACGGAGATCTCCAAAAACTGTCATCATCCTCGCGTCCCAGGAGTTGGGGCAGGGGCAGGGAGACAGACTAGCCCTGGGCAGTGCTCACCGACCTGCTGGGGAGGTTTCACCACCCCGGGGGAAGGGGTCACTCCCTGCGTGGGTGTCCTGGGTGCCTTGGAGGGGCCCCGGCCAGGCGCCGGGCCCAGGCGGACGGGGCAGGGGGCAGGGAGGACCTCGTCAGCGCCCTCTGCCTCTGCACAGGCGTCGCCAGCGTGGTGGTCTCCTTCTTCCTGTCCATGTACTACAACGTCATCAACGCCTGGGCCTTCTGGTACCTGTTCCACTCCTTCCAGGTGAGCCGGGGGGTCCCGGGCCGGGCGGGAGCAGCAGGAGGGCAGGGCTGCCCGCCGGGACAGGCGGGGAGGTGTGGGTCAGCCTTCTGTCCTCACAGATGGTCTGTCTGGCCCTTACTGTCCCTGTAGCCAGTCTCTCGGGCCCCCAGTGGAGTCTGGAGGCCCTCGGCCAACCCCAGTGGGGCCGTCAGGAGTGGGAAGCCCCCTCGCCCACCCCACCCTGCCTCTCTCCTGTTCCCAAGCCCCGCCCGTGCCCCTGACTAACCCTCGGAGTCCCTGTGCGCCCCTGGGGGCTCCAGCTGCCTGCTGTTTGGGGAACCGCCCCCCCATCTGTTCCAAGAGCCCCGCCCACACCAGGGCCACCTCCCGTCCCCTGCACCCCGACCTTTGGCCTCAGCCCTCGCCTCTCCGAGTGACGTTGTGTCGGCCCCCCAGGACCCCCTGCCGTGGTCTCGCTGCCCGCTGAACGGCAACCACACGGGCTACGACGAGGAGTGTGAGCTGGCCTCGTCGACGCAGTACTTCTGGTACCGGAAGACCCTCAACATCTCGCCGTCCATCCAGGAGAGCGGCAGCGTGCAGTGGGAGCCGGCGCTGTGCCTCGTGCTGGCCTGGCTCATGGTGTACCTGTGCATCCTGCGGGGCACCGCGTCCACCGGCAAGGTGGGCTGGCACAGCGGGGGCGGGGGGGGGAAGGCTGGCACAGCGGGGCAGGGCCGGTGCCCGGGGAGGGGTGGGGGCAGGGGCCAGCAGAGCCACCAGGCTGCCTGCCGCCCTCCAGGGGCAGAAGCTGGGCTGGGGCAGGCGTGGGTGGTGTGCTGGCACAGGTCACCTGCTCGGTGACGGTAAGGATGGCCAGTGGTGCTTGGGTCACAGCCCCAAATCTCAACACAGGGGCTCCCCTGCCACCCCCCCCCACCCCGCAGAGGGCCGAGTGCTGTACCAGCCAGCCCCCGCCCCACACCGCCCGAGCAGCAGCAAGCGGCCGGACAGGGGGAGAGACAGATCTCCCAGAGACCCTAGCCCCGGTCTCACAGCAGCCGCGTGGCGGCCTCACCTGGGGCGCTTTACAGCTGCACTGCCTGGGTCCGACCCCCGGAGGAGGCTCCGGAGTAATCAGCGTGGGGGGCAGCCTGAGCTGGGGCGGCGGGGGGGAGCCCGGGGGCTTCGAGAGCCCTCCAGGTGCTTCCGACGCGCAGCCCAGGTTGAGAGCCCCCGTGCGGAGCTGCCCTGCTGCCCCGTCGGGGCCGGCTTATGAGCCTTTTCTCCGTGGTGCCTCCTCCGTGCCTTCTGCCCCTGCTGGGCTGGTGCTCCTTTAACGCCGCCCCGCTCCAGCGCCGCGGGCCTCACGGGGACCCTGCTGTGGGCCCACACGGCCCGTGGTCCCCGGGCCTCCGGGAGGCTGACTCGGCCCTCGGGGGCCCACAGGTGGTGTATTTCACGGCGTCGCTGCCCTACTGCGTGCTCATCATCTACCTCGTCAGGGGCCTCACGCTCCACGGAGCCACCAACGGCCTGGCGTACATGTTCACCCCCAAGGTACCGGCTGGAGGGAGGGGGTCCCTGAGCGCGCCCCACTCACCCTGCCATCTTCCAGAATGGGTGGGGAGAGGGAGGGGAAGGCGAGGGAGAGGGGGAAGGGGTCCTGGACCGGGGGTCTGCTGCAGGCGCCCCGGGCAGGCGGAGGGTGTGGATTGGCTGTGGGTGCAGAGCCACCACCCCAGCCGGACGGACGGCCCCCAAGCTGTCTGACTTCTCAGGCATCCACCTTCTGCTCTTTAATCCTCACCCAAGGTCACGCTCACTGGTGTTAGAGAGAGAGAAAGGGAGGGAGGGAGAGAGGGAGAGAGGGAGAGAGGGAGAGAGCCATCAATGCGAGAGAGAAGCATTGGTTGGACCGAACCCGCAACCTAGGCATGTGCCCTGACCAGGAATCGAACCCACGACCTTTTGGTTCATGGGGACAACACTCCAGTCAATTAAGCCACATCAGCCAGGGCTGAGGCATTGAGTCTTTTGTCCCCTCACCCTCCCAGTCCTGTCCGGCCCCCACCAGCTGCTACCCAGCCCCATATGTGGCCTCCAGGCCGCAGCCTCCCCCCAGCCCCTCCCTCCCACCTGGGAGCTCAGTTGTCTGCCTGCAGCCCCACTCCCTGGGCCTCCCACTGGCCACTTCCAGGCGCCGCCTTCCCTACAGGGCAAGGCCACACCCTGCAGGGCTCCCTGGGCCCCTTGCAGCCTCCCCCAGCCAGCACTGACCACCGAGGCCTTTGGGAGCAGGACAGGTTCTCCCCTGAGCGAATGCGGCCCCTGGAAACAGAGTGACCGAGCTAGCAGCCCCCTCCCCGGACCACGTGGGCCCACCGCCAGGCCACAGCGCTGCTGCCTCACGGGCAGGAGCGCAACCCCTTTTAAAGCGATTCTGACCTCACTTCCCAGCGGCACGCCTCCTGTGGGCACAGGGCTGTGCAGGACAGGACAGGACAGCGCAGGACAGGGCAGGGCAGGGGGGACAAGCTTCATCTGCTGAGAAAGGGGGGCGGCACCCGCAGGAGGCCGGGAGCGCCGGTGGGCTGCGCCCTGTGGGCAAGGCCCTCCCTCCCCTGGCCGGGGTGTTCGGGACCCCGCCAGGGTTCACCGGCCCTGTCCCTGCCGGCCCCCCAGGTGGAGCAGCTGGCCAACCCCAAGGCCTGGATCAACGCGGCCACCCAGATCTTCTTCTCGCTCGGCCTGGGGTTCGGCAGCCTGATCGCCTTCGCCAGCTACAACGAGCCCTCCAGCAACTGCCAGAGGCACGCGGTCGTGGTGTCGCTCATCAACAGCGCCACCTCCATATTCGCCAGCGTGGTCACCTTCTCCATCTACGGCTTCAAGGCCACCTTCAACTACGAGAGCTGCTTGAACAAGTAAGAGCCCCGGGCCTCAAGGGGGAGACCGGTCTCCAAAGCTCCGAGCTGAAGGGGCACCAGGGAAGAGGTGGGCACCGAGGGGCCAAGGGGTAGGGGGCAAAGGGCGGCAGCCTTGCCGAATTTCTTCGGCCCTGTCTCCCCCGCCTCGAAAGTAACCAAGCACGCTCTCTGCTGAGCCACGGAGGTGGCAGAACCTACTCGCTGTAACCCCACCTGAACACAAGACACACACAGCAGGCTCACTGCCCCACGGACAGTGTGTCCCGAGCCCCGAGGGGCTGCTTACCAGTGTAAATTTAAACTTTGGTTTAAGTCAGTTCCTCGGTTGCACTCGTGGTTGTACCCGTGGCTCCCGGGCCCCCAGTGGGATGGCACGGATGTGGAGCGTGTCCGTCCCCCACCCCCCGGCCAGGTGCGTGCTCCGTGGGACGGGGCTGGCCCAGCGGTCGGAGCAGCCTCCCTGGGCGCTGCATGGATGGGCTCCACCAGCCGTCACCGTTCCCGTTTGAGGCTCCTCCAAAGCCACTCAAAACACCTTGCCGTGGACAAGGTCGCCAATCCACAGGCTCCTCTTGCTGAGAGCCTCGCCCCATCAGAAGGGAAGGGGCAGGGTGGGCCGCCTGGCGCCCAGGCTTCCCCGGGGCTTGGGGTTCGGTGACAGCAACCTTTCTGACCCCCTGACGCTCTGCCCCGCAGGGTGATTCTGCTGCTGACCAATGCTTTCGACCTGGAAGACGGCTTCCTGACAGCCAGCAACCTGGAACAGGTGAAGGGCTACCTGGCGTCCACCTACCCCAGCCAGTACAACGAGGTGTTCCCGCAGATTAAAAACTGCAGCCTGGAGGCGGAGCTGGACACGGTGAGCTCTGGCGAGGTCGCGGGAGACCGAACTCTCTGCCCCGCCCCCTAACCCCCCAACCCCGCCCCCGGCCGCAGCTCTGCTAGGAGAAGGGAGACCCAAACGCCCTTTCTTCCTTCCCCGTTTCTCCTTTTCCGTTTCAAAACAACAGTGGAGTACAAAGAATAACATAACAAGCAGCTATATATCTACCGCCCTGAATGAACAACTGTAAACATTTGTTGTTTGGGGGGGCACAGATTTTTTTCTTTTAATATGAAAGAAAAGAACATTTCAGGGACACAGGGAAAGGCCCCTGGGACCGGCCCCAAACTTTGCCTGCTCAGCAGAGGGAAGTTCTTCATTCTGACATGTTACTCACCCACATACATCGTCAAATATTGTTGTTTCGTTGGCAGTTTTTTTATATGGAAATAAGGGGTCTGGGAGATGCCTTCCTCATTCAACCTTCTGTTTGCAAGATCCATCCATAATGACGCATGCGCAATCTCGTAACTCATGTTGAGTGCCGCGTTTTATTTCACCAACAAACACACCATCATTTATCTATTTCCTCACGACTAGACATGTGGCTTTTTTAAAAAATTTGCTACTGAAGTCACCTGTATTTATATTTTACAGATTTATCTTTACTTTGCTGGGTCTTTATTTATTTTTTCACATGAATTTTAGGATGAATTTGACAAGTTCCACTGAGGAACAACATTTGAGGAATTTTTACTAGAATGGCATGCATTCTTTCCATGTCAGTTGGGGAGAATTAATATTTTTCTGATTCAGGCCTTTTGGTGACTTTTGATTCAGGAATGTGCCTTATCACGCACACAGGTGTGCCTTCAACTAGTTTTCTCCTTGAATACCTTGGCCCCTCTGTTATCAGCTTTCTCTCTAGGCAACTTGCTGTTTTGTGGCTCCTGTGAACGGTGTCTTTATTTCCTCTTCCTGTCGTTGCTTATCTTCGTAGCGAAAGAGAGCTGAAGGTTTTCGTATGTTGAGCTTGTATCTAGCAACCTTGATGACTTCTCTTACTCATTCTTGTATTCGTCTACATGTTTGCTTCAGTTTCCTATGTAAACTCTTGTATCACCTGCTTGCATTTTTCTTTTCGATTCTTCTATCACTTCCTTTTTTTTTTTCCTATTGTGTTTGCTAGGACGTCCAGCCCAGTGGAAGCAGAAATGAGAGTGGGTGTATTTATCTAGTTCTCACATTTCTTAGAGACTGCTCCTGGAGAGTGTCTCCAGAGAGTGTTTCACAACATTCTCATCCGGAGACGAGGGAAGGCCCGTCGCTCTGGTGTCAGCGAGCCACCGAGGAGGGGTTTGGCATTTGTCTCACAGGGGAGCCGTGCTCGGTCTGTGTGTTGTGGGTGAGGCCCCACTGGCCCCTCCTGGCCCTGGCTGCCTCCTGACACCACCCTCTGTCCCCAGGCCCCAGCCCCAGCCGCTAGGGCCTGGACCCCTGCCCCCCACTCAGCTGACCCCCGAGGCCTCTGGCTTTAGCTCCTGCTCAGGTTCAAATTCCCTCTCTGTTCTTGGCACCTGGGCGTCCTCCTCCCTTCCTTTCCAGCTTGGCTCAATGTCCAAGAACCGTGTGGTTATTGATTTATTTCCACTGCGTTTCCCCCATGGCGGGTTTTTCCTCATTCCGCCCACTCTCTGCGGTTTGGAATGTGTGGACTCCATGGCTCTCCTTGAAAACTTTCCACACGTGTCTAACTGAGGAAAACCCGAAGGTAAATGCCGTCTTGGCCGCAGAGCACGTCAGCTCCTCCCTCCTGTTTTCGGCGCCATTTTTGTCCGGTTCTGCCTTTTCTAAGCCCATAAATTGGGTACTGGTGTTCCTTCACACAGACAGTGTTTGTATTTATCTTCATTAGGCGTTTTATTTATTCACCGTTTGTTCTTGCACCCCAGCTGACCTCTGGGGTTTGTTGGGTTGTTGTTTTTTTTCTCCCTTAAAATGCATTCCTTTCCTGGAGGTTTTTATGATCAGTGGTGTCGGGTTTTATCTGTATGTCAGTGTCTGTATTTGGTCCCCACTTTTTAAACAATGTATTAATTTTCCCACGACAGTGGACGTACAGCATTATATTAGCTTCGAGTGTGCAGCGCAGCAGTGATCCGACAGCTGTGTAGCCTACACGGTGATCGCGCCCCAGCACCCCGAGGGCCCGCCCGGGACCCCGCTCCCTCACTCCAGTGTCGCTGGCTAGCTTCCCCACGCAGCCCTTCACGTCCCCGGGGCCGCTTTGATAACCGGCAGTTTGGACTTCTTCATCCCTTCACTCTTATCCCTCCTCTCCCCCGCCTGCCTTCCCTCTGTCGCCATCCATTTGTTCCCTGTGCCTGGGAGTTTGTTTCTGCTTGGTCCCCATCTTCTGAAGGTGTTGTTCCCGCCCTGGCTGGTGTGGCTCAGTGGACTGAGTGTCGGCCTGCCAACCGAAAAGTTACCGGTTCGAATCCCAGCCAGGGCGCATGCCTGGGTTGCAGGCCACGTCCCCAGTTGAGGGCGTGTAAGAGGCAACCACACATTGATGTTTCTCTCCCTCACTTCTCCCTCCCCTCTCTCTAAGAATAAATAAAATCTTAAAAAATAAAGACCATCCTGGGGGTCCTAATCAGGGGACCTTTCTCCCAGAGAGGTTTTGCTCCTGGTCTTCTGATGCCGGTAGCCAGGGGACCCCGTCGCCATGACCCCTTTCAGCCCCTCCCCACCGGAGGTTGTCTTTAAACAGGAGCTCCAGGCTCCGTGTCCACAGTTCAGTGTCCCCACAGGGGTGTGTCCACCCCAGGGACCCAGCCGCTGAGCAGCTCCCCACCCTGCCCCGGCTACCTGCTGGCCTGGCCCCCCATCCCCCCTCAGCTCCCAGCCGCTGAGGCCTCCGACACCCATCAGTCGTGACATTGGAAGCAGAAGTTACCGAAACATCATTTTATGATGTTTTAGCCAGAATTTATGCAGGCTGGGGCAGGAAAGAGGGCCTCAGTGTCCCCAGTAGACGGAAGTGTCTCCTCACACACACGGGCTCCTGACAGCTCACACCTCCGTCCGCCCGGTGGAGCCCGAGGGCCGGGCTGGCCCGCGGATGGGAGGCCCAAGCTCAGCAGCGTGTGGCTTCCCGCAGCCGGCTCCGAGGTCCCCCCCGACCCCGCTGCTGCGCGTCGTCGGGTGTGTTTGGGGGGCTGTCCGCCCCTCCGGTGTGTGACCGGGGTCTCCCTGCTGCGGGCAGGCGGTCCAGGGCACGGGCCTGGCTTTCATCGTCTACACGGAGGCCATCAAGAACATGGAGGTGTCCCAGCTGTGGTCGGTGCTGTACTTCTTCATGCTGCTCATGCTGGGCATCGGGAGCATGCTGGGCAACACGGCCGCCATCCTCACCCCGCTGACCGACAGCAAGGCCATCTCCCGCCGCCTGCCCAAGGAGGCCATCTCAGGTGAGCGGGCGGGCCAGGGGAGGTGGGGGGGCTCCGTGGGGAGGTGGGATGTGAGGGACAGGCAGGTGGGCAGGCTGCCTCAGGGGCCACGTGCCTGTTGAAGCGGCCACAGGGGCTGCGGCCACCTCACGGTGGCCCTGCGCTCGCCTGCTCCTCACCGCTGGCCATCCGGGCCCTGGCACGTGTGGTTTCTCCCAGTGTGCCTGGTTCTGCACCCCATGGGCACGGGCCGGGCCTCCCCAACCTTGGGAGGCGCCCAAACTCCGCCCAGCCCCCCCCCCAACCCCCCCCCCACCCCCCACCCCCCACCCCCCGCCGCCAAGGCACCCAGAGCTCTGCAGGCAGCGGAGAGGCTGCCGCTGCCCGTGTTCAGTGGAGGAACAGCCGTGGGAGCAGGCGCTTCCGGAAGCCCGCACTCCGCGAGTCCCACGGGCGCGCCCACTTCCCGCCCCGAAGTCACCGCTGCTCTCACGGCCACCCTTCCATGCTGGTCCCCCTTTTCCTGACTTCGCGTACATGGAGTCACACGGGTGTGCGGCCTCCGCGTGTGTCTTCTCTCAGACTCTGAGGCCCGCCCACACTGCTGGGCCGGCAGTTGTCCCTCGGGTCCTGCCCCCGGTGATAGCTCATGGTCAGAGCAGACGCGCTGCTCGTCGGCCGCTGGGGGGCAACAGGGTGGTGCGGAAAGAACCCGCTTTCCCAGGCGCGGCACCGCCCACTGGCTCCACGCCCGCCCTGCGGACCCCGCCCCCTCATCTTTGATGACGCTGCCCCCTCCACCTGTGCCACGTGCCTCCTCCCGGCCCGGCTCCCACCCCTTTCCCTTGAAGTCCTGCTCGCCCCGCGGGAGCGCCCACCCTTCCTCCGCGCCCACGGCCGCGTTAGGTGCGCGCAGCTCGGCCCACCAGTCCTCCCGTGGGTCCCCCTCAGGGTGGGGTGCGGTGGCTGGGGGTACACGGTGTCACGGAGGAGCGAACGGACGGGGGCTTTAGAGTCAGATGCTCGATGGGGTGCCCAGGGGCAGCAGCGGAAGGAGACCGGGACAGGAACCCGATTCTGGGGGCCGCGGGGGGCCTGTGTCTGAATCCTGCCTCCGCCATTTACGTGCTGTGCAACACGGGGAAAGTTGCTCGACGTCTCTGAGCCTGAGCTCCCCCACCTGTACAAGGGGGGCCCTGATACCTGTCTCAGAGGCTTAAGGACCCAGTGCGTGGCCAGCGCCTGGGGCAGGGCGGGAGCCGAGTAAACATCCCAGTCTTCTCTTGCCTTTGCCCCCCACCCTCCGCCCGCCACCCACTTCTGCTCAGACATGGGTCCTCGCTAGGAAGCCCTGTGAGGGTCACCCCGTAGCTCCCATCTCCCGCCCCGATGCACCTCCCCGGAGCTCAGGGACTGAGTCGTTGAGATAAACCGTATCAGCAGACTCCCAGCCTGGGCCTGCGCCCCAGGAGAGGACGGCAGCGTTCTCTTTTCCATTGAGCTGGTGCCCCCTGCTGGACGGCTCCGTGAATTACCGTCAGTGACCCCAGCGGACACTCCCTGGGACACCTTGCCCCCGCCACGCCCCTAAACCACGCACCCAGGCACATGCACACACGCTATACACAGTCAGAGAGGCCAGACCATGACAGCTCTCCCAGCCCACGTGGATGAGCCTGTCAGCCAGAGTCCTCCTGGCGTCCACGGCTGGGCTGCCCGCAGAACCCCGGGTGCGCAGGGCGGGCCCCGGGCAGGCGAGCAGGCGCTCTTGCGGCCGCAGGTCTGCTGTGCCTGGTCAGCTGCGTCCTCGGCATGGTGTTCACCACGGAGGCCGGCAACTACTGGTTCGACATCTTCAACGACTACGCGGCCACGCTGTCCCTGCTGCTCATCGTCCTGGTGGAGATCGGGGCCGTGTGCTACGTGTACGGGCTGAGGAGGTGAGGAGGCCCGGCCCCCAGCTGCTGGGGAGCCGCACCGCGCCCACCCCACCCCACCCCCCGCGGAGACCGCACTGTCTCCCCAGATCACAGCTGATTCTCCTCACTTCCTGTCCAGTTTGCCTCCGACCGCATCTTCCCTGTTTCCCAGGCTTCCACCGTTTAGCAAAGGATGCCGGCCTGTTGAGCCTGCTGGACCCCACTGGCGCGGGGCGGGGGGGGGCGAGGGATGGGGGTCAGGGAGTCGTCCCCTGCGCTGACCCTTGGCCAGCAACCAGTAGTTTCCAAGCCCACTGACCAAAGTCCAGCTGATAACTCGGACCTCAGCCGCTGGGCAGACTCAGGACCTCACATTCTCAACCCTGGTGCCCAGTGCAGCCCTGGAGTGTTCGAATCTCCCAGGGGACGGAGCAGGTGGCTGGGCTGAGAACCGCGGTCTGGAGCAGCTGTCCGACCTGGGTGGGGGGGGCCGGTTGGTTTTCACCCTGAGCCAGGCTCCACCCCCAGGGCGCTGTTAGGTAGCGCCACGTGGGGCGCAGGTGCCACGTGAGCCTGGGGCGGACGCTCTGAGAACCACTCCCAGTGGGGTCCCAGAGTCGCAGCTTGTTGGAATGAGGGGCGTGTTAGAATGCAGACTCTCAGGCCCCCCGCCCACCCAAGCCCCTGAATCAGATCCTGTATTTTAACATGACCAGGGGGGTGGAGACCCCCTTCCTCTTGGGATTCGCTGGTCGAATGTGAGCCTGGTGGGAAGGGCTGTCCCGAGTGGTTCCCCACCCAGTCCTTCATGGTCTTCCCGACCGATTAGGAGGTGGGGGGGCACCCAGCGTGGCCTCTGGGGGCTGGCCCCTCATGCCGAGTGTCCCTGTCTCCTTGGAAGCCCCACTGAGGGGGTTCCACGATCAAATTACTCAGGACACAGGTTAAAGCCAGATTTCTCAGAGCCTGGGAAACAGCTGTGCCTCTCCAAGAGGGGCCTGCAATCTGCGGCATTTCTGAAACTGGTGTGGTCAAGGAATGCCTTTTTACCCACCCCTGCTCCCCCTGCAGCAGCTGGTGACATGGGCGCACCCCGTTTTCCCGGGAAAGAGGGTTTCCTGGGGTGTCAGGGCTTTCGGGCACTAAACCCAGGAAGGACTTCCCGGGTAAATTGGGGCAAATGGGTCACCTAGGAAATGCCCGTCCAGAGGGAGAGAAAAGGAAGATTGGTCATCTGAGAGGCTGGGTGTTTCAGGGTAAAGGGAGAAAGCTGGGGACAGAGGGACAGAGCCTAGGGCCCACTGGGGGCGCTGGAAAGGGGCACCAGGGGGTGCACAGTGGGTGATGGGGAGGGAGGGAGAAACAGAAGGTGCCCTCGGGATGTCCTAAGCGGCCAGATCTGAGAATGACCAGCAGAGGGCAGTCTTTCTGCGCACAAAGGAGACAGCGCCATCTGGCGGCCACTTTGCAACAGTGCCTCGCGGCCTTTTTTCCTGAAGCCCGTTCTTCCCACCTTTATTCTTGAGGGCAGGGGGCAGGGTGGGTACAGGGACAAGAGACCCCAAACACTTTCTGCTGTGTGCGGTCTTGAAAATCCCTCGTGTTCACATTACGTACGTGAGTCTCCGTAGCCTAGAGCCTAGGGTCCCACTAGGTCAGCGGCAGCACAGGGGCAGGGAGAGGTCCCCGCAGGCTCCCGTGGGAACCAGGACAGGCCGTGAGGCAGGTGGCGGTGGTTGCAGCCGGTGGAGGTCACACCCTGCTCCCCCCGCCCCGCCCCACCTCCTACAACTGCCTCTCCCACCGTGGGGAGCAGCTTTAAAGACCCTGGGCTGGGTCGGCCACAACCCGGGGGTCCTCCAACAAGTCCCGTCTCCGCCCCCGGGGCCCTGGTCCTTCCGCGCTGTGAAACCGCCAGGGGCTGGGTCAGCGCGTCCCGGAGCGCGGAAGATGCTTCCGGCACTTACTGTGTGTGTATTGAAAAACATGTGACTGGCCCATCCAACCCACGACCAAACGGGTGCCCTTATGCCATGGCTACACTTAGGCAAAAGAGTCGGTTTAAAGAAAAGGCAAGAAAGGCGGCCTGCAGACGTGATTGGCCACAGCGGCGGTGCGCGGGCCGCTCGGGATCCTCTCCCCTCGCTCCAACCGCCGGCCGCTCCGCCTTCAGCCCCAGGTCCGGCTCTCCATCCGCCGGTCCCAGAATACCTACCTGCTGTGGTTCCAGGGGACAAAAGAGATTCCCTTCCGGGAGTGTTTCTTTCTTTCTTTCTTTTTAAAAATTTTTTAAATGTATTGATTTTTAGAGAGGGAGAGGAAGGGAGCGAGAGAGAGACGTCGGTTTGTTGTTGCATGTATTGATGGTGCATTGGGACGACGCTATAACCAGCTGAGCTACCCGGCCAGGGCCTCCCTCTAGCGATGTTTCCAATGGGCGGCAGAGTCACTGGGGTGGGCGGGGTGGACACCAGGGGGGCGGGAGGGGTGGGGCAGAGCTGCCCCTGGGGGGTCCCCTGGGGTTGAGGCCACCCAGAGTGATGATGCCCCATGCTCTCTGTTCCCGCCGCTGCTGGGAGCCGCCCTCCGGTCTACGTCCGCAGCCTTCCTCCGGAACCTGGCACCAGGAAGGTGTCTTTTTCTTCTTTTTATTTTTTAGGAGAAATATCTTTTTCTTTTTAGTATTTCTTTTTTTAAAAGATTTTATTTATTTATTTTTAGAGAGGGAAGGGAGGGAGAAAGAGAGAGAGAGAGAAGCATCAATGTGCGGTTGCTGGGGGCCGTGGCCTGCAACCCAGGCATGTGCCCTGACTGGGAATCGAACCTGCAACACTGGAAGGTGTCTTCTGACACCCACTCCTCTGTGGGGTGGCTGCTGCGCCCCGGCTCTGCGGCGGCCTCAGCCCTCGCCCCTCCCCACACCCAGCTCCCCGTCCCCAGAAGGGATCGGGGAGGGAGGCCCCGGGGCTGTGCTCAGTCGTGAATAATCTAGACTTTCTGTCCTGTCTTCCAAGCAGATTTGCAAGTGACCTGCAGGCCATGACCGGCCGCCCTCTGAACTGGTACTGGAAGGTCATGTGGGCCGGCGTGAGCCCGCTGATCATCATCAGCCTCCTGCTCTTCTACCTGAGCGACTACATCCTCACGGGGACCCTGCGGTACCAAGCCTGGGACGCCTCCCAGGTACCTGCCCTCTCGGGCCCGCACTCCCTGGAGAGCACAGGCCTTGGTTTCCGAAACCAGGGAACCTCTGGCGTGGGCACGTCATTTGTCACAACGTACAAACGTCACCCAGGCCCCTCAGAACTCTCAGCCCAGGACGGCAGAGCCGGGCTTTGAGCTTTTCAACAGGTGTTACTCTAAACAGAGATCCGTCCAGGACTTCCCGGGGGCCTTCTCCTGGGAGAAGGGGAAAGCCGCCTACAGAGGCCCTGGTTCCTGCCTCCCGGCCCCCAGCCAAGAGGTTCTCCGACTCTGTGCAGTCAGATAGAGCCCAGGCCTCCCTGGAGGTGTGGGCTCTGCCCCTGGCCGCTGACCCCGGGGGGAGCAGGCTCCTGGGCCCTGCGGGACTTGCCCAAACACTGGAGTTGCTGGGTCCAGGGGAGGCCTGGCCCTGGGGGCGGCTGACACAGAGCGGCCCACCAACCAGAGGGGCAAGGATGTCAGCACTTCAACAGCCAGCGCAGCCATTCATGGTCTGTCCTGGCCAGCCCAGGTTGTCCTCACACGGACACACTTTCATAGAAAAAAAAATTGGCCAGTTTGGGTTTCTTTCCCAGCGGGTAGAAGACGCAGTGTGTGTGGTGTGCACAGAGCAGTGAGCCCCTCCCACCCGCCCCTGGCAGACCGAGGCAGGCAGAGCCTGAGAGGCCGCCCCTCCGTCTGGGGAGGTCGGGTGAGCTTCTCAAACATGGGGGACCACGGGGGTGTCCTCTCCACCCTTTGCAGGCTGATTCTTTCGTAGGATGCAATAAGAACGACACTTGAAAGATGAAATGGAAAAAATAACGCACACACAAGTGCCCATTAGTTATTAGATTCAACAGACATGAGGGAATGCTGGCCATTTGCCAAAAACAGTTTCTAGATGTTTCCTCCTGATGTCTGGGTTCAGCAGTGCAGAGCAGAAGGGGGGCGGGGCCAGGGGCCTCTGACGCTCAGCTTCTCCTTTCAGGGCCAGCTCGTGATCAAGGACTACCCCACGTACGCGCTGGCGGTCATCGGGCTGCTGGTGGCCTCCTCCACCATGTGCATCCCCCTGGTGGCCCTGGCGGCCTTCATCCTGCGCTGTCTCAAGCGGGGAGAGGGCACGGCCTCCGAGGTCTGAGAGCCGGGCGCCCCCCCAGAGGAGGCCTCGTCCAGGGCTCGTCTCCCAGCTGCTCTTTCCGGATGGCTCCACCTCGGCTGCTGTTGCAAGTGTCGGCTTCGGAAGCTCCCGGCCCTCCTCTTCCGGAGCCCGGAAGGAAGAGTCTGGAAGTGCAGAGGAAGGAGGTGCCCCCTGGGAACCCGCACCCTGTCCCCGCAGCGGCCGCTCCGGCCGGACCGTTGCTCCCTCGGTTCTAGGAGCATCCTGGAAGTAGAGCACCGTGAGCTGCAACGTGACTGTGACTTTTATGGGACAAAGTGTAAGCCGTGGTTTCCCCCAAAGAGGTCCCCAAACACCTGAGGGCCACCATCTCTACACCAGTCTGAAAAGGAGTCTTCTAAGTGCCTGGGAGGACGGATCCGAACGTCACCAGCGCAGACTCGGTCCTCTCCGCCGCAGTGACGGTGCATTTGCTGCGCCCGCCTTCGCCAACAAGCCTGACTGCCCGTAAACAAGGCCTTGGTTGGGGACTCACAAAATTGGAATTTCTGCAAGCGGAGGTCCCTCACGGCAGGTCCAGGAGCAGTCCTCTCGACATGACGTGCCCCAACTCCAGTGCCAGCGCTGCTGGGACGGCGGGAGTCCACCTGACGCCGTGGTATTGGGGTGCGACGGCCAGGAAAGACCAAGAACACTACTTACAATCCATTTAAAGTTATTTATCTGTATATAAGTTTTCTAAAATGTATATAACTCAGAGCATCTTGTAACTGAAGACACCATATTTATGATAAAGTTTTGGTCCACCACGCTGATGTCTCCCGCCTTTTTTTTTAAATATAATTTATTGATTATGCTATTACAGTTGTCCCACTACCCCCCTTCATTCCCCTCCACCCTGCACACTCTCTCCCACCCGCATTCCCCCCCTTTAGTTCATGTCCATGGGTCGTAAGTTCTTTAGCTTCTGTATTTCCCATACTATTCTTGCCCTCCCCCTGTCTATTTTCTACCGACCACCTATGCTACTTATTCTCTGTACCTTTCCCCCTCTCTCCTCCTCCCACTCCCCTGTTGCTAACCCTCCATGTGATCTCCATTTCTGTGGTTCTGTTCCTGTTCTAGTTGTTTGCTTATTTTTATTGTTTTTGTTTAAGGTGTGGTTGTTAATAATTGTGAGTTTGCTGTCATTTTACTATGCATGTTTTTTATCTTCTTTTTCTTAGATAAATCCCTTTAACATTTTATAAAATAAGGACTTAGTGATGATGCACTCCTTTAACTTGACCTTATCTGAGAAGCACTTTATCTGCCCTTCCATTCTTAATGAAAGCTTTGCTGGATAGAGCAATCTGGGATGTAGGTCCTTGCCTTTCATGACTTGGAATACTTCTTTCCAGCCCCTTCTTGCCTGCAAGGTCTCTTCTGAGAAATCAGCTGACAGTCTGATGGGAACTCCTTTATAGGTTACTGTCCCCTTATCTCTTGCTGCTTCTAGGATTCTCTCCTTCATTGTTACCTTGGCTAATGTAATTATGATGTGCCTTGGTGTGTTCCTCCCTGGGTCCAACTTCTTTGGGACTCTCTGAGCTTCCTGGACTTCCTGGAAGTCTATTTCCTTTGCCAGACTGGGGAAGTTCTCTTTTATTATTTGTTCAAATAAGTTTTCTGCTGGTTGCTCTTCCTCTTCTCCTTCTGGTACCCCTATAATTTGGATGTTGGATCGTTAAAAGATGTCTTGGAGGTTCCTAAGTCTCTCATTTTTTTGAATTCTTATTTCTTCATTCTTTTCTGATTGTATGTTTTTTTCTTCCTTCTGGTCTACTCCATTGATGTGAGACCCAGCTTTCATTCCATCACTATTGCTTCCGTGTGCATTTTCCTTCATTTCACTTAGTGTAGCCTTCATTTTTTCATCTAATTTGTGACCAAAATCAACCAATTCTGTGAGCATCCTGATTACCAGTACTTTGAACTGTGCATCTGATAGGTTGGCTATCTCTCAGTCACTTGAAAGTACTGATTGTGGGGCTTTCATTCTGTCTGAGCCATCTTTTTTTCTTTCCTTTGGTCTGGTCGTACCTGTTACGTATGAGGGGCGGAGCCTTAGCTGTTCACCAGGGCAAGGCACCCCAATCACTGGGTTGTGACATTGTATGTGGGGGTGGGGTGCGAGAGGGAACAAGGGCGCTTGCTCCGCTCTCCGTGGGACCTTCCGCTGCTTCCCCCAAGCAAACTGGGCCCCTCTGGTGCCAATTCCCATGGGGGGGGCTTGTGTACCCCATGGGACCCTCCAAGGACCTCGCCTGTGAGGCTGGGAGTCTCTCCCTGTGCATCAACCCCCACAGGTGTTTTCAATCAGTGCCCCAAGGCTCTATTTCCCAGCGCTGGGATCCTGGGTTGCGCACAGTGCCTTGCTTCACAACTGCCGCCTCGCTGGGTCTGCCAGCTGCTGCTTGCATGCTCAGGGTCCACCCACTGCAGTCTTGTGGGTCCCGGATGCCTTACACGCCCGGTCCCAACACTCTCTGCTCTCCACACCTCGACCCTCGCTTGGATGCCCTACTCCACCCCTCCTACCAGTCTGGATGAATGTGTCTATTTTAACTTCTTGGTTGTCTGACTTCCATCAGTTCAATTTTCTGTCAGTTCTGGTTGTTATTCTGTTTCCCAATTGTTGTTGTCCCTATCTTGGTTGTGCGAGGAGTCACAGTGTGTCTACCTACGCCTCCATCTTGGCCGGGAGTCCTCTCCTGCCTTTTTTTAACAGCAGTGGGTGGGTCCCTTCCTGCTTTAACATTCTGAGGCCCTGGGGGTCAGGGTGGTTCCTCTGGGTTGGTTGGTACAGACACCTCTGAGGACCCTTTAACCACTCCCTTTTGACGTCAGCTGGAAATGTATTTCAAAAATATTCTTTTCATGCTACAAACTCTCCTGTGGCATGAGGAAGGTCTTTTGCTATCTTGAACTGCCATCCTATCAGTACTCCAGCTTCAGCGAATGGCCAGTGTAAAAAGATCACTTGCCTAAAGCTCACCAGCTCTGACTGGTGTGGCTCAGTGGGTTGGGCATCGTCCTGCAAACCGAGAGGTCACTGGTTCGGTTCCTAGTCAGGACACAAGCCTGGGTTGTGGGCCCCCAGTTGGGGGTATAGGAGATCGGTGTTTCTCTCCTTCCCTTCCCCTCTCTCAATAAATAAATGAAATCTTTTTTTAAAAAAAATAACATGGGAGAGATTAAAGAATAAAGAATAAAACGGGTGAGCCAGCAGTTATTGACCCCAAATTGTCCGTCCTCTGATTTCTTATCAGAAGGTTTTTAGTGTTGGAACACCTCGGACACCAAGGCTGGAAGAGTGAGCAGACTCAGCCGCAAACACATAGCGCAGATAGAGTCTGCTCCAGAATCCTTCCAGGTCAGACCCCGCCCCCAGCAATACGGCCCCGCCTTCCTGGCGTCAGGCGTCCTGGGGTGTTTCAGCCCCAAATGCCAGGTGCGCACAGGGGCATCGAGACAGGTGTTCTCCGAGATCATCACTTTATTCACACTGACTGGATTTCAGCGGTCTCCACCTGGCCACCCGTTTGAACCATCTGGAAGCATTTAAAACCCTGGCGCCCAGGCCACGCCCAGGAACCGCCAAATCTGAGAACGCACCATTGGAGAAAAGGAGGGAAAAGTGTTGTGCATTGAAGAATATTGACATCAAAATGGACTTAAAAAGTCTGAAAGCGTTTTTGAGCATTTCCAATTGTCTGGAAATGTCACTTCCACAAAATACTTTTGCTCACGAAAGTCAGATCAATGAACTCGCTCTGTTTATGGAATAACGAGCTCAGGTGAGCTGTCCCAAGTCTCAGTGTGTTCCACTCCGGTTTCCGTGAACTTCGTGGAACCTATTTCTCAATAATTCTCTTGAGCTGGTAGTGAGACCACTCTCAAAAACTTCTTTGTTGAATATTTTCTAGGGTTTTTTTTTAAGAGTTTATTTATTTACTTTTAGACAGAGGGGAAGGGAAAGAGGGAGACATCAATGTGTGGTTGCCTCTCACGCACCCCCTACTGGAGACCTGGCCCGCAACCCAGGCATGTGCCCTGACTGGGAATCAAACCAGCAACCCTTTGGTTTGCAGGCCAGCGCTCAACCCACTGAGCCACACCAGCCAGGGCTATTTTTTTTTCTAGGTTCTTCACAAAACTGATCATCTGGACATTCATCCACCCCCGCTCCCGTGCAACAAGCTGGAGAGAAAGGGGTCATTCCCAACCCTGTACGCTTGTCAGTAACCATGGCGATATGGCCTGGCCGCCAACTCCACAAAGCTTTCTGTTTCTACTGGAAACATAAGAACCCTTGACTTAGCTCTAAGGACTCAGGTGGGAAGTATTTGGTTTTAAACGACTGACATCGTAAGGAAAACCCTAAACAAGCATATCTAGGGGTTTGTCATTCACTGGTTGCAGTGTTAAAGCCTCTTTCTTGACTCAATGTTTTCCTTCCTTCCGTAAACATGCAAGCTAATTTGGGAAAAATGGAACGTGAAGAAGAGGAGGAGAATCCACCCAGTCTTTTTTCTATCATCTTTTCCACGTTTGCTTCCGTGTGAGCCCAGTGAAACCACACCGGGGCCGTGTAGGAGACCCGGAACTCGAGCAGGGGAAGGCTAGGTTCCGTAAGAAAAATTAGAATAAAAAGTTTCTAATTATCTGAAGTTAAGGCAAAGTCGGAGCTCTCCTGAACTGCTGCAGAATCCTCCCTGCCCTCTGTGCGGCGTCCTGGGCAGTCGGCCTATCTCTGGCTCTCTCTTTGGCCCAGGCCATGAGAAAGCACAGTGGGTTGTTAGCGCAGCACTTTACAACTGTGCTTCTGGGAAAGCGTGAGTAAACCACCATCTTCGATTCTTTTATTTAAGATTTTTATTTATTTTTAGAGAGAGGGAAAGGAAGTGAGAAAGAGAGGGAGAGAAAGGTCAGTGTGTGGTTGCCTCTCGCACGGCCCCTACTGGGGATCTGCTCTGCAACTCAGGCATGTGCCCTGCGTGAGAATTCAACCAGTGACCCTTTAGTTCGCAGGTCAGAAGTCAATCCGCTGAGCCACACCAGCCAGGGCGTCTTCGATTTTTGTTGGGGTACTTTTCATGGAAAAATACATTCATGGCTGTTCCACTACATAGATAGAAAAGCTGGGGCAGGGAATTAATGAACTCATCATTTTCTGCTCAACATCAGGGGAAGGGAAGAAAAAAAACAGATTTCAACATCACTTTGCAAAGCAAAAAAGTGCATCTACAAATAAGAAATTCTGAACCAGAATTTCTTGACCAGTTTCTTACACGTGAGTTGCTTTTCTCCCTACTGCCCACCTGCATAGCATCAGCCTCCACTGAGATCCCCAGCTGGTGTGAGACAAACCAGTCCCCGGGTGGGCGCTGGGGACAGCGCGGAGCAGGGCAGACACAGCCCCTGGCCTTTTATGCGCCCATATTCTGGAAAGCAAGAGAGACAGTGATGGACGATACGTGAGATGATCACAGGCTGTGGTTGTTTCTAAGAAGGAAATGGGGGCCAAGTGACGGTGTGAGAGGGACGGCACTTCAATCCGTGGTCGAGGGGGAGCTCCGTGAACTGGGTTTTGAAGGAGAAGAATGAACTAGTTATTGGAGTTGCTGGAAGGTCCATCCAGGCACGGGCCACCGCAAGGGCGAAGGCCCTGCGCTGAGCAGGTGGAAGGAGGAGGCCTGAGGTTGGAGGGAGGAAGAGAGAGTGGAGGTGAACTGCGGGGGCTGCCAGGGGCCGGGCCACAGGGGCCTTGGGGGCCACAGCAAGGAGCCTGGATGGGACTCGGCAACAGAACCGCACTGAGTGGTTAACACAGGCACCCTAGGGATTCTCACTTGCACTTGCAAGATCACTGGCACCTGGGGAGCAGGGAGTGGGGCGGGGTATAGACGGGAAGTTGGAGAATCACACCAGCAGCTCCTTCAGGAAGTTCACAGGAGGGATGATGACGGCAGGGCCTTGGAAACGGGCGTGGAGAGAGGTGGGCAGGTTTGACTTTTATTCCGGGGGGAGAGCTGCCTGGACCTGCTTACGGATTGGATGCATAGTTCAGAGCAGGAGAGGAATAGAATGCTTGACGTGCTGGGTGGATGCTGGCGGCCTTCTGTGAGACGGAGAGAGCTGGGGACGGAATGAGTCTGCAGAACAGGGATCAAGGGCTCCGTCTGACCTACCACGTCTGAGATGTCTGAGAATCGGGGAGACATCCAGTATAAGGCTCTGGGGCTTTGGGAAGGGTCCGGTCCAGAGACTCAGTTGGGGACCACCAGCACGGAGATGCTGTTTAAAGTTGCAGGTCTGAGTGTCATCTCCCAGGGTGAGTGTGGACCTGGGTAAGAGTGCTCAGGTCCAAGACCTAAAAAAAAAAAAAAGAAAACAACCCACTGGCCCAGGCGGCCCTGAGCTGGCAGGGAGAAGCCCAGCCCAACTGCTCTGAGGCCGCCATGCTGCAGGGCCATGCGGAGCTCCAGGTCACAGCACCAGCACGGCCCACTCTCCAGCCCTCCTTGCTAACTCGTCACACCAACCTGCGCCAGACAGACCCACCCACCCATCCGTCCACTGAGCACGACTGAGTGACCCCCATCAGTGCCGTCTGGAACAGAAGAACCACCCAGCTGAGCCTTGCCCCAGTTCCGGGCTCACAACACAGCCAGGCTCCCCTCCGGAAGGATTCAGCCAGGACGGGGTAGAGAGGGGCGAGGACCAGGCACTGCCACAGGGACTAACTGGGCGGAAGCCAGGAGAACGCACGGTCCCGGGGCCCGGCGAGAGCATCTCGAATTCTCCTAAACACGACACACCGCCAGCGCTTCCTACTTTCCCTGTCCTCAGAGTCCACGTTCAAACCCAGCCCTGCTGGAAGCTTAGGTTAGGACATGGAATGTAACGTGATCTTTTAATGGGTGATACTTGAGCTTTGCACAGCTAGAATAACAAACGGGCCACAGTCACACATCACTGAAACTGGTGAGCGGACACTTGGACCTTTGGCTGAAACCAACAAGTAAAAATTCGTGAATAATCTATAAAGGGGAGTGCTGAGAACCAAGAGGCTGTCCAGCAGCTCCCCTGGGACCAGGGCCCTCACTGGGATCATGAAATCTTCTTCGCTGCCCCTCCCCCAGTGAAGGCCCGTTCTTGGAGCTTCTGCATGACATCCAGCCCAGAGGAGGAGTGCGAGACACGAGAGTCAACGATGCACCTGTTTAGGGGCACCTGTGTGCACTCGACTAGGAAGAAATGTGAAGAAAGAAGACGTGTGTGATCTCTGGGTAAGATGCGGTGGCTTTGGGAGGCAGAGGACACGGGGCTTCCAAGGTGCAGGTTCTGTGCCCCCCGCCCCCACTCTGTCCCAGGCCCCAGAAAGCATCAGGAGGGGAGAGGTGAAGCTTTAGGCTGAGCAGGGGTGGCCAACCCCTGCAGCAGGGTCTTTCCCGCACACCCCTTCCGGGGAGGGAAGGGAGAGGGGTCGCGGGTACCAGCAGCCTGGTGGTGCCCGGGAGGGGAGTCCCCGGTGTGCTTGCTGTGTCCCCCCGGAACCCGCTTCCTCTCGGGGCTCCCTCCTCTCACAGGTGAGCGAGCACATTCCCTGGGATTGTGGGCACCAGGCTTTGCACCGCACAACTGACGTTAAGTGGAATCAGGTGATCAGGGCCCACGAGCTCCTGCTCAAATCGCAGGCTTTTGTGAGCCAAAGTTCCCATTGTTTTATGCCACTTTGGGGGCAACCAGGACACCTGGGCCTGAGCCAAAGCCCCACCCCCTGCAGGCCACCTGGTTCCCTCCACGCCTGCTCCGCGTCACACCTGCGCATCTTCCTCTCCTGACTGGCTGTGGAGCCGACGTCTAAGACGGCCCCAGAGATCCCCACCTCCTGGTACTTATGGCCCCCCTGAAGCTCCCTCTTCCTGGGCTGAGCTGGAGGGGGGTGGCTCGTTTCTAAAGCATAGAATGTGACGAAAGTGATGGGATGGGACACTTCCCAGATGTTGTCAAAGGACAGGAACTCCCATCTTGCTGGCTTTGATGAACCAGGCTGCCATGCTGGAGGCCTACGGGGCAAGCAACCTAGGACTTGAAGGGTTTATCCTCACTAAACCTGTATCACAATAATTTAGTATCTTCTGGCACCAAGACTCTCAGGCAAGCTGGAGGAAGAAACCCAAAGCCCCTCGTTTTTTAAGCCACACCCCCCAGCACCCCCCCGCACACATCTTACCCCACAGTCACTGGGGATTCTGTTCATTTCCTCCCAACTCCCGACCTGACACAGGAAGTCAACCCCAGGCCGTCAGATGGACCGACTCTCCGTCCAATGATGTGGGGGTCCCCCCAGCACCAGCTCTCCCCCCAGTCCCGCCCCGCCCCTGAGCCCTGAGGGGGCCACCAGCAAAGACTGAGAGCACAAGTAGGTGGCTCGGGAATGCCCTGACTAAACCTCATCCAGACTAGACACTAATCCCGCGCTCAGAAGCGGCTTTTCTCTTCTCCCCACGGACCGAGGGCACAGGCCGCTGGGCAGAGCCCCGATCAGTGAGTGCACCGCAGGGGAGGCAGGCCACAGGGCAGCGTGGGGGGCCACCGAGAAACCCTCTGCAGGAAGACGGCACGGGCGGTGGGGAGCAGGGGACGGCCACCCGCAGAGCCCACACCGGGGACGGCAGGACGCAGCCCGCGGCAGTGTGGCGCGGCTCATCGCCTGTGCCCAGGACCCCCAGGTCCCTGCCCAGTTCGGGGGGGTCTCCGAGGCCCCCAGGCGCTCCCTCAGGGGCTGACACCGCCATGGGGCGAGAGAACACCATCTACTGAGCAATGCTGTCCCACGTCTCAGTTGAGACCTGTGTCACCTGAGAAACAAATGCCCGTAGGGGGTGGGGGCGGGGACTAAGGGCCCGTTTGTGCGGACCTCACACTGGGCACTAAGTATCTCCCTGGTTTTATCTGTCCTCAGAAGTAACTGCTGTGAGGACACACACAGTTTCCCGAGTGGCCGTGACGGAGAGTTTCCGAAGCGACGGACCCTCCTGCTCCCCAGTGTTGCCGGCCTGCTCCCCGCTGACCACGCGGCTTCGCAGGGTGTCGACGACTCCAGCTGAAAAGGCGTTCGTTCCTTTGGGGACGAAGCGCAGGAACGACACCGACCGTGAGTGGTTAGAAAATATGACATTTTATTTCCACTTACGGATATACAGTACGTGAGTTCAGAACAGAGCACGGCAGGGTGCGACCCACCACGCCGGCATCGGCTCCCCCCCCACCCCCCTGCGGCAGAGCCGGCGGCTCGGGTTCCGTCGTCGTGAAGGGAGGTCCTCGACGTGAAGGGAGGTCCTCGACGCCAACGGCCCGGCGGCGTCAGAGAGACACGCGGCAGCGGGCAGGGGCCGAGTTTCGGCATTTCGTCTTTGGGACAAATTCTGCTTATTTACACGTTAGGGACAGGTAGTTCTAATTACTTACCCTAGTGCGAGTTTTAATGACTGATTTAAGCTACAGAAGGTTTTCCAGCTATTACTGCCTTTAGAGTTTCTAAAAGCAACAGTTCTTATTAATGTTTACAAAAGATAATGATGGGGAAAAAAAGGTAATGTTGAAATAAGGGTGCTTTTAAAGATGTTTAAGGAAAAGAAGACTGCTATTGAAAACTGTACATATTCCCAAGCACAACACAAACACTGTAGCAGCACTTAACCGAACTGTTTTAAAACAGTGGCAGTTACACCACCTCACGGACTCTTCTACTAGTTAAACCTCATAATTACAGTTTGAAGGTACAGCCCGGCTCAGGCCTACGCACGGCGGCTGAAGCGTGTTTCCAGGTTGGTTGGTTCACGTACATTAACGCTGACGCTGGTCCCTGATTGGAGAGCCACGCCCCACCCGAACGCACTGGGTTCCCTCGGCGTCACCGCCGCCCCGGCACAGCAGCCCCTCGGGGGCCCTGCGTCCCCTGCGTCCCCACGGAGGGCCCCAGGGAAACCAGAGTGCCCGGGAGGAAGTGGCGGGCCAACCGAGGGTGCTTCCCACGCCGGGGCGGTCCTTACAGAGAGCCGGCGTTGGACTGTTAGCGTGAGAGAGAGACTTTACATTCTTTGATTTCATTTACCCCTTTAGGAAAGATAGAGAATACCTGACCTTCTTCATCACACTCACACTGGGCCGCCCCCCGAAGGCAGCCCGACTGAAACTCCCAAGAACACGGCCCCCGCCCCGCCCCGCCCGCCACAAAGCCCCAGCCTGCTTTGTCCAACTCCTCGGTGAATGTAAAGACTCACATCTTACAAACGGCGGAGTTAGCTTCTTATCACACTCCTAAGGGAAGCCCAGAGAGGTGCGGAGAAGTATGCTCGCCGACGGCCACTGCTTCCGTGACGGCGAAGGTGAAACCGAGCTAGAAAAATAATTTCACTGTTTTAAGTCATGAAAGAAGCTGGATTTTTAAATATCACTAATTCTGCAAGAGTTGATTAAACGGACGATGAGCAGGTTCCTTCCGTCCCGTGAGCTGAACTCAGGTCGCGCCTGCACCGCGGAACAGCTGAAGCTCTCGGCGTGGCGGTCCCGACGGTGAGGAGGAGGTCGTCGAGACAGTGACGCCGGACGGACAGATGCGACGCTGCCACCCACGCGGAGCCCGGCGTGCTCCGGGCCACAGCCGTGCGCGGCCCCAGCTGCTGTGGAAAGCGGGTCAGTAAAGACTCCAGCTCTGCACGGCGGAGTCTTCTGAGCCGAGCCGCTTTCCACAGACACAGACTCAGTCTATCTTTTCCTTCTGGACCAGCCGGGGGGCGTCAACGAAATCTTTGCCGTTGTACAGGATGATGAAGAAGGTGCCGAAGCTCGCAACTCCCCAGAAGAGCACGTAGGCCAGCGTTTCTGTCCAGGTGTCACCTGTTGACAGAAGGAACGGAGAGGAGATGAGCCAGCGTGGTTGCCCACGGACACCGGAGCCCGCTGTCGGCCTTCAGCACGTGCTGACCCCCGGGTGTGCAGACACACTTACGGGACGAGAGGAGCGCCGCTCGCTGCAGACCTAGAGCAGCCGAGCTCAGGCTCCGCAGGTGTCGGGGTCTCCCCCAGTCCCGCCCAGCCTTCCTGACTCGGCGGGTCGGGGCCCGGGAGCCTGCATTTCTGCCCACTGCTGGCCCAGGGGCCACACCCGGAGAAGCAGTCGACTGAACTGTTTCATGTTATATCACACAAATAATAACTGCTTTTAGATTATATATTTTATTATTATAAGAAACTATCCCTGGCTGGCATAGCTCAGTGGATTGAGTGCAGGCTGGGAACCAAAGCATCGCAGGTTCCATTCCCAGTCAGGGCACATGCCTGGGTTGCAGGCCAGGTCCCCAGCAACCACACATTGTTCTCTCTCTCTCTCTTTCTCCCTCCCTTCCCTCTCTAAAAATAAATAAATAAAATCTTAAAAAAAAGACATTTACTTAAAATAAAAAACGTTATTACTAGTCTATTTTAGTCTATATTGTTAAAATATATATATATATATATTTTAATCCTCACCCAAAGATATGTGTTTTTTATTGCTTTTAGAGAGGAAGGAAGGGGGAGAGAGAGAGAGATATCTATTGCCTCGCCTACGTGCCCTGACCAGGGATCGAACTGCCACCTTCTGGTGTACGAGACGACACTCCAACAGACTTAGCCAGCCGGTCAGGGCACATCACGGGTAGTTCAGTTCACAGTATGAGCTGCGATCCAAATATCTACACAAAAATAACTATAAAATATACATGTGTCAGAAAAGTTACGTGTTAATAAGCGTCTAAGACAAAACTCCATAACCTACTTTCACAGCACACTCAAATGCAGCAGCCGCTGCAGGGAATGCGGCCAAGCTGAGAAGTGCCGGCCCCAGGACTCAGGGGGAGGGCGAGGGCGGGGTGTCCCTTCTCCCTGAGTGCCTAAGGCCGCACCTCTTAGCGCAGCACGACAGGCACGGGCCGGAACGGAGCGCCCGGAGCGCTGAGTATCGCTCCGCGGAGACACTCACATCTGCGGAGCTCATGAACTTCCTAACGTAAGGGAATGTCGAGAGAGAGAGAGAGAAAGCCAGGGAAGACCGTGTCCGCTCAGCTCTCGAGCGATCTTGCTCTCAATCGATTAAAAGTTGTAAGTACTGTATTAATCTACTATCAACACTAGTGTGTCCAATAGGTGGCTGGTTAAACAAACTATGCATCTATAAATAGAACACTCTGCAGTCCTTAAAAATAAGGAACATGGGAAAATATTCACATTGCTCAGTGAGAAAAAACACTACAAAAAACGTACACCTCACTCTGAAAAACATCACACACAATCGCAAAGATTAAAACATCAAAGAATTAAGAGTGGTCCGTGCATCTGTGGGAGGCAGGACAAGTACCTTCCTCCTTCTGCCTCCCTGTATTTTCTACGATTTCTAGGTACGACTTTGGCGCAGGAAAAAGTTTCAGAACTCTCGAGAAGGAAACGTTTGTGAAGCTACCGAGTATGTGTTTCTCCTCCGGCTGCATCTCGGGACTCGTCCCGCCTGCTCGCGCCGCTCGGGGCGCTGAGCTGGGGAACGCCCAGCCGCGCAGACCCAGACACTGAGGGCGCCGCGCGAGGAGGGCCCGGCCTTCTGAAAAACGGACACGAGGACATGGGACAGGGGCGGACTCACCGGCCATCAGCAGACAGATAATGCACATGGAAAAGGCCACCACCATGATGATGGGCAGCTGCAAAGAGAGCGGAGAGAGGCCATCAGGGAGAGAGCCGACCAGCGGCCGCCTCATCAGTTGTGCGTGCTTTCCCCGAAGAAGAGGGACACTTCCACAGCCCAACAGACAAACAGCCTTTTCCAACAGAACATCGTCACCACCCAGGGGCTCGGTCCCGACCGCCCGGCTCTCGGACCGGCCGTGTGACCAGGTCCGCGGGGCAAGACTCCGCTGCAAACGGAGCACTGAGGGAGGGAGGCTGCATGGGGGCCCCGGCATGGGACCCTGCCCCTCCTGCTCCGGCCCCTCCGCCCCCGAGGGGGCCTCCAGAGGCTCCCGCACAGGCCAGTGAGCAGGAGTCAGAGACGGAGAGGGCGCCGCGGCCTCGCCCGCGCACCTCAGCTCCCTGCACCTGGCCTTCCTGTGCGTGGCAGGTGCGGGTTTTTTTTAAACAAATGGCAGGTTTGTGGCGACCCAGTGTCCAGCAAGTCTATGAGGGCCATTTTTCTTAGAGGCTCAGATGATGGTTAGCACTTTTCAGGAATGAAGTACTTTTTAATCAAGATATGTACATTAGCAGACTACAGTCTAGTGCACATTTTTACGTGCACCAGGAAACCAGGACACTCGCGTGGCGCACTTGAATGCGATACCCGCTTTCTCGCAGTGCCTGGAACCGAGCCTGCAGCGCCTCCGAGGTGTGTGTATACGCCTGTGCTTTGTCTTCCAGGACTCAAGTCTGCCCCCAACCCCCGACTGTAAGGGGGGAGTCTGCCTGGACGCGACACCTCCCACACTCCCTTTGCCAGTGTCTTCACGGCACAGGGACGTGCGTGAGAAGGATGAGAGAGAAAGTGAAACCGGGAGGACACCGACGCTCCTAAGTGGCTTCCCTCCCCCCAGACCCTCCCCGACGGGGAGCCTGAGCCCCAACGCCCCAGCCAGAACCCCACACACAACCCCACACACTGTTGTGAATCTAGAGAAGGCAGCCCCACCCACGCCTTCAGATACAGCGCTTTTAATGGCTTGAAAGACATAAAGGTTTCTTACAGCCAGGAACTTCAAGTCCCTCGGAACACTTAAGGGACTGTGAGAGTCTAACTCATCCACCGAATAGTTCCCAAGGAACAGGTCTATGGAGTCCTGGAACAGAAACAAAGGAAATGATGAGCTTCACGTCGGGAGTGACCACGTCACCGGGGAACGGTGCCAAGGACTGGCCGGCCTCCTAGTGACCGGAGGTGAGCATCCAGTCCAAACCCACCTGCCGGAAGCCGTCAGAAAAGTTGTTCTTGTAATACCGGAGCAGCGAGTTCCAGCCGTCCTTCAGAAGTCCCAGCTGCGTTCTCTTCCCGGTTCTGGGTGGAAGAGGTTAAGTTCCGAGTTACGTATTTCCACATTAAATTCTCATCCTGCTTTATAGCGGGAGTAACAGTGGCCCCAAAGTACGCGGTAGGGAGGTACGGCAGCTACACAGATTTCAGAAACCAGCCCTGAGAGCACGGAGGGGGGGCCTCACAAAGGAAACCGACCACCCAGCAGGCCCAAGGAATGTGTGCTCCTTTGTGAAACACCAAGGAAGCAGCTCGCAGAGGAGGAACATTCCGTCTCCGGAGCCAGGGCGAGAAACGGGGAGAGCGACGCCAAGCCCGGGCTGAGCGGCTCGCAACGGCAGCACGACTGAGGAATGGCGCTTGGCCCCCGGGAAACACGCCGAGCAGAAGAGGCCCAGCCACGTCTGGGACCAAACCGCCCCGCCTCGCGCTGCCCCACGTGGCTCCAGGAGGCAGCCTCAGAACCGCCTGGGCACTTCTAGAACGCGCAGGCCTTGGGCCCCGCCCCCCAGCCCAACCTGCGGAACCCGACTGGGGTGACCCGGGTGCGCAGACAGCGGCCGAGAGGGACCGGGCAGCCGTGGTTCTCGGCTTCTCAGCTGTTGGTGCATCCGAACACCAGGGAGCGGAAATGCCCACCAGGGAGCGCCGGCCGCACCCCACGCCGGCATCCTGGCCCGGGCTCCGCCCCCGCTGCTGCCCCAGGACGGCCAGCAGCCTGTCGGCAAGGCCGCTGTGTCCGAGGCGAGCTTGCCTGGTAAAGTCGGTCTTCAGGGCGCCGGTCCCCGCATACTGCTTGGCACAAGCGTTCGCGTTGTCGGCCCAGGCTGTGGACAAGGGTCAAGATCAGCGGACACTGATGCAAAGACAGCCAGATTCTAAATCTAAAATACTAATACTAAAATACTAGTACAAAATACATTTTTTTAAAAGAAAATAGGCCCTGGCTGGCATAGCTCAGTGAATTGAGCTCAGGCTGCGAACCAAAGCATCGCAGGTTCGATTCCCAGTCGGGGCACATGCCTGGGTTGCAGGCCACGGCCCCCAGCAACCGCACATTGATGTTTCTCTCTCTCTCTCTTTCTCCCTCCCTTCCCCCTCTAAAAATAAATAAATAAAATCTTTAAAAAATTAAATAAAAAAAGGAAAACGGAACAATTGTATTAGCATAACCAATAACATATTGAAAATATTATTAAATATTATTTCAAAACCTGAGTAACTGCCTGTGTTAAACACCTACCATTTTTGTAAATCTTCTCAAATTCATCTTGTTCTTCAAGCTTCTGTCCCACGTGCAGAACGCCCAGCCTCTGAAAGAAGGATGCCCCGTGTTTACGTGCGGAAGGTCTCAGCGCCCAGGTTTAGCAGCCAAAGCAGGCCGTCCTCAGCTCCTCTCCCGCGGCTCCTGGCTGCTGGGGGGGGTGTGCTGCCCGCTCCGCAGGCCCCGGGGGCCCCGCCAGTAACACAGGAGACGCAAATAAAAGCCACCTCTAGGTACTACTTCATATTATTGAAACAGAAAAAAAGTTTCAAGTAAAAGTATCTAATGCTGGTAAGAGTGCAATGCAATAGATTCACTTATTGCTGGCTGATGCCTGCGTGAACTGGCGGGATGCTCTGGAAAAGTCATATATATACATGTGTACACATAGATACGTGTCTATGTAGCTATATGGATGTACGTTCCCTTTAACCCAGTAACTGAGCTTCTGGGGATCAGCCAAAGGAAATACTCCACGTTAAAAACAATGCGTACAGACACAGTCTCTACAGTGCCATTGTTTATGAGCTGAAAGTGTGACCCAAAGGGCTCGGGGAGCTGCAGTGTAACTGAAGGCAACGCTGGGCGACTGTGGCTCCGCCCGACGCCGGAGGGCACGGCACGACTAACGCTGGGCGTGAGCAGACGGGCCGCGGCCACGGAAAACACGCCGCCGTGGGTGGCGAGACACGGCAACAACATGAGTGGGCTTGGGGAGAGGGCCACGTGCAGGACTCTGTCCCTGGTCTTTAAGGACCAAGTCTCCTCAGCTTCCGGCCGTGCGCTCACAGGAGCCGCACCTGCAGCTGGGCCTGCAGCGAGCGCCGCGCCAGCAGGCTCTGGATCACGTTGGTCCGGTCCAGGCAGTCCATGCAGTTGCTGCGGAACACGCCCTCCTGGGTCGCCACCACCTTGCCGGTCGAGTCCACTAGAAAATAACTAAAACACATTTGTATAAACACTCTCATAGAAGTCGGTGACACCTACTAAGGACATGCTCTCATGACACAGGCCTCCCATCAGCAACGTTGCTGGAACCAGTGCATTAAAAGGTCGGAGAGGAAATGCACGGTCCAGGCGTACTCGACGGCCACAGACCAGAGAGACGCCGAGAAAGAGCAGGCGCCGCATCACAGGCCACCGCCCCCGCGGCAGGAAGCAGCGGCGGGCACGTCCCACTGGACCGTGTCACGCCCCGGGCGACGCGGAAACCCCAGCGGCTTCCCACCCTCACGAAGACGAGGAAGGCCCACGGCGCGAACCTGCACGGGAACGTGCAGTGGGAAAAAACCCATAAAATAGCAGCAAACTAACTTTGTGGTGTAAAAAATGTGTAAATGTGTGGAAGATAACTTATAACAACACAGAAATGCCCCGCTGCGGGTCACTTTTAAGGACTTGTGAAAACAGCATTTTTAGCCCTGGCGGTGCAGCCCCGCTGGCGGGGCACCAGGCCACAACGGGAAGGCTGCGGGCTCCCCTCCCGCCCAGGGCGCACACCTGGGCTGCAGGTTGGGGCGCCTTCGGAAGGCAACCAACAGATGTTTCTCCCTTCCTCCCCATCTCTACAACAAATTTTTAAAGATCACGAAGTCTCATCTTTTCAACAAAAGAAAACGCTAGAGACAGCAGCGCAGACCAGCGCTGTCCGTCCATCCGGGGACCTGTGTCTGCAAGTCTGCGAGTAAAGAGTGAACACGGCAGACGCGCATACAGACACCCCCCCCACCTCCGCAGGGACACGGGGCGAGACAGCTTACCTCAGCTCGTCCTGCATGTCTGCTACCTGCTCCAGCAGAAGGCTCAGCCGGTCCCACCGCATGTTCTTACATTCCTTGTGGAAGTCAAAGGCGATGTACCTGCCGAAAGGAGAGGCACTCGAACTGGCCAAGGACCGAGCACTCGTCTCCCTCCTCCCAGGAGCACGTGCACACCGGCCCCCTGCGCACCCCAGCACACGCACGGGCGGCCGGGACAGCAGGCCCTGCTCCACTCCGGGTGTGCCACTGCGCACACGCCACCTTCTTCTCACGCTCACCGCCCCCCCGAAGGGAAACCCGCACACGCGTCCTGCCCCACGGGCTCCTCGGGGGCCCTCGGGTGGGGCGGACTCGGCCCGCCCAGTGCTGGAGAGGTGCACAAAGGCACGGCAGTCAGGTGCGGGACGCAGAGGAGCCCCTCCACCCGAGTACCTGGCACACGCCTGTTCTCTCGCCCCATGTGCAACGGGTCGGGTCCCATTCTGTTGTTCTCACATTCATTAAAACGTCCCAACCGGTCAAACGCAATGCAGCTGTCTGTTGTGTGCTAGGGGGTGTGAGCGGAACGCAGGCAGGACGGCCCCACTCTGGTCAGTCACCGACCACGTACCAACGTCCACACATCACACGCATGGGGGCAGAGAGCAGTGTCTCGCTGGTCGGTCTGTAATGGGGTCTTTGCAGCTCTCTGGATTTAGGGGGCACGCCTCTCACTGTGGGAGCACACTGAACAGTGAGGTGGCTGCCCACGAGCTGGAAAATGCCCCGTCGAAAGGGGAATCGTGACCCAGTCCCTGAAGGTCACGGGAGGAAAAGAGGACGCAGGGGACCCTTGCATGCTCATCTCCGCCCGTGTCCCCACCCAGGGGCCAGGCCGGGTCACGGAGGAGGAGGAGGAGGACTGGGGGGACACGGCACACGTCCACACAGCGACGTCCAGAGGGGGCTCCGAGGGGCTGCAGGGGCACCAACAACGTGGGACCCCGAGCAGGCAAGAGGGGCTCCTAGCACCTTGATCACCGCGGGGGAGACGGTGGAAACAAAGCCAGAAGTCGGCATGAAACCAGAGGTCAGCGAGCTGGGAGGTCCGGCCTCGGCGAGACTTGGGGGCCGGGGGGCATTTTCAGTGGCGGCTCCGACGGCAGTGACGGAGCGGCAGTGGGGCAGTGTCCCTGGGGTGCTCTGACCACAACTCAGAACTCCACACCCGTCTCAGGACTCTGGACAGGTCCCGAGCGCCTAAATGTATTTGCACCGACTCTCAAGCTTACAGCCTCCGAGAGTCACATCTGTATCCTCCAAGAATGACTTACGTGGCCTTCCTTTGGGGACAGTCAGTGATGTTCAGTACACCACCACACTGCTAGACCCAGCAGGCCAGCAGCCCCGCTGCGCCCACAGCCCCGGGGAGAACCCCAGCGCATGCCACCGGCACTCCCACCTCTGTCCCCCGGCCTCCCTGGCCCCCGCGTCTGTCCCAGTGCACACGCTCACGCCTCAGAGGGCCTAGCACACGACTCCTCGCTTTCCGGTCACTCACCAATCCGTGAACTCAAACAACTTCACTTACCCAAAGTGACAAAGATTAAAAAACTGGAAAGTGAATCAGTGAACTAAAAACTGGAAGTGAGTACCCACTAGAGAGCTGAAAGATGACAAATCAACCATTTGGTTTCCCTCTCATCCCCGCCAGAACACGCACTGACGGAGTAGCAGGAGTAAACCACACTGTCTGACGTGCTCCCCTGCCCGGTGGTCTCTCGTGTCCCACGCGCCCTGGAGCCCCCGGGCGTGGCTTCAGACTGGGATCCCGTCTCAGGCCCCCCAGTCTGGCTGCTGCTGTTCCAGCTCAGGACGGCCTGGGAGGCGAGCGCACCCACGGGAGGTGTCTGGGGGCCGCAGGCCGGAGGAAAGCGCTCCAGCTCACGAGGTGGCGGGGCCCCGGGAAGCGGTCCAAGGGGCTGCAACTTGCGCCCCGATGACCAAGTGTCACCCCACTCAGGGCGGGGGTTTAATCAGGGACCAGACTGTTACAGAATTCAAGTTAAAGCTCCACTGTTAAGAAGATGCTGTGCAACAGAAATTATGCCAGAGAAAATCGCAGGCCAAGAAAAACATGCTTTGATCTGGTATTTAAAACAAAAACTGTTGAAGTGCATGTCAATGAAACACGCACCACGTGAGACCTGTGCACGTGTGTGTGTGTGTGTGTGTGTGTGAGTGCGTGTGTGCACCGCTCACCCGCACCGCCCCCCAGCGGGTGTCCAGCAGGTACCTGATCATTCCATTTCCCAAGGAAGACACCATGGTTGCGAACGCTTGTTCAAGCGGCTTCTCTGACCCCTTCTGGTTCACCTGTGAAAAAGTACAAACACTAGAGCTTTTGGCTTCTTCCAGATGGGAGTGGCATCAGCACAATGGAGGACTGGGGTGCCCTAAGCCCTTGCTCCTTCACAAAAACACTGAAAAAAAAAACAGAAGCTGTCCGATTCAGCTATATAGGAGCTCTGGAAAACAATCAAAGGTTCACAGCAACCAGGAAAACACCCAATCAGGAAGAATCCACCAGTGAAGTCACGGAACGGTTTTGGGGTGGGGTTCTGACGCGCTCTCGCGCCCACCCCTTCTGGTGCAGCAGGGTCCTTGTCTTGGGCAGTGGCACCCGCTCTCAGCTCCCCCCTCACACTGGGGGGGGGGGCAGACCCCACTCCGCCGCACAGCGCGGCGTCTGTTCTGCTCCGACCTAAAGGACGGGCTCCTCTGCCTCTGTCCCGCGTAACTCTGAACACGACGGGGGAGTGGGGGGCGCTGCTGGGGAAAGCTGCAGCAGGACCACAGACCCCCACTGCCTGGGGCACGAGATGCTGAGCAGAGACAGGCAACAGACCCTCCCAGCCTGCGTAAGGCTCTGGGGCGATGTTCTCTGGGAAATCGGGACGTTAAAAAGCAGCCACGTACGAGAACACCACCTGCATACCCAGGTGAGACGCAGGCTTGGAAAGTCCTGAGGACACCTTCGGTCTTCCCCTCAGGCCGACCCCCGGGCTCAGAGCGGGCCTCCTGACCTGCAGAGGCTGGGAGCTAATGTTCACTCTTTTTTTTTGTTTGTTTCAATTCCCGACATTCAAGGAAATCTCCGTCAAAACACTGGCTGAACGTGAGCTAAAGGAATAGACTCCAGTGAGCGCACGTGACAAGAAACAGTCTGAGCAAATCCAGTCTGGAGTCTCGGAACAAACGGCTTGCTGGAGCCTTCAACGGGCAGAACCACACACACACACACACACACACACACACACACAGAAAGAGCACACCCGTGGGTCCGGAGTTAGCCGGCGCCCCGATTTCAGCCACAACAAGGAAACCAGGGGGCACACGGTGAGACAAGGAAACAAGGTGTGTTCAGTGACCACGGGCAGACGGACACAACCCCCTGCAGAAACCCTGTTAGGAAGAGGTTCAAGCAGAGCGGTCTCCCCCCGCCCCACCCCGCCCCTTCGCCCCAAGTGCGTGCTCCCTGCCTCTCTCCCCTGTGCTCCGAGGGGCCCTTCTGCCTCTGTAACTTGTTTCCTGGTCCCTCGCCCAACTGGCTCACTTTCCTACCTCCGTGACCTTCTAAACTTTCTCTTATCGTTTTAAAAAAATATGCTCAGAGCTGTAATAAAAGATGGACAAAAAAATTAAAGAGAATCAGAAAAACAGTGTATGAACAAAACGAGAGGCTGAACAAAGAAACAGATTACTGAAAGGAACCACACGCTAAGTCTGGGGCTGAAAAGCACAAAATGGAAGTTCAAGGTCACGGAAGGGGCTCACAAGCACATTTAGCAGGAAGCAAAGGGAACCAGCAGGCCTGGAGACGGGACAAGCGACACAGTCAGGTGTGCGGGGCAGACAGGGGAGAGAGAAGCAAAGGAACAGAGGCCCAGGGCCCTTCTCGTACACCACCCGGCAGGCTGCGCGCTCACTGTGGGGGTCCCGGAAAGAGGGGCCAGAGGAAGGGGCGCAGTGACCACCGTATTTTTCAGACCAGAGGACACACCTAGGTTTTAGAGGAAAATAGGAAAAAAATGTTGAAGCAAAAAATGTGGTACAATATTTAATAACATAAATAACATAATATTTCACCAACGTAAATGTAAAGAGAACTCAACAGCGGCATTATCAACCATTATTCCTCCCAAATCTGGGGGAGGGGGGAAGGGACGTCTCATAGTCCAAAAAATACGGTATTTAATGAAAAAGTGGCCCCAAACCTCCCGTATTTGATGAAAAATAAACCTTCAAACCCAAGAGGCTGACCAAACTGCAGTGTATAAACCCAAAACCCCCCGCACCAAACACGTTGTAACTAAACTTTGAGATGCAGAAAGGACACTGAACTCACATCACACACAGTAAATTCTCCACAGGATCATGTGACCATTTCTCTGCGGAAACCTCGGAGCCAGAGGCAGTGGGCTGGCACACGTGACGCACTGAGAGAGCAGGACTGTCTGGGGACAACAAACGAACGAACCAGACAGACCAAAGTCCACGGCCTCGGACAGCCGCGTGGTTGCCGGAAGGAAAGCGGGACAGGGAGCGGCGGGAGAGGGGGGCCCACGGACGGTGACGGAAGGAGATCGGACCCTGGTGAACACACTAGAACCGAACACCTGTGACTCATGTCATTTTATTAACATCACCCCAATAAATTTAAAAAAAATAAAAAAAGCAAAACGAAACAAAACAAAAAAAGAACTGTCAAGCAAAACTTCTCTATTTTGCAAAATGGTCTTTCAAAGTCGAGAGAGCAGCTCAGACAGCCTCAGACAACCAGGAGCTGAGGGAGCTCACTGTCCCCAGACCCGCCCCGCAGGGAATGCTACAGCAGGTCCTCGGGAGGAAATGCAAGGGTGCTGCAAAGTATCTCCAGAGAAGGCAGGCCCATGGCCACTAGACACAGGAAAAGATGCTCCAGATTGCCAGTCATCAGAGAGACGCACGTCAACACCGCGAAGGCGCAGCACCTCACACCCACAAGGACGACCACGATAGAAAACAAACTACGGAAAATGACAGTGCTGGCACGGGTGTGGAGATGCCGGAGCCCCGGTGCATTGTCGGAAGGAAGGCAAAACTGTGTTCTGCACACTCAGAACTGTAGCTCCAGTGTGGCTGCTCCTTAAAAAGTTAAACACAGAAACACCATGAGGGTCGGCGATTCCATTCCTGGGCACTAGAGCTGACGAAGAACTGGACTCGGGGACTCAGACAGACGCCTGCACACGGCGTGGAAACGCCCCGATGCCCACCCACCGGCGGGCCAGGGGGTGAAGGAACCGCGGCACACACACCACGGGGCGCTCAGTCCCGGAGAGGGACGGGATACTGACACACGCTGCGGCAGGAACGGACTTCGGGTAGCAGAACAGCAAGGCCCCAAGGAACAGACAGTGAACAGGCAGATTTACACAGGACGTGGGGCAGAGGTAGCTGGGGCAGAGGAGGGGCGGGTAGCAGAAGCTACGTTTAACGAACACTGAGCTTCTGTTCGGTACGATGAAGCGTTGGAAATGGTCAGTACAACACCGTTTCTGGTTGCACAATGTGTTTTTTTAAAGACTTATTTTTTAGAGAGAGGGAAGGGAGGAAGAGAGAGAGGGAGAGGAACACCAATGTACGAGAGAAACATTCATCAGTGCCCTGTCACACTCGCCCCCCGGGGACCTGGCCTGTAGCCCAGGCACACGCCCTGACCGGGAACCGAACCCATGACCTTTCGGTTCACAAGCCGGCATTCAACCCAGTGAGCCACACCAGCCAAGGCTGCCCACAATTCCTAATGCCATTAACTGCACACTTAAAATGGTTAAAATGGTAACATTTATGTTAAAAATGTCACTTTTTCTTGGTTTGTTTTGCTCCCCCAGAAACAAGAAAGAAACATACCAGGTTGACTATGACTTGTTTTCCATAAATAATTAACTGAGAGTCAAAATGCCTCTGGAAACCATCCATCTAGAGAAGAAAAAAAGAGTTATGCACTTTATCAGCGTACACTGTGAGGATCTTCGTGAGACGCTTTAAAGCAATTAAAGCATCTTCTTCAACGTCCGCGCTGCAGAAACCTCGTCCTCGTGTGGACAGTCCGAACGCCACGAGGAGAACGGCAGTCCCGGGCCGCGCCGCTCCGAGCTGCGAGGCCGCAGCTGTGACCGAGCACCGTCTCCACCAGAACTCGCCGAACACTCGGGACACCGAGCAGTTGCAAATCTCGCCGGAATCTCTCAAGTCTGAGTGTGTGACGCCGTTCAACCACAGCTTGGTTTTCCCACTCCTGACACGCCATCTGTACAACCGTCTGGACCAAACGGAGCAGAGACTCCAACTCTGTGGAGTCTCTGGGCTACACATTAAATAAATACACACTGACGCGTGATCACAAAAACATCTCATGATGTTTTAGGTACATTTACGACTTTGTGCTGGGCCGCATCCACAGCCACCCTGGGCTGCACGCAGCCGCACGCTGGACACCCTGAGGGACTCACTGAGTGCCAGAACCAAGAAGAAAGGCCTCAAAGATGAGGAATCCTGACTTATGAGGAATAAATATATGCTCTATACATAAATTATAAAGCCAACTAGCTTCTATTTTAGCCAACAAGGAAAACCTGGAAGATACACACATGATTTGCTACTTTGTTGATCTGTGGCCGCGGTTTGTACTTGAGGTTGGGTCTCTGGGACCAGAAAACTGGTATCGATCCCCGCGTCTAGAAGAAAAGAGAGCCACGTGAAAGGAAACCCACACGCAGACTGGACTTTCCAGCTAGCTGCCACCGGCAGACACACACCAGTGACTGCGGAGGAAAACCCGTAAACACAACCCACCGACTGAGGAGTCCATGTGTACCGCTCCTAAAGTTCCCGTGTTGTGGGAACACTTTTGGGAAGGGGCTTTTCTCCGTCTGACGTTATATACACGACCCCAGTACACCGTTCAGTGTTTCCCCCAAATTCTAAAATAAACCAGTTCATCTGCGTCAAAACTAACAAGTGACGCCTGTTACCTGACTTTGCATTATAAAAATAAAACCGGGAAACAGCTGCACGCTTTCTCACATGAATCTCACACGTTTGGCCAGTAGAGCTCTGGAGGGGCTAGCGGCCCACAACTCCACAACTCCTGGGGGCGGCAACGAGAGAGACAGGCTGCCTCGGAACGAAGGGCAAGGCCGAGGGCCCGCTGTCCCGCCGGCACCGCCCAGAGTCGTCGGTCTGCAGGACCGAGCTGGGGGAGGCTCCATCTCCCCAGCCCCCGCCCCTCTGACCCTACCCTCGCCTGCAGGGATTTCGCGGAAGGGCAGGAAATACCAGCAAGCGAGGGCCAGGTTAACGGACGCCTTTGTTCCAGGTGCACTTTCCCCACACTGTGGACAGAGATGTGACTTTAGGGAGGAGGGAGGGGAGAAGCTTCAGTGACGGGACAGAACGCTGCGACCCCAGCACAGAGCCTGGCCGGCTGGCCGCCACCCCAAGTCCGCCCCCCAGAGTCCAACGTGCCTGGACAAACGAGGCTTTGCTTCCACCATAGTGCACGATCTGTTCTGTTTCCACAAAGTTAGCTGCGTGGCCCTCAGAATCAATCCCTAAGGTGAAAGAAAATTCAATTAACTGTCTTTATCACATTAGAAACATATCAGAAAATGCAATGTAATTCAGAGAGAATTAAGTCAGTTCAAGTCAGTGGAAAAGTACTCGTAAAAATGGGTTTTAAACAAGTGCACAATGCATGATCAGAAAGCTAAGAAATGCTCGTTCATGCTAAACAGGCTTAAAGGGTGGTATTAAGGGCCTATTAATAAATAAAGTTGGTTGTTATTTAATGCATCGATTGTTTATGCAGACACACTCCTGTAATTCCCCCAAAACAGTGTTTCTCAACCTTGAGATATATTTAATAGAAAACAAATTCTCAAGGACTCTTGGGAGTATGTTCATAAATCCCAGTTTAAAAAATACTACTGTACTATTTTGAAAGTTAAAACCATTAAGCACAGTATTTAATGCAAATGTGGGCCATTATGTTAATAGTATTTCATTATCATAAGCAAAATGGCCCCGCAGAGGCTTATGATGATCATAATTATGCGAACCCCACGGGCAGGAGCCCCGGGCCCCGTGGGAAGAGCCCGCTCTGAGGGGCCGGGTCCCGCTACCAGGAGTCCCTTCCAGCACCGGGGCCCCCGCCGTCTGGTCTCCACGCCCTGTGCTCGCTAGGAAAGCCCGCTGGGCCCCGGTGACTTTCGAGTGAGTCCCTGACTCAAATCTCCAAATTACCAGGAAGAAATCAGTGGATTTGTAACTGTCTGAAATATTTCTTAACGTTATTTCTACCTGGCGTATTTCTCAAACAAAGCGTTTTGAGATGTGAGGTGTCAGGGTTTCTGGTAGCGTGTTACCAGACGGGGACAGGATTACTGAGTCAAATCCGTAAGGAAGCGCCTCCTCGGTGCCTCTCGAGTGACTTGTCGGAAGCACAGACTACGTACACTGGGTCCTTCCCACGGTTCCCGTATTTCCATTACAGAACAGCACGTAGTTATTTCTAAAAGCGAGGTGCAGAAGGGGCGGGGGCAGAGAGGCAGGCCTCTGTGGAAGGCTTTCACAGCACACCGAGTTACAGACAACCACGGTGCACGGTGGGAACTGTGCGCAGTGCGCAGCCGCCGTCACGAGGGGAGGCGAGCACACACCTGTGGGGACAGAATCCCCCGGAAGGATAAACAGCAGCTAGCAGCTGACTGGCGGGTGGGGGAAAGACACAGCACATGGGACCAGAACAAGAAATATTTTTCATTGCATTTTTTTATACTTTAAAAAAAAAACAACTTACCAAATTTTTTTTTATTTAAACAGAGAGAGAGAGAGAGAGAAACATCAATGTGCAGTTGCTGGGGGCCGTGGCCTGCAACCCAGGCATGTGCCCTGACTGGGAATCGAACCTGCAACCTTTGGTTTGCAGCCCGAGCTAAATCCACTGAGCTACGCCAGCCAGGGCTCTCTTTTTATACTTCTTGATAGCTAAACTATATGAATGTATTACCTATAAAAAACTCAATTAAAAATTATGTCTCCAGCCCTGGCCAGGAGGCTCAGTTGGTTAGAGCATCATCCCCTCCACCAAAAGGTTGCGGGTTTGATCGCCGGCCAGGGCACACCCCTAGGTTGAGGGCTGGATCTCCAGAGGCAACCAACAATGCCTCTCTCTCACGGCAATGTCTGTGTCTGTCTCCCTTTCTCTCTCTCTGCAGCCAGTAAACATATCCCCGGGTGAGCATTAAAAAAAAATTATGTCTCCACCCAAGAAAATCTGGTTACGGGGAAGCTGCTAACGCGACTCTGGTCTGGAACCTTGGCCAGCTCACGTACTAAATGCCTTCCTTCCTCTGCTCTCTCGTCTGTAATAAGGGAGATTAACCAAATAACAACTTCCCAACCCAAAACTTCTACAATTTATCCAACGGCCCACAGGGTTTTATCCCAATAATCTGGCCAAAAAAAAAAGGTGAGAAAAACTCCTTTTCATGACAGTAACTTTCAATACAGATTTTAAAAGGCTGGTTTAAGTAAATCAGCATTTGCCAGTACAAAACCTAGAGAACAAACGCTCAACGTGGAAATCTTCAGAGCTGAGGTCCTGAAATCAGACGTCTAGCTTCATGCATGCGAAGCAGCCAAGAACGAGAGAGGCACACGCTCTCTGGCAGGGGGCTGAGGCTACCAACAACCGCACTGAGCTCAGCTGGCTGCACACACCCAGCCAGTAACACCCGCCGGTCCCTCCTGAAGCGGTGGGAAGCAGCGGAAAGCGTCCCTCAGCACGGGCAGTGCGGCTGCAGTGGCGGCAGAAAGGCACGGAGACCTAGCTCATCGTCACAGTGCGGCCGGAGGTCAGTGTTTACTGAGGCCGTCAGATGGCCATGCAAACAAACAAAACACAGGAGGCTGCAGTCGCATCACCGTAAGCCGGACGTTAATCACGGCTAATGTAGCCTAGCCCGGTGCGGCTCCGTGCCAGCAAAACCGACCCTACCTCGGACATAGTAGCGCACGCCAGCTCTGAAACAGCTCCTCCTCGAGATGAGAATCCAGTCGAAGCATTTGCCGTTAATAGAACACGAGTGCATAGTAATAACTTGGCCACATTAAGGAAAGTGTAGCACACAGAGGGATCACATGTATTACCCCAGACGGGAGGATCCTGACGAGGGGCACACAGGGCGTGGGAGAGAGAGGAGCTCGGGACGACTCTCAGTCCGCGGGGGTGTCTGCGGGAACCCCGAGCGTCCCAGGTCTGAACAGAACCCTGAACACTCCGCAGCCTCCCCCAACCTCTAGGCTCTGCCCCAGCTCAGTGGATGGCTTCCTTCCACTCACTCTGGTCAAACATTCAGATTCGTAGGGAACTTCTCTCTCTTCTACCCCAGGTACAATTCGCCAGAAAATCCTGCAAAACACATCTGGAGCCTGACCCCTTTCCATCACCACCGCTGCTACCACCTTAGTCCCAGGCAGCAGCACCCGGTGCCCGGCCCCCTTCCGCTGCCCAATTATTGTGTCCCCCCTCGCTCTCCTCTGGCCTCTCCTCTAACATGGCTGTCACCCCGTGACCCTGACGTCTCACGCCAGTCCTCTCCTTAGATCCCGGCAGTCCCTCATCGCAGCTGAAGGGAGACTCAGCCTTCTCGGCCCGGCAAGACCTGGGCCCAGGTGCAACACTTCTCTGGCTGCAGCCCCTCGCCCCTGCCCGCGCCCTCTGCCCCAGGCACGCGCCTGCCCTGGGCCTCGCTCTTGCAGATCTCCGTGGATTGGAAACTTGTGGCTGTACCTCTCATCAAGAAACTACATTAAACAAACACTAATTTAGAGTTTTAGATTAAGCCAAGTGGATAAACTATTCCAAAATCGCCTAGAAAAAGTGTCCTGTAAGTCTCGCTTGACAGTATTTGTCCACTGACATCTCCTTTGGGGGAAAAAACAGTAATTGGCCCAAACCCCCTGAAGCACGGCCTGAACACACCTGCTCTTCTTTCATCCTTGGGGGAACCTGGGAAGCTCCAGGGAGGAGAAAACCAACCAACCAACCCACCAACCCACCAACCTACCCAGAATAAACAAGAGCTTTCTACCCTGAGATTTTCTGACCATGACCCCCCATGACTGTGGAAAACGTTTTCTCTGTTACTTCTCCGCTTTTCTTCACGTCCAACACGCACAGTAACTGAAGGAATCACAGCGTCACAACAAACGAACGAAGCCGACCCTGCTGTGGTAAGAAGCTTCCTGCGTGCGCGGCAGGAAGACCCCTGGCTTCTGCAGGCTCGGCCCGACCCTGAGCTCACAGCCCCCGGCGCCCCTCCCCTCCCGGCCGGCTGTCTCTGCCTCCCTGGTTTTACTATGCTGTCTACGACGCAGGTACGTTTTTAAAGCACACTTCCAATTACACAGTCACTACTTGTTCTGCATCTGTCCTGATTTCCCCACCCCCTCAAGCATTATCTATTTTTACTTTTCTGTGACTATTTCAGATGACAAATAGAATTTGTAACTAACTCTACTCTCCAAGTTACAGATCACCCTCCTACCTGAGTCTAACTTTCTAAATTTCCACGGAGATCTTTCATTTCAATAGCAAGGTTTAAACTACTTTTGTTTATTGATACAAAGTCTAATAAAGGCAAAACACAGTACCCCTATTCTTTTTTTTAAAAACCACCAGCCCCAGAACCCTTTAACAGAGAGAACAATTTAGTCTAAAGAGTACATTCTTTAAAAAAAGAAGGTCATTTACAACCACTATTCTAAGATTTTATGTTAATGGGTTTTTATTTTATTTCCAAAGCAATTCCTAGTAATTCTACAACACTCTTCTCATGCAATATCTGAGACTGTCTCTGGCTCTGCCCTACAACAATACTCAGAGAAAGGCCGCCAGAACACCAGACAGCGGCACCCGGTAAGGATACAGCCATGCAGCACTGGAAGGGCAAACCGGTGGACCTGAAATGAAGACACACGTTACGCTCAGGAGTAAGTATGCTTAAAAGAAAACAAAAAGCACCACATAAAATATATTTACAGGTGAGGAAGTAATACACAAATGTAACAAGGCAGTGAGCTTATGGGCAACTGAACCTTAAAGGAGCCTCTGCAGTCAGCGCTGTCTCCCCAGTTGGAGACGGGCAGGCCCCGTGCTGCAGTCGACCGCACGGGCCCAGCCCCGGGTCTGGAGCACGAACGCAGCCGCCTGCAGCTGCAGAGCATTTGCCCCCTCCCTCCCCTCCGGGCTCTGCCTCCCCCAGCTGCACTCCTCTGGGGAAGAGACACGCCCGGGCTCACTGGTCGCGGCTCAGACCACCTTGGTAAAAAAGGCAAAGCAAACGATAAGAAATGAAGCCACCAGGCAGATCGAGTTACTCGGGTGCCAGGTGCACACTTCCTGGCCCAACCTGTGTGTCTGCGCCTCGCTGCCGTGAGCTGAGGACAGAGGAGGGCGCCACCCAGGCCTGGCTCCTGGGCGGGGAAGGGGCTCCCGTCCCGAGGAGGACACACGCCCAGCTCCGCACCTGCCCGGGGACTCAGCTCCGCCCCACATCTCTCCACCCTTTGTCCCCCAGGGCCCAATCTCTCTCTCTCACTCATAAAGCACAAGGTGCTCTTAAACTTAAGTATCTTTTCTTCACTTAAGGCTTCTAAGGAGATGAGAGCAGGACGGCTGTCCCTCCCCAGTCCAGAGTGATGTGAGGCAGCCGTGACCCAGGTCTGTGCATCCTCGGCAGAGCTAAGGCAGCCTCCCGAGCCCCTGGAGAGCAGGCAGCCGTTTCACAGTGTGTGCTCAGGTGAAACGTAGGCCATCACGAACAGGCGGCCTCACTCAGTGAGCATTACCTCTGGCTGCGCAGAAAGTTCTCTCAGAAGATGGCCATTCCACACAAACCGCTGATCCGCCTGAGGGAGAAGTTGCAGAATGAGAAAACAGCTCCTGCTAAGGCGAGCCTCTATGGAAAGAGGAGGATGGCAATGTTTCCACCTCGTGGCTAGAAACAGGCGTCTGACAGGCTCCCGCCAGAGAGGGGGAACCCCCCTTCCCCTCACAGCAGCCCCCACCCCGGGGGTTTCCTGTCGCACTGCCTCAAGACAGCGCTGCTGGCCCGGAAACCGGGGGTCCCCCGCGGGGTCTTTCTTCCTCGTGCACTCCGTCCGCCGGCAAGTCCTCAGTCTTCCAAACCCGCCCTCTGTTCTGCAGCCCATTCCCACGCCCTGGGCCGGCACCCGACTCCAGCCTGCCCACTGCCGTCCAGTCTGCGCCGCCCCCCCCCCCCCACCGGCTGCCGGTCAGAGCTCGCTGCCGTGACAGGTCTCCCGTCTGCTGCGATTCTTCCCTGGCTGCCCCTCGCCTGCAGAACCCAACTGCTGCGTGGCCTGCACAGGCCTGGGACCCGGCAGCCCCTCCTGAACTCTCTGATCTCACCTCTGGCCACTCGGACGTTCGGACTGTAAGCACAGAGGAAGCTCCTCCAACAACTCGACCTTTTCCCTCCGTTCTCTTTATAAAACACACCCACCCGACAGCCCCCCACCCCCCATCCGAAAAGGCACAGAGAGCGCGCTCTCACTGGACCACCAGCAGGCGGGCGGTGCACCCCCCGAGATGCACGTGCGTGCTCCGTGCCGGCTGCACTGGTTATCCAGCATTACCTCATGCAACTAAACATTTTGTACATCAACGATCCGTGGCTTAAAATCAAGCTGCTGTTAGTAAAAAGCTAAATGAGTTAGAATTTAACCCTGATAAAAGGCAAGTTGCTAAAACAAAGCTGCTGTTGAGTTAGAAGTGGGAGTGGCAGCCACGAAAGATGAGAGAAACACAGTAAAAATCTATGGATTCTGCCCACACACTGCTCCATGTTGAAATACTTAAACAGACTCAAACTGGAGAGCGTGATGGATAGACTTTATCTGGAAAAGACAATTAGGAATCAAGGAACCACAAACAAAGGCAAGCCTATGGTCCTGCATCAAGAGAGTGGCCTGTCAATGCAAACTTTAAGTGAGGACAAAACGCTGACGGCATACGTGGTGCGTCCATCACCTCTAGGGTTCCCTATGTTAACTTTAACCGACTCCCGATTCGCTGACGAAAAGTTCCTTTCCCGTCCCCACGGACGGAATGGCTTCTTTTTCAGTTTAGCCTAATACTGTCACCGTCTCTGCCTGGAAACCCGCCCTCTTCCGTCCTCTCCTGACCACGAAGGCCTATCCATCATTCAATCTCAGCTCAGAAGTGAGCTTGCGGAGGCTGGTGTGGCTGCGCGGACTGGGTCCCAGCCTGTTCAATTCCCAGTCAGGGCACGTGCCTGGGTTTCGGGCCGATACACCAGCAGGGGGTGCAGGAGAGGCAACCACATACTGATGTTTCTCTCCCTCTTTCTCCCTCCCTTCCCCTCTCTCTAAAAATAAATTTAAAAAAGTGATCTCCGTGAAGTCGTGCCTGACTACCTGAGGCAGAATGAGACCCACCTTCTGTGGGGTCCCTCTACACCTGGGTGCCAGTCTCTGTGACAGCAAGTGTCCCCTGCTTTGTGACCGCCTGGACTCCCGCGTCCCCAGGAGACGGCAGGTTCCCACAAGGCAGGGGCCCTGTCACTTCATTCTGTGCCCCTGCTGGCTGGCCAAAACAGTGCCTGGTCCGCAGCAGGCATCAGGGAGACACTCGGTAAACATGTGGACAATGCAGCCACTGCTTTCAAAGGCACCAGTGTCTTCAGCTAGAAGCCCAGTTTCTTGACGGCTCAGCTCACATCCGAACTTACAGCTGAGCCTACATAAATGTTACCAGATGGGAGTATGACTCATCATAAAGCCAATCAACTAAAACACTGATTTAGGTTGAACTTTACAAAAACTATCATTTTTACTGGTCAAAACTCATTAATTCCTGGCAATATCATATGGTCCAATCTAACACGGCACTAAAGTCTGTCTGACCCGTAGACACGTCTTAAGGTTTGTTCATCAAAACACGGAGGCAGTGGCCATCCAGGCTCCTGAACAGCAACAATGTGAAGCTGAGATCTGAGGCCCAGTTTTAAAGATGCACTCATCTTAGAAAAAAAACAAAACAAAAGCAAAATAACAACTAAAAACCTCACCTTAAACAAAAAGATTGTTTTCAAGTTCTTAAGTAGGTTGTTACTTTCCTAGCTGCAAAAACTATGATACCACTGCAGAAGGACATTAATTCTAGAAGCAGAATTATGTTACTAATGCTGCTGATACCTGTTAGACTACAGAACTCCTAGAGCTAGGAAATCACCAACACGTGTGTGATGCCATGACTTCCGACTGCCCGCGTCATAGACCCTGAATCTGGGACTCACGCATGTTTGAAAACAGACATCCAGCCAGGACTGAGAAAAAGCAGTATGTATTTTAATGGACGAAATAGAGACATGCCTCTTAAAAAACCCCAAAGAGGTAAAAATAACTGACCATTCAGCTTACCCTTTCCAAGAGACTCATTTCCTGAAATTCCGGACTAGTGTTTGACAGCCGCTGCAAAGTGTGGGTCAGATCGTACGTGGTGGAGAAGTAAAACCCATCCACATTCAAGACGTGGTTTATCATTGCTAGGAAGGTCTTATTATCTTGTAACTGTAAACAGAAAGGATAAAAAAAATCAGCCTGCCTCATCCTTGAGAAGGACTCTGTCGGCACGAAGAAATAACGGAAATAAAAACCTCCGAGTCTGGCCCCATCAGACACCACCAGCGCACGGACAGCACCCAACGGTGTGTGGTCTGACTACATTAACTGTCAGGCAGAACCCCGTCCCTCTCGTGTCCCTCACAGTGTCTGCTCTAATGGGCAGGACGGTTACTTTAATGAAATATCACCAACGTAAGTGATGACCTACTGTGTGCCAGACACTTTTCACAGATCATCTTTCACCTTCCAAAACAAACCTGCTAGGTTAGTAATTATCCTCATCTGACAAATGGAAAACAAATTCTCGAGGGGCTCAGTAACACAAAGAGTAAGTAACAAGAGAATAATACCGTCCACATTCTTAAGAAATTTTACTAGGCCCTGGCCAGCTAGCTCAGTTGGTTGGAGTGTCATCCTGATACGCCAAGACTGCGGGTTCGATCCCCAGTTAGGGCACAAACAAGAAACCCAGAAAATGCGTACATGGGTGGAACAACCAAGCGATGTTTCCCTCTCCCTTCCTCTCTCTAAAATGAATAAATACAACTTAAAAAGAAACAAACAAACTTACTTAACTGGCTGGGGAGGATGGTAAGTAAAACAAAATTCTTCTTAAAATCAGAAAGTCCTAGGGAAGTATTATATGTCTTATTTCCTGATGATCGTGTCAGCGGGCCTGCCCAGTGAAGGCCCAGACTGACGTGCGTCCCCATCTTTGCTTTAAAGAACAGTGGCTGGTGTCGGGTAACAGGAAACACAGCCCCTCCGCTACAACAAAACCTCCGCTGCGCCGCTCCGTCTTGCGGACAGTGTGACAGTGACAGTGTCAGTGTCCCCGCAGCAGCGGTCTCTCCCACACCTCACTTGTGTCCAACCCGAACGTCACTCCCGGAGCTGCCACTTTCTGTTTGTCTGCCCCTTCATCGCTGGTGGGATGCCCTTTAGCTAATGTGCCGCCCTTTAGCTAATGTGCCGGGACATCTGGAACACAAGCCACCTTGCTGGGGGACGGCCGTTGACTAAACCCGCTGGCGGGGATGCGCGCGCACGGGGGGGGGCGCTGTCTGTCTGAACACAGACGCTGCGCTCGCACCCACATTCGGGGCAAATGAAGAGAACTTTTCCCCTTTGGGGAAAAAGGGAATGAAATAGGATGAGTGGAACTTCAAAGGTATTTAACATTTTATTTCTTTACAAAAAGGATCCGAAGTTAAATCCAGGTGCTGAGAACATACGTGTTTTTTATTTGTTCTTTTCTTTCCATATGAAATTTCATAATTTAGGAACAGAACCAGTTTTGTTTTGTCTTTTTAAGAAGACAAACCAAGAGAAAGAAAATATGTGAAGAGCTTGTAAAATATGCTTTATGCCTGGGTATAAAGGTAGGTAAAGTGGCCCGCTCTACAGGTTAGGTTCAACAGTTAGGTTCCAAAACCCATCAAACGCTCCCTGTACCCCACCCCCAGGGCACTACGCTGGGTTCTGCAAGCGCCTCCACTTCTTACCTGAATATCAGTTAAGTGCAACATTGTCTTCTTATAAGAAAGAATATCAAAATCTGTTGCTTTCCAGATTACATGATTGAAAAAGTCACCTATTTTTATCTTTTTGGTAATGACAATCAGATAATTTCCTGCAAAAAAGCAAAGCAAGACTCAGATAAACATAAATAAGGCAACTCGAACACCAAAGTAGCAGTCCTTGTTGCTCAGACTCTAAAAGTGAGACTGTATGGTGCTGTGCGATAAAAAGCCTGTGGTTTTAAAAAGCAATCTTATAATTTATGAGTAGAAAGACCAGTACATTATTTCTAGAAATTCCTACTGAAAGTTTACATTTTTTCCCACAAAGATATAGCAAAAGCTTTCAACAGCTAAAACAGTCATCGCAGCAGACCAAACGCAGGACAGAGATGCATCTTCTCTCTCTCGCCCACGGCATCCCCGTGCAGACGGGCTTCCGCCACGCTCCCCCGTGGGTAGCTGAACGCACCACGGGTCCTGAGAGCTGACCCCTGCCGGGCAACGGCCCGTCCACACTGTTCCTGTGTCCTTCAGGCATTCTATCAACCCCATGGCAGAGAAATGTGCTGGGGCAAGTGGTCCTCAGCTTGTGCTGGTTTGACTCAGGATTCCTCTACTTTACGGTGGCGCCAAAGCGACGCACATTCAGGGGCAACCACGCTCTGCACTCAGATCTGCTCCAGGCCTGTCCCAGGCGGCAGGATGCCCTCTCGTGACAGCGGACAGCGCCGCAGGCCGCGGCTCTCCATCTGGCCGGCGAGCACAGGGGTGAATGAACAACAGGGAGTCTGTAGTGCATTCAGGGGTCGGAGGTTCTGCCGGGCTGGGGGCTGATGCGGGTGCTCTGGGCACATGGGAGGTGGGCGGGGCTAAGCTACGATGCTCAGTAGACTGGGTGTGTTAAATGCATTTTCGACTTAACGACATTTCCAGCTTATGACAGGATCACTGGGAGGTGACTCCATCCTAAGTCTGGGGCGTCTGCACCAAGGGGAGCAAGGGGACAGCAAGGAGCCTGCACAGCGCCACGCACGCACCAACCCTGATTCGGGCAGCCCCCACAAATACAGCAGGGGGAGCCGTTCCCACTGATTAATTCTTAAGCTCTGCTGGGCAAGGCTCTCCCACAAGTGCCCTCCTGGAAGTTCTCCCAGGTGTGTCTCTCTCCTGGAACGTGTCACACTGGACTGCAGTAATTTTTACTGCTGAATGCCGCTCCCTGACTGTACAGTGTGGACAGATGGGACGTGCCTCCTTCATAACGTAGCCTCCAGCACAGCACCTAGGAATTTTCTTAAAGTTCAATGAGATGAACTTGGGATACACAAAATCACTTTCCTAGTGACTCAGAACCACCTCATATTCTCTAACATGCACTGTGTCTCACTCAGCTCAGATGGAGGTTAAGGGAGAATACTCTGGTCCTTGAACGTATTAAATTTTTTTATTTAAATACTCTTAGAATTTATGAAAAGTGTTTAGTTGACTAGAGATTTCAACTATAGTTCAAATAAAACCAAAAACATACTTCTTTTTTAACAGAATCTCAGCCTGAAAAATTTAACCATTTGATGTATATTACTTTTAGAAATTAATGGCAAAACCCTAATCCAGTTTATTGCATAAAGCATGACATGAGAAGTATGCTTTCATCTCATACACTAATTGTGTCAATGTGATTACCTTCCTAGCGCGTCGGAGCTGATCTGTTCCTTACCTGCCACCAGGTGGATCGTGCCCAGTATGCCAAATATCGGTCTCGTGACAGCTGAAGGAGGAATGTCTTTCTTGACTTGAAAAGAAAAACAGAATCACAGAACACAGTCACCAACAGAACGGGAAATTTAGTTTGATTTCAGCAGCTTCACGAAATCAGCACGGATGACTTGTCCTCAGAAAGCAGTCTCCCTGCATGCCGGCAGGACGTAAAATAAAGCCGTCCACGCTGCATAGAAAGCACTCTGCCCGCCCAGAATATGGTGTCGAAAGTAACATTCTTCAGCATTCTTATCAGGTACATTGTGGATTATTTCTAATGTCAATTTTCAACTACATTTATTCAACCTCTTGCCACAAAGTAAGGCTTTATCTCTTTAAGAGAATTAGATAGTAAGCACACACACACACACACACACACACTAAATAAATAAATGATAAAGTTAAACTAAAAAGAAAGGAAATGGAAGAAGGCCGGGACGTGACCCTGACTCCGCCACCCCACTAGCAGAGCGCACACCGGACCTGCCTGTCCACGCCTAAGCAGGTGCGCGGTGCGCGGGGCAGGTACCGCCCCGAGGGGGCCGGTGGAAGGAAGGGCCTCCTCCGCGGGCCTGACAGCAATCCACGCAGGTAAGCGGGGAGGCCCCATCACGAGCTGTGACTTTACCAATAATGCCCTTATGAACAAACGACTGGTGATCCATTAATCTCAGATTACGGGGTTCGTTTCATAATCGTTAAACTTTCAGCCAACGTGTTTCACGGAAACACGTTTTGTAGAACCCTGGTTCAGGGAAGAATGCCCCGTCAGATAAGCTTCATCTGCCCACCCCCACGTTACTGCTCTCCCTGGCCCAGAGACCGCCAGGATGCACAGGCGGAGAGGGAAGGCTCTGGGACCTGCAGGAAAACCAGGCTGTCTGTCCCCCTGTTGACTCCTGGCTCCCCAGACTTGCGTGGCTCTACCTTTTTCTTTCAGCCACAGCCGAATCATCGTCCTGGAACCCATTCTGAAACACTGCGGTAAACCCAAGTTCCTTCTCTTAAAGGCAGTCCTATTATTCTGAAGAAAGTGATTCTGAACAAGGTCTAAAATGCGCTCCCGTTTCCCTCAGTGATTCAATGTGCGTAGCAGCGCTGCGCCACAACTAACTGACGTGGAAAACGAGAACACCAGCGCGACGAGAAGCTGTGAGAAAATCCTGCGCATACTGAGATCATCCGATAAACTTAAGGAGAGAGCGCTGTAAGTTACATCAACTGGAGTGGAATCGCAGTGAAGCTGTGGCAATTTCTAAGAAACCAGGTTAGCTTCTCGTGGAAGAAGACGACCCCGCTCTCGCACAGCCGGCACGCCCAGCAGGCAGAGAAACTGCGAGTGGTCACGCCCTCACCATCGCCGGCTCACGGTCGCAGCACCTCTTCCCGTGCCTACTGCAGGGTGGGTGCTGCTATCGTCTTTACACCCACACTACTCGTGACCGTCAGCTTCCCCCACTCGAGTGGGGTCTGCAGCCTCTACCCACGGATTCAATGTCACCGAAAAGTCAGAGATAACTGAAAACGCATCCGTACTGAACAGCTTTAGTAAGACACTAGGTCGCACCAACGCGGTGTAAGAAAGCAGTGTAATTCAACGTTACCAGAAGGCCACGACCATTGGTTAAAACCAATCATCTCTCTTAGGGGAGCAGCTACCAGGCAGTGGCAAACTGTCAGACTAAGAGCTCTCTGATTCCATTTGGTCAAGTAAAAACTATATATGCGGTCCTTACCAAAAAACCGTGTAACCAAGGAAACTGAAGTGTACAATCATACCTTTCTTACACTTTATTATCCTGTGCAAAATATTTTCATATTTCACTTTATCCAGTCAAAAAATATTTACTGTTTACTAAATGCCTACTATATGGTTATTCAAATACTGTACAGCTCAGTGGATTGAGCACTGGCCTGCGAACCGAAAGGTCATCAGTTCAATTCCCAGTCAGGGCACATGCCTGGGTTGCGGACCAAGTCCCCAGTAGGGGTCGTGCGAGAGGCAACCAACTGAGGTATTGCTTGCACATCAATGTTTCCCTCCTTCCCTTCCCCTCTCTCTAAAAGTAAATAAACAAAATCTTTTTTAAAAAAGAAAAAAAAACACAACAATTCTGTCTAGGGGTGAATTTTTAAACAAATGCAATAGTAAATTCTAAACATGATATCACATGGTACAATTTGTTACCAAAATTATTCCACATTAGTCAGAAATCCATGTTCTACACAACTGAAAAAAATTGTTTTTTTAAACCCCAGAGAAACAAAACCAAAATATAACAGGAGAGATGGATAAAATAGACAGATAAAGCCTAGAAACTTGTGTTTTGGGCAAATGATGTTTATATTATTTTTTATTCATTAAATTACCCTCACAGTCATGAATATTTTAAAAAACAAAAGCAGCCATTAAAATTCCATGCACGTGATGCTAACAAATAAGAAATAATTGTTTCTAAGTCCTTACAGAGGGTAAAACTGTCAAGATCGTTTTTCCTCTCCACAGAAAGGGGAGAGCATAGACGCCAGACGAGGGGAAGAACCACAACTTGAAAGACCCTCAGAGGGGCGCACACCGACACCCCCGGCTGACTTGACGGCGCAGTGGAGGTGCGGGGTCTCTCTCGGGGCCCCCGGCCCCGCCAGGAAGTACCTGCAAGGGTGACCTCCGTGGACACGCGGTCGATGATGAGCACGTCGTCCGCCCCGTCGTCGCAGGCCTCCACGTAGAATTTCTCGGGCGTGATGTGCCTGGGAGAGACGCAAGACAGTGAGTCAACAACCCAAGCGCGACACAGGCTGCTGAACAACTCCTCACTGAAACAGGGTCGGCTGGGCTTAAACCTGACGCCGTCCCCCGGCTTCGGAGTCGAGGAGACTGGCGCGCATCCTCCCGGGCGCAGCGCCGCTGTTTTCACTTGTGTATTTAACGCTGACAAAGTGTTACTCCGCTATAAAACCACCAATTTGACTTACACAAGGAAATCACAATAAATCCTAATTTACTCCATTCCCCGTGGTGCAGAAGGCAGGAAACACAGCAGCTGGCTGCACGGCCTGCAGGACCAGACGGCCTGCGCTGTGTGGCCCCGGGCCAGTTGCTCCTCTCCTCTCTGTTTCTCAGTTCCGCTATCCATAAATACGGGTGATGGGTACCAGACTCATCAAGCAGAACTGGTGTGAGGATACAATGAACTATCTTTGACAAACATTTATAGAACGACATCTGACACACTGTAAGAAAGATCTAAGCATTAGCTAAAAGTACAAAGAAACACATTTTTAATAAAATATTTCCAGGAAATTATTTAATAAACTACTTTAACATTCGGGCATTTTTTGTTTGTTTGTTTGTTTAGTGAGTTAGAATGCCACTTTAAAAAATGAGAATTAAAAAACACTTTCTCATTCCACAAAATGAAAAATAAAAACCAAGGGGGTAAAATCAGGGCTGGGACAGATAACACAAAACATATGTGGCCTTGTAACCAGAGCCCAACAAAGTAACTGTCCGGTCCTCAGGGGGTAACCTGAATAATGCAGGCAAGCAATTTAAGCATCGCCAGGGAAGGTCTCAGGACACATTAGGGAGGAACAGAAAACAGAGTGAAGTGCAGATCCGCAGGTGCGAAAACAACACAGACCACCAAGAGGGGGCACAAGAGGGAACTTCGAAGCAGCAAGAGAAAAGGAGACAGTTACCTACAAAGGCGTTCCCATAAGACTGTCAGCTGATTTCTCAAAAGAGACCTTACAGGCAAGAAGGGGCTGGAAAGAAGTATTCCGAGTCATGAAAGACAAGGACCTACATCCAAGATTGCTCTATCCAGCAAAGCTATCATTTAGAATGGAAGGGCAGATAAAGTGCTTCCCAGATAAGGTCAAGTTAAAGGAGTTCATCATCACCGAGCCCTTATTATATGAGATGTTAAAGGGATCTATCTAAGAAAAAGATGATAAAAAATATGTATAGTAAAATGACAGCAAACTCACAATTATTAACAACCACACCTAAAACAACAACAAAATCTAAGCAAACAACTAGAACAGGAACAGAACCACAGAAATGGAGATCACATGGAGGGTTATCAATAGGGGAGGGGGAGAGAAGGGGAAAAGGTACAGAGAGTAATTAGCATAGGTGGTAGGTAGAAAATAGACAGGGTGAGGGTAAGAATAGTAAGGGAAATGTAGAAGTCAAAGAACTTATATATACGACCCATGAACATGAACTAAGGGGGAAGAAAGTGGGTGGGAGAGGGTGTGCAGGGCAGAGGGGAGTGAAGGGGGAAAATGGGACAGCTGTAATAGCATAATCAATAAAATATATTTTAAAAAAAGGAAACAAAGGTACAGAGGAGATTCTGGGGGTGGGAGTGGTGCTCAACCTTCTTGAGGATTAAATGAAACAACAGCAAAGGCACAACTGTGATCAAAGAGAAGGAACAACAACAACAACAGAAAGAAGCGCTGAAATATCCAACAGCCACAGTGTTGGACTGTTCAATCCCTGAAGGATAATAATTTCTAACTCAGAATTCCACACATAACCACACTACCCAACAAGTGCGGCGACAGAACGAAAACATTTTCAGATGAGCCGTATCTCCAAGACACCTCTTCTACTCCTTCTTAGGAAGTTGTGTTTTTTTTTCTTCTTCACAAAAATGGAGTAAATCGAGAGTTGGACTTGGAATCCAACACAGGAGAGACACGAAAGAAATTCTCACAAGGACGGCGCGGAGAGGCGCCAGGACAGTGGCCGTGCGGCAGGCCCGGGAGCAGCCAGGCCGGGGCGGGGGGGAGGCGGGGGGGACTCAGGGGCCCGGGGGGCACAGGGGGGTGTGGGGGAGCGCAGGGGCAGAGGCTCCCAGAGGTCAGTGAGCCTCAGGTCAGACACGCACTGCCAGTTTCCTGACACGTCTGGAAGGAGTTTCACTCTGAAACCGAGGATTAATTAGTGACAGAGACATTGAAAAAGCCAATTAAATGTAAAGAAACAACCACTTTTAACTCCAGGAAAAAAAAATGTTATGAGATAATGTAATTAAAATATCCCACTGACTTCATCTGAATCCGGTCCACACAACCATAACCAGCATCTCACTGTGACCACATTGAGGGGAGAAGGGAGAGAGTGGTATAAAAGCTAAATTCTCATCTTCTGCAGTAGGAAGTCATCAGAAGACTAAAACGGAAAGAAATCAGGAAACGGTGGTATAAGCATGTTCACAAATTCAGAGTAAGATACCTGAAGAAATTGGGAAAGAAGTCAGAAGCGGATGTCTCCAGGCAGCAGGGACCAGGGCTGCAGGGGCAATAGGGATGTGCAGGGGCAGCAGGGGGTGCAGGGGTGTGCAGGGGCAGCAGGGGTGTGCAGGGACAGCAGGGGGGTGCAGGGGCCGCAGGGGGGTGAAGGAGGTGCAGGGGCTGTAGGGCTGTGCAGGGGCTGCAGGGGTGTGCAGGGGCAGCAGGGGGGTGCAGGGGCCGCAGGGGCTGCAGGGATGTGCAGGGGCAGAAGGAGGTGCAGGGGTGTGCAGGGGCAGCAGGGGTGTGCAGGGACAGCAGGGGGGTGCAGGGGGCCGCAGGGGGGGTGAAGGAGGTGCAGGGGCTGTAGGGCTGTGCAGGGGCTGCAGGGGATGTGCAGGGGCAGCAGGGGGGGTGCAGGGGGCGCAGGGGCTGCAGGGATGTGCAGGGGCAGAAGGAGGTGCAGGGGTGTGCAGGGGGGTGCAGGGGCAGCAGGGGTGTGCAGGGGCTGCAGGGGTGTGCAGGGGCAGCAGGGGGGTGCAGGAGGTGCAGGGGCTGCAGGGGGGTGCAGGAGGTGCAGGGGCTGCAGGGTGTGCTGGGTGATGCTCTCATTATCATCTTTGTGTCCTGTCTACTGTTAAACCGCACACATGTACGAAGTTAAAATGACCATTAACCTTTAGAACGTGCTACAATGAGAAAAAGAAAAAGAAGTGCGATCGTGGATCACGGCAGAGAGTTGCCCTCCGAGGGCTTCAGGATTCCGCTGGATGTTACCTCCCGGGGAGATGCTGCTGGAATCTCAGCTGCTGGTGCTGCCACCACTGGGGTAGCTGATAATGTCATTGAAAATGGCTGAAGGACTGGGGCGATGGTGACAAGAACAGGGACGGCCAGCTAATCGACGTTTCTAACAAGAGTCACGACGGGTAATGACTCGGAATCCCACTGGTCATTACAGCAGGTGCCACCCCAGCGCACAGTCACCTGCATGTCCCTCGGCTGTCTGCCTCTTTTTTCCTTCCCATTCCCACCGCTCTTTAATTGGCCATCATAGTGATGGGAAGGACGTCTGTTTTACGTAGTAGACTTTATTCTGTAAGTGTTATGCTTCCCAGCTTTCATTTCAGAAGCCAGTAAAGTAACCTGAGCTCTCCAGCGCTGACTGTCGGAAACACCTGAGCAGACACGCAGTGGTCTGATGTCTGCTGGCGCGTACAGCTTTATTACTTTTGTCTTCAATCTTCACTAAATGGGCTCCTAAGTCTGCAAAGTCTATAAATATCCAATCCCCGTGGTATTTTTCACACAAGAAGACAGCAAAAGTTCCAATCGATTTTCTTATGGATGATAGCAAAGACCTACATGAAGCTGGTTTTTACATGTGGCCCTTGACTGATGTTTTCTTTGGCTCAGAGACAGAGTCAACAGAATTTTAAAACTGGTTTTCTTTCTCCTAGCTAAGGAAAGGTCTTGACAGGAATGTTCACTGGATCTGATGTTATAATGTAACTAATAAGAAGAGGAAGAGGGAGTATGTGTTTTCTCTGATTAGAAAGTCTACAATGAGTCACTTTCAAGGTGAAGCCAAGTTTGCCAGGAGTTTTTCAGAATTAACCCATCAGCAGGCCACACTGGGTTCTCAGTGTAATAAATACATGGAAACCCAGATGGGAGACTCAACCATAACTAAAAATCTGGGCGAAAATCCTCTCCCAACTGCAGAAAGAACGGCTCTCACTTGCTGTGATGTCTCCCATTTCCGTAACACTCTCCCACATTACTTATTTTACGAAACAGATTTCAGAAGCTAAGACAAGGGGAACCCCTTCAAGACTTGGTCGTTACCTGCACTGTTGATAACAAATCCCTAAAGGTCGAAGCAATGCGGCATCCTGGGAAGAGCATGGTCCTCTCCGGAAACGCCCGGGAGGCCGGGAGAATCTGATGGGTATTAACCATCCCCTACCCCTAACCGAACCAGAGCACTGCCTTCCTCCTTTCAAGACGGGATTCGGCATCAACACTGAGCGCTGGTTTCTGCTAGGATGGCGCATATTTTGGGAGACGGGTAAAAATAACATAATACGGCAGTAACAATTACTTCCCATTGACAACTTTCGTCTGGTTGACTGTGCTCCTTTTATGGGTTACTGCCCAAGTATGGGACAAGAAAGAAAGAGAAACCACAGGGAACTAAAAATTAAATTCAACAAAAGCAATTCTTACTGTTACCTTTAACTAAATGCACTTCATCTTACGGCCACGTGGTATTCAATAGCTTTTAAGAGTGCTTTTAAAAAAATCATCCTCGTTAAATTTTTAAAAAGCAACATAATTACAACAGAACCATCACCTGTCACTTTTATTTTCTGTCAGTGCTGGCAATGTGGTGTGCCAGTGTCTGAAAACATACTTTTCCTCCCCTGTAACATTTATACATTTCAGGACACCGATCTCTTCAAAACCCTGCCAAGTCACCATGAGTAAAAGCAACCTAATTGACAAATACTATTTGCTGACCTCACACCCAATAGAATGGCTATCATCAAAAACAAAACAAAACAAACAAACAAACAAACAACCAGAATACCCAATGCCGCTGAGGATGCGGGGAAACCGGGACCCTGGGGCACCGCGGGCGGGAACACGAAGCAGTGCCGCCGCCACAGGGAACGCGCGGTGGCTCCGAGGACAGGGACAAGCAGGACCGCCGTAGGATGCGGCAGCTCCGCTTCTGAGCGCACACGCCGGATTGGAGGCAGGCCTCAGAGGAGATTTACACGCCCGTGCTCACAGCGGGGTGACAAGAGCCAGAAGACGGAAGTAAACTAAGTATATTCATCGACAGATGAATGAACAAACAAAGCGCAGTATAAGCATAAAATATTATTCAGTCTTAGAAAGGAAATTCGGTGTAACATGGTGTTACACACGGTGTAACACACGCTGTAACATGGACGTACGTCACACTGCGTGAAGTGAACCGGTCACCAGGACACACGCCGTGTGCTCCCACTTACGGGAGGTACTCAGTCAAATCCACGGCCACGGAGAGTGGAAGGGTGGCTGCTGGGGGGCGGGGAGCACCGGGAGCTGCTGGAAGGGCCCAGGGTTTGGTTCTGCAGGACGAAGGGTCCTGGAGATGGACGGTGGTGACGGCGGAACAGGTGACTGTGCTCGATGCCTCTGAAGTGTGCACTTACAATGGCTTTATGCTTTGTGTATTTCACCACAATTTAGACCAACAACGACAAAATTACTACTTGCACAGGAGCACAGTGACTGTCCCCTCAGAAAACTGTAGCAAGAACATACTTCCCCAAAAATCTTACATCAAGAATTAAATCAGTCTTAATGGTCGAATCTACTACATCGCTAGTTGGAAACACACAGGCATAACATTTCCCCAGACTGGCTACGAACGAAGTAAGAACTCAGTCAACAAAGAAGGGTCCTGTGAGCCTACTACACCCACACCCAGTGGGTGCTGCCAGCACCCCCATCCTTCCCCCCACCCCGGGGTCCCGGCTGTGCCTCCCTCGCGGAGTGATTCTTGGGCGCCTCTTCTACAACCTAGGTCCGTGCATTCCAGGCAGCCCAGGAGCCCACACTGATCCCAAACCCAAGTTGATATTTCTAGGAAGTCAAATTCACTTTAATTCCCTCTTCTTCTTCAACTCCTGGAGGTCCCACCTACTTCCTATTCTCTGTCCGCCCTAAAATCCCTTCTCTCCAAAAACCGGTTTCCTCCGTAAGACCAGACCTAACTGCCGCCTCATCGGGAGCCTGACCCACAGCAGACCCTTCCGAGGCCCCAGGCACCCCCGAGGATGCTCTGCTACCTGCACGCTCCGGTCCCCACTCAGCCAGCCCAGCCCTAAAACACCTGCTGGAGAGCGAAAGAACCAGCAGGACGGCTGGTTGAACTTGCAGGTTGCCAGGCCTCAGGAGGCCTACGTGGGGCTCCGGAACACGCGTCCAAAACAAGCACAGCAAGCGATGTAACGCAGCCTGGCCCTGGCCCAGACTGGCGGCCCGAAGCCCCGCCCAACCAGGGCCTTGGAGACAAACCCCCGATCATCCGTGCCTAAACTTGATCATCCGTGCCTAAACTTTCGGGGACAACCTTCGCTTCCCTCGCCCTCCCTCGGAGGAAGACATGAATAATCTGAATGCTCACCGCACTAAGCAGACCACAGACGCCTGCGTCACACTGCAGCTTAGTTGACATCTGCTCTCGGGGTTGAATCATACCTGCCGACTGACCTCGCAGCTATGACAGTCTTTTGAGAAGAAGGGCAGCTTCCTATGGAAGGAACTGACGTTTGTTCACAGGCAAACTGCAGCCTGACTCACTTTCTAAAGGACTGCACCCATTTCGGCTGACCTTTTAAAAGACTTTTTTTTTTTAAATGTTTTGAGGCCCGACTGGTGTGGCTGGGTGGGGTGGACGTTGTCCTGCAGACCAAAGTCCCCAGTCGAGTCCCGGCCAGGGCTGCAGCCGGGGGTGCGGGCCAGGTCCCAGGCTGGGTGCGCGCGAGAGGCTGGCGGCCGACGTTTCTCTCACACACGGGTGTCTCTCCCGCTCTCTCCCCCCTTCTCCCCTCGCCAAAAATAAATAAATAGAATCTTTTTTTTTTAAAAATGCTTTGAATGTTTCCAATCATAGATTTGTTGCAATTACTTTGTAATTTCAAATTTACCATTGTCCGACATTATCCATCTATACACAAATGGCTTCTAAGGAAAGAAGGAGTCGCAGGATAGGCTACTTAGAACTGCCTGGATGTCTAAAAAGTATGAATTTTAAATTCTGCACAAATCAAAATTCTATTCTCTGTATTAAAAATCCACATGAACATGTCAACTATTCTCAACGGTAAGCGACTCATTTCCCTCCCAGATGCGTCCGCGTCTGAGGACGAAGGCAAGAGCGATCTGGTAACAGACGAAGGTAATCTGAATCACGCAGGGCAATGGAAAGATCCCTGGACGGGGCCTGCCGAGTTCCAAGGCCAGTTCTGCCACGGCTGGGCTGCGTGGCCCGACTTCGGGGCCAAGGGCAAGTATTTCCCCGTCTCTAGCGCCGATGGAGGGTATACATCAACCGATGACTTCACAGAGCCATGGGAAGTGCATCAATGCATGTACATGAAATGACTTATAAGTTGCTGCTACTTCAAAAGACTACATTCCAAATTCCTCCCAACGGTTCCATTTTTGAAGTGCTGGTAGGTGTTCTCCACTGGAAAGTTCCTTCCGTTTACTCAGGTGATTCACTGAGGGTCCTCTCTGCACAAGGTTTTATACTAGGTCCCAAGGAGGAGCAGAGAAGAAATCAAGGTTAAGGTGCCTCTAGCATGTTCCACATGTTTGCAGCCTCGTTGGGGTTGTTACAGTGATTTCATCGACAGCGCTGTGGGCTGACTGCTGTCCCCCTCGGTCCTCTGGTCCACCGAGCAGTAAGCACACTTACTCCATTCCCGGAGGCAGAGCGCGCAAACCACACGGGCGGTGAGTGTCTCGTCCCTGTGCCAGTAGACTGACAGCTCAGGGAACGGAAAGATGTGGGGAAAAAAGGCTCAACAGAAAGTGAGTGCCTGTTAAGGACGCTGGTTATGTCATATATGCTCTCTTTCAACCCTCAAAATAATCCTGTGAAATAGTAACGTTCTCATTTTATGGACGGAAAATCATCTGAGAGAGATAAGCAACACATGGTCAAGACACAAAGCAAGTGACAAGGTCGGGAACAGAACCTAAGCCTGCTCTCACTGGAAAAGCCTGCTGTCTCCCAGCTCCATCATGGGTATGATCGGCAGGTGAAGAGGGGAGAGAGGAAGACGGCATTCAGAATAAGCCCAAGCTTGAAGCTAAGAGAAATCCCAAGTCTGGTAGGAGGGGGGCGGGGGAGCATCGGGCAGTTTGCGGAAATAAAGTTAAGGCACAGACTGTGAAGAGACTGAAAGTGCAGGTGGCTAAGAAACGGGCACTTAATCCTATAGGTTTAAAGAATGGAACTGGAGACTGTAAGGAGGGAAGCAGAGGATGAAACCAGAGCAATGAGGAGGGAGAACTTCACAGCAGGACTGAGGTGGACTGGAGAAAATGCACGGCATGATGGGGAACCACTTATTTAAAATCCCAAGCACTTCAATATTTAAATAAACCTAGTAGTAATGCTTCTGTAATAAAATAGTATCAAACTATCCCTTGTATGCTTCTTAAAACACATCTTGAGACACATTTTTTAAAACAGCTATTGTGTCCTCCTAATTCTGATGCGGGCTGGAAACTACTCCCCCCACCCCACATAAATCTGAAAAAGAATTCTCCTTAGCTCAGGCCACATTTAAAAACCCTGGACACGCCGCCTCAGAGCAGGAAGGGCCAAACGGAAGGAGTAACCAGGGAGATGGCAACTCCCAAACTCCTTGGTCAAGAAAAACAAAGTTGCAAACAAGTGGTATCTTCGTATTTCCACAAGCACTCAAAACTGTTTGTCAAGGAAAAAAGGGCTGACAGATTAGAGGATGACTTTCACATGACCCTAGATTTACTTTCCTCCCAAATTTATAGTTTCCACTTCTCACACAAATCAATACGAAAGCATCAGCCTCATCGCTGAAGGGCCACATTTCCTTTTCTTTTATGGATGCAGAGCTTTTAGTGTTTTTTGTTGTTTTTTTTGGGGGGGGTCCGGACTGGAGAATTTAGTGCTTCTTTGGCAGCTCAAGTTCTCCTCCCATTCAGCCTTCCCCACAGGAAACTTCAGTTGCATTCCGTAACCTAACTCCGAGCTGCAACAAGCCAAGGCTCGGTATCGCCTGAACACATCTGAGACCGGGAGGAGGATCGTATTAAACCCTTTAGTAACTATCAGATAGACGGCAATAACCTAATTAGCCGGCAGAGCACAGGTGGCAGGGGCCCAGCCAGTACCCTGGTCAAAGGCACTGATGGACTCACTCACCAAGAAGGTGACTGGTCACCTTGAGAAGGGGAACTGGGAGAGGACAAGGCAACTTGGCCAGGAAAACCTGGAGGGAAGTGTGCAGCTGGGGCTTTCGAGGAGAACTACAGTAAACAGAAGTGGCAAAAGCAGCGGGCTCCGCGGAAGGTCATCATCATCTTTTCCACACAATGTCTGATGTCAAAACGACCTCACTCCCAATTCTGCAACCCGAACTTGAAAGTGAAAGCCTTTGAGAAAGTGAGGCGAGCGTGAGGTTCTGGGGAGCACTGGAAGGGCCCAAACCGCATTCCGAGACTGTCTTCACAGCCCTGCAAAGGGAGGAGACAGGGTACCTGTGTCCAAGTACCAAGGTATTTTAACTTCTGCAGGGAGGAATGAACTCCTCAAAGGTTGCATCTGCTTCGGCTGCCAATGGCATGCATTCTCAGACCTCAGCCACCGGATCCTCAGCCTAGAGCTAAGGCATTAAACACAGTGAGGACAAAGGTGTTCACAGATGAGAGTGTAGGGGCCAGAAAGTAATGCTAAGGGAAATACATGTTTTTATTGGTCCAGGATGAGCCGATAACCTTACAAATACCTAATTTACAACCCTATCAACCAGAGTCTATTTCTCAAAGCCTCATGAACTTGGCCTTACGGAAAAGCCAATCTGCAGTGCCAAAATTCTCGACATTTGCCTCCGGCTATCAACCTGGACTTCAGAACCTGCTTTTACGCTGTAGCTCTGTAATATTTAAAGCCAAGTAAATTTTTCAGCACCGTAAGAGTATTGACTTTAGTTTACTACTTTCTCCTACTCTTTTTCTTTTTTCTGCATCCTAAAGACGAGTCAGGCAAGCTTCGATGCCCAAATGCCTGTCGATTTGTGTGCGGGCTCCAACGTGGTGCTACGGGCCCATTAAATAAGAAACTTTCGCTGCTGAGCGACAAGGACAAATTTAGCCGCCACCTCTCAAAAAACAAAATATAATAAAGTGGAGAGGAACGTGAAGGGCTGCGTCTTCGGCCTGCAGCTTCGCTCTCTCGCCCAGGGGCGCGGAGGCCGAGCGAGACGTAGGAAAACTGGCGAGACTGTCAATCCCGGGCCTGTGGAGACTCGGGCGGGGCCTTGGGGCGGCCGCGCCGGGCGAGGAAGGCAAAGAGTCCGAGGGACTCCCACACCCGCCCGCCGCCCAGGGACTCGGGAACCTTCCCCTGGGCCTTCGGCCCACACCTGCCACCGCGCCCGCCGCCCCTTTCGGTCAACGGCCTCCCGCCTCCGGGACTCACAGATTCAGCCGCTCGTAGGTTGTCGCCGCCATCCTGCACGTCGCCGCCATCCTGCACCACCACCTCTTTCCTCCTCTTTCCGCGTGCCCCGCCCCGCGCCGCCACCTCGGCTACGGCGCCACCGGTCACCCTGGCGCGGCGGCCGCAGCACCCAGCCTGGTCCCACCCCTCTCCACGCCCCTCCAGGCCGGCAGACGAACGGGACGCGGCGGTGGACAAACTTCCTGCGCACGCCTGAGACGCCGTCCGACGCAGTGGGGAGGAGCGCAGTGACGTCGCCGCTGCGGATTGGCGGAGCGCGTTTACAGGGGAAAGGAGGAGCCCTAGGTGCCGTAGGCAGGCGCTGCGGCAGAAATGTGCTGGTTGTGTTGGGGAGCCTGTAGAAGCAGCGTAAAGGGTAATCTACATTGCGAGAGAGGGCTCGGGTAGTACGGGGCCAGTGGCGCAATGGATAACGCGTCTGACTACGGATCAGAAGATTCTAGGTTCGACTCCTGGCTGGCTCGTTACGTACGCTCTTTTGCCCTACTTGGGGTAGATGTTCCACAGCTTTCTTAGGAAGTACTGTTAAGGAAAGTAACGAAAGTGTGAAGGTTAAACTTCTTCAATTTTAACGCTACTTTGCGCAAAATGTCATCTTTTAAGCTGTTTTTGGGACGCGGAGTTGTGCGAGGTCATTTGCACATCGCAAAGCGCCCTAGTAAGGATCCACTTGAGGAGTCTCTGTGAATGGGGTACATTGAGGAAAACACACCTGGAACGGGAGCAGTTTTGGAGTGGGGATGGGGAGGGGAGCGTATGTGGCCGGAGGTCAGCTACCGGAAGTCCCAAAGGCGCACCGAAGGCAGCTGCCCGGGCCTTTTCCCTGCGGATGAGAAGCCCCCGCGCTGGCGGGCAGAGCGGCGCCGCGCCAGGTCACCGGGATGGGGTGGGCTCCGGCTCTAACCGCATTGGAGAAGGAGCCGCTGCAGTGCGGCTGCGCGCGTCTGAGCGGGCCCCGCAGTGCGGGGCTGTCTGCAGCCCTGTCTTCTGAGAGCGCAGGGCCCTAAAGCAACATGGCCCCCAATGCCTTCGGGAAACCTTAAGACGTGGGTATTTTTTGCAGTAATAAGACCTCAGGTAATCTCGTATATCCCTCTCATGTAATAGGTGTCTGGCTCAAAGACCTGGGGAGGCCCGAAAAGTCTGCGGCTGAGAGGGGGCTTGAATCTGGGGAGTGGCTGAGACCTCGAACACTGTCCATTAACCACTCAATCGATCGGTTCATCTGTCCAGTATAACGTGTTTTTCTCCTTAGGAAATTACAGAAAATTTGTAAACTATAGAAAATTACTCGGAATAAAAATAATGCCAGTTCTCCTCTCGAGATCATTGTTATTAGTGTAATAATTTCTTCCCTCGAGGCTGCCCCCCCGCCCCCGCACTTGTAATATGGGTCTATCCACACATGTATTTTTTCCGAATTTGTGCTTCCTTTTTGTCTCCTTGGGGGTTTTTTGCCTGAAATTTAAGGTCATTAAATATTCTTCGAAGATACCTCATTAGAGAACTAGATACTTTAAGATTACTCTTGTTGGGAATTTGGGTTATCAGTTTAACACTTTTTAAAAATAATTCTGTATTAAATTATTTCATACATGTCTAATACATTTCTAGATGTAGAATGATCAGGTGGATACTTTTAAGGTCCATTTTATGGACATTTTTACCCCTTGGTACATACTTTCAAGTTGCCTTCCAAAAAAATTAAGCCAATACACACTTCCACCAATTAACATGTTTCCTTGCACGCTAACCAGCACTGTGCATTATAATTTTCATTATGATTTCTTTGCAATTTTCATAATTGAAGAACAGAACTTCCTTTTACTTGATGTGTGTGTGTGTGTGTGTGTGTGTGTGTATCATTTGATGTAGCTCTTGATATATGCATTCAGTGTTTTCTTGCAGATCTGTTGGACTTTTTAATATATAAAGGATTTGAATTCTTTGGCTATCATATCCATTGCAATCTGTATATTGTACTGCTTCCTTATATTTTTGCACTTACAGTAATTTTCACTTTCATGTATTCCAGTGTACCACTATTTTCCTTTACAGTGTCTTCTGTGCATATGTGCTCTTCTCATATTGTTTAGTGTTTGTGTTATTTTTTTCCACTTACTGTTAGTTCATTTGTAACTTATTTTGTTGGCCAGCCCAATGCAGAAATCATTGAAGTCTTAAAGCCTGTCACTCTTATTGAGCAATTAAGAGCTCTAAGCTTTTTACTTGGGCTTATTCCATCCTAACACAGTCCCCTGAGGGAAGTTCTGTTGTCCCCATTTTCAAATATCAGGGAACTAAATTTGCATGAAGTCATTGAGCAATTAGGTAGTGGAGCCTGAGTTAAACCTTGAATCTGTGCTCCTGCCCCCAAGGCTCTTCTGCCCATGGGCTTACTGTTCGCCGGAGGGTGACCACATGAGTGGACCCGGGGCCATTCCCTGTCTGGGCACGAAGGGTGACCACATGTGCACTTCCCCTCGTCCCCCTTGCCAGTTAGCAACTGGAAGACCTCATTTCTAGTCCTGATGAGGCTCCCACTCACCAGCTCTGGGCTCTGGGCCGTTTCCTCTGCTTTAATAAAATGGGCAGCCGATCTGGTGAGGCTTTAAGTAAAGAATGCTTCCAGCTGAACAGCCTCTGCTGGGCAGAGGGCACCTGCGTGGGCTTCACTGAACATGTCACCACAGAGAAGTTCTGTCACCACAAAACTAAGAGACACAAAGGTTCATCTTCCTTTGCCAACTGTGTAATGCAACCCATGGGCTTTGTGAACATTCAGTGAGACTGAAAAGTGGAAACTAATTCACACAGGAACAGGAATTCCTCCTGGGCATTTTTAGGTGCCAAACAAGCCGAAATTGGATTGTTAGGAAAGCAGCATTCAGGATAAGAAACCAGTGGAGGATTGGTGAGAGAAATTGACATCATTAGCCAAGTTTTTCCTATAGTGAAATTATGTTGCCCACGTAAATACAGTTCTTTAATGAGATCTGCCGTCAGGCTTTCCATGACAACAGTCCAAGCTGCCAGTGAAGTGTGGTGGCATCATCCAGGTGGTCTCTGCAGCCCACTTCCGTGTCCATCTGCTATGGGAGAGTGTGGCTCCCAAACGTGGCTCCCACGTATCTACATGTATCTACTTTTGACCCATTCAGTCTGTCGCCGGGTCTGACCTCCTGCCAAGCCTCTGAATTGGGTGGGTCCCCTCCCCTCCCCTCCCCTCCGTCACAGGCCTGCTGTGGGCTGGGTCCCTCGGGGAATACAGGGTCCACCTACTGATCAGTTGGTGGGAGGACCTTATGCAGCTTTGCACACCTAGGGGCATCCACGTAACCAGGGCTTTCCCTGGAAGTGTGGCACACCTAAAGCTGTCACACACCTGGGACCTTCTTTTGAATCAGAAATCTGGCTGCTTTTTTTCACTTTTTATTCACTTCTGTTTTCGATCCAAGGAAAATGCAAACCCTACTTTTAGCAAGGCTTGAGGAAAATGCACCTAATATCCCTGGGATAGTCTTTCATTTCCACCAAAAAAAAAAAATTTGTGGGACACTTTAGCTAAATAATGCCGCCTCCCCCCTGCAAGATGTCTACGTTCTAATCCCTAGAATCTGTCAATATCTTCGCTGACAAGGTAAAGAGACTTGATGGGTGTGACTAAGTTAAGGGTCCTGAGATGAGGGCATCTCCTAGACCATCTGGGTGTGCTCGGTGTGATCCCACGAGTCCTGGGAAGAAAGCAGGAGGGTTAGAGGTGTGAGGACGGAAGATGTCAGGGTGACAGAGCCACGGCCAGTTCACGTGGGCAGCCTCCGGGAGCAGAAAAGGGCAAGAATGGATTCTCTCCGGGAGCCGCCAGAGGGAATGCGGCTGTGCTGACCTTGACCCTCTGCAGCCACTCTCTCTAGAACTGCAGGGCGAATTTGAGTTGCTGTAAGCACTAAATGTGTTTATTTGTCACAGAAGCAATAGGAAACCAATGGAGACTCCCACAGAGATGGGGATAAGCCCCTCATCGCACTCCCAGTTCCAGCTAAGTAGCCTTCCTGAACAAATGCCCGGAAGGACAAGGTACGCCCCCAGCAGGTGGAGTGATCAAACAGCTGCCCTGGCGTGACATTGCCTGGGACGAAACCTCAGCTCGGTCCACTGGGTGCTCACTGCTTGTGAGTTCATTCACCTTCCTGTGTCTCAGCTGTCCATAAAATGAGGGATCGTAAAGAACACGGTCCTTGGAATGACACCTGCTACACGGTGAGCACACAGTCAGTGCCAGCTGTGACTGTTGGTACTGCTTGAACCGTGGGACTTAAAACCAAACCAGGTTCCCCCACTGCTTCAGATCCAAGTTGCCCAGAGACCTGAGCCAGCTACTCTTTGGTCATGACTACGCCACCTCCTCCCAACTCCAAGTTCAGGGATGTCATGCTGATAGCCTACAATTGGCCGTCCTGGGAGGAGGGAGCATTCACATCATAGAAACCAGCAAACGTCTCAAATCGAGGCTTAATCCCCACCCACGCTCACCTCACCCCAGAGCAGGCTTGCCAGCACACCTCGGCCCAGACTATCCTTTCCCCGACTCTATTTTCATCCCTCGCAACATCAGGGTCACAGGACAACAGCAGACCAGGCTCCTAAAGTCAGAGTAACTGCTCTCTAATTGTTCAAGGAGTTGGTTGAGTTCCTAGTAAGATGCTACTACAATCAGCGCCCTCGTCTCAGATTTCCCGCGTCCTTGGCACAGCAGACGGGGCAGCCACGAGCACCAAACGGAAGCCCAGTCCCTGGAGCAGTGGCAGAGAAGTACCTGGGCCCCCTCCCCCTCCCCAAGGACTCTAACCCCACCCGCAGGCAGCCCCTTCTCTCTGCCAGTCCCGCCCCCGAGTGTGCCTGCCTCCAGTCTAGAGGGGAACTCGCCTCTGGGACGCTTCGATCACAGACTCACTGCAAAAATAAATAAATGAAACAAACCCATACACAAAAGGGAAGGAGCCAAAACCACCACCACAGCAGCACGACCTTAAAGGTCTCAAGAATAAGGATCCAGTTGAAGAAACTGCCGATTCTTAGCAGATTATTCCTATGCATCTTGTGAACTAGGCGCCGACGGCCTGAGTTCCATACTATCTTTTTGAGGATGTAGGTGCAGTGAATCACCTTGGATGGTTGAGATAGTGTCTCTGGGTGGAGCAAAAGCCAGGCTTTATAAAAGACTGAGGACCCCGGGGCTGGGGTTTCCTCTTGTAGTTACAGGAATTAGGGCTGGGGGAACTGGTGCGAACGCTGACACAGTGAAAGGCTCCTCCCGTTGCTATGAGCACCCCGCTGTCCTTGGCCTCTGACCTAGGAGGACCCACAAAACCATAGCACGCGACCTTACTGGCTTGTAAGCCTAGTCACGCGCCACTTACCAACGAGGATACATTCTGACAAAATGCATATTTCATCGCTGAGTGAACACCAGAGCGCAGCTGCACGAACCCAGGTGGTCTAGCCTACCCTGGGCTACATGGGGCAGCCTATCGATTCCAGGCTACAGGCCGGTGCAGCATGTTACTGCACAAAACAACACGAGATTAAATGCACTCAAGAGACACAGTAAACACGAGATGCGTGAGGCTGCTGCCGTGTAACACAGCACACTGTTTGACAGCAAACTCTTTTAAAAGTAGAAAAGAATAAACTCTAGAAAGGCAATAAAAAGCAGTGTAGAGAAACCACATAAACCTGTGAGAGTCGTTTGCCATCACGACCAAGTACAAGGCGCTGTACACAATTGTCCGTGCTACAGTGTCATACAGCGGGGGGGCAGATCTATTTACCCAGCGGCTCCACGAACACAGCTGATACATTGCACTGTGACGTCAAGGGCTGCGTCACTAGGCGATAGAATCTTCAGCTCCGTTACCATCTTATGGGACCATGTCTGCATAAGCGATCCTCTCCTGATTGAAACACGGTTATGAGGCGCATGACTAGACAGTACAGTCTCAGTCCCGTCCCACTTCTGACACCCCTGTGTTCCTTTAAGAATCCAGAGCTCAAAAGGGGACCCAATCCAGTGAACAAAAAGCATCGTCCTCCTCCTCTGCGCGCACACAAAAGAAGGCCCAGCAGACACCATCCTGTTGGGAGAGCACTTTAATAGTCTACAAGTTGATGCAGTTTTATTGCCATGGTCTTTTGAATCATTTTACAGTAACACCTCAAATAATTTTTAGTAACAATATTTTGTACAAATTTTAAAATAACAGTGAGTTTTTGAATCATTCTGCAGTAAAAGGAGAGACAGAAAAATAATTTTGCCCCACAGCTGAAATTGTCATACACGCTGGAAATCTCCCACACCGGTCCGGTTCTGGCTCAGAACGGTAAGATAGCTAATAGATTTTATTCATTTTCTTCTATTGCTTTTAAAGGTTAGTTCACGTGGTAACTGGGAAATCAGGGCTGCTTGTGGCACCAAGGAGAGTAGGGAGAATTTGGTTTCCTGGCAGACAGGGTTTCACTAACAGGTGCACCAAGCAACAGCGGCTTGGGGTCACGTCCCCCACACGCGCTGCGAGAGTGCCGGCGGCCCTCACGGCGCTCACACTTCCACACACACGGGAAAGGCACACGAAGACAGCCTGCAACGGACTGTGAGTGGCAGAGAATTCTTCCAGGCCCTCACACTCCTGTTTCCCTCCCGCAAGCGGGACTCAAGCCCACGGGAACAAGGCAGTGGAAGCCCTTGAAGGTGATCAGAATCCTGTGATGACCCCTCCAGCCACCCAGGGCGCAACGGCGTCAGCTCAGGACTCAGCGGAAAGAGGTCTTCACCCCGGCACTCCCCACGGAGCAGTGGAAGTCCCTCGCCAGCGACAGGCAATGCCGGGGACAGGACTGCGTTGAGCCCTCCCCTCCCAGGTGAGAAATGAACAGATCACTCCTCACTCGGTGACTGACTCAGGTGGGGAAACATCAGACAGACAGAGACACAGAATCCCGATACAGCCGGCCAAACGGGGTCACGGGCCTTCCTCAGACCACCCAGGCAGCGTCTGAATGGCCCTGCCTGGGTAGGGGTCAGAGCTGGTGGCAGGTGACGAGAAAAAACTAAACGGCAAAAATGAGGCGAGGGAGAAGGCTGGAGGCTGGCTTTGGGGCCTGCCTTATCGGGCCATAATCCTCCTCATATATCCCATAATCCTCCCATAATCCTCCTCTCCTCGTCTAGCTGTGAAGTGCACCCGTTGTCCAGGGAACCCAGGAAGGGCTGTTCGCTCTTTTACAACGAACTCATTCATTCATCTGGGTCTACCAGGGGCCTGTTTTCTTTCTGGGTGCCTAGAGGTACGACCCCGGTGCAGTTCTATTTGGCTAGTAACTCACAGAATGTTTCCGATAACCAGGTAGGGGAACACCTCTGCAAGGCTTCCATGCAAGGGCCTGAGCAGGGGAGAACCAAAACGAGAGTCCTGCCCCGGACCCCGTCCGGGGACACCAATCTCGAGAGAAGCTGCTCTTCGGATTCCGCCCCGTCATTCTCTCACTGCTCTTCAATGGCTCAAAATGCCATACTTGCAGCCAGACCGGAATCACCCCAATCAAGGCTATTTTGAAATTTCTCATTTAAAAAATTCATCACACACTTAACTAGTTACCCAATTTGCAAACACATGCCTCCTGCCCCTGACAGCGGCTGCAAGGCAACTTCCTTCACCCCGTGGGGCTTGAAAGTGGAGCAAAGACGAGCCTGCAAGGCCGGGAACATTCCCCGGGCCGGCAGAGGCAGGTGGAGACGCGTCGGCCGGCTTCCTGCCCATGGCCCTGCCCAGGCTGGGCCAGATGACTAGGTGGGAAGAGAGGGGTATAATATGACCCCAGGGGTCGCTGCCCCAGCCCTGTGCACTCACAGCTCCTCGGGAGGCTCAGCCCGTGAAAAGGAAGCGATGAAAGTGCGCAGCCTGGACAGAAGTGACGTGTGGCCAAAGGATCCAGCGGGATGAATCTAATAAAAACGTCAAACCAGCCTGTGCTGCGCTTCTTACAGGCAACTGTGTCGGAGTGGGTCACAACGCGGCCCAGACGGGAAGCGGGGCCCTGTGGGAAGTCTGGGGGTCCCAGGAGGGCTCCACTCACCACCCTCTGCGGCTTGAGTCCCCCAGTGCCCTTGCATGGGGTACCAGGTGAGGAGGCAGAGAGCAGATGCCAGCTGCGGGGCCCCAGCCTGGCTGGCAGTGGTGAGAGGGCCCCAGGGCTCCTGTGACAAGGCTGAGGGGCAAATGGCAGCCAAGCTCTTTAAAATATTTATGCATGCACCTTCTTATTGAAACACTGAGGGACCCTGAGCCCCGTCTGGCCTCAGGACTGCCATGCAGGGCCAGTTCTGCCTCCTCCGTGCAGAGGTGGCCTTGACATCTTGCCTGTGTGTGGCCCTCGGGGCCCTTGTCACCCTGGGGAGCCAGCCAGACGCAGTGCACAGCACCCAATGTCAACCTGCTCTAGTCCCCATGGCCCTTTGGCTAGGGTCCCAGTGCTCTGACCCGCCGGAGGCAGGCCATGCGCAGCCAGACCTTCTGGCCATGCCGCAGAAGCCAGCTGAGCCCACCATGATGGGCGAACTCTGCCCCTACCTGCGATCTGGTGACGCTCGTGTCTGTGAGGTATCTTTTTGGGTGTGGAAGGCTGACAGTGGAGGGAAACAATAAAGAAGAAAGAAGGAAAGGACAGACAAAAGCACTGTACCTTATACTGGTTTCTTCAAACACACGCTGTGCCAAGGATTGGGCAAGAGACACTTGGGAAATGACTGTAATAACTTATGCTCAGGTGCGCCCCCCCGCTGCTCTAGAGGTCTCGCGCACAAACACCCCTCCTCTGTGCGGGGCTGGCTCTCGGGATGCGGCAGGACTTCCCCCAAAGCCCGGGGGGTTGCCCGCACGTGGGGTCCTGAGACTCGCCTCTGGGGGAGCAACTCCAAAGTCACGGACTCTGGGGAGCGGCAGAGGGGACACGCGCAAACAGGTGGGCAGAGAGGCCTGGCGCCCGCGCCAAGTTCTTCGACCCAAAGCCCCCCGCCGCGGCCTATGGGGGAGGGAAGACCTGCGGGGACCCACAGAGTGTGTCTTAGGCCACCCTGTCTCGCAAACTTCAACACCTGGCTCTGGTTTACCGAGGAAATTCCTTCCAAGAGACTCGGCACGTGTCAGGGCTTCCCGCTCGCCATAAACCAGGCGGCATCTGCAGAACAGCTGACACTCCGTGGTGGAAGGAAGCTTAAGTCACGTGTGTGTGTGTGTGTGTCTGTGTGTGTGCACACCCGCGTGCGCCTGGGGAGGGCGGGTGCGTGGGTTTTCCTGAAGGGGGGGGAAGGGCCGGATGGATCCGCAGCTGAAATCTCTCCTCCGGGGATGTTAGGAAATATGCCCGGGCGACCCTGCCCCCCGCCCCCGGGGTCAGCTGTTCCCAGAGGAGACGGGCAGGCTCATTCGGTTGCACTGCTGTGATCCCGTCACATGCCACCCGCCTGCTGGAGCGTCTTCCTGAACACTCTGACGAGCGTGAGCACGTGCCAGCGAGGAGAGGCCCTTGGAAAACACTCACACACCAGACAGGGAGGGTGGGCCTCGCTGGCGACAGGAAAGGACCCCACACGCGTGCACGCAGGCGCTCGCCGGCCAGGCCCTCCCACCCCTACCCCCACCAACGCCACCCAGGGGACCATCGGAATCAACGGGCGGATCAGCCACCACGCAGCCCTGGCCTCCCGTCCCGCGCTGAGGTCTCTGCACGAGGCTCCGGCTAGAAGCGGTGCGGGTGCGGGGCCGCGGACGAGGGGCCTTTCTCCAGCCTCTTGACGTGGCAGGACTGGCAGAACAGGTGGTCCTCCAGCGGGTAGCAGCGGTGGCCGTCCTCGTCGTTGAGCTCCAGGCCACAGTCCTGGGGGAGGCAACAAGTGTCCAGTGGTAGCCAAAGAAAAGGACTGCCGGACGGACACAAAGGCCACCGCCGTCCCAGAGCACGGTGGTGTGATTCTACAGGGGGCAGAAGATGCGGAACCCAGGGGAGGTCGGGGCTGCCCTGTCCCCTGCCCCCCGGGGCCACCAGCCCCGTGTCACCCTTGAGCGCCTTCAGACGGGGCTGGTCGGAAATGGGACGTGACGTCAGTGTGAACACACACCAGGCTTCCCGGACGTAGGAAAGAGAAGAGTATGAAATAGCTCACGAAAAATGTTTTATGGGGACGGCGTCCTGAAATGATGACGTTCTGGGTCGAAGAAAGTTTTCCCACAAAAACTGACCCCGCCCGTTTCTTTCCCTTTTCTAAAGAGGCGAGTAGGAGACAAAACGGCACCCTGGACTGCAGGGGTGGTTCCCGAGTTTCCACCCCATGGCACCGGTCTGGGCTGTGCGGAGGGGACAGTCAGGCAAGCGTCTTCGCCCCTTCCCCCAGCGCCAGGGGTACCACCGACGACGCCCACCTGCTTCTCCAGGGCTGGTGGTGGGATCCGGCTACCTGTCCCCGCACCCCCTGCTCTCCCGACCCCCCACATCACAAAGCAAATCTCGTCTCCGTCCACCTAATTCCGGCTGACCATCCACAGGCTCTCACAGCGTCTGTGCCCTTCACGAGGGCTGGTGAGGGGTGGCCCCTGGCCGGCCCAACAGGCGCAGCACCCGCAGCTCCTGCAGCCTGGGGGTGACACCAGGACAGAGAGGGGGCAGGTGGCCCCCCCACCTTCGCACGGACCAGCCACATCCCTGTTTCCAGGGGTGGGGGTGGGGTGGGGTGAACGTCTTCGTCACTTCCAGGGCTCAGCTGGGAAAGAGGCTCCCGGCGAGCTGGAGGGGAGGGAGTCCATCCCCCACATCGCACACCTGCCTGGCAATGTGGCCCCCCCCACAGGACCTGAACCCCCACTCCCCACGCCCCTCCCACTCCGCAGCTTCAGGAGGGGCAGCCGCGATGGCCTCGGGCCTTGGCGGTGACCCACGAGGAGAAGACGGGGAAGACCTTCACGCCCCAAACGTCTGCACGCCCTCCGGCCTCCCCTCCCTCTCCCCAACCTCCTCCGTCAGTCCGGACGGCTGCCCCGGCCCGCACCTCCATGACCGGCCCCTGCCACAGTCAGCCGGGCCGCTTTCCTGCTGGGCCGCCGAGCGGGTTCTGCGGGCCGGGGCAGGGAGGGGCCTACCTCGCAGTGGTAGCACTCCACATGGTAGTCTCGGTCCATGGACACGACGCGGATGGTCTCGTCCGAGCCCTGGACCAAGGGGAAGTGAGAACAACAAGACAGTTGGGGGGCCCACCAGGCTCCACCTGCTAAGGGCAGGGGGTGTGTGTGCGTGTGGGAGGGATTCTGAGTGACCGGGGGGCGGCCTTAGCAGAAGAACAGAAGTCGGAGACGGGTGCTGATGCCGGTGCGAAAAGGGCGCATTTATCGGTGGGAAGCAGCGGAGGGACGGGAGCCCTGCCTTCCGGGAAGTCAGGGTCAACAGGGAGGAAACCCCTAGGGCCCTTCCTCACCTGCATCTCCCCTGACCTAGGGTCAGCAAGTTTGCCCTGGTCACAGGGACAAACGGGACACACAAAGGGCACTGGGCTGGGCGAGGCTAATGGGACAGTGGCTTTGTGGTGAGGGTGCTAAGGACAGGACACTAAGGAGAGGACACGGGCCTTCTGAACGACCCCAGGGAGAAACTCGTGGCGTGGGAGACCCCGGCTGCAGAAGCGTCTTACCTCAGGGGGGAGGATGGGAAGCCCGCAGGCTGCACACTTGGGGGCCAGCACCCTGGGGGACGAGCAGAGAGGCAGTGAGATGCGGGCTGTGGTTCTGCAGGGCGAGGCCCAGTGTTTTGGGAAGACTGGCGCCGGGACCTGCCCGGAGCCCCCTCCATGGGCCTGGCCCCAGCGCCTGGCTCGCGCTCTGGGACCCCTTCAGTAACGCTTCGGGGTCGTTCCCCAGTGGTAACAAGCACCCCTGGCCCCCTCACCCAACTCGGGACAGAAACTAACTGGCTCCTTACTCCCTCTCATGGTGCCTGGTCTGGGCCAGGCACAGCAAGGGGGGTGGCGGCCAGCCAGGTCGGTGGTTTCTGAAGTTAGGCAAAGCTGGAGCCACAGGGCCTGGTGGATTGGATCTGGTTGTCTCACCCCCACCCCCAGTAAACAGGCTTCTTTAATCAGCGCCTATCTGCCCGGGCATCTGCTGAGCTGCAGGGGCCCCTACACTCCTCGGCCCGGGAAGCCTTTGCTGGATCGCGGGCTGACTGTGTCTGCCTGGCACTCTGCTGAGTGTCCATCGGCGTGGCTGCCACGGGCGGCGCCCGGCCCTCCTTACTTGTGGTAATCCCGGACACAATAGATCTTGTTCTCGGAGTCCACGGTGAAGGGCACCCCGTCCAAGCACTCGTTACAGATGACACAGCGGAAGCAGCCAGGGTGGTAGGACTTCCCCAGGGCCTGCAGGATCTGGGGACACAGAGGACAAGGCCGGGACTCGGTGGCGTGATAGGAAGGACGGGACAGTGGGAGGGAGAACACTGGGCGGAGGGCCCACGTGATCACGCCACACGCGACCCTCGCCCCGGAGTTTCCCTGGGACCAAGGTCGAGAAGTGACTGCAGGAAAGCTGATCCAGGCACATGTATACACAGGAGGGAGCCAAGCAGGCTCCCCCTCCTGAATTCATAAAAGCTCCGGGAGGAAATGTAAATGGCTCCCTGTCAAAAAGCGTTCCGGTTCTTTGCAGAAAATGATGCACAGCAGGGCCATGAGAGGATTCCTCCAGGATTTGGAAAGCAACAAATATGTGGAAAGGTTAAAGGAGGCTCCCTGTGAGAATGCAGAGCTTGGAGAAAGCCCCTTAACTCCTTCTAAGCGGCTTTGACTCAGCCGCAGGATAATCCAGAAGCTGTGACGCAGCCCCTGATCACCTCACATTCAAGTGCAAGCAAAGCCTCTTCGTTGCTCTTACACACAGCAAAGGGAAAGCCCCACAGTCCTTCTCCCTCGGTGTCATGTGATCTGGACGTGACACCTGGGCCTGCAAGAGGCCACCCTGAAACCAGGACGGAGCTGCCCTGGCTGGTGCAGGTCAGTGGACTGAGAGCGGGCTGCGAACCAAAGCATCACAGGTTCGATTCCCAGTCAGGGCACATGCCTGGGTTGCAGGCCACGGCCCCCAGCAACCGCACATGCATGTCTGTCTGTCTGTCTCTCTCTCTCTCCCCCTCCCTTCCCTCTCTAAAAATAAATAAATGAAATCTTTATAAAAAGAAAGAAAAAGAAACCAGGACGGAGCTGAGGAGGAGGGGTGGGGAGAAGAGCAGGAAAGAACACCCTTGGTGACATCACCCACCATGGAAGTACCCACGTCCAAACCTCTTGTTGGGGGAGAGGAAGCAGCTTTCCTACTACATCAGTGGTTCTCAAGGCCCAACGCCTGGGCCCGCAGCATCAACACCGCCTGGAGGCCGGTTAAGAACGCCCAGTCTCGGGCCTCACCCCAGATCTCCTGCATCCCCGACTCCGGGGTAGAGCCAGCAGTGGGGGTTTTAATAAAGTGATTCTGAGCACGCAGACGCTCAAGAAGCACCGATTTCACACGAGCCTGGGATTTTCTATAACATGCACCTGGAGGCACCTCAGCTGACTCAACAGGGGATTCATTTCTGCAAATACCCGGGGCCAAAACTTAGCACAGACCGCGGAGCTGCGGAATCAGCAGCTGCAGGCTGCACCGGAGCACCATCTGCAAGCGATGCACAGAGCGGCCGTCGGTATTCGGCAGGGTGGGCCACACAGGGCCCTTCGGAAGGAGAATCGCAACTGAGGGAAGCCTGGTCGGTGTGCTGAGGCCTGTGGGACCGACGTGCTGTGTTCTGGCACCTTCCGGGGCCCTAACGCTGCCTCCGGAGGCCACAGCACACCTGGTGCCCCGTGGCCACTGGCCAGTGGGAGGACTTCCTGCCTTCCAGCTTCCTCGTTCCCTCTGGGGCTCCACAAACCTCCGAGGCCCCTCTCAAGACACCAACATAAGAAGAAGCACCAGCTGGGCTTCCAGCGTCCACCTGGCGATTCCTTTCCCGTCTCGGCAGAGAGAGACCGGTGAAGTCATTTAACCCGCACTGCGCTGGACGCACAGGGAGACAAAGGCACCATCTGTCTGCCCTCTGAGCAGCTGTTGCCTCTTACGTCGGATCTTTCTCATTTTCCTTTAATGTGGGAAGATGCCGAGGTCCGAGCTGCACGCCCCAGTGCTCGAGCCTTCTGCGGACAAAGGGGGCCCGGACAGGCAACCGACACGAACAGCTGGGTTACTTGGGGTTCTGCTGGAGGACCCAGAACCGTATCCGAAGGAATCTTCCTCTGCATCGTTACAATTTGGGGTGACAGGGAAGGTTCCTGTTTTTTTTTAAAGATTTTATTTCTTTTTAGAGAGGAAAGGGAGGGAGAAAAGAGAGAGAGAGAAACATCAATGTGCGGTTGCTGGGGGCCGTGGCCTGCAACCCAGGCATGTACCCTGACTGGGAATCAAACCTGCGACACTTGGGTTCTCAGCCCGCGCTCAATCCACTGAGCTACGCCAGCCAGGCTGTTTTTAAAACCAGGCATCACTTGCCGACATTCCCTGAAACTTTCCAAGTCTGAGTCAAGGCCTGCAAGGACGCAGGTTCAAGGTCACACGCTCCCGGGTGGCAGAGATTGTCTCCGAAATGCGACTCCTTTCCTTCCCATATGCACAGCCTTGTCCTCTCTTCGGGATGTGAAGACCATTTCCCTTCCCCTTAAATCGAGACCAGTCTTGCGACACTCTTGGGTCAACAGAATGAGGAAGAAACGATGTTCTGAAATTTCTGAGTCAGGTTATAAGAAGACTGGCAGCTTCCGCTCCCCGCCTCTTCCTGTCAGGAAGTCCAGGCCGGATGATAAGTGAGGTCAGAGGCCACGAGGGGAGGGGCCTAGCGTGAGAGAGGTCATCCTGGACGTCCCACTGGGCCACCAGCTGAACGCAGCGGAGAAGGGACCCCGGCCAGTGCCACACGGCGCAGGAGAAACACCCTACTGAGCCCTGACCTAACTCCTGACCCACGGAGCGACGACTAATAGTATATCGCCATTGTTCTACACCGCTAAGTTTTGGGAGTGGTGTGTCATAGAGCAATGATTGGAACATCCCGAGGTTCAAAGAAAGCTTAGGACACCCAGAAATAAGAATAGGGTATAATCGTGTTCAAAAATGTGGACACTGGGCCCTGGCTGGTGTGGCTCAGTGGACCAAGTGCCGGCCTGTGAACAAAAGGTTGCTGGTTCGAATCCCAGTCCGGGCACAGGCCTGGGTTGTGGGCCAGGTCCCCAGTCGAGGGGTACGAGAGGCAACAGATGGATGTTTCTCTCCTTCTCTTTCTCCCTTCCTTCCCCTCTCTCTTAAATAAATAAATAAAAATAAATAAAAATTTTAAAAAAGAGTGTGGACACTGTTGACCTCCTAGGTGGTGGGTCTGTCAGAAGGACTCGAAAATCAAGGACAAACTCTGCTAACAAAATGGTGCCCTGTGGAATCTGGCAGGCACTTGTGGGGGGGGAGGGCAGAGGTGAGGGTGGGTGGTGGCTCCTGCCTGCCTCCCCCGGGGGAATGGGCGGAGGCTGCCGTGTTCCCAGGGCGGCCCGGCTATTCACGAGGCCAGTGCCACCCATGGCCTGAGCTCCGCCGTGGCGTGTCGGAGCCCGGCTGGCAGCCGGTTCTCTTTAGGAACAGGGACGGCCCCAGTTCGCCGTGTTATACGTGTTGCAACCAAGCCAGCCGAAACCGGTACTGATGTCCCTCAAACACGCGCCTGAGGGTGTTCACAGCAGCTTTGTGCACGAGTGGCCCCAGATCGGAAACCACCTAAACCGGAGTCAGCAAGAGAACGGCAAGATAAACTGCTGTATCCCTGCAACGGGATTCTTCCTGGCGACAAAAATAAACTACCAGCACAGGTAGCACATGAAGGAACCTCAGAAACATTGTCCTATGTGAGAAAAGGCAGGCCCAGCCCTGGCTGGTGTGGATTGAGCACCAGCCTGCGAAGCCAAGAGTCGCTGGTTCAATTCCCAGTCAGGGCACGTGCCTGGGTTGCGACCCAGGTCCACAGTATGGGGAGAGCAAGAGACAAGCACATATTGATGTTTCTCTCCCTCTCTTTCTCCCTCCCTTCCCCTCTCTCTAAAAATAAATAAATAAATGAAATCGAGAAAGAAGGAAGAAAGAAAGAGAAGGCAGCCCCAGAGGAGTCTATATTACACTCTCCCATGTATATGACATTCCAGGGCCAGCGAAACAAATCTGGGGCAAGAGGTGTCGGAGTAGCAGGGGCCTCTGTGGGAGGGGGTCAGGCCTGGGGGGAGGCCAGGGAGGAACTTTCTCAGGTGTGGAACGTGCGGTGTGATCCGCATCCTGACCTGGGAGGTGCTTACACAGGCTTATGCAGAAGTACAAATTCATTAGCTGTACATGGAAGATGTGTTCCCTTTATTCTACGAGTTGCTTCTCAATAATAATGTAAAAGCAAAAAAAAATAGCCACACTTAGCAAATTCCCTTCTCCAGAAGTGAATGCATGTGTCAGCTTAGAAAGGGATTTAACTCTTCCTAACCAAAAAAAAAAAAAAAATGTCACATAGTCATTTTCTCTAACCAGTATATGAAAGAAGTTCTTCTGCAGGACCAATCTCCAGTGGTAAACCATCTGATCCCTGAAACAGAATAAAGAGCCCTGTGCTCCTTAAGCCCACAACCTCACCCTGCAAGGAGGGCGGGAAGGAAAAACTGTCCCCACCGAAGAGACACAGACGTGACGGGCTCAGGGAGCCAGCAGCTGACCCAGGAACAGAAGGTGTAAAACCTGCTCCTTGTTCCGCTGGTTCAAACACTCATCTCAGGAGCAGGCTGAGCGGGGCAGGGCAGAGGGCAGGAACACAGAGCGTTACCTGCGTCTCTGCCCCTGACTCCAAGGGAGCCGAGAACTCTGTGGCAGAAACAGGCTCCGTCTGACATCTTACCTGGGCCGCCGCGGGGGTCACAGGGAATCGGGAGGAGGCCAGTGTGACCTGGACAGCCCGGAGCTGGGACAATGGTCTGAAACACACCACCGTGCGGGCTGGGTGGGGCAGGGTGCTGGTGCCCACACCGGCCAAGGACGTGGGAGCTACGGCAGCGAGCAAGGGGCGTGCCTCGCACCAAACGTGCTTTTAAGAAGACCGCAGCAGCCGCAAGGCAGGCTGGGAAACGACAGTGCTCCACGGTTACTCTCTTCTCCCCGAACGCCTCCCCCTCTCTCCGTGCTCCTGCCCGGCTCGGCAGGCCCCACTCACCATGTCCATGATCAGATGGCCGCAAAGGAAGCACCTGTCGGCGGACTGCTGGAACCCGGAGTACTGTGGGGGAAGGAGGAGAGACGGTCAAATGCAGGTAGGGTGCAGGAATCGGGCCCCTTGCCGTTATCCACGAGGACGACGACGAGGAAGTTCTCAGATGGGTCCCTCTATTCAGGAATTTGTCACTTCCCCCGAGGACAACACGGCTGTGTGATGAATCGGGGATGTTCTTTGCCACAAAAGCCACTGCCCATACTGACACCACGTGCCCCAACAATAGCTACATCTGGGCACCCACGGCATGCCAGGGAAGCTGCAGTCCAATCAGGTCGTTCCGAGCCAGGCACCTTCCTGGCATCCCCTGGGAACCTTGAGAAATGCAAATTCGTGGAATCCAGCCCAGACCTACTGAACTGGAAATTCAGGGGCCCTGGAATCTGTGTTTTCACGGGCCCTTTGGAAGATCCTGATACGTGTTCGAGTTTGAGACCACCATGCTAATCCTCAGAGCAATTCTGCAACCTGTATGGTACACCCCTTCTCAGAAGGGAAGCTCAGAGAGGTGACGGGACCTTCTCAAGGTCCTGTGGGCAGTGAGACGTCAGCAGCGGCCGCACAGGTGCAGACAGAGTGAGCCGTGAGGGGGGCCTGGGTTCCAGTCCGAAGGTTTTTGGGGTGGGGACGGGGGCAGGGTAGACAGAAGTGGGTGAAGCGACAAGAGGACAGGCCGAGCGACCCCCAAGTCCCTTCAGAGCACAAAGCTCTGTGATCTGTCACTCGCCTTGGGAACACGGCCACCCTGTGCGTCTGCAGAAAGTGAGTGAGAGCAGGGCAGCTTCCCCTGACGCTGGAGGCCATGGCGAGAAACCCCCTGATCTCCCTCCACGTCTCCTCGATGCCCCCCCGCCCCCGCCCCCGACTCTGGCCAGGACTTTGAGGAGGGCGGGCGTGGGTGACAAACTCACCAGGAAGTCTTCCTCACAAAACACCTTGCCGTTGACGAAATAAAAGGCTTTTCCTCTCAGCTTCCTGCCTAAGGAAGAAACACAAAGGCAAGGGGAAAAGAAAATGTTACTATGCAGTGAACAAAGACACAACAAAGGCAAGAATCTCTGTAGCAGAAACACACATGAAATACACCGACTGTGGTAAGTCTCTGGTTTGCTGAAAGCTGCTGGGGCCCCGGCAGGATGGGGGCAGGCAGACTGAGGCCAGGAGGGGCCCCCTAGGACAGCTGCCCGGGGGGACAGCCACTGGCTGACTCGGGAACCATGCCACTGAGAGGCCAGCGGGACATCTGGTGGTGGGATGGCCGAGGCACACACGGGCGGGGGGCCCCAGCCAACAGTCCCCTGTGATGTTTCTGTCTCCCACAGGTGTGGGGGCCTGTCACCCCTGACGTGTTCTCCGGGACTGCTGGTGACAGCCTACCAGGAAAGTCCTATACATGGGTCAATTCTTATTTTCATATATCTTTCTCATCTGAACATAGAAAATACACATTGTTGGAAAGATAATGATTTTTCTTGTTTTCTCGTGATCTAAATGGGGTGATCAGGGAGTGGGGAACATGCAAAGCGCCCTGAGCCCTCGGCTGTAACTCTAGTCACCGCAAAGCCAGGACACCGACGAGAGCACTGGACCAGCAGCTCCTTTGATCCCTTACGGAAAAACACAGCAGGACCCACGTTCAGTGTAAGCGGGAGCACCCTGGGGAGGCCCCGGGCCTGCCGCTCAGCGGCGGTATGCCCCCCTCCAAGAGGACTTCCAGGGCCAGGCACAAAGCGTACCCCACAGACGCCACGGGAGTCTCAGAAACTGGAGGGATGCAAAACATGAGTGGAACCAAGCCCCCAGAGCCAGGGTCCACGACAGGAAATCAGAGTCACCGATGCCACCAACATGAACAGTGCCGGGGACACAGAGAGACCCACCAGGTGGGTCTCCCCAGGCAGGCAGAGCACGAGGTGACAGAGGAGAGACTGTGGATGGGACCTGCTGGAGCTCCAGGAGGACGCTGAGAGCACCCACACAGAGGAGAAGCCCCAGAGAAGGAGATGGGTTCAACGACACAAGACGGCTGAAGACCCGTGCGGAGAACGAAAGCCGTTCTAAGGAACCACAGGCAACTGCCTTTGACTTGGGCATGGAAAAGGATTTCTTAGGTCAGACGCAAAAAGCACATCTTGGGAAAGTAAAAAACAGTACGTATGACATCAAAAATCTGAGCTTCTGCTCACCACAGGACAACACAGTTCAAAGGATAAAGCTCCTGAAAACCCGAACCGCTCCTCCACGGGGAGGCGGGAGGGGGAAGGAGAGGGTCAGGGGCCAGTGGGCTGCGGAGTGGGCGGAGAGAGCCAGGGGCCGGAGGAGGTGGGGGGCGGGGCCTGGTCGGGTGGGCGTGGCTGCAGGCTGGGAGGCGGGAGGGAAGTTAGGAAAAGAAGGACGCAGACTCCAGCTGACCCTCCACTTTTCCCCTCTGCACCCCGCTTCTCAGGAAGGGCCCCCCTCTCCTGGCCTGGGCGGGCAGACCCTCCTTTGTGTGGCGCCTGTCGCTGCCAGACCCCCTGTTGCCCCCGTGCTTCCCCAGCGCTCTGATTGGTTCCTGGAGAACCACTGTTCCGAGGGTTTGCTACTTTCTTTGAGGAAACAACGTAATTCCAACTCAGCTATGTGCTAGGAGAGCTTGGCAACGGTCTGGCCAAGGGCAGTAAGTGCAAGCTGAGGAAGTGCAAGGACCAGAAGGTGGCTGCAACCCACGTAACAGGGCACTAGCACCCAAAACACAAAGAACACCGACAGTCCACGAGCCAAAGACAAGGAACCCAGTGGAAAACACACGGGCAAAGGATGGGCAGGGAAGGCGCAAAGAGGAGGGAAACCTTGTTACATTCCAGGCAATAACCGCTTTCAAAGCTCTTCCATCCCACCGGCAATCAGGACGCGCAAATTAAAACACGGTGAGACGCGATCGCATCCCCAGGTGGACAAAACCACGCCGCCTGGCGACACCACGTCTCGGGGACGCTGCGGGCCAGCAGGGGGCCTTTCACGCAGCTGCTGCGGGGGAGCGGGGGGTGGGGGCGGGGTCCACTGGCACGACCCCTTGGGGAGAATGTAGCAAGAACCCATAATCCTGAAAATCCACGGGACCCACGACAGGCCTAGGGCCGCCTCTGGAGAAGGTCTCCTACCGCGCACGGACAGACGCTCACTCGGCGCTGAAACGGGGACCCGGGAGCCCGGGAGCGTCCTCGGGGCTCACCGGGACGGAAAGAGTGACGCATGCGCAGAGCGAGAATTCGGAGCTGGAGTCTAGGGACGAGATCCCACCCAGCAGGCGGAAGGCCCGAACCGGGTCTGTGCAGTCACTGCACTAAACATGCTGATGTGCAGACAAGGAGCACCGCCCAACGGGACAGATACTGCAGATGTAAGTCAAGGCAAGCACACAAGCTAATCCGTGTGTCGTTCAGTAATGCCTGTACGTGCGGTGACAGCAGGAAGACTGGGACTGAAGGACCCAAGCGCCCAATCCACGACGGCAGCTGCCCCGGGGAAGGGGAGATGGGATGGGAAACCAGGTGATTCCAATTTACCTGCAATAGTCCACTTCCTTTATAAAAAAAAAAAATAAGCCCAATGACAGCCTATAAATGTTTGTGCATTGAGGGTGGTATTTAAAGTTATTTCCTGTAGCTTCTTCACTTACACACACACAAACACACAGCTTCTTTAAATTAAATTATATAAAACAAAAGGCAAATGACAAACCACAGAAAGCATGACAAACAGGAACTTAATACCAATATGCAAAGAACCCAATTAACCGTCCAATATTTAAAAAGTAGGCAAAGAGAGATGACAAAGTATGGACAGCCAGAAACTATTTGAAGACTCTTGAATGTGTCTCATGATTTAAAAAAACTTGCAAACGAAAACAACATTCCACGTTGTGTCAGGCTGGCAGGGGTCGGCAGGAGCCGCACGCAGACAAGGAGACTTGATGAATGACGCTGACAGAGTGAACAACGCTGACGGAGACACTCCCAGCAGGAGGGAGGGACAGGAGTGCCTGGGCCAAGGGCGCGAGAGAAACTCTGGTGCGAGGTGCTCACAGAATTTAGAAAGTTCAGGTTACTCTGACCCAAACACCCTGATGCAGGAATGCATCCAAGGGCATAATCAAAGGTCGGTTGTTTCAAGGGTCTTCATCTCAGCATCGTGCAGAAACACCTAAAATGACAGCAGCTGCACGTCTAGCTCCGGTACCATAAACGACAGTATTCATACTATTACGCAGGCATAGAATAGATGGCTTTCCAAAGGAGATTTAATGACCCAGAGACGTACTTAAAATACTTGAAGGGGTGGGGGTGGGGGGTTACAGAAGTGTGTGTGTTGTGTGTGTGTGTGTGTGTGTGTGTGTGTGTGCAGGCATGGGTATACATATTCACACACCTATACGATGGCAGAATTCTGTGCACGCTCACACCCCCCGAGGTACACCAGCTGGTACCAGTCACCACCTCTGAGCATGATCATGAGGGTTTTAATTGTTTTTTTTTCCTGCAATAATCGTATTACTCACAGCCTGACACAAACTGTCACGGCATGAGGAGTGTGACTGTGGCAGTGGGGCATGCTGGAAGGCCAGGAGTCTTGAGCTCTCCAAACCCTCTTATTTCCTGTCCTTCCTTCCAAGTTACTTCTACGCACGTCTAGAAAGTTCCAGAACCTTCACAAGTATTTCCTAACTCTGCTAATCTAGGGTAACAAGATGAGGGCTTATAATTTCCCACCAAGATGAAAAGAAAGGAGGTAAGGCTGCAGCTGCCGGGGAGGCCACTAGAGGGAGCCAGCAGGCCACCTAAAAACCCCACAGGGCTTCCTAGAGAGAGGTGAGCAGGGGCGTCAGGCTTCTGACCTATTGGGACAGAATGCCCAGCTCTGGGTCCAAGAGTAGGTCCCGGAAGTTCTAAAGAATCTGAGCTGGGAATGAATGTCTTCTTTTAACAGAGGGCAGATTACCTCTGTTCCAAAATCATCGGGGGAGATCATTAAACGTGCCAGACCGCTGAAGCCTCTGGTGTTCTAAGAAAGGCAAGTTCACCAAGAGCTTTTACGCTTTGGATATCAACAAGTATCAACAAGGACTTTCTCTAAGTGATGACAGTCGCTCGTGATTGCCATCACCGCACATTTCTGTGAACGGCTGAGAGAGGGTAAAGCCACAAACTCTCTTCCTTGGAAAGGAACCTCTCTCTGGCTCTGTGGGATGTTCTGGGACTTAGCTCAGGGAAGGAATCGGAAATGTGAATAAATATTTACTTAGATCTAAACTGGCAGCCTCAGAGAAATGAGTACATAAAACAGAGGACATCTGAACGTTAAAATATTGTGTAGCCATTGAAATACCATTCAAATAAGTGTTTTAGTGACACTGGAAAATGCTTCTATTATAGAAACACAATCAAAACACATTAGTCAGTGAAAAAGGAAAGCTGGACAACTGTATTTATAGTACCATTCCATTTCAGTAACTTACACACACCACTGAAACACACACACACACACACACAACCCGGGAAGACATAAAACTAGTAGTAGTTACTAGGAGATAGCATTGCAGGGAAATTTTGCTTTCAACTTTACAAAATTTAAAAATCTTACCTCGTATTATGTATCACTGGTAAGTTGCATGAAGGGGAAGTTCCACTTCCTACTTTATACATTTCAGTGTTTCAAGTTTTTTATAGTATTAGGTACATTGGTAGATAATGAGAGAAATTTCACTTTTTGCTTCCTACATTTCTGTATTAAACTTTTCTAGAATTATGTATTTATAATCTAAAAAAGCACTTTTTAAAATTTTTTAAAGGAAACTCCTTATGTCATAATATGAAAAGTAAAAAAGAATCTAAAAATTGTGTATTTCAACTACGGAAAGAAGAAATGCAAAGAAAAAGACCGGACAAGAACTCTGCCTGAGAGTGAGAGTACCTCGGACACACGGCGCCTGCCTCACGGGGGGACGTGCCCGGGTTGGGCGTTTGCTCTGCGTTTGATTCTTTCAGCTCTCATACCCCTCCCCCAAACCTTCCTAACTTTTCATAAGGATCATCATTTTTTTAAGATTTTATTTATTTATTTTTAGAGAGGGAAGGGAGGGAGAAAGAGAGAGAGAGAGAGAAACATCAATGTGTGGTTGCTGGGGGCCGTGGCCTGCAACCCAGGCATGTGCCCTGACTGGGAATCGAACCTGTGATGCTTTGGTTCGCAGCCCGCGCTCAATCCACTGAGCCACGCCAGCCAGGGCAGGACCATCATTTTAAAAAGTGCACGGCTGGCTCGACAAACTCTCTTGCTGCTCGTCCCCAGAACTGAGAAGTCCCGTGCCTGGAGGCCAGGGAAGGGGCTCAGAGGTTGTACCTGCTTCTTCTTTCTTAAAAAAAAAAAAAAAATTAATAAAAACAAATTGAGGACTCCCCCACAGACCTCAGAGAGTGGGGCCTTATGAGCCTTCCCTGGAGAACTCAAAGTCCAGTTTTTACTTCAGTCTTAAACGCGCATCTAAGTTTAGACACCGAACCCCACGTCCAAATGTCTCAGTTTGCATTTTGTCAGTGGGAGAAAAGGCTACCATCTGCTGGTTGGCTTCTATGTTTCAGGCACTGCATTTAGAACTCTCCTATGTTACGAAAGTTTGTTAGATGTTTAAAAACACTCTCCCACGTGACCACGTCACCAGGGCCCCTTTCTGCCCCTGTCCCGCCACATGCCTCTCGGAGACAAGTCCTCACGTCACCCCGCGCCACCTCCTCTGGGTCTCAGCGAGTGTGGCGAGGGCCCACCAGAGAGAGAGAGGCAGAAACAAAACCCACCCCACGTCAACAACCACCACGGAGCAGCACGAGGGGGCGGGAGCGGATTATTCTGGGGAATCCCTGGAAACGACACCCCAGGATTGCTCCCAACTCTCTGGGTGTCCTCGACTCTTCATACAAACACAGCACTCCTCCGTGACGTGTTTCTGCCTGCATCTGCTCAACTCTGAGGCTCTGCGAGGCTCGCCCAGGCAGTGAGAGGGCAGGACAGGTTTGTGGCGCCCAGGTTTGTGGGTCCTGCGTGCATGCTTGCCCCCCCCCGTGCCCCGGGCCCCCCTTGTGGGGTGCACTAGGGACGTGGAATCTAGTTTCTCTGCTCCCACCCCGACTGGGGAAGGGAATTCCCATTTTTGAAGCACTTTCTATTTACCGGCCACGTCCCCTACATTGTATCGCGCTTGATTATCTCGACAACTCTGTACAAATCTCACGCACAGGGTGTATCTCCTGCTTGGTGACCGACTCCCGCAGGCGCGTGAAGGTTTGGTCGGGCCGATAACAGCAAGCAACTCGGAGAATGAAGCAGGAAGGCAGAGGGCGAGACGTCACTCCAGCCCCGGCCTGGGACACAGGCACCAGCTAACCTGGAAATGCCTGGAGTCAGGGCCTGCGAGTCCCATTCAGGTGCTGAACCCAGGCCCGTCCTTGCTGACAGAGACGCAGGAGCGGCCGGCCAACACTAGGTGGCCCCAAAGCACAGCCTGGACCAGCACAACCCCCGGAGAGCTCAGAGCTGGCGGGTGGAGGCAGCTGGCCGCGGTCATTCCAGAAATCCCGCAATAAGGGGGCCCGCACTTTCGAAGGCTGTGTCAGCCAGGCCCACTTGCCTACGGATTTGTTCCGCCAGCTTGCAGGTGGAAGGAGGTGGGTTTCTTGGCCTTCTGGATCGAACTGCGGGGAAGGGGACTGGAAGCAAGTCTGGGTGTCCTCGCTCCCTGTGGCAGCACACACACACACACACACACACACACACACACATGGGTGGAGGTGACACCCAGGAGCTGGCTGTGGCTGTGCCGGCCAGCGCCCACGGAGACCGAGGACAGACCGGAACGGGGGCGGGGTGGGCACCAAGCTGTGATGCCGTGACTCCCTAACCGCAGGCCCCCCCCCCCACCTTCAGCACCAGCTGGCGGGTGTGTCCAAACACGGATTCCTGGGTTCCAGGCCGGAGACTCGGACCTAGTGGGTCTGTGAGGTGCTGAGAACCGGCCTTTCCCGGCGATGCTGCCGCTGGATGAGACTCATCGGGGTCAAGGGCTGAGACCCAGCCCACCCCCGGACAATCGGCATCAAATACGAGGGGGAAGCCACAGAGGGGGAAGGCTTGTCAGTGTGACACCTTTATAATTCTAGTTTCAGAACCATCCTGCCGCTAGTGATACACACACCTGAAATCCACCGGTTTTTCCAGAGCTTTAGAAGACTGTAGCTAGAGGTGCTCTTTTTTTTAAATTACTATTTTAATTGTCATTGCAGTACAATTTTCTATCTTTTACTTCCATCCCAGCCCACCCACCCAGCTAGAGGTGCTCTTTATTTAAGAGTTTATAAAATATTGACTAATGAATGTACAGACTCATCAGGAATCCCCTGTAAAAGCTGCTTCCCACAGATGCAATGAATGAATATTTTATACTTGTCTTCGGGGTGCCTTCTGTTGAAGAGGGAAAAGTGAGGGGGCAGAGCCAGTGTGGCTGACACAGGGACCAGCGGTGGAGGTGTCAGAGAGAGAGAGAGGTCACAGACAGCTGGCCTCTAACCCATCAATCAAACTAACAGCCACACGCCCCCCTCGGCCCGCCCCTCTGCAAATAGAAGCACTGCCTCTATTCCGGAAAAGTAATTGGCCCTTGGCTGGAAGACCTCGCCACAAATTTCAGTTTCCAAAGTAGCTCCCTGAAAAGTAAAAATGTGAGGTTTTCCTGACATTGAGATGAGAAGGTCTGAGAAAAGGAAGTAGAAACTAACAATCGTTTAGACCAGCGATTTTCCGCCTTTTTGGTTGCATGGCACACATAAGCTCATTTCTAAGGCTCTATGGCACACACCGGAAAACATACGTTGTGCTGACCGACAAAACAAATAGGTATCATTTTCATTCATTCACACAGCACAGCTACTGCAGTGTTGGCTGTTGTCATTTTTTTTTTTTTGACAATCGAAGGGAAAAGAGGTCAGTGCCCCTGACTAAAATAGTCAGGTACTGCATGTTTTAAAATTTCTTGCAGCACACCGGTTGCAAATCGGTGTTTTAGACTGTGTTTTAATCGAACCGGTCATTCCGACCTGTGTGGTCCACAGTGGCCACCGGGTGGCTATCTGTATGTAAACCTAAGCTAATTTTAAAGACGCAGCTGGAGTACTTGAACTAGGAACACGTGAAGGACCCGCTGGACCCAGTCTGACGGGGGCGCCAGCTTCGCGCATCTGCACGGCTGCACGAAGTTCTGCCTGATCCGCTTCTTCCCACAGCAGCTCCCAGAATAGGGCCGCGCTGCAAACACATGGCCAATAACAGAGCAGCAGGAAGAGACCAACGGACCACACTGGTTTGGCTCAGAAAACAGGTCGACCAGGGTTTCACAGGCTCGGGCGGCCTCAGTGGCCAAGAGGGGCGGGGGCGGAAAAGCACTCAGGGTGGCGTCCTCGGCTTTGCCGGTTCCCAGAAATGACAGGCTGGCCGGTCCCTAACCCCCTGGGGTCCTTGGGAGGGGGGTGCCGTGGGGAGGACAGAGCTGGGGACCGCGGCGGCGCCGGGGAGCCCAGCACAGCGCGGGCGGGCTCGCAGGGAGCACCGGGCGCCCGAGGCCCTGCGTCCCCCCAGACGGCAACCTCCCGGGGCTGAGAACCGGCTCCCTCCGCGCCTGCCCGACTCCCCCAGGCGCCCCGCCTCCCTCCCGGCTCACCTGCGGTCCAGGGCCAGGGCTGGGTTTTGTTTGTAATCCCCACCTGTCGGATTTACTTTCACGATAACGTGGGAAAAGGCAACGCAAAATCCAGGCCCCGGTTAACTCTGTCCGACTGTTAGTTAGGAAGGTTCGCGAACAGCGTGCGCTCCTGCGCCTCCCCCGTTTCCCGGCCGGCGCGGAGGAGGCCCGCGCTCCCCACTCACCGCACCACCCCGCGCGCTCAGTGCGCTCTGGGTTTCACGAGGCCGTTCTTCCTGTTTTCCGTCCCCACTCTGGCCAGACCACCCCCCCCCCACCCCCCCACCCCCCCCACCCCCCCGATCGGCGAAGGCACCCGCACAGAGAGGAAGGTCCTGGGGGTTGTTCAGCGGAGCGTGGAACTGTGCGGAGGAACCAGCACGGCCGGGCCGGGGCAGGGCGGAGGCGACACAGCAGCCCCCGGCGCCCACGAGCGCCGGGAACAGCGCGGCTCCCACGGGCTCCAGCCCGGGCCGGTGCGTGTGGGCCGCGGGGTCTTCCGTGAAATGCTCAGGGAGGCTCCGCCCTGGGAGTGAGGGAGTAACTAGACTGAGCTCTGCTCCAACTCACAGGACGAGTCGTAAGAGCCACGCTGGGAAAGGGCACTGTTATATCTACACATATGTGATATAGATTTACAGCTACAGTATAGCAACACACATTATTTATCATATACTGTATCGCGCCCAGGAGACCCAGGGAGCGTCTGTGATGCCGGAGGAAAGCTCAGGCCTGCGGAAAGACCTCCTTCCCTAAACCCAGGCTTCCGGCTCTGACTCAGGCACCCGGTGCGACATCTTCACGCCAACCGGGTGCGGGGTCCCCTGACCCAGCGGCCGGCTCTCCCCTCCCCGCGGAGAGCTGGGGAGGCAGGCGCCCCGCCGGGGGCACAGCCAGGTTTCCGCCGTGGTCCGGGACGACTGAAGGCGAGAGGAGAGCCGACTCCCACCCCAACCCACGCGTGTGCGTGGAGTGCAGGCGTGGCCACTCAGGACGTACGCCCCACTGAAGCTACCGGTACGACCACCTGCAGTGCAAAACCCCGACTCAATCCACGTAGAATCTGATGTTCTTCTGCGCCAGGGACTCGGTGGCCTCTGGCTGAATCAGCGGAGTCTGACCGAGGAGACCAAGCCGGTGCCAGCGGCAGGGCGCCCCGCGGAACGGGCCTTGCTGCAGGAGGACGCAGAGAGAGCCTCTGGCCCTGCTGGGTGAGCGGCCCGCACAGCCCTCGGCCCCGCGGTCTGATCCGGTTGTCTCCGATCTCTCCCTCGCCCGCCGACTTCCTCCGGGACCTGCCCACTCCTTTCCCACACTCTTGGTCTGCAGCCTCTCCCCGGGGTCCCACGGACTCACTAGGCTCCCACGTGAACCCTGCATCCGACGAGGAACGCTGGGACGGCCCCGGAGGCTCAGACATGCAGGGGTCAAAGGCCTCAAGGAGGACGAGAACTCCCAGCAAAGCCCTGGGTCCACGTCTCTGCTCTGGGTGCAGCTGCAGTCCCCTCTCCCCTCTCCCAGGCCCCAGGCACTGGCTCTTCTGCATCACAGCCCCAGGGCATGCGAGCACCCGGCCCTCTCGCCGCCACACAGCCCCCAGGCGGCAGCTGGACCTGAGAAGTCTGGGCAGACCCCACGCCCAGAGCCAGCCCCTTGCTTCGGCGTATGCTCTCTCTGCGCAAAGGTGACGCTATAGCAACGGACAGTGAGGGCCGTGGGGGCACACGGTCCTGGGCTCCAGTGCCGACCGCCGTTCCTAACTGCCACGGAGCCAACTGCCAGCAAACTGAACTTGCTGAGCCGCCGTCTGCCCGTCTGCCCGTCTGCCTGCCTGCCCGTCTGCAAAGGGAGGGCAATGAGGCCGCTGCAGTCGCCGGACTCTTCTGGGACGGAGTGGGCTGGGGTGGGGGGAGGGCTCCGCCCGTGGGGCCCAGCTGACAGCAGAGAGCTGGAAGGCTCACCTGCTAACCGCCGCAGGTAACATTGTTTCACTGTATCCATTAGCCCACAGTGAAACCGCTTCAGTGTTGCCCCATTTTGCCTGGTGATGAGGCACCGAGGGAGGCACCCGGGGACGCTGGGACGGCCGTCTGAAGCACGCAGGCCTGCTGTGCATGACGGAGTCCCTCCCTAACTCGGGCTCCAGTGCCGAGACTCCGCGCGTTGTCAAAGCCAGCGACAACGGCAAACGGGACCTCGGGGCCGGTATTCAGACTCGGCAGGGAAAACCAAGGAGCTGCCCAGAGCCCTCCTGCGCTGCGGAACCCACTGCGGGAGGGGCCGCCAACCACGGGCGGGTTTCCTCGGAGACCCCCTTCCATCGCTGGGCCCACTCCTCGTCGTTGTATTTGCCTGCAGGAACCAACGGCCCCTCCTCGGCGCTCCGGGCGCAGGCGGCCCCCAACTCAGAGCTGCCCCCGACCGGGTCTAAATGGGCGACTTCGCTATAAATCCCACGCTCGGTCCTTAACAGGCACGGACGGACGTTTGGCGTGTGGGAGGCGGGGTGGGCAATGGCACATCTTCCTCACTGGGTTGGTTTTCCCCTCAGGTATGCCTGGTGGGTCACAGTGCGCCCCACCCGGGAATGCCAGCCCTGGGTCCCAGCGCTGCCGGTCACCACCAGCTCTGGCCTGGACTTGCTCACCCCAGCACTGTCCCCTGGATGGGCGCTAGCTGGCCCTGGGCGGCCTTCCTCTGAGCGCACACCGGCGCCGGACACACGTCCCATCAGCATGGACTGCCTGCACCCTAGTCCTCCTCCCCCACGACCTGGGCACCCCATGTTCCGTGAGCCCAGGGGCAGGAAGCACGTGGGAGGTCTCATCTAGGCCGTCGCCTGCCAGTGACGGGCCCGTCTTGCTACAGATGGGCCGCCCGCGGCAAACCGGTCTCCCCAGGACCCTGGGATGGACGTCTGCCCGTCCTCACAAAGGGCACGGAGGCACGCGCTCGGGACCTGACGCCGCCCCGGCGTGCGGACACTGGGCCCTGCCGCTTGTCCCTCGGCGCCCGCCCTGGAAAGTGCCCTCAGGATGCCACTTGACCCCGCAAGGCCAGGACACTCTCCCTCCCTTCTCCCTTCCCCTCCCTGAAGCCGCAGGCGGGCGCCAGCGTCCCCTCAGATGGGCCACTTGACACTAAGTGTCCAGACGCAGTGCTCGTGGCCACCGGCCAGGCCGTGTCTGCGCTCCCCACGACCCTCCCTCCCGCCCCACGGTGCACCCGGAGGCTTCCTGCGAGGGCCCAGCCCGGGCACAGCCAGCGCCGGGGGTGGGCAGGGCCTGCGGGGGAGGCAGGGAGAGCCACAGCGCCCATCTCCACGGCAACCCGACACACCCGCTGTGAGAAAGAAGGGCACTTGAACAAACCACAGAAACGCCCACACACGCTGCGCCCGGAAGCCACTTCTGGGAGCGAGCACCAAGGAAACAATTCAGCAGAGGGGAAAAAGATGCATGCGCAAAGACATTGGCGCCCGTGGGCGATAACCAGCAGACTGGAATCCAGTGAGCTCGGGGCGGTAAGACCACGGGACGCCCTCGGTTACTAGGGAACGGCCCCAATGATTACTGTGAAGACGGCAGAGTTTATGACAAAAGAGTCCATCAAAGAGGATACACTTTATGTGCTATGATTACAATGACTGGAACTTGGGAGAAACTGTGCACCAATTTGTATACACTTGGGCAAAGCCTGGAAGGGAAGATACAAGTGAAACGCCCGTGTTACAGGAACAGGACAGGTTTCTGCCTCTCAGCCTTTGTCTGTGGCTGCCAAGCTGGTCTCACAGCGGAAAACAACTGAACTGAACACTGGTGCTTCTTGTGGGCAGCGGGGAACCAGGGTGAGGCCCCGGAGACCCTGCACCCCCCCCATGGAGGAGAAGGCCTAAGGGGGGACGCCTGGGACCCTCCCAGGACCCAAGAGGACCGACCAGAGGCAGTGAGAGCAGCTTCCTGGCTCCCCGGGTGCCTGTCAGTCACTGAGACAAGACAGTGTCTCCTCTCTGATGAGAGGCGGGCTGCATCTGGGACTGGCTGCTCCTTGCCCCACAACCGTCCTCGGGGCCCCTCCTGTGTCCTCCCTTCAGGTGTGTGGGACAAGGACCCGGGACGCTGGCATGTCCTTCGTCCCCTCATCTGTACGAGTCATAAACTGTCTGCACCTACAGGAGGCTCAGAGCGTCTCTACCAGGCAGACCCGTCAGGCCTTGGCCTTGCCTCGGAGCAGGTGTGAACTGACAAGGTCCCAGCACGTTGTTTTTCATGCACCATCGGTGCAATCCAAGAAGTGAGTGTGTGCGTGTGCGTGCCGACGGGAACGCATCTCCACAGCCGTCGTAAATGAAACGGGGGAAACGGGAACACACACACACACACACACACACACACACTGGCCAGCCAGGAAAACAGGGGCGTGCAAGCCTCGTCTCGACTGGGGGGGCCTGGGTTCTCGTGCCAGCTCCGTGCTAGGTTTCCAAACTTGAGAGACTCCCTTCCCCTCTCGGGGCCCCCGTTTCCAGCTCCACCAGCGGGGGGGGGGAAGCGTGGAGGAACCCGGCCCCAGCTATGCCGTCCCCTCCACCCTGAGCGTCATGCGCAGACTTGAGGACCTGCCCAGCCAGGCCTCGGGGCACCCTGGGCCCTGCTCCTGCTGCAAGCCGGTACAGGGCAGCAAGAAGTCACCTGAGCAAAGGCAAAGGACCTCTAGTATCGACGCTGCTCAGCGACGCTGCTCAGACACATGCCTGGTCTCCGATTGCTCCGTCCACGCACAGAGGGAGCTGTGTCTGCACACGACAGGCGTGTACGCGGGCGCCTAGGCACCCAGGAGTGCGTGGCACTCACTTCCAGAAGGAGTCCCGGTCCCCAGGCCTTCGGCAGCTCCGCTCTCGGGCCTGGGGGGCCGGGGCGGAGTGACAGAATGTGGTTCACAGTCGGTATGAGGGCGCCCACCAGCCGGCAGGGCAGGACAGGCCCAGGAGAGTGGTTCCTTCCTGCTGGGGGAACAGGGAAGGCTTCCTGGAAGAGGCAGCCCTCGAGCTGGGTCCTACAGGCCGGTCAGAATGCAAACGTGCGGGGTAGGGAGAGGAGGTTCCAGGGCGCTGTGTGTCCAGAGACATGGGTGTGGGGAGAGAAATTCCGTCTGACCTGGTAAGTTAGTGGGAAGCAACGACAAGGGTCAGACCCTAAGGGCCTTGAATGCCGGACCAAACAAACACTCAGGCCAGCTGGGCTCCTTAAGCCTTCGTGCCCGGCATAGTTTGAAGCAAGATACACTCACTCGTCAAGAAATCGAGAGCTAGTCATGGAGCCACAGGCAGAACCAACAAACTTATTAATAATGTTTTTCCCCAACCCCTTTCTTAGTGCAAATAATGCTTAAGAAAAAAAAAAAACAGCTTCTACTCAGTATTTTCTTCTTATCCTGGAAAACAGAGCCAATGTTGAGACGTACTTTGGCAGGAGCCAAGAGTCAAGGGTAATTGCGAAAAGAAGGCGATCGTAACTCTCGTAGCTACCGAAGAAACGTGTGTCAAAGATTTCATTTCACCCGTGACCTCGTGAGGGGGCCAGAGAGATGCAGGGGCGTCCGCAGGGAACCACGCAGGGTGGCCGCCGGGACTGCTGGGATCGGCGTGCTGAACGGACATGAGACCAAGAGTGGCCGACCCCCACAGGGCGAGAGTCCGCCGCCCCTGCACCGGACGGTCCCCGTGGTCACGGGCAGGAAACACGTGCGCCTCCACCTGGCAGAGTGCGACGCGGCTCAAAGACACGGCCAGGCCCGGGGCCTGGGGAGCCTGGTAACGGGGCAGAGCACTCCCGCCCAGGATGCCCGGGAGACTGTGGGTCCGGTTCAAAGTCCCCACAGGTGCTCCCTGTGAAGGTCGGTCAATGCTGGTCCCCGAGCAAACCACGCACTCCCAGGCACGCGCTCCACGGGGAGCCGCGGTGAGGACTGTCGCAGGCGCCCCGAGCCCGGCCATCGAGGCCCGGCAGGTGAGGAGGCAGGTCCGGGCCCACCTGGTTCCCCATAGACCGGGAGCCGGGGGGGCCACCAGGGCTGTGCCACGCGCCAGCTCCAGGCAAGTCCCTCCCCGCCCTCCTCCTGACTCCTAAAAGGAGCGGCCTGGCACCCCCCCAGGGTGCTCAGCCCTGGCCACCCTAGAGGCGCCTGAGGAGTTCTGAGCTGTACTCTCGCCCCCCCGCCCCAGAAATCCCACCCACAGACTTCCGGAGGTTCTGCTGGTGGCAGCGGCGGGTGGGGGCACGGCCGGCTCTCATCGCCCCAGCGATTCTCAGGAGCAGCTGGGACGGAGAGCCGCCGGCCAGACGATTCGGCCCCTTCGTCCCTGACACTCCGGCCGGGTGGTCATGTCTCCTTCATCTGACAGCGGCTGGCCCCGCTGCAGAGCTGGAGGACACCACAGGGACCTTTTCCAGCAACAGTCACTCCTCGCACCTGATCTTTGGCGGCAGAGACGGTGAAACGAGCACAGCTCCTGACTCGGTCAGCCTCGGCCAGCGTGCTGGCGCCTGCCCACTGTGGTCGCCACCGGGCCGGCGAGAAGTCTGCGGAGCCGGGCCCAGGCCCGGCCCCCTCCTGGGGCGGCTGCCGCGGCCACAACACATGAACCAGAGGAGGACAGAGGTGCCCACGGGTGTGCTGCTGGGCACCGCCACTCGTGAGGGGTGCGTACACAGCCACAGCTCACACTCACACGGCAGCCTTCAAGTCAAAGCCTGGATGGAGGCAGTGTGTTGAGGGGGCCGCGTCCCACTGGGGTCTCTGTGCGGCCCCCACCGTGGGGAGAGAACCGGCCACGACGGGTGGACGATGGGAACGCCCTGTGCTCCTCCCTCGCCCTCTTCGGAGACCCCCGACTGGCATCACAAACCCGACGTCATTGGGGATCCCTCAGAAACCGCTCAACTTACCCCCGGAGTCCACCCAGGGCACCCCCCGGGGCTCTGTGACCCGCTGCCAGGGACAGGCCCCGTGCTAGCACGGAGCCCCACTCTGGAAGGCACCGTCCCTTCAGTGGGGCCGCAGAGGGTGGGGGGCCGTGTCTCCACGGTGGATGCTCCTCCCTCTCCCCCCATTCCCCACCCCCACGGCCCGCCCGGCCTCCCCACCCCCCAACACACTTACTGCAGGCCGCGCAGGTGAAGCAGGCGTCGTGGTAGAGGTTCCCCATGGCCTGGCAGGCCTGGCCGGCCCCAAACACCCCTTTGCTGCACTTCACGCAGGTACCTGCGGGGGCGAGAGAGCACCAGTGAGTCAGGAGGGGCGGGTGACCCGCGTCATCCAAGCCCATGACAAAGCCAGATAGTCCTCTCCACAAGCAGCTCCTCACCACACCCCATGGGCTACTCCTTCGAAATGTCTTTTTGTCTCACACCTCTCCCCCTCGCCCAGCTGGTCAAGGGTCAAGGCTTCCAGCAGCAGGGGACGGCCACCAGCTCCCCGCCCGCCGCCCTCCGCTCTGCACACCTCCACCCGGCCCACCTGCCCCCTTGCCCACAGCTCTCGGAGTCTCCTGCCGTCTTTAACACAACGTCCAGAACACCGCGCCACGCCTGCAACACGCCAAGCACGCAGATCGCAAGATTTCACGTAAACGACTTCCTTTCATTCTCAGTGGGAACCACCCACGAGGATTTGCCATCCTCACTTCTTACAAAAGTACCAGGCCCCCAGCCCCAGGTCCAGCGGTCTGCGAAGCAGGGGCTCTCCCCTGGTGCCTCACCTCTGAACACACACCCCCCCCACCCCGGATCTCAGCTCTTAGCCTCCTTGCTCATAGGCCCCCCTGCCTGGCACCCTGCCCCCATGCCCTCCAGGTCTCCCCCCACCCCTCCAGCCCTCTGAGTCTGAGGCAACGCAGCGAAGCAGAAGTCAGAGAGCCAGGCCGCCTCCCACCTGGCGGGAGTGCACCTGGGAAGCTCTCGGAGCATCGGTCCCTCATCCGGAAAGGGAGGAGCGTCCCACCGGGCCTGCACGTCTGCAGGAGCGGCAGGAGAGGCTGCTTGGCAAACCAAGAGCTCCGAAGAGTTCGTCTACCTCGGCCACGACGCGGTCTCTGAAAGACCCGGGCTTGAACAGTAACGCCACCGTCTGGGGTCCCCCACGCACCGGGGCGCGGGAGCCTCTCTCAGGGCTGCCGCCAGACACGTGAGCAGAGCTGAGCACGGGGCCCCTCCTTCGGTGGAGGCTCGAGAAGCGGGTGTGTAAACGGAAAGGATGATAAACACACTACTGCGCGCGCTCAGCAAGAAGGTGCCTGCGCACGAGGTGAGCTCTTGAAGGCTCTCCGGGTACCAGCTCTCAAACTCGGGCGGGGGGGGCGGGGGGGGGGAGGGGGGCGCGGCCCCTTCCAGCTCTGGTTCCGATCCGTCGGGCTGGAGCTCCCCAACCCTGTGTTTTTCTGACTGTCAATCACCCCACGCTGACCAACAGACACACCACCGTCCATCAGAGGGAGTCCCGGCCGACACCCCTCACGGGACGCACTCACGCCAGCCAGCCAGCAGCGTGTGCACCCAGAACGCACCGCACCAGGGGTCCTCGGGCCGCTCCTCCGAACTCCCCAGGGAAGCAGGTGAGGCCACCTGCAGGGACAGGACGGTGCTGCCCCAGGAACTTGCTCTTGGGGGACTGTGTTCATGGAAAACTCCAGAGAACACAATCTGTGGTTCTTCAATTTCGACATGACGAAAAATTTTCAAGTGTGCAGAGAAGCTGAAAGAATCATACAGGGGTCCCCCGTATACCCACCACCCCAATTCCATCTCTGTTAACACCGATCAATCCAACCTCCCACCTTCTCTTTCTTTACTCGCTGTGAAACCGCCTGTGTGTGCAGGCGTGTGCCTGTGTGTGCAGGCATGTGCACACGTGTGCATGCATGCAGGACGAGACCGCAGGGCAGCTGGTATTCCGCACTCAGCAAGCCAGAGAGCTAGCAGCATGCCCCCACAGCTACGAAGTAGAAAACCCTCAAGGACCTCAGAGGCATCCGCATGTCCTCCTGTCTGAGAATTTCACTCACAGACGACGTAGGCTGCTCCGACGCCCGGACATACATCGGTTCTGGACACGCTCGGAGCTGCGACAGTCAGCGGGGACACTGAGCGTGAAGACAGCGGGGTCCTGCCTCGACCCCTCCTCCGTGGGGCTCATTTCAGCCAGCTCCTCGCCCCCGGGGACAGGGCAGGGGCAGGGGCAGCGGCTGCTGGGACCCCGAGCACTGGTCACCGGAGCAGGCCGGGCCGGGTGGCCTCTGGGGCATCCCTGTGTGGGAGCGTGGGGACGTGAAGGCGAGGACATTGGCACGGCTGCCAGTGGACTAAGCACCTACTGTGCGCGATGCCCGGGCGTCTGCCTGCCCCTGCTGGTGGGCCGCACCCTGACCCTGGCCTCCACGAAGGCCCAGCCGGGCACCCACGGGGGTGAATCCCTCCCCACGTAGCTCCGTGTGCCACCCTGTCCCCTCCCGCTCGTCCCCTCATATCCGGGGTGCACATGTCCGTCCCCCCGGTAGGCGTCTATTACAGAGACTCAGGGTCTTACTCATCTCTGAACACTGGCAGGCACTGACAGAGCACGCTTAGTAGGCCTTCAGCAAACACATGAAAACAGAAGTGGGTCACACGGACATCTCTGGGCGCTGGCTGTGGCCTGACTCAGATGCAGCCGATGGGGGGGGTGGTGCCCCCGAAAAACGTCAGATGTCAAGTCATGGCGCGGTGTGGACGGCCCCATCCGGGCATCCGAGCCCACTTCCCGCCGCCCCGTCCCCAGTCCCCCACTGGCCTGACCCTAAACCTTGACCCCAGGCGGCGGAGGCTGGGACGGAGGCCGGCTCGGCCCACGGCGGCCAAAGGGCGCTCGGAGCAGCTCGGGGGGAACTCTGCTCACCCACGTGAGCGAGGCCGCCCCTGAGGGCAGCCCCATGTCTTCCCCACCTAGTGCCGCGGCCTCTTTGCCGCAGAAACGTGACCGCGAAGGGCCGAGGAGCCGGGGGAGCGGAGGGCGGCACGGTCAGCCCGGCCGCCGTGCACCGGCGAGCGCGGCGGGAGGAGGACCGGCCTCCGAGACAGCGCGCCGAGGAGGACGGAGGCCGAAGGAAAGAGAAGGCCCGCGTCAGGGGGAGCAGTGGGGACACGAACTCGCCCTGTTGGGGTTCGGGGGCCGAGGTCGGAGCAGCTGACCCGCTCCCGCCTGTAAAGCGCAGGGCAGGACGGACAGCGCCTTCGAGTGGACGCGGACGACCGCCGGGGCCCCCCGGGCTTCCTGCGGCTTCATCTCCTGACATCAGGCCTTCCGCCCCCGCCTGCGGCCGGCGGGGGACACCGTCTTCTGGCTTCCTCTGCATCTGGGGGCTGGGGCCTGCCGGCTTCCACCTGCCCCTCCCCCCGCTCTCGCTGTCCCTTCCTCGGGCGGCCGGCCGGACCTTCCTCACACGGCTGACATCCTCCCCCAGCGTGTGGCCGGCTCGCACAGGACACAAAGCAAGGAAGGGCCATCGGCCAGAGCCGGGAAGGTCCCGTAAGGAGCCACGTAGAGAGGAAAGTATTCCATCCTTGTGGCTTGTGGTGCGTGCACAGAAAACTACCACGTGGGCAGGAAACAGACCGGTTCTTCCTTTGGTAGGAAAAAGAAAGTCACTTCAAGTCAATGTCATGGGCTAGGAAGCAACGCACCCACCAGACCCCCGGCTGGGAGTCTGCGTCCAGTGAGGGAGCCGCTGCCGGCACCCCTCTCTGAAACCCAAGTTCTAGAAGGGAGCATGCTGTCACCTGAAGGTCACACTGCCGGGAGCATCGGGGGAGGGGCTGTGAGCCCGGGCTCCGACTCCAAGGTCCTCTTCTCCCCATCTGGCCAGCAGATGTGGCTGCTCCAGCCACACATACGGGCCCCCCCAAAAAACAGGGGGCTCCTCCCTCACCCCCTACACATCCCTGCTCAGGGATTCAGACCCCAGGTCTCCTGGCTCACCTCCCACCGGGACCTCAACCACAAGGCTCCCCGCCACGTGGGCCCCCGTTCCTCCTGCCCGTCCGCCCAGGCCGCTGCAGCTGCAGCTGCACATTCACCCCACAAACACTTCTCTCGCGCTCACGCCAGGCCAGGCTCTCTCCATGCGCTGGCGAGCAAAGGGGCCGCACTCTGGCCCTGCCCCTGTGAACTGGCCACCCAGGGAGCCAGGGAGCCAGGCTGCCAGGCTGACCACGCTCGTCGAGGGCCCTGCTGAGTGGCCTGGCGAGAGGCTCAGGCTCGTGAAACACTATGAAGTGTGTGCGCTGGTCTGTGACCCCAGTTCTGACACAGGGTCCCTAAACCCTCTGCAGTTTCCTGGGTGACGGGAGTGTCTTTTGTTCTCAGGAGGCGATTCTGGGTGGGCTCCCGGGCGGGGGGGCTTGTCCCCCAGGAAGGCCAAGCCTCGAGCACAGCTTGGCACTTGCAACCCCACCCCGTCCCCCGGAGAGGGCAGGGGGCACACCCACCCACCGGGAGGGTGGCACGCCCCCCTCCACGGGGCAGCAGCTCCTGTGCCCAGACCCTTCCAGACTCGGCCTGTGGACCTCTGTACCTGGCTGTTCGCCTGATTCCTTTATCACCTGCTTCACAACCAACTGGACAACGGAAGCTCTACCCTGAGATCTACGCGCCGCTGTGGGAAATAACCAAGCCCGAGGAGGCAGTGTCGGGAGCCCCAGTGCACAGGCAGCCAGCCAGTCAGAAGCACACGTGACAACTGCACATGCCCGACTGGCGCCGGCAGTGGGGGCGGCGGGGGACAGTTCGACGTGGGGTCGACACTAACTACCTCCACGGCGGCAGAGCTGAACTGACCCACAGGGCCCCCCGGCTGGTGCGGAGACCCGGATGGCGTGGGGTCGCCGCACAGCGGGTGTCAGGCGTGTCGTGAGTGTGCGTGGCCCCTTCCCTGCAGGTCTCTAAAGAAACCCCCAACGGGGGAACGTGAGGGTTGTGTTCTCACACGGGACTGTGACGACCCGAGCTCAAACACCAGGGCAGGGGGGGGAGAAACTGCACTCGCAGGGGAGAGGAAGAGCGGGAATTCCGCGCCCCCCCGCAGCCGGACTTCCTGCCCACTGACCGGTTCTCCAGACCACGCTTTGGGGAAGTGGGCATGCACGTGGTCAACACGACCAACAGCTGGCGTTTCTGCACAGAGGTCGTCGCCGCCACAGGTGAGGCAGTGGCCACACCCACCGTCCCCTCCCCGGAGATGGCACCTGCGCCCCTGCCTTTGCCAAGTCCCCCCTTCCTTCCCCCTCCTCTCCCCGGGCAGCCACGGCCCGGCTTTCTGTCCCCACGGGCCAGCGTGCACTTTCCAGAGGTCACCTCAGTGGACTGCAGAGTGTGCGCTGTTTTTTTTTTAACCCATTGGCTTGCACGCAGCGTGATTATTCTGAGAGTCTCCTGTGCTGCTGCCGCGTGCACCCAGCGTTCCTTCCTTCTCGCTGCTGAAGAGTACCCCATCGCTCCGGGGGGACCGCAACGGGTTTCGCCGCCCCCTGCTGAGGGACACCTGGGCTGTGTCTCCAGCTGGGGGCTGCGCGAGCACAGCTGCTGTGTCCAAGGGTTTGTAAGGACACGCATTTCTTTTCCTCTCGGGTGAAGACCGAGGGGCGGAGCAGCGAGGCTCGGTGGGGGGGGGACACATGTTTAACTCCAGACTAAGCTGCCGAACTGTTCGCTGGGCAGGCCGGTCGGCCACCCCACACACTCCCACGGGCACCTCATCGGGGCTCCGTCTCCCTGTCCCCGCCGGCACAGGCCGCCGGCCAGGGGCCTGAGCAGCACTCCGTGGGCTTATCTGCCATCCCGCCCCTTCTTTGGGGAGGCGTCTGCACAAAGCTTTGCCTCCCACCCTTTCTCGCTGCTGACCTTTCTCACTGCTGAGTCACCAGGATCTCTTATCTATTTGGGATACAAGTCCCTTATCAGACACCCGCTTTGCAGAGATTTCGCTGGAGTCCTGTGAACGCCCGCAGGCTGCCGCCGTCTCCCAGACGCCCGGCGGCACGGCAGCTCAAGGGTCTGTGGGCTCTGCCTCACTGCCCCCCCCCCCCCGGCCCCATGGGCCGAGCCGGGCCCTCGCCCCACACAGGGGGCTGCAACAACCCCAGTGCTCGCCTGGTTCCCTGCCCGGCTCCCAAACATCACCGTCCTTCACTGCCCAACGTCCGGTATCTTGGAGACCTTTGGTTCACGTATGTTGTCTGCCTTCTGCAGGCTGTTTCCGGCAAGAGGTCAATCCAGTCAGTCCCCGTCACTCTGTCCCCCGTGGGAATTACTAAGCATCTTAGGTACCGAGCACCGGGCTGCACAATTCATATGTTTCTTCACTTAACAACAACCCTACAAAATGGGCAGCATCTTCATTTAAAGATGAAGCAGCTGAGGTTCAAAGGTCCAGCAGAAGGCCCGAAGTCGGGCTGACTCTGCACCGTGCCCCCCCGCCACCACGTTCATGAGAGGAGCGCAGGGAGGAAGGGGGCAACGCCCGAGGGACTGAACACTGGACGTTCCCACGTTTTGGGGGCTCCAACGAACCCGTAAACACCAGCTCACCAGCAGCAGCCGAGTCCTCTCTCGGCTGTGGGCTGTGACGGAGGCCACGCCCCCTCCTCCCTTCAGAGACGTGGCCTGGGGGTCGTGGGCAGGGGGGACCCCCACAGAAGGTCTGTGCGTGCCCAGGGCCTCTGCCTCCCAGGGTTACCGGGGGACCTCGGGAAACTGGGTGAGTTTTGAAAGATCACTAACAACCAATACCCGGGGTAGGGATTCTTGTTTGTGTATTCCTTCTGGCGCTTTGTCAAGCGGAACTTGCTCTTTAAAGCGGTTCCAGGTGCACAGCAAACTAAGCGGCAGGCACAGAGGTTTCCCACACACTGTCGGCCCGCAGGACCGCCATCCCCCACCACCAGGGCGGCACATCTGTTAGAAGCGACGCACCTGCGCCCGGGGTCCGCAGCCTACACGAGGGTCCACTCTCAGTGCTGCCCGTGAGGGTCTGCACCCGTGTATGAGGACAGGGGTCCACCCCTGTGCTGTCACACGGAGAGTCCCCCCGCCCTAAGAATGCCCTGTGCTCCGCCTGCTCGCCCCGCCCGCTCCCCTGGCATCTGGCGACCACGGGTCCTTTCACTGTCTCCACAGCTCTCTGCCTCTTCCGGAAGGTCATGCCGTCGCAATCACACGGCGTCTGAGGCTTCCTCCACTCCGTCCCATGCATGTACGGTCGGTCCCCCGTGTCTTTTCACGGCTTGACAGCTCATTTCTGTTTGACCGAATGCAGCCGCCTCGTCTGGGTGCACCCGGTTTGCTTCTCCGTTCACCCACTGAGGACGGCCTCTCGGGGCCCCCAGGTTCTGGCGGCGGCGACCACAGCGGCCGCAGATGCCCCCGGGCAGGTTTTCGTGCGGACGCAGGTGTGCAGTTCATTTGGGTAAATACCAAGGAGCAGGATTGCTGGATTGTGTGGTAAGCTTGCGTTTAGTTTCGTAAGACACCGCCAGACTGTCTTGCAAAGTGGCCATGTGGGATTCTTTTAAACATCAGGACATTCCCACAGGGAAGGACGGGGCGGGGGCAGCTTCCTGGGTTAAACGCTGTGCAACGGGAGGCCAAGAGCCCCCAGGGACGATCCGAGCCCCGCCCCCCTCTCCTTTGCAGCTGGCGGTTTCCTGCGAGGAAGAGCTGGTCCTACCTGTCTCCCCCGATCTACCAAAGGATGAGCTCACGGAGGGCCGGGGCGTGGCGCCATGTCTGGGTCCCCACCAACAAAAGGAAAGCAGAGTGCTCACACACAGCAGGTGCCAAAAGCACCGAATGCACTTGAAAGCTGGAGCTGGCGGGGCGGGGCGGGGGTCATCCAGGCTCAGGAGGAGGTACCAGAAGGCAGTGCAGAGACAGGAAGGCCAGAGGCCCGTGCACAACGGCGGGCTGGTTCACGTGACAGCAAGGAGCCAGCTGGGCTGCAGGGAGGAGGGGCTGGAGGCAAAGAGAGCCCAGAGGCGCTGCTGGGACTCAGGAGGGGTTGGAAAACGACTGTCTGAACCGGGGAGCGAGCGTGGTGCAGGGCTGGGCAGCTCGGGCAGCAGGCGGGGCTTACGGGGCTGCAGAGTGTCCAAGGGAGCAGGGCTTCCCTGCGGGGCTGCTCCCAGGCAGAAGCTCCCGAAGATACGGCCCCCAGTCATGTGGATTTGCTCCTCCCCGGTGGGCTGGCTCTCATCCGGAGACGACAGTGGGTGGGCCGGGGGCTGGGGGCCAGGGGCCAGGGGCTGGGGCAGCTGTCAGAGCCTAGCCAGACCTCCCCGTGACGGAGAAGGAAAACGAGGTGCCCGTGCCCAGTGCCGCTCACACGGCGACTTAATTGTGATGTCACATCACAACAGGCCTTCCCCAAGCTTTCGACTCACCACCAGTGCACAGGAAGGTTTACTCCTAGGGGAAGGTGACATTTTATTATCACTGCTGTCACCGCCACCAGCGTCCTTGTTCCGGCCCCATGCTAACGGCGCTGGTGAAACACAGCCCAGGCTGGCCGGCCTCCCTCTGGCACAGCGGTGGTCCTGCAGCCGCTCAAAGGGACAGCTCTTCTCAGGAACAGCATCGGTGGGGCCTCAGCTGCCCCTGACAGGCCAAGGGGTCAGGACTGCTTCACGATTTGGGTGGGACAGAGAGAGACCACCCGGCCTCCTGGAACGGCCCGGTCCCCGACCTCGGTTCCGGGAAGATTATCTGAGAGCGGATGACACAGCGGAACTGATTGAATGCAGATTCCCTCCCTCCCTCCCTCCCTCCCTCCCCCCTGCCCCCCGGGGGCCAGGCCTAGACAGTGTTCCCTGGCAAAGACGAAAGTTATCCCAGATGGGTATTGAATTATCTTCTGCGCACCTGAAGCCAAACATTAGCTTGGCTTGAGGGCCGTGGCGCCTTCCCCACCCCACCGCAAAGGCGAGCGGCACCCCAGGAGGTGAACAGCCCTGGTGGGAGGGGCAGCTGTGGTGGGGCTCCTGTTTGTGGAGGTCTCCGAGAACCCTGGAGCCCCCCCACCCCCCGCTCCGTCAACTAAACGCACAGCCGCCCTGCAGGACGGCCACCTGGGTGATGACCAAGTCGGCGTCTTCTGCTGCTGTGACAAGGACTGAAAGAGAAAGGCTCCAACAGGTAGGCAGTGGGTGCGCCCTGCACCCCTGTCTCCCACGGGCCTGTCCCAGACTGCTCCTCTCTTTGGGGGCTGACCTGAAGCTGTGCCCCCCTTCACTGGACATGGAAGAGCAGCCTCTTTAGCTCTGCCCCCTGCAGGGAACCATGGAGGGGGATCACACAGCCATCAACCACCTACGGTGCTGAAAGGGGGCGGGGCCAAGGCCAGGCGCTCAGCCAGCGTTCGGGAGCAGGCCCGGAGGGGCCAGGTCTGCCTGGAACGTGTCTGGGTGAATTATTCCAGACACAAGTGGCACAAGGCTTCTCGTCAGCGGAGGGCTGCAGCCTGCGATCCGGACAGCTCTGGGAGTGGACAGGTTCCGGAACAGGTGCCAAGAGCTGGGGCAGAGCTGGGCCGATGACCCCAGCAATGGTCTTCCTCCAAGCCACACTAGAAGCTCCCCCTAAAAACCCCAGAGTCCATGGGTGCCAGGCTCCTGCCTCACATGCACACGGGCGGGCACTTCTCCTGACTGGCTGCAGGAATCAGTGGAGATGCCCACCATGACATCCAGGGGTGGGTCTCCGTGGGGGGGGTGGGGGCCAAACCACCGCAGGGGGCACTGAGGTGCGGCCAAGGTTGAAAGCCCCGGCACCCTGGGCCTCCCTGCCTCTGCGCCCTCTCCCCGGCACCCTGTAGTTCCCGAGGCAAGGGGCGCACTCTCAGCAAGCCACAACGGAAGTATTCAAGGCCATTCTGGCCGCCGAGGCCATTGCGCCACCAGCCTGCTTTCCTCACTCCGAAAGCTGCTCACAACCCACCACGGCCTCACTTCACTGCAGTGGGAGAGGAAGTTCCCATCGCAGTTTCCCCATCACTGCACGCTGAGCCAGGCTCCCCGCTGCCCGGGGCACGCCTGCGTCCCTGCCCACTACTCCCTGAAGGAAGGAAAGAGTGCAAGGCGTCCCCCGGCAGGCCCTGCGCCCCGCCCCCCCCCACCTCCTGCAGCTGCTGGGCCCGCCCTCTCCGCCCTCCCGGTCTCCTCCGGGGTCTCCGCCGGGAGGCCCACTGCGTTCTCAGCTCCCGTCTGAAACAGGAACGGCCAGTCCGCACAGGGAGAAAACGGGCCGCCCTGCCAGGGGTCCGGCGCAAAGGTGGGATGCCCCTTGTCACGGAGCCACTGGGAAGACGGAACACAGTCGCGGCTGTCGCTGAGGGCCCAGAGAAAAGGGCCCTTCGGTGCACTGTCCGTAGAAGCACAGATGTGACCGCCTCTCTGGAAGGCAGGGACAGCAGAGAAGGGGTCTTAAGACGCCTTCACACCACGGGACGCAGCGACTGACAGCCCCGGCCGCGGCCCTACAGGAGATCCCCGTGGTCCCCTGCAGTCACTGTCCACCGAGTCACCGCGAATGCCGAGTCGGCAAACCCGGAACCGCTGCTCCCAGGGGAAACCGGAGTCTGGGTTCCCCTGAGCCTCTGGTCCGGCTTTCGCCAACCACTCCGCACGTAACGTGCTCTCTGTGTTTCCGACACCTCCTTCAGTGCGTGCCGCTGATGCTTTAACACTGGACTCACGCCGGAGCGAAGAAGCGTACGGAACATGCGCCCTTTCTCCGGAGCACACGTCCTGGCCTTCTTACTTTCGGGGACAGGCCCGGGCAGCACGCCAGCAGTGCTCGCGGGGGCCGCCTAACGCTGAGAAATCGCCGGCAAAAGGCACGAAAATGCAAAAACCGCGGCGTCGAACAGACCATGAAGAGGACCCTTGTTTATAGAGCGCGAGCGCTGGAACGGGCAGGTGCCGCGTCGCCCCAGAGACCTCGGCTGGAACACCCGCGTGCGGGTGACGCCCGATTTTCACTGCTCCGCGAGTGTCCCCAAAGGGTCGCCCGGGGGTGCTGACTCTCGAGGAGGGGCTCACACACACATTTCAGCAAGCAGGCGAACGCGCAGAACAGAATCTGGACAGTGACATCGACTGCGCGTGACCGCCTGACAAACCCACTTACGTTCCCTTTTGGAACAGGCACACGCATGATGCATGAACGAGCCGGAGCGGCGGTTGCGTGGGGCGGGCGCTGGCTGGGAGGCGGCGCGAGGGGGCTTCCTGGGCGGAACTGTCCACACCGGGCGAGGGGCGTGGGTTACGACGGTGCGTGCACTCGTCAGTCAAAACTCATGGAACTGCACAGTTCACTGCGTGTAAATGGAAGTTTTCTTAAACCACAGCCACAAATTCCTGGGCGCTCCTTCCATGATGGGGAGGCGGGGGTCCGAGACCTCTCCCCTGGCATGGGGTTGGGCTGGTGACGGTCAGAAGAGCCGGGAGGGTCCAGTGGGGACGTGAGAAGCTGCGGCACACGGCGGGGGCTGAGGCCCGGCCTGTTTACTCAGGGGCAGCCCCACCCATTCCTCCACCCCTCGTCCTGCGCCACCGCCTCAAAGGGTCACCTGGACTGTCACCTTGGGCAGAGCTGCCCCTCCCACCACCGCCATGCCATACACCGCTGTCGGCGGGGGGGAACCTGGACAGGCAGCAGCCACGGGCAGGCCCCAGGTGGGGGCGGGGCTGCCAGCCCCACCACTGACCTCAGCAGCAGGCCAACAAAGGGCCTGTGTCAGCCTGGCCACCTGAGAGAACAGCCTCTGCCGCCGCCTCAGGGCAGGCCCCACACAATGGGGTCTTTGCACGCTGCCCGGACAGCCACCCCGGAGGTGGCCGCCCTCCCCAACAGCCGGGCAGGACCTCCAGGGCCGGGCCAGAGGCACAGGGTGTGGGCTGCCTGTCGGCTGGGGCCCCGGAGGAGCCAAGTCCCCAGGGTCCCCTCCCACCTCTCTGGACAGGAAACGGCGATTTTCACTTCTCTAACTGCAGCCAGGGGAGGGGCGGTCTCTTCCGAGGCTCCGCCCCCACTCGCCGAACAGAGTGTGTTTTTACGGTTCTGGAAAGTTGGCTTGGCTGCACGGCCACCTGCTGGGTCGCGCCACACACAGACGCCAGCCTGGGGCCCCGGGGCGTCCTCTTCCTCCTCCGTCAGAGCTCTCACAAGCCTCGGGGGGTGTGGGGTGAAGGGGGTGCGGGGTGGGGGGACTACAGCTGGTGGGGGTCGGGGGTGGTAAAACCCGTCTCCCCTGAACAAATGAGAATCTTCTCGTTTGCGCACCCCGGGATCTGAACGCATCGACGGGGCCTGGCTTTTGGATGGGCCCAAGTAAAAGGAGGCTTTGACGTGTCTGAGCAAACGATCCCTGTTTGGTGCTTGTGCGGTAAGCACCCCCCACGTGCCTCGCCCTCTTCTGAGAGCCACACGCAGCTCAGCCCTGGCCAACAGAGAAACGACGCCAGCCACCTGGGACTTGACGTTTTCAAGGAGCCACGCTCGACAAGTGAATGCAGATGAAACTAATTTTAAGAATGTATCTACTTAGCCCAGTGTACCCAAAGCATTCTCATTTAAACATAAAGCCGGTATAAAACCATACAAGAGCTATCTACCTGGTTTCCCCAGACCGAGCCTTCCGAACCCAGGTCTCTCGCACGCAGAGCGCCCCGCGATGCGGACTGGCCGCGCTTGGACGGGCTCGGTATCCCCGTGGCCAGTGCCTCCCGCGCTGGACCGCAAGGACACACTCCGTGCTAACCGCGTCCTCGCCACACCCACACCCACACCCACATTTTCCTGATGGGGAAACAGAGGCACGAGGCGGGTGGGCACCCACCCGGGGCAGACCTGGCCACGGCAGACCCAGAGTCCACACACGTGTGTGGCTTTTCACGCGTACAAACAGCAACTCAAATGCTGACTTCCGTGTAATGCAAATGTCTCCTCCGATAAGAACACGTGTGCAGGCCAGTGCGGTCTCCCTGCCCCCCTCCAGTCCTCAGCCACCCAGGGCACCTTCCACCCACGTGGGAGAGCTCATCTGAGGAGCTCCCGCTCAGGGTCACGGCTGAGGACAGCTGGCCTCCCTAGCACGCACACACGGCAGCAACACCCCACGCAGAGCACCGACACTCGGGAGGGAGTCAGGGAATGTCCCCTCCCTCCGCCAGCACGGCCTCCACTCTTCGTCCATCGGGGACCCCCTGAGCATCCGCTGTGCGCCAGGCGCTGCCCTGGGGCCTGGAGAGGCACCAGTGACCAGGACAGACCCCTCGCTGTCCTGGGACACACACGCCAGCAGGGGAGCCAGGCAGTAAGTCCCCGTGCACAGAGGAAGCCCCGCTGACCCTAATGCAGCCCCTCGCAGACAGCAGGTGTTCCACACTGGCTGTTGAGAGAGAACAGGTGATTTGGGCCTGACTGAAATCCCTTCTCCTGAAAACACGGCCACATCTCAGGTCGGCGCGGGGGACGGGGCCTCTCCACGCCTCCTGCGGCCTCTGGGGGTTCGGCACCCGCCCCGTGTCTGGCCTGCCCACCCACCACCAGCCAGGTCACCCATGTCCTCGCCCAATAAGCTCGTCCTTCGACCCGATGCACTGCCAGGGTCTGACAGGTGTCAGCACAGGGCGTCCCAGCTGCCGCTGGGCCCGAGGTGCGGACAGATTACGTGTGTGGCTTTCCCCGCGGCTCCGCCCACAATGGCGAGGCAAACGGCCACTGTGGCCGAGGCGTTTCAATTCTCCATGCCGACGGCCTGACGCTATGAACACGCATGGACTGGTCATTCCACAAAGTCCCCACGAGTCCCTCCTACAGACCAGGCATCTCGAATCCTATCTCAAATCTTATCACTAATTTCAGTGTTTGGTTTTATTTCCTCATTTTCTGTATTGCTTAGGGGGCCGCTTTATCATACAGCTTGAGTTGTGCTCCCCCCAAAAATGTGGTTTTGATCCCATAAGCCAGGCCAACGATGACCAAGCGTTACTGGTGGGAGAGGAACACTTCTGCGTCACCCGGGTGGGGACACGATGACCTCACGGAGGGGCCTGCCATCGCCAGCCCCTTGCCGGCTGCCCAGGGTGTGTCCAGTTGCTTGCGGTTTTCTCCGCCCTCGCCTCCCCAGGCTCCTCTGTTCCGCTGCTGGCTCCTCGTCCAAGTTCCACTGAGACACCCACACCCCCACAGGCAGTGTTGGAAGCAAGTCCCGCCTCCAAACACCGTCACCCCCAGAGCCAGGAGCCTATGGCCCCGAACCCTGCAGCATGGGAGAGCAGACAGAATTATAACGATCCCAGGACACCCACGCCCCGTAAGGAGAGGAAACTGAGGTGGGAGAGGGAAGCCACGTGCCCGAGATGGCACAGCCTGTAATGCCGGGCCCCCAGCAAGGTCAAGGTGAAGAGCGCTCTGTCAGCCAACGCCCTGGGGCCCAGCGACAGCTGAGGTCTCCTTCTAAATTCAATACCTACTGCATCACCAGCCGAGCAAATGCCAGCCGAGGTGGGGGAGGGGGACAGAACAGGTGACCTTTCGGCAGACACAAAGCCCTCCCTCCCTCTGCTGGGCGAGCAGGGGCCATCCTGTGAGCAAACGGGGCCACAGCGGGGTTCCACCAGCTGAGAGGAAACCACAGCCCAGCCGGCGGGACTCTCCAGGGCACAGGGCAGCTGCTGCCGTGGTCAGCGGGGCTTCGGGCAGCCAGGGCGAACCGGCCACTGTCTGCTCACACGGAACGGACCGTCATGTGCCGCCTGGCCCGGGGCCTGCTGGGATGCACGTCCTCCCAGACTCAGGGCCTATTAGTGGGGTGCCCTCTCTGCTCGGTCCTCAAGTTACCTGGGTCTCTGCGCCTCCTGGGATCGGCTGCAGGGAGACCCACGCTGACCTCAAGTCCCTTTCTTCTGGGTGCCAGACAGCATCACGGCAGGCTTCCAGAACTTTCTCTATGCTACAAATGCATGTGTGCGGGAAGAGAAAACCCCCTGATCTGCTCCCAAAGACTTCCAGCCACAGGGAGTAAGCAGCCCCAGCTCCCCACGGGACACAAGCAGACGAGTCCCAGAACGAGAAGGGTGAGGAGGGCACAGGTCCCAGTCCAAACCCGGGGCTCTCCAGACTTAAAACAGCCTGGCCTCGGACCCTAAGGACTTCCCTCCGGAACACTCGCGCAGAAAGTCTCCAGCCTCCCGGCGTGGCCCTGACACTCTGTGTCCAGCTGGTGTCCCTGGGGGGGCATGGGGGGGGACGAATGAAAAACAAGCCCTGGAGTGCCTATAAATACCGCTGGCGAGTGCCCTCCTGCCGGTGACGCAACTGGGAGAGCGCGGGGGCCCGTGCTGGTTGAAGGCAAGGTTTCTGGTCGGTGTGCCAGGGGGACTCCGTGCACAGTTCCAGCCTGGACCTGACCGTGACCCTGAGGCCAAGGCATCGTGGCCACTCCCGAGGACAGTGTGAGCTGGCACCCTGCACCTGCCCCCCTTCCTTGCCCACAGCACTTGGGAGTGTCGCACAAGCACCACTTGCCCTGACTCACACCCTTCAGAGGAACGTGAGAAGTCAGGGGCCTGAGAGGCGGCAGGCAGCCAAGGCCACTGCGTGGCCCCTGTGCACGCCCCTGACCTCCATGGTCCCATCACTGCCCCGCAGGGAGGGCCTGAGGAGGAACCCGGGTGCCCAGCCCCAGCTCCCAGAGTGGGGTCCAGCTCCAGCAGCCAGCCCGGGCGCCCCTCCAGCCCTGCCTTCTCGTTGCTCCCCCAGAGAAGAAGGGAGACTCCAGTCCTGACCTCCCTGTGGCCCGAGTCCCCCTGAGGTTCCCTTTGTCAGAAAGCCACTGTGCTTCCCGCAGCGGCGAGGCCGCACAGCCCGGCGGCTGAATCTCGGACTCGGCAGCCACACGCAGCAAAGCCCCTCAATAAACACACTAGGTGGGCTACTTAATTTCTGTGTGCCTCCCTACCCCCTCTATAAAAGGGGGGTCATGAAATAGGGTCATCGGGAGGGTCCAACTAGCTGATGCCCCTGAGATACTTGCAAGGGGCCCCGCACAGAGCAACCGCTCCACGAATTTTAGCTGAAGTTTCTCAGAGCTGTCGCCCCACCAAACACCCCTGCTCTGTCCCCTCCACAGTCCGCCCTCCCATCAGCAGACATGCCCTGAGCCCCTACCGTGTGGGGCCCCGACGGTGCCGGCAGGCCCTGCGGCCCCCGTCCCGTGTCCAGGGATCAGGACTGAGGGAGCCCACCGTGGGGGCCTGGGACATGCCAGCAACTACAAGGTCACCGAGCCCCACGCCCACGGCTGGCGGCCGCCCCCGCCCCCCATGCACGGAGGACCCCACGGGGAACTGGAACGAGAGCCTCCGCGGCCTCTGCAGTACAGGGGCGCCCACGTCTGGCTGTCTCCTTCAGCTCCTTAGTCCTTCCCAGTCTCGCTTTCGTCAGACGCACCCCACAGGGCAACCTGGCCTCCCGTGTGGAAAACACTTCTGCGTCTTTCCGAACAGCCGAGAACCACAGCGCAGGACCCGTCCCGCATCCCGAGTCCCAGCAGGCTCCAGCCGCAGCGCCGCACGGCCGCCTTCCGCTAAAACTCGCCACGCTGGTTGTTCTGAGGGCGGCAGGCGTGTCCGTGACTCACGGCTCTTGTGGTAATTGCACATGTGTTCCAGAATATCTAAAGTGCAAGTGACTAGCACTTACGATTGGAAAGTTAACAACAACTGAAAAAAAAAGTCTTTTCATTCTGTGGAGGTCTGGAAGCCGGGTGATCTGTGTAGCCCCCGCCTCCCCAGGCTCTTGCCACGGCCGACACCCCTGCGGCCCGGCTCTGGGTCCCTCGGCCAGCTAAAATTCAGGCGCTCGGTTGCACCCCCAGCCACAGGGGCTGGACTTCAAGAGTGGAGCTCCCAGCTCGGCAGAGCGCGCGAGCGGCCGGCCCAGCGCCACCCCTGGGGCGTTGGGAAGGTCGGGCCCAGGACACCTGGTGTGCTCACCCTCAGGTGCGCGCCTGGCTTCCACGGTTCCGTCTCCTGCGCGGAGTCGTAAATCAACACGTGTAAAGAAATGCAACTTTTTAAAAAGCAAAATCTCTGGCAAGGATGGCCATGTGTAAAGGTCAGTTTCATGCTCCAGATGACTGATGGAAAGAGCAGAGAATCAGACGGAGGAGACAAGACGTTCTTTCCTGGTCCCCAAGGAACACAGCAGGAACACCGTCCCGAGGGGAGGGCGTGGCCGCAGAGGCAGACAGCCCGATGGGACCAGACAGCCACCGTGGGAAGCCTGTCAGGACACACCAGTGCTGCAGCTGGAGACCCACGGCCCAGAGCAGGACACCGACCAGGGACAGGCAAGGGCATGCGCCCCATGGTGGCAGGAACACCACAAGCTCCAGGCCGGAGACGAGGCTGAGGGGGGGGGGGGGGCAGGAGCCAGCGAGGGCAATGGGCTGGGGCACGGCCCGCGCATGGGCCTCAGGGGCACAGGCGGAGAACTACGGGGTCACTCCCAAGTGTGAGCCTGAGCCTGAGCCTCCGGCGTCCTTCCCCAGTGTTCCCCGTACACGGAGAGTACAGGCCCCTTGCCGTGCACCTTGCCGACGCGCCGTCAGGGAACAGATGAACCGCTGTGAGTGAAGTGTGGGCACTTACCTCGTCATCCTCTCCCCACTGACACCTCGGAAGAGCAACCCTGGGGACAACGCTGGCCGCAGGGATGGGGCGGAAGGATGGTGGAGAGCCCGCCCCTTTGGAGAACACAGAGCACCAATGGCATCCGAGCCCTGGCCACTGACCACACAGGAGCAGCCACACGACAGCACAAGCTGACCAGCGCAACGGGCGCGATGGAGCTGGCCCCACTGAAGTCACCGCCTCCTCGCTCTCTGCAGCCGGGGCTGCGCCCCGACCACCCACACGCTGTCCCTTCCTCCCCAAACCTGCCTCGAAATGCTTTAAAACTTGCTTAAGTTTTCAGAAGTTACTTCGAATCACACCATTGCTTAAAAACTCGTGGTTGTGGTCAGAAGTTATCTTTCTGATAACTTTTCTTTCTTGCTATGGTTATCTTTCAAGGCTTGCGGTGACTCCAAGGGGTGCGCGGTGGGGCTTCTCGGGTGCTGGGCATGTCCCGCATCTCAATCTGGCCTCATGCAGGCCGTGGGGGTGCGCCCCCTTTGTGAACATCTACAACATGTATGTTACACATCAATGAAAAGCTAAAAAACACACACCCTTCTATTTTAAGGGGATGATGACCTGGTCCACTAAAACAAACAAAAACAAAACGCACGTAGCTTACGCGATTTCCAAAGGGCTGGGTGTCGCCCTGTCTCGGGTGTGCACTGCAGGGCTGGCCGGCCAGAGCTGAGGCCGTGGGTGCCACTGACAGATGCTGCCGCAGGATCGGAACTTCACCTGCACGGCAATGGGCGCCCGGACCGAAGTCACGGAGCGATGTCTCCCAAAAGAGTTCAGGTGGACTCCCCGGCGACGGCATTTGCTCACACCGGCTGCGCAGACAGAGCCGGAGGGCTGATGACCTTCTGCCACCCCCTCCTTCAGCACCGGGTTCGGATTTACCACCGCGCCTGGCCTTGGGGGCAGCTGGATCGGCCTGGGGTGTAGGCTGGTGTGGCGGCTGACACTCTCCCCTCCCCCTGCCTTCGCAGGAAGGGGTCCCAGGAGCAACCCCCCCACGCACTGAGCTCTGTCTCAAACTCAGCCCCCTAGGAAACCCAGCCTGGGGCAGGTGGCGTGTTTGCGTCGTTTTCCATAGGACGGGAGGCGAGGCCCAGCGTGAGGAAGACCAGTGGACAACGAGTGGACACCGTGGAGGAAAAGGCGGGAAGGGCTAAACAAAAGGCACAACGCGCTCCTCACTTCCTCCGCGGTGTAAACAGCGGCGTGCAACGGAAGCCAGTGTGGTCCTCAGGGCGGCGGGAGGGGGGGGCGTCCTCCAAGAGCGAGGCCCGGGAAGGCGGGAAGCCCAACGACGCTGTTCTCCTAGCAGCAAAGCCTGTCCTTAACTCTCTCCTCGTGGACAGAAAGACACAAGGAGGAATCCTGGAGAAGGAAAGAGGGAGAAACGCCCCCCTAGGACCAGCCTGTACTACACTACAGAGACGGCCACGGAACGTGCCAGAAGAGCCCCTGGGGACGGGCGGGCCAATCACCAGAGACCGAGGTGTCTGCAGCCCTCGGTGTTCTCCAAGGCGGCGGCCAGGGGTCCCGAGCCCCACCCACGGCGGCCACAGGAACACCTTCCCCTGCCCCGGGAAGGGGCCCACGGCAGCAACCCCAACGCCTCCTCTGCTCTGCTCCTGGCTGGGATTCCGACCGCCGGCGCCTTTCTCTCTCTGGCTAGAGCCCCGTATCGTAGATATCCTTCCGCTTGGAAGTACGCTTTCATCCCTACTTAACACGGGCAGTGTGCTGGGCGGACAAACTCTGTATCGAGCGGCACCACACCTGGGGCTGGTCCAGCCTCCTTGCACCCCGGGAGCGGGCAGGCCGGGAAGACAGCAGGGCTCGCGCAAGGTCCCACAGCAGGAGCTGGGCCGGGAGTGACTGCCAGGTGCTCAGAGGACAGGGACAGGTGTTCTCCTCCGCCACACGGCCGGTCACACTGGAGCGGAGGGAGGCTCACTGCCCCACCGGGCATGGGGCAGGCCCTTTCCTCCGCGGTGGGCGGTGGGCACAGTGGGCTCCCCAGCACGAGCCCCCAACAAAGCCACCAGGCAGCACGTGGAGGGCACAGAGCCCCCAGCCCCACAACCCCACCCCGGAAGCTCGCCCCATAGCCCTGCCGGCACCTTGCAGCTGGCCCCTTTCGCAGTCTTCCCCGAGCGAGCGCTGCCTACGTGACCCGGGGCACAGCCGCGCGGGGGTGACGCTGAGCCAGCTGAAGGCATGCCGACACTGAACAAATGCCAAGACGCACCGTTCAGGGCGAAGGCAAAGAGCAGGTGACAACACGCCAGCACCGTCACCGGCAGCTGAAAATTCATTACACTCAGGACACCCAGCTAGAAATGGGGGTAGGAGGAAGATGCATCGTTTGCAGCACGTGTTTTTACGTCTTTTGAATTGTCTACATGTGAATAACACAGTCTAAAAAATAAATGCGGTTCCCTTTACGCGAACTATCCAGAGCAGGCGCACCCACAGCAGGACGCAGACTGGTGGCTGGTGGGGGGCGGGGGGGGGGGGCTGGGACAGGGGCAGACGGGAGACAACGGCTTGGGTGCGGGCTTCCCTCCGGGGCAAAGAGAGGTTCCGAAAGTGAACAGGGTGGCATCTGCCCAACACGACGAATGTACTGAACGTACTGAATGCCTCTGAGCTGTTCACTTCAAAATGGTTAATTCTGTCACGTGAAGCTCACCACAATTATTTTAAAGCCGTGAACTAAAAAGAATGAATGCGCCTCTCACATCTGAGCTTGGTTGGGGCGGGTGGGGGGGGTGCTGCCTGGTGATGCTGGTGAGAGGCCCGGCTGGGCCGAACCCTGGGGCGCGATCCCGGCCACACCCGGCGTCACCTGTGAGGCCTCGGATAAGGAACGTGACATGCCCCCACCCCCAGCTTCGGCTTCCTCCTCCATGCAGCCGGGCTTGACGACAGAGCCCTCCTCCGAGGGCTGCTGTGACGAGTACATTAAATGTTCCGCGTCCAGGGTCTAGCTCAGCGCCTGGCACGGCCCAGCCCCGCCGGCCGCTGCTCTTGCTGTCCGCCCTGCTGAGTAAGCCCGAGCCCCAGACAGACACATGCCCACCGTCTCGCCTCCTTCAAGCCTCCTCCCGAAGGCCGCCTGTGGCCGGGCCCTTCCTGCACACCTGATTTAAAACTGGCCCCCTGTGGCCCCCTTCCCCCGCGCTGCCCTGCAGCTCCTCCCCTCTCTACTTCCTTCTCTCCCTGAAAACCGGCTGGTTTATTTTCTTCATCACCTGTCTCCACAGTTTCTGCCTGGGGAGGCAGAGCCTCAGTTGGACCCGCTCACTCGGTACCCCAGGACCTGGAACGGAGCATGGCCCCGGGGAGGTGCTCAGTGAACGCGTTGAATGAATGAATGAATGAATGAATGGCGTTCGCTAATAACTGCGCTCTGATCCGAGCGGAAACATGCCTCCCTGAGAAAGTCAAACTGGGGTTCTGCTGTGTAAGGAGCTTGAAATAAATGAGAGAGGGAGCACCCCCCTCGGGAGCACACCCCCCCCTTTCCCGACCCCTCCCCCTCCTCCCTCCAGGTGCATCACCTCTGCCCTTCTCTCTGCGCTCCAAGGGCCCTCCCTCTGCCTCCGAGACTTGCTTCCCGAGCCCATTTCTTCTACAGAGCCCGCTTCTGCCTCTGTGACTCTCTGCATAAACTTGCACTTATTAAAAAGAATTAAACAAAAGTTTAAATTAAAAAAAAAAACATAGAATTTCCAGCTAAGCACTATTCCCAAAGAGGGGAATTTGCAGAGAAGAAGGGAGGCTCCTCAGTAAAATGACACCATGTGCTCGGAAACACACACCAACAAACCTCACCGCGCCTCTGCCTGCCCGGTGCGGCGTGAGCGCGGCCCCCGGGGGACTCTCGCCAGGAGCGAGGACACGGTGCCACTCACCACGAGAACCTCGAGCTGCCAAGCAGCCCCGGGACAAAACGGCCCATTCCCGGAGAACAGGGTTGGCTGAAATCAGCAGGCCGGCCCCTCCCCTGCAGGGCCACCCTGTCCCCACCCCCCTCCACCCGGCAGAGCAGCCACCCCGATGGGACCCAGTTTCCCAGAGCTTCCAGGCCTCATAGGGGAGAAACCGTGACCCCAGCATCCAGAGTTCAAAAATGAAGGAAAAAAAAACCCTAAAAAACAAAAACAACCCTCCAAGTCTCTAAAAATAGTCTGGTCTCCGGTCAGGTCTCCTCTGAGACCGCCCCAGCGTGACTCCGCAGCCGACCAGAGCTACCCTCCCGCTGCCTCCAGCCCCGCGCGGAGGAAAAACCGCCGAAGCCAGAGGTCTCCAAAAGTTTGTGGTTTTTAAAATAAAAGGAGAATAAAACAAAAATCTGTGAGTTTGAGCAAAACCAGAAAGGAGCATCTTCCACCCTATTTTCGGCAACCTGGCGGCTGGCCGGAACCCCAGGTGCGGGGCGGGGGCTGAGTCAGGAGGCACCTAGTCCACGGGTCTCTAATTTCCCTGGGTGTCAGTCAGGCTTGTGGAAATGCCAAGTCTCACCCCGATTCCCAATGCAGTGGGTCTGGGGTGGCGCCCTATAAGCTGCAATTCTAACCAGTTCCCAGGGGGCAGGACGTGGCTGGTCCAGAGACCAAGAACCACTGCTCTGGACACTCCTTCATGTTAGGGCGACACCTGTCTCGACTCCCCACCGTCCGGCAGACAGACACTCACACACACACTCACACGCAGGGCCCTACAGGGCCCCCCGTCTGACCACTGGTCCTCTCTCAGCCAGCGCTGCCTGGCCCAGCCAGCTGTGATGCAGGGCTCAGGGGCACCGGGACGGACAGAGCTGCCCCACCCCAGCCCTGGAATCTGAGTGAGCCCAAGGCGGCGCGAGGCCCGAAGGCACACCTGGAACCCTTGAAAACCAGCGTCACGGCACCTCCCTTATTTGAAAGCCTCACGCGCAATCCCACCCTGCTTCACCCTTTACACATGGGTGACCCCCAGCTGCAAGGTCCGCTTTCTGCCCAGGGATGCTTTCAAGTTTCTGAATCAGAAGAAGCATATGAAAGAGGAACCCCCCAAAAAAACACACACACACAAAAAAAACACACGACAGGCCCAAGAGCTGCAGCATCCCTGGGGCCAGCCCCACACGGCCCACTGCGGGCCACCCCGCCAGCCTCTCTCTCACTCACCGAAGTAGTCGGCCTTCGGGTGAGCGTCCATCTCCCGCTCCAGGCGCTGCGTGAGAGCTTCCAACTTCAGCTCGGCGGCGGAGGGCCCAGGCTCGGGGCCCGGGCTGAGGGTCTGGCAGGGCAGCTTCACCCTGTGGGGGCCGGGGCTCTCTGCGAGCACAGGCCCCAGGCCGCCCTCCGAAGACCAGCCAGGGGCACCTTCTTTACAAGGTAGCTCCGGTGGGGTGGACAGCGCTGGATGGATGCGGCTGGTGGGGCTGAGTCTGGGACCGGTGCCAGGGTCTGTGCAGCCAGGCTTGGGACCCAGGCCGGGGGCCGCTGCACCCAGCTGCGAACCGTCCATGCTGGCTGGCAAGGACGACGGCCCAGAGCTAGAAAGGTAAGACTTGGGCCCCTCCTGGAACCAGGGCTGAGAGTGCACGCTCGGGCTGGGCGTCATGCCTGAAACCTCTCTCCCCACCCCAGAGTTTGTTCTGGGAAGAGCTCCCGGACCGGGGCAGCTCAGGGCCAGCGACGCTGAGAAAGGGGTCCTGGGCTGAGCCGGGCCCAGCAGGGCTCCGTTCTCCGGGCCTGGGGAGGGCAGGCCAGGCCTCACCCACTGGGAGGAGGCAGTGGTCCAAAGAGCTGCTGGCTTCTCACTGCCGCAGCCATCAACGCCACTGTCCTGGCCGCTCTCAAACGACCTGCTGGAGCCTGGGGAGAGCTGTGGCTGGTATAAGTGAGGATCCCTGGAGGGTTTGGGTGGTGCCGGATCACTTCCTGGGGCGCCAGGCCACCCACCCCCTACACCCAGCCTGATGCTGGAAGGCGCTCCTGGGTCTTCACCCCACTTCGGGCTTGCCAAGGAGAGGTTGTCGTAATAGTCCCCGTGGGTGAGGCAAGAAGGATCCTCGCAGGGACTCACCCCGTGGAAAGCAGACATCTCAGAGCTCACCGGGCCCTCCTTGGAACCACAGTCCTGGCTACCAGGCCTCGCGCTGCGGACATACGGCCTCGCCCTCTGCTCCTGGGGTGGGCACAAGGGCTGCCCAGCGGCGATGGTGGCGGCCGCGGCAGGAGCTCCTGCTGAGGCAGCCAGAGGGGGCTTGGCAGCGCCGTCTGTGGTCAGCTTGTTGCCCACACCAGTGTCCCGGTGGGGCTGGGGGCCCGGACGCCCCCCACCATTGACAGGACCTCGGCTGGCCCTGGGCAGGGTCTCGTCTTGGAGGAGCTGTTGCTGCTGCTGAAGGTGGATTTTGGCCATCTTGGTGGCAAACACCCTGCGTGTTTCCTCAAACTCCGGGTTGTTGCCCGCACCCTTGTCCACTCGGAAGAGTCCATCCTTGGATGCCTCATACATGTTCAGGTCCTCGATGAATTTACTGGCCTCCAGGCCCAGGTCGTCGTACTTATCCATGTTGCAGACTGGTGTGGAGGCCTAGGCCCGGTGCCCCTAGTGAGTGAGTGAGTGCGTGCGTGCGTGTGTGTGCGTGTGTGTGTGTGTGGAGGAGGTGGTGGGGATGTGCTGGCCAAGAACCGGGACTCAAGTCCAGCCCAGAACAGGTAAAACCTTCCACCTGCCCAGAGAGAGAGTCATGACCCCAGGCCTTACAGTCCAGCCCACGCTGAGGCCTCAGAGCCTGATGGATTAAGTTCTCTTCCAACTTCTTTTCCCCTCGGAAGTGTCCACGTGGGGGCAGATGGTGGCGCTTCCCTGTCCCAGCTTACAGTGCGTTCTTTTCTCTTTTTCAAATCATGAAAGGAGGAAAAAAAAAATCACATCCTCCTTAACCAACCAAACGCAGAAGCCCACAAGGCGGCTGCCGCAGGACCGGGCCGGGGTGAAGTCGCCTGGGCCAGAGAGTGCAGAAGCCTCCGCACCGCCCGGCCGGAGCAAAGGCGCGGCGGCCGGAGGCGCAGGCACGTCCCGGGCGCGCTCGGTCCCCTCCGCTTACCGTCGCAGCCGCGCGGCTGTGATCCTGGCCGGCGCCGAGAGGGAGCGCGGTCCTCCGCGCACGGGCCGGTCTGGCGGCGGCAGGAAGTTCACGGGGGCCGGAGCGGGTGGCCTATTGTCCGAGAGCGGCGGCGGCAGAGCGCGCGCGGGCCGAAGGGCGGCGGGACGCGGAAGTGAGTGCGCAGGACGCCGTACCCGCCGCTCGGTCGCCAGCCGGCACGTCCCGGGCCTGCGAGGAGGCGGAGGCGGGGAAGTGGCCAGGGGGCGGGGGCGCGGCCGAGGGGCGGGGCCGCGCGCGGGAGGCGGGCGCTCCGGGACGGGTCTGCACGGGGCAACGTGGCCCAGTCGCCTGTCCCGCCGGGGCTGTGGAGCCCGGAGGCGTGTTCTGCACGCGGGTCCGCGCTCAAGCGCCCGGATTGCGCGAGGTTTCCCCGCTGCCCCCACCGCCCCCTGAGAGTCCTGGACTGTCTCCGGGCCTCCGGCTCCGCCCCGTCCCTGGCAGCGCTGGGCCCCGGCCTCTGCGCAGAGACCACCGGCGGGAGCCCTGGCCAGTGGGCCCGAGACCTGCCGCTTGCTGTTTGCGGGAGTCTCGAGGGCGCACGCTCCTCTCCCCACCTTGCCTCAGTTTCCACGGCAGGAAGCCCCCCCCCCCCCGCCCCGTGTGCCGCAGGGCACTGCCTCTGGCCGGGCTGCGCCCGCCGCTCAACTTCACCGAAGTGTACGAGTGGAGGTCCGGGCTGTCACCCGTGGGCATCACCCGTGGGCTAGGCCAACGTCCTCTCTGATACGTGAGCGACTAAGGCACAGAGGGGGACGTGTCCAAGATGCCGCGGTAACAAGGAAACCGTGGACGGAGAGCTCAAGTCCTGTGAAAGGGGGAGAAAGTCATGTTGTTCCTGGAGCTCGGGTTTCAAGTCCTCAGAGCGGCAATAAGAACGCGTCCCCTGGCGGCTTGTTATTCTTACGGACGTTCCCAACTCCTAAGTAGCCCGCACGACTTGGGGCTCCGGGGCGGGGTCGCGGGCGGGCTCCAGAGCGCCCCTGCGCGGCGCGGGGCTCCCTGCACCAGCTCCGAGGTGAGGGGCGGCTTTATCTCCCACACAGCAGCCAGAGCGATCGTAAAAGTACCAGACCTGTCACTTCCCCGCTTGAACCCTTGTCAGCTAAGAACGTCCAAACCTGTAGACAATGTTTATAAGTACTGATGTGCGCCACACACAGGATGTGCCCGGAAGCAGGACTTGCACAGACTGAGATAAATGTTTCCAGGGAAGTGACGGTTTGCAACTTCTTTTATGCATTTGGAATTAAGGAGAGAACCTACAGAAGCCTTCTCGGAGGAGAGAGACCTCGGTGGGGATGGGATTCCAGGACAGTTAAGAGTACGTGCTCTCCCCTGGCTGGCATAGCTCAGTGGATTGAGCTCGGGCTGTGAACCAAAGTGTCGCAGGTTCGATTCCCAGCCAGGGTACATGCCTGGGTTGCAGGCCATAACCCCCCCGCCCCATTCCCTTCCCTCTCTAAAAATAAATAAATAAAATCTTTTTAAAAAGTGAAAAAAAGATTACGTGCTCTCTTGAGGATGGTACTGCTTTGGGAGGAGTCTGCTCTGAAATGGGTGGTCACGTACTAGAAGGAGGGGTTTGAAAAGAGACATCTCAAAAGTGTGTTCACCAGGATGCACAGAAGCTGTGGACAGGGCTTAGGTAAGGCAGAGACAAGGCATTTACTAAGGAAGTTATGTGCATGGTGCGTGGCTACCCACCATGACCTGCCTGGTTGAGAGTGTATGACCAGATCACCCTGTAAGGTTTCTTCCTATGGAGCTCGCTTGTCATCCACAGCCTCCAGGCGGACCCTGGACTTCTATTAAAGCTCGTCCCCTATCACAGCCCTCCTGAACTGGCTCCCTGGAACTGATCTGGGAGGCCTTCCCACCCTATGTTCTAGCTTCCTAGTGTACGCCAAGAACCTGGCCTTGAACTTCTCAGTGGTTCATCCTTCCCATCTCTGCCAAAGTCACCCCCTCCTAGAGGTTTATTTGCACAATAAAATTTGAGAATCGCTGCTATAACAAGTATACTAGAATAAGGTGTTTTTACTTTTAAAATCTTTTAATTTTTTAATCTACAAAAGTAATACGTTTACGATAACAACTCTGAACAATAGAGCTACATAAACTTTTTAAAAGTTGCCCATAACCCCCTTATTCAGAGGTAATCGTTATTACAACATTAGTAGACCCTTAGGCATGCAGTGATACTTGGTGATTAATAACAAGATGACTCATAAACTGAATCATTTGCTTGTGAAATTTCTAGAGCAGTGGAACCAGCAGCAGCAGCAGCAGCACCGGGAACTGGCCTGGCTGAGCAGTTCCCAACTGCATCCGAAGTCCTCAGGAAGCGCATGGGAATGCTGGTTGCTGGGACCTACCCCTGGAGTTTCTGACTCAGCAGCTCTGTCCAGCTGGGGCCTCAGAATCCGCATCTCCAACAAGTTTCCAGGCGATGCTGGTGCGGCTGGCTCAGGACCCACCCTCGGGAACCAGCGTTCTTCAGCCCCAAGTCCCATGCTTCTCAGAGCACTGCGACAGTGACCCTGGGTGCACCCAGGCGTGAGGACATCTATCAGAGTGGAAAGCTGCGACCCACTTTGCCTGACCCTCGAGCTTTGGGGACATGGCTGACAAAGCACTGGGGACACGAGGCCACCCCTGTGCAACGTCTAAAAGCCCAGGGCCAGCTTCCTGGGTGTTCAGAGCCGACAGCTGGGAACCAGCGCAGGTGCCACAGACCCCAGCCGGGGCGTCTTTCGAATCGCTCTTCTCCTTTCATTCTAGGGGACCAGCTGCTGAGGCCTATAGTTTTTTGTCCCCACCTGCCCCCCACCCCCATGTAGGCTTGCCTGGAGTGCCCAGAAGCTATGGCCTATACACCCCACTCCCACTCCGCTCTAGAAGCAGCGGCACCATCTCCACCAATAGACACACACACACACCTGAACCACGTATTTCCTGCCCCAGATGGGCATGCCCACTCAGTCCAGGGAGCACCTTGTAGCTTTCCAGACCGCTTACAAAAACGGGATCCCATAATGTCAAAGCACATAGTATAGCTCTGTGAAAGGGTCCTTAGTGAAGTCGGGAAAGGCCAGGCGGCCACTGGATGTTTTACTGCTGTATTTAATTCTTTTTTCCCCCCAAAGATTTTATTTATTTTTAGAGAGAGAAGAAGGGAGGGAGACAGAGAGGGAGAGAAACATCCGTGTCTGAGAGAAACATGGATAGGTTGCCTCTCACATGCTCCCCCTACTGGGGCCCTGGCCCGCAACCCAGGCATGAGCCCTGACTGGGAATCGAACTGTCAGCCTTTCGGTTTGCAGGCCGGTGCTCAATCCACTGAGCAACACCAGCCAGGGCTACTTAATTCTTAAGGACAGGGATGCTTTCCAATTCTGTGCCCAACATTTAGAATGGCAGCCGCGCGTTGACGGGCGTGGCTCAGCTGGTAGGGCGTTGTCCCGCAGATTGAAAGGTCACTGGTTCCATTCCCAGTTCTCAGGGCACTTACAAGGAGGCAACTGATCGATGTTTCTGACTCACATCAATGTTTCGCTCCCTCTCTTTGTCCCTCTTTTCTCCTTTAAAAAGTAAAAAATTAATAATACTAATTTTAAAAATAATAAAGAGTCAGAATGGCAGCCATGGTTATTTAATACGTATTATAGAGCAGTTTTCTCTGTTCCATGTGTTTGGAAACATCGGTTGATTAATATCACAAAGTATGTGCTTTTAAATAACACCAGTTGTTTAACAAAGCAAAACAATGACAAGCTCAATGTTTTATCAATCAGTAGGCAGAGCATGGATGGTGTTAAGGGTTTGCTGATAACATTTTGTTTTGTTGTGTTCAGTGAAAAATGTTCTGATTTCTATTTTACCTGTGAAGCTGCCCCCTGGGCCAGGCTCACACCCTGTGGCTCGAACTGAGTGACAGGACCCATGGTGAATGCACGGCTTTCCTTTAGTCTTTGAGTCTATTTTCCCAAGAACGCCGGTGTAGACACTGCCCGCCTGGGAACACGCTCACGAAATGTGCCTTTTTTGGCTTGTGCCCAGAATCCCAGTAACATCAGTGAGATCACGTACGTCCGCAGCTCCAAACCCTCGGTCCTTCTGCTTCAGGAGTCCCGTCGGACTAAGACCCTCCCCTTGACCCTCTGTGATCAGGCCTCTCGCTACCTCTGCCCCGTAGTCTCTTCTCACCCCGCCTGCCCCCGGCCCCCCCGCTGCTGGCCACACTGACTTCCTCACTGTTCCAGCCCTTGCCCTCACACGCATTCATTCCCTCACCGAACAAGACTCCCTGGGCTCTTTTCCAGGAGCTGAGGATGTGACTGTGAACAAAATAGACAGACTTTTAAAAAAAGATTCTATTTATTTTAGAGAGGGGAATGGAGGGAGAAAGAGAGGGAAAGAAATACTAATGTGTGGTTGACTCTTGAGCGCCTCCTACTGGGGACCTGGCCCACAACCCAGACATGTGCCCTGACTGGGAATCGAACCCGTGACCCCTGATTTGCAGTGCAGCTCTCAATCCACTGAGCCACACCCGCCAGGGCAGGGCCAGACTTTTTTTTTTTTTGTCCTATTTGGACTTCATCCCGGGAAAGGGATGTAAACAAAATAGACACATGCCTCACAGCATGCATTAGAATGAGGTGAGCACCATGGAGAAGGGGAAGCTGGGTAGGAGGGGTGCGTTTTAGATACAATGGTCAGGGGAGGTCTCACTGAGGATGTGACACCGGACAAAGGCTTGAAGAGCCCATGGAAGGAGACATGTTGGAGACAGCCACTCCCTGCAGAGTTTGTTGGGTAAAGTGAATAGAGGGGAAAGTGCCGTTAAGAGAGGGTCTTTAGATTTTTTTAAAAGATTTTATTTATTTTTAGAGAGAGGGGAATGGAGAGAGAAAGAGAGAAAAGAGAAACATCAATTGGCTGCCTCTCACACACGCCCTGACCAAGGACTGAACCCACAACCCACGCATGTGCCCTGATCGGGAATCGAACCAGCGACCTTTCACTTAGCAGGGTGACGCCCAACCAGCTAAGCCACACAGACCAGGAGTATTTTTACGATAGGAGGTACCCCATATTTCTATGCCGATGGCACGGTGCCGGGAGATGGGGGTTGGGAGGAGGAGGATGGCTAATGTGGGAGAGCGGGAGGAGTTTCAGAGTGACGGGCCAGGCTGGGGCCAGGCACCACCGCTGACTGCCTCCAGGGTAGCAGGGAGGGAGGGTTTGGGCGAGAAAGAAGTCGGGAAGTGCATAGGTGTGGGAACCCGGGGGTGGCAGGGAGCTCTCTGGTTACTCCAGGAAGGAGGAAGGAGGGTGAGCGGAGAGGGAAGTAGGCGAGTTGCTGCCGGGGACTGGCCACCTCGGAGCGAGAGAGCAAACAAACAGCCTCACGAGCGTGGTGAGACGGAAGCGTGGAGACTCCCCCTCGCTCCCTCCCTCCACCCTGAGGTTCTGGGCGCGACTCTCGGGGAGGTCGGCCAGCGCGGTGGCACGGTTTTCTGGAGCCAAGGCTCAGTCATGCCAATGGGGGCGTGCGGTGGGTGGGGAGCTGGGTCTAACGGGGCTGGCTTTTGCCAAGTGAGTGCCATGTAACCGAAGTGAGCAAGGGAGTCACCGCTTCTCCTGCCTGGAGCCCCAGATATGCGTGGGACTCCCTGGCTTGTCACCCTCAGGCCTGCACTCAGTGGTCACGTCCCCAGAGAGCCCCCTCTCTCCATCCTTGTCCCTGTGTGACACCACAGTGAACTTCTGTCTCGTCACTGGGGTGCAAACCTCAGGCCGTGGATCGCTGACCACACAACGGTGATATTGACGCAGGCCAGGAACCTGAACAGAGCCTGGCACATGGCGGGCCCCCCCGCCCGCCCATGCTGGGTGAATGGATGAATGAATGAATGAATGAACGAGCCACAGCAGAAAAGGGGCAGAGCAGGCGTGACCGTCTGTAGGCGAAGAGAATTAACGGACTGAACGATGACTCAGATTTGGAGAAATGAAGGAAGGAGGCTACATTATTACTCATCACTTGGCATGTCACTTTAAACCTTCTGAAGATCTTATTGGTTACCTCGTACTAAGGATCTGGCCTACTAGTACAGCACCTACGTTGCTAGGCAAGAGTGTGACCACGTATAAACGTGTGTGTGCATGTGCATTTGAATGCATAAATGGTTTGTGAAGAGCATCTGTTTGCATGCACACACAGATGTTTTTCCTACAGGGAGGTATGAGGAGTTGTTGGCTACAGGGCACTTGAAAATCCCACAGGCAACACCGCAGGCAGTAAATGGCACTCCGACGGCCCGTGAATCCCCAGGGGCCCACGGAGCACAGTGCCCGCCCTCGGACAGAGCCCTGCTTCTTGTGCAGTTAGTTCGCTGAAAGGGCCTTTCTGTGCCTTCTGCTGGCCCCAGGGAAGTCTCCGCACACAATGCTGTGTGTGTCCCAAGGCGGCAGGGCCAGTTCAGGGGGAGCTCTGAACAGCATCTTTATGTTTCAGCCGAGCAGCTGGGTGAAGAACTAAGAAGCCTGGTTCCTCTGGGCTCTCAGCAGCCCACGGAGGCCGAGCGCAGGTCCGGGGAACCCTGGCCCTTCCGGACGTGCTGCCTGAGCCTTGGGCTGCTCCGACCCCGGGTTTCACCGGGAAGTTGCCCTGTGAATGGCGACAGGCAGCTTCGAAGGAGAGCCTTTCCTGGGGCTTAGAACGGGGCTGTGTGTCACGACCATCTGCCCTGGAAGGCTGCCCAGGCCAGACCCAGGTATCGGGGCCGTGACCTTGCACTGTGCATGCAGCCTGTGCCAGGCAGCTGGGGCCTCCTCTTCAGCGGCCTCAGCCCCTCGCCCGGGCCTCCCGCCACACAGGAAGACGCAGCTGGAGGCATGTGCCTAGCCACAGGGCCCCACGTGGCTCCCCCCGCACCCACAGGGGAGGGAGGCCGCCCGCTGGCCCCGGCCCAACCCCGCCCCGGGCCATCTGCTCGGGGAGTGGCAGGAGCGTTTGACAGAACGCGGTGGAGTGGAGCGCTGTTGTCTGACTCCACTCCGGTCTCTGCTTCCTCCTTTTCTTTTTTTTTTTAAATAAGCAACACGGGTATACGGTTCCACATTCAAAAGTTGCCAGTGAGCACAGGGTGAAAGGAACGTGTCTCTCCCAGCCCTGAGTGCCAGGCAACCAGTGATCCGGCCAGAAACCACCACCATATCGCCGTAGCACACAGGCATGTGCGGTTCTGTGTGTGTGTGTACGTGTGTGCGTGTGTGTGTTAACAACCTAAGACTGCGCTGCCCCTTGCTTTCTGGACTTCAAGATACTCTTGGGAAGCTTTTCACGTCATTTCACATGCAGCTGCAGGGGCCAGTATTTCTCTTCGGGTGGGTCACGCAGTGTGTGGCCAGCGCCCCTCGCAGGCCTCTGTCCCTGTGCCGTAGCTGTCCCTGTGCCGTAGCAATGGACGACTCAGAAACCACCTCACGCCTCTGCGAGCCACACTGGGGGAGAAACCCCCACAAGGCAGGCACATTCTCGAGAACTCCACCGGGCTGCTGAAATGACTTGGCCGTCTGGATTTCTTCACTGACACTAAGGAAGTCCGCCTTGCTTCACCCCCCCCCCCCCACCGCCGGTCGCCACCGCTGGGGGCCGGTGTTCCAGGCACCGGTGAGTCAGAACGAGAGTAAGAACAACAGTGGTCGCCAGCACCTCACGGCACCTGCTCTGTGCCCAGCACCACTCTCTACGCTCGATGTATGTGACACTGTTTGATCCTCCGGACAAATCACGAGATACGTTCTGTTATCCACGCCTTTGTACAGAGGGGGAAACTGAGGCACGCAGGAGGTGAGGAGCTTGCCAAAGTCCCACAGCCAGGGGGTGCTGGGTCTCGGGTTGAATCCTGGCAGCTCTGCGCCACACCACGGCGTGTAACAAAATCTTCTGAGCAACCGCTTGGCCGCGAGAGCCTCCTGAAGCCGCTGCCGGTGGGTGCCTGCCAAGCCCGAGTGGGGGCCACATCTTCGGCTCCCAACACCTCCAGGTGCCCGGAGAGATGCTGCACTAGTTTCTAAGCCCTGTTCACACTGGTACCTGGTGCATGGCTCTGTTAATTACCAGTGAATGAATGACTACTGTACTGGATGAAATAATGCATGTAACAGCTCACGTTTGTGGAGTACTGGCTAAGAGTTCACCGTACATTATCTCATCTACAAAGGAGATAAATCCCATTGTTCCATTTTACTGATGGGGAAACACAGGCTCACGGAGGCTGAGTAACTGCCCGCGGCACAGAGCTGGTAAGTCCAGGAGCGGGATTTGATCTCCGGGCGTCCACTCTCCCGCGGCGGTTTCCGTGCGATGTCTGAGGTCCTGGCCGCGCCTGAGTCTGTGGACCCATGAATTCCCCTCCTCGGCACTAACCCCCACTGGTGCGGGCTGAAGACGACGGCCACACAGCCTTCAAAAAAGTGAATCTCTTTGCATTTCAGACCCGTTTGAAGTTGAGTGGAAAGTACACTTCTGTGTGCTGAAAAGTACAATGTTGAGTCTGATAGCAAACTTGAGTAAAAGGTAGAGACATTTCCCATATACCTCTGGCCTCCCATACCTCCTGCCCCTCCGCACCCAACAGCCTCCTCCACCATCGCCGCCCCCACCCGAGCGGTGCAGGTGTTACAGCCGACCGACCTGCGTCGGCGTCAGTGTCGCCCGAAGTCCGCAGCTTGCATAGGGCTCACTGTTGGTCTCGTACGTGCTGCAGGTTCTGACAAACGTGTGAAGACAGGCGCCCACCACGACAGGACAAGGTCACAGAGTAGTTCCACTGCCCTAAAAAATCCTGTGCTCGCCCGTTCCTTCCTCTTGCCCCCAGTGGAGGCAGCCACCGGGTTTTTTTTTTAAGGTTTATTTTTTGTTTTTGTTTTTTTTTAAGATTTTATTTATTTATTTTTAGAGAGGGAAGGGAGGGAGAAAGAGAGAGAGAGAGAGAGAAACATCAATGTGCGGTTGCTGGGGGTTATGGCCTGCAACCCAAACATGTACCCTGACTGGGAATCGAACCTGCGACACTTTGGTTTGCAGCCCGCGCTCAATCCACTGAGCCACGCCAGCCAGGGCGCCACTGGTTTTTTTTACCATCGCCCTTGTCTCGCCCGTTAGAGACTGTCGCACACTTGAGATCAGACAGCGTGCAGCCCTTTCAGACCGGCACCTCTCACTTGGTAACGTGCACGCACGTTTTCTCCGTGTCTTTTCACGGCTCGGTGGCTCTTTTCTCGTTTTTTACTATCGGATGATAGTCCATGGGCTGGAGGGACCAGAGTTGATTTACCCGTCCACCTACTGAAGGTCACCTCAGGCCCTTCCAAGTGTTGGCAACTTGGAATAAAGCTGCTATAAACATCCGCGTGCAGGGTCTTTGTGAGGACCTAAGTTTTTCAGTTCCTTGGATAAACATCAAGGCGCAGGCCTGCTGGGTCATATGGTGAGAGTATGTTTCGTTTTGGCAGGAACTGCCAAACTGCCTTCCAGAGCAGCTGTGCGGCTTTGCCTCCAGCCCTCAGCCCTCTCCCGACTCCCGGGAGGTGACCTCAGGAGCCGACTCAGCCGGGAACCAGTCCCGGCCCCACCTTTGGGACCGGCACGCAGTGGGAGAAAGTGGCTCCCTGAGTCCCCCACCAAGTGGGGACTGACTGCAGAGCCCACGGACCCCAAGTGCTGTCAGGGATGTGGAGCAGGAACAGCTCTCTTCCCCCGCTGGGGATGCGAGCTCAGGACCGCCTGGGAAGGCCACCTTGCAAAGCCACGTACGACCTCACCCCAGTGACTCCATTCCCACCGCTGTCCCCAGAGAAGCCCGTGACCCAGGGGACAGGCCCTGAGCTCTCGTAGCAGCATCGTTAGTAATGGCAGAATCCTGGAAACAGCCCCCAGCTCCCCTGACGGTAGAGCAGGTAAACATACATACACCCCATCACACTTTCTATGGACTGCAGCTCGCTGCTTTGCTGAGGGTGCACCCTAACGTCCCAGAGGACAACGTACAGGAAGAGGCGTGTTTATAAAGTTCGGAAACAAGCAAAAGTGGAGGGGACACGGGGAGGGATAAGGGAGAGTGAGTTCCAGGTACTGGTTGCTCACCTGTGTTCCTGGGGCGGGGGGTGCGGAATGTGAGAGCTTCAGCCTGTGGGGAACATTCCGGCTCTTAAACGGGGCTCTGGGCCCGTGGGCATGATTTCGGTGTTTACACGTCACAACTTAAACATATATTTGCATGTATTCAATAGCTCCTCATTAAATTTTAAAATCAATGTTTAAAAAGGAGATGGTGAAGGAATATACACCAAAGTGTGACGAGTGGGTGCCCTGAAGGCAGGGGACAGGGTTCAGGAACTTTCGTCTCCTATTTATAGAATTCCGATCACTGAAATCCTTTCGAGTAAGTGGGTTACAGTTTGTGACCGGAAACACGGAAGGCGGATAAACTTGGAGACAGGAAAGAGAGAGAAAGCTAAAAGCAAACCCCCAAGTCGGGGGCCCGTCCAAAGAAAACAGAGGCAGAAGGTGGCCTGTCCCCCACGGGCTGAGAGGGACAGAGAAGCACCAAGACCGAGATGAGACACTTGTCACACAGCTTCGTGCCTCTGTCCCATGACCAGCCACATCGCCCCTGGCGTGACAAGCAATTGAATGTTGTCAAAAATAAATTCCTCCCTTGGCTGGCATAGCTCAGTGGATTGAGCGCGGGCTGCGAACCAAAGTGTCACAGGTTTGATTCCCAGTCAGGGCACATGCCTGGGTTGCGGGCCACGGCCCCCAGCAACCGCACATTGATGTTTCTCTCTCTCTCTCTCTTTCTCCCTCCCTTCCCTCTCTAAAAATAAATAAATAAAATCTTAAAAAAAAAATTCCGTGACCCTGCCATGACTGGGGAGGTTTCATGTGTGTCTGAGTGTGTTAAGCATCCTATTTTGTTCAAGGTAAATACTGAAAATACACCACAAACTTTGAACTCTCTGTTGATGTTACTTGTTTTCGAATATACTGGAAGCTTCCACCAACCACAGCAGCCAGGACCTCTCTGGACCCTCAAGAGGCCCTGTCCACTGAGAGGGCTTGCCCCTGTTGTCCAGCCACGTCCCCCCAGAGAAGTCTAGAATGCCGGAGCGGGCTGATGGAGGATTCGGGGCCTGAGCGGGGGCCCCAGTGGGGACAGAGGGGGGCCGGCGCTCCGTCCTGTGGGCTCCAGAAAGCTCTGCGCTGCGGCCACGAAGGATTCTGTCTCCTTTGTGAGACGGGGAAGAAACTGTAGGTACATGAGACACCCATTTTTTTGTTAAGCAAATGAATTTCACGATCTATGGGGTTTCGATTTTTCAGAGCATATTTACATATAAAGATATCACCTGTATACATAGTTATGGTTTAAGTAAAAGAAAACATATTTTCTGATGCTGATAATAATATAATTTTCATTGACTGAAATTGGGGCAGTGTGGGAAATACATAGGAGTACATCAAAGTCAGTGACAGTCCCCCAGGAAGCGAAAGCTGAGACAAAGTTCAAATGATCTATCCAGAGATCGCCTGTGAAATACTCGGGTGAGGGATTGGGGGGGGGAGGCAGTGGGAGTGGCCAAAGCAGTGATAGCCGCCAACGCCTGGGAGAACAGAGGGGGAAGGACGGAGGGTCGGGTCGGAAGAACCAGAGACCTGGAAAGTGGCCAGCACGACGGAGAGGTCCAGGACACAGACGCCCCCTGCGCTGGGCGGGAGGGGCCGAGCCCCTAGTACCCCGCTGTGCTCAGTCGTCCGCTGGGGCTGCCTGGGGAGGGCGTGGCCCCAGCCCAACGCTGCAGCTGCCGGCTCTCCACTAACCTCGGGGCCCTGGCAGGCTCTCTCTCGAAGGGAGATCCGAGAGGCAGACTCCCATGGCCGCCATAGGCATGCATATGAGCATGCAAATGAATATGCACATGAATTATTTCTACTGTACAAAACTGTGATACTGTACGGGTCGCTGGGTGGCCCGATTTTCCCCTGCTTCCTTTAGCTCTCTGGGTGCACTGATACACAGCATCACGTGGTTCTTCTAAACAACTGTCCATTCAGCGAAGCTTCAGGAGGCCCACGAGCTTTCTGGAATGTGCTGCGTTTCGTGAAAACGGACAGACGTGCGTGTTCCCAAGGAGGAGGCTGGGTGTCCCCCTCACATCCTCTGAGGGGTCCAGAAAGGCCGAGAACCACAGTAGTCCGCACCATCCTTTCTGGCGGCGGTGCACCCTGATTTATGGAGCCGGGCCCCTACCCCTGAGTCACTTCCAAGTCTTGGCAACGACGAACACCGACGTTCATAAATCTCAGCACAGCGTGATCCTCCGGGGTCCCCCTGGGAGAGATTCCTGCGCGGCAGCAGTGAGCCGAGAGGTAAGGGCCTCGTCTTCAAGGCTTTTGATACCGTTGCCAGAGACACCAGATGCCTGGAAACAGGGAGCTTGGCTCGGAGGACAAGGAAGTCCTGGGCGCCGGAACGTTTTGTCCCTCTTACCTTCTCCGGGGCACCGCTGGAAGGGCATTGCTCTCCCCATGTTACTGAGGGGCTCACTGTGCCTCAGAGAGGTCGAGTGACGGGCCCAGGGTCACCGGGGCTCAGCTGGGGTCCAAAGTCAGACCAGTCTGGTTCCCGAGAGGACAGCCTAGAGGGGGTTTTTGGCATAAAAAGCCCCCACTATTCAGCACCGATAGGCTGACGCGTCACCTTCTTCCTGTCTGTATTATTTACGACTCTTCTGCCTGCGGGGAGCGGGGGCCCACCTCGACTTAGCTTCAGAAAAAAAGGAAGTGGATGGCAGGATCCGGGCATAAGCCCGGATGCGCAGAGCCAGGAAGGCAGGAGACACAGGGGTGCTCAGGGAGGGTGCCCTTCCCCACCCCCTCGTCCTCGCTGCTCACCGCAGGTGCTCCGCTGGCTTCTCGGGCCGCAGGGTGGCCGTCGCCAGCTCTGGGGTCCCGCCTGTCTGAGTCTAGGCCCTCGCAGGAAGGTTGACCATCTTTTCTGTCTCACACCCAGATTCCTGGGAAGGAACTCCGAATGGCCAGGATGGAGTCAGGTGATTCCCCAGTGCAGCCACTGTTGCTGGGGGTTGGGGGGGCAGGGTGAACCTGCATTAAACAGTAGTCACTAGAACAGGGGGGCTGGGGGGATGCTCTGACTCCTAACATTTGCCCTAGAAGGAGAATAGGATTTTCCATTGCCCCTCTTCAGCTCTCAGAAATAGCTCTAAGGGGGGAAAAGCCCATGGCCTTGACCTTGAGCTCCATCCAAGAGTGCGGTAGGAGACAGGTGAAGCTGCAAGGGGACAAGTGTCATGTAATTGCTCCGCTAGTTCTTTGTATGACCGACGAGGAGGCCCTTGGACCAGATGAAAACAGTTAACCAGACTTTCGGTTATAAACAGTTACCCTACACACACCCCCGCCCCACCCCCCACTCAGAGTCCAGAACAGCGATTTCCAGCGGGCGCGCCCACTGAAGATTTAAAACGTGCAATTCCTGACTGTTCAGTCAGGGGCACTGACCTCTTTTCCTTTAGACTGCCAACGTAAAACATGGCAACAGCCCAACCAACACCGCAATAGCTGTCTGGTACGGACGAATCAAAATTTTACCTATTTGTCTGTCAGATGGGCAAAAAATGTGCCGCAGTCTTTTAGTAATTACTTTGTGTGTGCCATGAGCTGAGAAAGGTGGGAAATCGCCAGTTTAGAAGGAGGAGATCACGTAAAGGCGGAGGTAGAAGCCCTCTGTACAGTAAAGTCGGGGCACTTTTCAGGGAGGGGACCCTTGGGCTGGGAGCTGAAGGTTGAGAAAGAGCCAGGCACCCCGATACCTGCCATGGGGAGCCCTCCTGCAGGGGGGAGGCAGCGCCCCCTTCAGGAGGGCAAGGCCGGTGTGGCCGGAGCTCGGGGAACCCTGACACGGGGTGATGCTCAGCCGGCTGGGGCCGGCGGGTCTCCCTGGCCCGGGTTGGGGTTTGCCACTGGGGACCGTGAAGAAGGAGAGTGACGTGATTGGAGCCGAGCTCTGCAGAGACCGCCAGGACTGCTGCGCTGGGGACAGATGGGGGAGGAGCCGGGAGGTGGGCGGGGAGGGGAGGGGGGTAGTGCCGTGACGCGGGGAGATGCGGCTGACCCCAGGGGGAGGGTTCTGGAGGCAGAGGCCAGTGGACGGACTCGGGGTACCGGGTGGGTGAAGTGGACAGCGACTGCGGGTGGAGATGTGGGAAACCGGGAAAGGGGGGACACCAAGAAGTCCTGAGGTTTGGAAGGGCTGGGTGGCGGGTGATGATGGGTCGTTTGCTGAGCGGGGCGGACTGGCAGAGCGATGTGAAGGGAACACTCAAGAGGAAGGGCACGAAGCCGGCTGAGTGGGCGGTGGGGCAGGTCTGGCCGGACGCCGGGTGTGGCCATCAGCCTGAGTGGGCTCACCTGGGCAGAGGGCGTGGGTCGAGAAGGAGGCCCGACCCAGGACCAAAACCCCGAAGGGGTCAAAGCGAGGGCAGAGCCACAAGGGAGGCGGAAGCGAGCGTCGGGGGCAGTGGCATCCCAGGAGAGGAAAGAGAGTGTCTGGAGAACTGAGAGGAGCATGCAGGCGTGTCGTGGGCTGTGCCACACGGAGGTCACGGGCAGGGCAGTTTCAGCGGGGGGAGGGGCCGTGATGCCTCCCCCTACCCCCACCCCAGTCTCGTGGGATGGGGGGTGGGCTGCATCTACTTCCTCTGGGTCGTGAAGAAGTGCTAGAGGACGCGGTGGGGACGTTTGTGCTTCGTGTGTGAAGCAACATCGCGCAGAAAAAAGTCCCAGTGACGTTTCCATCGCTGCACGGGGGTGTGGGCGTGAGCTCTGACACAGGCCCCTCCCAGCCTGCGGGTGGCCCGGCCCAGGGAGCCCTAGGCGCTGCCGGAGGAACTGGACCGAGGACGTGGGGGCGTGAAGCAGTTCCCCTTCGCCACCTGGAGAGGTGGCCCGCCACTTACGGAATGTGAGCCCTGCGGGCAGGAGGGCATGCCCTTCCCGGACCCACTGCACCCCTGCTGACGTGTTCACACCTCCGCAGGGGCGCCCCCACCCCGCCCGGCTTCCAGGGGGTGAAACCCCGCCTCCAGCCCAAGCTGTGTGCCAGGCCCGCTCGGCGTGGCACCGCCCGTCTCCTGGAGAACTCAAAAAGGGGAACCACTGAGGAGCACCAAATACTCAGAATCTCCTGAGCCTGTAAGAAAAAACAGACCCAAGGATGAGAGGTTTCCTCCGTGCCCCGTGGGTGCCGAGGGGGCGGTTGGCAGGACAGCAGGGGCCCGCCACCTCTGAGCGCTGGTTGGTTCGAGCTGCGGTTTTCCTCTGGGCCTTCTGTGTTAGAGATGATTTCACGGTTTGATTCCCCCTGAGGACACCCAACCCTCACTGACGTCTAAGTGGCTCACTGAAGCCCACGGCTGCGGGCTGGCTGCGGGCCGGCCGTGCCGGGGACCTTCCAGCCTGGGAGGCCTGGGCGGGGACGCCCGCCTCCCTCCTGCAGCCCCAGTGCACTTGGGAACTGGCCGGGATGCCTCCCGCCCCGGGTTCCATGCCCCGCGGGGCAGAGCTGTGATGCAGGGCGGGGTGAGGACTGCTGGTCCTCTGGGCCCACCTGGCGGGCCCTGCGGTCTCTTGCTGTGGAAAGGACAATTGCCGGATGCCCCCGATGTCCCCCTTGAACCCAGCTGTGCTGAGGCCACTCCTCCCCCAGGGCTGCTCCCAGCCCACAGCTGACCACAGCAGCGAGACTCAGGCAGGCCCGGTCCTGTGGGGTCGGGGCTCCTCCATCCGGAGACCTGGAGCAAGGCGCCGCTTGGGCCAGCAGTCCGAGACCTCCCCTCCTCCCCCTGTCCTCCTCTCCTTCACAGGGGCAGACCGGCATCTCGGTCGGAGGGCTCTGTCCACCTCCTCCAGCGCCCTCCCTGTTCTGCACAGGCGTTTTCTCCGTAGGTCTCTCGCACGCCTAAGGACCTCTCGGTGTTTGCTCTCAGAGAACTCAACGCAGCTGGAGCCGAGGGGAGGGCAGCGGACAGCCCCAGTGTCTGCTGCCTGGGGGCGAGGCCGGTCTCACCCACCATCCCTGCGCCAATGTCTGCCCACAACTGGGGCCAGTGTTCTGCCCCCTCTGAAGAGACACAAGGTCCCTGGCGAGAGGGGCACATCGCATCCCCATGCCTTCGCGGTGCCTGCCGCAGAGCGCTGACCCAGAGCCCCAGCCTGTAACCCCCGATCACCCAAGTAACGGCGTGTCCTCACCACGGGCGCCTCAGTGAGCCGGCGAGTCCCGTGTTCGAGTGAGAGGCGACACATGGCTTCACTCTGAAAAACATAAAGGGCTTCGGGGCTCGGTCGGCAGTTCCTCCTCTTGTTTGGGGCGGGGAACATGATGTTGTTGAGCTTAACCAGGGGTTCTGGGTGCCGTGAGGTTAGGAAAAAAGAGGCAAAAAATAGAAGCAGACCCACAGATTACCCATATGTTGGGCTCAGCAGACAAGGGTTTTAAAACAAGTATGTAAATATGCTAAAGAGTTTATGGAAAAAGATGGGTAAATACAGGATGATAGGAAGGAATTCAACAGGAAAATAAAGCCCTACTGAGGTATGCAGCAGCTGAACTGAAGAATTCATGACATGAGTTTAACAGGTGACTGGACACCGGCGGAGAAAGAAGCGGTGAGCTCAAAAACGCGACAGTAAATATGCAACGACCACGTGACCCGGGACTCGCCCTCTTGGCATTTGTCCCGGAGAAGGAGAACCTCACGTCACACGGAGACCTGCACACAAATGCAGATAGCAGCTTCCCTGACCAGCGCCCCACACCGGAAGCTGCTCAGCTCTCCTCCAGGGGGCGAGCGGCTAAACAATGCGTGTGCACACCACCGATACGTCTCGGTCACAAAAACGAATGGACTATTGGTAAACGCAACCAGTCGGATGCGTTTCAGGGGAACTTTTGTTTGAGTAAAAAAAAAAGCCAGTCCCAAAGGTTACAGACCCTATGATCCCATTTACATAACAGGGTTGCAACGACAACTTTAGAGATGAGGAGCAGAGGAGTGGTTGTCGGGGCTCAGGGGTGGGGTGAGGACATGGTGGAGAGACGGGGGCAGTCATGGAGGGGCTGCACAAGGGCTCCCGAGGGCGATGGCAGTGTCCTGTGTCCTGACTGAGGTCGTGGACATGTGGACCTACATTTGGGATTGAATTGAATTGAAATGCGCGCGCACGCGCACACACACACACACACACACACCCCAGATCAGCACAAGAAAAACGGAGAGCACTCCAGTAAGATCAGTGGGCTGCACTGATGCAGGATCCTGGCGGTGATACTGCACGACAGTTCTGTACAACGTTACCGCTGGGGGAGCTGAGTAAAGGGCGGAGGATGTGCTTGCACTGCTTCTTACAACTGCACGTGGATCTATCAACAAACAAGAAGGAACAAAGAGTGGAACAGCGTGCCCGAGGACCGTGAGACAACAGCAGATGGCCCAACACACACGTGACAGGCAGGAAGAGGGCAGAGGGGGAAAGTGGGGTAGAAGGATTACTCGAAGCTTTAATGGCTGAGGATTTTCCAAAATGAATGAAAAATATGAACCCCTAGACCCATGAATCTCCTGGAACCCCAAGGAGGATAAATTAAAAAAAAAAACAACACAACAAAACCACATCTAGGCATATCCTACTAAAACCACTAAAATACAGAGGTTAGCAGAAAAATCTGGAAAGTAGCCAAAGGAAAGAAGACATCTTCAACAGAATAACAACGAGAAACGACAACTGATTTCATCAGGACAACAAAAGCCAGAAGCCGATGGAAGGGCATCTAGAATGAAAGAAAGAAGTGTCAGCGAGAAGCCCATATCCGGTGAAAGTGCAGGGAACAAGTTGAAGTCCACAAAAGCCGAGAAGACTAGACACAACTTACTACCAGCAGAACCACTATGAGAAACACTAACGGACATTCTTTAAGCCACAGGGATGTTATCTCGGGTCAGGGGCCGGACTTGCAGGAAGAATCCAGAACACAAGAAATGGTAAGCCTTTGGGCGACGTGAAAGACTATCTCTTTTCTGTTGAAAATTTCTTTCAAGACCACTGGCTGTTTAACAAGAGAAATGATACAATGTGCATGGGTTTTCAGCACACCTAGAAAGAATCTGACAACAGCTGGAGGCACAGTTCAGCTTGTGTTGTTGGTGAGGTGGGACCCCCTTCCCTTAAGGAAGACGGCTGTCAGTTAGGGGTGCACCTGGTGATACCCCATAACCACTAAAGACAATACGGAGACGTACAGTAAAGAGACTTCCTATTTAACACTCGCGGCGCCTGGGTAGAACGGGCATTACCGCCTGCTTTGACAGGCAGAGAACTGAGGCTTGGAGATGCTGGAGCTTTGCGCAAGGGCACCAGGAGGGAAACAGAACCGGTCCCAAGTTTTGGGGGCCCGGAAGGCCAAGGCCCCCGTCATCCTTTCAACAGTCAATAACCTTTCTCCGTACAGGGTCAGATAATACACATTTTAGGCTTTGTGGGCCATGGAGTTTCTATCAGTCACACCCACTCAACTCTACAAAAGGAGGCACAGCCCATTCGTAACTCATGGGTCATGGCAGTGTGCCAATAAAGCTTTATTTACAAAACCAGGAGGCAAGCTGGATGTGGCCCCTGGGCCACAGTCCGCCAGTCTTCACGCTATCCCACCACCCAGTGGTTTTTAGTCCTGGCCGGGAAAGGGTCACTCTGATCCACAGCTGGGGTGCAGAACCCCCTACGGGTTCCACTCGGTCCCCACTCCCAGCCCGTGGAGTCAGCCCAGCCACTGACGACCCAGACTTTCAAACACACACGAACTGTATCTGCCGCAGACCGATGTGCCCCCGTACCGCCCCACGACGAAACCTCCAGCAACAGTCCCGCGGCAGCCCGGGCTGGCGGGGCCAGAACTAAAGCCTTGACCGAGAGGCCCAGGCCCAGCGGGAGGGTTTTCGTTCCCCTGCAGAGAAGCCCCCAGACCTTCGGTTGGGCGGGTCGGCAGCAGGCACCCCTCCCAGGACACTCAGCGCTCCCCCAGCTGGCATTGCTGGGTCGGTTTCGTGGTTCAGGACATCAGACCTCAGCTGTGTGTAACAACCCACTCGGGTCTCGGAACCCCACCGAGGGCCAGAATCAGGGTTCAAAGTTGTTCCACACAGTCGAGCTTCAGCTTGAGTCTGTAACCACTCCATGACCCTTGAAATCACTGCCGCCTGTCAGCCTGCCCGCCCGCCCGCCCTGCCGCTAAGGTGAGCGGCGCTGCAGCAAGCAGCCCCCAGCCACGGACAGAGTGGGCCTTTATGGACTAACGATGCAGTGCACCCCTGCCACGGGTGGGTGCTGGCAGAGGACGGAGCCCCTGCCATTTGGCACCTCAGGTGAAGGTGTCCCACCTGAGCGCGTGGGAGGGTGCAGGGCCTTCCCGTGTAACTGGCCACCTTGAACCCGGCCTCCGGCACTTCCCTGGCAGCTGCGACTCTGATTGTTCTCAGGACCCCTCTGCCTCCCCACAGCTCCCCAGTTACCTCGCTGTGCGGCCTGTCCTCTCCCAGGCAACCAGAAATTACCAGGTGCCTTCCCCCAAAGCCGGCCCTTGACTATGGTGTGCACGTGGGTGCGTGTGTGCACTGGGGGGAGGGGGTGCATGTATGTGTGTGCTGCACGGGTGCATGTGGTGTTTGTATTGTGGGTGGTGTGCATGTGTGTGATTGTGTGTTGTGTGTGTGCTGTGTGTGCTGGCGTGTGGGGGGGGGTGCAGTGGGGGGTGAGGGGTCAGTGTCCAGGACAACACGCACAGCGAGGCAGGCAGGGATGTGCCCTGTTTCCACCCGGAGTGAACAGCCGTGACCCTTGGGAAGCAGGAATCTGAGGAATTTCCCAGGTTTCCTGAGGGCATCTGGGAAGCGTGCCTTTCTCTACCTTTCAAACGCCCCACACCCTCCGAGCCAACAGAACACCCCAAACCCGCTCCAGAAACCGGTGTGTGAGCCTCGAGGAGGAAGGAGAGCAGGGAGAGCTGGGGACCAACCGACGAGCCTTTGGAGTTAACATCGGTCATTTACACAGCGGCACAAAGCAGGTCTGTGACTTCGCCCGTCTCCCTGGAGCGAGGCCCGGAGGCCGGGACGGAGGCCGGGCGGCTGTTGGCAGACGGCGAGCTGGTCCGGAGCCACAGTTGGCAGCTTCCGCAGATTCGGAGAGTAAACAGCTGTCACTCAGGAGAGGCCTGTGAACCCAGGTGTCGGCAGACAGCTGAGATACTTAGAAGATAAAGAAGATTCACACGGACAACCAGGAGTTTGGGGGTAAAGGTTGTTCTGGTGGCAGAGGCTCCTAGCTGCCTACCCAAGATCTGGGGTCCCCTCGCCTCGTGCACAGCTGTTGCTGGGGAGCGGCTGCCCAGCAGGGACCACATTTTCCAGCCCCCCGAGGCCAGGTGACCGAATACTGGCCAGGAGAAAAGCGATGCACGCGTGAGAGAGGGAGGATTTTCCTCTACCCTCCTAGGTTCTTTTGGCTGCTCCAATAATGTAACCTGCACGGGACAGCCCTCGCCCCGGCCGGGTGGCTCAGCTGGTCAGAGCATCACCCCCTACACCGAAAGGTTGCAGGTTGGATATCTGGTCAGGAAACATACCTAGGATGCAAGTTCAATTCCTGGTTGGGCACATATGGGAGACGATCAATTGCTCTCTCTCCATCCCCCCTCTGTTCCCTTGTCTCTAAAATCAATAAACATTTTCAAAAATGAAAAAAAAAATCTACAGGAGACAGAGGAGAGTAACCTAAGAAAATGGGTGCATGTAATTACATACGCCTGTATGGGAACCCTGCACACACGAGAAGGCCAGAGACCCGCACGGCACCAGGGGTTCAGGGGCAGAAAGGGGAGATGAGGGGAAATGAGGGGGAAATGACATCTGAGCTAAGGATGGGGCCGGCCCCTTGGGCCCTCAGAGGGGCGCAAGGTCACGGCAGGATGATGAGAGCAGATGTCCTGTGATCAGAAGTTTGCTCTGCCCTACAGGTAGGTCATCAAAAGTTATCTGGTGATCATTGTTATTATGGGCCAGGCCCCTAATTTAAATTCTTTCAGGGAGAGGCAAAAGCTCCTTGAGAGCCTGCAGGGCCTCAGCTGCCTTCAGCTCAAAATAACTCACATGCCAAAGCAGCGCATCTTGGGGAGGCCTGTTCTGAGCCCCTGCCCATACCTCCTCCAGACCTGACGCATCAAAACCTGCGTATGAACGTCCGTCTCTCTCTCTCTGGATCTGTGGGCTGGGTGTCAAGGTCCAGGGCGACCTTGAAAGCCAAGAGCTAAAGTGGGTGAAGCCTGCCCACCGCCCCCCACCCTCCCCCATCAGGCTGGAACAGAGCGAATGGAACCTCCTCCCACCCCAGCTCCCTTTTGCGAAGGTTAGACAATGGCAACGAGAAGCACCGTGGCTGTGTGAGACCACTGGGGTCGAGGGGTTTCTAAGTGATAGTTAGTCTGTCAGTTGTAACCTCTAGCAGTGGAACATTTTTTCTGGCGCAAGATGGCTGCAGACCACTGCGGCATCAGTGCACAGCCCAGGCGCTGCAGGTGGCAAGGGAACTGACGACCGACCAGGAGTTCTGCTACGCTCACCAGTGCGAGAGGAGCAGACACCGCGCTGTTTGCCGCTGGGTGAGACGTCAGTGGTTGTGTGGTGCCGGCCGCTGGGGCGAAGGGCCGTAGTAGACCGGGTGGCTTACAGCCCATGGAGATTTAAGTCTCTTGGTTCCGGAGGCCGGAGGCCTGAGACAGGGGAGCCCGCAGGGCCGGGCTCTGGTGAGAGCGCTCTCCGGGGCTGCAGGCTGCCGAGGGCTCGCACCCTCCCCTGGCAGAGAGCCGGGAGGGGAGGCCAACTCTGGTGACTCCATCCCGAGGGCCCCACCCTCAGGACCTCCGCTAACCCTGTTGCCCCCTCAAGGCCCACCTCCTGACAGCACCACACTGGCGGGGAGGGTTTCAACATGTGAATTTTAGGGGAGACACGCACATTTGGTCTATAATAGTGATCAATTAAAGCAGTCACAGAAAACTAAGCGATTTCTTGAAAACTAACCCATCCACAACTGAGAAACGGACAGCAGATAAGGGAGCTATTCTTGGCTGCTTCTCTCAGCCTGTCCGTGCGGCGGCTGCCCGGGGCCCGGCCCACCCCGGCCCTGTTCCCGGTGGAAGGGACTTGCCTCTTCCCTGACGGAGTAACAGGCCAAGCCCAGGGAAGGACATCACCCCCTCAGTGGCCCCACCTCGCCCCTGGCCCCACAGCGCGCATCCTACACACCGCACACTCGCCTCACCTCGCAGCGTCTGACGGAGAAGGGGCACCCCTCCCCAGGCCTGGCTCCCCTCCTGGCTCTGCCAGCAGCCACGAGCTCTCAGCGGCAGCAGGCACGGCGGGGGAGTCCCTTTCCGGGTGGGGCCGCCCCTCATCAGTCACTGCAGGTGAGGTTCTAGGTCGTGATTGGAGACGGACCTGGGGAAGGTGCCGGCCTGGCTGCTGCAGGGTCGGGCAGCTCTCCCTGTGACCGCAGGCCGGCCAGGTCTCCCCACGCCCCCTTCCACGGGAGGCTCTGAGAGGTGCGTGGAGGTGAGTGAGCAACGTGGACCTCCGACCTCTAGGTCCCACTGATGGGGCCCAGAGGAGGCTCCGCCCCCAGAGAGGACGGCTTTTTGGGACTGGCCAGCCTCCGACACCCACAGCGGGCCAGTCCCCCCAGCCACAGGTCAGGGAGTGTGAGCTGGGCGGGGGGGACTTTGGGGATGATTGGCGGACAAGTCGGAAATCAGGACTACCCTGGAAAATCCGGGAGGTTCAAGGGCTGGGTTGCCCAGAGGCCTGTGGGAAGCGATGCAGCGGAGCAGGGCCGGAACCCTGGCTCTGCCACCTTCTCGAGTGGGGACTCGAGCGAGGCCCCTTCTGCGGTAAACTCTCGGAACGGGGGCTGGCACTCGACCAGTCCTGCAGCGGTGGCAAACACCACAGGTGCCGATACCGGGAGGCACAGGCCGTGGCTCCTGCATGCCGGGTGTCTGGCCCGGGCGTGCTCTGCCTGAGGTCAAACAACAACTGGAATTCAGGTTCAGGGCTCGAGGCACAGGGCAGTGAGTCAGAGTGCTGGTTTCCAGGCCCATGACTCCAGCAGGCCTGGCCGCCACCTCCCCCCGGGGCCCCGTCATCCCTGCGCCCCCTCCCTCGTGTGGGCGCAGGCCCGCAGACGAGACGGAGGCTGGGGGTGAGGTCAGCCCTTCTGCACAACCCCGGGCCCACGCTTGGATTGGAGGCCTCTCTCTGCCCACAGGACGGGCCCTTTGCTGGCTGCTCCGGGCGCTCCCCTCCCCGCCAGCCCTCCTGGGAGGACCCCCCTTTGCTCACTGTTGCTCACCCCAGATTCCGATCTTCAGACTCATCGCCTTGGACGAGAGCCTCCAGCCGCCCACCCGCTGGGGTCAGGCCGGGACCCGGCCCGGAAACAGATGGGATCCGCCTGCTCTTCTCCCAGGCAGGAAGGGCAGAGGGAAGTCCCCTCATTCTGCGGGGCTCACCGTGGAGAAAGCTCACCTCCTGAGCTCCAGTTTGCCCGGCCGTGGCACGGGGACTTTTTTAAAGGTATGGAGAGGTGGTTGCTGTGCATGAGATGAGCACAGGCTGGGGGCAGTCAAGACACTTCCTCGCTTACTGTTGTCGTCTCAGGCAAGTCACAGCCCGCGTGGGCCCGGTTCCATTTGTGGAAGGAGACGACGAAGCGCCGTCTGGTCTGGTTGTAACCGTGGCCTTGAACCCCACGACAGGGGCCCGAGCCTCAGCCCCTGGCATCCGGCGTGCCCCGACTCTGCCTGGGAGCTTTCCACTTCTCCTGAGACTCTGGCGTCTGTCTGGAGCCCTCCCTCGCCCACAGACTCACCGCTTCTCAGGCTTTGGGACGTGCCTTCTCTCCTGGTGGGCCTTCCCACGGGGGCTCCCCCCAGATCCCTGTCACAGGTTGCTGTGCCTGTCCCCAGCTGCCATGTGTTGGGGTTGCCGATGGCTCAGTTGTGACCTTCTCTGGTATCTTTCCCTGAGCCAGTGGGGGGCCCTGCCTTCCACGATGCCCAGGAAGTTACCCCCACCCCACTCTCCGAGAGGCGGGCAAAGCCAAAGACACACACATGCAGGGTACAAAGGCCCAGGCCCCTCTGTGGAGGAGGGACATGTCTGCGGGGCCGTCTAGGTTCGGAATTCCCTGGACGGAAAGAGCAAGCTGCGTGTCTCCCAGGCGGGGAGGAGGGAGCGATGGAGAAGGCAGGGGCGGTGCACGAACGGCAGCCCAGGACTGAACGCTGGCCCCAGCGGCTAACAGTGGCGACCTGGGGGACTGCTCTGCGTCTCTAGGCTTCAGGTGCCTTGTGCACGGGTGTGGGTCCTGATGCCCACTTTGTAGTACTGACACAAGCATTTGAGAGCAAAGCCCCTCGTATGGTGCCGGTGCACAGGGTGACCCGTGACCTTGGCTGCCCTTGGGAGGCGGAATGGGGCAGCTGGCCCAGGAGGCCAGGCGGGCGGGCGGGGGCAGCAGTCACGCCCTCCTTAGCCTGGCAGGAAGGGCAGGCAGCCAGTCAGTCCCAGGCTGCACACTTCCGAGTGCACTGGTGGTCTTACAGCCCCTTCTCTGGGGACTCAGTTCAGGAACCACACTGCCCATAAACAAAACCCAAAGCCAGTGAGCTGTTCCCTGGCTGATGTAGTTCAGTGGATTGAGAGCGGGCTGCAAACCAGGCATCACAGGTTCGATTCCCAGTCAGGGCACAAGCCTAGGTTGCAGGCCATGGCCCCCAGCAACCGCACATTGATGTTTCTCTCCCTCTCTCTCTCCCTCTTCCCTCTCTAAAAATAAATAAATAAAATATTAAAAAAATTAAAAAAACAAACAAAAAAAGAAATAACTCAAAGCCAATTTCTGATGCTCAGCGTTGGTTTGGAGGTCATCTTCCCTGGACATCAGCCTGTCAGGAGGCCCTGGACTTGCACGGGTCTCTGGTGGACTTCCCACGTGGCCCAGGCCCCCTCCAGCCCACACTGCTGAGCCCTCCGCTCCAGTGGCCTCAGGCCGCCAGTCAGCAAACCCAAGCCAAGGTGGCAGAGGCCACCAGAATGGCAGCCAACCCATTCAGCTGAGAGGCCCCCCTAGGACACCGCATGGTCCCCTTCCGATAGCTGCTATTGAGGGAGACAGAGTCCACCCAGGGGACCCGTCCACGCTGGGCACCCCAGGCTGCCTCCAACACAGGCCTCCTCGGAGGGCTCAGGCTGGGCTCACCGCGACGGTTTCCGGCTCCTGGATTCTGGTCCCTGGGTCACTGCTTCCCGTGTCACAATCCCACGTGTCCTCAGGCAGGAGCAGGTGGCCATCAAGGGGCCTAAAGGAGGCTTGAGAACTTCCAGGACCCTCGCCAGGCCTCGGGCCACCACGTACGGAAAGGGCCTCCAGCCCCAGAGGGGCACGGCGGTGACACGGGTGGGACTCCCAGAGACTATCGGGGGGCTGGGTCAGGCTCCGGGGAACAGGCGACGGGGCCTGAGGCGAGAACACCGCCTGACAAGGCAGGTTCCGCCCCTGGGTCCGGAGTCTCCAAGTTTATCGGTTAGATCCCTTCCTCCTCCACAGGCCCGGGGAGGCCGGGACCGGCACTCGCACCTGGGGTGCATCTACCCCTAAACTTCCCCTTCTTTTCGGCAGAAGACAAGCCCGTTGCAGACACCGGCCTAGCCTTCCTCAGGCGAGACTAGTCGTTAATGAGTCACTTCCGTTTGCTGAGTGCTTAATAATAGGCCACGTGCTTTGCACACACACACACGGCCTCATTGGATCTCACACCCCAGGGCCTTATTATTTTACTCCTTCTGCGGCTGAGGAATCAAAGGTCCAGAGCGGTTCCCTGGCTTGCCCGGGCCACGAGGTTCTAAGTGACCCGGCCACTCGGCCGCAGAACCTAGGTCCGGCTGGCTGCGGAGTGCACGCCCAGGTCACCATGTTGCTCTGTCCGCCAGGGGCGGGACACGCCCGGGAAGGGGTGTCCCCTTCTGTCCTTCTGTCCTCAGGTTGCAAGATCTTCAGGTTGAGAGGCGAGAGGGGGCTCCCCACACCTACCCACCCTGAGCAACCACAAACAGTGGCTTCCCGGGGCGGGACGGGCGGAGTGTGGAGTCGGCCACCTCCCACAACGCAGGGAGTGTCCTCTCCTACCCGGGCACGTCTCCACCGGCAGCCAGACTCCGTGACTGGGAGAAACAAGGACACCACGGGGACACGTCCCTGGCTCCTTGGGACCTTCACGAAATTGTACAGTGGGACGTTTTCTTCCCATCACTGAAATACCACACGGCCAAGAAAAATGAGGAACCGCACGCAAGTAGACAGAAGGGAAACAATCAGACGTGGGACTCTTAGCCAGCGATCTGTGGGCAAAGTCCCTTCTCTCTTCGGAAGGGTTGGAATTGCACTGTAAACGCACGCTGCTTTATGGACGAGCAAAGTTCCATGTTTACAAGTTTGTTTGTTTTTTTAAATCTCCCTGTTTTTCTGAACCAGTTCCCTTGGGTGTGTGTAGCCTGGGGGAAGCATGGCTGGGTGGTCCCCCACTCACTGTTTCAGGGTCTCAGGGGCCAACCTCATTTCCTCGGCAGACGTGAGCTGCCCCTGGGTGCCACCTGCTGCGGGGCTTCCCGGGCAGCACCTCCTGGCGCACTGACAGCACCAGCGCTGGCGCTGACCGTGAGCTCCCGTCGTCCACTGGTGTGGCGACACCTCCAGCCCCAAGGAACCACCACCATGCTCCTGGCCTCTCGGCCCCTGTCCGGAGCGCGCTGGTGCGTTCCCCAGATTCCCAGACCTGGGGACCTTGCGGGAAGGGCACCCAGGCAGGCTGTCAGCCAGCGTCTCCCCTTTCCTGACGGTCGCACGTCACGCGAGGCTGGGTGAGGGGACCTGGCCCCAGAGGGGCCGTACGGGGGTCTGGAGGCCAGGAAACACAGGTTTGGAGCCTGGCTCTTCCACTTGCTGGCTGTGGACACGGAGCAGATTGCTGAAGCCGGAGCCTGGGTTTCCTCACACTCATGAGAGAACACTTCCTCCCCTCCAGGGTGTTCGTGGGAACGAGATGACGTGATGCGAGTGAACTCTTGGAGCCCGGTTCTGACCTAATGAATAGGCAGCTAATAAAGAACTGAGGTCATTTCCGACCCCCCTCCCCGCCCCCGGGGAGGAGTGCGCTCTGTTCAGTTTTTCCATTATCCTGTCTCTCCGTTCCACTGAGCCCTCGCGTCCAAAAGCTTTGTCCCCTCGCAGAAAAAGGTCTCCGGAGCCGTGCTGGGCGAGCCGGTGGCCTCGAGGCTTCCCTGGCCCGATGCTCCGGCCAGACTAGGGGCAGACAAAGGGCTCCCTACCCTCCTCACCCCGAGTACCGGACCACCTCATCTGTTCGCTCATATCTGATGCACATTTTCCGGCACTCGGAATGGCGTTGTGTGCGCCCGAGCCAGGCCTGGGGACGTCTCGGATGCCTGCCCGGGAGTGCTGGCCCCTGCCTGCCCCTCTGATCCTGGTCTTCCCCTGCTCCCCTCACCACGTTCCGTTTCTGGATGAAACCCGTCCCACCTCGGCCGAAGATCAGGGAGAGGAAGGGCCAGCCAGACACGAGGGTTCAGATGCACCAACCGACCCAGTGGTCCTCCCGCGGAGCGCTCACGGTTCCCTGATGCCCCAGCGCACCTCAGCTCACTCATCCAGGGTTTCCGGGCACGGGGACCGGGCACAGCACCGAATCTGAGCCACATGTGAGAACCAGCAACTTAACTGCTGTTGCGGATGAGCCTGACCGCTCCCCACGCACCTCTCTTCGTAACGTCCACGGGGAGCCGGCTCACAGCCAGTGCCGCTGACGGTGACGGACCCCCTCGGTCCGTTCCCGACTAACTCCCCGTGTGGGGATAAGGTGGCTGTCCCAAGATCACACAGATGTGCCCAAGTCACGCACGACAAGCATTTTATTACATTAAAAAAAGTCATCTGTGAACTGCTGAACTGCAGGGGAAGCTGCATCTGCGGCTACTTCAGAAAAGTGGCATCGGGGAACAGATACAGGTTTTCAGCATCCCAGAGTGGCTAGAATCTCCTCCACTCTCTCCATTAGACAGTCATCCATGGCTTTGGTCAGTTCTGCTGAGAGCACCGAATTGCTGCCCTGACATAAAACCAGGGCTACCCTGGTGTGCTGACAACACAGGTCCCTTTCCGTCCGTGTCCCTGGCCGCCAGACTGCTGTGGCTTGGACACAGGAGGCCACGCCCCGGTGGCATCTGTCCCAGGCCTCTGCGGTGACACGATGCTCTTCCCAAGGGCTGGCTCTGGGGGCGGTTTCAGTGGCGGCACCGCCATCTGCAGCCCACGTGAGCGGGCTGCGGCGGGCTGTGTGGCTGGTTCCGTCCGAGGCAGCGAGCGGCCTGGTTCCACCTCACTACGCAGCAGCACACTTTCTGTCCCGAGGGGGTGTCAGCCAGGCGGCTCCTCGCTCCGGGCAGGGAGTGGGGCTTTGCCCCAACGCAGGCCTGGCGGGCACGTCCAGCCGGGCCGGGCAGGGCGTGACCTGCAAGGTGAAGCTGAGGGGCGGCGGGGACACTGGCAGAGGGACTGGCAGCGCTGCCTTTTCGGTCAGAGCAACTTCTGAGGGCCCCACCGTCCACTCCGTCTGCAGGGCACATGGGCGTGACCCCAGTGGCTTTCCCCCTGGGCTAAGAGGTGAGGAGCCCACCCGCCATGATGCCTGGGCTCTGTCCCTGTCCCAGGTGGCTGTCCGTGCTGCCCCCGCGCCTCGTGGGCTGGCTCAGCTCACCCTCCTGCTCCTGGGTGTGGCGGAGGCAGTGGGGTTCCTGGGACCCAGAAGCACCCGGGCTGCGGCTCGAGAGGCAAGGTGCCCGTTCCTGCCACTTCTGCTCCCACCCAGCTGCACGCCCGCTGGCTCCACATGGGGTCCGGTGGCTTCCTCCAGCACGTGGCGGGGTGGGGGGGGAGCAGGACAGGTGGTCTTGCCCCCTTTCGCTCCCATTTCTCCTCTGCCCACCCTCACCCCTGCACCAGGCCACGCCACACAGGCACGAAGGCCAATGTTCAAGTCATCTGCATCTCCCCTGCCCCTGGGCCAGCACCGGTTCCTGTCCCCCCCACTGTCACTCCTGCACCAGGAAGTTGATGAGGGCCGTTCTGGGGGAGAGAAAGGCTTTCTTGATGCTCCGCCCCTGGAGGTGCCTGGCGCCCAGCTCGCTTTGGAGAACAAGCTCGTGCACTTTGTCCTGGTCCCGGGCCACCTGCTGGGGCACGGGGACTTTGCCACAGGCTCTGTTGTTGATCTGTGGAGACAAGCCAGAGACACGGGGCACTGAGAGGGGCAGGCGCCCGAAACCCACCCCACTCTCTGCGAGGGGCCCGCTGCGCCTGCGTCTGCGGGGGGCAGAGGGGATGCGGGGAAGAACGGAGGGAGAGGCAGCACCAGCCGCCCCGTCACCGCCATGGTGGAGACCCTGCCCCAAACCCTTCCAGTGTGACGGCTGCGGCTGTGTCCGGGGGTGGGGTGGGATGGGGACAGCTGTGTCACTGGGGACCGCGTCCAAGCGCAGATCCAGCTGCAAGGGTGCCACTGAGAGCTTCTCCTAGGCCTCCAGAGGACTGACTTCTGGGGACCACAGTCCACCCCCCTGTCTGAGGGCTGGTTCCGGAAGGGGGCGCTCGGTGAGGGCCTGGAAACCGGACCTGCATCCCACAGACAACTAACTCCCCTGGCTCAGAACCAGGCGTCTGTGGGCGCTCACGGAGTACCAGTCCAGCACGGACCAGCTTCGCATCAAATACGGGCTGGTATCACCGCCGCCGCGGAAGTGCCCGTGGCCCTGACAGCCCCCAAAGAGCCGCCCTTCGAATCCTGCCCCCCACTGCTCCTGCTAGAACACTTCGATTTCTTTCGCTGACACTCCTGCTTTTCACTTGGAAAACGGTCACTGTTAGGATGAAAAGTTACCAGGAACAATTTCTCAAGTTTCCACCGAGAGCGTATCATCCAGTGTTCCTGAACCACCCACCTCATTTTTCTCAGATTTCTGTAGCACTAAGTGTCATTTTTACGGCTGCATTAGCCCAGTTTACTGCGTGGGGCACAAATAGAGCATTGTATCCCGAAATATCCTGGAACGCGGGGGGGTTTTAATAACAAAACAGAGCCGGGCTGCACAAGGCAGGGCTTCTGTGTTCTGAGCTGGGGGGCTCGGAAGTGCCGTTTGGAGGACTCTGGTCGCTTTCCTTTCCTGTTTCCAAGTCATTAGATGCTGCCTTCTTTCAAGGCCACGTGCTGGGGCGGGGTGGGGTGGGGGGACTGAGACCTTGGAAGAGACCTCCCACCCCGCCACACAAAAGCCTCGTCCCTTGTGAAGTCCTGGGAACCCCGAATGTGGAAATCTCAGGATGTGTACTCGATAACGAATCCGTGCACTGGCCCTCCTGTCTCTGTTCTGTTTTGTTTTTTTTTTTGTTTTTTTAAGGAAAGAGAGGCCCAGGGTAGGGTCTCCTCTGGCTGCCAGCCATGACGTGGGGTCCTGGGGAGACAGAGCACATTCTCTTACGGGGGGCAGACTCTGGGTGGCTCTCAGGCTGGGACCGACAAGCGGTGGGACCTCAGGCCTCAGTGTTCTCTTAAGGACAGAGCCCCTGGGTGGGGGAGGGAGGGAAGCGACAGAACCTTGACACGACTGACCAGCTCGCTCCTGTCTCACTTCCTCTGCTCCCATCAAGGTTCCCAGCCAGGGTGGCGGGAGCGAGCTGGTCCCTTCTGACGCACGGCCTCAGCACAGCAGTGGCCCTGCCTGGATTCCCGGCCCAGCGGCCGCGGTGCCTCCCGCAGCCAGGGGCTGACCCTGAGCCCTCACGGGCGGGGCCCGTCCCAGGGAGCTGAGTCATTCCTGTCTACAGGGGGTCCCCGGGGGAGGCCCCGTGACCTCTGGGTGTGCAATGGGTGCCCGGGGGGCTTCCCCACGCTGCCCTGGCCACCGCTCATGGTTTCGGGCTCCCTGGGACGCCCCCAGTAGCTTACCCAGGGCAGTCCCTTCTGGGCGAGAGGGTCCCAATCACGCCCCGCCCACCCTGGGCAGGAGACATGGGTTAAATGAACAACAGCCATCCGGTTGGGGCTTCCAAAGGGGAAGAGACACTTTCAAATCTCACACAGCGGCTGTCAGACGTTAGAGACGTTTCTAGTCCCCATTCAGTGGCCCTCTGTCTCTGCCACCCCCACGTCGTCTCTGGCCTCAGCCTCATTCTCTTGGGCTTCCCCCACCCCAGCGGCCACCACGCGCTGACGGGGCGGGGAGCCCTGGGGATGAGAGCCCCACTGCCGGAGCTCGGAGCTCGCACTCCCCCGCCGTCCCCTTGGGTGGGCCTGTGTCCTCACGCAGCCACTCCCGCCCCACTTCACAGACGGGGAAGCTGCGGCGCCTGCGGGGAGGCCGCCCGCCCAGCCCCGCCCCCGCACAGACCCCCCACTCCTCTCCGGCGCCTGCGCCAGCCCAGGCTCCCTGTCCCGGTGCCACGAGGGCTCTCCCTGCCTTCGCTCCCCTTCTCTCGGAGGAAACGCTGCTGCTGCTCCTTCAGGGCCAAGGCCCCGCAGCCCCTTCCTCACCGCGCCTTTTCCAACGTGCCGCCTGCCGGGAGCGGCCACACTCACTCCTGCGGCAGCCGGCACTCCCCCGGCGAGCGATGAAGCCCAATTCTGCCCCCATTTCCTCCCGGTGAAATGCGGGGGAGGGTGAGCCACCCACCTGCCTCGTCTGTGGGGTGGGCGGGGGTCACCCCAGGGCCGAGGAGCGGGGCCACTGAGCCAGTGTCTGGAGAGTTCTCAGGGCCCCACCAGGTCAGCGCTCACTTCGGGCCCCCGGGGGGTTGTGCCATGAGTGCGCCCAGAGTGGTCTGACCGCCTCCGGCACGGTCCCGGCGCGCTCCTCCAACGCCAGGGAAGGCAGACGCCGCGTTGGCCCCCATTTTCCAGCAGAGGAAACTGAGGCTTAGAGGCTGATGCAAGGGTGGCCGGACTCCCAAGCTCTCACTTCGTAACCCCGAGGCTTCACGAACCCCCTGCGTGTACGACAACGCATGTGCTCCGAGACGGTCCCTCGGGGCTCCACATCCCTCGGATCCGGCACAGCCCCGTCATGGGCACAGAGAGCGCAGGGAACACGGGCACGGCTGAGCCGAGTCACGCTGTGCAGTGCTGCAGCTTCCCTGTCTGGCCGTGGCACCGACCGAGGTCACGGGGGAAGGGACCTGCACAGAGGTTCTGCCACGCGGCACGGGGCCCTGACAGGCAGAGGGTTGGGCTGAGGGCTGGGCGGGCCAGAGAGGCCTGCCAGGGCCTCCCAGACGGAGAGGACACGGCCGCCCCACCACTACCCCACCCCCTGGCCGGCAGCACGGCCCTAATGCAGGAGCCGCGGGAGCCACTCACCAGGACGGCCATCTGCACCACGTCCGGCTGCTGCAGGAACTGCGGGTCCACGGTGGGCCACGGCTGGAGCAGCACGGCGGCGTCCCAGGCGTAGTGGGAGCACAGCTTCTGCGGCACCAGGGCCAGGCCTGCAAGGTCAAGGCCGGGGAGAGGGTCAGTGAGTGTGCTTGAGGCTCCGGGCGGCCGGACGAAAAGCGTTCACCCCAACACAGCCAGGCCGGGCGGACCGAGGCAGCCCCCGAGGCCACACCGTGGCAGTGCGGAGCCTGCCGAGTGCCCCCCACGTACGCCGGCCTGGCTAATCCTCCCCGGTGAAAGGTGGCCTTTTCCTCAGACTGTGCCCAGAACTGGAGGGTGCATCTGGGAAGACGCGGCTGCAGCTCTGCTGGGGGAGGGACACCTCGAGTTCCCGAGCGCAGGGCCCGAGCCGGAGCTGCACTCACTTCCCGTCTGGCCTGTGGGCGCCTGCGGTCTCACCGACTGGGCCTTCCCCCACAGTCGAGGCAGCCGACAGGCCCGGGACAGCAGGGACCGCCTCCCCGCCTCCACGGCAGGGTCTCCAGCTTCCTCTCGGAAGCTGTTCCCGCCAATTATCAAACTGGGGAGAGTGGTCCTTGGCCAGGGTGGGTCAGACGTGCAGAAGCACGAGAACTGTGCTTGACTCTTACGTCCCACGGGGCCTCATGCTGCAGCCCCCAAAGCCGAGGCGGCCACACCCAGCACGCTCCCTGCTCGGCACCCACGGGGCGGCCGGGACAGCGGTCAGGGCTCAGGACTTCGCCCAGAGGTTCCAACACAGGGGGACTCAGATGTCAAAGCCTCCAGATCTCACAGGCACCATAGATGCACCCAAACTCGGACATACACACATCAGAAGAACAGGTCCCGGGGCACAACTAGTGTGGCCAGGTGCCCGTGCTGGGGCGGCCCCGGGGCAGCTGCATGGCCCTCACGCAGGGGCAGTGGAGGGGGGTGGCCCCCACCCACCACCCCCTTGTGATTGGCCTTGAGACTAGGAGATGAACTTGGGGGGCGGGCGCGTGGCTCAGGGGATGGACTAAGGCCGAGGCTGGGACAGAGGCGGTGATGCCCCCAGTGCCAGCCCCAAGGACACTGGGCTGTGAGGGACGAGCTTCCATCTTATGTTCGTTGGTGACAAAAACAATGCACGCGCTTTGCAAAAAATCTGTAAAAGGTCGAATATATAGGAAAAAATCAAGTCCTACTAAACAGCGTTTCTAAACACTTTTATTTTGAAGGACGGTAATGTTATGCATTTAACGAACATTTCTACATACAACCCGCCCCAGCAAAACGAAGCCAAACCACTGCTGTGGTTTTATTAAAAACTTATCTGAACAGATAAAAGGTCGAAAGGAAATAAATCGGAACAGTAGCATTGATTATTCCCGGGACGGAGAAGTATGAGTGCTCTTCTGTCTTTCTTTTTAAACATTTAATAGGCTTTCAAAAAGAACATTTAGGACTTTTGCAATTTGCAAAGGTAAAACTGTGTTTAAAACTTAGGTTTTCCCACGACGTAAGACCAGTCCAGGGTTTTTCTTCCGGTTTCTTTCCAAGGCTTCATTTCCTCCCCCGTTTCACTTTTGGGTTTATCTGTAATTTGTTGTGTGTCTAACGTGAAAAAACATTGACCGGGTTTCACTCAACACGTTCTTCCCCCCGTCGGTTCGTGACTCCCCTTTACAGCACGTCGCCCTAGAGCCGCGCTGAGGACGGGTCACCGCGGGGCAACTCCACGCGCCCGTCTGCGAGGAGGCGGCAAACGGGGCCCCACCAGGGCCAGCAGACACGCCGAGTCTTTCGTGGGGAGGCCTCGCCCCCAGAGCAGCGGCCACCCTGTCTCGGCTGAGCGCGCAGTGGCGGGCTCCGTAGCTTGCCGCAGACCGCCACAGCCGGCCCACCGCGGACTCCCAGAGCGGCGCCGGCCCGTGTTATCCTGCGGACCTCCGTGCTGACTCTGTGTCAGCATCACAGATTCACGTGTCGCAGCCTTCCTTGCACGTGTTCCTGTCCGGCACTCTGGCCGCCCACTGCTGCCCGGTCCGTCTGAGGTCGGCGACGGCCCTTCAGGGCCCGCAGGTCCAGGGGGCACCGGATAGGCGCCTGCGCCCGCTGCCCCTGGGACTCCCGAGCTCGCAGGCGAACCTGCCGCATTTCCGACAGAGGTGCCCTCGGGCAGAAGCAGGGAGGAGCACCCTGCTTGCTCCGCAGAAGGGCCCTGTTAGGACTCACATCGGAACAGAAGGCGGAGGTCACGGAGGGAGAGAATCCTTCCTTTATTTCAGCAGGCTGGCCTGGGACGGCGCGGCTGGCGGCCCAGCTGTGCTGGAAGAGCTCCAAAGCCTCCGCACGGCCTTGCACAGGATGCCTGGCAGATGGAAGGACCTTGGACACAAAGGTTCTGGGCAGAGACCCTTGCAGATTCCACTTTAAAAAAACGAGGAAGCCCGGCCTTCCTGGAGCAGTCAGGATGCTTATTTATAGCTGCCCGGCCCGCATTTCCCTGCAGATGGGCGTGGGGCCTCCCGCTGGAGGAACAGAAACTCGTCCCTGGCCCACGGGGCGTCTGTGCCTCCCTGCCCTCTTCAGGGAAGTGGAAACGCCTACCATTTGCGTGGCAAATACAACAGTTTCTTCACGTGACACGGGCGGGGGGCTGGCCTTGGGAAGCCCGTGGAGAGGTCTGCGTGGGCTGGGAAGTGCAGGCCTGGCCCACGAGCCCCCACTCGGGGCCAGCCGGGCCCGTGCCCACCCGCTTCCGTTCCCTCCTCTGGGAGAGCTGTCATCGCTGCCAACCTCCCTGGGAAAGAGCCGGATCAAGACCCCTCTCCCACCCGAGAGCTGACGAGGTCGCCCAGCCGCTCGGAAGTGCGTGCTGGGTGGTCACGGTGTCTGTGGGCGGCCAGTCTCCCGGTGTCCGTCTCCTGGCCTGCCCTCCCACACATGGCGGACTTAGGGATGCTGACCCCACTGTGCCTTGTCCGGCCCTGGCAACCACAAGGAAGTGGACAGAAGGTCAAGCCACTGCGCTCAGCCTTTGCCTGCAGAAGCCCACGGATCCTCTGGAAATCCACCCAGCTTGTTCACACATGTGTGCTCCCGGCGGCCTGCGTGCGGCTGGGGGACGCCCACACACCTGCAGGCTCCTCAGTGTCGGCGGAGACCCTGCCGGCCTTGGACGGAGACCGCTGACCTGGAAGCGGTGCGCCCAACGGAGACCACCCGCCCGAGGGGCCGCCCGTCTGACTGGGAACAAAGGGCACTCGGAACCGGGCTCCAGGCTTCGGCGGGAGACTCACTCGGTGGGCGTTGTGCTCACTCCGCCTCCTCCGGCACGGGTCCCCCTCGGGCTCCGGGTTTTCTGAGCAGAGCCGTCGTTTCCGTCGGGGAAGCCGTCTCCCAGCATCTCCCAGCGGCTCAGCTGACGCCTCTTCTGTCTGTCTGTCTGTCTGTGTGGGTGGTATCTCGAACGCTGCTTCTCCTGGCGTCACTCCCAGAACCAGGGCAGCGGCCCCGACGCCCTCTCCTGAATCCCTGCCTCAAAGGACGCACCGGAGCACCGCCCACCCGCGGCGGCCTCCTCGTCACTCGGAGCCACCAGGGCGGCGCACACTTTGCCGCGTCCTTCTCCTTCTCGTGGCTCCGTGTCACTTCGGCGCACCTGGGTCTTCGAAAGGCCGCGAGGGCAGCTCCCACTCGGTGGCGTGTTTTGCAGAGTGTGCGGCCAAAGCGCCTGTTTCAGGAACTGATGCATTTCAGGCAACATCTCACGGCTTCTGGGAAGCGTCGCAGTGAGTTCTGCTGCTTCTCAGAGGCCCCGGATAAGAGCGGCGTGTCTCCCACGGGCTCCTGCAAACGTCCAGGGGGTGCGGGCGGCCACCCAGCGCGAGGTCTGGGGAGCTGGGCCCGGGACCGCCGCCCGCACGGCGGCTGCTCACTTCACGTCCACTTCCTCGTGGGCCTCTGCGCGGCCAGGATCGCGGGCTCAGCGGGGCTGCAGAGACCCCCGCCAGCACTGCCCTCCCTCTCCCAGGTGGACCGTGGCTGATTCAGCAAAACGCTTCAATGGCATATGTATTCTACTCTTTGTCTTCTAACCAAGAAAGAGACTATAAACCTCACAGCATTTTAAAAAGTAGTTCCGTGTTAAAATGACAAAAAGTGGAGGTGAGGAAAGGAGAAGGACAAATGGTTAAAGAAAGTGGTTTAAAGTAAAGGATGGTCAAATTATTTCTTAAAGGAAGATACAGAGAGTCTAGATAGCCTCTCAGAATGACCAGTGCGCCCGGCAGACGTCCTCACGGGGCTGCCCCGAGACGGAGGAGCCGGGACCCGTCTCCCATCTGCCCAAGCATCAGGACCCCCAGGAGCGGGTGGGAACCACAGCTGCTCCGGCCAGCCCCAGGTCTCCCAGGGGTGCGAGGGGCGTCCACACCGAGCCAGCCCGAGCCTCAGGCGCCTGCTTCAGGAACCCCGGTCTCAGCGAGGGGATCTGAGACCCGCAGAGCACTTCTGGGGCCTTTTCTCCGTCCGTACGGTGGGACTAAGCATGAGTTTTCACCTTGACCAGGTGGCACGGGGTCACGATACGAGACTGCCAGGACTGGAGCACGAGAGAGAATGTCCCATAGGGACATCAGGGTCCCCGTCGGTCTGGGAACACTGGTCCGAAGCGGGGCAGAGCCTTTCCCTTGGGCCGCGGCAACCACGGAGGTACCACTATTCAGAGCACAAGACGAGGGCAGTGCCGGACACTGGGCCCCCTGGCTGAGGACACCCGGGCCCCACGTCACATTCAGCGCGAGGCCCTAAGCACCTCTGGGGGAGGAGTAACCGGCCCGGCAGGGGCTCGCCCACCTACCTGCCCAGAGCTCGGAGGCGACGTGCGGGGCCATCGGAGCAGCCATCACCAGCAGGGCGCCCAGCGCGTCCTCGAACTCGGGGCTGTGGAGGACCACCCCCGGCGAGGCTTGCTGAGGGAGGAAAGCACAGCGTGAGGACGGGAGCCCACGGAGGAGCGTGGGCAGGCTCAGCCGCGGTCGGAAGAAACCCTCTGGACCGGCTGCTTCTGCTCCGGACAGAGGACTGACCCCCGAATGACAGTACTAACAGCCTGAGCAGCGGCAAGTGCATCCCCGTTAACTGAGCATTTATTTGCTAGGTCCTCAGCCTGACCGACACTAACTCATCCGGTGCCCCGGGCTGCCCCCGAGGGCGGCATTGTTACCGGAGGGACAGAGGAGGCGGCGCTAAGGATGACAGACAGGGCAATCTGCGCCCCCGGGTGCAGGGTCGCCCAAGTGCAGAGTCCAGGTTAGACCCTGGGGTGGTCTTCCTTCAGAGCGAAACTCTGAACCCCTGGGCTGGGCCTCCTGGGTGCAGAGAGACAGGCTCTGCAGCGGGAGACCCCCAGGGCGGGGGTCCTCCGGCCCCCATTCTCTTCCTGTAAACACACGTCCTGCCCGAGGTGTGGCTCACCAGCGCCGTCGTCCCCATTTGATTTGAGACGTATCTACTGGACACCGGGCTTTAGGGATCCAGTGTCCGGAATATTTGTATTATGTTTGACGGGGTCAACGTCTCTGCCCTCCAGGAGCTTACGGTCACTAGGGGAACCAACACAGGAAACTAGGGTGTCACAGGGCTCGATGGGTGGGGAGGAGGGGTGGCCAGCACACCTGCGCGTGAGCTGGGGCGTGTGGTCTACCAGTGGCCTGGACGGGACACGGGCTGTCCCCAGGCGGCCGTGGGGAGCAGGCTTCCCCGCGCCCTGAGCCAGTCACGGTGAAAACCAGCCCCACGCAGGTGGGCTGCTGAGTACGCGCTCCTCGCGCCCTGCAACCAGAACAGGTTTGTTTCATTTTACATGCTTGTCACAGTTCAAAGTCAGGGCCCACGTGATGCACTTTGGGGGACTAGAGAGGCCACAAATATTACACATGGTCTTTTTAGTAAAGCACTGGTATATGAGTGAAATAACAGGAAAGTATCTATTGGTCTCTGCCCCTGGTTCCGGGCACGGAGCTCCCAAACCCCTCGGAATTTCCTGGGCAACAGGAGGGTCTTTTGTTCTGATTTGGAGACTCCAGGCGGGCTCCTGAATCGCGCCTGGGTGGGGGTTGGCCACCAGAAAGACCAAGCTGTGACAGAAGTGTGGGACCTTCGGCCCTGCCCCCCCTTCTCTGGAGAGGAGAGGGGGCCTGGACCCGCAGTCAGTAATCGACCGGGCTCCTGTGACACCCCCACAGCACAGGTCAGAGCGTCTGGGAGAGGGCTGCGCCCAGGGGCAACGCAGGTTGGGTTTTCCCGTCCCAGCGTGAGCGCCGACAACCTGTCTGAGCGCGCTGAGTGCACCTCCGTGGGGCGAGGGCGCCCAGAGCGTCTGTGAGAAGGACCGTGGGCAGGACAAGGAGTGGACACTTCATTTTCTAACTTAATTTTTCTACACTATTTGCTCCCTTTTCCCGATTAGAAAAACAGCATGCACTCGGATCAGGAAATTGGGGGTATACAAAACGGCTGACAATTGTACCACCCAGGGGGAAAAAAAAATACGGTGTATTTAATGCCAGTCTCCAAAAACGCACACCTGTGCGAACACCCACACTCATGCACACAGCGCTTCGCGACTGGGTTCTGCCGGAGGGACACTTCGGTGCCCCGTGTGTGCAGTCTGCGCCACGACGCTGGTGTGGCGGCACGTCTCCCCTCACCGACGTGACATGAGTCCTTCCACCACCTGCCCCCGGAGGACACGTGGGTTCCTAGTCTCTGTGACTATAAATCACCTGCCGGAGGACACCCGGGGTCACAGGTTTATTCACGGCCCAGGGCCACCAGCCTCACAGTCGGGAGCCTCCCGGCTGGCCGCCTGGACCACAGCCTCCCGGCTGTGCCACGGCATCGGGAGTGGTTCTGTCACAAGGTCTGTGCACGTCTGACCGATGCAAAAACAGCAGCTCTTCTTAGTTCGCCTTTCCAGATAATTAGCAGGGCAGATTTGGGGGAGAGAAGGGGGAGCCAGAAGTGTATTTCGCTATTTCTCTCTCATCTTTAGTGAATTATTATCTTTCTACATCCTCTGACCATTTTTAGGTATTTTCATATTACTATGTAAGAGCTCCTGATATACTAAGGATATTAACTCTTTGTTGGGTGCATTTATTACAAATGTCTTCCCAGATTTTATCTGTCTTTTAACATGGCGTGCTTTAATGTGCTAAAGATGGCAAGCTCTGTGCCGTCCAAGCTGTCAGTTTCTCCCACTGCTCTTAGAAGCCTGGGGAGGTTGTGACTACAGAAAGCATCTGTTAACAGTTTTTAATGCACATTTTTTTTTTTTTTGCTTGTCCGAAGAGCCACCCGCTTGCCGAAGTCCTTCACGTGGCAGGAGAAGCTGCGGAGGCCGGCTTCTGCCCGCAGCAGGGACAGGCCGGGCTGGCCCAGGTGCAGCACAGGCCAGGCGCTGACGTTAACGCGGCGTGAACTCGGGCGGTGGGAGCATGAAGGACAGAGCGTGGGGCTGGGAGACACGGGGCCTGTCTGCTCCTGGAGCTGACCCGCCAGCCAGGCGTGTCGTCCGGCCTCCCTGGGCCTCTGTGTCTCCTCCCCGAGACACGGGGGAGGGTGGGGCGGAGTTTCAACAAGACGATCTTTAAGAATCTTCTAGCTATAAAACTCTGTTGTGACTAGGCGAGAAAAATGCTCCTTTAAGATAATAGAGCCCTGGCTGGTGTGGCTCAGTGAATTGAGCTCAGGCTGCGAACCAAAGGGTCGCCAGTTCTATTCCCAGTCAGGGCATGTGCCTGGGTCAAGGGCCAGGTCCCCTGTGGGGGCCACGTGAGAGGCAACCACACACTGATATTTTGTTCTCTCTCTCCCTCCCTTCCCCTCTCTAAAAATAAATACATAAAATAAAATATCTAAAGAAAAAAGGTAACAGAGACAGACAGAGAAGCTGACACCATGGTACTGCTGTCCGTCCCCCGGCCTGAGACCCTGCAGGCCACCTCGCCCGGCGGCAGAAGCCCCCTCTCCCCTCTGCTGCCAGCGAGTGAGGACGGACGGGCCACTCACCAGGAGGGCACTGCTGAGCCCCATCAGCTGGGAGATCGCCGAGTTCAGGGAGAAGTCCTCTGTGAAGTGGGCGGTCACCTGTGGGCAAAGGGTGAATTATTATGAAAACTCCTTTAAAAAAACCCACGGAATTATCCAAAACTGTGAAATTAAATGGATGTCATCACAGTATTTACCAACGTATTTCACTGTCTCAAATAATCACTACGTCTCATCAGCACGAAGAGTTAAAGTCACATCAGTGCTGTTTCCGTGACTCAGGAGTGCCCCCTCCCCCCACCCAGGGCTGGGGCCAGGGCCAGGATGGGGCTGGGACGGGGCTGGGGGTCGCTCATGGTCTGCCCTGAGGACCCCACTGACGGGGGCAGGGCCCCCATGAGCGGACACCCGCACAGGAGCAAACAAACAGGAGACAGGGTGAAGGAGGTCACGTCTCCTCGGTTACGAGGCTGCAGTTCGCCAGGCGGACGGCTGGTGTGAGGGACAAGCCTCACGTTTCCCAGCCTGACGTCCACACGAGACGGCCGACGTGCCCTGCCAGCCTGTTCCCGTCCGCGTGCCCTTCCGTCGTGACCTCGGGCAGGGACATGGACACGTGACACATCTCTAAGATGCCAGGAGTCCCCGAGTTGCTGAGACAACCCAGCGCTGTCATCTGACAGCACACAAGAGCGGGCCAAACCCGGGGAGAAACTGTGTGCTGGGGAGGCGGTCGCTCGGTCGCCACTCGGACCGCGGGTCTCTGCCCAGTGCGCTCGCTCCGTTTCCCACGCCAGCGCGCCGAGGGCGGAAGTGTCACTGAAGGAGACTCTGCTGGACCCAGGGCCACCTGGGTCACACAGACCGGAGAGGACAAGCCCTGCCCCTTCCACGCCGTCCCTTATCAGAGTCCAGACAAGGGACCGGGGCCCACTCCGCCCATCTGAGTCGGCACATTTGGGGCAGAGAATGCAGCCGGAGGAGCATGTGGGGCATCTGGTGCCCATTAGAAACGGCTGCAGATGTCCTACATCTGCCCTCTTTCAGAGATGTGGGCGTTTTTCACAAAATTTTTAAAAAGACAAATGTCATCGTCTTATAGCAGACGCCTAGATTTAAAACAAATGGAAAGGGTTCTGTTTTCACTGAGGAATCTTTTGAAATGGTTTCGACAGTCACATACTCTTCTTTAAGAAGGTGACGTGAACATGTCCTTTTATTTGCAAAAATTAACCCCCGAGGGCGCTCACGGACACCGTGTAGCACAGGCCCTGAGCGGGCCAGTCCCCGCTGGGCCGGGCACCAGGGAACGTGAATCCTGCCTCTCGGTTCCGCGAGACGTGTAACGTCTCTGCCCCGCATCTCTGTCCCCCTCTGAAATAGGAGGGAGCCAGAGACGAGTCTCCCGACGCCCCGCTTGACTCTCCAGTTCTGTTTCTGTCGACGCAGGACACGCAGTGCGCCATCAGCGCGGTCCTGCCCTTGTCCCTCTGCCTGCACGTGTGCGGCGTGGAGGCCTGGCCAGCGGGCAGCTCCGGGAGGCGCAGGACCGGCAGAGGCGGGGCCTCAGGGACTCATCTCACGAGAGCGAGTCCCTCCGCGAGAACGGCTGCAAGCTGCTCCCGCAGCAAAGCGGTGGGCGGATTATTCAAGGACAGCGGGGCCACCGCACTGAGACCCACAGGGGCCCGCCCCGGGAGCGGGCGGGCCGCACCAACCCCGAGTGCCCCTCACAGAAGCCACCAGTGTCCCCCCGCAGGGTTTCTGACCTGAGAGATGACCGAGTTCTTGTACTCCCAGAGCTTCCGGGCCTCCGCTCTCTCCTCGCTGCTCAGCAGCTGCGGCCGGGGCGCCTCCCCCGAGGCCCTGGCCTCGATGAATCGCGTCACCAGGGACCACAGACGCTGCTGCCATCTCAGCACGCCGGGGAGCGCGTCGGCTGAGGTCGGGGTCGGGAAATGAGAGAGAGAGACACACACACGTGGAAATGACTGATCGGGTTACGCTGAAGCCCAGAACAGCGCGTTTGAAGTGGGGACACAGCTCACTGCGCCCCAAGTGGGCGTGTCCAAGGGCAGAAGGCGTGCCCTCCCTAGCTCCCCAGGTTTGGGACTCCGACCAGGGTGGGGTCCGTGGAACCTCAGAGCCCAGGTATCCTGCGCACTGGACCGCAGGGTTACATTAGGCGCTGCCACCCGAGGACTGTCCCTGCCACCAGGTGGGCCCAGGAGATTGGGCCAGAATGGGCACCCGTGTCACCTCCTTGATAAAGAAAGCTGGCTGGGATGGAAGCCCACGGTGTGCTTGGGGACAGACGCAGCTGACTCCTCGCACCTGGGCAGGTGACACGCAGAGGCAGGGGTGCGCAGACCACGCCGGGAGCTGCCCACGTCCCGGCCAGATGTGCGCGCATCGCCCATTCCAAACGCGTTCACCAAACCCGGGGGCTAATCTGGCGTGCGGAGAAGCTGAGCGACCTCATCCCGTGGCCCTGGGTCGCAGGGTTAGCCAACGCGGGCCAGTCCTGTCTCTTACTGTCTGGCTACTGGACTGGGCGCTCTTAAGCCTGACGCTCCCGGGACTTTCCGGAAGGCCTGTCAGACACAGCGTCCTGGAGGGGTCCTGCAGGGAGGGGAGGAGTGGGGCATAGACCAGGCCTATGGGTCTGCACTTTGTCAACCCCCGGACTCTAACGTGGCCGCCTCTCGGCCTGGCCCCTGTGGCTGCTGCTCTATCATGTAATATACATATTAACTATGTAAATATGCATATTAAATATGTAATTGTATATTAAGTATAATGCCCTAAAGTATATAATATGTATACAGAATAAGATGATAAATCCGAGATGACTTTGCTTCCTGCTGTTTCAGAACTAAACCCAGACTCTGGAGACCACTGTCCCCCAAGGGCCTCTGGAGGCCGCTGGGGTGCCGAGTGGTCACGGGCAGCATCAGGGCCAGGCCCCCGGCCGGGTGTTCTGGGTTGCTGAGGCCGGCTGACACTGTCCTAGAGAAAACCCTCCAGGGCTGACCAGGAGGGGGCTGGCCTCTGGGGACGGCGGTGGGCCTAGGGGCAGCAGGGAAGCCCTCTGGCTCCGAGGACACGTTCTCAAGGTGGGCGCTGGTGGAGGCGGCATCGGGACGCACGGGGGCTTGTGGGAGGTGGGCCCCTGGGTGCGCCGCAGGGGCCGGTTGGGCAGGTCAGGGGTGGGGACTGGGAAGCCGGGACGCAGTGAGCTCCCCGAGGGACCGGGAGGCTCCTTCATCGGGGACAGCGGGCTATGGTGAACGGCCCCGTCCTGGGCTCAGAAGGGGACACCCTCCTGCTGGCTGCACAGAACCGTCTTTCAAACCCTCGACCACCGCCTTCGGCAAAGGCCTCCGCTTCCCAGAACTGCCCGAGGTGGACCACGGAGGGGGCGGGGCAGGAGGCGGGTGGGGGCGGGCAACTCACTCTTCACGTCCCACAGGATGTCCTTCTCCGGGGGCGCGGCGAACAGGAGGTAGAGGCGGACCGTGTCGAGGCCGTACTGCTCCACCACCTCCTCGGGGTCCACCCCGTTGTGCTTGGACTTGCTCATCTTCTCCCACGTCACCTCCAGCTCCTCCCGCGTCCCTGCGCGGACGGGCACGGGGCCTGGACACGAAAACGGCACCTCGGTGGGCATGTGCGAGCCTGAACCGGCTCTGCGGAAAGGCATTCAGGGAGGAGCGGTGGGGGAGCCGTCCCGGGCGCCCACCTGGAGAACTCCGCTAATTCACGCCCGTAACACGTCCCTCTCTCTCCCCCTCATCCCGTTGTAAGAAAGGTTTTCATATAAAGGAGGCCCAGCGCCCACCCCACATCTGCCTGTCGTGACTGTACAGCAGGTATAATGGCCCCTGACAGTTCTTCCCCAACCACAAACAAAGACGGAGGAGCAACTTCCCCCTGTATAGCAGCAAGTCAGTTACATACACAAATGAAATGTGAGAAAGGACAGGAAGGACTCATACACGTGGCTGTCTTCTCTGTGGGGTCGGGGTCTCCTATGAAAGCTGGCAGCTGGGCAGCGAGGGCCTCAGAGCAGCCAAGCCCCCTGCGAGGCCCCCTCACCTCCAGGCCTGTCCCAGTGTCCACATCCTAGTCACCAGCACACAGCTGCCCCCCGTCAGGGCCCACCCCCACCCACTGGGACACCCACTGGGAGCACAGAGACTGTGGCGTCCCTGTGTGGCGCCAGCCCACCACGCTCCGTTCTTGGAAGTGTCTCCTCCCCACCCCCACCCCGGGGTCCAGACGGTGCCGGGGAGGAGGCCGCCGACGGCCACGCTGGATGAGGTGACCCTGTCGCCCCAGCCCCAGTGGCTGAGACGAGGAAGGACATCTGACAAGGATCAGCCTCTTCCTCGGGAGCGGGAACTAAGAGACAGAAGCTCTGTTTTGAGGTTGTCGGGCACTGAGACCATTAAGGCCTCGAGAGAGGGGGCGAGACTGGGCAGGGCGGCTCCCCAGAGTCAGTTTGTAAACTGAAATCGGGGGAGAGCAGAGTCCACGCCTGGGAAACGGGGCAGAAGAGCGGAGAGGAGCAGGAAGAGGAACCGTGGGCTCGAGAACCCGGGAGAAGCGGGCTGGTGACCCCCTGACCGCGGTGAGGCCGGCTGCACCTCCTGCAGCTGCGTCTGGGTGATGCCCCCGTGTCCCTGCGCTCGGCCCGCCTTTGGGTGGCTGGCTGTCCACGCAGGGCAGCCACCAAACCCCCACGGGACCAAGGTGTCCTGGGGCCACGGCTCGCCTGTACGGCCTTGTTGTGCAAAGCAGGAGAAGGGCACCTTCTGGGCAGGGAATTCGAGACGTTAGAAGGAGGCGCCCTCTCTTGCCAGGCGGGGCCCTGAGGTGTGTGGCTCGCACACGGCCGGATGCCGGGCCCCGCCGGGCCCCTCAGCCGGGTCCCCACGCGCTGCAGCACACAGTGTGCCGTCATGCGTGCCCCCGGGCTTGGCTCCCGGCCCCTCTGGTCCGTGTGGGAGGAACTCGGCCAATGTCTGCTCCGCCAGCTTCTTTTTCTCCCACGGCGACCGCTCCTAACTGGACATACCGCCGCTTTAATTAGGGAGCTCGCCGACCGCCTCCCCTGAGCCTTCTCTCTAGTGTTCGGTGTGGGAGGCTGATGCCCATTTTGGGGGGTGTCAGGTGCACCCGATCTCATCCATTATGCTGTGGTTTTCTAAAAAATCCCGTGGCCAGAGTGCTCGGGGTTTCTCACAGCCGCCTCTATGTACCCCCCCACCCCCATTTCGGAACGTGTCGTTTCTTTTGTTTGTGTGCTGGGTGCCCATGCTGCACCCTCGTCACGACGGAGAGCGGAAATGCAGGGTGGGGGGAGGGGCCTGGGAGAGCGGGAGCAGAGGGAGGTCCAGGGGACCAGGGAGCGGCACCGCACCAGGGAAGTGCGGGATGGGGCAGCCCCAGGTGCTGGGGGAGCAGGAGACAGGTGCCCCCCCCCCCACCTCTGTGGGCTTTCAGATGCACCTGTAGATCATGTGGGAAGAAACACTGAAGGGACCCCAGTCTTGGAAGAGCATCTCTTGGGCCTGGGGGATCTGTCCCTGAGAGGGGCTGCCAAACACGGACCAGAAGACAGGAGGGGAGGCCCGGGCTGGCTCTATGTTCCAGACGGCCTGGCCAGGCCTGGCCTGCAGAGGGCGCCAGCCCAGAGCACGCTGAGGCCTAGAGACTCCTGGCTGCTCCAGCCAGCCAAGGCCTCCATCAACGGCTCTCAGGCCTGGTCCTGGTTCTTCGCACGCACCTGCATGGGGCTGAATGGGCCACTCTTACCTGTGAGGTCTACTTCTTCTCTCTGCAGGTATTGACCAGAGGGTAGGCGGAACGTCTGCCCCTTGATGAGGCCTTGGGCCAGCAGCTTATGAAAAGGCTCTCTGAGAACAGATAACAGGAGAAGAAAACTGGTGGGGCAGGAATTCCAAGCATCCAGAAAACAGCCATAAAAACCCTACCAGCTGCCGGGCAGCTGAAAGCAGGTTCTCTCGGAAGACAGGCGGGCCGAGCAATGCCACCTGCAAACCCACGGGAACAAACGGCTCCTTATAGCGGCACTGAGAGCACTGAGTCGGACCAGCAGGTACTGACTTCCTCCCACCGCGGCGAGGCGGCAGGAGCCTGAAGGTTCAGAAGGCCTGGGAGGAGTCTCAGCTCCGCTTCGCAGTGAATTCTGGGAGCTAAGGCGATTCCCTTCCTTGTTCTTAGCATCAGCTTGCTTATCTGCAAGTGGATAAGCTGGGATCCTTCTTCAGAAATGTTTAAATCATACAAATTATACATGATTGTAGCCTTTTTGTTCATCAAACATTACACCCCCCTTCTAGGCCTGCTCCCCTCAGAGGGGCCAGTTATTCCTAAGAGTTTGGTGAATATCCTGCAAAAGTCTGGAGACTTCTTTCAACCTTTTCCATACGAACCTGTATATACGTGAAGACGGTTGTAGAGATTTGGGGGGGATTTAAGTGAACGGGATCATAATGTATGCTACTTTGTGGCATTTCACTTAACGATATGAATGGATTTTTCCCCCCACAACAGTCCTATCTCATTTTCAAACACCTGTCTCGTGTTCTACAGTACAGACGTATTGTACTTTATTTACAGTGCCCGTTTTTAGGAAAGAGTTTTAGTTACACCCTTACTGGCTGACTTGCAAAGTTCAAACATTTTCTCTAACGAGGACAAGCCAAGGTCGACCCTCCTACGGAATCACTTCATTGCAGACCGTAAGTGCTTTATTCTGGAGAGTCCACCTGATTCTCAAAGGTGAGCAAGAGCTGCCCCAGACTCAAAGTGAGAAGTGTGGCGGCATCGGCCGCTAACACGGGTCCGTCTCACATTCATGAAGACACACGCGGGGGACCACGTGACGTTCTCCACGCACACCCCCAGCAGCCTGACGCCCCTTTCGGTGTGCAAACCCGGAGGGGCGTCGAGTTCACTTACGGAGGTTTGGAAACCACTAGCTTCCAGGGGGCCAGACAGCCCCCAGGCGCAGCTGTAGTGACGCAGGTGGGGGCGGCGCTATCCAATCACAGGCTCTCATTTGGCACAAGGCCGTCTGATGAGCCGTTACCAAGGCCTCTGGACCGGCTGCATGGACAGAGATGATTTCAAGGAAACTTTCTCGGGGATTTGGGGGTGGGGGTGTGGGGGCTGGTGGAGAGGAACAAAGATTGAGCAGGAAAGAGGTGACGGTCGAAGAGAAAAGGGGCTCCTGGCCTTCGTGTTTTAAGATCCCGTTGTGAGCACGCGATGCACGTACTAGCTGCTGCCTGAAGAGACTGCAGACCGCCCCGCCCTGCCCCCTGGTGCCGGTGCCGGAGCCGGGAGGAGGCGCTAGCTACTGCCTATACTCTAGGTTCCTGCGCCACTTTCAAAGGTTGTTCCACTCGGCCCTCACTGCGAGTCCATGGGTCTGGTCACTCTTAAGAGAAGTTTTTTTTAAAAGGTGTCTTTGGGATGGAAGGAGGGAGGGAATATTCTAGTTCCCAAAGATAAACCAAAATCAATCGTTTTTGGTCCTCAGGAAGGGTGGACAAAAGAAAGAGACGGGAACCCTGTGCTCTGTTCTTGTTTATCAAGCGGCACAACGCCGCCACCTCCCGGGAACGGACGGAATTGCAGCCTGCCAGCGTCAGAGCCCAGCTCAGGCCAGGCCGCCTAAGGCTATGCTCCTCAACTTTTAAATGAAGTTCAGCACACGCACGGAAAATTGTATCAACTCCAGAGATAAAACACGATGGATTTTCACAGCATGAGCACACTGGCGTGACCAGCACCCAGGTCAATGACCAGAATGTGACCAAACATTCCTGGAGGCCCCCAGCCCCCCTCCAGGGGCACCACCGTGAGTGCCGCCAGCCTGGTTGCTGACACCAGAACCACCTCTGACCCTCGGAGAGTGAGGCAGCCCAGGGGCGTGTCCACACTGGAGGCTGTCCCCAGAACAGGCAGGCGTCTGTCAGAGGGCACCTGTTTCTGAAACACAGCGACCCAGCTGCCAGCTGCCAGCCGAAGCCCGCTGGGCCCTCGTCTCCCGGGGCTGCAGCCCCTCCTGCAGGGCCGCCCGGTCAGTGTCACCCACAGCAGGGACGGCGGGACTGCCCAGGTGCCCCGGCCTCCCACCTCCAGGACATCACGGGTCCTGCCTGGCAGCTCCTCCTGGCTGATTCAGATGAAGCCTCGAATTCCTCCTAGTGCAGCCACTGTGTGAAATGTATCATTACAAAAAAAATTTCAACAGGAGTTCACTGAGTGCCTACTCTGTGTCTGGGCAGAGCCAGGCTGGGGGATGTCTGGTGGGCAGGGCGCCCTCTGCCCTCGGGGAACCGGCCCGTCGGCTCTCACTGGACCAGACCGGCGCGCCCCAGCACCCTCAGAGCCGAGAGGGAGGAAAGGACAGTCCAGTCACGTCTGAAGATCACCTCCTTCCCAGTCAAGTCCCCATGCCCCAGCTTGGCCACCAGGGACTTTCCCTCCCTCCCTGTCACACTCTCCGCTCTTTCCACGTGTCGCCCGTACGTGCTTCCAGGTCCCCATTCACACTGTTCCCTGAAGTGCTCCCAACACGATGCCTTCCTGGTTCAACTCGGAGGCCACCTCCACCGGGAAGGCGGCTCGGACCCGCCTGCCCAGAACTGAGCTGCTCTTTCCGGTGTGGCCCCTGCGCGTGCATCTCTGCAGACACTAAGTGCCACCGTGCATGCAGGTGAGTGGCTTCCCTGGCTGTCCTCCTCCTGTGAGGGGGGAGTAAGAAGACGAATACCCTGGAAGACCCCTCCCAGGGCCGGGTTCACAGGGGATCCTCAGTAAACATTCATTGGCTTGAACTAAATCACGCTCATTCTCGTGAATAAATAAACACTCATTCCCCAGCGGTCCCCACCCCCACTCTTCAGGGCCCCAGGGGGTGCCCCCCAGGGCTGTGCAGATCTGGTTCTCATTTTCTTGGCTGAAGCCAGCCACATCCCACCCGCCCCCGCCACCACCACCATGTACAGTTTAGCTCTAAACCAGGAGCCACACGTGTTTATTTATTCAACACACATCTGAACAACCGGGTGCAGAGCAGTCTGCTATTAATCACAGAGCTCACGTAAAATGGGCGGCCCACGGTGTGTTCATAAATAATCATCAACACCTCAAAGAGGCACCAAGTGTGATTCAGAGGACGTGGAGCACGGGAGTGAGGGTCAAGGGGACGTCGAGGGCCCTGCTGGACTCGGAACCCAATGCTACTGCAGCGGAGATCACACCACACTGCCAAGTTCATTACCAAGACACACGACTGGTGTAACCTATTTCCCATCTGATTATTCATTCATTCATTAAACAAATGATACCTGAGAAACTCATAAAAGCAACTGGGCTATTCATTCATCCCAGTGACTGTGTATAGCAGGGGGCTTTAGAACAAAGTGGAAACCTGCAAGTGTAAACCAGCGACATGCCCCTTCTGACTTGGGGGCCATCCAGAGTGGGGGCGTCATCTGCCCTGAGGATGGTCCTAGACGGTGTCATTTTGTGAAGAGACACCTGTGCTTTCTCCTGGCTCCTGTAATGCCAGCGCCGGCGGCGGGTCACGCCACCTGCACTGCAGCACGGCTACAGGCAGGCAGAGTGATGGATCTTCAGAGTTCCCTTGATCGTTTGGACTGGACTAATTCAGAAATTCTAATTCATACCTGCTGGTCGTGGAGAGCCGCCTTTGTCCCACTGAAAAAGGAAAGAAGGGAGGGACAGATGGAGGGAGGGAGGGAGGGAGGGCGGGAAGGAGGGAGGGAAGGGAGGAAGAAACTGAGAGGGAGGGTGGGTGTTGGGGGTAGCTAATGGCATAAACAAGGAATTCTAGAACACAGACTGACAGGCTATTTTAAGCACCTGTACGGAAATCACTGCACACAAGGAACATGCTAACCAAGAGGCAGCTACAGGAATGTCAGGACTCATCAGAGGCCTAACCGGTCACTGGGGACAACACGGACCCACTCGTGAAGCCCCGAGAGCCTGCTGCCCACTCTCCGACCTGGCCAGGCAGCTCCTGGGAAGATGTGGAGAAGACGAAGCAGGAGGCCTTGGGTCTCTGAGAACAGTCGCTAGCTTGGACTCTGCCGACCAAGTGCGCCTCCTCCTCTTCCTCGGCCTGTGTCTAGGGCCATCATATTTACATCATTAGCCAGTCTCCAAGTATTAAGCAGCGGCTCATTCTTAAAATACCTCTGTTCCTATTCCCTGGCAGCCAGCCCACAGCACAGGAGAGACCTTATTAGTACAGTGAGGCCCAAGCAAAGCCTCTCCTCTATTCCCCTCCTGTCCCTTCTCCCAGGGGCTCTGTTTCCGGCGGGATCAGAGGACCAGGGCCTGCAGGGCCCCCCAGGGTCAGCGGGCGGCTGTGAACAGAGCTGCAGCTGCTCTGACGCTGCTGCTCTTCGCTGACTGCAGGCTGCTGGGAGAATGTCAGTGCAGGGGATTCCGTGTCTCCCTGACTCGTATTAAAGAGCGACAGCAAAACCCAACAGGATCCCCGTGTTTACAGCGTTTCTCACAAAGGGGGCGAAAAGGCTTCTGCCTCTCAAGTCGGTGGACACGAGCCATGACACTGCCCCGACGGCCACGTGCCCCTCTGCAGGGGGCATCCCATCCCAGGCCCGACGGCCTAGTGCGGAGTGGCGACCGGCCAAGGCTGACACCTATGACATCCACGAATCAAACTGGGAGGCCCGGCGCCTTTCCCTGCTGCAAAACACGGGGTCTGGCAGACGCGAGGCCACTGAGTGTGGTGGGCAGGGTTCTCGAACGTCTCACACGGCACAGACAGCAATCTGAACATTTCACCCAAAATGTCATGCGGTGTGTTTGAGTGTGACATTGTTATGTTACAGAATCACATACTTACAATTTTGTAATAAAAGACTTTGTAATGAACAAGGCTGTTATTTGTGCCAGACCGTGTAAATCCTGTAAAGGACTGGGGTTTTTTTTTTTCTGTTATGAAGTTATATAACCATTGAAAAAAATCTAGAAATTATCAAAAGTACATTCAAAACGAATAAAATCACCAATGAGTTCAATAAGTTCACCATCTGGAGAAAACTCGCACTAACATGCTCGCATAATTCCTTCTCAAGTTCTCTCTTGCACGGCGCGTGTGCACGTAAAGATGGGGAGAGACAGATCGCATCCACAATTCTATGTCTTGCCTTTTGCACTTCTCATTGCTTCAGATGCCTTGCTTGCTCCCTGCCATGACACATTCTTTGAGATACAATTTTAAAGAGTTGTACAAGAGTCCCCCACATGGGTGGGCTATCCTTGGCTACCCTTTCTCAGCATTTTGGGGCATTGAGGTCACATCCAAAATTTTCAGCTTTTGAGACGATACTCGAACACTCTGCTGCGTAAGTTTGCATTTCTGATCATTTCCTTGGGACAGAGTTCCCCACGTGTAACCAGTGTGTCCGAAGTGTGCATGGGTGTGGGGGGCTCCCACTCTCCCTGCCCGCCTGCAGCGCCTTCCCGCTGGAGCGAGCGGCTCCCGCCCCAGCCCCTGTACTCTACAGAAACCAGCATCGCCCTGCTGTGGAGTTTGTATTTCTCTGACTGCCAGTGAGGGAAACATTTTACTGTGTGTTTTTCGATCACCTGTATGTCTTGTTTTGCAAATTTCCTGTTGCCATTCATTCTGGCGTAATCATTAACCTGGTGTCTCAGATACCCAAGTAGGGCGCCGGCTGTCCTGTGTGCGGCCACACCCAACCCAGAGGCCAGCTCAGCGTGGGAGGGTAAAGAGACCTTCTGGACGTTCAAGTGCAAACCCCAACGTGCAAACGTGCAGGTGGTAAAGGAAAGGGCCAGGATGCTTTTGGAAAACAAAGGATTATTTGATCCACTTAAACCTTTGTTGTTTATGTTCGGTACTTGGGGAAATTCAAGCAGAACTAGAGGGAAAAGGGGGCCCAGCTGGAGGTGACTGAAATCCTCACTCCTGAGGCCACTGAGAACCCAAGGGGTCAGGTTTCTTGTGCGGATGCTAACGAGTGGTCCCCCTGAGCACGGGAACCAGGCCTCGGGGCTCCCGCCTAGAACTGCTGCTGGACACAGAGGCCAAGGGGCTGAGAAACGAGCGAGAAGGGACCAGCTGTCGCCTGAGGCCCCCTCCCCGGAAACGACGGTGCTACCCTGAAGGAACGCAGAAGTAAGCATGACATTCTGATTTATACGCATTTCAAAAAAAAAAAAAGCTAATGCGCAAAGAGAAAGCCGCATGTGGCTGACAGGCTCCGTTCTTCCTCCTAGGGCAGCTTGGTCAGAACCTGACCCAAGCAGTCTGCATCACTCATCACAGGAAGCGGGTGATCCTCGTTGCAGTGTGGCCCACGGGCTCGGCAAACGTCGCTGAGGAAGGCCTGGTGCCCAGAGACCGTCTCCAGGGGCCCGCCGCCCTGTGTGTTTGGCAGGAGCGGTCCGACAGCCACGTGCAAAGGGGCCTTTCTGCTCCTTCTTCAAAAGGGCCGGCCTTCTGAGCGCTTGGAATGAATCTCTCTCTTTTATTCGGGGTGGGAGGGTAAGAAAAGAATCTTCTCTTTTAAAGAATTTTAAAAAACAACAACACACCCTGGCTGGCATAGCTCAGTGGATTGAGCGCAGGTTGCGAACCAAAGTGTCACAGGTTCGATTCCCAGTCAGGGCACATGCCAGGGTTGCAGGCCACGGCCCCCAGCAACCGTACATTGACGTTTCTCTCTCTCTCTCTCTCTTTTTCCCTCCCTTCCCTCTCTAAAAATAAATAAATAAATAAATAAATAAATAAGTAAATAAATAAATCTAAAAAAACCCCACAACAACAAATACTGCATAGACAGATTTCAATTTATACCACACGGCCATCCCTTAAAGGTGATGGTAAAACACATTAGAACTTCATCTGAACAGAACAAAGTCATACCCCAAACCGTATTTTCAGATGATATTGGAATGCTGCAACCCTTGTTTTTCTCCTCAAATATATGTTTAAACCACTGCAAAGAAGTCATAAAAGCAGCCAGACCCTGTCCTATACCTGAAAAGAGCCACTGAATGAATTCTTGATTCATTTGTCACTTCTACCAAGAGCTGTTCACCACCTGGAGCAATGCGCCCCCTGGTGGAGGAGCTGGAAACCACTCTGGGTCTTTGTGTCTAGACCCATGAGAGCAAGAAATGCTTCTGATGTCGTACTTGGTCTTTGCACTTAACCTCTACCTGATTCTTCCCATCCCGAACAGAACCTTGCCTTTCAAGGACATAAACTTTTGTGGGTTTATATCAAGGGGTTAAACTCCATTTACTTAACACTCATGGAGCTGTACGACACCCAGCAGACTGTGACAGGCGCAGGAGGCGATTTCCAGGCCGTCGGGATCTAGGGAGGGGAGGACGTTCCCACGGAGGGAGGGGTGGGAAGCCCGAGGCAGGACCACAGATTCAGGAGCCCCGGGTAGGACAGTTTAACTAATCTATCAGCGAGGATTAGCGCCGCTAATGCGTTTAGTGTCCTGACTCGGATCAGTTTATTTTTGCACACACGAAGCTCTCTGGGGCTAATGAGAAGAAAATGATTTTAAGTATTTAATTTATATGCTGAATTACTTTTCTGTAAGTAGATTTTTCAATCCGTGCGTGCAGACAGAGTGGGGGAGCGGGTCTGAGCTCTCGACGTGCTGCTTCTGAAGGAAACTAAGGTCCGTGCACGCCGGAGGTTTGCATGGACTCCCATCTATTTTTTATCGATCAAAAATTAAAAACACAGATCCTCTGACCCAGCATTTTGCAGCGTTAGGACTAGAACCTACAGGTACGATTCCAAACACCTGCCAAGAATATAGGTAGAGAGTCGCTGGACTTTTTTATTTTCTGTAAAAGCAATTAAAAAAAATAGATGACTGCTTAGATAAATTATGGCATATCCACGTGATGGAATACTGTGAATAAACTCAAAAGAATAGAAGATTTTTATGTGCTGATGTGGAAAGATCACCAAGATATATTATTGCATCAAAAAAAGCAACAGACATAGGCAATATATGCAACATTTGAAAATGAATGTGTCGACAGAAACACGGAGACATGCCAAACATCTTTCTGGAAGAAATCTCAGGAGACTGTGAGCAGGTTGAGGAGGAGCGTGGAGAGTGGGGTGCAGGGAGGGAGATTTTAATGTTCCTTTCTGTGCAGCTAAAAGTCTTAATCTTATACGTGTACTTTTTAATGAAGATTGTATTTATTTATTTTTAGAGAGGGGAAGGGAGGGAGAAAGAGACGAAGGGAAACATCAATGTGTGGTTGCCTCTCACACGCCCCCTACTGGGGACCTGGCCTGCAACCCAGGCGTGTGCCCTGACTGGGAATCAAACTGAGGACCTTCTGGTTCGCAGGCCAGCACTCAGTGCACTGAGCCACAGCAGCCAGGGCACATGTATTACTGTTCTATTAGTTTAGTTTTTATCATTAGAGAGGGTTATCTAGGCAGGGAGATAATCAGATATTCTCTCCCTTTTCTCTGCAATTAAAAAATATCCTAAAGGATGTTGTATTAAAAAGAAAAAACGAAACACAACAGCAACTCAAAAAACATCCCAGGAATTATGCTCCTGGCAGTAACCGCAGACAAGGGAGCCTGGTTTACTACCCTGATGAAAATGGATGAAAAAAACAACAGACAAAATATAAACACACACACACATTTTAAATGTGTTACCAAGTTGGCAAATTCACAAATAAGTACTAATAGGTGCATCTTCACTAGAGAACATGAGAAATATTCTAAAGCATATGTTTCAGATAAAAGGGGGTATGACTTCAGATGTTAAGGTCAGAGACGCAGGGAGGAAGGGTGAGAGAAGTGAGCAGCGATCCCAAGTGCACTCCCACTGGATACTGTGGTGGACTCTGACCAGCTGAGACTGGAATTTGCACGGAAGAACAAAGGTCCAGCCCTCACTGAGATACTCCTAGAGGAAGAGAACGAAGCGGGAAGACTTCCCTCCCCGAATACTGAGACTTGTCGAGTTAACCTGAAGCCAGTAAACAACTAGCAGGGGAAAAGCAAACGGACCGATGTATGGATAAAGACCCTACACACAGGCCCTTGCGAACGTATGGAAACCTGATCTATGAGAGAGGGCACTACCGACCAGTGCGGCAATGGATGGTGCTGAGACGCGAAAAGCAATAAAAGATTAAAATTTACTGCATTACATTAAGAGTTTTTGTTCACCAGCAGATGTCATGAAAATACGACAAGCTAAGAGCTGGGAAAAGTACTTGCAATTACGCACTGCTGAGAAAGCAGTAGCATCCAGAACAACCAGAGGATCCCCGCGGGCAACAGAAGACAGGCCAGAAGCAGCAGGGACAGCGTGGCGGATGGGGTCTGACAGGGGAGCACACGCAGAGGTCCGTACACGCAGCGACAACACGCCCAACTTCCTCGAGCCGGCGGGGTTTCATCTCAACTCTACAACTCAGAGCGGGGCTCATCGTGCAACTGCCCCTCCGTCCAAACGTGAAGCCGCGGTAACGAGGAGGACTTAGAGCAGGAGGGGCCCTCGGCTCTGCTGGCTGGGTGGGGTTATGCCGCTGGTTCGGAGGGATCTGGTGTCCCTGGGTCAGGGCGAACCCTGCACACCCCACAGCTCTGCTGTTCCAGGGAACTGCTGGCGTGGGGGTCAGGGGGCAGGCAAGAATGTGCAGTTCGGTTCGTGACCACGCAAAGCTGTCCGGCGACCACAAACCGAGCCCTGCGCGAGAACCCCAGCCCCTGCGCGGCAGGAATGAAAGAAGTCCGCGCAGCAACGCGGATGAATCCCAAAAACGCTGCATGAGGACAGCAACCAAGATACATGAAATCGGGTTCTGTTTATGCAAAGTTCAAACACAGGAAAATGAAACAACACGTACTGTTGAAAAATACACACAGAGGTGATGCACTGAGAGAGAAAAGTGGCAGAGTAAAGCAAGATCAAGGAGAAGGGTTTGCTGGGGGAGGGGTGGTGGCGCAGGAGGAGGGACGACAGGACTGGGGGAGGGGCGCCTGGCGTTCCAGGGAACCTGTGATGCTCTGGGTCCTAAACCGAGAATGGGGTGCGTGGAATTTCGCTTCAGGCTTTAAGTCATATAACACATTAAATATACCTTTTATGTAGACAATGCACTTCACGGGGAAAAAGAGCACACAGGTCCTTCTGAACACAATGGAGGCCAGACCACAGACCGACAGGAAAGGGACTTATCGACGGATTTACAAGGCGATTCCCTAGCTTCCAATCCACTGTGTGTACCTTTCTCAGAGTGACAAATCGAGACAGCATTCAGTCGAGCTTAGAAATAAGCTTACAGTAAGGCACCAGAAGATAAACACGGCCTCACACGAGAAGCTACAAAAAGCTGGAGTGTCACATTGTAAGCCGCTCTTCCCTGCCTCTTAAGTAAAAAACCTCAATTACATAACCCGGTTAAACAGGGAAAGGCAGAAGGCAAGACTCAGTGCGAAGAGGTGACACCATCTGCCAGAACCAATTAGGCCACAGAAATGCACTTCCAGTGGCGGAGGCTGACCGTGACCTCTAAAGCATACCGGAAAAACAGAATTCTTCTGCCGCAGACACTGACCCGGCTTGGGAAGACGGACACCCACCGTCAGCTGCTGTTCGTGGTGCTGAACTCTCCCGCGACGCAGGCCCCCTGCTCACCTGTGTTTGACCATTTCTTGATCGTGGCAGAAATGACTCAAGAACCTCGCGTAGAACAAGTGCATGACGGCGTGCTCTTTCCCGCCGATGTACAGATCCACGGGCATCCAGTAGTCGGCCAGCGCGGCACTGAAGGGCCTGGGGGAAAGAGGAACGGTTGTTTTCTAAAGGCCTGCTCTGCCGCGACGGCGTGAGCGAGACGGGCGGACGGTGATGCGCATACGCCCTTGAATGAATCATGTCAGGGAAGACCAGGGGGTGCCTCTGTAAAATATAATACGAGAAAATCCTTATATAACAAAGGAGGAAAAAAAAACCCAGCTCAATGTTAATTTATAAAATTTATAAAACCTGTTTCAGAAGCTATTCCTGACATAGTTTAACGAATGCAATTTTTGTATAAAATGAGGATGAGAAGAAAACATACCAGTGGAAAAAAAAGCTATTTCTGTACAATGCATATCTAAATATCTAGATTTATTTTAATTTTTATTATGATAGAAAAATTGAGATTTCAAGTTCTCACCAATAGGGGGCAATGTATCATTTGTAATGGGAACTACCATGTAGATACTACATGTTCATTTTAAAACAGAAATGCAATCTTATTTTTAAAATGCAGACAGCCGGCAAGGGCTTGTGTATGGCTCCTGAATGCAGTGAGCAAATTTAGGGTCACTGTCGGAAAAGAGCCCCAAAACTCTCTCTCATGTAATGGGGATTTAGTCCACAGAGACCCCAAAAGTAAGGTGTGCTCATACTCCGTCCAGGCGCTCAGATGCTGGGAGCAGAGGAAACACCAGTTCCCTCTGTTTGCTGGCTGGGACCCTTGGAGGCGTGTGTCTGTGAGTGTGCAGAGGTGTGTGTGCACCTGTGAGCTGGGGCAAGGCTGGCTGGGGCCGGACCTCTCCGTTTCCCAGGGAGTGTCTCCCTGGAAGCCAGCCGATGGATCTGTGCTCCACGGTTTCACAAACACCCGAGAGTGCTCCCTGCCCCACCCCACCCCCCAAGCATGGACCTGGCAGCTCCAGCTCCAGCTGAAGCAAGAGCCTGTTGCTCAGCAGACGAGCCCGTCCAAGCAGCACGTGCTGGCATCTCCCTGCAGTCTGATCACCTCTCCTCCCTCCAGTCCCCCTGCCAGCATGCCAGTAAACGTAAAACCTTTCTTCTCCCTTTGTGAACAACGGTTCCCCAGAGAAATCCAACTGCTAACCCAGCTGCCAGAAAACAAAAGGAAGTCAGAGCTGGGCCACAGCCCCAAAACAGGTCTGGCACAAATGGGGGGCTGAGATGCCTCGATAAGGAAATATGTGATTCTACAATCAAAGGAGGAAAACAGCACATTTTTATACGTGGGCTGCAAGGTTTTGGAATAATTGTTCTCCCACAGGCAGGAGCAGGCTGGCAAGGCCTCTGAACACAGGAATATTTTTGCAGTTTTTCCTGTGCCCTGCAACAGTTCTGTTCTCATTCTCTCTCTCTGCCTATCTGCCTCCTGCCTCTCTCCTTTGTTTACCTGCTTTCTCAAGGAAACATGCGCACACCGCTGAAAACCAAAGGGCACCGAAAGGTGCACAGCTCAGAATGGTGGTCTCCGGCTCCTTCCCCCACCTACCCCTCCCCCAGCCCGCCCTTGGCCCTCAGGGTTCCTGCTGGCAATCACTAAAGATACGTGTAGACTCTCTGTTGATTATCAATTTTAGATGTTAACTGTAGACTGCATGAGAAGAGGTGACGTTTTATAGCTCTCAGAAACCCTCCCTGTATAGTTACATCATTAATTTCAGGTAAGTAAGTAACATTAGATCTTCAGAAATGCCCAAATGCGGGCCAATGCGGGGCCGGGGGTGTGGCTATAGCACCTCCTCCTTTTCCCCGAGTTTTATCTTTCTCGTCCTGGCGGCTTTCTTGGCCGTGAAGAACCGAACTCCATCATCTAACAACACACTCCCTTTACGAGATCTGCTTCAAGGGGCCCATGTCCCAGCAGCTCCATCAGGAAACCCATGCTGTCCCAGAGGGAGCGGAGCGGGGCGGCGCCACCTCTGCCTGACCTGGGCCTCCGGACCGGCCAGCTCTGCCCGGGGCTTCCTGTCGGCCTGGCGGAGACTTTCTCAGAGCTGCACGGTGGTGGTCTGCGGCTCTTCCTGGCCGGCCCCCGTCCTTCCCGCGCTCCTTCCCCGGTGTCGGACCGCATCATGGTGTGAGGTGCTCCCCGCCGACCCCTGCTCCCTCACCCTTCACTCTAACTGTGTGTGGGCACTTCCCCCATAAGCCTCCCGCACAGACGCACAGACGCACACCCGCGGAGCCGGGCAGGGCCCGCCCTCACTCCCTACCTGTGCGGGTTGTGAGGGTCTGTGTATCTGAAGTAGTACCAGGCAGAGTCCACAAAGGTATCCATCGTGTCTGTCTCTCTCTTGGCCGCTCCCTGGCACCTAAGAAATAAATGGAGCTCATCAATTGGTTTCTTTTAAATATTAATGCAGTTTTTCCACCAGCTCTTGAGAAAGCTATGGTAATTAGGAGGAATCTGAAATGTCATAAGAACAGTGCCGCGCCTGGAAAAGACCATGTGGAGAAAGCTCGCTCTTTTGTCTCATCTCCTACACGATGCTTTAAAGAAATCCACAAGACAAAAGTTTCAACCTTGAACAATTACAAGCCTTACTCTCCACTTCTCCGAATTTAACCTGGTAGAAAACCGAACAGCCTGAAATAAGACAAGTGTCTTCTTTGCGCGTTAACTTCTATTTCAGGCGCGTCAAGACTGCCTTCAGCCAGTGCTTACTTTATGACGCTTAAGAGGCAAATCAATTTATGAAGAAAAGTTGAAAATCAGATGTAGCCAGATGCTGCACTGAAACATGAACTTTTAAAAAACATCTCTGCTCCAGGGGACGGGGTGCAGAAACCCACTGGGGTGACCCTAGAAGACAAATCACCCTTGAAGCCGGAGGGCAGAGCACGCTGCGGCCGACTCCTCCCACCTCTCGGGAATCAACCGGGAGCGCCGCCTCCCCGCTCCATGACAAGTGGTGTCGAGGAGGTACCCTAAAATCAGCCCTGGGTGTGGGTGCACACGCCGCAGAAGTCGGCAACACTGCAAACCGGAAGCCCCCTCCAGAGGGCCATTCAGCATACACCTACCAACGTGCGCTGCCTACAGGCAGGCCCCTAACAGGAGGGCAAAGACAGACCTCCCGGTCAGGAAAGCCAACGGAGAGCCCAGGTGTGGGAGGGGCTGAGCAGAGCCGGCCATCCACACCCTAGGGAGCACCACGCAGGGCGGGGGCCGGGTTACGGTGCCACCGGGCCCGACTGCTGAACAGGCTGTGAAGTGTGTTCCTAGGGCGGTGGGCCTGGGGAGTGACAGAACCGGGCGCCCAAAGCCTCAACTTCTAGGGTCCTAAGAGAGGGTGCCCCCTGTCAAGCTGAGCCGAGGAGGGGGCTCAGCTCCCGGGAGGGCCCCTCCAGGCCTGGGCCAGCAGCGGATGGGCTGAGTGGCGGCGAGAAGCCACACGGCAGGACACAGCTCCGACTCCAGGCTCTCCCTTCGGACACATGGAGGCGGGACCAACCCCCCCCCCACCAGGTGCTGCCGTGGACAGTGAGTTCTCGGTGGTTCTCGGAGGACGAGGAGGGGCACGAGGAGCCCCAAGAAGCGGTGAATCTTCTGCTGACTTGGCGTGCAAGGGCTCCAGTCTGGTTTTCACTTTTCAGTAGAGGAAGGGCTGCGCTTCCATCTCGCACCTTCGAGGCGGTTCACACGGGCTTCACAACCACCACGAAGGAAAGAGCCGCCCCTCTCCTCCCACTCATCACGTGGACGTGGCTGAGCGGGTCCAGCAGCCCCAGGTGTGAGGGGCTGGGCCCTGGGACTCCCCGGAACCCCCTGCACTTCAGCCAGGGGGCTCTCCCCCGGAGAACAGTGGTGGTCCCCGGGGGTAGGAGCCTATCAGAGAGGCCCTCCAGGAAGTCCCGTTTCCGGCCCCAGCGCTGCCCTAACACACTGGTCTCATCCGTTTGGCCCTAAACGAACGCCAGGTCTCTCTATTCAGAGGGCATTCTGAGTGGTCCTGCTGGACTGACAGACAGACAAGCAGCGCGCTGTGCTGCTGACTCCAACGCTGGCCACTACGGAAGAGGTGATTCGCTGGGGGGGTGGGGAGGGTGGTCGGATGATGGTGACGGCAACCTGAGTATCACTACCGCCTCCAGCAGTGGCGACACCGACCCTGGGAGCAGGCACGGATCTCGCTTCACAGGCGTGACCTCATTAACCCCCAGGGCCCCCGGGGGTTCCAAGGTGGATCCCACTCAGGACCCCATTCTGCAGATGAGTGACTCAGGTTCAGAGGTCAAGAAATCCACCCAAGGTCTTGGAGCTCCAGGGTAGGAGACCCACACCTGTTGGGCCCTGGTGCCTGTGGTCCTCGCCATGGCGCTGCCTGCTGGGCCACACTGGCCCGGGGGCTCTCAGCCCCGGCTGCTCGGTGGAACCGCCCAGGGCGCCCTGACCAACACCAAGGCCGGGCCCTGCCCTCCGGGAACCCGCAGCCGGCGTAGGGAACCTTGCTCCCACGAGGAGGCCTGCCTGCCTGCCGGCTGGGAACGGGGCCTGAAGACCAGCATCCCAGCATCCCGGCAGGAGAGCCCTGTGTCACTGCTTATCAACAAAGAGGCGGTGTTATTTCCCTCCAGGGCCCATGTTTCTGTCCGAAAATGGCCCAGAGCTTCCTCTGTCCCTGCCTCCAAGCCGCAGCTCCACCCTCAAGACCGCCTGGGTGAGGGCCAGGGAGGGCTGCCGGCCAGGCGAGGTGGGAGGACGGGGTCTCACTGGGGTTCACTGAACGCAGGAGCCGCCGTGCAGGACTCAGTGGGCTCGTGGAGTATTCTGAGCAGCCCTTGTGGGGGTGGGAACCGTTTCAGAAAGCAGAGCCCAGAGAAGTCAAGGAGCTTTCCCAAGGCCGCCCAGCCGGACGGGCCCGGCCAGGACTGGCACCCAATGCTGTCTGGCTCCCCAGGCTGAGGGAGGGGGGCGCTGCCTAATCACCAACCGCAAACCCCACGCCGTACTGGCAGGGGAAGGAACTATTTCCAAGCACCCTCATCGGGATCTACACAGCAAAGAAAAATGGCTTTTCCACAGGAGGACGACGGCGAATACTGGAGCTTGGTCACTCTTTACGGAGTCAGCTGGCGAGGCATCGTGAAAACTACATTTGCAAAGTGGGATTATGTTTTTCTGTCAACTCTCTGGCCTGTCGCCCTGGCTGGTGTGGCTCATTGGCGGATCGAGTGCCGGCCTGTGAACCAAAGGGTTGCTGGTTCGATTCCCAGTCAGGGCACGTGCCTGGGTTGTGGGCCAGGTCCCCAGTTGCCAGGGGACGTGTGAGAGGCAACCACATGTTGATGGTCCTCCCCCTCTCTTTCTCCCTCCCTTCCCCCCTCTAAAAAAGTAAATAAATAAAATCTTAAAAAAAAAAGTAAATAAATAAAATCTTTAAAAAACCCCAACGGTCTAGCCCGTGGCAAATGTACCAAAGAACGAACCCCTGAGCACGCTCGCCGTGGCGGCTTCCACTCTGGCCCTTGTGATACAGTGCCCACCGTTACCGCGGCCACTGGGAGCGAAAACCCTACGGCAGAGAGGAGAAAACGCTTCCCCTCATCCCCACGAAGCTCTTGGGACGGCCCCGTGAAAGAGCGGACCGTCCGTCAGACAGCTGTGGTGACAGTGCGTGGCTCTCCCATCAGTGAGAGCAGTGTTTGTGGGAAAGACGCAGAGTGACCCGGCCGCTCCCCCAGCTTGGAAGGAGGGGGAAGAGGGCACCCAGCACAGTGGCTGGGCCCCCGACTCCCACCCCTTCTCTCAAAGGTCCCAAAAGACCGGCAGCGTTCTTTCCAGCCTGGCAGGAGCACCAGAACAAGGGTGCAGAGGTAGCTCCAGGGAGAAGGGGTCTGACACCCCAGCAGGGGGCTGGGCCGCAGACACGGCCGCAGCCGGGGACGCGGCGCCTCACCTGGGGCAGGGGCAGTTCACCCACTCCGAAGCCGTGGCCAGCGGGGAGCCTCCCCTGCCCGTGAAGGAGGTGATGCTGGGCAAGGTCACGGGCAAGTCCTCCAGGGGCACGGGCACGGGGCCGCAGGCCGGGCAGTGGACCATGGGGATCGGCGTGCCCCAGTACCGCTGCCTCGAGATCAGCCAGTCCTTCAGTCTGTCACTTGTCACGTCGCCGCCCACTCGCATCCTCCGGGCTTTCTGAGTCAGGGCGAGAAACGCTTCCCGCCGGTCCATCCCTGTGAACTGAGAGGGAGGGAGGTCCTGTCGCCCCCGCACAGGAGCAAACAACCTCCCCACCCCCGCCCGCACGCCACCCCCCAACCCCGGACTGCGGGGTCACGTGGTCCTGAGCACGGGCTCCCGTGAGCCCTGCCGGCCTTCGCCTCCCGAAGGTGATGCGGGAAATTACACTTTATGACTGTGCTGAATAACAATGGACATAATTTCTGACCCTGAAAGTGCCCCTTTTCCTTCTGATTTTAAAAGCAGTGAAAACCTGTTGGGGGACCCTGGGCAATGCTCCACAGGCCGTCCAGTGGGCAGGGTGGCCCTGGTTCTGGGGCGCCCCGAGCGCCGCCTGCCCCAGGGACCACCAACCCCAGCCTGTGGCTGCCAGTGAAGGACTGCACGGTGTGTAGTTTTCACGACTGCTCCTCTGCTGGGAGGGGGGAAACTTCCGGAGAAGAAAAACTCAGTATTGCCCCAAAGCTGGGAAGAGGTCAGGCAGAGGAAGGACCTTGGGGCCCCAGCTGGAAGGACCGGACCTCTCTCTGGTGCCTGACGCCTTCCATTGTACACCCGGCAGGGCAGAGCACCAACAGCAGGGAAGGGAGACTCTCTGCCCGCCCCGCCCACCCCTGCCCCCATGCTTTTCTGAGAAGGAACCTAACGACCAGGTTCGAGCTGGACAGCAGGCACAGGCACCAGCTCACAGAAGGTGGTCCACCCACGTGCTCTGGGCGGGGCCTGCCCTTGGCACTGGGCCCGCCCCCAAGGAGCTCATAGTCAGGAGGCGTAAGGAATCAGAAAGCTTCACTATGTTTATCAAAAGCAACTCCTTTCACCGAGGCCCTGCAGCGTCCCGGGAAGCACAGTCTTCCAGCGGGACCCACTTCCTCCCCGGGAGGGCATCTCCCGGGTCCCGCCCTCCCTCGGGCCTCTCCGTCCTGGCGCACGTGCTCGCAGGCTCTCCTGAAAGTCTCCCCTGCCCGCGCATCGTCACTGTCTGCACCTTGCAGAAGCGCAGGGATGAAAGAGAGTTCCTGGAACAGGCCCTTTCTCTCAAGCAGAGGCGTCCCAAAATAAAGCTCAGTTACTGTGATAACCGCACTGTTCTAGACCCGGGTTCTCCTGAGAGCTGAGACACTTCTAGATCTTGAAAGAGAACGCTACTTTGCGGTTGCAACTTCAGAAACAGGGCTGCGAGGCTGTCAGGCGCGGGGACGGGCTGTCATCTGCCCCAAAGGCCGACGTCTCATGAGACTCATGTCCAGGTCACGAATCTCGACGTAGGCGCTCAGGCTCAGGCCGTGGGCACCCACCTCAGCAGAGCCGCTCAGCCTCTCCGTGCCGTCTGGCGCCGTCTCGATGACGTTGGAGTAGGGCAGGCCCAGCCTCTGGGCCACAATGGCATCCTCTGGGCTGGTGCTGGGGATTCCTACCGAGAGGGGAAGAAGCACAAAACGCCTCCTTTGCAAAAATGCCCAGATCACAACAGAACCGCCAGCACTGGCCCTGAGCTTTAGTGTCTTCCAGGGGACGCCCTCTTCTCTGTCCAGGATGGAAGCTGTGAGAGCACGTCACGCCCCCGGGGACGGAGCAGCACAGACCTGGAGAGACCCACCTCCCCAGCACAACCGGTTACGCCCGTCTTGGTCTCGCTTACATTTTCTTCTTCTGCTTATTTCTTTTTCAAAATAGTTGCAATGCGAACCCATACGCTTTGGGGTGCTTTTTGTCACTGAAATAGGGAAGCACAGGTCTCGAGGGGCAGCCACTTCCTCGGCCTCCTCAGTGACACAGGACAGTCCCTTCCCCTTGGAAGCTGGCCGGCGCCTCCGGCGTGTCCCAGCACCCAGAAAAATCCACTCGGCCGGGAAGCCAGAGGCTGGCAACTGGGTGTCCTCAGACTGCGCTTTGCTCCTAGAGGCGGCAGTGCATTCTGAAGAGACATTTGTTCTCTGCCCACGCATGCCCTCCAGGAGATGGAGTTGAGCGCTAAGTAAATCACTCATCCCGAGACGGCCAGGGCCTGCTGGGCCGGCCTCGGTGGTTCGGAGAAACAGGTTTTTCGGTGCTTGGTTCTGCAGGGTGGGGCTCGAGCAGCAACCCTGGCCTTCACCAGCAGTGTCCCCCTGGCAGCTGTGGCAAACAAAAAGGTCTCTAAAGATGCCAAATGCCCCCAGTGGCCACCACGCCCCTGGGGGCGGGGGGGGGGGGGAACTCCTGCTGAAGGGTCAGTGGCCAGGACTGCTGGCGTCCTGGTGGGAGCTGCATGCCGTGTGGCGTCTGAGAGAGGCCGAGCTCAGGGGGACTATGGGAAACGCCCAGGCCGGACCCCCGGGAAAAAGCAGCTGGGAATGCCGGCCTTGGTGGGGGTGGGGGCTTCACGTTGGGAGACGGGCCCTGGGGCTCCTGGGCAAGATGGAAGCCCCGTGGCCGGTGCAGCAGGTGAGACCACTGACAGGACAGTGAAGGGAGCCCACACAGGCTCCCAGTGACCCCGAAAGATGCTGCAGGCCAAGGTCAAGCAGTAAACCGCGCCACACAGTGTTCGTGGTCGGGAAGGAAAAAGAAGAGTCGTTCACCACCCTCCGGAAGTGTGCAGCTCGGAGTAATGAGGGGTGACACCCACACGCGGGTTCATGACACAGCCTCGTCTGGCCACACAGAGGACGCTCTGGGCCACGGCGGCGGTCCCCTGGGCTTGGGACACTGTGCGGCGTTGGTGACGTGCGGGGGGGACGCCAAACCTGCCGCTCCCTCCCTCTCCTTTGATTTGTTCCTGTTCCTAGAGAGCCGCAGGCAGTAACTCAGAAAAACTGCGGGAAACCAAGACAACAGGAAAAATGATTTCCCGAGCACGCCTAAAACATCAATTTCTTTCCCCTTCACGATACTCAATTTGTGTCAGTAATGTGACGCAAAACACTGAAAGGAATTTGAGGGCAGAGGCCGCGGACGAGCTGCCCCTCAGCTGCCATCCTGGGTTCCCGCCCAGACCCCTGGGCGGGCGCCGACCCCGGGGTCGCTCACGGGTGCGTGTGGCTGCCGAGGACGCCCGGTTCACGGCCCTAAACGCGTCGTCGGTGTGCCGCTGTCCCACGGCCCTCTTCTCAAACAGCCTGCTCCCGTCCGCTTCCTCCAGGAAGCCTTCGCCAGAACCCTGGCCCGCGTCGGTGGCCGGTGCATGGGGCCCCCGTCTCGGGGGCTGCCAGGGTTCTGAGTCCTGAAATGGGGTTTTCCCTCCACCTGCACTGCTCCCCGAATCACAGGTGGGAGGGAGTCTCACCAGCCAGCTCTTCAGGTGAGACCCGCCGGCCAGACGTCTTTTGTTATTCTCCATAGCGACTGGCAAGGTGCCATACAGTTGGTGTTTTCAAGTGCAGTTTGTAAACAGGGGCGATTCAATGAAGGGGCACCCGTTCTTACAAAGGGGCGAACCGGACCACGGAGTCCGCAGTCGGCTCTCCCCACTGACGTCCCGGGCCAGTGTTCTGACTTTAAGCTTATACACATGTTATCCCGGTTGTGGTGCAGTAGCTACTCACCTATTTTTGAGTCCAGAGAGCCCTCGAAGTCAGCTTCGGCCACGACGACGACAGGGACCTCCTGCTGGGTGAGCATGTTCACAGCTGTCACGGGCGTGCGGCAGTCTGGAAATAAGAGCGAAGGCCTGTGGGTGGCAGTCGGCCGGGGCCGCCCGGATCTCGGAGGAGACGGGCGAGAATCATAAGCATCTGAACTCCCGCGTGTCGTGCTAACAGTGTGTGCTGTGAAGGCTTTAGTGGGTAATTCACACCAGTGGGAAATCAAAAGATTAAACAAACAAGCGACAATGTTCGTCCATGCTCCTAAACAAAGAAGTGAAAATGGCGTTTTTACTTTCCAGATGGTGGAGAGAAGACATTCCCACCACCCCCCTTTTCCTTTTGAAAGACACCCCAAGTAGACAATTGAATGAGCAACACAGAAATCTACCTACGGTAAAGCTGGGAGACACCCAGAATTCCAAACCACAACACGGGAAGGTGGACGTGGAGGAGAGTGTAGAAAATGACTGGGCAGCGATATTTCCAGACAAAGTCAAAATGGTTTCTTCCCGAGTACTGTTCCTTAGGAGACACTAGAGCGTGTGCCCCAGCAAAATGAAGGGGTAACTCAAGAAAGAGACAGACACGGGGTCCAGGAAACACAGGACCAACACAGGACAGAGGAAAACGTACGTCCACGCAAAAATCCGCACGAATGTTCACGGCAGCCTCATTCGTGACAGCTAGGGAGTGGGAACCACCGAAATAACCGTCGAGTGGCGGGTGGACACGCAAACTGCGGTCCACCCACGTGACGGAACACCATTCTCACGCCGCGAGGAAGGAGGCACTGGTCCGCGCTGCGACACGGGCAACCCTGAGAACATCACGCTCAGCGGGAGAGCCAGTCCCACACGGGCCAGGACCGCACGGTTCCGCTGGCCTGAAGTGCCCAGAACAGGCCGAGCTTATGCAGACAGAAAGTGGGTTATCGGCTGCCCCAGGCTGGGGGCAGTGGGAGGAAAGGGGGGGACCACTACGGGGTATGGGGTTTCTTTGGGGGCGGGATGATGAAAATGCTCTAAACCTGAGTGTGGTGGCGGTTGCACGACTCTGTGCGTGTCACTAAAACCATTGAATCATACACTTTCAGCGAGTGAATTCTGCAGTATGCGAATTATGCCTCCATAAAGTTGATACAAGAAACATATGAAAAAATGTAGAGTACTGCATTAAAGGGCTGGATTTCTTTTATCTTCCCCGTAAAAATTATGAGTTTTTAATTAGAAAAAATAATTGGTCTTTAAACTTAAATATTAGCAGATTGGTAATGATTGCATGGTAGCAAAATAAATGTTACACCAGGTCAAAATCTGCTTCTTGAACAGAGCGCTACTAAAACCTGAAGTTCCTGACTAAGCCTGGTTTCCCCACGTTTCTCATAAATCACGTGCAGGTGACGCGACGCTGGAGGCCAAGGAGATCAAGGAGTCCGCAGCCACCGAAGCGCCTCACACAACCAGCAGGTAACACCTGAGCACGCCCGCAGTCACAAAGGGAATATTCTGGGCGAAAGGGTGCCCTGAGCACGCAGGCCACCCGCTGCCAGGAAGGCAGGTCTCCCGTGCCTTCTCGAAAAGCGGCCACATGGCTTCCGTTCAGTGGCCAGCAGAGCAGTGAGTGCCCTGTGCCGTGGTCCCCGGGGACGCTCGGTGGAGACAGGGCTCTGTGGTCACGCAGCAAGACAGGCGCTGCTTGACTCCTGCTCCCAGGCAGTCAGGGTGCACATGAGCACAGCTCAGCTTCTGAGAAGCCCAGCAGCGAAGGAAGCCGGCCGGGGGTTTCGGTTTCTTCCAGGTTCGGGGAGCAGAGAAGCCCTCCGCTCCCTGGAACCTCCCTTTGCCAGGAGAAACAGTTGGTCTGAGAACAAACTATTTTCTGCTCCGCCCTGTGCTGACCCTGTGGAGGGAAGGGTCAGGCAATGGTGAACAATCCATTATTCAATGCTCTGCGGCTTCCAGAAGACAAGGCTCTCGCTCTCCGGCGTGTCAGCGACAACCCTTTAGAGAGACCTCATTTACTCGTTCCGCAAACAAAGTGCACTGCACAGACCACTGGTGACTCAGCGCCCGCGTGAGTGGGTCCAGAGCCCCGGGGTTTGACCATCTCAGCGAGTATTAGGAAGCAGGAAAAGACTCCAGGAAAAGCCAGGGCAGCTTCTGGAACCCTGGTGGTATTTCCCTCCTGATGCTTTCAATGGCTTCCAGTTCCTATCAGGTTCTTATCACATAACAGGATGCGGTCAGTGGTGGCCAGCTGAGAAGGGAGGCGAGGTCAAAGGGCGCAGAAAATGCAACGCCCAAAACTCTCCAGAGAGGGACCTCACTTCCTGCTGTCCTAGAAGAATCTGTGCCGAATTACGGGATGGTGGCAGAACCCGGCACATTTAGACAACGACGACAGCAACCCAAGCCAGAAGTCAGGGGGTTAGCTCTCTGTCCTTGCCGCCTTCTGAAGGGTTGGCACAGCGGCCCCCCACCCCTCCATTCTGACCCCCGCTGCCCCTCGGTCTCCACCATCCCCTAACTAATGGGGACACTGGCCCTTGTGCCCCACTCTGCCACTCAAGTGCCACCCTCCTCCTCCTCAGAGCCAGTCACGGCTGCCGGCTGCCCCGACTCCCCGGGGTCACGGCTCTAACTCTGGTCCCCCCTCAAAACCTGACGCTCCAGGACAAACCCAGCTGCCAGCCAGCTGGCGACGGTAACAGATGATGTTCGGGTTTCAGGCACAACCCCCGAGGCCACGGGAGGTACCAATCCATCTTCTTACGGCCACTCTAATTCACCTTCTGGGAAAATTACATTATACTCAGCGTGATCTGGCCTTCCATGATTAATGCCGTGTCAGATGTGAATTCATCTAGAGACTTTGAATAAACTGACATCCACAAAAAGAATGTGTCCACTCTGAAAATGAGCACTGTAACGTTTAGAGTCAAGTGCGATGTTCCAACTGGAATTATTTCAGACATTATTCAAAAGAGAGGAGAACGCGGCTAATGGGTCACTCGGGGCCGGCCCGAAGCGGTCAGGGCCGGGCAGATGCGCTGGCCCCCGCCAGTCAGGGAGACACTGCTCCTGGCGTGCTCCTGGTGTGTGCTGAGTCACTTCTCACACATGAAAGTGTCTTAAACATATATGGTGCTTTTCACGCCGGGAATGCCGTCTTTTATAACCCATTAGCTTGCTCACTCCCTGTTTGTGTTGCCTCGTTTTAATTTGTGCCCCCCCCCCCAAAAATCTATGGGCTAGATGTTTATACTTTTAGAAATTATTCAACCATCGTGCCGAGGACCATCAAAATACTCGGGACAGCAAAAACGGTGTTTTCCCTTGAAACTACACAGTGGAAGATCCTGAATTTTTTTTTTTTTTTAGTAGAAAATAAAACAGAGAGAGAGCTGCTTTGGGCCTTATAAGCACGCACGGAGATTTTAATTCAGGAGTCTTTTCTCAGTTTCGATCTACACCAGCGAAAGAGACGAACGAAACCCAGTCACGCGTGTCCTGCGCCGGACCGATGACCCCCGGGAAGGTCATCTACGTGTCCCCGAGGGCGCAGTGTGTCACGGGCTCTTAGGAAGTGGTGGCTGGTTTGAACCCCGGCTTTCACGCTGTAAGGACACCATCAGAAGTCGAAATGACCTTGTCTGTCCTTCCAACCCCATGTCAGGGACTGCTTTGTTCTGGTTATTTGAAGAACAGCAATTTAAAAAAACAAACAAAAAAAAACTTGATCTCACCACCCAAAACATTTTTGTGAGTTAAATAATTCAAAGAGGCCCTGATGATTCTCAGACTGTGCGTGCTGTGGCTGACACGCTGCAAAAAGGGAACAGGGGTGGGATGTTCAGAGAAATACACTTCTCCAGAGACCTCGTCCTAATCCAGAGGGGACCTCCTTCCGCCTGCCCAGGACCCCTTGCTCTGGGAAGAGCCTCTGAGTGCGCCTGGGGCAGCGACCCCTCCCCACTGGGGAGTCTTGGTGGCCCATCAGGAAAGCTACCTGGCCTGCCCGGTGAAAAGGCCAGGGACCCAGCGACAGCACTCGGACAACTTTCCCGGCAGCAGGAGTCTTGAACCAAGTGTCCCCAGCACTTGGGGGTAGGCGGGGCAGGGCGGGGAGTCCCCCATTCAGGGGCACCCCCGCTGCCCAAATCCCCCAGGGCTGCCGGCCCCTGTCTGTCCCTTCCAGACTGGCTCTTCAGGGCCTCGTCTAGTCAGCAAGCTGCCCAGGGCCTTCCGGTGGGTCCCCCCTCCCTCCGGGTCAGCCAGCGGTGGGTTCTGCGCCCGCGGCCACAGAGCCTGACGCGGCGGCCCTCCCGAGTCCTCACTGACCGGTCCCAGGGCACCTGCATCCGTGCGCTGAAGACCACCAGGGAGCGGGCTCCGTCCGTCTGCTCAGATGACTGTGTGAATTCGTTCAAATAATCAAGTGAAGCTGTTGAGAACGCTGCCTAATTCTCAGCGGCTCCCTTCCTGCCCCTGTCAGGTCAGCGCTATTTGATGGTGGAATTCTGCACGAAGCAGAAGATTCTATCCCTATTAGAAGAGAGCTTTAAATCTGGGCTCCATTGTATTTAAAGGCAAAGTGCTGAGCTTTCGGCCGGGAGCTCAAGCAGCACACGATCAAGTAATCAAAGTGCAACCGTGGGGGGTGGGGGGGTAATGTAACATTTTTCAAAGCTCTTTTGTAATCCTTATGCTTCACGGTAAAGAAACAGAAAGCCCGGCCGAGGCGCCACGGAAGGCCCGGTGCTCCCCACCCTGCCCCCAGGCACAGACTCACCTCTGCCAGCGACCAGCACCTCCCGGAAGGCCCCCTTCAGAGGGCTGTGCCCGTGCAGGAGTCTGTGGCTGGGAGTGACCGCAACGTGGGACGCGCCGTACACGGCCTCGGGGGTGGCCGTGTAGGCGGTCAGCTTTTCTCCTGTGGCTTGCCCGTCAACCTGGCGGGGGGAGAACACACAGTGTTTCACCTCCAGTTGTCCCTCTGAGCGGCTGTGCCCCCAGCTTGGTCCCCGTCTCCCTCCCCTCCTCGGTGGCCAACAGTGGGCCCGGCTTCTGGCCGCAGCCCCAGGGGTGTGGGGCCCGAGGTGGACTCTGGCAGGGGCAGAGGAGGACGGGAGAGAAGAGGGTTGCGACCCCCCCCCCCCCGCAGAGGCCCTGCCGAGCGCCCGCTGCCAGGCCCCGGACCACAGGGGGTCACGCCATGCTCAGAGGGAGGTCACCCCTTTCCCCGGCTCCTTTGTTCACGCATCAGAAATAACTGTTGATGTTACAGTCCTCGCCCTGGGAAAGGAGCTATGGTCTCCTGCAGGACTTGAGGTCTGGTAAAAACCGAGGCACCTGCCTTTCTCCCCGGAAACAGTCACTGGGGTCGACCCTATTGGGAGAGGAGAGAAAGGACAGCCTGGGCTTCACCACCGAGTGTTCCCGGGGCTGGTCAAATGCCTTGCAAGGAGGAGGCTCGTGGGGCGCCGACTGGAGGCCGATGATGGGACAGGGAGGACACCGAGCCCTTCCCTCCACACGCCCCTCCGGACGGCGTGAGTCCCAGTGGCGTGTGAGGCGCTCAGGTCCCGGAACCCAAAGTCCCCCCTGTGGCCTGCATCCCCATGCGGTGGCACCTACAGATCAGGCCTGGGGCCACAGAGGCACAGCCACCTGGCCCTGCACCTGCTGGGCTGCGCCCCCTCCCGAGAGATCTCATTTTCGGGGGTGGGGGGTTCGGGACGGAGACGGAGACCTTCCCGTACTGAACTGTCGGAAGGGGAGAGAAGGAAGGAGACATGCTACGTACGGCAGCCGAGGGGCTGCGGGACCCACCCCTCCACCAGCTGAGAAGTAGAGGCCTGCAACGTGGCACCAGACCCCGGCCGACACCCAGCACCCCGAGAAGGCGGCCCCGAGAGCCTGACCGAAAGGCAGGCTGCACATCTCACCCCCGTCTCGGAGAAGCGGTGAGAGGGAAGGAGAGCTCACTTCAGGGCCTGTTCTCAAGGCTTTTCCGGGTACACACTCCCTGAAGGGGGCCCCCGTGTGGGCAGCTGCATGAGCTGGGTCACCTGGCTGACGAGGTGGCAGAGGAGTCGTGAGCTCAGTGGCCAGCAGCAGGGGCTCAGCCGACACCAGGGATGGCTGTCGGCACGACAGAGCCGAGAAAGGTAGGTCAACCCTCTCCCTCGGCGGCCGCACCCTCTCCCGCTGTAACTGGGGCCACGGGGAGGGGAGGGTTCGGGGCCGAGTGAACAGGGAGCTCAGGTCTTGACTGGAGGGGGAGGGACGAGAAGGGAAGAAAGAACACCCAGGGGAGAAAGAGCAGCAGGACCACCTTCTGGCCGGCGCAGACAAAGCAGGAGGGCCCTCTGCGGGGACCTGCGGCCGTGCGCCTGTCCGGTCCCTGCATTCCAGGTGGCCTCGGCCCCCGGCTGCGGGACACGACCCCCTCTGAGGGTCGGAGAGCGCTGAGGACCCGCTGCTCTGGAAAATGGCCACACAGACATCCTGCCCGTAGCTTCGGGGAGTTCATGGACCCCCATGAGGCCATCTATAGCCGTGCAGTCATATACAGGAGCCAGAGCAACATGTGGCCACAGGCACTTGAAATTATGTGCCGTTAAGTGTGAGACAGAGCAGATTTTGAAGGCTCTGGACTAAAATAAGAGGGTTAACGCTCTCCTTCGTGATTTTTTTTTACTGAACACATCTTGAAACAGTATCATTTTGAATATAATGGGTTGAATGAAATATGTTATTAAAATCAATGCCACCTGTTTCTTTGGACTTCTCAAGTCGTAGCTACTGGACAATCTGAAACTCCGCAGGGGACTTGCCCCCGTCCCGCTGGACGGCGCTGCCGCAGAGCCCACGGTGCCGGGCGCGGCCGTGAGCGGCAGCACGGCGGAGGGGCCCTGCGAGCACTCACTGTGGGCAGGGCCCCTCACTGCTCGGTCACCTTTAGCTCGAAGTCCAGATGGCAGCCCACGCAGTCCCCGATCCAGTGGGCCTGCATGCCTTTGATGCCATACCACTCCGGAAGGTCCGCCAGCCCGTCCCGCATGGCCTGCAGGAACGAGAGAGAACCAAGCGGGAGATGCGTGGGGCTCGCTGAGGGAGGACACGGCGGGAGGCGCGGGGTTAGGCCTCTTCCATTCACCGCCGACCGGGGGGGGCAGCAAAGGCGAGAGGCACCTGGGCTCAGCGTGATTTGATTTCGGGAGATGGGTTTGACCGATTTCTCTATTCGGAGTGGGTCACAGTTTCCCGGAAGGAGGAAAAGGAGCAAGGAAAGACCACAATTCATGTCTTTGGTAAACCTGGTGAGTGCATCCTCTCCCACAGGCCGGGAACTAAACAAAAGAAGTTCAAGCTTATGAATGTCGAAACTCTACAATAAGCCATTCGTGGTTAAGGGTGCTCCACAGCTCAGCTGTGTCTATAAAACATATTACAGCTTTGCATTTGAAAAGCAAAAACTGATGGAAGGGAAACCACCACATTGATTTATATGAACACTTGCTATTAGAAATGCATATGTATTTTGTTGTTATTTGTCTACTTCTAATCCTAAATTAAATCCTAAACAAAACGGAGGCTTGTTTCAATACCTCACTCCCTGTGGCCTCAAGCACAGGCCAGCCCTCGTCATTTGACGAGGAGACACATTCCTCCAGCAGGCAGATTTAAAAGCAAATCATGTATTTGTAATGTGAAGAGTCCAATTTAAAACTCCTAATTGGATTAAGATGAATGCGGCGACATAACGATGCTGTCTTTGCCTGGCGCTCTGTAACTCATGAAGTGCTCTCGCCCTCGTCTCTCCCCCCGCCGTGCAGAGAGGCGGCTCACTGTCAGCCCCCGTCCCAGGCAAGGCTGCAGGAACCGACGCACCGCCTGCCTCCTGTCCCCGCGGCTGCAGGGACACTTGCGCGGTCGAGTGACAAACGGCACAGAGCACTTTCTGTGCCTGCCACCTGGCCCCCAACCTATTCTCATCAGGACCGTCTGAAGGCTTCAAGATCCGGAAATTCCTCTGGAGCCAGAAATTGTGGGTGACGAGCACCATCAAGCTGCCCAGCACTGAGTCCCCTCCACACCGGACCCCACGAGGACTAGGCACTCGGGGCCTGGGCACACACAAAGCAGGACACGCCACAGCCCCCCATGTGAAGTTCAAGTGCACTAGCCCCCCTTACCCACGGGGGTATGTTCCAAGATCGCCAGTGGGTACCTGAAACCATGATGGCATGGAGCCCTGTATCTGCTACGCTTTTCCCTACAGAGGTTAGTTTACAAATCAGGGGCAGCAAGAGACGAACAACAACCACTAGTAACAATATACCGCGATAAAAGTCGTGTGAACGTGGGCTCTCTGACCACTGAGACGGACGCCAAGGGACGGCGGGCGGGCGGGCAGCGCCTGCGGTGCTGGACAACGGGACGACTCACACCCAGGGCCAGACGGAGCGGGACCGAGCAAGGCTCCCTCATAAGACTCAGAACAGCAGGCCATCGAGAACTCACGAACTGCTTATTTCTGGAATCTTCCACTTAACGTTTTTCAACCACCTTCAACCACAAGTACAAACCGTGAAAAGTGAAACTGGATGGAGTTGCGGGCAGGGGGGACCTCTGGGACCCACGAATGACACCTATTGTTACTGGCCGGGTAACTCGTTGAAACTCAATGCTGAACGCCATCTGCACTGAAGAAAGAGAGGACCCGGGGGGTGCAGGCGAGGCGAGGGGAGAGGGAAGCCAGAGGGGAGGGGACACAGGAGCAGAGCGAAGAGCAGGAGAGACGGGAGAGAGCCAGGCGAGGGGACCACGGCGGGGGGCCAGAGGTCACGAGGGCTGAGCGGGTGAGGAGCTAAAGCCCCAAAGAAAGAAATGAAAGGAAGGAAGGAACAAGGAGGAGAACCGGACAACAGAAGCAAGGCAGGGCACAGAGGAACGGTGCGGGTGAGGGAATGAAGACCAAGGAAGGAGGCAAGTCTACCATGGGCGGTGTTCAAGCGGCCAGAGGGTCCGCCTGCAGGCGGGTGGGGGAACAGTAGCCGCGCTGAAAAGCACTGGGCACAGCGCAGCCTGGCCCAGCGCAGGGCGAGCCTCCCTGCCGCCGGGCCATCAACCTCAAGTGGCAGGCAGAGGGAAGAGGGAGCAGGCTACACGGACGCTAAAACAGGAACCAGACGCCTGTGCGCAAACCGGGGAAAGGACAGCGGAGGAGGTCAGGAGGTCAGGCTGCCCCTTTAACAGAACATCACGCCAAGGCTTAATGGAGGTCCCCCTCCTTTCCGCTGCCAGAGAACCCCAATAAGAGACATGAGGCGCCATCCCCAAGGCGGGCACCCAGCCACCCAGCTGGCGACAGTGCGTCAGTTTTAACACGCGCTAGTCCGGCGTAGCCTGCCTCCACCCACTCCACGACAACAGAACCATGTCCTACCAGCACGGCCTGCCCAGTCTCCCAGGGTCGGGTCAAGGGCGTCTGGAGTCGCTATTTTAAGGAGAACAAAGAACAGACCGACATGTGCTCATGTCACAGTGTCCCGGCTTCCTGTGACCGGGAGGAGGCTTTCCCCGGGAAACATTAAGTCCGTTATAGTCATAAATACCGTTGTCCAGAAGGGCCATTATGTCCCTCTACTTGTCTGAGTGGAAAGGGACGTCTGAGAAGGAGGCGGAGGGCCTGCCTCAGGCTCCTGTGTGTTATGCTTCCACTACAGAGCCCAGCTTTCGGTTTCTCAAAAACGCCCCGCCTGCCCCAGGGCTCCGGCGCACGCTGTGTTCCCGCCAGGGGGCGCCACTCCTGCGCCCTCTGGGGCGGCGGCGGCGGCGGAGTGAGACGCACCCAGGCCGCCCCGTCTACAGGGGGCGCCCTTCCTGCTCCCGGCACCTCTCCCGGTCTCCGGGGTCCAGCTCCGGTCTGCTGGCCCGTGTGCTGACAGTCCGCACCCCCGGGGGCCGGGACCGTGTTCCCCACTGTATACGCAGCACCTACAGTTCCTGGTCCACGACAGGCACGTGGAATATGTGAAAAAAAAAAAAAAAAATGAGCGAACGAGACACGGGCCTCCTCCCGAAGCAGCGTGGAAACCAGCCCTTCCCCCTCCCCACCCCTCCCGGTGATGAAGAGGAAGCCAGCCTCCGATCACCGGCCATCGCCATGGCCCTGGCTCCCGCAGACCTGTCCCGGCGGTCACGCTGCCGGTGGGGGCAGGCGGCCTCGTCCTCCCATCCGCCCGTCCTCCAGGGGCACAGGCAGCAGGAGCCTGGCCCTTCGGCGGGCCCCCTGCTGGCCTTGCGGCTTCACTGGCTCCCCTGCCCTCCCCTCTCAGGGGCCTGAGGGGCCTCAAGCCCTCGACTGCAGGTGTGCAGTATCACTTTAAGAGAAAGTTACAAAAGCCCCCTCCGCCACCCCCCAAAATAGATGATCTCAGGTTTATTGGGGGGTGTTTAAAAATTACTCACAGTGGTGGCTTTAAGGCAGTATAAGATCTTGATTCACACCAAAAATAAGTTAAATTGTATTCCATTACGTAAGTATCTATGTATTTAGTTGGACGTGAATTCTTCGTAAACTAACTGACCGCATGTACAAAGGGCACGTACTCACACTCAGCTAACTCGGATATTTACTTGACTGAAAAAAGCACGGTGCAATGTACAGATGGTGTATCATAAAACTATGCTTGAAACCTATGTCATTTCGTTCACCAACGTCTCCTCAATACATTTAATTAAAAAAAGGTTTTTTTAAGCCTGTTCTAACTCTTTCAGATAAACGGTTTCTCCGGGTCTTCCCTTCCAGACGGACAGAGACCGAACGGGAACATGCAGCGCCACACTCGCGTCTGACAGCTTGGGGACCAGGCGGGCGCCCTCTGGGGCACGCCCACGCCTTTCTCCTCCATTTCTTTCTCCCCTGTGTTTTTTTTTTTTTTAACTCCCTAAGCTCTAAGAGTCCCCACGAGACGTGCAGCCAGGGGAGCAGTGGACAGTGGCAGCTCGTCCCGGGCTCACCCCTGGAACCTGTCCCCCCAGCCCCCTTTTCCCTGAGCTAAAGCGGCCCCACCTGGGCTCTCCTGTTGCTGCTTCCATCCTAAGCCCGCCCTTGCTTCACGTCCCAGCTTTGATAAACGTACTCTCAAAATAAATAAATAAAAACATTCAAAACCATTAGACTCACGAAGCAGTTTCTGTTCCTGCCAGCACAGACCTGAGAAGGCGAGCGATCACTCCGGCATCCCCTCACCGATGAGGACACGGGTCCCCAGAGGGTCGGCCATCTGCGCAGGAGCACTTAGCCCTGCACTTAGAGAGAAGAAATCTAAACGTCGGTGTCACCTAGCAGCCCCAGAGGTTTCTAAATCCCAGAGCCCAGCCCAGTCCTGCACCAGCTCCAGGGAACTGTTCTGGGCAGAAGCTCCCTCTGTGGCCTGCTCAGGCAGAACGGCTGCGGGCTGGGGCTGGGGCTGGGGCTGGGGCTGTGGATGCCAGGCCTCTGAGCCCTCCCGGCAGCCTCCCGCTGGCCTGGGAAGTGCTGGGAACCGTCGCCTCAAGTCGCCTACTTCCCTTTAGCCTCTGCCCCCTCCCACTCCTGTCCACTCTCACCCACACAACTTGAGGGGGTGGGCACGGCTCCCCCTGAGCCCCCTGGATCACCCGGAGGAGGGCCGAGAGGTCAGGAGCAGATGGAAGGTGGACAACCGAGCTCAACCCTAGGCTAGGCAGAGGAAAGGCCCTGGAGAGGCAGGCTCCAAAGGGAAGGCGGTAGGTGAGATGTTATGTAAGAAAGGGCGGAATCTGAGGGTTAATTAGCTTTGTGCGACAGGGAGTCAAAACCAGATTAATTGGCTTTGTGGGGATGGCAGCGGCCTGCTGTTTCTAGAAGAAGAGACAGGGATTCCGGCAGGAAGCTCACTCAGAGGGTGCGTCCGAGGGCGGGTCCGAGAGTGCCAGCCGGGGCCCAGGACTGTGCAGGAGGGAGCTCTCTACCGCTCAGTAGTTAATCAAATGTTTCTACCAGGGGGGAGGCATAAGGCCACCCCCGGCCCAGAGGGACCGCAGGGGGACACGGTGGGGATGAAGGCAGTAACAGCTTTAAGGGGCTTTAAGAGGACACCCTGGCGGTAGATTAAGCTGAGCAAGGCCTCCCTGAAATCTGGCCCTGGCTCGAGTCCTCACAGCTGTGGAGCCCAGCAGCCCTGCAGACAAGCCAACAGCCTGCTGGTAAACCGATCTCACCCGCTCTGCTCTGCTCGGGGCTCAGAAACTCCGCCTCCTCAGCCAGCACCGCACTCGCTCGCACACACGTGCAGGCCCTGCCGCACACGCAGAAGGCAGCTCGGGACCCAGGGGCTTCCTTGGAGACAGGAGGCAGGGCGGGGCGCAGTCGCCCCTCTCCCTGACCAACCGCTCTGCAGAGCTTTCTGGGGGGGCAGGGGTGACTTGGTTGTGTTACAGGGAGGCCTTTCCCGGCACCACCCGAGAGCCAGCCTCTGTCCTGGGACCAAGCCGGGGTCTGAGACAGCGGGGGCGCAGGCCCGTTTCCAGGAGACAGACGGGTGCTGGCACCAGCTACTCCGGGCCTCAGGGCTGGAACAAGGCTGCCCAGGGTCCCGGTTCCGGAGCGCAGGGGACCCTCAGGGCCCGGGCACCGCTGTTTCTCCGTGGCTCCTGCCGCCCCAGCCTCCTCTCTGCCTCCCCGAAGAGCTGTCATGAACCTCACCTCCCTACCTCCCTTCCTCCGCCCTCTCTCCAGCCCCGCATTTTCCCTCTCTGCAGGCCCACGCAAGACCAAGGCACTCTCGTCAAGGCACCTCAACTTCACCTGCAAGGTCGCAGATGAAATCAGGGAGGAAGGCACAGGGGTGGGGTGGGGTGGGCGGAGGGCTGCAAAGAGGGGGTACTACTTCCCATCCCCCCCACCCCCACTTCACGGTTGCCCGTCTGCTGCTCGCCAGCAGATTTCTACTGGGAAACACGTGTGAGGCACGGGGCTGCCGCCCGTCCGGACGGACACAGAACGCTCCCTCGCGGACCCCGCGCTCCCTGTCTTCCACCTCGTCCTCCTCCTCGGTGATGCCGCCTGACCCCTGGGCGGACCTGGGCTCCTCCGGGTCACCTCCCACGCACTCCGCTGCAGTGCGACGGTGACCCACTGGGCTGTGAACGCTCACGAATGCCACCGTCTCCCACATTAGCCTCCGAGCTCCGTAGAAGCAGGGACCTCAGGTCTCCTCCTGTGTTCTCAGCATCTAGCCCAGGGGTCTGGCCAGGCACTCGGGGACACGGGGCACAGAGCGAGTGAACTCGGACGACCCGAGGACAGCACCACGACGGCCCGTGAACAGCTCCAGCGCCCGGATGTGAGTCCCAGTGCTGTCACCTCTTTCCAGTGTGTGCCTCAGGTTCCTCACCCGCAAAACGGGGAGAACAGGTGGGCCTGCCCTCCAAGGGCGAATGTGAGGGTCAAGCGAGGGAGAAGGCCTGAGTGCTGCTCAGACCCGGGCAAGCAGGAAGGACGCGGAAGCGACCACGGGCTTCCCCGGGGGATTCCTGGGAACGGGGCGACGATAACCACCAACGGGGGTTGGATGGAGCGCCCTCAGGGTGTAGTGACGTCCATCGTGACGCCGAGAGGGGCCCAGGAACAGCACCCCAGCCGCTGGGGTCCTGCGAGGACTCAGCCTCCAGGGGCCACCGGAGGCGGCCGCAGGCATCAAAACCGGGGTCTGTTACAGGAGTTCCAACGGGAGGCTGCCCCCGTCTGGCCTCCCCACTGCCTCCCTCCTGCTGCCAGGAGCCGGGCACTGGCTCCGTGGGACTTTTGCTCGCTGCTGCGTGCGAGTCCCCCACCCTCTCCTCCCCTCCCAGGGCTGCCCACGAGGCTCCGCCCACACTCCTCCGCCGAGACTAATTCATGCTCCTCAGCTATGGCTCTGCTAGCCTCCTTGTTCCCAGAGCACGTGGCTGAAAGCACTCGAATGCTGCACAGAGCAAACAAGCCTAGGAACGCTGGGGGGGAATCAAAGACATCACAGAATAGCCTTAATAAAGGGAATTTTATCTTCCAGGGCTCCCTGTAATTTTCACACCAGGCATCGTCTTTATGATTTGGAAGTGAAGTGAATGAAAGAGGGCTTCTCCACAGCCCTGCTCCCAAGGAGACCACCAGCTGAACCTCACAGATGCAAATACAAAGCTCTACAGACAAGCGTGGGAGGCACAGCTCACCGGCCATCCCAGCACCCATGCCCCTGCCCCTTCCCCAGGCCATCTTCTCGACTACAGAGGTTAAAAAGCCCGAGCCTGCTTCCCTGGTCTCCCTTGAAGCTGGGAATAGCTACATGACACAACACTGGACTTCTGCTGGGGGCTCTCACTTTCCAGATAAAAGACACAGTTGCCCTGCCCCTGCTGCTTTTTTATGTTGTGAATGGAACTGTGATGTCTGGAGCTGCAGCAATCACTTTGCAACCATGAGGCAGGAAGGACAGGAAGGACAGGCTGAGACAACCACTGAAACACCAACTCAAAGCCTTATCCCAGTCTCGTCCAGCAACTGGAACTTCTTGTGTGGGAAAAGTAACTTCTCATCTGTTTAACTTGGGTTTTCAGTTACTTGTAGCTGAAAGCATTAATAACTGATTCAATATCTCACCCTTGCATACGTATAGCCTGTAATTATAGATATTATAATCTTCTTCGAGGCTTCAGATCCACTTATCCAAGTGCCTACTGTTTGCACACCTCCACCCGAATGCCTCACGGCCACTGCACACGGAAGGGTGGGGACCACGTCTCCTCCAGGAGGCCCTCTCCCAGGAAGCTGCTCCGTCACCCACCTGGTGCCCAAGCCAGGGTCTCTCCGGCTGACACCGTCTCCTGCACACGCTCACCCAGTAGATCACCATGCGCTGCAGCAGGTTTCGCTGCGCATCTTTCTAACCTACCTGTTTCCCTGCATCGCTCCCCCAGAGTCTACGTTACACGTGCCTGAACCTCTGCGACAGACGCCACACGGGTCTCTTCCCCCGCCCCCCAGGATGAAGGGCAAAGTCCTCAAGAACTCAGAGGCTCTGCTGACCCCGCCCCCCAGTGCCCCAGCTCCTCCAGCCCTGCCGGGCATCTCTCCTTCTCCTCTCGGCTCTCAGTTTCCGCGACACTGACATCCGTTCAGCTTCCCAAACCTGTCACTCAGGTTTCTGCTTCAGGGCCACCACACACAACGGTTCCTCATATGGGGGAGGGGGGCTCCCCTCTAGCTTTGTGCCTGCTTTACCCTTACTTGTCTCTCTGCCTCCCAAACAGTGAAGTTCCCGTTTCAGATGTTATATGATTTTTTTCAGGTCTGGATTTCCAGTGTGTTTCATTTTAATAGTTCCCATTTCTCTCCAGAGATTCCCCATCTGCTTGCTCATTATGACCATCTCTTCCTTTATGTTCCAGACCGCTCATAGAATAAAGGACTCTGACTTTTTATTTCCTAATTCCAGTTCTGGGTCGTCTCAGGACCTATTTCCACCGGGCTGCCTTTTCTTTTCCTCTCGACTACGGATCACAATGTCCCGATTCTCGGCAAGTCTTGTAACTTTTTATTAGAGGCTGATCATCACAGAGGAGACCAGCCTCACAGGGAGTCCGAGTTATGTTGTCTCCCATTAAAGGTGTTGAATTTTGTTCTGAAAGTCCTGTTTGAAGCTGTTGGGCTTGATTTTATTTATTAAGGGGAGTCTATTTTGGTTTCGTCCTCAGTCCTGGGGTGCTATCTGTATGTCTAATATATACATGGCTTCTGGGGTGTCGCCTGTGCGCTTTTCGGCCGGGCCACAGCTCCGAGGTCTCCGAGAGCCATGCAGGCCCTGGCATCTCTGTCCTCCCCCGGCCCGCGGGCCTGCGGCAACCATTCCCTCGTCAGCCTCCCGGAGTCTGGCTTCGTACAGCCCTCAGCCAAGAACCTGCAGGGAACAGCGAGTCCTGCCCGCCCCCGCCCCCCACCACTCCCTCTTCCTCTGGTTTTCAGGGTGAACCAAGTGCTGACCTCCCAAGACCGATTTTTCAATAAATCTGCCCAGGAGTTCAGCAAGAACCAAGCAAGTCACCATGGTAACTAGCATTTCTGATGAACAGCTGAAAACTCGCAGCTGACAATTTAAAGAATAATGTCCCTCAGTCAGGCTATTACGATTCCAACCTGAGGCAGAGGTCAGAACAAAAGAGCTAATGAGGTGGCCGTGCTGCGATGAGCCCGAGGGGGGCCCGGCGTCCCCCGGGAGGGACCCGCCTGTCGCAGGCAGGGGCTCCCACGGCCTGGGATGCTCCAAAGAGCGACGCCCTCAGCTCTGTTCTCGCCCTGGCTCCCGCCCTCCCCGCAAGCTTGAAAGGAGCAGGTGCTGTGCTAACGAACCCTAATGAGTGGCTTTCCGAACCCTCGTGCTATTCTCAGCTCCAGTCTGAGCAGGGTTATAATGGGAAATAGCCTCGTTTAAGAGGTGCCTTTCGAGTGAGAAAATTGGGGGTCGTACATCCATATGGCACTGGCATTGTGAGCTGGTGTGCTGCCAGTCCCACCCAGTGAAGTCTTGTGGCGATCAGAGGTGATTTATAACCCTGCTCCCTCTGCGTACAGGCACAGTGTGAGATCTGACCCGAAGTCTGCTTCCGTCCAGCGCCCTAACCCCGGCGGCGTGGCCCACGGTTACCACGGGGGGCACAGATATCCCTCTTTCGGTGACCAGGACAGGGAAACACCGCCACGGCGGGGTGCCGGCAGCCTGCAGGGTGCTGTTTGTGCCCAGTTTTAGGCCAACGGACACCGAGATGGTCAGGTGGCTGGGAGAAGGGTCCCGACTGGATCCGATCCCCTCTCTCTGGAGTTTCAGGGAGTGACGCCTCCACGCCAGACCCTGGAACTCGGGGCTCACAGGGCCCCTCGTGCAGAGCGGTGCTGGCACCCCGGAACAGGTTACGCTGCCCAGGCGCTTGGTGAGTTTAGGCAAGCGCCCCCTCTCTCGACGGCTGGCTCTGCCTCGGACCTCTGAACACACAGAGAGCCAGAAAACACCTTCACGGCCTCCTTGGTCCCACCCTCTCCTTTCACTGAGGAGGAAACGGAGGCCCAGGGACACACGCTGGCTGATGCCGCTGACCAGTGACCCAAGAGGGTGGAGTCCAGAGCTCTCACGGGGGCGCTCCCTCCGGGAGACCAGCCCTCCTTCGCTCCTTCTGGGTGGTCTGCTCGGGGCCTCCTGCAATGCCTTCTGTCTTGCCCACGGCCTTACTAGAGCCGCATGGACGAAGATACTTATCTCCATTCCAGCCTTACTGCTAATTGCTGATTGTGGACAGAGCTGTCTGGTTTGTGGCCTCCAGGGCAGCACGATGACTGAATGTGGACAGTGACCGGCCACCCTGAGCCGAGTGACCCTGAGGTCCGTGGGCTTCCTGTCTGTGCCCCCAGGGCTCCAAGAGCCCTTCCTGGAGCCCCCCCCACCCGCCCCCCCTGTAGCCTGAGGCTCTCCAGCGCCCAGGGGGCCCTGGTGTGGCTGCCAACATGCAAGGCACTACTCTGGGCCGACACTCACCTTTGCGTAAGCCGTCGTCTTAATAAACCACTGTCTGAGGTACTTCTGCTCGACCTTGGCTCCAGAACGCCAGGAGCAGCCGTGTTCGTCCACCTGCTCGTTGGCCAGCACCGTCTGGTCCACCGGGTCCCAGTTAACCAGGGCCTGTGAAGCCAAATGGTGCAATCTGGTGAGCGTGCGGAAGCAGCCCTTCCAGGCTCCCCCATGCGCGGGGCCTGCGAATGCAACATCTCTGCTCTGAGACTCCAGGGCCTCTCCTCGGAGGGTCGCCTGCCAAGGACACCACCAGCCGCTGTGCGGGGGCACAAGGGGCTGCCCCTGGGCCTCTGTCTCGTTGGAGCGCGTCCACCCGGGCCGGAAGCCCACCGGCACGCGTCTGACTGAGGTGTGGCATGTTCGTGCACGGAAGGATGGACCTGCAGGGCTGGAAACTTCAGTAAACAGAGGAAAAGAAGAAACAATGGTACCGAGAACTCGGCAGAAATCCGTTATTTTAGGGGAAACAGATATATTTATTTTAATATAAATAGCTAACCATCACTGAGTGATCATCAGGTGGTAGAGGCTGGGCTTAGCGCCTTCCCAACGCTGCATTTCCGACCCTCACAACCACCTTCTAAGGGAAGAATACGGTTGTCCCCATACGGCAAGGGAGGAAACTGAGGACCAGAGAGATCAAGTAATCTGCCTAAGGTCACATAGGAAGGGGCGGAGACGGGGCTGGAATTCAGGTCTCTGGGAACTGTAAAAGCTGTTTGCGATTTTTAAAAATGTCTATTTAAATTCATGTGTAACACACACAGAGTACGAGAATAAATCTCAAGTGTACAGCAGCATGAACTTTTGCCACCACTCATACCAAGACACAGAACGTTCTGCCACCCCAGAAGCTTCTGCTGTATCTTCCCCCAGTCAACCCCTGCCCCCAGAAGGCAACAATGTTTCGAGGTCTATGTGAATCGCTTTGTTCGGCTGAGAGAACCCGCAAGGGCAACCACCGTGAAGTTTCTCTCCCTAGAGTTCTCCTGCACGTCTGCCCTCCCGTAGAATAAAAACCTCCGCCGTCGGCATTCATTCCTTTACTGCGTTTGGTTACAACTCAGCACAGAGAAGGAAACAAGCATGGAGACGTGTTCTGGCACTGAAATATTCCGGCTTCAAACACGTTAGTCTTTTTTTTTAATTTTAATAAGCAAATCTAATAAGGGATTGTGCAAAATGCCATCCCTTTGCCCCCCCCCCAACAATCCTCTTTGAGCCCTCGTCTGCACCCCCGACGCTGACCTGCATCGCGCCCTGGCCCCTGCCCGGGTTCAGCGGACAGCAGGCCCGGCTTCCTCCCAGCAGGGCAAGGCTGAACCTGGGTGGCACCACCCCTGCGGCAGGCCCCTCTCGGCCACAGCTCCCGCCCCCCAGTTCCAGGAACTGCTCCCCAGCAGCGCCGCCCCTTCACCCGGGGCGGCAAACTCTTCCTTCTGTTGCCCGCCACCGGTGCCTGACCGTCCCTGCGGCCTTCCGGAAACTCCGCGCAGACGCAGGCCCGGAACGCACGGCCCCTTTCCGCGGCGCCCTCTCTCCGCTGCCGCCCTCTCTCTCCTGCCGGGACCCTGGCTGATCGATCCAGAAGCCCGTCGGAAAGTCACCCGAACGTGGGGTGGGGGACAGGCTACCCCATCGTGCACTGTGGTGACCTTACAACCGAAAAGTAAAGTGTCGGCTGAAAAGTTTCAGCCCGTGAGGCCTGGAGTCGGGGTGGGAAAGACATGCAGGGAATGGTTTTCTCCCTCAATCTAAGGCCCCCCACAGCCTGGAATCTATAAAGAAACAGAGACCAAATATCAGCAAAAGTACCTTAGAAGTAAAAACTTCAGGCTAATAAACCAAGGGTGATCTCCTTATCTATCATTATTGCTCATCTTAGGGGGTGAGAGGAATACCTCTGAAAATAAACAAGGTAAAGAGAGCCAAGTCTTGGTTAGTATTGTGGAAAGTTCTTTCAAGGGGAAGCCCTGAGCCCTGGCTGGCGTAGCTCAGTGGACTGAGCTCGGGCTGCGAACCAAAGTGTCGCAGGTTCGAGTCCCAGTCAGGGTACATGCATGGGTTGCAGGCCATGACCCCCAGCAACCGCACATTGATGTTTCTCTCTCTCTCTCTCTCTCTCTCTCCCCCTCCCTTCCCTCTCTAAAAATAAATAAATAAAACCTTAAAAAAAAAGAAGAAGCCCTCCCTCAACGACTACCCCCCCAAAAAAAAACACCCAGACAGAACTAAAACCGTGTAAAACATAAAGAGTCAGAGAAAAGCCCCACAGCCCTCCACCCGGGCCTGCCGCCCCCTGCAACCCTCAGAGGGTCAGGGAGAAGCAGACACTCAATACTCAAAGTGCAAAAGCAAACAAGACTTTATTTTCTTATCAACATTTCCCACACGGCCTGGCCTCCCTCTGGCTCTGGGTTACAAACGGCAATGAGGAAGATATGTTCCTAAGAGGTTTACACATTATAATACATCTCGGGTGTTGAATGAAAGAAAAATAAAAGCAAGACACAACAGCAATTTTCCCCCAGTGAAAGTCTTCGGGGAAGAGGAGAAACACCAAAGGAAATAGTGTTTCAGATCAAAGACGCATCAGCTGTGAGAGCCCACTCTCCTTTCTTCCCACGACGAGGATCCATCTCAAGCACAGACCAGCGGGGCCCGGGCTCAGTGTTTCTGCAGCGGGCTAGCCCAGGGGTGGCCGAGGTGCAGGGGTCCATGCCCAGTAAGAGAATGTCCCCCGCCGCTGATCAGGGGTGAAACATCAGGAGCGACCGTTTGTCTGAGGGATGCAGGGGAAGCTTTTAGGAAGCACTTTGGAAATGCAGACCCTAACACCCTTAGGCTCCAGGGGTGCAGGCGAGGACGGCAGCACAGTGGGTGCTTGCGGCAGGGCCGCCCTGCCCCAGCGGGCCTCCCATGCCACGCCCCACCCGGTCTCACCTCACCTCCCTCTTCCTTTGGGCTCTCTTCCCCCTCGCCTCCCTGGGCCTCGCCCTTCACACTGCACGCCAGCCCCTTCTAGGTCACACCCTCCATCGAGTGCTTTTGTCTCCTGGCTGGCGCGCCTTGCTCCTGAGGCCCTTGGGTCCTCTCCATCTCCTCGCTGCTTCCTCCTGCAGCTCTGCTCCGCCCCCACCGAAGACCCTTCCTGAGTGCACTGTCAGGCAGCTTCAGGTTACGGACGGCTCGCCAAGTACGTGATTTAGGAGATTGATTTTCTCAAAGCCTATCCGCTTTCTTCTTGACAAAACCATGCTTAATTAGGGAACACCACATAGATCTTACTAAAGGATCTAGTTCTCAGAATCAATACTGCTCCGTTCCATCCGGAATAGGCCTAAATTTGGACGGAGCCCAAGGGAAGGTGGGGCGTACCCAAGGCTGAAACCACCAGCTCCTGCAGCTGTGAGGGGCAGCGTGGGAGAGGCCCTGAGCCCAGCGTGTCCTTCAGTACGCCTCCTGGAGACACAGCTGCACTGCAAACCTAGTTACATTATTATTTTAAAATTTCTGTTTATTTATTTTTAGAGAGAGGGGAAGGGAGGGGGAGAGAGAGGGAGAGAAACATCGATGTGAGAGAGATACATTGATCAGCTGAGATGCCTCTCACACGCCCCCAGCTGGGGACCCGGCCCACAACCTAGGCGTGCGCCCTGCCTGGGAATCAAACTGGCGACCTTTCAGTTTGCAGGCTGGCACTCAATCCACTGAGCCATACCAGCCGGGGTTAGCTATATTATTTTCATGTTGTCAAGGTTTAAAACACTTTTCTTTTATTCTGAAACTCAAGTTGAGCCTTCTGCATTTGTCTCTCTGTTGAATCTAAAACACTGCAAACTTAAAACATCATGATTATGTAAGAGCTGTTCGCTGTAAGACCAGGCAGTGCGAGGTGACCCAGAGAAGAGGAAACATAATTCTATGTTGTTAAATCCCTCCAGTCCAACAAGAATGTCTTTTCTACTTGTTGCCTGTGAGTTTCCAGACCAGGGCTGTCCAGAATGTGCGGTGATGACGGCCATGGTCCAGATCTATGATGTCCAGTACTAGCCACCAGCACATGGCTGAGGACCTCAGACGTCCACATTAATCAATCTTAATTCCTTTCAACTTAAATATGGCCCTGACCGATATGGCTCAGTGGGTTACGCGTTGCCCCACAAACTGAAAGATCACCGGTTCGATTCCCGGTCAGGGCACATGCCTGGGTTGGGGGTGTATGAGAGGCAGCAAATTGATGTTCCTCTTGCACATGAATGTTTTCCCCCCTTCCTTTTCCCACCCTTCACCTCTCTCTTAAAATTAATATAATCTTTAAAAAGAAAAACACCACATGCATTAGTAGCTTGAGTTCTGGACAGTGCAGTTCCAGGACACCCTATGACCCCGCCCACACCCTGCCCATGTCCCATACCCCTGCACTGCCGGAGTTACATCTGTGGCTGGTGAGCTCCCGCCACACAAGCACCTCCGGTGCCTGGGGGGCCACTGTGTGCAGGCACTGGGCCAGTCGTTCTTCCAGCATCACCTCTGTCTGCCTGAGCCCCAGCAAGGATGATGTCACCACCCCGCTCAGCAGACACAGCACAGCTATTCCTGGCGGCTGTGCTCCAGCCGGCACATGGCACGGGGAGGCAGCTGCGCAAGTGCCTGGGAGGCCTGCATCCGCCCTTCGCCTCCCGCTCGAGCTCAGAGCAGGCGCCCGACACCGTGGTGGGCTGGGCACTGCAGGGTGAAGGGCCAGGCCCTGTCCCGGGGGGGCGCCCCACTAAGCCAGGCAGTAGCTGCTGCCCGGGTCTGCGGTGACTGGAGTCGTGAACTTGAGGCAGGGCTCCTCTGCACAGCTGCTGTGCAAACAGGGCTGATTTGTTTCTTATTTAACAACGATGTGCTCTGATTAGAGGGAGGAAATCGACAAAATATTTTAAGCACGGCTACCTTGACCTTACCTCCTTCTGATAGGCCAGTCCGGCGTCGTAGAGTTTGATAAAGAGGTACTGGGTCCACTTGTAGTAATCTGGTGAACACGTGGTGATTTCCTGCCAAAGAGGGGGCGGAGTCACTTGTCGGCCACCGTAAACACGCCCCCCCCCCCCATGCGACGCATGCACGCATCGGCCCGGCAATCCCTTTCTGAAACGCGATCACACTGCGAAACGGGATCACACTGCGAACATTCGACCACCCTATGCTATTCCCCTCTTCTTGTACTGCGAGGGAGGAGAGGGGCCGCAGAAATGCCACCGTCAGGGGCGTGCAGAGCGATGAGAAAACCAACCTGAGGTCTTCCCACGCCGCCTGCCCCCACCCACACACCGTTCACAGGCGGACTGCAATACGCTGCACAACATGGGGTGCTGCCGCCTTCCGTCAGCACAGACGTGTTTTGGGGGGGCCAGGAAGCTGATTCACGACGGCCCCTCATTCTGAAGGCAATCGCAAACTCCAAGAGGAAGATCCACCTGCTTCCCCCAGGACCCTCATCTGAAAACAGACGTGGGGTCTCCACGTATCACGTGCCTGGGGGCCCCTTCAGACTCGCGACACCCCACTCACGCCGTGTGCAATCCAGGACGCTGCCTGCTCGGGGAGACCCACTAACAACGTGATCGGATGTCAAACCTCCTCGGTGGGAAATCACCGGGCGCGTACTCCCACGCCTAGATCGAAGCTTCCCAAAATCTGCTTTCTGTCCTGAGAACACATTTGCTATAGACCCTTTAAAAACACATTATTGATCAACCAGCCTCTAAGGTTTACTTTTATTTATTTTATTTTATTTTTATTTTCTATATATTTTTACTTTTACATTTTTACTGCGTTTTCCCGTAACCATTTATCCCCCCGTACCCTCTTTCACCTCCACCCAACCCCTGCAATCACACCCTCCTGTCCGAGTCCATAAGTGCTTTCTTTTTTCTTTTTTGCTCAATCCCTCTACCCCCCAGCACCTCCCCAGAGCAGTCAGCTTGCTCTCTAATTTTTAAAAACAATTTTTCTTTTTTTATTGTTGTTCAAGTACAGTTGTCTCCACTTTCCCCCCAACAGTCCTGCAAACAATTTTTTTTAATCCCCACCTGAACACATTTTTTCATTGCTTTTAGAGAAAAGAAGAAGAGAGAGAGGGAGAGAGAGAGAGAAGCATTGATGTGAGAGAGAAACATTAATTGGTTGCCTCCTGTACTCGACCCAACTGGGAACCAAGGTATGTGCCCTGACAGGGGATCGAACCTGCAGCCTCTCAGTTTACGGGATGACGCTCCAACCAGTGGAGCCACACCGGCCAGGGTCCAAGCCCTACGGTTTAGTCGATAGAGCCCTGTAATCGCAAAGACCCCTGCACTCACACTGCTTCTTTTCCAGGTCTCTTCTTCACAGAACAGCTCATGGAGGAACGAACGGATGTAGGCCCGGGAGCACCCCACGTGATTCCATTTGTTAAGGACTCGGGAAAGAAGTCCCACTTCTGTGACAAGTGCAAACCACGCAGGCTCTCTTTGGATGACCCAGGGAGGAGAGAGCTCACACCCACCCCGGAGAGCAAGTCTGGCAGGAGCCGAGCTGGGGGCTCCTGCGTGACCCGTGGGGCTCCCAGCGGACTGTCTCTCTGGTGTAAGATTCTTACATATCACGTCCTTTGACTGTGTGCTGACTAATGAAACTAGCAGAGTGACAACTCCTAGAAAACAAAGGACTCCGGCCACCCGCTCCACGGTCCACCCCCACCCTGCACGGCCGAGAGCGAACGAGCAGCCTGTCTAGCACAGCAGCTTTGCCCGCCCTGCGGCGATCCCCCGGAGCGGCCCCCTGGAGAGGCCCCACGCAGCAGCACCGGGGCCGGGGAGCTGAGCCGCATGAGGCTCTGAGGACGCCCGGTCTGCAGGAGCTCTGTGCACGAAGCGCTCTGCCAACTCAAGAACCAGACCGACTCCCCAGAACCTCCACAGTCGTCCTCTTCCCTCGAGCTTTCCCTCGCCGCTACCCCTCCCGCTGAGGGCAGACACACGACTCCTTCCCCTCACATCCCAGACGAGCCACCGAAGCGCTCGCATGTCTAAAGAAGGCCGGGGCAGGGGTCGTGCTTGCTGTTTCACTGTGTTCCTCGCTGCCTGCCCAGGTCCTGGCACAGCGGGGCACCCGAAATTACTGTCGAGGGAAGAATAAACTGGATAGACGCAGGAACTCTGTTGCATGATGCATCCACTGGTATCCCTCATGCAGGTTTCATAAACTAAACTCATTTCATAAACTAAACTGGGAGCATTGTTAAGTCCCCGGGATGAACCAGGACAGGGGACACGGGACTTTGGTAACAATGTTCCCAGACCTCATAACTGTGGATATGTTTGCTTTTTGACATGAAAAAAAAATGGCAGTTGTTAAATGTAGGAGATGACAGTTCTGTTTTCTCTATTTTTCTGTATATTTAAGTTTTTCATAATAACATATCAAAATACTTCTAATAAATATATACACAATACATGTATATATTATAGGCAGGTATGTGTTTTCTCAGCCCTGAAACTGCTTCCACAGACTGAGAGTAAAAATGACACAGCGCTAGCACAGCATCATCATCTCCATCTAGGTTTATGGATTTGAAAATCACGCTTACCTAAAATAGAAGAAAGATGACAAACCCACACACGGGGAGAAAGGAGACGACTATCCAGCCAGGCGTGAGCCTACTACTTGCGGGCCGCCGCGAAGGCAGGGGCGCCCCCTCGGGGAGCAGCATCCACTCCGGGGTGTGCTGAGTGCCCGCAGCTGCGGCCCCTCCCCCACCCGCCTTCACACTTGGGTCTGACCTGCGCTGTCACATGGGGTGTCTGCGTGTCATCGGAAGAAAAGTTACATCGGCTGCTGGGAGGGCGGCTTGGAAGCCGGTGCTCCAGGACCACGACTGCGCCCCCGAACGTGGGGGCGGGAATGTCCCGAGACGCGACTGCGGCTGGACCTGAGAGCCGGGCGGGGGCCGGAAGGCGAGAGGGCTCCGGGCTGTCTGACCCACCCGAACGGACGGACGGACACTCATTCTGATGTGGGTCGGCACCCCTCCCCCGCTTCCTGCGACAGCCCGGTTCCTGCACCAGGCTTTCCCAACCCCCTCACCTGGTCGCGCATGTGCAGTAATCCCCGCACGTGCTAGCGTTCACGCATGCGTACCTGTGCCCGGCCCCCCTCTGCCCCTTGTAACCCTTAGGTGCCTGCTGAGCAGCACGAGGACCCATGTATTTCCTCGTGCGGCCACCCAGGACCTGTCCCAAGTGTGGGTTTCCCTCAGGAAACCCCACTGACCACCAACGGGGGTGGCGGCCCCTGTCTTCGGTCTTTCCCGTCCTGCCTGACGGACGCAGGCTTTCCGGCCCCGGGGGGGTTCTCCCCGGGTCTGCGCGGACGAAGGCCAATGGCATTACTCTGGTGCATTTTCACCCCAAGTGCTGGTGTCGCCTGCCCAGAGGAGGCTGGGAGCGCTCCTGCTGGCTTACTTCCATCCGCTGCCCACCCCCGCCCGGGGCCCCACCAGGACCCTCAGCGTCATCCGCCCCCCCCCCCGAAGAAACGGCAGACCACGTGCCTCGAGGCCCCCCAGGAGTCCAGCCTCACAGGAACCAGAAACACATTTCCTGAGAATATCAGAGAACACTTCCAGAACCTTCCTTGATCTGCTGATTAAAAAAAAAAAGAAGAAGCTATTTCTAGTCTTCTAACGTTTCACCTCAGTAAAAAACAGCACCATCGTCCTGAAGTTAAAATGCTCAAAAGCTTCAGCTTCAGTCTGGCTGGGGCTGACACTCCCTTTTCACGTCTTCACCGCGGGGGCGGGGGGGGGGATGGGGGGGGCTACTGACTTACCCGCAGCCCCGCTCTGCACACAAGGGCCTTCCGGGGCTTCAGCACCCCAGAGATGCTGGCGGCCCTTCCACTGTTCTCCCCAAGCAGGAGGACGCTCAGGGGGGAAACTGTTGCTCCTCAAGGACACCTGGCAGTACCTGGCGACACGTCCGCTTGCCGCCGCCGCGTGTGGGAGGGTGTTGCCGGCACAGAGAGCAGAGGACGGGACGCTGCTGACTCCCCATGGCCTCCAGGACAAAAAGCCACCCAAGTTCAGGAGTGCTGGGGTGGGGGGAACGTGGCTCCGTGGGGTTCGGCCTGTTTCGTGTGAGGCTGCAACCGCAGGCCGGTTAAGGAGCCGAGCAGCTTTCTGGTAGGCACTCCATAAACAGGGACTAAACATCCTTGGGAAAGTGCAAATGCCAGCCAATCCGCTTGGGGTTCCCTGCTCCAGCCGGTGTGGCCCCGTCCCTGTTGAGCACACGGTGCAGGGCGCTCATTCCTGGAGTGCTCACCCCCTCTCCCAACTCGGGGACCCACCGGAGGAGAGACCGGGCAAGTGTGGGGGCGCAGGCAGACACCGCTCTGCAACTCGGGTGTGCATGCACAATGCTGCTCCCCGGGAATGAGTGATTGGTTTGACTCTAAATTTTACATCATTTAACATGCCTCCAAGCAGCTGTCTGACTTGGAAAACCTGTAATAAATTTCACGTAATAAATTTCTCACTTCGAAGTTAGAGAGGCGTACTGTTTTTCTTGAAAAAACATCGGTTTACCCCCTTCCGTGGAAAGGTTGTTGACCATGTACGTGTTGAACGATCCTCTGCTGGAATCCGGCCCACGGCACCCACACGTCCTGGCCCGGCCCTGCCTGCACCCCAGGGGAGCCCGAGGTCTGTGGGGCGGGGAGTCCTGCCCCCAAGCGGAGGGAGCACCAACGTGGGAAGAATGCTGAGTCAGACTGGGCTGTTCACCCGGTTCCAAATCCCTTTTCATTCCTGCGCATTCCTCTCCCTGATCTCCAAGTAAGCCAACACCTACACTAATGCACCCTTAAACCACAGGTGGCAAACACAAGGCCCGAGGGCCGAATCCGGCCCCCCACCTTGTTTTTATCTGACCCGGCACCTTGTTTCTACCCAGCAGCTATGCCGAGCTCCTGGCCCTAGGTGAAGGAGTAGTTACATGTATACAGTCCTGAAATTACATTCGGCCCTTTGAAGGCAACCACGAGTCTGACGTGGCCCCCGGTGAAAGTGAGTTTGAAACCCTGCTTTAAAACAAAAGGTCAGGTAAGTCAAAGTCATAGCTGTAAAAGCAACTGCGGTTTAGCCACACCCACAGAGATCCATAGAAAGGTGTCAACTTTTCTATCCCCCCGAGCTCCAGAGAGCACAAAGACCCACCTGCCCAGAGACCAAATTTACGCACCTGGGACCTCAGCTGGAATCACTCTTCCTCACTGCAATTTCCCTTCTACAATACCTGGTTTCTAGCATGAAAAATACATTGCATGTTCAGAGCCAAGCACAGAGCCCAACACAGAAGGTGAGCGTGCTCAGAACACAGGTGAGGCTCTCTACACATCAGCCCTTGAGAGCTGCCATGCACACCTCCCCCCTGAGAGGGCCCCTGCGCGGACACACGTCACAATGTATGGAAGGCACGTGCTGGGCACACACGAGGGATCAACAGTGCCCCCTCCCTTGACTTGAGCGTGTTGTGGGTGACCGAGCTGGTTTCGTCATCAGGCCACTCAAAGAGGCGGGCAGGGACCCCGCAAGGCTCCTGGGACCAGGCGGGAGGGAGGGAGAGGAAAGGACACAGGCAGAGCAAGCCTGCTATCACCAGCCCTAACCAGGGGTCCACTTCTAGGCTGAAAAGTGATGGTGCTTCCAACAGAGAGACCAAAACACGGGACCCGGATGGAGAATTTCACACCAGGCTGCTCCCAGCGACCGCAGTGGCCCTGCAAGGCACAGAGAGCCAGCCAGGTCAGCTCCCGCCCTTGGCTTCTGCTCCCGCAGCGCTGAGCTGCGTCTCCGCCTCTCTGCCCCGCTGCCCCTCGGACAGCCACCGGCCCCAGACCACAGAACCGCTGACGTCACTCAAAGCCACGTGCATCAACTCCACCCCCAACCTCACGATTCAGGGTAGCTGTCAAAATCTCACAAAATGGCACAAATAAAAACCTGAAGCGACGTGTCTATCAGGCCAGTCACTCAGCGGCCCTGCACACTGCAGAGTCCGCACCCTGAGAGGTGAGGCACCACCCTGCGTCACAGCGCCCAGGGATGAGGCCCCGCACCCCGCCTCGGCCTCCCCGCCAGCCTGCTGCCTTCACAACCGCCAATCTGAGACTGGTTCTCACACACCTCAGTAAAAAAATGATCTTTTGTAACGTGCATTTTTGTCATTTTGCTCTTCATTGCAATGCAAATGTATGGTAATGACCTTGGCTTTCTATACCAGTCTGGGTGCTCTAACTCTAAAGGGGAGAGGCTCCGAAAGCAGAGCATGAGGCTCCAAGGCCAGAGGAGCCAGCCTCAGGATTCACAGGGTGCAACGCAGGAAAAAAAAAATACACATCCAGTACTCGTCCGATGCTCCTTGCCGGTGGTGGCTCCAGGTTCCCAGGCCTGTGCACTGGCTGCGTGTGGAAAGAAGGAACAGGGAGGCTCATGGGAAAATCTGCCGGATGGGGCAGCGTGGCCCCCCACACTGCGTCCTCCAAACACTCGGCACTCACTCCGCTGCATGCTAGAATGCAGCTTTAAAAGTTACTGGGGCCTGGCTGGGTGGAGGGGGGTGGAGGGGGAAAAACTGGGACAACTGTAATAGCATAAACAAATAAAGTATTTAAGTTAAAAAAAAGTGACTGGTGCCCAGGTCTCACTGCACCCCCAGGAATTTCACACGCAGCCGGGGTGCTGACCTGCTCTTGACTTTCCACAGAGTGGAACGAACTCTTTCCAGAACCTAGAACGCTAGGTAAAAAAAATGCCAATGTATAGACGAATACTGGGTGACACTGACCATGAGTATTTTTTTTTTAACTATGAAAGACTGTCTGAACTCACTGATTTGTACTTGGGGAGTTCGCAGAGAGCTTTACAGCTCTTGAAACCCAATTAGCGTCAAAGGAAGAAGAAAACAACAGAGAAGTCTTCCAATACACTTGGCATATTCACTTCAGGCCCCACTCAGAGGGTCTTCAAGGACCCAAAGACGGACCAAATGCCCTGGGGTTACCATGGAGGCACAGCCACACGGCCACCTCCAAGGCCCCGGGTCAACCTTAGTATGTATCAAAACTCATGTGCTCAGGTGTCTGTATTCAGAAAACAAAGGAACGCCTTGGGACAGAGCCCTTGCTGATAGGAAATCAGCCTGTTAAGGATAACAGGCTTTCGTTTTAAACAAGTTCTTGGAAGCGTAACCTGGGCTATTCACAGTACATGTCAGATGTGGGTTCACACGAGAAAGGCCGTCCCGGTGTGCACGCACTGAGTGCTCCGTGAACCTGACCGGGCGGCCCGCGGGCCAGAGCCGTGCCCTGATGTGTGTCTCTCGCACATCGATGCTTCTCTCCCTCCTCTCCTCTCTCTCTACAAGTAAATAAATAAAATCTGCTTTATAAAAGAACAAACGTAGGAGACTCCTTTAGAAACTGGGATCAGTGCCTCCACTCCCTGGGATGGGGCTGGTTCCGAATTCCACGTTTCTCCCCCCTCGCTGCACCCAGAGAAAGCCTTCCCTGGGGTCTGCACCCCTAGTCCTTAGCCCGAGAGACTCAGCAATCGGCTGGAGTGACGGAGGGGAAGCGGAGGGGCTGAGAACAGGAAGATGGCTTATCCACCCGACTCCAGGTTCTGTCTGTCTGTCTGCTCACGGAACCAGCCCCCACGCACTTGCTGAGTGAGTGCCCACCGTGCACCAGCAGGGGGCGGGCGGCCTCTCCTCCGGCCCTGACCCGGGCAAGGCCACCTACAGCGGGCCTTTCCGCAGACCCTCCTCTCCTGAGCAAGTTGCTCTGAACTACCACCCCCACCCCGCTCCCACCCCACCCCGTGGGTTCCCACTTGTCCCTGAGGGAAGAAAGGCAACCCACCACCCAGTGAAAGGCCCCAGCCCCTGCCCCTCCCACCTCTCCAGTTTCTGCTTCATCCCCTCTCATCTGCTGCACCTTTCCCCCCAACACATGCTCATCTCCAGGCCCAGTCGGGGGTCCCCGTCCGAGACCACGCATGCGGCCACCTCTTCCTCCTTCCTCAGCTGTTACTACTCCCCACGGGTCCCACTGCCCAGCTTCCTCGCCGGCCACTTCCTCTCCCCCGCCTTCCTTCAGCCACCAGTTAACTCCCCTCTTCGCCAGCCTTCTGCCTCTGGTCCCCTTTACTCCCCTCCCTGTTCTCCTCCCTCCTTTCTGCGGAGTGGAAGGAACAGGTGCTACCGTGAGGGTAATTAATTAATCATGAGCCGAACGTTTGTCTCAGAATTCATGTTGAGGTAATTATGTTCCCTCGCCTCAGCACTCACTTTAGACTGTAAATAAGCATTTAATGAACATTGAAAATAACAAACGCCAGACGCTCTGCTTAGAGAGAAGGCGCATTGTGTCCTGAAAGGTCTTGCTCCTCAGATCTAGGGCCACAGCCACGTTCTCAAGTAACCTGAAGGGTTCACGCTCTGACAGCTCTTGGAGCCGACGGAGGGACGGAGGATGAACGGAAGGAGAACCACGCTCCTTGCAGCTTTAAAGACGACCCACGCTGTCCTCCTGCGCTGAAATCAGCTCCACAGCCAGTTCCTCTTTTTGTTCTCGCCTTGACCCCTCATTTTTGGAACACTGTTGCTATTACGGTAACCTAAAAGCTATCGCCTGCTAGGAGCTGCACAAGATTCCGGGAACTCTCCCCCATCAGACGAGATGCAACAATTTGCTTCATTTCTCGGTCATCATCCTCTGCCAGCTGACGAGAATTCCATCGCGGGGGGTCTAGCGACACAGGCCGCTTTCCCAACTAGACAGAGGGGAGCAGGAAGCCCGCCATGAACCTGTTGATGAGACTAACGGGTCTGAGCTGCAATTGGTGATCAGTCTACTTAGACCGACGCCGGCATCTCAACCATCCGAGCCAAACCCGCTCTCCACAATTGTTGCATTCTTCTGGACGGAAAAGAACGTTAATTTTATCTGCAATGCACTGGAAGACTGCGGGATCGACAGGACCGAGCCATCAGAAAGATGTTCTCCGCGTTTCCCTGAATAACGTGAAGGCTGCTTGCTACAGGGGGCACGGACCCAGAGGATGAGCAAATACCAGATCATCGACTGCATGGACGCACAGTGGTGACCGCAGGGCCGACCTGTCCAGTCCTGCCACCTGCCAGCCCCGTGGGCAGTGAGCCGCAGAAGCCCATCACAGCCTGAAAGATCTCACGTGGGTCGCAGACCAGAAAATAAAACGATAAACTTGGACGAAAGTTTCCCGTGGATCTTGCAAAGTCTGCTCAGAAGAAAAGTTTTTAAACTTCAGGCTCACCTGAAATTGACTTCAACATATAAATTCTCGAAGAAAAGAGATGTTTTGACAGTAAGTTTGAAAGGTTATTTGAGAGTTAATTTAGGGCTATTAGATGCTATGAATAATTCTCATCCTGCAATGGCTCATCCTTCAAGGTGATGAGACATCTCTCAAGTGAGTTCGCCCTCTAAGGAAGATATGTGAAACCCAGGGGGGGCGCTCCAGGGGAAGCATCATCCCAGAGCTTTCGGTCTAATGCAGAGAACCCCTCATTAAAAGTGCCCGTTAGAGCCCTGGCTGGCGTAGCTCAGTGGATTGAGCGCGGGCTGCGAACCAAAGTGTCGCAGGTTCGAGTCCCAGCCAGGGTACATGCCTGGGTTGCAGGCCACAGCCCCCAGCAACCGCACATTGATGTTTCTCTCTCTCTCTCTCTCTCTCTCTCTCTCTCCCTCCCTCTCTAAAAATAAATAAATAAATAAAATCTTTAAAAAAAGTGCCCGTTAGCCACACGGCACCCTTTTGCCCTGGTTCATCCCCACCCCGACTCTGAGTCCCACGACTCACAAACACCACCGCAGGCTGTGGGTCAACTCACAAAATTAAGACAACAAATCAAACCATTCATTTGTCATGCGGCCACAGCGACAGGAACCAATACCCGAGGAACTAACTGATCAGACAAACCCGAGCACTGGACATTCTGCGAAACCACCGCACCAAACCCTTCACAAGTCAAAGCCACTGCACTCGTCAGCTGGGGCTGCTGGGACAAACCCCCACAGACCGGGGGCACGCACAGCGGACAAGCGGGTTCCCCCGGCACCGCGGGCTGGGTGGCGGGGACCAGGACGCCAGCAGGGCCGGGGTCTGGTGAGGACTCCCTGCCTGGCCTGCAGGCCGCTGCCACTTCCGGGTCCTCACGTGGTCTCTCCCCTCTGCGTGCACGCAGAGAGCGGCGGCCAGCTCTCCGGCGTCCCTTCTTACAAGGGCACTAATGCCACCATGAGGGTGGTCCCACTTCCTCTGACCTCACCTAACCCTAGTTATCGCCTGAAGATCCTCCAAATACCATCACGTTGGGAGACGCAGATTCAAAATATGCAGGGGGGTGGGGTGGGGAGGAAGCACAAACATTCAGTCCAGAACAATCATTAACAAATAAAAAGCGGGGGTGGTGGGGGGGGGGTCATAGGCAGAATAGTCATACCCTGACCTCTGAACCTGTGAATGCGTTAGCTGAGTGGCTAAAAGGATTTTTCAGATGTAACTAAAATAAGATCCTCCTAAGTTATCCAGGTGAGCCCCGTGTAATCACATGGGCAGGTAAAGGGAGGAGTTGGAGACGCCACAGGGGGTTCGGAAGCATGACGGGGATGCACTGTGGCGGCTGGAGGGAGCCACACGGAGGCAGAGGTGGCCTGGGGCCGCCTCCGCGGAGCCAAGGAGGCTGCCCCGGCTGAGAGCCGGCAAAGACGGACGGGCCTGGTCCTCCAGCCACCAAACTCAGCCAACGCCCTGGATGAGGACGGAAGCGCCCGGTAAGGGACTCGGCTCTGCCGACCCCTTGATGTAGGCCCTGTGCGCCCACAGGCGGGGAACCCTGGGAAGCCCGCCCCGACCTCCGGCCTACCGACACGGGGAGGTCCTAGGCTGGTGTTGTTTTAAGATGCCGAGTTTGTGGTAACTTGTTATGGTAGCAACAGAAAATTAATATTGGAAACTTGTCTGGGATAAAAATAGCTACAAAAGATCATTGGGAAATTTGCATACAGAGTGGATATTAGATATTATGAAACGACTGTTAATTTTCTTAGCTGTCAAAGTGGGATTGCAATTATGAAGAAGGACATCGCAAGTCTTCAGAGGGGAGACCGAAGTCCTTACAGGCAAAGTGCCGCGCCGTGCCCCACGGTGACGCGGCGAGCGCGGCGGAATCCAGCAATGCTGAATCCGGGGGGGGAGTGAGAGCGTGTTCAGTGAGCTATTCTTTCAACCTTTCAGAATGTTACCAGAAAACACCGGCGAAAAAATGTGGAGTTAAAGAAGCTAGATACAAAAGGAGAGGTGCTATGCGAATCCGTTTAGGTGACTGTAGAAAACACGTGTACTAGAACTCCACGGAAACCAAGGTGGTGACGGTCGTGACTGTCGGAAGAGGGGGCGGTTGCCTGTGGTGGGAAGAGATGGAGGGACGGCCGGGGAGGGGCTCACAGGAGCTTTTGTGGGTGCTGGGGGTGCTTTTTTCTTCATCTGGGTGGTGGGCACAGATTGCAGTGATGTATTATGCTACACACACACGCCTTAGGCTCCAGTCTATACGTGTCTAATATCTCACAGTGAAATAAGTTATTAAAATAATTCTTGTGTTTGCAAAAACACTGCCTATTTTTATTTGCTTTCATTCTTCATTGGAAGAATTCATGGTGGGTCTCTATTTTGATTCCTCCCCAGGAAGGTTTGGGAGCACGATGGTTCCTAGGACCCTTTGTCTTTTTCCCAAGCAGAAACCCAAAGTCACAGGCCTACTGAATCAGAAACTTGGTGGCGAGCGGTTGGAGGGGGGGTGCAGGCGGGTGCAGAAGTCTGAGCTTTGACAAGCCCTCTTGGTGATTCTGGCGCTCGCGGAGTTTTGAGAACCAGAGACACATACACACACGTGATCGCTGTTACTGTCACGGAGTCGCGACTTCATGTCAAAACCTCGTAGATGCTGCTTCCCAACACCCCTGGGCCCATCGTGCGCACGCGACCCCGGGTGCCCGCCCGGTCAAAGGCTGCACCCACGCCCTGATGCGCGAGACCGACTGCAGGCCCGACTCAACCGTGGAGACAGCGAGCGAGCATGTCTCTCATTTTCTAGGGCCTTTAAACACTGACCTCAGCTCTTCTGCAGCCACAGGAAGCATCCCCCTGGAGAGAAGCTGAGGCTCGGAGGGGCAACGAGTCATGCCCACCACGTGTGAATGGCAAGACCCGTCCCCAAACCCGTCCCCAAACCCCAGGCCTCTGAGGTGAGCGCCCAGGACCCCACCTCCGAAGGGCGCTTTGCCGGCGGGAAATCAGGGCATTCTAGCCCCGAGGCATCAGGCAGCATGCGGGCCCTTGGAGGGACGAGCTGACCGAGCTCATGACCACCGGTGGGGACAGTGGATAAAGCAAACCACTTCCTCAAACAGCCACGTTTACTGGGGGACCCCAAGCAGCCCCCTTCTTTAGTTCGGGCTGAAGAGACTAGGAACGCCTTCCCAGCTGGGGCAGCGAAAACCTTCTGTCGGGAGGCTTAGGCGGCTGAGTACGGAGCGGCCCAGTGCCGTCTGGGGTGGGCTGCACCTGCGGGTATATCCACGGGGAGTTCCGCTCCGCCCTCCAGGGGCTGCTGCCCTGGTCTCTAACCCTCAGGCCGCTGCACCAGCCTTCCTGGAAACCGGAAGCACCCAAAGACAAGCTGCCCTTTGCTTCAGCTGAAACAAAAGCATCACCTATTCTCTGTCGGCCAACGGAAAACCTCCAGGAAAGGGGTTCGTGTTCTGAGTCTGAGGGAGAACCAGGTAATCCAGAGCCAGAGATCTGCCAAACTGCTGCACCCAGGTGAGGACCTGAAAGGGGACTCAAGAGTCAAACACTTCGGAACCTGTTAGGCGTTGTCAAGGCAACGACAGCTCCAGCCTCCCACCAGGGCAGTCTTCCCAACCGTTTTCCCAGGCACTCGCTGGCCCTCAGTGCTTTTTGTTTCAAGCTATTCTTTGAATTCTTTTAAAACAAAAAACATTAGCCCTGGCTGACGAAAGTGTGGCTCAGTGGATTGAGTGCCAGCCTGTGAACTGAAGGGTCACTGGTTCGATTCCTAGTCAGGGCACATGCCTGGGTTGTGGGCCAGGTCTCCAGAAGGGGGTGCGTGACAGGCAACCACACACTGATGTTTCTCTCCCTCTCTTTTACCCACCCCCCATTCCCTTTTCTAAAAATAAATAAAATCTTTAAAAATAAAATAAAAAACATTAAAAATATATACCCATATTTTGCCATGTATAATGTGGTCCCCTGTATAATGTGCACCCACATTTCTGGCCCAAATTTCCAGGAAAAGAATTCTTTCATTTCAATTTTTTAATTCAAGTTTTTGTTTATAGTTAGATACTTGTTTTTTGTATTATAAAGGAATTTTAGCATTTACTTTTTAATATATTATGGCACAGGAAATTTTATGTAACAGCCCTGGCTGGTGTGGCTCAGTGGGTTGTGTGCCAGCCTGCAAACTAAAGGGTCGCCAGTTTAATTCCCAGTCAGGGCACCTGCCTGGGTTGTGCCCCAGGTCTCCAGTAGGGGGCACTCGAGAGGCAACTAGACATTGATGTTTCCTCCCTTTCTCCTTCCCTTCCCCCCTCTCTAAAAATAAATAAATAAAATCTTCAAAAAAATTTTTATGTAACAAATAATTACAAAACACAAGAACAGATAGAAGGTAGAAGAAATTTTAATTACCACTACCCATGTATAATGTGCATCCTTATTTTTCCCTCAAAAGTTTGGGCAAAAAAGTGCACATTATACATGGCAAAATACGGTATTTCTGCTGTCCCGGGGCCTTGTTATCTGTCGTAGTTTAATCTTTTGTTGTCAAACATCTAGGCCTCTGTAAATAAAATACCAAGGTAGTAAGGGCCTCGAAGCAATAATATTTTCACTTTCTAATGACACAAATCACGAAAATCACACAAATCACGAAAGGAAATTTGTGCAGGTAGGGTCCGCAGAGCTCGTGTGTCTGGAAGAATAGAGCACAGCTCCCAAACCGTGGTGACAGCGTGGGGCGGGGAGGAGGAGGCTCAGCAGAGACCCGCAGGAGTGCGGGCAAACCAGCCCTCAGTGCTGAGAAATACTTACGAGACATCCAGGGAAACGTGCAAAATGAGTGCCGTTCCGTGATGTTATACGATATTACCATTCATTGTTCTGGCTGTACGGATGGAATTACGACGAAGGAAGGAAGGAAGGAAAAGGAAAGAAAGGAGCAGAAAAGCCTTCGTCCTTGCCATGTGCACTGAGCTCTTCACAGAGGAAGCTACACTAGGTCTGTCCTGAAAAAGCCCAGCCACTGTTAATATAATGAGAACAGTTTGTACCACATCAATGTAAGCTGACAGCCAAGGAGAGGGGACTGGAATGCGCATGTGTGAACAATGACACCTTCACTGTACTAGTCACTGGGGGCCGCAGACGCCATTGACTGAGCATGTGTACTGTGTGGCCACTGCATTCAAAATGACTGAGCAACTAGAGCAACAAATCTGTGGCAAATTTTGCATTAAGCTCGAATGCTCCTCGGTGGAAACTATTCAGATGTTTCAGAGGCTGATGCTATGGGCAACTGATCAGCAGTTTCATCACAACAATGCGCCTGCTCATGCATCACGTCTCGTGCAGAGTTTTTTGGTGAAACATCCAATCCCCCAGGTGACTCAGCCCCCTGATAGACCAGATTTGGTGCCCTGAGACCTCTGGCTTTTCCCCAAACCAAAATCACCTTTGAAAGGGAAGAGATTTCAGACTGTCGATGAATTCAGGAAAATATGACAGGGCAGCTGATGGTGATTGGGAGAACTGTGTGAGGTCCCACGCTGTCTACTTTGAAGGGGGCTGAGGCGTCCCTGTCCTGTGTACAAAGTTCCTTATATCTGGTACCTTCTTCAATAAACGTCTCTGTTGCGTGTGGGTCACTGGCCAGCAGTGATCACGGAACGCTGTGGATGGCTCGACGATAAACACGCGAGAAAAAACAACATGCACAGAGACAAACTAGTTTCTGTGGAGAAGTAGGGACGGAATGGCCACCCCCCTAGTGGGGAGCGCGCTGATTTACCGTCCATACCTGCTTTTATTGGACTCATTTTGCATAATAATTCAGGTAAAGTACAGTACTCATTAGGGGAAGTAAGGAACCATAGAAAACAAAGAACTCTGCCGGTCTATTGAGTCGGGGTCACAGAGCTGTAAGACTGAGGAACAAACTAACTTCCTCCTAAGACCCTTCTCATTCGACTGAGAGCATTCTAAACAAAGAAGGTTTCACAGGAATTTACATGTTCTTTCTTAGGCCTGATCACCCCGGGGAATCTGCCCTTTTCAGCACAGAGCTGCACCATCCTGTCATTGTTTCAGGCTTAGGTGGAGCAAGGGAACTAAGGCAACCAAGAGATAAGGAGATTTTCTCCCAGACGATGAGAACTCAGGCTATGTCAAAGCCGAGGAGCGAGGGTCCATCGCCCCCTTTTGCTGCAGCCCCCCAAGTCCTTCTTTTGGGGGCCTCCCAAAGTGATCGTGCCTGCCTTAGGTCATTCCCCCCTTGGGGAATCTTACCCGTCTTTGGCTAACCGACCAAGCTTTTTCGGGTTCAGTCATGAATAAAGCAGCAGAAGCAGCATTCCTGCCAGGGAGATAAGCTTTTGTCTCCTTGCTGGCTTACGGTTCCAAGGCCGTTCCCTCAGCCCTAGCCTAGGCGGGGGTTTCAGCTTCTGATACCAGGCAGGGCGGTTCCCAACACGTCTCTATTTCTCACAGTACATGGCTGGGTACCTTCTGGACAGACCGCATATACTGTTTGGGACTTGCGGCAAAATAACGCAGAGTGCAGCGCGCAGATGAAATCAGACTGGCCGTGTGGTGGCAGCTGCTGAAGCCAGGTGGTGTTTGGGGGCGCCCTCTACTAGTCTCACTTGTTTAAGTGTGAGTTGGAAATTTTTTCAAAATTAAAAAAAATATTTAAAAAGAAAAAGCAGGAGAGAAAGAAGACAGTGAGAAACAGAGGGGAAGGAAAGCGGGTGGGTCGGCAAAAGGATGAAAGGGGACGAATGGGGAGTGGGAAGAGGACGATGGAAGGGAAGAAGGATGCAGAGAAGGCAGGAGAATCAGAAGCAGAGAGATCAGTGCAGATGGCCGGGGTGCCACGAACCCCTCGGCGGCCCCTGCCTCATGCAGGCTCTGCCGCCCCGATGGCAACGCCTGGAAGAGCTCCAAGCCCCCAGAGCCTGTCCCGGTGGGAGTTCAGAGAGCGGTGTCCTGCGCTGCCTCTTGCACCGCCCTGGGAGAACACGCCCGACCCCGCCGAACCCCGTGCCCGTGGGGGAGAGTGTGCGGGTTCCCTGGGAGCCGGTCTCAGTGCACGGCCGTCTAGACTGTGTTTCCCTGGCCCCGACACGGGCGAGGTCGTCGGTGTCGTTACTGAGCACCGACACGTACAGAAGATCAAACGTGAAAACACGAGAAGGAACTCCGGCGCAGGAATTTAAAATCCAATGAAAAGAAGTACAGACACAAACTCCTAAGAGCTCCCCCATAAAGAAACTCGGCAAATGGTCAACTCTCTGCTCACGCCGGTGAGGGAGCGAAGAGAAGCTGAATGGACGCAGACACCACGTACGCCCAACGCCGGAGCGTGTCTGGTCCGCGTGGACCCTACGCTCAGCAAGCTCCACGGACCGCTCGGAAAGCCTCCCTCTGGCAGACTCCGGGCCTCACGCCGAATCCTGTCTGGCTTGGGCTTCCTCTTTCTCCTTATACCTATCTGATTTCTGAAGGGGACTCCTAGGGACTGCTCCCCAAACAACTACCCAGATGATTCTGGATAAAAATTAGCCCCAAAGTCAGCTGCAATCAAGAGTCAAGGCCTGGACCTGGTCCAGAAGCAGCCGGGGCCCCAGAGCACTGGTGAGAAGCAGAGGTCCAAGTCAGAGACGTACCAGCCCCCGTGCGCCGCACCGGGCCGGGTGGAAGCTCACTCTGTCATTTGTCACGGGGCACTAACTCATCGGGCCCTTCCCCAGGACCAGTGCAGACCGCCGAGGCCGTAAGCTGAGCCCAGGAGAGTCAAAGGCAGCCCGGACCTTGTCCTCGGCAGGCTGCCGATCACTGCACACAATAACGGGGTGAGGCCGCGCAAAGAAACCCCTGTCTCACCGCACAGCGCGGGCTTTGATTTCCTTCTCGCTCTTCCCTCGGTCGACCTCCCGCTGCTTGAACCCGGCTTTCAGCTTCTCACTTTCCATCTTCTCAAAGCGGTACAGGCCATCTGGGGAGTGACCTCCGACAAGGCGCAGCAGCGCTGTCTGGGCTAAAAGCCGTCCCATGACCACTGTGGCTCCCCAGAAACACATCCATCCCAGAAATGTTTTTAAACCAGAGGACGAAGCCTTTCTGAAGGGCAAGAACAGAGCTCCAGGGCTGGACCGTTCCTCCAGGGACCAGCCCCCAGGGAGAGGCAGGAAGAAGGAGGCGTGGCCCGGGTTGTGGAGCTGGCTCTCCCCGCCTGGGGGAGGGAGGGAACATTTCTGAGCTGTCTTTTTTTTTTTTTTTTAAATATTCTGCTAATTGTCAGCTAGCCTTCTGCTGAATAACCAGGTTTTGATGATCAAAGACATTAAGAATGCTACCTTGTGCCCTGGCTGGCGTAGCTCAGTGGATTGAGCGCGGGCTGCGAACCAAAGTGTCGCAGGTTCGATTCCAAGTCGGGGCACATGCCTGGGTTGCAGGCCATGACCCCCAGCAACCGCACATTGATATTTCTTTCTTTCTCTCTCTCTCTCTCTCTCCCCCCTTCCCTCTCTAAAAATAAATAAATAAATAAATAAAATCTTTAAAAAAAAATGCTACCTCATGAAGGGTACAGATTCGCCCAGTCAATTAAATATCCACTCCTCCACCTTCCCACCATGCTGCTCCGCAGGCCCCCGCAGACCATGTGGGTTTCCCCGAAAAGCACCCGTGCACTCCTGGGCGCGAGGGCACACAGGACACACCGTCCACACTGGTTTCTATCGCTCCCGCTAAAATCGCCCATGGGACAGAAGGGCGGGGGACCAAGGCGCTGCCCCCGCCCTGGGAACCACAGGAGGTGCCATCGGTGTGCCAGGAATGTTACAGGCTTTGGCAGACGGGACCAGAGAGAAGAAAGCCACCGGAAGCCAAACAGCATCTCCCTCTTCGAAGAACAGGTTGGGTTCTTAAGAAAGAGGGCTCCAGGAGGCAAGGTCCAGAGGGGCTGGTGGGCTCTGGGGCAGGCGGAGAGCCACCACACCGGACACCTCGGCTGTGGTGGCTCAGCGGCACTCCAGGCAGTCTTGGTCGGGCATGTCGGGGATGCCACCATGCACATCTGGGTACAGATCAGACCAGAGAGAGCGATGCACCAGGGGCAGTGGATTCCCCAGCCCCAGGCAGAACTAAACGATGCAGAGACAGCAGAGCTGCACTCCACTCCCTCGGGCTGATGAATCTCCACAATGTACACTGATAAAATGATACAGTCCACTCAGGAAACCAGGAGGGAAATCCACGAGGTGTCTACAAAGACATTCCAAAACAAACAAGCAGAGCACGGCATTCCAATCTCATGGAAAAGATTTCTTAAAGGGAGCAAAACAATTTTCAAGGGCATCTCCTTGTATTCTCAAGAAAATTCCCGAACATATAGGGTCTGTGAAGATCAGATAGCAAAGTAAAATGGAAAAAACAAAATTAGCATCTGGCCAAGAGTCTTGAAAAAGAAAATGGGAACTGAACGAGATATGGAAAAATAACCAATCTCAAAATACAGTAGCAAAACGAATACTTGCTAGAAACCATACAAAGCAACACTGATTCTGCAGAAACCGAGTCAGGGATGTGGACGGCAAACGCGGTAAGTCCTTCCCAAGAAAGAGACCAAAACCGCGAGACAACCGTGAACATGGAGGATGCTGAGCAGCACACACCCCCCAGGCAGGGCTCCTGAGAGAGAGCCCGCTGTCTCTGGCCCAGGAAGGACCCAGGACGGCAGGCCCAGAGCAACCCCTGAGTGCCGGGCGAAACTCGGGTGGAAGGACCCACACCACAGGGCTACTGGTGACAGGATCAGGGTGGGCTCTTACAGCCTCAAATCCAAACCTGGAACCACAGGTAAATAAATGGCCAGTCAACTCAACACCCAGGCGCCTAAAAGGACCAGGAGGGTGGGAGGTTACCCACCCCCATGTACATGCCCACGGTCTTTTTAACTACTGCTGAGAAGAGCAGAAGAGCTTGTGCGAAACTTCCGCCAAATAGGAAGCTTCAAATCACAGAACATCACTTGCCTGCAGGCGAAGTACCCACTGGGGATACTTCTCCACTCGGGGAGACCTGCCTGCTGCCTCCCCCCTCCCTCCCTCCAGCCCTAGGAGGAGGCGCGGGAAGCACCGGTCACGGTCCCAGTGCATTCAGGACCGTCACTGCAACCGAGACCTTCCGCGAGAAGGGGGGCCGACTCACCCTGTCCCAGCTGAAGCACAGGCCCAGCCGGTCCAGCTGCTTCCTCATGTGCTTGATGTTGCTGCAGAACAGAGGGAAGAGGTGTGGCTGTTAGGGGAGCGGAGGCCACGAACCAGCTGGGCTTTGAAAACGTAAAGGGTAACTGGGAAAAGTCTAGATTATTCCAAAAGGCTTTAAGTGTTGTTTTGCCCTAGCCAAAAAAAAAAAAAATCACTAGGAATCAGTTAAAATGTCAGCATGTTAGAAGATACCTATTCCTTGAAATCAGACAGAATCTAATAAAAACCACAACGGTCTTGGCCCTGGAATGGGCCCTTCAAGCAGCTCCTTTGAAACAGGCACTCCTGTGGCCCACCCACAGGTATGTCTGTAATCTGCACAGACAGGAGCCAAACACTTACAAGTATAAGATCCACTGAAGAGAAAAAGAAAATCTTCACATACAAGCCGTGGCAATACTAAAGCAATCTGATTTAGTGCTTTGTTCATCGAAATGCAAATCATCAGGGGAGAGGGAGAGAAGCGAATTAATCAGCCTTAATATAAAATAAGGAAATATCATTTTTTCCTTTTGTTAGAGAAAAAGGACTAACTCCCTGACTCTGCCTCCTCTCTTAGCTCAAGCAGCCTGAACATCGGAAAAGCCGTGAAAAAACTCCAGGCAATCTCCGATTAGCCAACAGTAGCCTATTTTATTCCAGGACTTGGGCTAAGCATTTTTGCAGAAAAGTGCTTTCTACTGACTAAATGTTTGTGACCTCCACAATTGAAACCTAACCCCCAGCATGCTGGCGTTAGGAGGTGGTGTCTTTGGGAGGTGATCAGGTCGTGAGCCCTCGTGAATGGGGTTTTGTGTCCTTATAAAAGGGACCCCAGAGAGCTCCCTTGCCCCTTCCACTGTGTGAGGACACAGAGAGGAGACGGCCATTGCGCCCTGGAGGAGGGTCTAACTGGACACCTTGACCTTGGACTTCCCGACCTCCAGACCTAAGAAACAAATGTGTTGTTTCTGAGCCACCCAGGCTGATGCCGTTGTCACGGCAGCCAAGGCAGTGCTTCGCAGGAACTATGACCACCCTTCTTTAGAGATACACAAACTGAGGCACAGATCCGCCAGCAGGAAGGCGAGGCAGGCCCTGCGCCGAGGTGGCCGACTCAGGGCCATCTTCCTCCTCGCTGTTCGGCAGCGGGGGCTGGCGGCCCTTCCCTGTAAAAGGCTAGACGGGGGTGTTTCCAGCTTCGTGAGCCGCATGGCCCTTCGCAACTGCTCCCCTCTGCCACTGCCTCGTGAAGGCAGCCGTGGACAAAGTGTCAACCAGTGGCTGTGGCTGTGTTCCAATAAAACTTTATTCACAAAACCGAGCAACCCTTGGTCTAACTTACACCAAACGTATGCCCTGTTTGATCTGTTTTATTTGATCATCGTTTCCTCCAGGGGAGCGGATGGTGCAGTGGATGTTTTCACAGTGTGGACTCGGTCAACTTAAAGCAGAGAAGGTGGGGACCCTGGGGACGGGCACCAGAACTGCACCTCCCTCCGCATCTCAGGGTGGCGGGGAGCCCCAGACCTTTGTGAAAGAAGCGGATGGGGGAGGGCCTAGAACATTCTGCTGGGTTCTGGCATGAGGCCCTCCAGCCAGGATCTGGAGGGAGAGGGGTGGACAGGAAGCCTGGGGGATGGGAGGGCCTGGGAGTGGGCCCCTTGGCAGAAAGCCATGCCCAGAACCAACTGACCATCTGTTTCTATGTTGAGTGGCTAAGTTCCTCTTGCTCCAAAGTGGTGACAGCAAAAACTTAACAGACTTTTCAGAGAAAATGACACTGTGGAATTTGGGCCTAGCTCAAACAATGGTCACGGAGATGAGAAGCATGTTAGAAACTTATCACCTGCAACCCTCTCCTCCTCGTCGTCCTTCCAAAGGCACATGCTCAGCAGAAGAATAACTTCGTAAATGACAGAGCATCGGAACGAACGCAGGAGTGACCGACCACCCGAAGCCCTTTGTGGCTCTCAGACAAGAGCTGAGAGCACAGACAGACAAGAGCCGAGAGCACAGACAGACAAGAGCCGAGAGCGCAGAGAGACCGGCCCCGGTGGACACGACCCTGATCCTCGCTCGGCAGAGCTGCAACGTTTACTTCACTCCGCCTTCCCATTCTCCTGCACAGACTCACCAGACAAAGGTGCTTCTGCACACAGGTGTGTGGCTGTGTCCGTGATACATACCTCTGCGTCCAGCTTCCCGGGTGCAGCTTCCTCTCGATGGCGGCGTTCTCGGCGGGCAGTCCGAACGCGTCCCACCCCATGGGATTGATGACCTGGCGCCCGGAGAGAAACAATCAGGCATGGCAGACTGCGAGCACCTGTGTGAGCCTTCTCCTGTGGGCGGTGCACGGGCGCTCTCTCCTACCAGCGTGCCCTATCGCCTTCTGGGGGTTTAAAACATGCCGTGGGAAGCCAGCTCGCTCCCTCTGACACACGCACAGGGGAGGGTGTATTATAAGGTCACACGCCAACGCACCGACAGCAGTGGTCTCTGAGCAGGCGTTTTCTTGACTGCTCTTGGTTTTCTTCTTCTAATCTGCATTGTCCATGACCAACCGGAACTGCTTTTCTTAAATTATAAAAAGTTTCTTTCCATCTCAGAAATATGTGTCTATAAAAATGTACTGTCTTTCAAAATGCTCACCCTGCATCAGGCTTACGTTCCGACGAAGGGGCTGTGCTACCTGATACAGCAGCCACGGAGCCACGGGTGGTCAGATACACTTAAGTTCAATAAAAATCTCAGTTCCTCAGCTGCAGTAACCACCTTGCAAGCGTGCAGTGCCCACTCTGAATCACTTCCTTAAGACATTTCTGTTCGTCAAAGAACAAGGTCCTAAGACCATAGAGCTCAGAAGCTTTCGTGATGCATCCTCCACCCCCACCCCTTATCTGACACTTTCCACAACTGTGGCCCAGCAAGCGTGCGCCGCTGAGCTAGGTCACACCAGAAACTATGCCCTTAAGCCAGGACAGGCCAGCAGGGCTTCAGTTCTGCCAACGGACAAGTGACAGGTCAGCCGGCAGCTTCCATAGCAAGTTCTGTCACCCTCACCCACGTGCCGTGAACGGGAACACCAGCCCGAACCATGTGCTGTGGCCTCCAGGGCCAGCCCCGGACGGCCGGGCTCTCTACCCACCGCCAGGACGGACACCTGCTTCAACACCTCGGACCTCTCCCCCCTTCCGTGCTGCTGGTTTCAGCCACGAGGGCCCAGACGCAGCTTCTCTTCCAGCCACGTTTCTGAGGCTGCCTGCGGGGTAGGCGGACCCACGGCGGTGCTAATACTTCTAGGCAACCGCCCCCTCCAGCCGGCCCTCGTACTTGCTATCAGGTTCACAGCCCGTCCACCGCCGTGAGCTGGGCGGGTGGGCTGGAGGGCTGGCTGGTTTGGGAGCACACACATCTATCTCCTTGGGACAGTGACGAGTTCTCGGAGCTACTTGCTGCCACCCCCCCTCACCCATGCATGTGACGACGGGGCATTTTCCACTAAAGGTGTGGACAGGTCTTGTTTCTTTTATGAGTAACTTTCCCCCATTACTGACGTAACCAACGTTCGCTATGAGTAACTTCGTACACACAGAAAAATATTCACGAGAAAATAACTCTCATCTGTCATTCTACCACACAGCCACACACAACCTGTTAAATTGGGTAAATTTATACCCAATGTTTAACAATTGGGTATGGTTTCCCTGCTTTTTTCCGCTGTGCACCTAGAGTGTTCTTCCACCTTTCTGCTTGGCCCGAGGGCTCTCCGAGGTGCAACACTGCGCACGCACCAGGTCCTTCAGGACTTACGATCGAAGTGCCCCGACCTGGACGCACCCTCCCGCCCCAGGTCCCAGATCTGCGCTCTCCCCGGCCCCTCTTAGCGGGCAGCAGTGAGAGAACGGGATTGTCCCACCCGAGCAGCGGAGACTGTGCCTCTCACCCCACAGCCGCTCCGACTCCGCAGGCTAGTGAGCGGGAGAGGCCGAGGAAGGCGCACTCCCAGGACGATGTGCGGTGGAGGGGACCGGTCCCAAACCCAAACCCGCTACTTCCTGGCAACTCGACCTGAGGCCCACGGCGGACTCTGCGTCCCGGCTAGAAAGTGCGACTGAAAGCAGCCACGTCGAACTGTTGAGGGGCACACGTCACGATGTCCGTGGGGCGTCCAGCACGGTGCCGGCCCCCAGCCAATGGCAGCACGGGCTGTCGTCACTGCTGCTGTCACCAGCTTCCCTGACCTTCGTCACCTCACGGTTCCCTGGTCAAGGGTGCGCGTCCCTGGTTCCCCATCCAGGTTTCAGCCCATGTCTCTTTGGCCACAACAGGTAGGGACACACCCTCTTCTATGGACACTCCTGAGAGCGGGTTACCTGCAACGAGCCTCTGCAGCAGCTGGTGCCAGGCACTGGCTGTTCTTAACCAAATGGAACAGACCACGAGGCTCAGCGGGCTGGCTGGCTGGCTACCTGGCCTTCTTGTCTGCACAAGGGGCCCAGGGCCCTCCTTTCCCACATGCTAACGGCGCACATTAGGTGCTTCGCTGGAAAGCAGCCCGGCTGCTCTTGCCACAGCCGCCTGGACCAGGCAGAGCCCACGAGGGGACGGCAGCCATCCATCTGTGTGCCGGGCAGGAAGGGGCTGGCCTCTGACTGCCGTGGACAAAGGCACCGCTGGGCAGATCTGGCTGCCCTGGGGTTGGTGGTGGGGTGGACCCGCTCAGATCTGCTTACTGGAAGCGATATACATGGGCCTGGCGAACAGAAAATGCTGAGATCTGTCCGGCTTGCTGACGCGCCCGGGACGCTGGCCTGTGCGTCCTGAGCTGTGCTTCCCGGCCTGGCGAGCCTGGGAAGTCCCTGGCGAGCTCTGGGTTGGCAGCCTGACGCGACAGGACCCCCCAGCTGCGTCCCCTCAGTCCCTGTACCTGCCCCGTCCCGGGGTCAGTCTGCATAGGCTTCTCCTTTCTTATTTACTGGATGTTTCTCACATTACAAAGGTAACACGGGCTTATTTCAACGAGGAAATGACACAACGCCTGATCCACAAAGGCGAAGAAGCCACACTGCTCCTCCTGGCCTCTGGCCCTGTTCTCACGCCCTTGATGTAGCGACAGCAGCGGCCTCTGCATCTCCAGGCGAACACAGATGTACAAACGCATGTGCACGCCCCCAGGAGCCTGCTGGCTTCTTTTTATGGAAACAAAACCTGTGAGACACTAGTTTATGACCTTCTCTTTTCACTTAACAAGTCATAGACATCTGTACAAAATACATATGCAGGCATGTCCACATACACGTCTTTTTTAAAAATGCTAACATCCCTTGGGTGCACCTACTGCACGCAGTTTTAGGAACCTGACCGGACACAACCCAACCCAGCGGATCCTCTCGGCCGTAGGGCTCTTCCCCCTGTTCTGTGTGGCTGGGCCGGAGTGCTCCATCCTTCCCCGCAGAACCCTCCCCTTCTGGGAAACTGCCCCTCTCCCAACCTCATACACTGCAAGGACCGTCCGCTGCAAAACCTGTCCCTCTGGCTACAGAGGGAGGCCCGTGCCGGGGTCCCTCTCCAAGCCTGACTGCTGTCTGGGGCGGGGTTTGTGCGACAGAGACCAGGACGATGAGGGCACACCCCTTCCCTTTCCTCCTCGGTCAGGGCAAACAAGGACAGGAGACAGGGCTCCGGGTGGCCCGGCCTTCCTCCGGGTGCAGAGGTCTGAGAGAACAGAGCAGGCAGGTGGACAGAGGCGGACGAGACCCACGGGCTGCGAGGGCCTGGCCCCCAAGCCAGCGGGCCTGGCACCTGCAGCATCTCCTTTGACTCTGGAAGTTCTCCCGGATCTGGAGAACAATGAAACCTCCCTTTTTGCATAAACTGGTCCGGGCTGGGTTTCAGCCCCGAGCAGCTAAGAATCCCAACGAAAACAGACGCCCTCTGGGATACAGCTTTCTCCTGAGTACGGTGTAATCCAGAGATGAAAAGCATTCCTACTAAGGGTCATGGTTTTTCCTCTCTTTTCAATTATTATGAGCTAAAAAAAAAAATTCCATGCAGAGGACACGTGCTGGATTACCAGAGAGTCCTGCAATACTTCCATGGACAATGCTGCTCCCAGATGCGCTTCGGTCCCCCTGGGGCTGCCTCGCCAGCAGGATGAGGGGACTGCTGCGTGACCTCGAGAAAGGGGGACCTCGATCGCCACTCAGTGTCTGTGCTGGAGCTGCCAAATGGCAAGAGGCCACTGTTTCTACCTACTGACATTCTGTAGGTGCCGTGCGCATTTCTCATGCAGTCAACACAGCAGACAGCCACAGAAGAACCCGTCCGGATTTATGGAATATACCCGTTCGTTTCCATTGTTGTTGTCAGATGAAATTACCGTAGAAAGAGATGTTAGCTCGCAGGCTGCCCGAGCTGTCTGCAAAGATAAAGCCAGAGCCCCGGCTGGTGGAGCAGCTGGCTGGCGTGTCATGCCACACGCTGCAAGGCTGGGGGTTCGATTTCCAGTCAGGGGGCGCAGGGGAGGCACCCGATCAATGCTTCTATCTCAAATCGATTTTTCTCTCTCCCTCCTTCTCTCTCCTTCGCTCCCCTCCACTTCCACCGCCCCTTCCTCTCTCCCTAAAATCAATAAACACACCCTCAGGTGAGGATTAAATAAATAAAGCCAGAAGAATCTCAAAGCATCTCAACATGAAGTTCATATTCCCACCAAAAAAAAATTAACAAAGAAAAACAAGTGTCTGTCCTAGGATACAGGGTGCAAGAAGGCCCTTTTGCTCCTTGAAGTCAAGACAGTTCCTGCCACCGTGGGCTGCGTCCCGGGGACCAGTGTTTCTGTGAGCCGCGTGTGTGTGACACCGGAAAGGACCCCACGGGTCCCACCGCCTGGGTTTTCCAGCCGCAGCAACCGGGGCAGGTCGCAGCGTCCAGGCCCTAACAAGACGGCTCGCTGCTGCCCGGGGCGTGCGAGCGAGGCCCTGCAGCAGGGCTGCCCCCGGCCGCACGTTCTACCCGCTGGTCCGGCTGCGGCGGCGGCTCACCGCCGAGAAAGACACGGCGTCGGGCGCTCCCTCGGCGGGTCTCCTCCGAGTCTCGGTCTCGCACGGCGTCCAGACCGAAGACCCCCCTTCTCGGTGTGACCCCCGCTGACTGGTCTGTGACTTCTCCGCGGCCGAGCCCCTCACAAGCGTTCGCCGCAGCAACTCGCACCTCTGCTTTCTAGCTCCCAAATCCCCACTCCTCTCCTCCTGTCACCGTAACACGGTTTAACCCTGTCACCGCGCCACGAGAAACGTGTGCCAGCGAGGCGATCTGTTCTAAAACAAAAACCGAAGACTCCCCAGCCTCGGGATTTCTGTGCCAGGGCCGCCCGAGCCCTCTCAGGTCCCTAGGACTTAACCCCTTCTCAGATGCTGTCGGCAGAACGCTTTCTGCAGAGCGGAATCAGGAGAAAGTCCCGGCAGCTGGGAGCTGCAAATCTGTAAAACAAACTTCCAGAGTGTGAAAAATCATCATTTCCAGCGCTGCTTCTAACAGATATTCTAAGTCTTTGAAAAGTGAGTGAGAAGCCAAGCAGATAGCAATACCGCCCAGGACTTTGCGAGAGCTGGACCCCGCCCCCCGCCCCCCTGCCCCACCAGACAGGAGACACGGGGGGAGGGAGCAGCGCTCAAGGGGCTCAAGGCTGAGGTCAGGTGCGGGAGCTGAAGCCAGCAGGCCCGCCCAGACGGGGCTGGGCGATGCAGGGGGCCCTCACCAGGCCGGAGAGAAATGCCCTGCCTTCGCCTGGCCTCTCGCCTGCAGTTCTGCCAGAAGCTCTCATCAGCCAGGACCAGCCAGAGGCCGGCCGGCACCAGAGCTTGGGAAGCGTGGCCTGCGGGGGTCTGTCCCTCTGCCACCCACAGCAAAGCGGGGGACGGTCTGACAGCAAGCTGGCCGAGGCCCAGCCCGGGAACACCAGCAGGACTGCAACCTCCCAGGGTTCTTGACATTGGAGAGGCGTTGGGACCACTACTGACCAGGGGCAGACCCAGGATGGGGGCCCTGGAGCCCCACCCGGAGCGGGCCAGGAGCCGAGACCTGGGAGCCGGGTCTGGGCCTGCCTCCAGCGCAGCGGACACAGCCACCCACCTGACCGCGGTGGGCCCTGCCGCCTCCCCCCATCCCCCAGGGGGAGCTGTGGCCTCTCGGGGCTGTCAGGCAGGATGGACAGCGGCAGGCTAGGAGAAGGGACCCGGCAGAGGGCACCACTACCTGTGACGACACATGGACAGGGCTCCGCGGGGGCAAACTGGAAAATGCCAGGGAGGGCCCCCCAGCAGGGCCTGGTGAGGCGGGGGTGGTCCGAGGGGGCTGCTGCCGCCTTTCAAAGGCTCCTGTATTCTAAAGGGGGACTGTGAGATTTTATGTTCAATTGTAAAATGCTTCTCTCTCAGAAGGAGGAAAATGAAAGAACAAAGGTACAAAAGGCGCAGTTCTCCCTCCCACCCAGGAATCGGACGGAACGAGTGGAGTCCGCGGACAACCCTGGAGAGAGACCAGGAGGCCGGGGCAGCGGCCGGGCTGCCCTCCCCGCGAGAGACGCGCACAGGACGGCCGGAGAGTCCCCCAGTCTCCCTCTCGGCCGGAAACAAACTTTACGTCTGAAACCACTTCAGCTTCTAATCGACAGCAACCATGGTTACTACTTCTCAAAAAAAAACCCAAAACTGCTATTTTCAGAGAGGGCCATGGCTTTTCCGGAGTAGATGAAGCACTTTACTTCCAAGAAATGAGAAACGCGACGTTCAATGGTGTTTCGCGAGTGTAATAACCCACCGTGACTACGGATCGGGAATCAAAGGCGAGGGGACCACACTTCAGGGAGAAACACGTCCCGGCGACGGCGCCCCAGCCCGAGCAGGGGGGACCTCCCGTGGGAACGTGGGGCGCCGTGACGGGCAGAGACATCGGCCGCCTTCCAGTTCCTTCTCTTCCTCAGATCACGTGGAGGCCATAAGCTCCAGACACGCACTTTCTCCGTCCGGACACCGCAGAGACCTGGAGATCCGAGAACTCGGGGCCGCGCCCTGCATGCCGGGCTCTTCGCACACGCCTGCTGGTGCACGGGCAAACCGGAACCGATGAACCGCGCGTGGTGAACGACGGCTCACTGGCTAAGGAGCCCCCTCCCTGCCTGGTATTCACGGGTGACGACGACGGTGTGATCACGCAGCGGCCAGACACGCGGCCTCCGTGTCCCTCCTCCTCCTCCGCGGGGAACAGCAGAGAGGCCCGAGCAGAGGCTCTACCGGGCGGTGCTACGGTGCTTCTCGGCTAAGGCCCGTGAGCTGAGTCCGTGAGGGGGACGTGGCAGGGGCGTGCCTTGATCCCCCGCTTCTGGCCCCGAAGGTGCTGGGGAGACTGGCTGGGGTGGGAGGTGGGTAATTTTATTTCCCAACCATCTGTGCGCACAACAGATGAAAACACAACCAAGTCGCCATATGGTGCTGAGCTCCAAATGTGTCACCAGACACCGTGTGAGTGTGCGAGGGACCGGCCGGCGGCGCGGCCTCTCCCGGGCTCGGAGCGGCCGCTGCTCACACACCCCAGCCCTGGCACGGCTGCACTGGGGCTCCGGCCAACCGGGCCGCACCGGGAAATCGCCTCCGAGTCTTCAAAGGGTTTTCTCCCGGGTCATCTCACGTGACCCTTGCCACGAAGCTGTGAAGTGGGAGGCAGGTCGGCCTCTGCTGTTGGCGAAAGGCCCCCGGTTCCTGATCGATGAGTTCATCACCCCCAAGTCGCCACCCCGTCCCCTTGTAAAGTCCACGTGGGATCTCCTTGCGTGTCTGGTCCGCGGCTGTGGCTCCAGTTTCCCCCCAGAGAGCAGCGACGCCCGGGGCTTTCGGGCGCCTCCCCACACACAGGGGCACGGGGACCCCTCACACTCCTGCCTCGGCTCCCTCCTCCGCACAACCGACCCGCTACTACGGGAGGAAGCCGAAGTAGAAGCACACACACTGGAACTTTCCAAGTCCTCGCTCTCGGTCTTCACTGACAATCTGCGGGCTGGCCGGGCCCAAAGCACGCGAGGGCACACCACGGACTGGGAGAAGGTATGTGCGTGGCTAGCGAACCACGAACCGATGACCCGGACCATACAGAGAAGTCTTGCAGACCAACACGGAGGAAGACAGACCACCCACGAGGAAGCTGACAAGTCACGTGGGCCAGCCCACCGGAGAAGAGGAAACTTAAGGAGACATGAAAATATCTCAGCGGCACTAGGACAGGACTCAGAGAAACGGGAATTAAAAACACAATTAGATACCCTTTCCTGTCTACCAAATTAGCAAAGGTCAGAGTCTAACACTAATAAGTAACGTCAAAAACTTTAGGCAGTAAGACACGTCATTGGCTGCCGGTGGGGGTCTGCATCGGCACCAACCTTGGGCGGGGGCGCAGTCTGACGAGCTGACCCAGCGAGTCCGGGACACAACGCTCTCGGGGGGCCATGATCCGAAACGGCCTAAAACTCCACCGATGTGGGAACGGGTCAGTAACCATGGCCACAATTAGACAGCACCTGGACCGGATGAACTAACTCTAGAAACACAGGAAAAATCTTGAAACAAAATACTGAGTGGAAAAAATATGCAAAGTATTAAATAAGCTATCTCTGATATAAAATTAAACACACACAACTACATAGAAGTGTGTGTGTGTGTCCTTAAACAATACACAGAGTGAAAGCATGAGAGCAGGAGGCCAGGACACACACGGCCTTCGCACAGAGGTTACTTTGAATCGAAGGACTGAAGTCCGACCGTGGAGAGGCACCAAAGTACCTGCAACATTAGAAAAGAAAAAAAAGCAGAGGCGAATATGAGTAACTGGTAACATCTATTATACCGGGACGGCCAGCCCAGGCATTTGGATGAAGTCCTCTGTACCTCTGTGCTGGAAATGTTTATAGCCTTTAAGAATACACTATTCAAACCACAGAAGACAGATGAGACGACCCAGACAAAGTGGACGGAGGGGAAAAAGAAGGCAGTCCAGACCAGCATCCGAGGTGGGATGGCCCAATTCACCGCGAAACGCTCAAACTGACACAAAGAATCAGAAGACCTGAACCGTGCTGACCACATTCCAGAAACAGCATCTGTCATTGCAGAACCCCCCACAAGGAACGCTCCCGGCCGCGGGCCGTCCCTGGGGAGCGCCATCAAACAACAGGGGAGAAGTGACACAGGGCGCTGTCAGAGAATGGGGCCCGGTGACCCTGACGTCAGACAGACACGCTGCGGAAAAGTACACGTCGGTGTCTCTCGTGCACACAGGGGTGTTAACGAATGGATACAGCAGGACGTACATCACAAACACATCCTGTCGCCCTAACCGGTGTGGCTCAGTGGACTGGGCATCGTCCTGCAAAGCGAAAGGCCGTCGGTTCGATTCCTGGCCAGGGCACGTGCCTGGGTTGTGGGTTCAATCCCCAAGTCAGTCCCCAAGAGGCAATGATCAATGTTTCTCTGTCACATCGATGTTTCTCTCTCTCTCTCTCTCCCTTCCGTCCCCTCTCTCTGAAAATAAAATCTTAAAAAAAAAAAAAAAGAACATCACACAGCATGCTCCAGACGGGAGAGAACGGGGATTCACTCACTCAACGGCGGTGAATGGCCTCCCAGAGGAACTCAGATCAGTGTAAGTGGGAGTCGCAGTTACCACGGCCGAGGGGATGATCCTGTGCTAGACACACGGGCACTGACTCACTTAACCTGCACAACAGCCCCCGAGGGAGGAGCTGCTACTGTCCCTACTGCAAAGATGGGGGAGGGGGTTCCGAGACATTAGGTGACTTGTGCGGGGTCGCTCAGCTGGAACGCAGTGGGACGGGGTTCGAGCCCAGGCTGCCCACCTCTGGGAGCCAGCCCGACCCGGGGCCTCTGTTGCTGCAGGCGACTCCGTGTCTTGTCCTTTGGGCCTGAGCTGCCTGCAGGGGCCCCGGTCCCTCTGGGCCTGGGGCTCCGCCTTGACCTTTCTCTGTAATCCCTCCTCCACCCAAGGGTGTTAGAAGCCCGTCTACACCAACCCCCCAAACCACCTATCTGCTACCGGGCTTCCCCTTCTTTACCATAAATGTACAGTTTTTCTGTAAAAGGTTTATCTTCAGCGATCCGCCTGCATTTGCACATTGTCTAAGACAAGTTGGATGAGTAAAGAAAAAATAAGAAAAATCTAGTTGAGGAATCACAGTTAGATCAAGAATTATACTTCGGGCAAAGAGCCAATTCATTCCCCAGTGCCTCTTTCTAATAAACACAGCGGGAAAGATGGAGAGCGCTGTCCGGGGGAAGTGACATCTGGCATAAACCAGGGGGACTAGAACCTGGGGGCCGTCTTCGCGCAGAACACGAACCTCTGCGCCTGAGCGTCTGGAGTCACTAACTCTTCCCGGGACGAACAGGCACCCAGACCTGACTTCCTTTTTAGGGAGACTTCTCGCTGCCAGTGTCATTCCGGCATAAATTTTCACACCAACTGTGACAAGGATGCACTTGTCTTTCTAGAAGAGTGTCTTTACAGAGGACGGGGAGGTGGCAGATGCGGCTTGCACAGGCCCTGACCGGTTCAGCCCGGCCAGCGAGAGAGCCCATTACTGACCAGCAGTGGCCTCCCCACTCCCACCCCCCACCCCGAGGGAAACGCCCTGAGCTGTGGTGCTCGCTGGTTTCCACTGTGCAGAAACCCCCAACACGTTGGATTTCCAGCTACTCGGGTGACTCAGAAACACGGAGTCGGGCACAGAGATGCGCAGGGGCTCTCGGGAGCTGGGCTGTGCTGCCACTGACGGCTGCCACCATGTGCCGGGTACGTGCCGAGTGCCCCAGTCATCCTCCTCTCTAAATCCTTGTTGCAGGCCAATGGGCGGGTACTATTGGATCTCCACTTTGCACAGGAGAGAAACAAGGCCGTAGAGAAGTTAAGGACCTAGTCAAAGGTCACACGGGAAGTGTAAAGAGCCGGCACTCTAACCCTGGCCGGCACTCTAACCCTGGCCGTCTGGTTCCCTGGGCCATGCTCTCAGGCCCTCTTCGAGCCTGCCTCTCTTTGCGTAGTTCAAGAAGGTCACTAACCAGTAGAGGGCAGCCCTGGCTGGTGTGGCTCAGGGGATTAAGCGCTGGTCTGTGAACCAAAGGGTCACTGGATCGATTCCCAGTCAGGGCACATGCCTGGGTTGTGGGCCAGGTCCCTGGTTGGGGTGTATAAGAGGCAACTAGTCCATGTACCTCTCACACATCGATGTTTCTCTCCCTCCCCTTCCCCTTTCCTTCCTCTCTCTCTAAAAATAAATAAACCTTTTTTAAAAAGCAAGTCTCACCTCACCCCCAGAGCTCGGTCAGGTGGCCCCTCTTCAGCGGAGCCTTTCCCAACTCCCCCAGAGTTGTCACTCCCCAAATATTCTCTCCTTACAGAAGTTTCACCTACTCCATTATGAAGTAAATCCACACGGACTAGACAGCACAGAAAAGATCAAATACAAAGAGAAGCATTTCCCTGTGGCCCCGCCTCCTAGTCACAGCCCTCCATCCACATTTACACTACCGGACCCATCCCCCGCAACAGTGATTCTCTCTTCACGTTGCACCCCCACCAGACGGGGAACCCCTCCTGGGGAGACCCCACGTGCTACCCACATTGTGGCTACCCCGCTCCACCCACCTCCACCCCCAGCACAACACCCAACACACGGTGGCCCCCCACCAATCAATTAATTAATCCAGATGCTTTACTACAATGCCTTCCAATTCACCAAAGGAAACACTGAGCTGTTCACATTTATCCTCAAAGCTAATCTCATCTTTTTTTTTTACTGCATTTTTTTGTTTCATTACCATTTAGACCCCTTGACCCCGCTCATCTCGTCTCGGCTGAATGAGTGGGTTTCTCCGCACGCCCTGAGCACACCTCACGGCGCTCCGGTGGTCCCCGGGCGAGGCGCCCGCCCTCACCTGCATCCCTCGCATCCTCTGGAACCGCGCGATGGCGTCACTGATGGTGTACACGCGCACGTGGCCCATGTGCAGCTTGCCGGAAGGGTAGGGGAACATGGAGAGCACGTAGAACTTGGGCTTGGACCTCTAGGAGAGAAGGACAGAAGACGACAGGGAGCGTGTTTACTAAGCGATTCCTGGGAACCCGCCCGCACGGAGCAGTGGGCGCGCGCCTGCCCGAAGGTACCCACCGTGAGAAGGTCCTTTTGCAAAAACCGTCCCCGTACTATAAGCTGACAGAAACGTCCACATCCAAATTCAAAGCCCTGGTTTGAGCTAAAAGAATGTCCAAAATATGCCGTACACCCTCAAAGTGCTAATTACTCATCTATATTTTTAATCTTCTTTTTTTCTCTTTTAAAAGCTTCTCTCTAAGACAGCTTCCATGTAGGTCTTAGGGAGCTGGATGTTTTCCCGAATGCAGCTCTAGCGCACACGCGTGTAATTCAAGGAAGCGACAGTGAACCCCAGGTGTGACGGCCCCACAAAGGAGCCCCTTCCGAAGTCCCCGGAGCTGCAGGCAGACGTGGCCTTAGCAGTAAGTAACTCCGGTATCCGAAGGCACTGGTTGGGGTCCTGGGTTCTCCGCTGTGCTGTGGGCTTATCTTCGAACAGAAAAAGTGGAAACGGGGAGGAGAAGACTGTAGCCGAGGAAAGGGGAGGGCTGTGGTCTCCCGGAGGTGGGGTCTGCAGGCAGCCGCAGGCCGGGCTCACTAACGCCCCGGCTTCCAAAGACGCAGCCTCACCGTGAGAAGCACGGGAAACGGTCCGTGCGCCCCGCCCCTCGAGAATGAGCACAGGGCAGGAAGCCCTTGTGGGAACGCCGACTGGGACCCCTCGGGCCCTCCATCAGTGAATGGGGAGTGCGGGCCCAAGTCCGTGCGCACCAGCAGGGGGCTCCGGAGGGAGGTGGTGGTCATTTCACAGGCCCCTCAGCGGGGACCTGTCGCCCAAGGGCGAGGGCTGTGTTTAACCATCTCTTTCCCCCACTCCCGTCCCCCCGCCCCCCCGCAAAGTTTAGTAACTACTGGATAAATGAAGGCAGGTTATTTATTCTGTTCACACTGCTCCCGTAATGAAACCCGGGCATTTTCCCCAGCAAACCCCACGGATCCTGCCCAGCAGGAAGGACTGCCCGCCCTGCCCGTGGGGAAGAAGGCGCTCCTCTGAAGAAAGGCGGCAGCCGCTTCTGCCTGATCACTAGGGGTCGGGACCGTCTGGTGCTGGACCTGCTTCAGCCACTTCTGCCGTCTGGGTCTCCCTTTCTGCCCTGACTCCCCGCCGAGAGCTCTCCCGGAGTTCTCTCAGGCTTTGCTTCCCCCAGGCAAATAAAAACAAACGCAAAACAGGATATTCATAACCACTGCCTTGTGTCCGTGTTGGGGGAATGTTGTGTTTCTTGCTAATATGTGTGTGACTGGTACCGACACAGCCAACGGCAACCGGGGGAGCAGGAGAAATGAGAAACTAGAAAAAACAGAAATCTCACCTGAGCCCTTGCTTTCAGCTTCCATCAGCAAAGAAGTCAAACTTTGTTTGTTTTTAAGATTTTACTTATTTATTTATTTTTAAAGAGAGGAGAAGAGAGGGAGAGAAACATCAATATGTGATTGCCTCTCATGCGCCCCCTACTGGGAACCTGGCCCGCAATCCAGGCATGTGCCCTGACTGGGAATCGAACCAATGACCCTTTTGTTCACACGCCGGCACTCAACCCACTGAGCCACACCAGCCAGGGCAGAAGTCAAGCTGTTAACAGAGCCACTAACCTGTGACAGAACAGACTAGAGTGGAACTTCCTCTGTCCTGCCCATCCCTAGACATGGCCAACGAGCAGTCAAGCCAGGCTGCCCGAAGGAGGGGAGGGGGCCAGGGAGTCGATACGGAGTCTGGAACTGGCCTGCACGGCCTGGAAAAGCAGCCGGGAGCGGGAGCGCTGCTGGTTTATGTAAATGGAGGTACCGCGGCACGGCATCACGCTCTTTCAGGGGAACCCGCGGGTCCGAAACTCTCAGGAAGACCTCAGGGGAGCGGGCGGGACCTGAGACTCGAGAGCCAGTGGGGACTCAGGAACCACCGTCTTCAAGAAGACAAGTAATTCTCGGCTTGTGAACGAGTCTCTCGAAGGAGGCTTGAGGCCTGAGTCCTCTAGTTGGTGCAGAGTCAGAAATAAGCGAACTACGCACCCTACTCATTTTCAGGGCCTGGGGGAAAGGGCTGGTACAGAGTTCTTGGGGACCCGGGGGCGGGGGCGAGAAAAGAAAATCCTTGATTTAAAGTATTTCTAGTATTTCGTTGTCAAGCTTTTACATTAAACCCATTTTTCTTCTATTATAATCACCTCGTTTTTACTATAGTAATCTATTTATTTTTTTATATTACGTCTATTTAACAATCAATCTTGCCCCAAACATTTGCCACACATAACTTCATTAGCATCTTCTTTCTGTATGTCTTCCAACAAAGCTTAAATTTGTGTAAAATCAAGTGACTCATTACATAGTCGCTAAGCAAAACACCAAAACAGAGTTTACAGAAGATACATAGAAAAGCATCGCTAGTAAAAGCCTTTAATATTCATGAATATTTTTACTGCAGAAAAGGTACTCGGCTTGCTGCCTGCCCCTGCCTTCTGTGCGAATTAAGTGCCTGTCCTCTGCGACAGGGGAATGCATCCCACCCTCTGTGGGTGGGAAGAAGAGAAGGAATTATGGGGGTTTGTTATAACCAAGCAGGGATAGGACTGAAAGGGAAATGTTCATAATTATGTAAAAGTGTAGGAACTTAAGCCTTTAAAGGAAATTAAGATGGTAAGCGATGGGGAAAAGATAAGTCTTTAAAAATAGGCCCCATTCTTTCTGCCAGCGTCTGACGCCAGGAGAAAGAAGTTCTGCCTCTTTGTGGATCCGGCTCCGGGGAGGAGCTTGTCGAGCTGTCGCGGAGCGGGAGGCCGGCAGAGAGAAGGGGCGCTCAAGGGGAGCCCAGAGTCCCCCCCCGTGCCCCCCCCGCGCCCCCATCTGGTCCTCGTTCTGCCACCAGCTGCGAGGCCTCAGGCAAATCCCTCCACCTTCCCAGACTCAGTTTACAATCCGTAGATCAAAGGTGACAGGTCAGAGGTGAGGCGGAAGAAGGCTCCAGGTGAAAGCTGGGAGCGTGAGGTCGGGAATCAAACCTGGGAGCAAAGGCGTCTGGGCCTGAGCCCCGGCTCTGCCGCAGGTGGGTTGTGCATCTCCACAAACCGCCAACCCCCCCTCTGGGCCTCGAGGCGCTTACCCCCAAAATCAGGGTAAAATCGCCTTCCCTCGGGGTCGTTTCAGGATTAAATGAGGAAATCAATGGACAGATGGTGCCTGACGCATAGTAATATGCTCATTAAGTGGAAGTTCTTTTTGTGATGATGATGATTAGGATAATCATGGCAAAATATTCTACTTCTAGACACTCATTGGGGTGGGTTTCAAATGTATCTAATACTAGAGTGAGGTCGATCACAGATGCTCCCGGATGCACCGGCGTCGGGCTGGACCCTCGGTCCCCGACACCACGCACGTCCACCCTCTGGCACCGTTCCTTTACATGACCCTTCAGTTTGTAAACTGTGTCCGGTCACATTTCCTCATTGGATCTTCAAAATAGTTCTGTGAGACAGATAATGTGAGCAATGTGAGGACCAAGGCGGTACATGATGTCGCCATGTTCAAACTAATTCTGGGGGCGGAGCTAGCGTCTTACTGCACAGGCTCCAGACCCCCCCCATCAGGCGCGCTCTCCGCCGTAATCACCTCCCAGATGCCGACCCGGATGGAGGGGCCGCTGGGGGATGGCTCACAACAGCCCAAAAGCTATTGACCCAATTATAGACACACAGTTTATTTTGATCCATTTCATTTTTTTTAAACCATACGCTCAAGAAGAATGAGATGTCACAAAATCAATAAGCTACAACTTCAAGACGTCTGAAAGTCACGCAATTATAGTCTAAAACCACAAGGAAAAAAGGAGAGAAAGCTCATTTCAAGCCCCTGGTTCAGAACTGAGCTGCTCCCTGAGGTCTGTTTCCAAAACACGTTTAGATGAGGCTGCTCCTGTTGCTGCGAAGGCGCTGCACTCCCTCACGCGTGAAAGGGAAGCTTTCGGTGTAACACTGCGCATTGCGTGCAGACCTTCCTGTCATCCCACCTGTTACACACTACATCTTTCTCAACCAGAGTTTCTCATCAGAGGCATCGGCTAAGGCATCTGAGCCTGCTCCGCCCCACCGCCCTCCTGCAGGCTGGCCTCCCAGAGCCGGAGCCGCCTCCAGCAGCACGCTCCATGGAAACGGGCTACAGCCAAGTACTCAAGACAATTAACTCGGGAGGAGCGCTGAGCCGAAGTGCCCGGAAGAGACGCCCACAGTCCACTTACTTGGACAGCCATTAGGGCAAAGCTGGGCCCTGCTACCCCACGCCCCCTCCCTGCCCCCAGATCATACCAGGGAAGGAAAGGCTGGTACCTTTCAAACCGTGAGGCTGAGGCGACAGAACAGGGTGGAGGCCAAGGCCACGCTAGTGGAGCGGAATCTTGGAATATGTAGCTTTGAAGTTCCACAGCTGAGGGACCCAGGTGTCTGTTCTGGAGTCTCACATCGGACCCTCCCGCATCCCTGTGCGCCCGGGCCAATGGACCAGCACCTGACACCTGCTATGGTCTCGTCTCCACGAATCTCCCCTAATGCCGCGCCAGAGTGCACACGCACCGCGGTGAAACTCCTCCAGGCGCTCTCCCCGTGTCCTTACATTTACCCCTCACAAGCACCCTGGGGGGCAGTGAGCGGGCACCATTGTCATCACTGTCCACTTCAGGTAAGAAAACTGAAGCACAGAGAGATTCACTCATTTGGCTCAAGGTCACATATTTTAGTAACTTATTCGAGCCAGCAGTCTGACCCCAGAGTCTGAGCCCTTAGCTCCTCCTCCCACCCTCAGAATCTCTCCCATACTCACGTCGGCATCAAGAGTTCTGGAGGCCTGGTCTTTTATCTGCGGGTGCCACCACTTCTCCACATCCTTCCTGGTCTGCAGCGTATACTCTCTCGTCCACTGCCCCGTGGCACTGTAAATTCCCCGGGTACATCCTGGAACCGCTCTCCTTCCCCAGCTGAGGGCATCCGGCCCACCACGGAGCTGCCTTTTCAGGACACAGACACAGAAACCCAGTCTCCGCCAAGCAGAAGCCATCTCTGGAAGGCGGGAGGTCCTGAGGGAGGACAGAAAGCGCACAGGTGAGCCGCCCAGAGCCCCGATATTCGAGCCTGAGGCCAAGCTGAGATACGCTTGGAGCTCTTCCGAGTCCCGGAGGACAGGAAGCGGAGCCTGCTGGACTGACCCCGGGCTGGACTACAGAGAAGGGGTGGGGGGTGCTCTCCGCTGCCTCCCGTGCAGTCCGAGGCTGCGGTAGGAGCTGGCCCAGGCAGTGGTCTCCATTGGTTCCCATGGGGGCTTTGTATCTTTGGCTACCGTGTTTCCATGACAGATCTTTCAAGACCAAGAAAGAAAGAAAGGAAGAAAGAACCTGACACGCTAAGCTGATCTTCTTTGATTCTCTCAAGATGTTTTCCATAGCGACTAGGATCTGCCCGGTTTCACAAAGGTACTGGGTCACGAATGGCGCCAACAGGGTTCCCTACAGGCTTATTACGCACGTCACCCTCACGCAGCTTGGCACCGCAGGGTCGGCATCCAGCGAGCTGGTCTGCCCAAGTTCCCGACATGGCAGTTCTCACTGTATTTAACACCTCTTGCTCCTCTGGGGATGCAATCAGAAACAGAACAAAACAAACAAACAAACAAAACAAAACACCTGCCCATCTGCTGGGCTTGGCTGTTTTAGAGTGAGCAGATGTGACGACAGACATTTTGGTGAACCATCTTAACTCAGCTGAGAATCGGCAATTCCACGTGACCGACCTAATGTACAGACACTTTGTAGAACTAAGGCAGTTGCATTTATTTTTAGGGGGTGGGTTTCTACATAATCAGAACTATCCATAGGATTCATGGATATTATGGCTCGCTCGCTGAGACAGCTTTTCCATACCTTTACAATGCAAAGAGTTCCAGTCTGGCGGAGGGCGCACAGACAGATAGGTGACTGACTGCATGACCTAAGAACACACGGGACTGCTCTCTCGAAGAGAAACAATGGGAAGCAACAAAGTAGAAAAATAAAAACTGACTTTAACCGTAGTCTCACCAGCTTTCAGTTAGAATGCTGGTCAGCCACGGTGACAAATGAAAGCAGACAGAGCTGATATGAGCAAAGTGAAGGTCATGCACTCCCTTAAAATTCTAATCCTGTCTCTGCATCTTCCTTATATTATGAAGCAAATTACAAACAACTCATAACAACATCCCCTGTCTAAACTACAAGAACAAGCTTCCTAAAAATGCTGACATAATACCTGGCTCACCAATAACTTCCAATAACCTTTCCTTGACACAAACCAATGGACCAGAGAATCCTGAAACAGATCTGGGTATGTAAAAGACCTTAAAGTTCATAAAGAAAAAAGAACAAATAGATTACAAGGGTGAAAGATTATTCAATGAACGATGGTAAAATTCATATTAGAGACCTCACCTCAAATCATAAACCAGAGTAATTTCCACAGAGATTAAAGAATTTTTTAAAATACCATAAAACAAGACAAAAATGTACAGGGTGGGGCAAAAGTAGGTTTATAGTTGTTCATATGCAAAATAATACAATAATTAATAAATAATAATACAAGAATAAACGGTGTTTCATGTTCCCACAACTGTAAACCTACTTTTGCCCCACCCTGTAGGTCAGTACTTAGTAATTCTTTTCAGGCTGCAGGATGCTATATCCTGAAAATAAAAGCAATGGAAGAATTCAGGAAGGAAAACATTACTAATCTCTCTTAAAATCTAAAACATCTGTATATCAAAAACACCATGAACAAAATGAGAAAGTGAACAATAAGCCAAGAGAAAACTGCGAAAACTGCAACCAAAAAATGCTTATCCTACTCTATAGAGCTCACATATAAGGTGAGAAACATTAAAAACCTAATTTTAAAAATGAACAAAGAAGCCCTGGCTGGCGTAGCTCAGTGGATTGAGCACAGGCTGAGAACCAAAGTGTCGCAGGTTTGATTCCCAGTCAGGGCACATGCCTGGGTTGCAGGCCACGGCCCCCAGCAACCGCACATTGATGTTTCTCTCTCCCTCTCTCTTTCTCCCTCCCTTCCCTCTCTAAAAATAAATAAATAAAATCTTTAAAAAAAATGAACAAAGAAAAGTACAAATGGCTAATAAATACACGAAAAATATCAACTTTACAACTAATCAAAAACTGCAAATTAAAACTGCAATGAAATATTTGCTTATCAGGTTGGTAAAAGCCTATTAAACCAAAACAATTGTGCATTTTTATACAGCACTGGTGGGGATGTAAATTGATTCTACATCTCTGGAGAGCAATACGGAAAAATGTGTCAAGGCTCTAAGTTCACACTCTGTGTGTTGGAGCATCCCCAAGACTCAACACGTAGTGTACTCAGAGCCGTGATTTATTATAGAACTTCCGGGCACTCGGCCCAGCTCCCCTCCTCTGCCTCCTGGGCCCTGCTCTCCCAAAGCCACTCGACCACCAAAGCCCTGACAGGCACTGCCTCTTCCTGACCTCAGGTGCAGCCATTTTACTAGGGGACCATGCCCATAGGACAAAGGTAAAAGGTGTGGCCTGGGCTTTGTATGTATGATCATTTTGGCAGCTTTCTTCCTTCCTCATCTCTGCCTTACCCAGTTCCTTCCAAAGCATCAATCCTCACTACTCCACGCCTCTTTCAGAGGCAGCCCTGACCTCCAATCAACCTTACATGGGGCTTAAGGTTAAGTCTTAGGAGAACGGTGGAGGTGGTAGCATGTTACCATAGGAGGGAGGGGCCTGAGAACTGGACTCAAACTGACAATCATGTATGGACAGAAAACCTAGGAGACTAGAAGACAAGAAAGAACACATAGGGGAAGCACTTGAAGGCATCTGGGTGAGCTCAAAAGAAAGTGTGTGAGAATGTACCTGGGGAAATGAATCTTAAAGGAACCAAGTTTGGAGACATAATAATAATAATAATAATAATAATAATAATAATAATAATAATAATAATAATAATACAGATCTGAGCTTTGGCTACTACTAATTCCCTGTATGACCTCAGGGAAGTTATTTCCTGTCTCGAACCTCAGCTTCTCAAGATGAGCGGTAAACTCAAATGCATGCTGTGGCGATGACCTGTGGGCCAGAGATGCACTGGATGGCTTTTAACTGAGTCCAAACCCCCGACCCAGGCAGCAAAGATCCAGAGACCAGCTGGGGTAGGGAGGCAGTGGGGGAGGAACTTGAATACAAACCTCTGTGCACACGTGCGTTTTTAAGGGAAAGGGTCCAGAGCTATCAACGAGGTCTGGGGCTCAAAGGGTCTGAAGACCCGGATCTCGGAGACTTTCCCAGTTCGGAAAATGCACAGGGGCGAGACCACCTAACCCAGTCAGCACCTTCCCTTCCTGCTCCCAGTAAGTTGGAACCTCCGGGTCCGGGGAAGAGGAGATCCGGCCTCGTCTCTCGCCCCACTGAGCTCCGGTGAGAGGTTTACCTGCTCACAGGCTCTGGCCTGCGGCTCCTTAAACGCCTCGGTTCCCACCTTAGGCGAACACGGCTCAGCTTGTCTCCATGGGCGCCGCCATTTTGGCACAACAACAACTTTATTGGTAGCAGCCGCCACTGACACGGACAGACGGGGGCGGAGCTCCGCCTAGTCTCCGACTTCCCCTCGCCCATGGGGCGGGGTTGTCTCCGCGGCCTCTCCAGGCTCCTCCCCCAGAACGCAGGGATCGCCCCACCGCCCCGAGCCCTGCCCTTTGACCCAGTCGTACCCCACGACTTGCCTCGCCAAAACTCTGGACTCCTGAGGTGTCGAATTATTAACAATTGCAGCAGACGTGTGAGAACCCCCAGTTTTGTGGCCTCGGAATAAACTAAGCGGCGGGTGGTATAAAGAGCGGTGGAGGAGTCCTGAGGTCAGGTTCAGATCCCAGCTACAGTCCCCTACTGGGCTTGGCCAGGTCTCTCAATCTCAATGCTTTCGGGGCCACATGTTGCAAGTTAAAGCATCTTCTTCTGCCACATTCCGAGATCTAGTAGCCCTGGGAGGGGGATTACCTGGCTTTGATTAGAGATAAAGTGCACTTCCTCAGCTGGTAGGAGGGCTGGGAGCCAGGAAAGCATGATACCTACACACCCGCTTTCCTGGAGGAGTTTGTCTCCCACCCTGAAACCTTCCCCCCTCTGGTAAGGGTTCCTTTCTGCAAATACATCAATGAACTGATGAACGAATTACAAAGGACCAGCGGTGTTAATGCATAATTTTTAAAAAAGGCAAAACCTGTCTGACAGATTTTGAAGAACACATACATGTGGCCAATCAGGAATACTGAAACGAATTTCCTAATTATGCAAAGGGGTTGATATCCTCTAGGACAAGCAAAAGTAATGTTTGGGAGCCATCTTTTTCTGCAGGGCTGAAATCAATTGTACCTCTAGGAAACAAAATTCATCCCATTACTATTCGCCTTCCACGTCTACTCTCCCAGAGCTGAAGGAAAGACAAGCAAAGGTGTGCACCCTTCCAGCGCCAGGCGATCCCAGCCGGCACAGCGCCAGATGCACACAGTCAACTTCCACCAGTTTCCAAGGCTGGACAGTGTCCTGACGTTTCAGAATCCAAACGCTTTGTTATTCAGAGTGCAGTCTCCAGACCAGCATCAGTCTTACCTGGCAACTGGCTGGAAATATAGAATCTCAGACGCCACCCCAGACCTGCTGAATCAAACCCCGCATTTTAACAAAGTCCCCGGGCTGGGGGAGGCGGATTCTTAGGCACACGGAAGTCTGAGACACACTGTCTTAGAGTGTGAGGATGAGAAAGGATCTTGAGAACCCCAGTAGTCCAGCCTGCTCGTTTTACAGATGAATAAGCTGAGGCCCTACAGAACTGGCTGTCTAGCTCAAGGTCCCAGCAAGCAAGTGAAAGATCTGGTATTCAAAACAGGGTCTATAGTCTACTAGAATAGTACCCTTTCAGACTGCAGACCAGGACATCGTTAGGAGCTTAGGAAACTCCCAGACCAATACTCTCACTTCAAAGGTGAGGACGCTGAGGCCCAGAGATTGGATACAGATCGCCTAAGGTCCCATAGACACTGAATTTAAAACGATACCATGGAAGTACTGACTCTCGTGTGAAGAGACCACACTTCAAGTAATTTAACCTTCAGGTATGTCGTGCTGTCTCCATGGATAACTAGAGGGCCCTTTCTCTAATCTCCCCAAAATACTAAATTCTAGGTAGTCTCTGCCTTTATTTCAGCTCAAAATCTCTTTCCTCTTATGAATTAAAACAGTGACATTTCTAGGAGATGATTTCAAATGGGATTTTTTTTAAAAAGTCACTTGCTTTACTGGAAAGTTGCTATTTTTACATCAAAGACAGCAACGTGAATGTAAATCTCTTTCACTCTTAAAGAGCTTACTGCAAAGCTACATTATTAAATGAAAGAGACAAATTGCTGGGCTGTGTAGGAAGTTATCTCATTTTTTTATTTTTAAAAGGAAAGGAAATAAGACAAAGACATGTGTTATTATATACATGAAAAGAAATCTAGAAAAATATGTCCCAAACTATTTCCTGTGAGGATCTCTAGGGACTGTGGGGTTCTGAGGGCCTTTCTTCTCTCTTTTTTTAAAGATTTTATTTATTTATTTTTAGAGAGGGAAGGGAGGGAGAAAGAGAGAGAGAGAGAAACATCAATGTGCAGTTGCTGGGGGCCGTGGCCTGCAACCCAGGCATGTTCCCTGACTGGGAATCGAACCTGCGACGCTTTGGTTCACAGCCCGCGCTCAATCCACTGAGCTGCACTAGCCAGGGCCCTTTTTTCTCTTTATGATAGGTTTCTGAGTCCCTTTTGCTATTAGCCTGTGTGGTAGGCTGAATAAGGGACCTGAGATATCTAGGCTCAAAACCCTGGCACCTGGGAATGTCACCTTATATGGCAAAAGAGGCTTTGCAGAGGTGATTGAGTGAAGAATCTTGATAGAAGATTATCCTGGTGAGCCTGAAATGCAGTCTCCAGTGTCCTGATAAAAGAGAGAGGCACAGGGAGATTCGAGACAAGAGGCAGTGTGACCATTTTAACAAACATCACGGGTAATTTTCCTTTTTTACAGGTCTTGCTGACCTGAAAGTTAAGCCCAGCATCGATGGGCCAGAAGACCTGTGATTATCTCTGCACGTGCCCACGGGGCCAGTAACAAAGACAATGGAAGTAGGTGCCCTTCTGAAAGTTGCCGCAAAGTGATCTTGGCCCTGAGTGGCCTGGAGTAAAGTCAGAATTTTCCTAGGAGCTGGCTATTGAAAGGTTCCCATTTGGGGCACCCCTTCCAGGGTACAAACTCTTCTGAAAGTGACCTCTTTTGTTGACGTTAAACTTTTGGGTTCCCCGCCCCAGAAGATGACTTGCAGTTCTTGAGTGTTCATAAAAAAGAAAATAAAATAAAAAGACGTCTTGGAGTGACTGACGCCACAAATGTACTTGGATGCAGAGACAGATCTTGGGATTATGCTTTTAACCTATTCCTTGCAGAAAAGAAAAAAATTCCTTCCCATTGTTGCCAATCTGCTTAGGCCTTGTGATTGCTCCTAGGAAAAAAAAGGTAATCCTGTTTGAAGAAATGCTGAACGTCTTAAGCAGTTTTAAGTTACATTTGATCTGAAGATAGACAGCATTGGTTATTGGAGTTTAAGAGTGGGCTCTAGCCTGGCAGGTGTAGCTCAGTGGATTGAGCGCAGGCTGCGAACTAAAGTGTCGCAGATTCGATTCCCAGCCAGGGTACATGCCTGGGTTGCAGGCCATGACCCCCAGCAACCGCACTCTCTCTCTCTATCTCCCTCCCTTCCCTCTCTAGAAATAAATAAATAAAATATTTAAAAAAAAGAATGGGCTCTAGGTAACATATACTTACTTGCAAATGTGTGAAATGTATCTTTGGGTGACATCTGCAATTTTAATACATAAATGTTCATAAGATCCTGGAGTTCCTACATCTCTGCCACGAACTTGGCATTTCAACATACTACCTATTGACTCTCTTATATTCTTGGAGAGTTAATTAGTCCTTGAATGTATGTGCATGTGCCTTCTCTTCCCAAGTAGACAATAAATTGATTAATTCAATAATTATGCTCTTCTGGTCCTTGATGAGCATATAACTATAGTTTTATATGCAGGAGACAGAAAATCGTGCGTCACTCCCAAAGATCTAGTTTAGTCTAGTGTTTTCCAGCCCTAATTATACAGCAGACAGAGAGCATTGGCCTCAGTCTCCTACTCCGCCCAATTTGAGAGCTGTGGGGGTCTACGTATAGACAGGACGTAACAAGCGTCAGGCACGGGGAGGGGGCTTAGGAACTGGTGGATTCACAGAAATGATAACAGTAACGTCACTGCCCCTCAATACCCTGCAGCGGCTGGGATTTGTCAGCACGGCCTTCGCCTGACAGTGGCTTCCCCGCGGCCGATGGGAAGCACTCCCCACGTGGAGAGGGTGGTGCGAAACACATCGGCACTTTTCCTGCCGGTCACCTGTAAGGGACCCGTGTCTGAGGAGCACCCCGGAGTCCCTTCTTTCTCGTCTCCTCTCTCCCCTCCCTCCACCAGGGTCCCTGCGGACCTTATGACCCTTCAGGTCCCTCCTCCTGCCCCACAGAGGTTCGGAATCTGTAAGACGAGCCAGCCTGTCTCTTCCTAACATGGTCTGACTTTCACAGCAGCCCTTCCCATCGGGATGGTGACCGGTCCCCTTCTCACCCAGGTGGAGGAGGAGAAGGGTAAAGGGGGAGAAGGGGCTGGAAATTCTAGTTGGCAAAACTTACAGTAATGACAACAAAATCCCCATTACCATCACTCTTACCAGTGTCACCACCTAGATTCTCCACCTGGAGCCCAGCAGGAAGGGAGGGAAGGAAGGAAGACAGGGAGAGAGAGAGAAGCAAGAAAAAGTTTCTGAACTGGGTTCCAGTGCTTGACCCCAGGAGGAGGAGGAGGACGAAGAGGAGGAGGAGGAAGACAAGAAAGAGAAAGAGGAGGAGGAGGAAGAGGAGGAGGAGAAATGAGAAGAACGCAGCACAGAAAGAGGGCGAGGCAGGAACGAGACAGGGGCCGTGGCCCTGGGCCCAGTCTGGGGAGATGCCATTCTGGAGTCCACACGGGCTGAAAACAGAGGGGACCACCCCATGGCGCAGTTTATCAGCCCACTGGACAGTCTGCAGAAAGAGGAGGGGGAGAACGGCCCTTCGTCATGGAAACCTGGTTAGAGGCCTCGCTGGGTGGCAGCGATCAAGCTATTTCACCTCCCTGACCCTCGGACTCCTCACCTGTGCAGGGCACAGGAGGGTACCTAGCTCCCAGCTTCCTTGTGAGGATGAAGCAGTTGGCACAGTGCCTGGCACAACGTAAATGCAGTTCCTAGTATGGGATGTGGGGCTGCCCCTTCCAAGGGGTGGGGCGCGAATCCAGTGAAGGAGGAGGCTCCTGAGTGCTGGGGAACTGCAAAGAGGTTATGTATTCAGGACCTGCCCTCTGCTTCTGCCCCCACATCACCTGTGTGGTATGGAGCAGGGACATGGTCAAGGTCAGGCAACCCTCTGCGTCTCAAACATGTACATGCATGTGAGTCACCCAGGGGTCAGAAGGTCTGGGAGAGCCTGAGATGCTGCTTTTCTAACAGGCTCCCGGGAGAGGCCGGCGCTGCCAGCCCCGGGGCCACACTGCGGGTAGCAGAGAGCTGACTGACAGCTCTGGGGCGACAGAGCCCACCGCGATGCGAAAGCCACGCGGAAACGAAGGCAAGACGCATGACCTCGAATCCAAGGCCTGTCCGAGGGAGTGGGAAGCTTGAATGAGAACACTTTAGTAAGAAGGGAAGAAAGGAGGCAGGGAGGGAGGGGAAAGAAATGAAGTGAATCTCTTCTAAGGCCATAGAGGAAAAGCCAGTAAGAATTAGGACTTTGCCAAATAGAGATGGGTCCTATTGAACCTACTTGAATAAATACATTGAAGTCCTTTGCAATTAGCCAACTGTCCCTCAAACGGAGGCTGCCAAAGTGCTTGCAAAAGGTTTTCTTGTTGTTGTTTTTTGGGGTTTTTTGAGAGTACTTAACATCTCTCTACCTGAGTCTTGTTTACATATTAAATTTGCTTAGCAGATCCAAAGGCAAACACTAATTCCTATCAAAATAACCAAGTTCCCTTCTGAATGGAACTAACCACATGGGAACAATTCATGTCAACCCATCGAGCCACATCTGAACGTTGCTCTTTGGTCCCGGAGGTAAAGGGAAGACACTGAACACGTGTCCTCAGGAGCCCGGGCTCTGACGAGGGAGAGAGATGATTGGACCCCCCACCCCCACGATCTACGCTGGTGGCAAACACGGGGACTGCAGAACACAGAAGCGCAACCCGCCCTCAGCCTGGAGAGAAAGAAGAGGGCTCAGGGAGCAGGGATACATCAGGAAAGGCTTCCTGGAGGAGGTGAGCTGAGTGCTGCTGTCCTGCTTGTGGAGTTGGAAAACAGCCTTCCGGATATTCATTCTTCAAGCTCCCAAAGCTGGGATCTAGGAAGGTGGGCAGCCTGCAGCCACAATTGCAGCCTCTGCAGCTCCCTGGCCTCCACAGCCACGAAGGGAGTCAGTTCCTCGGCCCCCCCGTGCCACCCCTTCCTCCCATGGCACGGCAATGACCCTGAGCAAAAAGAGAAGTCTTCCAGGAATTGCATTGAAATGATACTAATGTATGCGCTCGCATCTCATTAGCATCCTTTGCCAGCAGAAAGGGCGTAAATAATTCATCGGACCTGCTCTTGAATGTCTGATAGAGTGGTCCCAACTCTATCTGGTATCTTCCTGGTAGAAGGGGCGAGCTGGGGGAGGGCTGAGATGGAGCCCCAGCTCTCAGACTAGGGTCTTCCTGCCGGCCAACCGTGCCTCTTTGATGGAAGAGAGCAAAGCACCGTATCCCTTTCCCTCTACCCGAGGAAGAGACCCCTTTCCTCCCATAAACGAGACTCTGAAAGAAGGGAAACCCATCAGGACGGCCCGCTCTCAAAGCAGAATGAAGATCCGCTGCCAGGAAGCTCGAGATAAGCCCAGACGAGCCTCCCCGAGGCTCCGCAAGCGCCACAGAAAGTAATTTACGACTGAGTTACGAGAAGTTCTGCAACACGGGGGCCGTATAAGCATTGTTTGATCAAGCACTTCTCCAAACATTATTGACTGTGGGACCATTAGTTTTAGCAGCTGAAGACTCGCTAGCATTCATCAAAAACTAGAGTTCCAAGGAGCTCAGGGCTGCAGTTGGAACCCAGAGGCCGCCTGCTGGCAGAATCCTCCTTGCTTGGGGGAGGTCAGTCTCTGCTCTATGATGGGATGAGCCCCACCCCCATCCTGGAGGGCAATCTGCTCTACTCAGTCTGCCGGCTTAAATGTTCATCTCATCCACGAATCACCTTCGCAGAAACAGCCAGCATGCTGTTTGACCGACTCTCTGGGCACGGCAACCCAGCCAAGTTGACGCAACACATGAGGCATCCCGGGGCCTTATTTGGTGTCACGTCGCTCCTTATGGTGTCGGCTACGGTGCTCGGCCATGACCATGGTCCTTCCCCTCTGGCTCCTTCACGTGGCTGGCAAGTGGGGGCTGGCTGTGGGCTGGGAGCTCAGCCGGGCTGTTGGGGCGGAGGTGGGGCCACGTTTCTCAACACAGGGGCTTCCCGTGGGATGCCTGGGCTTCCTCCAGTAAAGTCGCTGCATTTCAAAAGCAGTGTTCCGGGGCATCTTACAACCCACCCTCTGTCCTCAGATTATCTGCATTTCTCCCACGTGCAAAGTACACTCGTCCCCAACAGTCTCACCTTACTCTGCTCCCTGACACATTGGTGTATGTCCCTTCCCTCGAGTCTGGGGGTGGGGAGCACTGTCAACTATGTTGACAGATAGAAAATGACAAAGTGACACTCTACCAGTGTCCAGGCCTCGAGTGACCAGTGATTTCCATATTCTGCCTCTTGGGTCACTCACTTACTTATTCTCTACCCAGCGCTGCCGTGGAGCCCAACAGCTCTGAGGCCCCCGCGCTGGAGAGGGCAGAGACAGACGTCCCAGTCACCGGTCACTGCTGAGTGCCACCTCCCGGCCACCGCCAGCAAGGCTCTGGACGCGTGGCCGAAGCTTTTCCTGGGTACCAGCCGAGTAGCGCTGAGAGACCGTGGGGAGCAGGTCCGCCCGGCGGAGCCTCGCCCAGACTCCTGACCCCCCAAATCATATTTTTAAAATAGTTCTTTAAAGCCATAGCAACAGATAAAAGGAATGAGCACTGTTTTAACATTGTTGGAGTTCAGCGTTTTATAATTCTTGGCTTCATGTTGAATAGCAGGAAACTCTTTCCCAATAAAATCTCATGTGGAACCCTACTATGTAAAGAGATCCTAAAGGAGCCCTACCATGTGAAGGGATCCTAAAGGAGCCCTACTATGTGAAGAGATCTGAGGGGACCTGAACTCCCTCAATCTTATTCCTGCCCCACGGCTAAGGCACCCTTAAAACATGTAGGGTCCTCACAACACATTTTAAGACCGAAAATCTAGTCCTTGCAAAACAAGGACTGGACTGGAGGCCCGAGGACCAAATGGCTGGCTTTATGCAAGCCCGCCTCAAAGTGCGGCCTCAGAGCAGTGGCATTGATGCCTTCTGGAAACTTGTTAGAGATTTGAGTTCTCGAACCACACCCTGGAGCCACCGCCTGGGAAACTCCAGGGTGGGGCCCAGCAGTCCCAGCAACACGCCCTCCAGGGGAATCCGAGTGCGAGAACAGTCACTCTCTGCATCCTAGCAAATACTTTGACTTGACCGGTCCTGGGTTTGAATCCTGGACGCTTCTTAGCTGTGTCTCCAGCCTCCATTTCCCTGTCTGGGAAGGGAAGAGAGTAGAACTCACTGTTGATGCCCTCTTCTCTTCTTCCTCCTTCCTCTGCTGGCCCCAGCCCTCCTGGTGACGGAAGAGGGGAGAGGGGTCTCAGCCCCAGCTGATGTGGTGACGCTGAGCCCGCGGAAGGGGGAGTAACTGCCATCGCCCAAGCCTGAGGTTCTGGGGTTTCCTTCTAAGCACCCTTGACAAACTTGGAAACAGCAGGGGCGTCAAGGATGAAATACAGCCACTGAGATTTAATTTGCACGGAATGACTTCACCCAAATTTCTTGTTTCTTCCTTTTTTTTAAAAAAATATTTTATCTATTTTTAGAGAGAGGGGAAGGGAGGGAGAAAGAGAGGGAGAGGAACGTCGGTGTGAGAGAGAAACATCCATCAGTTGCCTCTTGCACGCACCCGGACCAGGGACCAAACCCACAACCTAGGCACGTGCCCTGCCTGGGAGTTGAACCCGCACCTTTTTGCAATGCCCAGCCAACAGAGCCACACAGGTCAGGGCAGCTTCGCCCAAATTCCTGATGTCTGAAGCATGCATGCTCAAGGCCACTGCTGTACCAGAAGCCCCAGCCCCCCCTCCAGTCCTCTGGCCTCTGCGGCACCAGCCCCGGGGCCTCTGCCTCTCCCCGGCTTCTCCGGGACCCGGCCCTGACCCCCGCACCACCCCAAGACGGAATAAGCCAGACCACAGCTGGTTCCACCTCTGAGGACTGTTTTCTTCATTTGCTTGTAGCTCCTTCTTTCTACGATAATGTCAATACCAGAAGGATGAGGTTGTCAGGGCAACCTCGAGTGGAGGCGTGAAGTCCATCCCTGACCGAAAACCTTAAGTTTGTTTGGTGGAAACACCCACTGAGCTCTTGGCTGTCTGTTTCCTGGTAGCAAGAATGTAAAAATTATACATTTTTTTCCTTTCTTTCCTCTCCCTGTAATAACCTCTTCCCCCCAACCCCGCCCCACTTCCTCTCTTTCTAAAATCAGTTTTTTAAAAGGTCTCTATTCATATTGACATATTTTAACATCCTAGGAGACTTCGGGGCCATTCTTTGGGGAAAGATGTTCCGCTCCTTTTGGGGTCTCCTCATCCCACGCCATCAGTGGCCAAGGTCAGGGCTGAGGTCCCCGGGGTAACAGGGCAGGCGATAGGGGTTCACGCTGTGGGTTCCTCGGGGCAGGACCCGTCCAGACGTCATTACTGGGGACGGACGGACAGTGTTGGAGTCGGGGCAGGACAGGGCCCCCGGAGAGAAGGTCAGGCGCAGGGCAGGGCGGCCACGCAGGGATGCGCCCGCGGGGCTGGGCTGGAGGCTAACAGTCCTTCCTCCGCATGACTGGTTCCGGCAGGTGACACAGGTCCACTCCAATCAAACACGGTTGACGGTTTCCTGCCTGCGCTTTCTAGAAATGTTTCCAGGGTCCCTGGGATATATCGTTTTTGCTTTTCATTCATTGATGTGGTGATTCTCCCAGACAGTCCCCGGTGTCCCAGGAGGCCAGATGATGGGGGTGAGGTAGCACAGTGGGCGTCTCTGGGCTTCCTCTCACTTCAGGGGGCGGGGAGGGGGTGGGCAATCCGACTCCCCTGACAGTGAAATGTCAGCTTCAGAGCAGAGTCCCCCAGGCCCCATCTGTGCCCACAGCACCCCCACCCCGTGGTCCTGAGTTGCCCTGCTCGGATCTGGGCCGTAAGAGTCTTCAGACGCCCTGTCACAACACCCAGAGGTGGCCGGGCCGTGACCCACATTGCCAGTCTCATTTTAGAGAGGAAGGCACTGAGGCCCAGAGAAGCCAAGTAATTAGAAACACAGACCAAGGGTCACACGCCAGCTTCCAAAATTCCCGAAAGTCTCACAAGTGGCCGTTGCAAGCCAGCGTGCCCCGGGCTTCAACACCACCTCCTCCCACGCACGCCAGGCTGGTGATGATGCTGACCCAGCCCCTCAGGCGTCCACAGCCCTCAGGGCACCCCCTGAACCATACCGGGAGATGGGCCACTGTGAACAGCACCACACAGAGGGAGATGGGGAGGCTCTGAGCAGATGAGTAATTTTCCCAGGGGGCCGCAGAGCTGAAGGGAACCCTGAGCCAGGACACCCACACTGTCCGCCATGGTAGCCACGAGCCCTACGGGACCACTGACCCCTCCGCGTGTGGCTGGTTCAAACCGAGATGCGAAGTAGATCCCAGCTTCTGATGACTTCATAAGTGGGAAACAAAGAAGGTGAAGAAATTCGTTTATGTATTTTTCTATGGACTATTTATTGAAAAGATTACTTTGGATACAGTGGGTTAAATAAAGTCATTTTTTGAAATGAATTTAGCTACAGGAGACTTAAAGTGACGCCTCTTGTGCGCAGGATATTGCTATTCGCGTGATTCTCAAGTTCTGGTCCAGCGCGCTCCCTCCCGGCGGGAGACACTGCCCACGTTCAGGGACACGCAACTCCCTACAGGTCCCTGCTCGCGAACGTGCCCATGCATGCACACACACACACACAACCCCACTTGCACAAGACTGCTCACACTCTCTGCCCCTCCCTCTATACACGCACTTCTCTCTCTACAGAGCCACAGAGTCACACAGCCCCCCAGATGTGCCCACAGAGCTCCGGCCTGAGGACCCACGCCCTCCCTCCATGGGCCCGAGGAGAGATGCTGTTCCAGAGCGGCTCTGAGGTGCCGCCCACCCCTGGTCAGCACTGCCAGACGTGGAGTGGGGCAAGAGTGTCACGGTAGGTGGCACCTGCAGCAGCTGACCCCCGGGGCACAGCAGCACCAGCTCTGGTGTCCACGACAAAAGCCACTTCTGTTCAGACCCAGCTTTCCCCACACTGCTTTCTTTCCGAATTTGCCAGTGCGAATGCTGTCCCAGCTGCCTGTGCCAGAGGGTGCCGGGAATCAGAAACCCACTGCTGCCTGCCTCTGGCCCAATTTGTACGCCCCGTGCACGTGGGTGCGGGGACGCGTGTGCGAGTGAGGAAAGCAGGAAAACCAATGCACTTCCTTCCAGGTGCTTCTCTCCCTTGTCCGCAAGCACACTTCCTCGGCAGGCTGTGGACCACGCTCTGGCCCCCCGACCCTGTCTCACTAACTCCCACCCTTTCCGAGCTCACACCTGCTGGGCATCCTCCAAAGGGTTTTGTCCTTCTTCCCACAAGCAACACAAGCAAACAAACAAACAACAACAACAACAAACAGACCTTCCGGCCCTGGAGACGCAGATCTGACAGTCGCACGGAGGTAATTACCCGAATGCAGACTCAGATGCGTGCACACCCGCTGCCACGGCCCCCACGGCGGCACAGCAGGACCCCGCTTCTGGAGGTCTCGGCAGCCGCTGGCATCCGTCACAGCCACCAGCGAGCGGTTGCAAAGGCTCATCATGAAACACAGGTGGTCTCCGGAGACATGGCCTTCCTGCTCATAATTGCTTAATTAGATAGAATATTGCCTGCCGGATTCAAGTCGGATGAGCTTCCTTAGACACATCTGAGTACAGGAGGCTCAGGGCTGATGGGGGCGGGTGGGACAGTGACAGAAGATTCTAGAACCTGTCGTACAGCGGCATGAGGCCTGTGTTAGAAGGGGAGCAAGTCTCTTGTCTCACACAGCCGTTTGTCGGCTTTGAGGCTTGTACGCTCGGCTCTCCTCCTGGGCCTGAATTTCGTCCTCAGTAAAATAGGACAGCGGTGCGTTGGCATTACAGGGCCGTATGGAGCTAAAAACCCCAATTCACTGTGGTTGGTCGTTATTTCACGTCACAAGAGGCAGCAGACGTGCGCCTCGGGCACGACACAGCCGGCATTGGCCGTCAGAGGCCCAGGTTCCTTCCCTGCTGACCGTCCTGCTGAGTGGCACCTTAGAGTCATCAGGTAGCGGTGACAATTCCAAGCACCCACTTTCCCCTCCAACTACACAGTCAGTCCTCCCGGGGGCGGGGGGCGGGGGGCGGCCTGGGTACTAGTTCCTTCATCACCCCCCACACTGTGCCCGCTGCATCCGCCCCACAAGTAGTCGAGGCAGAGTGTGGGGCGACCCCCTCGCTCCCTGGGCACCAGCACGGCTGGCTCGGGGTGCGTTTGGGTACAAATCCCAGTGGAAGAACTGGCCATTCGTTCATCCAACAAATGTTCACTGAGCAGCTACTGTAGGTCAAGAGTTAGACCCTGTTCTCTCTGGGACAGCATGGGCCCAGCCTCTCGGGTAAGAGGATGTTTGAGCCATGCCCTGAAAACCTCCCCTAGCTGGTGGCTAGAGGCATGGGAAAGAAAAAACGAGGTGTCCACGATCCAGAAGGAATGTGTGCCAGTGTTCAAACACACACCACAGGGTGTTTTATTCCTGGCCAGGTAGGTGCTTGGTTTTGCCTCATTTCGCTGGTTGGTCTTGGGTGGTCTGGTTTGGTTCTGAGCTCACGTGGCCTACCCATGAAGAAAAGCCCGGAGTGCAGAGACAGACTGGAAATGTGATAAAGGTGAAATGAGGCATTTGGGTTTAGACTCCAACTACTTCAGGGCAAGGGAATTAGGCCCAGAGGTCGGGAGCAGGACGGGGAGGCTCCCGCAGGGCCAACTCGGGTTGGCGTCGCTCACTCTCATTTTGCTTGTCTCTCTGTGATAGTCCCTCCCTCTCAAATGAGATCCAACGTTGAAGGAAAAAGTCTATTGAACTTGGTCTCTTCCTTTGGTCTCTCTCTGGGGAAGACGGGTTTGGGTTTTGATTCTCTCAAAATGAGAAATGTGCCTTGTTCTGTAAGATCAGAGATCGGAGAGCTTTCTCTTTTCTTCCTCCCTTTTTTCCACCCGCTTTACGCCCTCTGAAGATGATCTGGAGGGCCAGTTGGTCAAGGGGCCCCGTCTGCCGGCACAAGGGGCCAGCGAGGGTCCCCGGGGAGGTCGGCAGCCCTGCTTCCCAGGCGGATGGGTAGCGGACCCAGTGCCAAGCCCCGGGGCAGGGGGGAAGGGCCCTGCCCCAGGCATCGCTGCGCTGGACAGAGTCTCCGGCACTTCCTCTGCCAGACCCGAGGCTGCCCTGCCCCTGTCCTCCCGAGACCCGGGGTTCAGCTTGGCCTCCACTCTGTGCCGTCCCACGTCCTCCCCCCGCACCCCAAACCCCATCTTTCATTTAAGTGACAGGCAGATTCTGTTGCCGGCAACGGAAGAATTCTAACTCAAATAGACATTTCATTTCTCCTCTCTTCCAACCTTTTCTTAAAAAGGAAGGAAAGAAGGAAGGAAGGAAGGAGGGAGGGAGGGAGGAAGGAAGGAAGGAAGGAAGGAAGGAGGGAGGGAAGGAGGGAGGGAGGGAGGGGACGAAAGTAGAGGGTGACATCAGAGTCTGTAACAGCCATGTCAGTCATGGAGCCGTTTCTCTAACTGAACCGAGCATGGGCAGATGACAGCGGAGCCCCTTGTCCCCCTGCCCGTTCCTTTCACCTCCCGGGACCTGCTTCCTCGGAATCCAGGAATCTCAGCCTCCGTCTGCTCTGTTAATCTGTGCACGTGAGCAGCTGTTTGCTTGGGGGGGAGGGCCGAGGAGAGGGCAGGGGTAACAGTGGCACTTACAGAACCCTGCCTGCACTCCCGACACAGCTGGGGGCGCCGTCACTGATTCAACAAACCTACAAAGTAGGTTCTATTTTTTTATTTTTTTTATGTTTAGAGAGAGGAAGGGAGAGAGAGAGGAGAGGGAGAGAAACATCACAGTGTGGTTGCCTCTCACGTGCTCCCCACTGGGGACCTGGCCCGAAACCCAGGCATGTGCCCTGACTGGGAATCGAACCGGCAACCCTTTGGTTCACAGGCCGGCACTCAGTCCACTGAGCCACACCAGCCAGGGCCAAAGTGGGTTCTGTCATTGTCATTTTGCAGAACGAGGAAACCCAGAGATCAAGCAACTATCTAGAAGGCACACGGATGTAAGTGGCAGAGCTGGGATTTGAACACAGGTCTCTCATGACATAACATGGGCAGATGGTTGCCCATTTCGGTTTGTTCTGGGGTGCACAGTACGCCTCCCCCACCCCTGCACATCCGTAGTATCAGTAATCCCTGACCGTGTCCCCACCATTGCATTGTTTTCCTATGGGTCTTTTGCTACCCTTGCCTTACCCCAGATCCCTCCGTTTCTCTCAACACAGGCCTTCCCTACCACACTGAATGGAAGAACAGACCCGTTTGGAAGAAGCACAGTTTAAAGGTGAAGGAAAGACAGGGTATTGTCTGTATCACGTGGCCTGAGTGAATGCCAACTTGTCTGCTCAGCAGCTGTGTGACCTTGGGCAAGTCACACAACCTCTCTGGGCCTCATTTTGCTCGCCTGGAAAATATACTTATCACAGGAGAGAGAATAATTGCCCCGAAGGTGTCCACTTCTTAATTCCCGAATCCCTAGAGCATGTGAATATGTTACATTGTATGGCAAAGGGGAAGTAATGTTCCTTTTTTTAAAGATTTTTAAAATTTATTTATTTTTAGAGAGGGAAGGGAGGGAGAAAGAGAGAGAGAAAGAAACATCAATGTGCAGTTGCTGGGGGTCATGGCCTGCAACCCAGGCATGTACCCTGACTGGGAATCAAACCTGCGACACTTGGGAAATAATGTTCTTAATCTGGTGACTTTAAAGAGAGGATTCCGAGCCCTGGCTGGCATAGCTCAGTGGATTGAGCGCGGGCTGCGAACCAAAGTGTCTCAGGTTCGATTCCCAGTCAGGGCACATGCCTGGGTTGCAGGCCATGACCCCCAGCAACCGCACATTGATGTTTCTCTCTCTCTCTCTCTCTCTCTCTCTCTCTCTCTCTACCTCCCTTCCCTCTCTAAAAATAAATAAATAAAATCTTTAAAAAAAGAGAGAGAGAGGATTCCGGATGTTGTCACAGGGGTCCTTCAATGTGGGAGAGGCAGGAGAGTCAGTGTCTCAATGTCACCGGCACCGCTGGCTTGGACGAAGGTGGATGGCCGTGAGCCAAGAATACGCAGCTTCTAGAAACTCGGAAGGCAGGGAAATGAATTCTCCCCAGAAGGGAACGCCTGTCTGTGACTCCCTCATTCCAGCCCCGTGAGGCCCATCCCAGGCTGCTGACTCCCGAAGCCGTTACACGTGGCCGCAGCCGGACATGGAGGAACACAGTGAACTTGGCCTGATCCCTGTTGGCTGGTGTGCAGAGGGGGGCGCCGGGCCCGCCCCGGTGAGCTGTGCACCGTCCGCCCGCTAGGCAGAGAGCCGGTCCCTTCAGCCTTGATTGCCATGGAACACTGCTTTGTAATCACATGCCCCAAGGCCCCCTTCATCGCGCCGGATTCTAAACCGCACTCCAAGTGGCTGGTGCAGGGCCAGCCCTCTGATTAGCTTCTTTCGCGGAGCTCCACAAGGAGGGTAATCAGAGTGGAGGAAAGATCTTCACCGCAGGCCCTGGGGCAGGGGTGGAGGAGGGGCGGGGAGGGAGGCGCAGGGAGCTCTCCGTGGCAATTTCCCAATAGGGTTTTAAGAGCTTTTAAAGAGCAGGTTCCTGTCACCCTGCAGGTGTGCGGCAGTTTCTCCCGGCCCCGCCTCGGACACAAGTCCTCAGAGTCGCACTTCCAGGAGCTGACTGCAGCTGCCATGTGCACCCCTCCACCCCGACCCTGGTCCCTCCTCCCCGGACATGAGACCTGCAATCTAGATGCTTGACCCACCGCCCCCCGCCCCCCACCACCAACCACTGCACGGCCTGTGGACCCCCAAGTCCCTCCACGGTTTCCAGGTAGAGTCTGGCCTTCGTGGGGTCACCTCCGCCCAGGGGCAGGTTTGTAGGAAAGCTGATGAAGCTTAAACTCCACGGCCGCTCACTGGTGGGAGACCCAGCAAAGTGTTCACGCGGTCACGCGCTTTTGTAAAACTGGCCCAAGTCTGGTGTTTTTACCTTCTTTTCCTGCACCGAGCCCCCGGCTCTACGCCCCAGGGCATTCGCCCCCACGCCCAAGGCCCCGCCCTTTGTTCACGAACAGGAGGCACCAAGGTGTGTTACTGAGTGTGGCGGACACTCCGCAGTGTGCGTGTGTGCACGCGCGTGTGTGGAGTGACGGTAGCGGGGATGTGAAGACACCGCGTGTGACTTACCGCCGCCACCAGGGTGGGCGGTGCGTTCTGTGACCTCCACCCCGAGGGACCCGCTCAGGGACTCCGGCTTCTCCCTGCCTCATCTCTCTTCACTCCTGCGTCCCAGGAGCCCAGCAAATTCCTTTACTCTCGCACTTCTAACCACGGCTTTCAGGTTCTCGCCACGTCACCAACCTCCCCGCTCTGCCCTCCAGAAGTCAATCATGGCATTTTCCCAGGCTGGCTTTCCTACCCGGGCTTAGGGCACCCTCTGTTCAGAGAACATTCTTTTTAGACCACCACATGGTATGAAAAGTTCTGGGCTTTTCTCCCCAGCGTTGGGGTAAGCTGACCCAAGGATCTGGGGGGTCATAGGGGGTGGGGAAGAGGTAACCCGAAAGCAGAGGCAACCAGGAAAACAGTGTTGGCTGAGAACTTTTCTAAAAAAAAGAAAATGTGTTGAGATACTGGTCCCGGGTCCATATTTTCCCAAGCCTTTGGAAAACCCCAAGGCTTGCAGCCAGCTGAACAGCACTGAGCAGACGCCTCCCCCTCCCCGCCCCCGCCCACTCTGTGCCCATCTGGACCCCAGCTGCTCGCTGCCGGAGCTGGCTCTCCCGGGACACCTTATTGTCTGTCTTTGTTTACGCGTCTGTCTCTGCCTCCACCACCCCGAGTCCTTGAGGCCGGGACAATGTCATTATTTCTGTTCCTCCCTGTGTAGCATTGTGCCTGCTCAATTACATTTCTTGAAAATGTCTTACTTATGAAATAATGCTAATAGTATCAGCTGTCCTGTAGAGTAAGTATATAAGTTGAATGAAATAATCATCTAAACTTCTTATGATGAAGTTTGGCACAGGGTAAATACTCAAGTAGTGCCCCTTGTTAATATCACTGAATGAATGAATGAATGAGTGAATGAATGAATGAATGAATAAGAGGGATGCTTTCATTGAATTCATAGCACAAGCCTTCACGTAGGCTTTGAATTTTTTGTGTGCCTTTTGTCTTGCTGTATAGAACTATAAGAAATGGCATGATAAAAGGGAAGGAAGAAAAACTGGAAATCACAGCTGTTCAGCTATATATATATATATCTAGGGATGTAGGTTTTTCCTCTTAAAGTTCCTTTTACATTTCCAGGTAATCCAATGCAGCCCCGGAGGGGTGCCTGGGCTGTCGGTGAAGGCTGCCTTCTGTCCTTCAGAAGAACCGCTCCACGGTGGCCAGGGACCCAGCGTGCTCAGTAGGGTGCCCTCGCTCTTCGTCTTTCCGAGAACCCTACAAAGTGGGCCCCCCTTCATGGTAATCGTGGAGCGAGAACGGGGAGACGGGTGCTGAGGCTCTGAACGTATTTATAATCAGAGGAGATCAAAGGAAGCTTCCAAAGAGGAAGGAGGAGCCGGAGAAGCAACAAGCAAACCTCGGGAGGGGAGGATTCCCAGCGGAAGGGCCCAGGGGGGACCACAGAGAGACAACTGAGGCTGAGACTGAGAAAGGCGTGGGGTCTGACGGCTGGGGACCCGGGGGTGGGGAGGAAAGCAATGTTCCTGGGCCCCAAGGCAGCTGTGGGGGGCAGGGCAGGGATGAGCGGGGAGGGGAGGGGCGCGGGGCCCCGGGAAGCGGGGAGAGAGGGGAAAAGAACAGGTCAGGGTCCCCCTCGGTGTTCTCAAGGCTCCCGTGTCTGGAAGGGATTATAGAGAGGCTGGTGATGGAGCCCCCCCACCCCCACCATCTGGGGTGAGAAAAAGAAGAATCTAAAGAGGGAAGGGGAGTGACAGGTCAGAAGCCTACATGGGCATCCCTCTCAGGGCAGGTGATCGAGGCACGTTTAAGGACAGAGGAGGAGACTGAATGAGGAGGGAGAGAATTAAGATTGGAAACGGGTGACCGGTGACCAACAGAGCAAAGTCTGGGAGGAGGTGGGGGAGGAGAAAGGACCAGGGCTACCACCCCCCTGCTTCCCCCTGCCCGCAGGAAGGGAATGAAACCACAGACACCAGGAGCTCCAAGGGACCTCCCCATAAGGCAGGATGCATTTCAATAACACCAGGCTGATAGCTGAAAATGATTGACATCTTGCTTAATTCCTTCCAATCGGCTGCCTCCCGGCGAAGACCTCCCCTTTCAACCAGGACCGTGTGGGGCCTGGTCTCTCTCCCTCCTCTCCCCTCCCTCCTTCTGCCTTCCTTCCCCAGCTTCCCTCTTCCTCGGCCTCCTCCCCTCTTCTCTCTGACCATTTATTACAAAGCTCAATTTGACCACTGCGGCTTCTTCGTGTTAGACATCTACTCGCCTGTTCGTCCACCACTAAGTTTCGGTCCTTCCTGTTGATCCTTCCCAGGAATCCCTTTCCGGGATTCTACGAAACAGACGCTGATCCCACCACCCCAAGTCCTTTCTCCGTAGAAGGAGTGGGTGTGCAGATGCTCATCATTTAAAATTCCTTCTCGGAAAATCCCTCTGAGAGGAGAAAGGGGGAAAGATGGCATTGCTAAGAAGTTGCCAAAGAGAGAAGGAGAGAAGGCGAGGAGGTGGGGAACTGAAGATTGTGCGTCCTGGTGCCCCCTGCAGGCCTACCCCTGTCTCTGGATAGACAGAGAGTGGCCTCAGAACTTGTGGTCCAGGCTTTGTCCCCCAACCCTGCGGGGGGTGCCGGAGGGAAGGAGGGAAAGCAATCGTCGGGTGCATCTCCCATGCCAACACTGAGTGCGTGCGTGCCATCAGAAAAGCCGCCTCCACGAGCTCGGGAAATAAAAAGATTTCCAGGCTGACTCGGCTTGTGTGAAGCATTGATCTTTGACTTTACAATCAGCTGCAAATTCTGCTGAAATTAAAAGGCCAGCCGGTCTCCTGAGGAAATCTAGACTTCGGTTGGGGAGAAGGAGGAATAACCAAAGTGTTAATTTTTTTAAAAAATAATATTTTACACTTAAGCTGCAATGGATTTAGTGGTGGTTTATAATGAATTCCTTTGGGTTTCAGAGCACTCTAATTATTTTGAATGTCTGAGGACCGTGAGACTCATCTACAACATCCCAATTATCAAGACGCGTCTGCTCTGAACAGGGTTACACCGCTGTAGTCCCCGTCTACATTCTAGTACGTCATTGACCTGGGAAAAGGATTTACGGTGCCACTACATTGAAAATTTGGAACACACTGCCGCGTATGTGTTAATACTACAGCTGGAAACGGCTTCAAAGCGTTGACATCTACCCCTCTGCCTTCTGGGACGCCCACACCCACAGCCAATGAGCAACTGTGTCTGCTTTGGAAAGCTCGCGGGTCTGGATTGCACGGTCCCTGGTTTTTAGTCAATGCCTAAGTCGCTATTCCTGCCGAGATGTTCTTTCCAGAGAGCTTGATTTTCTCCACGGCAGCTTCAGCATGAGCCTGCAGAAAGCCGCGATGAACAACCGGTGTGGGTGTTAGCGCCTGTCTCCCCCAGGGTTAAGGGGGCTCTGCTGTGCTGGGTCTTCTGTCTTTGGCTCACCCGTTGCCGCCGGTTCTGCACCCTGCGCTGTGTACCAGGAGCCTGGTCCTGGGGACCACACCGCCCCGCCGCGCTGCGCCTTCTTCTTCTGGATGCTGGCTGGGTTGGCCAATGGGAGGCACTGGCAGAGATCAGGGGGAGGGGAGGAGGAGAGCCAGAGAGCAGGTTCTCTCTGTGGGGCCCCTGCCCTGACCCAGAGGCTGTGACCCCATGACCACAGTGCTGGTGGGGTAGCCTTTCCTTCACACTCTAGCTCATGGGGTTTGGCTCTTCCTCCCTCCCCTCTCTGCAGGCCCAGGGGTAGCCACGGCTCCACTGTGGGCAGTCTCTGGGTTTCCTTAACCTGCCCAGGGTCTGTACATAGCCCCTCCCTTGAAGTCTCTGCAATGGCTGGATTTTGTCCCAGCCAGGACCCCGCCTGGTGAGCTGGGGGACAAGATGTCTTTTTGCAGCATAGGGACGCCCCCTCACAGGTATCAGTGTCTCCCACGTCCCCCCTGAGTCACCGCTGCAAAGGGCCTGGGCTTCCCCGACTGCTCTGAGGCCGGGGGACCTCTGTGCAGCATGGACCAGTCATGCTGGGGCCACCGTGAGGAGCTGAGTGGGAGCTCGGAGTGACAGTGAGCAGGACCTACCCTGCCGTCCAGTGCCAGGGGAGAGGACGATGCTGATTCGCAGTCATTCTATGGGTCGTGAAGGACCACGCAGGGTATGGCGGGGGGTGGTGGCCGCAGAGGCTGCTGGAACCACAGCCCCACCCCACCCTCCATGCTGGCCTCAGCCCAGGTGCCCTGCACAGCCCTCCGTCCGGGGCTCTCTCAGGACACAACACATGACCCTGGCCAGCGGGCTCTGCGGGTTGGAGCATCCCCAGAAAAGGCACGTACCTCGGATGCAAGTTCGATCCCTGGTCGGGGCACGTACAGGAGGCAGCCGATGGGTGTTTCTCTCTCACGTGAATCTTTCTTTCTCTCTCAGATCAATAAAGATATTTGTGGGTGAGGATTAAGAGAAAAAGACACATAACACAAGAAATGAGACAAAACGCCTCCCATGCAGCTGATGAACGGGCCTGGGAAGCAGCACCTGCCTTATGGGACATGCCCCTCCCCTCTCTGGGCCTCAGGGTCCCCGTCTGTGAAAAGAGTCCAGCCCGCCTCCAGGGGCTTAGCCTGGACGAGTGGTACTTCCCCCAGGAGCACTCTGAAAATTGTTCCTATGTAAAACGGACTCTGGCGTTACGGGCTCTCCACTCTCCCTCTGACACCCCCCCATCCAGTGCGTCAGGCAATGCTGTCAGCTCGTCTACCACATTGTCCCTAGAATCCGGCCACTGGACGCCCAACAGCATCCAGACTGGTTTGCCCGCATCCCCTCTGGCTCCTGACCCCACGTCTGTTCTCCACTCGGCAGCCAGCATTAGTTCTTTAAAACCTAAGTCAGAAACAGGTCAGGATTCTCCAAAGGCGGCCCGGCTCACCTCGGCCAAGCCCAAGGCCGTGGGAAGGCCCCCAGGCCCCAGCGACCTGCGGTGCAGGCTGAGGGAGGCCCTGCATGGAACACTCTCTGCCCAGGGCCTGCCGGGAGGAAGCGCCTGCGGCCACGGGGTCAAGGCTATTGTCAGCAGGAAAATACCACCAGCTGACCATGCCCAGATGCTGACATCTCTCCGAGAGGGGAGGGACGCAGCCTGGGCACCAGCCCAGGGGGACGGGCTCAGTTCTCAGGTGACAGGCGTTAACGAGGATGACCTACTTTTCCTGCAGGCGAAGTGCACCTGCGGACCTATTCTCTCGGCCGGGGCTGGCTGCTTTCTTTCCGCGGTTCCGAGTGCTTCGGCAGCTCTTGCCCGCACAGTCCGCCCGGTGAAGGAGGGGAACCCAGGAGAGGCAGCCCAGCCTGTCCCAGGCGTCACTCGGCCGAGAACACGGAGGGGATGGCCCTGGCTAAGGCTGGCCGTGTGGCATCGGCTGCTACCCTCAGCATCCTTGTCCGTCAAAGCGCAGGCTTCCCAGAGCCCAGCCTGGGTGAGACCAGGTCGTGGGCAGGACTGTGGTTCCCTCTGGTTCTCCTGGGGCTGACACTGGGCCCCGAACCCCCTGCCTGGGCGTGTCCTCCCCCTCCCCTAAGTGTCTTCCAGCCAAGGGGCAGAGGTACAGAGGCCCCTTCCTCACTTGTCCCCTCTGGCCTCTGGGCACCATGGCAGCCAGGGCACCTCCCAGCACCAGGGCCCTTCCACTGGCCGATTCGAAGTATTGCTACCGCCCTGGCCCGGCCCGGGTGACCCCACGAGGACCCAGGGCTGTTTGGATCAAGTCCCCCTTTCCGGGGTTGAAAGCTGGCCAGCCACTCACCCCAACAGCAGGCCCCTGCTCTTGCTGTGGTCGGCAGGATGCCCCCCGGAGCTTTCCCATGAGCCCTGGCTCTGCCACAGCGTCTGTCTCCTCACTCCAGTGTGCGACTCTGGAGGGTGGGCCCCTGTGCTTGTCGGACGTGCAGCCGTCGCGCCTTACCCAGGGTAGGTGCTCAGCACAGGTTGGCCCAGCCTGCCTTGGGGCCCGGCCTGCCCAGGCTGCGAGGGGAGGGACCAGGGACTCACTCACAGCCAGCGGCTCACTGGGTGGGGAGCCAGCAGTGGCCACTGAGAGCCGGGCTTTGGGGCCAGGCTGCCAGGGGCAGAATCCCAGCTCCACTGTGTGTGAACCAATGGCCCCGAGCTAGTAGTTGGAGCAGCTCTGGGCCTCAGCTTCCTCATCTGTAAAATGGAAGAGCTAAAAGAATCTTTCCTTTTAGTACCTGGGAGGATTAAAGGAGATAACACCAGCAGAGCATGGAAAATTAGTCCTGGTACCTAGCTAATGCTCTGTATGTGTTGACCGGCAGTACTTAATAATTTGCATATGATAGAGTAAAAAAAAAGTTAAACACCAGAATATTTTGTGTGAGCTATTACTACTATATATATGTGCCACAAACAGATGGGAATAGATATTCAAAAAGGATTATCTGTGGCTGGTGGGATTATGGATGTCTTTCTGGTTTCTTTTATATATTTTTCGATAATTTCCAACTTGTCAATAGTGTACTTCAATAAAATGATTTTTGAAAGTAAATATTCCAAAGACTCGTTACACACCCACCTGCGACCTCTAACGATGCCCTCCCTCCCCCACCCCCCCACCCCCACCCTGAATATAATTTTGGAACCTCAGGAGACACCCCTGCTGTTTCTAGTTGCCTGGCAATACAAGGGAGCCCGCTGAGACATTTCAGCTGGAGCGGCGGGGGCTACATTTCTGCCGTATTTTGCTTGTACACCCAACTAGAAAATGAGACATCTTGTGTTTTGAGCGAATCTCTTCCATTAATCACGGGGATACTCAAGGTCTCTCTCTGGCAGAGTGATTAGTGTAATTACAGCCTCCATCTGCGAGGGTGACGCCAGCAGTCCGGAGCAGTGTGTGTGAGCCCGGGTCTTAGGAGTCTGTGGAAGAGAGATGGCTTCCCCGAGCCGCGGAAGCCGAAGGAGAGAAGGTCTGGGTGGTCCAGAGTGGCCAGCAGAGGCAGGGGTGTTGTGGGAGCTCCTGGGAGGAAGCGCAGAGTTGGCTGGATTCTTACAAAAGGATTTCCACAGTCTGGGAATCTCCTCAAGGACAGATGACCCAAGTCTGACAAGTGATTTTTTTTTTCCCCACCAGGCTCTCTGTCTTTTTTGCAAATGAAAGTAGTCTATAGCTATCAAAGGGTTATATAGCTAGTTCAGAAATGCAGTTGCACACTTCGCTCCAAAATGTATACATTCAGCCCTGGCCAGATAGCGCAAGTGGGAAGAACATTGTCCAGATACGCCAAGGTTGTGGGTTTGATCCCTGCTCAGGGCACATGCAGGAATCAGCCAATGAATGTATCAATAAGTGGAACAACAAATCTGTGCTCTTTTTTCTCTCCATACCCTTTCTTCTCTCTCTAAAAGCAATTTTTTTTAATGTACAAATTTTAGAGCCCAGAGAAGTGGCTGGAAAAATGACCGATGGGGAGCTGGCCCCGAGGAACCAGCTGTAGCGGTCAGTAAACCTTCTCCACCGGAGTACTGCCTCCCTCTTCCCTCGCCCTCAAGAATAAAGCTGAATAATTGTCCTGGCTGGTGCGGCTCAGTGGATTGAACACCAGCCTGCAGGCTAAAAGGTTGCCGGTTCGATTCCCAGTCAGGGCACCTGCCTGGGTTGCAGGCATTGTAGGCTGAGTCCCCACTTGCAGGGTGTGTAAGAGGCAACCACACATTGATGTTTATCTTCCTCCTTTCTCCCTCTCTACAAATAAATAAATAAAATATTTTAAAAAATAAAGCTAAATAATAATAACCTTTAAAAAAGGAAGTAACATGGCCAATAAAACATGTCCATTCTCAGCCACTGGGCCACCTGCCCTGGCTGGTCCCTACCCTCCTTGGCAGCTGTGAACTGTCTGCGGGTTTGGGGACAATGCCAAGAAGACCCGACACGGCTCTGGGAATTCCAGAAAACGCCTCCTCCGGCCTCGAGGTGTCCACAGTGGTCAGGGAACGGGCTCGAGCCCGGCCCAGCTCAAAGGAGAAAACTTACAGTGGTTCCCACCGTCACCAGCAGAACCAAGCCCCTCCCACCCAGCCTTCTCCCGTCACCATGACAACCCTGGTCCCTGCATCAGGAAGGCAGCTATGGGAACAGCCAGGATGGGCAGTGTGGCGTTTTTTAACTGGGGTTTTTCTCAACCCTCCAATCGGCCCGTGGTTTTTGGCAGTCTGAGATGGACAATATGCACCGGTCAGCCCTGTGGCCACCCTCAGGAGATCCCGCCGCCAACAGTGACCCTTAAACCCTTGCCTGTCCCCTCCCACAAAGCAGAGCAAGCCTCAGAGCTACGTTAATCACACGAAGCACACAGGGGCTAGATGGGGGCTTGGAACCAAATCGACCCTTTCGAGTTTGAATTCCGAAAGGAAGAGAAAGAGCCCTTAAAAGGGGGGAACACAGGGACCCTAAGAAGAGGGCGCCCCGCATCCTGGGGCAAAGGAAAAACAGGAGTTTCACAGAAGAGATGAGACGCCCTACATGCTGACCACACGGCAGGGGCGACTGCCCCGGGAGGTTCTGGCGAGGCCCCTGGCAGTGAGTGATCTTGGGCTGTGGCTGGTCAGCAGACCAGGGAGGCAGGACAGGGTCAGCAGAGCCGGGGCGGCGTGGACCAGCCGGAGATGCGCGGCCACGCCCTTCTCTCAGGGCCTCTCATCAACAACAACGACTTTCCGGGTTGCTGCTTCGCTTCCATCTCTTGGGTCTTGCAGAACCTCAGTTTCGGTCCAATCAAACTCAAACCACATCAGCCAGGGGGGTCTGGAAACAGAGTCCCCAGACGAGACACGCTGGCGACAGAACAATCCAGCCCAGGCCGCCAGCTAAACGGGGCGAGACACACTCGGGGTGTCGGCTCTGAGAAAGAGAAGCAGGCTGTTGGCAGACCGAGAGATGCCTCCTCTGGGGGCCATAGAGACGGAGGCAAGTCAGGGCAGGCTTGAAACCCCCCACCCCTCCGGCTGCACGTCTGCTACAGCTCGCCCTGCGTGCCGCGTGAGAACTGTCTCCTCTGCAAGGCCGTCCGACGCTTGCCGCCTTAGGAGTGTGTCTCGGTGGTCGGTACGGGCGATAGAGCAGAAGCGGTTGCCGCAGGGAACTGAGCCCTTGCAGGCGCCGTGGGAAGGCCTGGAGAAGGGCATTCGGGGGGGCGTCCCTGATCGTCAGGCTTCAGGGTTCCAGCCCCACAGCGGGGATCCAGAGGCGGGACATGGCCTTGGCCATGCAGACGTGACGGCAGGGGGCGGGGAGTGTCTGCCTGAGCTTGCCTACCCAGCGGCCCCTGCCTGTGCCCACCTTCCAGGATTAGTGAGCTCGGGCTGCCGGAACAAAGGGCCCCCAAATGACGTGGCCTGAAAACGGAAATGTATCTTCTCGCAGGACTGGAGGCTAGAAGCCTGAAACCGAGGGGTCACCGGGGCCGTCCCCGCTCTGTGGCTCTGGGTGGAATCCTTCCTTGCCTCCTCCTAGCTTCCGGCGGTGGCTGTCCGTCTCAGTGTCCCCTGGCTTACAGCGGCACCACGGCCGTCTCTGCCTCTGCTGTCACATCGGGCTCTCCCTGCGGGTCTCTGTCTTTGTGTCCCCCTTGCAGGAACACCCGTGTCACATTGCACTGGGGCCTCCCCTCATGGCCTCATTGTAACTTGGTCCCATCTGCAAAGATGCCACTTCCAAACAAGGGCACAGTCACAGGTACCGGAGGTTAGGACTTCAGGGTGTGTTTGAGGGGGGCACACAATGTAACCCATCACGCTGCCTAACCTGGGGGCGTCTCAGGGGCAGAACCTCATTCCCACTCCCTTCCCCAGACAAGGACTCTAGGAAATGTTGTGTTGGCTTTCTGACTCTTCAGAGTGAGGTCCAACAGAGGGGGTAGCCTGCCCGTGTGTCCAGCACAGGGGCCCCCGTGCACTGCTCTCTAGCTGGACAGACGACGCGATCCTGCCACACAGAATAAGAGAGAGTGTGGCGGAGTGGTTAGCAGCATGGGATCTGCCTTGTGAGCCTGGCCCTGCTGGCCGGGAGGCCTTGGGTGCTTAGCTGCTGCTCCGCCGTGGCCCTTGGCTTCCCAACCTGTACGTGGGGGTGGGAACGGTCCCCATTTCTCAGGGTTTATGTGACGATTCAGTGAAATGATGGACTCAGGGTCCCTAGGGCCAGGCACGCAGTAGGCAGTGTACAAATGGTACCTGTCATTACTTATTCAAACTTATCAGATTTTTCCGGGCCCTGTCATGGTCGGGAATTGGGGCACACAGAAGCACGGACGAACTACATGTAAGGGCCCCCTGGCATGTAGTTAGGGGCATGGTTAGGACTTTATATAAAACCAGAAACTTCGGGAACGGGAGCCGAGGCATCAGATTTCTGATGTCAAGATTTTCTTACTTAGCGGCCATCAGAGCACCAGCAAGCGAAGGGATTCACCTCTGGGACAGATTCCTCTCAGTTCTGTGACTGCCCCCTTTTAGGTGACATAAGGACAGATAAAGCAGGAGTCAGCTTCCGTGTGGCCGTATTACTTCACGGATGTTGTTGCATGTTTATGTCCTGGAGGAAGGGAAGTAAAAGCCACACTAACCATGTCTAGGGTTCTGACCACAAACCCTCGTTCCGTTTCAGCTTTGCGATGGTCAGCATGACTTGGGGAGGGACAGATTCTGGGTTTCAGGATTCCTAACTCTGTCTCTCCTAGCGAGGCACAGCAGCTGACACAGCCCAGGCCTTCATTCCTCCGAGGAGGGAAACTTTCGCTGTTAAAGATTGAGCACCGCGCCCTTCGAGAAGACAAACAGCGCGCTTCAAAAACAGGCAAGAGATCTGAGCAGACGTTTCAGCAGGGAGGTTGCACCAACGGCCCACAGACACACGCAAGGATGTGTGGCGTCGCTGTAGGGGGAGAAACGCCAGTGAAGCCACAGCAGCACAGCGAACGGTCAGGGTGGCCGGAGGAGACAGACAGACTCACCCGCAGAACACCACCAGAAGGCCGATGCAGGCCGGCAAAGACGAGAGGCCACTGGCGCGCTCAGGCATCTCCGTGGGCGTGTGCAGCGGAGCAGCCGCTGGGGGAAACCGCGCGGCAGGGGCTCTCAAGGCTAAACACGAGCTTACCGTACGTCCCGACCACCCCTCCGAGACGCTTGCCTCAGAGACGAACACAAAAGTCCACAGGATGTGTGCGTGAGTGTCTGCAGTAACTGTACTCTTGGTCACCCCAGATGTCCACCACCTGGCGAGGAGGCAAACACGTAGTGGAATATCCATACGATGGAATACCTCTCAGCAGCAGCGAAAAGGAACAAAATAGCTAGCGATCCGTGCAACAACAGAGAGGAAGCTGGAAAACCATTACATCAAGCGGAAGAAGTCCGATGCAAAAGACACTATGTATCACAAAGCGCATCGGTGTGACGTTCTAGGGAAGGGAAACTGCAAGGGCAGAAGGCAGACCCGCTGGCGGGGGGAGGAGAGCAGCACACAGGGGCCCAGGGCTTTCTTAGGGGAGAGGAGGTTCTTCCGGTCTGGGCTGCGATGGTGGTTACATGATTACCTACAATGACCCAGACTCATCAAACTGTACGCTACAAATGGTGAGCCTTACTGTGTAAATAATGTAGTCACACAAAAATAAGCACTGAGTTCTGAGGCTACGGCTTTGGAAGAGGGGGTGTTGCTTCTGACCCACGGGAGTGGGGGGTGGGTGGGGAGGGCCGGTGCAGGGCATGGCTGGTCTAGGTCCCGCCTGAGCCCAGTGAGGTCTCCTTTAAGGCCACGCTGGTCAGCTAGAGCTGGGAGGGACCTAGCACAGCCAAGCCCTGTCCCAGGAGGGGCTGTTAATAACAAATCCATAGTTTTTTTTCCATTGTACAAATTCAGCACTTTTTATTAACACACTGGTTTTTACTATAGCTGCAAAGGGAAGTGAGGATAGGTACTGGGTTGGCCAAAACCTTCCTTTGGTTTTTTTCCGTATGATGGCTCTAGTAGTGCTTCGCTGTCTTTAACATCATTCGAAACAATTTCGTTAGATTGTACTGTGACAGCTGTCAATTAGTGTGCATTAAAAAAAGTATCAAAATTGGTGAGTTTTTGTGTAGCCATTTTAATATTGAAGATGGAAGCAAATAAGCAGCATTTTTGGCATTTATGCTTTATTACATCAAGAAAGCTAAAAATGCAACTGCAACGCAAAAAGAAAAGAATTGGGCAGTGCATGGCGAAGGTGCTGTGACTGATCAAAAAGTGGTCTGTGAAAAGTTTCGCGCTGCAGATGTCTAGCTGGATGCCGCTCCACGGTCAGGTGGACCAGCTGAAGTTAATAGCGATCAAACTGAGACATTAATTGAAAACAATCAATCAATGTTACACCACGTGGGAGAGAGCCAACGTACTCAAAATATCCACATCAATAAAGAGCCAGTGTACTTGAAATATCCACATCAATAAAGTCATTGGTGAAACTGAAAAACGTGTCTTTTGCAGAAAAAAAACTGAACGGACTTTTTGGCCACCCCACTATCACCACACATCAAATAGCACATCGGGAGTGGTGAGAGCCACGTGAAAGGAGGTGCGTGCAAGGCACGGCCCTCGGAAGGCGTTCACAAACGGCAGCCGTTGTCGTCTGCCTGTGGAGGGCGCAATGGTCAGCGGTAACTCGCGAGTCCCGGCGTCTGGCAGGGGAGAGGCGGAGAGCGCTGGGAACGGGACTGGAGACTGCCGTGGTTCGGCTTCCGCCTCCGTGGGGTGGCCCACCTTTGTGACATCCCTTTCTGTGCCCCGAATGTAACCATCTACCCACACACGTGACTCTACAACAATGACCACTGATGCCCCTAACTGCAACAAAAAGAAACAAACAGAATTTGTGTGATGACATAGCATTCCGTTCGGCAGTAAATGCTTGAGCACTATGGCCCCGGAAAACATCATCGACACATTGTTGATGCGCAAGCCAACGCGGCTGCTCTGGAAAGGCAGGCTGAGAAGAGTGAGCTGAATTAGCAACTCAAATCCCGCCGCGGCTGTGCTGTTGTGACATGGTTTTTTGAAATGGTGAACAGCTCTTGGAAAAATGCCAGACAAACCTGAGGTTCAGACCGTGCAAGGCAGCAAAATCAAATAAGATACTTTGTGGAAACGGCAGTAAAGATGCTATTTCCAAAGGCAAGGGCCAGGCCTGGGAGGACTAGAGGGATGGGTTGTTAGCCTGGGGCAAGGAAGAGTGTGTGTTGGTGTGGGGGAGGGGGGAGGGGGGAGGGGGAGGAGGACCCAGATGGGGGAGGGGGAGGGCGTCTTGCCACTGGAGAATGAATGGCTATTTTCCCTCTCGTTCTTTGTCCGCACAGGTTTCTAACACAGCTGTTTTCTTTTAAAAACGTTTACTGTACAGAGAGCCCTGGATGACTTAAACCATGGAGTGGGGTGGGGAGGAAAGGAAACAGGCTACCCTAAGCCGTTCACGCTGGCCCAGGGCCCTCTCTGAAGCCCCTTCTGCCCACAGCTCCGGGGCTTCAAACTCAAGTCCTGGTCTTGGTGTGGAGGACAGCACGTGCCCCCCCGACCCCCCCCCCCCCGCCCCAGACCCCATTCAGACCCTCCCCTGCCGCCTCTCGCTCTCTCCTCCACACTGAGTTGGTGTTGCAGTTAATCCAGGACAAGAGGAGTGACTCAGGGTGACTCAGAGATGAGAGTCCGGGAGCAGCTCAGGGCACAAGGAGAGGTCCCCGGGCTTTGCTCCACCGCCCAGGCGTGGGCTCCTGGGCGCCAGCCACGGTCTAAAGGGGCCTGAGGTCAGAAACGGGTGGGTTTCTGGCTCCTCCCTTTGAGTCTGTGTGTCTGCTGCAGCCTTTTACAGAAAGAGAGGCAGCAATTCATCCCAGTAGGTTCTAAGTGCTGGACACTCCCTGGGGGCTGGGGGGCTGGGGGTGGGGGTGGGGGGCTGGGGGCTCTAAGACAAGTGGGACAAGTGTCCGAGTCCGGGGCACCCCCAGCCTGGCCAGAGGAGATGGACAAGTCACAGCAAAGGTGCTTCGGGAGCGGAGAGGAACAAGCTCTTTCTGCGGACTGCTTTTCAGAACGGAAGATTTCCCTCTCCTTCCCACTGAAGAATTTTTGTAAATATCTGCCTGGTCTTTTTTTTTTTTTTTCATAGAGCAGTACTAAGATCAATCTGTGTTGAGGGAAAAATGTCTCTTGGTGTTTGCAATGGAAATAACTGCGTTATTTCACACGACTGTCTGTGATAAGTGTCAGTTCTTAGCTGAATTCCAGAATAAACTTGTATTTGAAAATAGTTAAAAAAAAATAAAATATATGCCCTGCAGGGCACCCAGTGATGCTCCTGACCCTCGTCGGCCCAGCCTGGACGGGGCTCTCTGTGGACGCGGGCCGCTCACCCTGCATGTGCCCAGCTGCCACCCTCTGCCGCGGTCAGAGGGGCGACCCGCAGAGCCAGGCGCCTGGCTGGGGGTGGGGCTCTTCCGGACCAGGCTGCTGTGAACTGCGGGGCTTGCCTGTAGCTGGGCTGCAGGAAGATCGAGAGGCGGATCCAAGCAGGCCTGGACCCACGAGGATGAGCACATGCAGACGGAATGAGGTGGGAGGAGGGGAGGCAAGGACCAGAGGAGCCCTGAGCTTTGTCCTGGAGTTTGCCACAGGCTCGCTGTGGCCACGGGGGGCGGGGGGGTCACCTGGGCGGGACATGGTGATGGCAATACACAGCCAGCCTTACTCTTCTTAATACAGATGAAGAACTCTACCAACAGGAAATTAAACTTAAAAAAAAACCACAAGGGCTAGTGAGCATATGGGACTATGTTCAGCTTCCTTAAATAATCAGGTATAAAGACTAAAATTAGATATCAGTCTGCTTTCATCTGTCAAATAACGTTTAGTGTAAGTCTGGGTCAGTGAAGTTTTGGCAAAATGGGCAGGCTCGTGGGGCCGGAGCACGGGGTTACACAGCGTCGCCCAGAACTTGAGGTTCTCTCAGACCTCATCTGGAAACAGTCTCCCTAGACATAACTGGTCCAGCTGGGGTCCTTTGGGACGAAGGGGGGCCCTAAGTCCAACCACCAACGTCCTTCTAGCAGAGGCCAGCGATGACGGCCGAGAGCAGAACGCCGAGGACCACCGAGGACCGCCGAGGATGGCCAGCAACCACCGAAGGCCGGGAAGGACCCCCTTCCCTGGGACCTCAGAGGGCGTGCGTGGGGGCCGCCTCGCTTCCAGGCGTCCAGCCTCCGGGACTTCGAGACAGGGAATGGCTGTCGTTTCAGGCTCTCCCGCTCTGCCAAGCGCAGCACGCCGGACCCTCTGCCCTCGAGTGGGAACCCTGGTACCCAGGGGTGGGGCTGTGAGGAGGGTAGGAAAGCCTAATGGTGGCAGAAAGACGGTGTCCCTGTCATTGCCTTTTCTGGCTGTCTGGCCACTGTGCCGACATTCAGAAGGGACCCTTTAAAAAAAAAAAAGTCCCTCAACCAGCCAATTCTGAAAAAGCTTCAAAACACAACACCGTGCCCCGGCCGGTGTGGCTCAGCTGGTTGGAACATCATCCTGTAGACCGAAAGGTCGCGGGTTCACTTCCCGGTCAGAGCACATGCCTGGGTTTCGGGTTCAGTCCACAGTCAGGGCACATAGGAGGGCGCATGCGAGCGGCAACGGACCGATGTGTGTGTGTGTGTGTGTGTGTGTGTGTCTCCCCCCTCCCCCCACTCTCTCTCTCCCCCTCCATTCCCCTCTCTCCAAAAACCACTGCACACGTCCTGGGGTGAGGATTACACACTCACACAGCACCACTTCCCATGGAGCCCCCCAGTCGCTCTCCAGAGGGGACAGCTGCGTGCCCCTCAGTGCCACACGGGAAGGAACAGACCACGTGGGAGGCAGGGCTCAGCGACCTCCCTGCTGGCGGGCAGGCGGGCTCGGCCACCACGGCAGCCTTTCCATTAGGACAGGAGCGTGTGGGAATCTGGGCGCCTTCCAAAGCCACCCAGCAGGCGCCGGCAGCGGTGACAGAGGCCTGCGCTGACTCCACATTAACCCACCGTCCTGAAATAGCGTGGTCCTTTTCCCCACCGGAAACAAGGTTCAGTGATCATTGGTTTGGTAAGGGGGGACGATCGGGGTGCTCCTGCGAGGAGATTGACCGCCGGACCCCCGTCAGAAACCTGGAGACGAAAGTCAGGGGGCCCCGCCCTGCAGGGGCCGACAGAGAAAATGTCCCCTGGGCTCTGGACCCTTACGTCCTCCCACCCATCGCCCCCATCTCGCTGAGGAGGAACCTGAGGCTGGAGGAGACCGAGGGGTTTGCCCTGGTCCGGGGCCCTCGGGGAACCTTGCCAGTGTTCAGTCCCAACCGTCACATTCTTTCTCTGCGGACACAACCTGTGTGCACATTCCCGGGGACCGAGGGAGGATCGGCAGGTGGCAGGAGGCAGTGGGAGCACAGGGCCGAAGCTCTGAGCTGACCCTTGGATGGGAGAGGGACGAGCCCCTGAGCATCCCCCACGGCGGCAGATGGCCTCTGAGGGGCATGTGTGGTGGGGGTACTATAGGGGGGTGTTGGGGGGGGGCCAGCGTGGAGCCTTGCCTTGGTCTTCTGTGGCCTCGCAGCTCCAAAGACAGGCTGGAGGAGGACAGAAAGCAGGCCCCCCACCCCCGACGGCAGAGCCGTGGTTCTCAATGTCACCACCGAGCTTTCGGGGGCAGGGCTGGGACGGGGGCACCTGACAACTCGGAGGCTGGGTCCCTGCCCCAGGGAGTCTGACTTGGGTGGATGGGCGTGGCCTGGTGGGGGCTCCCCAGAGCCCCCAGGGGGTGCTAAGGGTGGCCAGGGTGGCAGAGCGCCTTACCCATCTCCCCGTTTTCCTGACCCTCTGCTGCTCTCTCTCCCCCTCCTCCCTCCTTGAAGGGTTATACCCGGAGCCCCAAGAGTTGGTAGCAGTATGCGGGGTTAACATCAGCCCCCGGAGGCCCAGGCAGATCGGGGTGAGCAGGGCAGGCCTAAGGGACACTGTGTGTGTGTGTGTGTGTGTGTGTGTGTGTGTGTGTGTGTGTTCCACGTGTGTTTAAATTCAGAAGTATTTACATACAGTGGAACTGACCCTGGACAGACACTTAGCATGGTGTAACCGTGGACCACCATCCGGACCTGGGACAATCCTGTCGCCCTGCAGTGGCCCCTAGGGACACCTCGGAATGCAGGGCCACAATGGGGCGGGGGGGGCGGGGGGGGGGAGGACCCAGAGCCGAACCCGCCAGCTCCTGCCCCTGGGGAAGCAGCGGTCCTGAGGCGCCTTCTCGCGCTGGGCGGGACGGCTCTCCTGATCTCCAGAAGGTGTATTCCCCAGCCGCCTGGCCCTGCCTCATTAGAGCCTCTGTTGCAAAATCCAGGTGGCTAATGTCACTTTCCTTGCTTCCCCTGAGACCGGTTTTCCGGGCCTGGGAAATATGCACATCAATCCCTCCAAAGATCACCAGGGCGACTTTCAGTGGGAGAGAGAAATGTGCATGTTACCTGCAGCAGCAGCCCCGGGCTCTGCTCGCACAGCTGGCCCCAGCTCCTGAGAAATCACTTAATTGCTTTGAAGGTCACGGTTCCTCTTCCAAGTAGGGTCCCGTCGCACCAGCTGCCGCCGGCACCAGGGACCCTCCCCTGAGCAGCAGCTCCGATCTGTGAGCCAGACTGGCTCCTTCCTCCAGGCAGACGGGGCTGGGGGCCGGCGTGGCGTTCACGCTCAGGTCAGGTGTTTGGGAATCGGGATGGAAGGCTCAGAACAAGAACGCTCAGCTCAGCCTCCTCCCCTTCTCCGGGGTAGCCGTAGGGCGGACGGGACGCCAGGCACGGAGGGTCTTCGAGGTCGGTGTCTCACACTTCCTGGAGGGAGGGGCCCGACAGCACGTCCAGGCCGTCAGCCCCGCCCCTGAGGTGCTCACACCGCAGGGCCTCCGACCTCGGTCTCTGGGCCGGGGAGGGGGTCCCGGGGGGACGAGTGCAGGGGTGGGGACCCGAGGAACAGGGAGCGGTGCAGAGGCGACTCAGCCAAACGTTCTCGTCAGAGGGTGGGGTCACGTTTGCTTGCCACGGCTGGCCCCAAAGGGTGTTGCAAGAGAATGGAGAGGGCCAGGTGGGACCTGGGCCACACGGTGAGGTCAGCGACACTCCAGCTCGAGTGACGCCCCCTCCACAAGTCGCTGCTCTCAGAGCCTAAAGTGACGTCGGCTGCGCCCCAGGGACCCTGACGCTCGGTGCTTCCCGGGACCTGGGGATGATTCAGTTCAGGCAGCAACCCCCCAAACAGGCCGTGCACTCTGCGGGAGCCGCTGTGGTTCAGATGTTGGTTTTCAGCCTACAGGGACCTGGGGGTCCTTAGGGACCCCGGCGCAGGAAAGTGGGAGCAGGCGGCCAGGGACACAGGGCCCCCAGCCCTTCTCTGGCCTCCAGCCAGAGCAACTTCCCTTTCACCTGACGTATCTGGGCTTCCAGGGGACTTGTCTTCTGAAGAAAGACGTTTTAAACATTTTAAACACATGTGCTTGACAAAGGCTCATCCAGGCAACTGGCAGAGTCCAAGTCCATGCTAGAGCTGGCTGGGTCCTCCGTTTTACAGAGATGGAGAGTGAGGTCGAGGACAGTGACACCACCTCCCCCGGACTCATAGGCAGTGACGGAGTGACCACCAGAGCTCCTGTAACCAGTCCAATCCCCTTTCCTCTGCTGCGAAGTCGGCTGGGCCAGCAGGGCACTGCCTGATGGCCACCGACCCAGGTCCCCCTCTTCCCCGGGCACGTGGCCAGGCTGCACTTCCTTCCTGGGGCTCCGCACACTGACGGGCTGCTGAGGGGGCCGGCCCCTCTCCGGAGGACCCTCTGCGCAGCCTCTGGCGTGCACAAGCTGCTCCGTGCATTTCCAGTCAGGCTAGCATGGCCTGGTGGTGAAGGGCCTAAACTCTGCAGCCACGCTGCCCGGGTTCAAGTCCCCGCTCCACCACGATGAGCGTGTAGCCACCTCCTTGCCCACTCCCCGTCATACACGTAGGCTTGTTTCCATTTGTTCACCATAAAGTAAGCTGATTATAATAGGTCGTCTACCTTGCGGGCTGGCCGTGCGTGTTGCATGAGTTACGAAGTTCGTGGCAACATTCCCGGAGCAGAAAAGCGAACCACAGCAGCAATGACCATGAGCTGGTCCGAGCTGGTCCAAGCTGCAGACCCAGACGGCGCCGAAGGGTCCTTCGAACTTCTCGAAGGAGGCCTTTAGTCACATCCTAATGCAACTCGTCTCTCTTTCCATCTAGAAATTTAGAGATTGTTGGGTTGGTTTTTTTTTTTTAAGTTTTGCAGCATGATCTCAATTTTAATGGGCAGGCTTCGGCTGTCCCCGCCACACAAAGCCGCCTGCTGCCCTGGCTCTGTCTCCGGTCCCCCGCTCCCACGAACGCTCCTCCGCGGTTTGACACTAGACTTGATGAAGGGAGGAGGGCTCCCTTTGCCGACGCGAGATTTGTGTTCTTTCCCCAAGAGCTGGCAGAATCCTCCTTGGATGTGTTGACAGCATTTTCATCACCTAGACATCCATTAAAAAACTTGAGCATGTCTAGCTTTTAATTGCCTTGCCCACCCACGCAGAAGCTGTGCGGAGCATTCATCTGGGCTGGTTAGTCCTTTCTGATTGCAACTCACCTCCTGTAAACAGCTTGCTGTCGGGGTGCGGGGAGACTTCCAATGTCTTGTTCTTCTCCGGCAGAAATTTCTCCAGCACCTAGCACCAGAGAACCCACCCACTTTGTAACTACAAGGGATGTACAAAGAGTAGACCGACCTCAAAGACGAGGCAAGAAATAAAGGAAGAGGAGAAGGAGAAAATAAAAGATAAAGAGCTGATGAGGGGAAAGAGTTGTGCAGTGGGATCGATGCCGACGTTATCATAAACCAGGGGAGGTGAGGGGGCAGGAGGGCAGCATGCACACACCAGCCACCACGGCACAGTGAACTGGGTTACAGGGGACTCCAATCCGAGCTGCCGCTGCCACTGCCACACAGGTGGCCGAGAGAGGGCCCGTTGGCTGCCATTTTGGCACAACGGTCACGTTCTCTTTCTGCAGAGAGTAGCACCCAGGACACTCAGTTCCAGAGCCTCCTTTTTTGCAGGTATCCAGGCACATGACCTAGGGGCCAGCTCTCAGACTCATCTGATGAGATCCGATTTCAGAGCAACTCAGAGAAGGAGGCTGCATCCAGAACCTTCTGCAGGGTGGTGGCAGAGGCTTCTGGCTTTCAGGGTCAGTGGTGGGGACATGGTCACCTCCCAGGGGAGAAGCAGCCTCGGTGCGGGGGGCAGGTGTCTCTCTACTCCCAGAGGTGTGGTGTCCTCCTCAGGTCGGTTCTGCGGTGTGATTCTGGAGGCTCGGCCTTGAGGCACGACTCTCTGTCCTTCCTGACACGTCTGTGCGATGTATTTTCAACGATCTTGTTTCCTGCTTAGTGAGTCGGAGTCAGCTTCTCAGCATCAGACCCCCGACTTGCTCAGAAATTGGGACCGGAAGTTGCTGCCAGGCACTGAAACCTGTGGGTTGGTTAGGTGACCCAGTGGGGAGGGATGGCACTGAGGAGCCAGCTAGCATTAAGGAATGGGGCCCCGCAATCCAAGGCCTGAATCTGGCAGGCAGTGGATCCGGCTATTTCCCTGGGGCCACCACAAAGGACCCACTGAAGGCCAAGTTCAGAGGAACACAGGGGTGCCGCCATCAGGCGAGTCGGAAAGTGTGAGGAATCCAGGGCAGAGGGGACAGACTGCCCACTCCCGGCCGCACTGGACAGAGCGGCAAGAGCAGCACCAAGTCCCCGCACTCCGCTCTTGACATCGGTGCCCCGGTCCCTCCCTGTCTGCAGAGGCTGCCCCCGCCTTGCTGTGGCCCTGGCGTGCCTCGCCCACCGAGGTCACTTTCCAGGGGACCCGAGTCTCTCTGAGATCCCCGCACCGCCTGCTGCCACCTCTTTTGCAAAGAGACCTACGTCCGCTGAGCGAGGAGGTGACCATGTTCTGGGGAAGGGGAATCAGCGGACTGCTGGAGAAGAACTGGACGTCCTCTCGAACGGACCCAGGCCTCCAGCATGGTGCTTTGGGACCACAAAGAGCCAGCCCGCCAGTCAGCCCACCAAAGTCTCACACACCCGCTCATGTCCCCGCAGGTAGCGGCTAGCTGCCCAGCCCCTGAGGCTACAGTCGCATGGAACACATTGGGCAAGAGGAGGAATCCCCCACACGGACACTGTGACTGGGTTAAAGGCACTTATAGCAGGAAGGGGCCTGAGGGGGGCGAGAAAACTTCTCTTTCCTTCCGTGACTGGAAACCAAAACAAAAAGAAATGACTAGAATGAATTAAATTATTTAAAAATTAATATTGAACACATTTAAAGATGTGAAAACTTCTCTTTCCTTCCATGATTACAAACCAAAGCAAAAAGAAACTACTAAAATTTGTTAAATTATTTAAAAATTAATATTGAACATATTTAAAAATGTGAAAACTTCTCTTTCCTTCCATGATTACAAACCAAAACAAAAAGAAACTACTAAAATTCATTAAATTATTTAAAAATTAATATTGAACACATTTAAAGATGTGAAAACTTCTCTTTCCTTCCATGATTACAAACCGAAACAAAAAGAAACTACTAAAATTCATTAAATTATTTAAAAATTAATATTGAAAACATTTAAAGATGTGAAAGACATAGGGGTATTGATTTCGATCCTATTCCCCGTATTTATCGTGTCTCGGATAACTGACAGCACATGGCTACGAGCTGAATTAGGAGAGGACCCTGACCAGAACTGCTGTTTAAACGTGAATTCTCACTTCGGCAAGTGAACAGAATCTGTTCATCTGGAAATGTTTTTCCTCCGCCCTAATAAGCAGAGAAAGACTAGAAGCAGGTAGTTGTCAGTTGGCGGGGACAGAGGGCCCCCTTCCCCGTTCTGCCTCGGGCCACGTCACTGACGCTGCAGAGATCTCGCTCAGTCACCCTCCCATGCGGCATCCCGCGCCACAGCAGCGACGGCCAGCTTCTGGAATCTGAACTGCAGGAGGCGGACAGCGCTCCAGGGGCCGTGCTGAGACCCTGTCTGCCAGAGGGGAGAGAGAGATCCCGGGAACACACCAGGCCCTCACGTCTTGGTGACGTTTCTGCGGACACGGGCGTCTGGGAAAGGACGCCGTGCCTCCTTCAGTGTGAAAGGCGAGTAGTCACACCGACACCAAGGACAGGGCACAACCCTCCTTGGGCTCCATTGCACTGACGAGGAGGGACAGTAGGTGCTACACATGTGGCTCCGACTCATTGCCCGAGTTCCCCCAAAGGCTACCAGCTTTCAGAAGGCCCAGGGCAAACTTCAGCTCTCCGGCCACTCCAGGCTGCGGTGCTGGAAGCTCTGCCTCTTCCCGCCGATGGCCCAGCAGACCCGGCATTGCTCGTGCTGGGTGTGGTGGACCGGGGATGCTTTAGGAAGTAAAAAGCAAGCTGTGAGCCCAAGGGTTTAAGAGAAGAACCAAGTCTTCTTCACAAATAACTATGTTCCTTTTGAGGAGTAATTCTTGGCTTGCTTCTGAACTTTGATGGAGGGTCAATGCATGACAGAAGGAGGCCAAGTGACCGTGACATCTGAACTTCCCGTGAACGACTGGATGGCACCTGAAATGCCCAGCCATCAGAGCAGGCACGGGGGAAGTGGCGTGTTGGGGATGAGGTGTGAGCACGTCTGAAGCTGCTAACCAGGTGCATGAGGAGGATGCCCACATCCTCCGGTGAACCTTCTGCAGTTGAATTGTCACCTCTCCTTGAATCCACCTCTGTGGTCTCACCGGGGGTCCCTGAGGCCATGGACTGAGCAGAAAGAAGGCCAAGTGTATTTACAGATGACCCTCTATTTGATGCAATTCTATATACTCATTAGCCTGGAAAAATAATAAGATGGGGAAAACTCCCAGAGGGAAGAACTTTGACTTAACCTACTCTTTCTGGAAGGGAGGAGGGCCAGAAGCTGGGTCAACTATGGGTAAGGGTTTGGCTGCTTGAGCAGAAACTTGGAAGGGACAGCATTGGAGGACTGGTTTTCAGAATTTGGGGAGGCGGTATGAGAACAGGCCCCTTAGGATGGGTGAAAGAGGGTGATCGTGTGTGTTCCGTGTGAATGATCACAAAAGTAGCCTTTCCGCGTTGAGCTGGACCCTCTGACCGTGGATCTCAGTCACCCCTGCCACCCCACTGGGCTCCCCGACCAAGCGGCTAGAGTGGCAGAGACGGGGAACAGGCACAAGCCCAACAACAGGGACGCCCCCTCGCCAGGCTGACCTGGTGGCCGCCACCACCACGTGCCCAGCTTGACAGCAGCCAAGACAAGAGCATTGCTGGGCATCTGACACGGCACCTAGTCAGGACGGCCAGGTGCCTGGTGGCAGGCTGTGCACACTGGTCCCTGTCCATCTTGAAGGGGGCAATGATGGGTCCTCAGGATGAGAGTTTGCCCTCCATGGCTGCCGTGTTTCTTCCCACAGCGTCATCAACAGACTTGCTGATGCTTGCGCTCCGCCATCATGTTGTCCCACCCACACCGCATTTCAGCGAGGCATCTGCTTTAGAGCAAACAAACTGAGGAAGGGAGAAGAAAAACATGGCAACCACTGGTCCTGTCGAGGTTAGAATGTCTAATGAAGACTCGGCAACAGTGTTTGCTGAGAGAGAACCCCTGGCGAGGTTGGGCTCCTGTCCCGCTGAATGGGTCTACGTGTCCGTCTGAAACCAGCGCGTGGTGTGGGTGGGTGCCGCTGAGGCCGCAGACCCGGCTCCGGGAAACCCAGGGGGCGGCGGCGGAGGGGTGGCGTCTCTCATGGCGACACCTAGCAACCCGCTTGCAAATGCGCTGATTTCTTATTTCTTCTGGTCACTCTGTGTTCATTCTCCCAGATCCATCTCTCCCCCACCGCCCTGCTCCGGCCCTGCAGGCTGTCTCCCTGGGCCTCCGGCGCCAGCAGCCTCTGGACCAGCTGAGGGGCAGCGCAAGCAGGTAAGTAGGAGCCAGGGGACAGAGGGGACCGTGTACTTCCCTGCATTCTCTCTGAGCTTTGGCGATGCACCTTCATCAGGGGCTACTTTTCCCATCACGTGGCAGCTGGCTCCCACCCCAGGTCCACTCTCACTGGGCTCAGGTCACTCTGTTTCTCCTCGGACCCCTCAAGGCCAGCGACGGCAACTGCCCTCTGCTCCCTGTCAGCCACGGGGGGCCTCCCCTCTGTCAGCAAAGCCTCTTCACTCACATCCAGTGAGTCGGATCCAGCTTCCTCCTGGCATCCTGGCCGACACGGCATTTCTGCCACTCGGCTCTGCTGGCTCTGAGGGCTGATACCCAAGAGAGGAACAAAAGAGTGGTTCCACCGGATGGGACGCGGAGGCTGCCACCTGCCCGTCTCAGCGTCTTCACGCCACGTGGTGACAGGCATAGAGGGGGCTAGCAGTAGGCTTCAGTGACAGGTGCCATTCCATAAAGAATAGGGCCTGTGAGCGATACCGTCTACACGAGGGGGAGGGTACCACCTGGTTAGCCATGCTGGTATTAAAAAAAAAAAGGGTAATGGGTCCTGACTGGTGTGGCTCCATTGGTTGGGCATCATCCCACAAAGCAAAAGGTTGCCGGTTCGATTCCCAGTCAGGGCACATGCCTGGGTTGTAGGTCTGGTCCCCAATTGAGGTGTGTACAACAAGCAACTGATCAGTGTTTCTCTCTCACATCGATGTTTCTTTTCCTCTCTTTCTCCCTCCCTTTGCCTCTCTAGAAAGAAAAAAAGAAAGAAAGAAAGAAAGAAAGAAAGAAAGAAAGAAAGAAAGAAAGGAAGGAAGAAAGGAAGGAAAGGAAGGAAGGAGGAAGGAAGGGAAAGGAAGGAAGGAAGGGAAAGGAAGGAAGGAAGGAAGGAAGGAAGGAAGGAAGGAAGGAAGAAGGAAGGAAGAGAAAAAGGAAGACTTTGATAGGCCCACATAAGCAAGACCACCATGGACTCAGATCCTTCAAAAACCAGTTTGGGGAGCCCCACTGGGTCAAGAGTTCTCCCCGCTGAGATGCTTCTAGAGGGAACGGGAACATGGGGCAGGTTGTAAACGAAGGATGGACACCAACTAAGGCTACGTGGTCGGTGGAACTGAGGCTGAAAATCTACTCGCAGTTTCTACCACCTATGGTTCAGCTAGTTCCCCCTTGTCCCCTCCCTCCCGAGTTTCCAGTTTATTCCACGGGTAAGGGAGCACCAGAGTGGGGTTGCGGGGGACTCCAAAGGGGAGTATGTGCCATCCAGGGGGGATCTGGCTTGTACAATGCAGCGCACTGAGCCTGACACCCCGGAGCTGGGGGTCTGGCTGAGGTGGCTCCTGCTCCCCAGTTGGGTCCCCGCCCCCTGCAGCCAGCAGACACCAGAGTGGGCACAAGGGGTTCCTCGGGGGCCGTGGTGGGTCCTCAAAGTGCAGGGAATGCCCCCAGTGTCATCACGGCCCCTGCAGGAGAGCAAAGGGGCTGGCCTTTAGGGTCCAAAGACAGTCGCTCAGGTCCTAGCTCTGACCCTTACCACCTGCATTCCTGGGGGCCAGCCACCCTCCCTCTTCCCGCCTGCTTTTCTTCTCCTGTAAAATACGATAATAACCAGCTCTCGGGGTCTCTGGGGAGTGCGCGTCATGTGACCGGGCTGTGTAAAAGGGCTTTGTAGAGTGCTGGGCGGAGCGGCAGTTGCTGGGGGGACTCTAAAAGCACTCAGAGCCCCCAGCACGTCCTCTCCCCTGCTGTTTTCAGGGGTGTTTGGAGGCGGTGTTTCCCTGATGCTGCCTGTTTGATGGGGGCAGCTACATGCGCAGGCAAGATAGGCCGGAGGTGATCTCGATTCTGATGATGGAAAAGATTAATTCTGGGTCTGCTCAGCTGTCAAGATCCTCCCGTCACCACACAGCCAGCCGTAGATGCGCTGAGTCCCCGCAGAACGTGGGTGCTCATCCGCGTCGGCAGCCAAGGGGGCTGGCTGCGAAGCTGTCCCAGCGTGCGTTGGTTCACGCTTCTCACAGACGACTGTTCGAGGAGAGATTGTTTTCCGGCCTTGTGTACGGTCGGTAAATAAAAATACACTTGCATTTCTCAAGTCCTGTGAGCCACACCTGGGAGACGAACTCAAGCAAGTTTTCCTTTCAGTGAGTTATCAAAGAGAAGACCTCTGTTTCATGAACAAGCGTATGTGTTCAGCGTCTCCTGGGGACCCAGGTCACGCCAGGAACCTCGGGCAGGGTTTCCATAGATGGCAGCCCTCCAGTTCTTACCCACAGACCACTGCAGTGAGGAGCACTGGACTCAGAGTTACAGCACCCCAGCCAAGTTACTTAACCTGTGTGTGGCTTAGTTTCCTCCTCTTTAAGGTGGGAGTTCGAAAGGTGGTTATCAGGGTGAAATGAGAAAACAGATGAAGAAGGTATCTGGTATATGAACAGGCACAGAGAGACATTTATGACAATGTGATTGAGGAATATGAGGGCTGGGACAGACCTTAAAATGTGGTCGCTAGTTTGCAAAATATGTCCCTCCCTCTACTAATGAACCAAGGCTCAGTATTCGTATCTCCCAGTATTCGCTCCCTTAGATCATGAGGAACCTTGAAGCTTCCATGACTGGGTCCCCTGGGACATCCCTCTGGGAATCCAGCTCCCAGGCTGTGAGAGGGCCCCAGGCTCGGGGAAAAGCCACGTGTAGTACTCACTACATGCTAGGCCTTACGCCAAACGCTTCATCTGAGTAAATAAGATTAGATGAGAATTCCATTATTGAACCCTCATAATGACCGGCCCCCTGAGTATCATCCACGTCACCCCCTTTTACAGGGGAGGAAACGGAGACCTGGACAGGTTGTCTGATCAAAGCTAAGTCCTCTGTCCCCAGAAAAATGTCGTCAGGTTACCAGGACTGATGGCTGTCTGACATTTCTCTGTTTTGGGAGTCCTGTTGACTCTAACTCCTGAACTTGACTTTAGCCAGTTGCATGGGAGAGAAGAACAGCAACTGGCCTGAGGGTGCGGCCGGAGTTCACAGGAAACCGTACTCAGGCTGGTGTGTAAAAGCCCCTGTCAGCCAAAAGCCAGGGTGCCTCCCTAAGCCATGGGCACCTCGGTCAAAACATCTGTGCTTTATACATGGCTGTGCCCCAAGCAGAGCATACGAGGTCTGTCCAGAGAAAGTCCAGCCATTATTTATAATGAGAGTCGTTTATGCAACATCGATGTAACCTGGCAGCCAAGGAGAGGGGACTGGAATGTGCTGATGTGAACAATGATGACTCCACTGTACTAGTCAGTGGGGGCGGTAGACACCACTGAGTGAGCATGTGTGCTGTGTGGCTGTTGCATTCAAAATGACTGAGTGAATAGAACAACAAATCGGCATCCAATTTTGTATTAAGCTTGAACATTCCTCTGCAGAAACTACTCAGATGATTCAGGAGGCCGCAGCTACGGGCAACTGGTGATTGGCAGCTTCATCATGACAATGTTCCTGCTCATGCATCCCGTCTCATGCAGAGTTTTTTGGTGAAACATCAGTTCTCTCCTACAGCCTAGATTTGGCACCCTGAGACTTCTGGCTTTTCCCAAAACTAAATCTCCTTTGAAAGGGAAGAGATTTCAGACCATCAATGAGACTCAGGAAAATACCACAGGGCAGCTGATGGCGATTCCAACAAAGGATTTTGCAGAGTGTTTCAAACAGTAGAAGAGATGCTGGGAGAACTGTGTGAGGTCCCAAGGTGCCGACTTTGAAGGGGACTGAGGGGTCATTGCCCTGTGTACAACGTTTCTTGTATCTTCTTCAGTGTTTCCTGTTTCATAGTACATGGCTGGATACTTTCTGGACTGTGTGTGTGTGTGTGTGTGTGTGTGTGTGTGTGTGTGTGTAAGGAATGAAATTATGAAAGTGCTGGAAAACCACAATGGTATTTTGTAGCTAATAAAAATTTTCAGAGCATTCTGGAAGCTAGAAAACAGATGAGACTAGCTTGAGTTGACAAAGTGAAATATAACCACAGAAACTTTCCCCCCTACTGTCTAAGGAAATGACAAAAACAGTAAAACCTAAATTTAAAAAAATTTACCAGTAGGAGCCAGACGAGGGTGTAATCTAGTGACATAAGAATTCAAGAAGTAATGACAAAGGGGGGGAAATGCAGAATATGATGGAGTACAAAGTACCTCCTACACGGAACTGTGGTGAGTCAACAGAATCCTGAGGATTTTACTCATAGCCTCGTTCTGGAGACAGGTGACAGCTTTCCCCTCTTGTATTTGGATGGGGCATGGGAGGTAGAATAAGAGAATAGAGACACCACTGAAGGAGAAAGGAGACACTTTCCCAGGAATGCACCGTGGATGAGAACAATCACCCTCTGGCCATGATCTCAGGTTATAGGAAGGTAGACAAACAGGAAATACTTGTGGGGGGTGGGGATACACAGAACAGACTGACAGCTGTCAGAGGGGAGGGGCAGGGAGACTAGATGAAAGAAGGGGAAGGGGTCAGCCAGAGAATATATATATACACGTGTAACCCAGGGACACAGACAACAGTGTGGTGAGGGCCTGAGGAGGGGGCGGCAGGGAGAAGGGGAGCAGAAGTGGGGTGGGAGGGCTGCTAATGGAAAACATTTGCAATAGTGTCGACGATAAAAATAAAGGGTTAAAAAAAAGAAATGCTTGTAGGGAAATATCTCACAGAATACACGTGAACATAGCTGTCCACATTGAACCTGTGGAGACGAACTACAATGAACAAAAAGAAAGGGAAACACAAAGCAAGCGAAAGATAGTTGAAGAACACAATCTAAAAGAAAACTCAACTCGAAAACCAGAACATGAGCGCTTATCCTAATGAATTTAATGAACTCAATGAAACGGTAACTAAAAGGTGACTCGATAAATCGGTCGATTGAAATTAAAATAGATCTTTTAGAATTAAGAAAACAAACTGAACACAAAAACAATCCCATTAGAGAACTGATAGAGTATTACAAACAGTGAGACACAGAAGGCTCAAAGTCAAATTGCTATTATAGAAGAAGAACTTGTGATAATCATATTAATGCAAAGGAAAAGTACCAAGATATTAGTACAATTAGAAGGGAGATAATAGATATTATAAACGTGGGAGGGGAGAGGGTGGACAGAAGTAGGGAAAGGAAGAAAAAGTGGCAACAACTGTAACAGCAGAAACAATACAAATAAAATTTAATTTACACGAACAGATATTATGAACAAAGTCAAGCCAGTGTAAAGAGAATTAGAATACCTGAAGAAGGGAAGCAAACAATTTGAACATCCTGAGACCTTCTAAATAAAAAAAAAATCCTAACACAACACACACACGCACACAATCTCTTTTATAGCAATGGAACCATCTGCAATAAGGTAAAGCAAGGGGATCACCGATGATTCAGAAATTAGTAAGAACACCAGCCTCTGAAGGTAAAAAACCGAAAAGCGCTTCACCACTTGAGGTCATTTTTAGAAAAGAGTGACCTAGAGTTTCCTTATAAGGAAGTAGATGGGGATGGGGTTTGGGGAGTAGGAAAGGAGAACCAGCCTTAGACCTGAGGAGTGGTCTCAGGGCAGCAAAACCTTGCGTGAATCCAGGATTTAAAGGGGACACACCATCAGAAAGTGGTGAGGTAGAAGACATCCTGCCCATCAGGGGCTCGCTGCAAGAAACTGATTTGGAACCAATTCACTGCAGGGGAAAAAGGCTTCCCATGGAAGTTCAAGGCCATGGACCAACCCTATAGGTTTGCACACTGAAATATCCCACAAGGTGAGAATCTAATGTAGAGGGATCCAGGTCTGTAGTTCCTAAAACTCCTGACAGAAGCAAGCATGCAGTCTCAACCCAGACCTCGTAAAACTCATACAGGAACATTCCCATCACATACGAGTTCACCAAAATCAGGAAATGCCCAAATAGACAAGGCATCATGAGGGAGAATCAGAAGGGGGAAAATTTACTCATAAAGATTAGATATTAGGATGTTCAAATGTAAAATTATTTGAATATGATTAAGTAAATAGAATTTAAAAGTAACAAGCAAAAAACTATGAAAATGAGATGTACCTAAAAGAGAACCAAAAAGACTTCTAGAAATGAAGAATATAATGTAAATTAAAATATCTGTGAAAGAGCTGAAAAGCAAAATACACACAGCTGAAAAATGAATAAGTGAACTCAAATATAAATCTGAAGAAATCATACAGTGTGCAGCTCAAAGAGACAAAAATACGGAGAACTCTGTTTAAGAAACTTAGAGGATGGAGTGAGAAGGTCCCACACAGAACTAACCAGGGCTCCAGAGGCAGAAAACAGAGAGGATGTGGGGTGGGGGGGGGCAATATGCAAAGAAATAGTAGCTGAGAATTTCACAGAAATGCGGAAAGATATGAATCCTCCTATTTAGAAATTTCAAAAAAAATCCCAAGCAGCATGAACCATTAAAAGGCTATATACCCATATATATCATAGTGAGATTACAGAATGCCAAAGGCAAAGAGAAGATCTTAAAAAAAAAAAAAACCAGGCTGAAAGAAAATACAGATTTCCCCCAAAGGTATAAAGATTTACATCTGACTTCTCCACATCAAATATGGAAGCCAGGAGAGAGTGGAACAATGCCTTCCAAGTGCTGATAAAAATAACTCAACCAGAGCAGCATCTGCTCCCTGGCACATGTCCTCAGGGTGGCTTCAATAAACTTACAAAAAAATTTAAAAAAAACTGTCAACCAGATTTGCAAAGCCAACAAAACTGTATTTCTAGAATAAGTGAAATAGACATTTTCAGTCATGTACATGGAATATAATAAAAACTGATGTAATTCACCCCCAACTAATCCTCACTATAGAAACTTCTCAGGGATGTGCTCAAGAAAGAAGTAAAACACCCCAGAATGAAAATCTGGGATGAAAGAAGAGACCGACTGGAGAAGGTGATCTTTCCCACGTCCCCGCTCCCCCCACGAGTAGTCTCTTCCTTACTCCCCTGTGGGGACAGAACGCCTTCCACTTTCTTGTCCACACGGAAAATCCCTGCTCCTCTCTCCGGGATCAGGTCTCCTAGAAACCCCGCCCCCGCCCCCCGGCTAGAATGGATGCCTTCCCTTGCGCCTCCTCTGAGATTTCTACACGCTTTAAAGCACGTTCCCTCACTTTTCCATCTGTCTGTGTGTCCCTTCTCTGCTGCGAGTTGCCTGAGGGATAATGTTAGGATTAATCTCTACATCTTTGGGTTAAATACCAAGGGTTAAGGTTGAGCGTTCCTTGATCGTGGAAATTTTACATCAATAAACTCATGACTCTTTAGAGAAAGAAAAAAAAATCATCTAAGATTTTGCAACGGGGAGAGAACAATAGCCTGAAATACCACAGGTTAAAAAAAAACAAAACAGCCATTGCCATGGGAACCCCCGAAAAGTTGCCACCTTGGAACGAGCAACCACAAACTCAGATGTGGGCTGCGAGCAACGATCAGGCCACTGCTTTGCAACAGCTGGGCTAGTCTGCCCTCCCTTTCCTCTCGCCTTTTTTCCTTTCCCCTGGAAATAAAGCAAACATAGCGGGAAGCGGTGGCTTCCTCCTGAATAAGAGCTGTAAAGAAAGTGGGGGGACTTCCCAGGGAGAGCTTTGGGTCGGGGGTAGGGGTTTAGGGGAGCAGCAGAGCAGAGCAGAGTTTGACGTCTTCACGGACACTGAGCGTCGGGAGGAGAGCAGGCAGCTCCTTCCAGTGGCACCGTTCCCTGGGGGGCTGGCTCCACGCCCAGGGCGAAGTCCTCCGGACCTCAGCATCTGGGAGTTCCCCATCTGCCCCGCTTTGTCACGCCCTGTTTACCTTGGAAAACACCCCAGTGCGGGGCGTCTCCACAGCCCATCCGTGGCAGGCAGGCTGGGCTAGTGGACTTGGGAAGACTAACTCCTTGTGGCTTACTGCCAGCACCTGTGCCCAGGGGAGAACCCGGAGTAGGATCGGAGGCTGTGCGGGGGCTGAAGGAGGAGGGGCCTTCACTCTCTTGGAGAGAGCTTTGTCTGTCCTGGAGGTTTAGATACGACCCCAGAGGGGGATGGGGATACAGCTGGAAATTGACCACCTTCCTGGGTGAGACACGAAAACGCACGTTGTTAATTTAGAAAAAGTAAAGAATGTGACATTTCTTCCACCCAAGGGTTAGAAGGCAGCTCACGTTTCTCTTACGGAAAGGACTGCTGTTTTCACAGAACGGCCCCGGAGGTGCTGCGAAGGAGGGCAAGCGAGTTAAAGCCCTCGGCCTCCTCGTCTGAGGCTGGCGAAGGCGGAAAAGAACCACGGGACTTCAACAGGCAGTCACCAGAGCCATGGACAACTGGGAACCTTTTGCGGTGGTCGCCCTGGCTGGGGGTGGGGTGGCCTGGGACGGGGGTGATGGCAGGGGGCTTTTCACCTTAGACCTTTTCAGTGGTGGCCCAGTTTCATTTTGATCAGATGTGTGTGTTTCTTTAAAAACCACAGCAGTAACGAGGCAAACTGTTGAAAGTCAAAACTAAAGGGTCTCCCCATGAACTGGCACCTGTGAAAGACACGTAGTTGATTCAACAGCAGCTGCTGCGCGACCCTGACAAACGGAAGGTGGTCTGTACGGAAAGGGAGGGATAAGTATGATGCTATTTAAGAAAAAAAAATTGTTTTAATTAACTTGATGACCAATATAGAAGTTATGATTGTGCTTTTTAAATCTCTATAAATATGCATATTATCTGACTCAGACCGTTGTTGTTTTTTTCCCTTACAAGTGGCAGAGACTCAACTTTTAAGCGAAAAGGAGAACTGAATTGGCTCCTGTAACTGTGAAGTCCAGGGGGGAGGATCTGGAAGTTCAGCTGCAACTTGGTCCTGGGCGTAGGCAGCTCAGAGAGGTCCAGGCTCCCATCCTTCAGCCTAGTGACCCCAGAAGAAAGACCCCTGAAGGCCCCCTCCCCCAGCCACACACACACACACGCACACACACAGTCCTGGATGGAGCAGAGAGCTCAGCTGAAGTAAGGACGGGGGGAGAGGAGATGCTTCATGGGCAGGCCTGGGGCATGTCCCAGCCCTTGTTCGAGGAGGTGGGGTCAGCGCCCCTGACTGACACTCACGGGCTAAACACCCACGAGAGCTGGGGTGCGAGGGGAGGCCCCCAGGGGAGATCTGGTGTTTATTTCAGAAGAGAGAGAGATGGATTTGGGTGGATGCACTCATCGACGTCCCAGATATTCATGCACACATGTGACGTGATTCTACATGACCAGGAAAAGACCCAAAAGGAACCAGATGGGCGGATTGATAGTGGCTGCTTGGAGAACTACGCCTACGTTGTGCTGTATTTTGAAGCCCCAGGGAGGATCAAGGGGACAGAATTCTGGAATCTACTAATAATGTCTGCCAGGGCAGCAAAGTCAGAGGCAGCAGTATATGGGCTTTGGATTTGTCATCCTAGACCTGGAGACTCCGTGTGCCCATGGCTTTTCTTTCTTTCTTTCTTTCTTTTTTATTGAGATATAATTAGAATACAGCAAAGGGCAATTTTGACAACTGTCTGCACGCTTGCATCCACCACCCCAGACAAGACACAGAACATTTCCTCACCCTGGAAAGTGCCCTCACATCCTGCCAGTCACCTTCCCCACCCCCAGCCGCACTGCATCCCCCAGGGTTAGTTTTCGACTGTTCTTGATTGAGTTGCACAGGAGCGGGTGTGGCCTCTACTTGCTCCCACATAACGCCCATGGGAGTGAACTGCCGCCCGTGCCATCGGCTCGCTCTTTCAAATCGCTGACTGTAACTCATCATGTGGAAAATTTACTTACCCGTCCTCAAGTTGATGGGCATTCGGGTTCTTTTCAGTTTGGAGCTCTTTATGGATGAAGTTGCTATGAATGTTCTTTCACGGACTTTTCTTGTGAACATGTGTTTTCACTTTTCTTGGGAAAGATCTAAGAATGGAATGACTGGACCAGAGGGTAGATGTCTCCAGGTTTCACGTTTGGAGAAAGCGTCAAACAATTTTCCGTAGCGGTGGTACCATTTCACATTCCCCGCAGTTGCTCCACACCCTCGCCAACAGGTGGCGCCATTCCGAGGTGGGCCACCCTAGTGCGGTCAAACAGTCACTGCGGTTTCCATTCTCATTTCCTCGCTGACTAAAAAAATTTCAGGCCTGTTTCCTATGATTAGTGCCCACTAAGCATTGTCTAGCTTCTTTTGTTAAGTGTTCCTGCGTGTTATTTATTGAGTATTAAAATGGTTTCATCCTTTAAAGGAAGTGTTCGTGCAGCTCCTCCGTGGGCTGGGATCTGGCTTCTGTATCAAGGTGATTCCGTTGTCATTTGGTTGCGTCTGCGGAACGCAGGGCTTCCCACGACTGTCTGGATTCCTTACCTCTAGTCACTGAGCGCTGTCCGCCTGCGTATCTGGCCCTCGGAGCGCTCTGCCTCAGGATCTCTCACTTGCGAGGCTGCAGCTTTGGATTCTGCTTGCAGACCAGCCACATGCCCCCTGTGGCCCTGCCCATCAGATGCAGGCCTGTTGCTTGGTTACCATCTCACAGGCCCCGGTCCCGCTGGTCCAGCCCTGCCTCACCTCCCAGAGCCCCCTTCCGCAGAGCCGGGCGTCTGGACACGCCTGCTCTGGGCAGTCTGAGTGTGCGGTGGTGTGGACTTAACTAACACCCATGAATGGCAGCTGCGAAAGAGACAGAACGATCCAATTGTCTGGGTATCAGGCTGGTTGCTTTCCTGAGTTAAGCATGTTGTGGGTATTTTTTTTTTCAAAGGTTAAAAAAGAAAAATAGAACTGTCACTTCTCCAAGTGAGGGAAAAATACTGGCAACGTGAGCAATCAGGACTGCCGTCTTCTCTTCTCACAAAAGCCTGTTGTCTCCGCATCCTTCTGCCACTCTGCCAGCGCCCTCCCCGTGTGCCATTCCGTAATTAGGGCCAATATTGTCATTGCGGAGGAAGGAGCCCTAATCCTGGGCCTGGAAGTTGCAACTCTCCGCCTGTGTCTCACCAAGACGAGTTAATGGCACGGTCTCCTGCTGGGCGGTTTAGGGGCGAATGAATAAAAATAGATTAATAATAACTAGGGCGTTCCTGCCATGGGCCCAGCTGCCTGGTGTGTCCAAGCTGGAGACAGTGGACAGAGCTGGCAGGGTACCAAGACCAGAGCTGTGAACACGCCTCCCTCCCTGTGTCCCAAACATTCATAATGGTATCCCAAAGGGGTGTCTCCCTTAAGCATGGAGCAGACAAGAATTTTAATATGTTTCTCTCTCTGGAAGATATCAGGATATCTAATTTAGGCCTTGGCAACTTATTATTTTTTAAAGACTTTATTTATTTATTTTTTAGAGGAGAAGAGAGGGAGAGAAACATCAGTGTGTGGTTACCTGTTACACACCCACTACTGGGGACCTGGCCTGCAACCCGGGCATGTGCCCTGACTGGGAATTGAACCAGCGACGCTTTGCTTCGCAGGCTGACACTCAATCCACTGACCCACCCCAGCCAGTGCCTTAGCAACTTACTAAAGTCTCCTACTCTCCACTCTCTAGCACCCTAAAAAGTCCTAAAATGTTTCACTTGTCTGCTCCAGCTTGACTCTCTCTTGAATGCTGTCTTTCCCTACCGTCTCTTGGACTCTTCTCAGGCCACACACTTCCACACAGCATGCAACTTTTCCGTGGCCTCGCCCGGTTCCGCTCCGCAGCCGTAGGAATTCCTGTTATATAACCATTGTCTTTCTTTCAATACTCAACCCATCTACGTGGGTTTTTTTATCTTTAAAACTGGAGAAGGGGGGCCAGGTGACCTAAAAAGAATCAAAATCTAAATAGTTCTATATACAGGGTGGGGCACGAGTAGGTTCGCCGTTGTGAGTTCCTGAAACACAAAGTCTACTCTTGTGTTATCATTTATGAAGTATTGTATGATTTTCCATAGGAACAGCTGTAAAACTACTTTTGCCCCACCCTGTACATAAGACAACTGAATTTATAATGAAGGAAAAAAGGCTTAATACAAGAAAAGTCCAGGTTCACTGGTGAAGTCTACAAAATTTAAGGAAGGAATAATATGGATCTTATATAAATTCTTTAAAAATAGAGGAGAAGGGGTTTTATTTTATGAGGCTAGCCCATCTCCACTATCAAAACCTGACACTGTATGTCAACTACACTTGAATAAATAATAAAACTTGTGCAAAAACCTGACAAAGATGTAACAAAAGAAATACAGACCAATATCTCTCATGAACCAAGACACAAAAATCCTTAATAAATTATAAGTAAATCAAATCTGATGGCATACAAATGGACAACAGGCTGTGGTAAAATGAAGTTTACCCTAAGAATGCAAGATTTATTTCATATTCAAAAAATAATCAATATATGTATGTTATCTATTACTGTATAAAGAAAAGAACTGCCTCCCCCCCAAAAAAAAGTTAGCCTCCCAAAGCAATGAACATTTATTTTTCTCACTGTTTCTGTGGGTGAGCCAACCAGGCGTCATTTAACTGGGTCCTCTGGCACAGGGTCTCTCATGAGGCTTCCGTCCAAGGGCGGGGGTCCTGTCTGGAGGCTTGACCGAAGAAGGATCTGCTTCCGAGAGCATTCGCGTGCTCGTTGGCAAGATTCCGTCTGTGGGCCGTTGAGCGGGAGCCCTCTGTTCTCCTCTGGCCGTTGGCGGAGGCCTCCCTCCTTCCGCCTGTGGGCCTCTCTCGCCAGGGCGCCGCTCACAGCCCGGCAGCTGGCTTTCCCGCAGCCAGTGAGTGCGGGAAGCTGCCTAGCCTTTTTATGACCTAATCTCAGGAGGGACGTGCCCTGGCCTCTGCCTGTTGAGGGGACGCCCGGGGACCGTCTCAGAGGAGGCCGGCGACATTGTGACCCACCCCAGGAGCAGGATCAAGGAGGAGGAAAATGCGAGATCTCATGAAAGAAAATGTATTTGACAAAATTCAAAATGAAATCTTTCGGCAAATGACGAATAGAAGGCAACTTTTCTGACCTGATAGAGGGCATCTGTGAAAAATCTGAAGCTGCCCTGGCTGGCGCAGCTCAGTGGATTGAGCGCGGGCTGCAAACCAGGCATCGCAGGTTCGATTCCCAGTCAGGGCACATGCCTGGGTTGCAGGTCATGACCCCCAGCAACCACACATTGATGTTTCTCTCTCTCTCTCCACCTCCCTTCCCTCTCTAAAAATAAATAAATAAAATCTTTTAAAAGATCTGAAGCTTAGGTGGTACTTCGTGGTGAAAGAATGGGCACTTTCCCCCTCCAGCAGGAGCGAGGCGAGGAGGCTCACCTCGCCTCTCCCACTCACCATCGTCCTAGAGGTCACAGCAAGTGCAATAGAAAGCAAGAGAAGGAAATAAAAGCCATAAATATTGGTCAGGAGGAAGTAAAGACATCTCCATTTGTGGACAATGCAATATGTATGTAGAAAGCCCACAGGAATCTTTTTAAAAATTATTAAAAGGAACAGGGGAGTTAAGCGAAGTTACAAAAATACAAGGTTAATATATAAAAATCAACTTTATTTGTATATACTGTCACAAACAATGAGAAGATAGGCATTTTAAAGAGACCATTCATAGTAGCATTAAAGCCATAATATTTAGAAATCAGTTTGATGAAAGATGTACAAGGTACAAGACCTCTGCTGGAAAACTGTAAGAAATCTCAGAGCAGATGCAAGGCTAATGGACTGAAGGAGAACAGCAATCACATGATTCTTTCAATCAAGGCAGAAAAAGTCATCGAACAAATTCAACTCCTATGTATTATCACAAACTTTATTTTAGAAAACTGGGATAAGAGGGAACCTCCCTCAAACATAGCTGCCAAACACACGTCACAAATGTCCAGTTACCTATGGCTGGATGACAAATGACCCCAAAACAGAGTGGCTTAAAACCATAGCAATTAACACGCCGTGATTCCGCGGGCCCTGAACTTGGGGTCGTGTTCAAAGCTGGGTGATTTTTCTGTGCCATGTGGCACTGGCTGGGGTCACTCACTCGCCTGCACGTGTGGATGGGCTGGGCAGGAAGGTCCCAGAAGCCTTTGCTCGTGCATCTGGCGCCTGCACAGGGCCTCTCCCTCTCCGAGTGGCCTCGAGTCATCCCCTACGTGGGCCTGAGCTCCTTCACCACATGGCGCAGGCTCCTGAAGGCTGGGCCTGGGACAGGGATGCTGTCACTTCCATCCCATCCCACTTGTCAAACTGAGTCACAGGCTGCCCCAACATCCAGTGGAGGGCAAACTAAACCCAGCTCCCGATGGAAGACACGGAGGGTGTGCAGCGTTGAAAGCTGTCTACCACGACGAATGGATGAAGGGATGGACGAATGAATGAGCTCTCCTTCTCTCCGGTCCCCACGCTGGTAAGAGAAGGAGCAAACCGGACCCTGCACACCTGCCTCCGTGTCGCTGCCTCTCCTTTAGGCAGAACATAAACTGGGGACTGATCCCGTTCATGTGTGTCCGGGTGCGTATAAACTCTACTCTGGAGTTCAGCATCGTCCTTTAGTGCCTTTCTGCTTCCTCCTGCCTGTCCTACCCTCTGCTCCCACTCAGTTTCTCCTCCCGAATGCAACCAGAGTCTCTCACTTGCGGGTGCCGAGGCTATTTCCACTAGGCCCGCCTTACAGAACCCAAGAAACGAACCTCTGAAAGCACAAGGTCACCAGGGTGCGGAAAATTGTTTTCGAGCACTGGGGCCTTCCCTCCCCACAGAGCCCCGGAACCTTACCCCACGGGCAGCTCCATGTCTTCCGTCTGGGAGGCAAGTTTGGGTCAAAACCAGTTATTATGTGGATTTCTGGGGCTCGAGCCTCCACAGTTACCCTGCACTTGGACTTGAGTGCCCTGGCCGTCCTTTCGTGCTCTGCTGCTGTGACAGAGGCTGTACGCTCTCCAATAAACCCAGAGCCCCATTCTGACTAATAAGCCAGGAGCACGCAGTGTAAACAGTCTAACAAAAGGGGAGGCCGGCAGAAGGGGAGAGCTCTTTCTTTTCTGTGTCACAGAACACAGCCCACTCCAGGAAGCCAGTGACTCAAAACCATTGCAGAAACCAATGCAGGGTTTCCCGTCCATGTATAGGACTTTTCCTCCTTAAAAGGTGGTGTCTCAAAAGGAACCAACTAGCCATGTTTCCTGGAATTCGGAGCCTGGACAATGCTTCAGTGTATCTTTATCCGGGCATGCTGCAGGAAGATATGAATACAACTAGCATGTCCCTTAGTGCTGGAGGAGGAGGAGAGAGTGCTGTGTGGGTCCCATTTGCCCACAGCATTTGAGAAGATGCCAGAGATTGGCAACATCAGTCTTACCTATTTCAGCAAAGAGAGTGTGTGTGTGTGCACGCTGGTGCCCAAGGGCTGAATAATGCCCTCGTTCTTTCCTCTTTTAGAAGAGAGAAATAACGCGCCATTTGAATGCTGGAAGAGATGCTTGAGATCATATGTTGACAAATGAGTAGACAGAGGCCCGAGAAGGAGAGTGACTCACCTGCTGTCACACAGCTAGCTGGAAACGGGACAACAGCTACAAGGCAGGTCCTCCAGGTGTAGATCTGGGTACTACTGATCCATATTCTTCCCAAAGGTGGGACTTCTCACTAAGTGGGGGAACAAAGCCATGATGCTTGTGGATACAGACATCCTGACATGACAGGTGAGTAAAACAGGCATTGTGGCAGGGAAATGAAAGCAGGGAAATGCTCCCGTGATGTCCAGAGCAATGGCAGGCAGGCCAGTTCTGCGTGGGTCGCAGCCACGGGAAGTTGCAATGGATAATACCTGGGCTGAGAAAGGTGCAGGGCAGGCATCTCAGCAGAGATGGCGGAGGGGGTGACCTCAGAGAGTCAGGAAAGCCGGGAGATAGCCAGGACCTCAGTGTCTGCCCCGCGGAGGACCCACGCTTGGTTTCAGTGAGAACGTGAAACCTCCATCTGCTGCTGGGACGGTGACCGGCCATTGCTTTCCGAACCTCCCTGAGGAAGAATGAGATGTCAATGAGATGCCATTGAGTCTAGGCCCTCGACTCCATGATGGCGTAGCCGGTGATTCATTTCAGAAGAGGAAAGTCCTCACTCTGGGATAGAGGAGAGCCGAAAGCTGAACAAAGACTGGGAAAATAATAGGTTTCAGCTGGTCTCGACCGCCGACTAGCCAGGGGACCGTCAGCAATTCACTTACCTTCTGAGCCCCAGGATACTCACACAGCATTTAGGATGCTTTGGGCTGCCAATAACAGAAAACGCCAAGCAGTTCAGGACATCAGTCCTTCAGGAACGGGAGGCCCACGGGTCGGGCTCACTCAGCAGGCGCAGAAGCTCAGCAGTGTCGCCCAGGACACAGGTTCTTTCCATCGCTGCATTCTGCCATCTCGACGGATTTTATCACCGGGTTAGTAGCAAGATCAGAGCGGCAGTTCCAAGGTCCCCTTCCAGACACAGAAACGAAATGTTCAGGCTGACTCTGAGGAGCAAAGATAATGTTCCCGGTGACAGCCAGCAAACTGCTCACTTCTCATTGGCCAAAACTGAGTCACGTGTCCTTTACTTCACTATTTACTGTATTCATGGGAAAGGATTGGGGTTGTGGAATGAAGGTCTCTCCTTGAAGCTGGAGATAGGCTCACCTTCTTCCGAGCCGTGTGAGGGACAGGTCGCCACTGAAACAAAACGGAAATTGAAAAAGAAGGAGGTAAAAATGAGCGTATCTTCAATACATCTACACTATCCGTGAAGACAGTATCACCCTGGATATAGAAAACACAGAGTCCTTACGAACGTCAGACGAAAGGACTGGGTATTCTTTACATTCTGTAGAATGTACAACGAAGCGACAGAGCGCGACAAGCCCAGAGGAACTTGTGCAGGGGCATCCTCTGGCGAACACGGGACATCGGCCCGAAGCCTGTCGTTGGGTCGAGGTCAGAGGTCTCTTCCGCTGCACTGGAATGGAATGTGAGTGGCTGGCCTTGAACTCCCCACTAAACCAGCTGCATCCTGAGTTCCCTTTACTCTGATTTCATCACGACCCAAGCAAAGCGAGTGCTCGGAACTGCGGTTATTTAAATTTCCAGCTGCAGGAAAGCGGATCTCTCCACAATTCCACAACATGCTCGCCACCACCACCCTGCACTGGCTCACCACCAGTGCAGGGTCCTGGCTCGCCACCACCACCCTGCACTGAGTTCTTGGAAGAGGGTCATTATTTTTCTCGAGGAAAGTTCCTCTGCCTCCAACTGGCAAGGCTCACACGGGCCAGTGTGGGGCGGGGCGGCCCCTCCTCTGCTCTTACCCCAAGGTGGGCGGCAGACCCAATGCTGGCTGGTCACACCCTGAAGTCCCACTGTCCCCAGGCCCTCGTTCTCCTGGCTGTGGCCCCCGAAGGCCCTGGACTAGTTTCCAGGGACAGGCCCATCTGGCTCAAAGGTCATGTCACTGCTCTCAGCTGGCCGGGCTCAGGTGAGCACACACATCTCAATCGAGGATGAGGAGAGTCGCAAGCACTCCTTCTGCGGCAACGTTTGATAATGATAATGGTGACATTCTGTTGAGCGTTTGCAACGTGCCCATTGCCATGCTGCATGGCTTAAATGTTTTACCTGGTTTGACAGTCCCAGAAAACCTATGGGCTTGGTATTATTATTACCATACCCCACTTTATAGATTTAAAAACAGCTTAGAGCCCTGGCTGGCATAGCTCAGTGGATTGAGTGCGGGCTGCGAACCAAAGTGTCACAGGTTCGATTCCCAGTCAGGGCACATGCCTGGGTTGCAGGCCACGGCCCCCAGCAACCGCACATTGATGTTTCTCTCTCTCTCTCTTTCTCCCTCCCTTCCCTCTCTAAAAATAAATAAATAAAATCTTTTAAAAATAAATAAAAAATAAAAACAGCTTAGAGATAATAAGCAACTCTCCCCCAGGCCACACCATTTTCTTTCGTTTCACCCTCCTCCTCCTCCTCACCCCACTCCATCATCTCCCTAACAATCTCTGGTCCAGAGGGGCCGGGCTGTCACTGGAGGAGATGAGAGAAGTGACCCCTGTCCTGCCCCTGGGCTTAATTCGGCATCTGGGTGGCAAATGCATCGTTTGGCTCCTTCCTCACGTCAGCATCCCCAAGGCCGTTCTAATGCCAGAACCTTCTCTCCCCAGATGACATAGCCCTCCACTGTGCGTGCCCTTGACCGAACTTTAGTCAGGTCCCTCTCCACCCTCTTGCTGATGAGGCTCGACTTTCGAACTCCCATGCCCCCATCTGCACGGTCCAATGTGAGCAAGAATCCAGGAATCTTACCCCGCTGGTTTAGCCAGAATCCCCCATCCATTTCCGATCACCCTCAATATCTGACGCAATTCCTCTTCTGATAAACTCCTGTCTGATCGCCTGATGCGTCTTCAGCAAGCAAACGGTTAGGTCTGTGTAGCAAAGAATGACGCTGCACTTCTCGTAACTTCCCGCCCACCCACTGAGGTCCCTCACCCTGCTGCTTGGCTATGAATCCCCACTTTTCCTGGCTGTTTCTGGTGTTGGCCCCAGACTCTCTCCCCTGCGGCTAAACCCCACTGTCCTCATCCTCCCCCCCTCCCCCGTCCCCGCCGCCCCAGCAAGGCAGCCTTACCACTGCAACACGCATCAGAGTAACTTTTCCTTTCACACCCTGCAGGCCGACCCTGAGGACAACCCCGGTGGGACCCCAGCGTCCGGACTTTTTGCAGCTGAGGTTGAGCATCAGCACTCCAGGACAAGAGGAAACACAAGTGGCCTCGGTTCCTGACAACTCAGTGTCAGGCCTGGGGAGCCCTCCCTGACCCTCTGCCTGCAACGAGGGCAAGTTCCCAGAACCCCAAGTGGATGCCTCATCCTGAAAGATGTGCTCAGTAGTAAGAAACCTCAGTGTGCAGAGGCTTGGGTCCAAGGACAATTAATCCAACTACAAAAGACCTCACCAAAAGAGCCCTTTAAACTACAGGCGCCCCAGACAACAAACCTATCATTTGCTTTATAGGAGTTTATAATCACCCCTTCAGACTGCACCTGTACAATTCCTTGTATATAACATACAAAAGCAGGCAGAGCTCATCTGTGCTGTTACTAGCCAGGAGAGAGTACCTTGGTGGGGGAGTGATTGGCAGGGGACCAGAAGGGACTTCCGGCGGTGGGGGGAGCTGGTCACGCTCTGTTTTCCTGATCGGGGTGCTGGCTGCATGAGCGTGCTTGGCACCGAGTGTGTCAGCTTCGTCGATAGCTGACAAATTGTATCAGGTGTGTACGTCCAAACGGTGGCATGTAACAGGGCCCGTCCCAGTCAGCCTTTCCATAGGAAGGTACCTGGGGATGGCCACCCACTCCATGTCCCATTTCTCTTAGGTCCAAGCCAACCTCGGGCTCTGAGGGAGGTCTCCCTAAGGTCAGTTCCTCCCACTACATGCTGGGCTGGCAGGTCTGCGGGGAAAATGCAGCATCTCAGGCTCCTGGGAACACCCCCAGGGAGGCAGGGCGCAGTGACTGCATCATGCATTTCATCGAGCGGAGAAGCAGGCAGGGATGGAGGCACGCACACACACGCACACACACGTGTGCGTGCACACCCATGCACCCCATCTGCGCCTGCGGTCTTGGTTCATGCAAAAGCATATCCCACTCCACCTCTTCTTGTGTGCAGCGTTCCTGAAGGACCCAGAACACAGGAAGGGATAAAAATAACTCCTTTTGACATGGTAATGCACTGCCACAGTCAGCTTCTCAGCATTGTTTGCAGAATTACCCTTTCAGTCAGCCCTCTTTCCCGGGCCAGCGGGCGGCCAAGGCAGCCTGTACTGCGCAGGCTCCGGGCTGTGCTTTGTCCGTCTTCTTGCCAAAGGCGATGACGTGACCCCCGGGGAACCTAAAATATTCTCCCTGACCTCGCCCCACAAATTTTCCAAGACTTTCGGGGCATCTGGTGGCATGGTGACTCCCCTGACAGGCCTGGAGCCAGGGGCTATGGTATCTGTGATGGGGTTTGAAGTCAGGTGGACCTGGGTTCAAATCCCAGTTTCTTTGTTTATTAGCTCTGTGGCCCACACCTGGTGACTATGCGCCTCTGCCTCCTCCCCCGCAAACTGGAAATGAAAACAGCTCCTGGGGCTGCTCGAAGCCAAGCAGCTGTCCGGTGGACAGGGCAGTGGGTGCTCTAGCAGCTGTGAGGTGTATGATGCAGTGTGAAACCTGCAGGCCCTGTGTTCCAGGGCTGACCCTCATTCTCTAGCTGTGTGTCCCCGGGCAGGTCACCTAACCTCTCTGAACTCGGTGTCCTTATCTGCAATGTGCGGGTGCACCTGCTTGGCAGAGCAGTCCCGGGGGGTGAGTATGCCGTGGGGTCATCAGACCCGGTGGCGCTCTGCCCAGATGTCCTCCGATGGCTTTTGCTGTCTCTGCACCGCCGCCACCACCCTCCTTCAGAGGGCTTTTGCTTCCATGAGCCATGCCTGCCACTGTCTTTCGGAAGACCACCTTCCAACCTTCGTGCACAAAGACCTGCTGATTCACTCCCTCCCCACCCAGGGCAGCCCCAAGCTCCCGCTGCACAGCAATGGGAGTAGGATGGCCCAGGCCCCTTGCCGCAGGCTGGGGTAACTTAGAGGTGTAAGGGACACCAGAACTCGCCCATGGGATCAGGGGAGGCCACCCTCTGGGGGACTCTGCCTGACATTGCACCCTGGCCTGGCTTCCTCCCTTCCTGTTTCTCCTGGGAGCACTTCTGTAATAAAGTACTTGCATTCACAGAAGGCCCTTGCTTCTGGAGACGCTCACCCAGGACAGCGAGGGGCGTCCAGCATCTTGGATATGGTTCCCAGGGTCCTCTGCAGCCCCTCACACCGGACGTGTGCAAAGCAGAGCTGTCCTCCCACCTGACCTCTTCCCGTGGTCCCGTGCCCCTGCCCCGAGCCCCAACCCTGCTGACCGTACACCCTCTCCCGCCATCGCCCTCCGCAACTGCAGCGCTGCCGCTTCGGACCCCTAGGCGGGTTTCCCGATGATTTCTGCACCCTCATCTCTCCCACCTCTGCCCGGGCTCCCCTCCTCGCCGGCCTCTCTGCCCCATCGGGACCGGCCCACACTGCAGTCTGAGAGCTTCCGGAATCCTTATCTCATTATCCTCCTCCTCAAACCCTCAGGTTTTCGGGATAATGTTCCACCCTTTTTTTAAAAAAAAAATCCTTACCGAAGGATATGTTCATTGATTTTAGAGAGAAAGAAATGTTAACGCGAGAAACATCGGTCGGGTGCCTCCCGTACGTGCCCCGACCAGGCCCGGACAGGGGATCAGACCTACGACCTCCTGGTGTACAGAGATGACGCTCCAATCAGCTGAGCCACCGGCCAGGGCCAAGGCTCCATCGTCTTAGCTCAGTGCCGAGGCCCTTGACGATCCAGCTCCTCCCCCGCGACCTCGCAGAGCCCTCGCAGTGCTGACCTACCCCTGGGGTGCCAGGCAGCCCGGGACACGCGTCCTTCACGCACTAAGTCTCGCGTTCACCCTGCACAGATCCGCTCAGGCCCCGCCACCTCCCGGAGGCTGCCGGAAGCCCCCGTCTGGCGGGGTGGCCGCTGTAGCCGCATGGCACCATGCGCATGCGCACATCACCATCCTCGCCTTCCCAAGACCGTGGGAGCCCCCCGGCATATCATCTGCATCCTGGCCCACCTAGGGGCTCCGTGGAGAGGGGAGTGCACGGCTTCTCACTCACCTCACCGTCTGCCAGGCACACGGCAGCCACTCAGGAAGTGCTGGTTGAGCGAAGGACACGTGCACGATCCCCTGTCCTGTCGCTGGGGTGTGAGCAGCCACCCCCCTCCTCTCCCGCCCCTCTGGCCCCCACATCTGGGATGCACTTTACCAACGGCCTCTACTTGCCTGCTCCTGAGACACACAGCTAAGCAAGCAGATGTGATCCAGGGCAGAGGCGCGTGGGCCATTTGCATGCGATTTGTTAAAATTTGCATGTAATTGGCTTATGCCTGCAAAATCTGATCCCCGGTTATTTGTTTTGAACGCTGAAGCCGGGTCAGTGAGACATTCGGGAAGGTTATGCCCTCTCCCTCCCTCTGTTGACTTTCCCATCCTCCCTTCCACGCTGGCCGAGTGGCCCTGACAGGCGGGGTGTCAGGGGTCTCTGAGGGCTGAAGAGAAGCCAGGTACGAGGGGACCTGGGCCAGGAGTGGGATGGACGCTTTGCTCCTGTGGCATGAGGAGCAGCATGTGCAGAAAGGCTCTGGGCCAGGCCGAGGGCAAACGTGCCCCTGTGATGCCTCTGGGCTCTGCTGAACTTGCCCTGGAAGCCCACCCACCCAGTGTGGAGGGGGTGGGGCTTTCTGGGGGAAAGAGCCAATCAGGGCTGAGGAGGTGGGCAGAACCGCAGAAGGGAGCCTGGAGTCCAGCGGTAGCAGGAACCAGGGCCCGGAGACCCGCAGGAGAGACGGGAGGCCCGAGACTGCCCAGAGGCGGGTGAGGAACATCGGGCTGTCTGTTGGTCTCCTGGGACCAATTTCCAGGGGATTTTAACACAGTCCGAAATGACGAGTTGAAAGCGGCCCATGGAAGGACTTGGGGTGGGAGGGTGTGTGTGTTGATGTATCAGTTACAAGGGTCCCCCAAGCCGTGGGTCCTCCTCTGACTGGCGACACCTTCCTCCGGAGCACTGCCTCCTACCCCTCCCCCATGCATCCCCTCCGGGGCCACTCAGCCCCTCCCATCACGCTGTCACCTCCCCCTTCCCCTCCCCAGACTACCCAGCATCCCCCATCACCCTCTCCCCTGAGACCACCCACTGCCTCCCCTTCCCACCACGGCTGTAACGGCTGTAAGGAAAGGCAGCCTCGGGCTGGATGGCCCAGCTGTGAGGCAGGGAATCTGGGGTGGACCGAGGCGTCCCGGGCCGGCACGCTGAGGCTCCTGGACGCAGCACACTTGGTCTCGCGCACCAAGGGACGCCGTCCCATTTTGGCACGTCACAGCCAGAGAGCAGGATGTCCTAGGTGGAGTTTGCTGCACGCCAAACGTGTCACACCTTCGGCTGCTGGCTGCGTCACACGCGGCTTCGCCAGCCCGCAAGGTGCCAGACAGGCGCGCGCGTGACGCCGAAGACGGTCACCGCGAGCCCGGGCGCGCCCGTGCGGGGCTTGCTCGTTCCGTCTGGCACCTGGGAAGTGCGTCTCGCGAGTCAGCCTGCTTGGGGGTAACATTGCTTAAGACCCAAAGGCGACATTTTAAAGCAGTTGAGCTCTGAAGTAGCTTTGAATATCAAATAACAAACAAACAAACAAATAAAACTCACGACGAGTGTTTTCAGCTCCTCCAGTCCCCAAACTCCAGGATTCTGAAGACTGCGTAAGAATCATCCTGATGGCTGTTTTAAAATACAGATGCCAGTTCCTCATCCCCGGAGACTCTGGTTCCCAATGCCCGGGGTGGGGTAGGGGGCGGTCCTGACATCCGAGTCCCCAGAATTCCCATGTGCAGCCAGTGATGAACCCACTGACCTAGATCGTGTGTGGCAGGAAGATTAAGATCTGAACTTGGGGCCGCTGCTGCCCGGAAATCAACAGCCAGTGGGCGAGGTCCCCCCAGACGAGGTGCCTGGGTAGGGTGAGGGCTGGGCATCCGGCCAAACAGTGTGGTCCTGGAGCAGCAAGTTGTGTTAAGGCTTCGGTCAAGTGCGGGGCCGAAATGGGGGTAGTTCGCCCACCTGAGACCGAGCCATTGACACCGTCCTGTGGGATTTTCGACAGAGGGAACGTTTACCTGCCCGTCTGAACAGCGCTTTAGGCATTCGGTTTTCATGGACCTTCATTGGTAAAATTGTTTACATGTATTGTATATGAACCTGGCCAAAACAGGCACCGGGATTTCTAAGGAAGACCTGGGACTTCGGGCAAGTTCCTTCCTCAAGGGTAAGAGGAGCGGCACAGTCTGTACGTTCGGTGTTCTGTCTGAGGCGCCCAGGTCTCCCCCCACGGCCTGGCCGTCGCCACGCCGGGGCGGGAGGGTTGCCTGCCCGCGGGGCCCCTCCTCAGCCCGGGTTCATTAACGCCTCCCCTCCAGTCTCCAGCGCCCCTTTGCCCTGGCTGCCCTCCGCCCAGAGAGCCTGTCACACCTGTCTCAGCAATTCAGGGAGAGACACTGTGAAGTGCCTTTTCAAAAGTCCCCTGTTAATGATCTGGTAATCATCGCGGTGACTTCTCTACGAGGTGTGACGCGCTCGGCCAGCTGTCAGTCCAGGGACCGGCCTGGCTGTGGAGTCTGCGGAACGACATCCAGGCCCCCATACCCCCACCGGTGCCACAGCGGGCGCTGCCCAGTCCCACGGCTGGCTCCAGGGGGGACCCGCACTCCTGCACACAGACCGCAGGTTGCCCTCGGTCCCCTCCCAGTCCAGCCAGCAGCGACCCCCTGCCTTTTCCGCTCCGGGCCCACTTTAATCAGCCAGAGCTGCCCGCCATGCCCAGGAAGAGCGTTAATACATTTCCCCCTGCACCCTCACATCCACCGGGACCCCAGGAGGCCCAGCTGTGCGGGGCACTCCTCACACCTGGAAGCCAACCCTGCCACCCGTCTCCATGCCTGTGGTCCCCAACATCCTGCTCCCACTAGTCAGAGCAAAAGGAGCCCCCCGGAAATGAAGACAGGCTGTCAGGTGTCTCACGGCCTAAACACCCCCCGCAAAGAAGGAGACTACACAACTCACGAAAGGGTCATAACTGGCCCACGTTCTCGCAATATCTGAGCTAGTCTCCTCCTCCAAAAATACGACAATCCAAATGGAGGAGTGCAATGCCGGCCCTGAGGACCCATTTGACCGTGGGGTCTCATGGAGCAGGCCCTGCATTTTACCAATGGGACACTGACACCTGGGAAGGGGACATGACATGTTCAAGGTCAAAGCCCCATTAGCAAATGCTCAGGCTGGGACTAGAACCAGGGGCTTCTCTACCAGCACCTGCCATGAGTCTAAGGTGTCTTCACAGTGGCATGTGTTGGCTTGGCCTGTGTCCCCCAGCAGAAGACAAGGGCCTGGGCGGGGGGGCCGGAGGGCTGGCCCAGCTGTGCCCTCGGCCATCGCTGGCACACCCCTGGCACAGTGGTGCCTGAAAACAGCTGCCGGTTGTGCTGGCTGGTCTTCCTCCTTGACCTAGCTTCTGGCGCCCCAGACCCCAGTGCTGGCGCCTTCTCTGGCCTGGAGACCATGGCAGTGGCTGGAGACATCATCTTTCTAAGTCACAGGCGCTGACCTGGCTCTCTCCAGTTCAGAGAACCCAGCTGATGGGTGTCTGGGATTCCCCTTCTCGGCTTCCCTGGAGCGACTGGGGAGCAGAGAGATGGCCCAGGCACAAACACGTGTGTGGCCGTCCCACCAGAAAGACACGGGATTAGTGAGCAGCCAGGACCGACGAGAAAGATGCCCTTTCCAGAAGACAGTGGCAGACAGAGCCGCAGGCACACTCCCTCCTGCATTCCTTTGAACGCTGGCAGCTGCCCTCCCCTTATCCCCCCACCCCGAGCCCAGGTGTGGCCTCAGAATCCTTCTTAACACAGCACTCGGACAACCGCCCCGTGAAACTGCAGGATTAAAGTGGTTTGCCATTGTTGAGCGTGAAACAAGACGCCAGATCACAGATGACCGAGAGACCGACACAGACCAGGGTAAAGGAAGGAGTAGGCCACAGGCAGGGCTCAGTGGTTCCGATCCCTCCTGGGCCCCCTCTGTGGGCTGGACCTGCCCACCCCTGAGACTGTGGGCGACGGAGGCGTCAGTCTCCGAGGCAGGGAGAGGGTGGGCACTTCGATGGAGTTGGGGACACTGTGAGCCTGTGTGTGTGTGTGTGTGTGTGTGTGTGTGTGTGTGTGTAGGAAGCCAATGGTGTTTTCTTTCCATTACTGTCACTCAAAAGTGCGTTGCAGGTAGGCAGCTCAGGAGATCTCTGGGCTTCATTCATTCAATTTCCACGGGGGCTTGGTTTCTGGAGAAGTCTGATCCCTCCAATCTGTGTGCTGCACTGCTTGGTCAACAGCCAGCTGGGGGCAGTAAGCCTGCTAGGCTACCAGACAGGGCTGGGACCAGAGGCCCAGCTTCGGGCTGGCCACGGGGCTGTTCCGTGGGGGTTTTGTGAAAACATCTCCAAAGTGCAAAAGGACAGCAAACCCAGGCACAATCGAGACGGAGACTGCCATCGAGGGGCCAGCCTGGGCGGCAAGGCCCTGGCCCCCAGCTTCAGGTGGGCTGTCACGTGGGGGGTTCCGATACCACGGGAAGGATCGCAGGGGCTTGGCCAGCAGCCCAGGGGCCAGGAAGCACGGCCCGATGGCCCCGATGGCCCTGATGGCCTTGCTTGGACTGAGGGCTCCACATTGTTGCCCATTCCCACAGTCGTCTGCAGGCCTGGGGGCTGCAGCATGTCCAGCCAGGGCTTCCACCTCCCACCTGGCGTCCTGGGGCCTGACCCAGGCCCTCGCAGAGCTGGGACGGGCAAGGCTTCTTTGCACCGGAACAGAAACTTGCTGGGTGTGCGGATGCGCTCGGCCTGTGCAATCAATCCTTCTAACTGTAAACAGGGTTAGAAGTGCAATTCCGGCGATTATAAAGCCTATCATTTCCTCCTCTTCTCTAAGTAAATTAGAAAGGCTCTTTGCTCCCGCTCTGCCACCGGACCTCATCTTCAGAGAGCAGCTGCGAAAGCATTGCCAAGGACTCTGCCTAGAGAGCTGCCGTGTGTGACGTGCACTTGGCCGAGGGGTTTGGCTTTCGGCCCTGGTCTCGCTGCCTACCAGACTGTAATCTTTGGCAAGGGCAGCCGCCCTCTCTGGGCCTCGGTTTCCCCAAGTTTAAAATGAGGAGTTTGGACAAGGTGACCTCCGGGATCCCTTCCAACGCTCACGGCCATCGGATCCCGGGCTTGCCTGATGGCTAAGGATGGCTCCGTGGAGACTGGAGTTGAGCTTGTTTTCAGCCAGGAGGCATCCCTCTCTCTTTACTTCTCATGCACGATGACCCATTCCTGAAGAGGCAGACATCCCAATGCCCACAGCAGTGGAAGGACAGAGGAAGAGCCACGCACCCAGGTTTCTGGAACCAAAGGCGCCAGCCACCCTCAGTGCAGGCCCTCAGCTGACTGTCCCATGGCAGCGACCTCATTTAACCTTCCCAACAGCGCAGCCGTTCAGCCCATTTCACAGACAAGAAAACCGAGGCACAGAAAGGTCAAGCCGTGCATCCGAGCCTGGCTCCAAAGACCGGGCTCACAGTCACAACTCTCTCCAATCCCCAACTCTGGGGCTTCTGTAGAAAAAGGGAGAATGGGCAGACCAAGAGGCCACCTCAACGGGAAGGGGACGTCAGGCAGGACACCTGCATGACTGAGAGTGCCCAGGCAAACGGCAGATGTCCCCAAGTGCGCGTGGCTGGAAGATCCAGTGGCGAGGGGTGGGGCTGGGAGGCAGGAAACACTTTGGTGAATGCTCCCCAAGGACCCCGGCAGTTCCCCCGTCTCCCCCTTCCTCTGAAAGTAGAACGCCGAGGATTTCCTTTGAAGGGAGGAGGGCAATTTTTAGGAGCAGCAGGAAGTAAGTTTTTAGGGTGCTCGTTAGTGGCCGATGGGACACGTTCAGCCACCTGGGCTCTGGTGACCCAGCTCTGTCTCCTGGATTTGCCATCATGAAATCCTCAGAATTCACAATTACAAATGCCAAGTGACATTTTAATTCCTGTATGCGGTGGATCTAGGAAGCACAAAAATATCACTTGCTTTAAGGATTCCAAAAAAGTCACTTTAAGAAGCACCGATGCTGTGGAAATGCACATGGTCACCTGGCCACACCAGTGGTTTTAGACGATGGTTTCGGGCGGGCTCCTCTGACGGGCGCCAGCCCTGGGAACAAGTGCTCAGCAGCCAAGGTGTCGCAGAAGCCGCTCTGCTGTCCCCTTCAGTGAGACTTACTCATTGTCCTTGACCCTGTTCACCTGTCTCTCAAATACCTCTCCAAGTAATTTGTACAAACATTCTTTCCAAGTCCATGCACGGCGCACCCGAAGGCTCCAGGTATCTCAGGAGCTCCGGGCCAGCTGCCCGCCCAACGGAGCGGTGCCCGCAGAATCCCAGGTTCCCATCTGGCACCTGCTGAGCAGCGACCCTGCACCAGGCACCCTGGCACCCCTGGGGGCAGAGCCACGGACACGGGGAACCGCAATCAGGGGCCTCCTCGGTAAGGACGCAGCGAGCGAGAACACAGCCTCTGGGATTGTGGTGTTAGTGGGATTATGAATGGGGACTGAGTGCAGGACAGACGGATGTGGAAGGCTGAGGAGACAGCCAACGGCGCCTGTGCCCTGGGCCGGCCATCCTGCACCAGCTTCCTCATCGGTAAGGCAGGACGACCACCTCCACTCACAAAGCTGTGGTGACGGTGGGGCCGTTTAGCACGGCTGGGATTAAGAATGAGCTCTTTGGATAAGGTGTGAATCTTGGTGCCACCCGTCTGACTTTGTGTGAGTGACCTAATCCGAGCCTCTGTTTATCTTACCTGTAAAATGGCCGCAGTAATCAGTCTCTTCCTCTGGGGACAACAGTGAGCATGCATTTCACCTGCTTGACCCAGTGCCCGGAGCACAGTAAGCGTCCATTAAGGGGCAACAGCATCCGCCGGAGGCGCCAACGCCAGGCCCATCCCAGAGGAGGTGCTCCCTGGGCGGGCATCTCTCCCCCTTCTAATTCTTTCCCACCATCTTCCTCCTCCCGGTTCTCTCTTAGACACTCTCCATCTTTCCATAACAGCAGAGGCTTCTTATTTCCTCAAAAAGCCTTTGCTGACATCTTCCCAGAGGCCCAGAGTGATGCTCTGGTCTCTGGATGGAAAAGCCACAGCAGCGGCGGCCCTGCCCACCCTGCACATGGGTGGGGCGGGGGGCAGGGCAAACAAGGACTGGCCCGGACAGAATTAAGTCCACGCCACAGCTCGAGCCGGCACCAGCAGCCCTGTCCCGCTGTAACTGCTAGACGTGTGTGATGACAAATCTCCCTCTGCCCACCGTGGTTGGGAAGGATAAGCATCCACACCCCGGAGATCTGGCTAAGGCACCCCAGGAGATTGAGAATCTGCATGGAAGCAGAGGGCCTAGGATCTTCAGGAGCTGATGAGCCGAACCTGGGGGGCTCCCAGCCCTCCTCCGGGGGCCGCTACCGAGGCCAGCTCCTCAGCGGGTCCCGGATCAGTGCTGGGATCTCAGCTGAGGAACGGGACTGTGCACGGAGGCAGCGTGAAAAACGTTCCTCCCCATTTCCCAGTGGGCCCCCCCCAACACCCCCCCCAACCCACATCTCACAGCCTTCCCCAGGGATTCTGACCTGCTGGTTTCTCAGCCCCTCTCTTCTCCTGTTTTTATGATTCTTTTATGGTCCTTGCTCATTTCTCGGTCTGCGATGTGTGGTAATAAGATCTTGATTCCACCCACGTGGGAGGAGAGGACTGAGGCATTACTGTACCTGCTGCAACTCTGAGGTCAGCGGATGAAAGGAACTCACAATAACCCGGAGAGACCCGCTCCGGATGCCACACTTGAGCAGGCGGTACCGGGGAAAATCAGCCGACCCCAGGGAGGGGCAGAGAGAGTGATGAGCATGACTGTGCGTCTCAATTATTTTCTTTGAAGTCCTTGACAATTGTTTTCTAACAGCACAGTCCACCAACAAAGACTAGCTATGCGTATTTAATGGACGAATCGGAGATCCATCAAAGTCTCCCATTCGCTTTACAAAACTTACAGGATCTGGGGAACGGAAAGGAGTCTCATTTGCTTTTTACCCTGAAATCTGAGGTAAGAGAGTCTGGGCTCTCCCGGGGCATTCTGTACAGTAACGAGGCCGGCGCAGGTTGGCGCTTCTCCGGGCTGCCTTCCAAGCCGCACCCTGCCCAGCCAGGATGCTCCCCAGCAGGGCCCGGCTCCTCCTCTCCTCCGGCCAGCCCAGGGTGGGGAGGGGCCAGGCCCGGGATGGGGTGGGGCTCCAGGCCCACAGCCGGACATGAACCATGGAGTCCTGCTGCTATGGGACCACTTGCCTCTCTCCATCTCAACTCCCTAAACTGCCGCCCACATCCTGCCTGCTGGGCGGGTCCGGTCTGTTGAATTCACGCGCTCATTCGTCAACTAGGAGGAAGGACCCAAACAAACCCGAATAATCTTCTTGGGGGCGGGTCCTTGTAGTGCAGGCTTCCCCCACGAGGTCAATGTTCTAGGTACCCATCTCCATCAGTGCACCAGCTGGTGTTGGTGTGAGAGGCTGCGTTTGGCTTCATTAAAAAAAAAAACAATTAAACTCTTGCAATGTGTTTGCCCATTTCATGATGGGTGATTTACGAGCGCACCTGCCCACACCGCGCTGAGTGGTCAGCAGCTTTTGACTGAAAACTGCATGGTCCCCATGCCCCACCCCCCTACTCACCCAATCTCGCCCGAGCGGCTTTTTTTTTTTTTTTTTGTCTCCCAAGATGATAAAAGTCCTCAAAGGGAAAGGTTTTGCCGATGCGGAAGAGATGAAACGAAAAACATCAGAAGCACTAAAAGGCACCAACATCGAGGAGTTCAAACACTGCTCTGAGCAGTGGAAAAAAATCTCGGTAGGTGTGCTGCATCAGACAGAGGGGACTTTGAAGTCGACTGAAGTTTAAACATGTGAGAATAAATACACATTTTTTTACAAATAAATTCCAGGCTTGGGGGGGGACGGATTTCCCCTCGTGTTTACTGAAGCCTACTATGCGCCATGGGCTGTTCTATTGAAAAAGCAGGTAAAACCATCCTTCTAGGAAGCAGAGTTTCCGATGCAGGGAGAGACGCTGAAGAAGAAACACATACAGTGAATCAGCTGAAAACACGGACCAGGAAGACACAGAACAGTGCACGAGGGGTGGGGGGTGACGGGGTGGGAGGGGGTGGGTGCCATGGCACAGGAGGGTGGGGAAAGGCCTCTCTGAGGAGCCGACACCCAGCACGGCTCTGACTGACAGGAGCGAGGGAACCAGCAGGGGGACCGGCGTCCTGGGCAGAGGACACGGCCCGAGTGTGGCCCTCGAGCCCCGAGTTCGCCCGGCGTTCCGGGAACAGCCAGGAAGCCAGCTCACCTGGAGCCCAGGGGGCGAGGGGAAGGGAAAGTGGTAGGGGCTGGACCAGGGAGGGGCCAGGAGCTACAGTGTAGGAGCAGGTTGGCCACCACGTAAGCAGCGGGCCAGCTCAGTCGGTCAGCCCCTGCCCGTCGATGACCCTGTGCCTCCGGCCAGCGCTCCACGTCCCTGCTGGGCTGAGGGGAAGAGCACGAAGCAGGGGTGGTTGTAAAAGACAGTGGCCCTTTAACATCCTTGTCTTTTTTTCCCCTCAAAAGTGAGCGCTGCAGCTTTAGACAATAGGAAATATGTGGAGACAGCTCATCATGTGGACGCAGAAAAGTCAAGCTATCAGGTAGCTGGGACGATCCACACTTCCTCCGGTTCCCCAACCTTTGAATAATGCTGCTATAGTAGGTCTATAACACATATATGTTTAAGAAGAAACTCAACCCAAAGCGTTGTTCCAAATAAAACAGCACTGCACCCTCTTAGCTGATGCACAGACCTTGGGACCCAACCTCCATGAGATGCGAGGCCCCTCCTTCTCCGAAAAGCACAGACTTTGGAGTCACTGAGGAGTGGACCGACATTTTGGCTTTGCCACTCGCTGCTGTGGGGGTTCAGGTTGGTTCCTCGCCCTCTCTGAACCTCGGTTTCCTCATCGTAAAATGGGCACCACATCCATGGGACCTTTGCGAAGAGGAGAGGTGGTGCGTGGCAAACACCTGACACGGGGCAAGCACAGAGCAAACGACGGCTCGTCAGAGCTATTGGCTAATGGGCACATTGGTTCCATCGGCAAGTACGGAGCCTCTGCCCTGGGCTGGGTCCTTCTTTCCCTGAGCTGGTAACACAGCAGGAAACAAGGCAGAAAATGACATAGTGGGGTTTTTTTTTTAATCTCCTTTCCCCAAATTCCAGTGGTCCAAAAGATAGCAACAATCTAGAAAACACAGGAACTATGGAATGTTCCTCAGAAGGAGTGGGAGGTGTCAGGGTCCATGGTGCGTGTGTGTGGGGGCAGGGGAAGTGGGCGGAAAGCAGGTCGCCCGGACAGACGGACGCAGGGCTACAGCCTCACCACTTTGCAGGGAACAGCGTGGCTCCCTGAGATCTGTGCCTTTTGCCTCTGCTGCCGCCCTCCCCGCTGCGCAAAGCCGGGGAGCCCGCTCCTCCGGCTGGAACCCTCGGAGTGGCTCACCGTGGTTACAGACGGTGACCTGACTCAAAACTCACCCCTGGAAGACGGGGGCGTCTCTCAGCCCTCGGGATTAATTACTTCGCGTTCCCGGGCTGTTCAGCAGCCACACGGCTCAGACCAAAACAGTCCCGGCTGGGCAGGCGGCAGATACTGTTCCTGACGCACAGTGTTTAATAAAGGCACGGAGTGTCACACTGTCCTCTCTGGTAGCACCACTTCCCAGCAGAAAAGTAATGAAGGTTTAAACAAAAGGGAGTCTTATCCCCTCAGGGAAATTAACCGTTTCTGCAGAACCTAAGAGCTGTTCGAGACAGCCAGCGGGGGCTGGACGGACAGCCACTGTACCACGGCCGCACCTCTGTGGACAGAGGGACAGAGGGACAGACAATGGGCCGAATGCATTTACCACAGCAGTCCTGCTGGACAGGCACCACGGACCCCCCTTCCACAGGGTCACCAAGGCCAAGGCAGAGTAATGACGGGCCGACCTAGGAAAGAGCCTAGGTAGGTTTGGCACCTATATTGGGTGCTTTCTTTTTAAACATCTTTCTCAACCTGGTTTTTACTCATTATCAGAAACCATGGACTAAAGCTTCCGGAAAGGTGACAGGCCGGGATACCTAGCAAGGTAGTTCTGTTCAGGAAACGGGGCTGGGTCGGAGGGAGGGCGCTTCAGTGGACTCCCTGTTTCTGCCCCCGCCCCCCGCCCCCTGCCCCCAGACTCTGGGGCAGCTGGTGCCCTGGGGCACAACGACTTCAAACCACACAGGCTCACCCTTAGAGTGGGATCAGGGAAAATTTCTTTCCCAAGGGTAAGAAGCCAAATCCACCGGGAATGTATTTTTAAAATATAAGTCTGGTTTGTGACATGTTATACCTGGCAGGCCTCCCCTCGCTTGCTGACCCAGCAGGACTGAACTGTGCCCTGACATGGATGGATTCTACAGGAAAATCTTCCATGAGCAAGGGCTTGCTCGACCTGCCGAGGGCGGGGCGGGGGCGGGGCGGGGGGGTTGTCCCTGAAGTGCCCCATCAGGAACGCCCCCCCTCCGCCACGCCAGCCCCACTCCACCCCAAACTCCGGAGAATTCCTGGAATTTTCCTCAGGGTCTGCTTGCTGTGAGGGCAATACCAGGTGGGTCTATTGTGTTGGAGGCATCAAAACCTAGCCAAACCCTCCAGATCTGAGGTCCTAAGAGACACCTTAAAAACGCAGAAAGAGCTAGTGGCCCGGGGTTCGGGTTCTGGCTCGTCGTGGGGTGACCTAGGGAAGTCATTCCCCTTCTCCCGGCCTCAGTTTCCCCTTCTGTAAAGGGGGCGGGATCCAGGTGGGCACCAGGCGAGCACCAAGTAAGACGTCGCAGGCTCCCCGAGGCGTGACAAAGGAATTGTCCCTGGGCCCTCCCGCTTCCCTCCGAGCACGCAGTTCTCCCCGAGCGCCTTCTCCGCCTGGAGACGGACTCGCGCGGTGTCTTCGAGCCGCCAGCGCGCAGACCTCCGCGGCCCGGCCAACACCCCATCCGGACCCCCCGACGACAACCCTCCTCCGGCCTGGCCCCGGAACTGGCCTCGGAGTCCCCGCGCCGAGCCCCGAATCCCTCCCGTGGAACCCCGCCCTCCCCCAGCCCCCCAGCGGAGCGGGCGGAGGGCGGAGGGCGGAGGGCGGGGCGGGGCGGGGCGCGCGGGAGGCGGAGCCGAGCCAGGGAATCCTGCTCCAGGCGAGCGCCGGACCCCGCAGAGCCTGCGCGCCGTCCGAGGGCCCCCGCGCCGGGGGCGGCAGGGAACCCCAGAGCAGCCGAGCTGGGAAGGATCCCCGCGCCGAGCGAAACACTGCCGCCGCCGCCCCCGCGCCGCCCCCGCGGGCTGGCAGGTGTCCGGCCGCCGGCTCCCCGCCCGGCCGCCGGCTCCCGCGGTCCCGCCGTCAGCTCGCCCGCCCGTCTCCCGCGCGCCATGCAGCCGCCGCCGGCCCCGCGTCGCGCGTAAGGCGTCCGCCGCAGGCCATGCTGCCCCTGCTCGCCGCGCTGCTGGCCGCCGCCTGCCCGCTGCCGCCCGCCCGCGGCGGGGTCGCGGACGCGCCGGGCCTCCTCGGGGCGCCCCCCAACGCCTCGGTCAACGCGTCGTCCGCGGGCGAGCCCGCCGCCCCGCGGCTGCTGTCCCCCGCGGCTGCCGGGGCCCCCGAGCGCCCGGGCCCGGAGGAGGCGGCGACGCCGTGCAACATCAGCGTGCAGCGGCAGATGCTGAGCTCGCTGCTCGTGCGCTGGGGCCGCCCGCGGGGCTTCCAGTGCGACCTGCTGCTCTTCTCCACCAACGCGCACGGCCGCGCCTTCTTCGCCGCCGCCTTCCACCGCGTCGGGCCGCCGCTGCTCATCGAGCACCTGGGGCTGGCGGCCGGCGGCGCGCAGCAGGACCTGCGCCTCTGCGTGGGCTGCGGCTGGGTGCGCGGGCGTCCGCCCGGCCGCCTCCGGCCCGCCGCCGCCGCCGCCGCCGGGGCGCCCACCGCGCTGCCCGCTTACCCTGCGGCCGAGCCCGCGGGGCCGCTGTGGCTGCAGGGCGAGCCGCTGCACTTCTGCTGCCTGGACTTCAGCCTCGAGGAGCTGCAGGGGGAGCCGGGCTGGAGGCTGAACCGCAAGCCCATCGAGTCCACGCTGGTGGCCTGCTTCATGACCCTGGTCATCGTCGTGTGGAGCGTGGCCGCCCTCATCTGGCCGGTGCCCATCATCGCCGGCTTCCTGCCCAACGGCATGGAGCAGCGCCGGACCACCGCCAGCGCCGCCAGCGCCGCCCCCGCCGCCGTGCCCGCGGGGACCACCGCCGCCGCCGCTGCCGCCGCCGCCGCCGCTGCCGCCGCCGCCGCCGTGACATCGGGCGCCGCGACCAAGTGACCCGCCCCGCGCCCCCCTGCGTCCGCCCGGCGTCCGCGCTCTCGGGGGCCTTTCCCGCCGGAGCCCGGCCCGTGTGCTTCGTGCTGTAGTGACCGTTAGTTCTCCGGGGGAGGGGGTCGCCAGAAAGGTTCCGGCGTGTTTGCAAAGCAAGGCGTGTGCGGCGCTCTGGCTCCGAGGCGATGCCACCGGCCCTGGCCCTTGCCGCGGGGTGGGGTCCGCCGCTGGGAAGGCGGAGAGCAGGGACTTGGGCCCTTTCCCCTCGATTGCACCCCCTGCCCCTCTCCCTCCCGCACCCACGTGCCCTATATTCATGGCAGAAAATGACCAAATCCTGTGTATTTGTTTTATATCTTTAATAACTGTTTTAAATGAAAGTTTTAGTAAAAAAAAAAATCAAATTGCTATTGCTGTAGTAAGGGAAGTTCTTTGTACCCAAACAGTATTTGAAGTTTGTTTGTTTTTTAAAAAAAATTTATTTGAAAGGGGGCGGGCATGGGAATGATTTAACACTGACACATTGTTACTGCTGAAAATGAACTTGATGAACCTTTTCCAAGTCGATCTATCCAGTGACGTGGCCTGGTGGGCGTTTCTTCTTGTACTTCTGTGTTTTGTTTTGTTTTGTTTTTTTGGCTTTTAATACAGACATTTTCCTCCAGAGTGGCGTATGTCGCTTCTTCTTTATTTGACTTAAGAAAAAGAAGCAAGAATTGTAAGATGTTCCCCTGGAATGTGGAGGGAGGGATTTGCCAAGAAGCTGGAGAAGGGCTCGTTCTGACGCTCTTCTCTGCCTGGGGAAGGTGGGAGATGGGAACTGGGAGCAGGTTCTTTTCCCTGGTGGCAATTGCTTTGCCTGGCCCTATACTGCCCCCCCCACCCCCGACCTCTCAGCTCACTGCCGTTTGTCATGGTGGCAAACAGGGTTGTTTTTTTTTATGTGATTTATCTCTTTAGCCACTGACCCTGGCTCTGCAAAGCACCCAGTAAAGTACCAAAATGGAAAAATCAATACATACTCTGAGCCGGGTGTCTCACGGAAATGACTCACTTTAAAAAGCATGTAGATTCCCTTCTCGTTTGTGTAAACTGGAGCGCATGAGCACATTTCAGCAGCAGGCCTTAACACTGGAGATATTTTGGCATTAAGATTTTTTTTTTTTTACCCTCACCCGAGGACATTTTTCTCATTGCTTTGAGAGAGAAGCATCCATGTGAGAGAGAAGCACTGACTGGTTGCCTCCCACACTCACCCTGACTGAGGATCGCAAGCACCTGGACCCAGGGACTGAACCCAAAACCTAAGTAATGTGCCTGATGGGGAATCGAACCCACAGCCTCTCAGATACAGGATGACGCTCCAACCAGCCGAGTCACACGGGCTGGCCAGGGCAAGAGAAGGAGTTTGTTAGAAGGTAGGTTCTCGGGGACTAAACAGTTAATGATCACAAGGCTTTCTTTGGTCCTGGTGTCCATGTCACAGTGGCTACTGAGTAGTTCCCGATGTACCTGCTTTTCAGAAGAAAACATGAGAAGTCCTTAAAGTGACTTAATGCCAACATTGCCTCAACAGCTGCTCGCCCTAGCTCCCTCTGCCCGCTGCTGAGTGAACTCCTTGCACTGCTCCAGAGCTGCAGTTCTCACCGTGTGGTCCCTGGAGCAGCAGCCTCAGCATCACCGGAGAGCTTGTTAGGGATGTGGGGCGGGGGGCAGGGAGGGCCACCCAGGACCAGTTGAACCAGAAACTCTGGGGTGGAGCCCAGCAGTCTGTTTTCACAAACCCACGAATGGATTCTGACGCATTTCAAATCAGGGAACTTTTCACATAGGTGGCCTCCTTTTATCTTGAGATACCGGTATTATAGCAAAGAAACACGAGGCGTTTTTTTTCATGGGAATCTATCTGAAGGAGAGGCTGGGTCCTTGCCTTGCACCATCAGCAGGCCCTCTGGCTCTCTAGGGTCCAGGGCTATCTCTGACCGAGGTCAGCCTCCCAGACACGGAAGAAGTTCAACCTGATGCAAATCCCCTACCCTTTGCAGTTCACTGTCAATCTTCTTCTGCCCCAGAGCACGGTGGGTTGGGAACTACCCTCGCCTCCTGCCCTGTGGTGATTAGCAGGAGAAAGTAACTGCTCAGTAACTTGGTCTCTGTTAACAGAATCATGGCATCTGTAAGCCTGGAAGACACAGTGAGTGTTTCTGGGACAACGTACACTCAGTCACTCTCCCTGCTCTCTCCCCAGCTGGAAGCTGAGGTCAGAGAGTTTGAGCACCCTGCTCACAGCCACGCCGCTGCATGAGGAGGCGCCGCTGAGACCAAACCCAGGTCTCCTGCCGCCCTGCCTGGCCTTCTTTCAGCACCGGGAGCTTCCTTTCCCGGGAGAATTAGGAGCCAGCTACTCAGGGCCTGTTCCTCTGCTGGCCCACCCCGTCATTGTCAGATTTCGTGAGCCACAAACTCAAAGGGGCCAGGGAGCATTAATTTTAAATGAGGAACTCGGCACTTAATATAACTTTATATACATACACATGCACATGTTGGATGGGCCCTAACGAATACTTTCTTAGGGTGTGGGTCCGAAATAGCAGTGCCGAGTGCTGCTGCAATAGAGCTCCAGAAGGAAGATTCTCAGACTTGTCAGAGAGGCTGGGGGGGGGCGGGGTGCATGTGTGCACGTCTGCAGAAATCTGACGGACTGGTTAGTTCTCCTTCACACTGACTTTGGCTGCTTTCTGAGAGCTGGAGCTCCAGGCAGGGGACCACAGACTGAGGATGGAGCCTGTGTCCTCTCGGCCACTTCAAGTTGGGACCATCGGGTGGGTGAAGGAAGCCGGGTGCAAGCAGCCGCCACTGCGGGGTGGGTGCCCCATCTGGCCGGTTCGGTTCGCAGGGTCTCCGCGGTGCAACCCTGCCAAGCATGCAGCTCGAGGAAGGGCAGTCGCTAACGACTTGGACGGGGGAAGAAGCGTGCCCACTCCGCCTGCCTGCGCGCAGGGGCGGAACCCCCAGATCCCAGCCTGTTGTTCTTAAAGCCTCCTGGAGACAGCTTGAGGTGCTAGTGGCACAGCTGAAAATGGAATTGTGCTGCCGTACTGGAACGGTTTTTAAAACTTTGCTTCATTATGCAAGTGCTACATCACAGACGAGGAGAAACCGCCCTTCATCAGGTCCATGAATTAATATCAGTGACAATCCCGGCACCCATAAGGGCCCATGGCTAATATTTAGCAAAAATGTTCACATGCACATACGATATGTATTTCGACCCAGCAGGTGCTTGCTTCTCAGGGCTCTGCATTCCCCACGCAGGGACTCCGTGGTGGTCCCCTCCCCCCACAGAAGGCAATGGAGGGCCTCTCAGGGCAGGTGGTTTATGAGGGCTGACTCACCGGGATGTTGCTGATACGCAGCTCAGAGGTCGGCCGCACAGGATATTGAAATCCAGCTGAGGACCAAAGGCCCGATGGAGAGGAGGGGCGGGGGAAGGTGTGCTGTCGTCTTTCCCGTCCAGAGTTGATCGCCTCCAGACATATCGACGCCAGACTGGATTTCCCGCCCGTCTGGAGCAAGAGCTCCGCTCTCGAGTTCAGGGCCCCAGATGTGGCTGATGAGGAGGCACAGAACGGAACTTCACGGGAGGAACCATGCGACTCATCTCCTGGAGTCATCACCACAGCACCGCCTTACGGCGCCGAGGTCTGTTGGACGTCTTCCGTGCAAGAACAAATTCTGAGATTCAAAAAGCAGGACGGATATTGCGTCTGGGAGGATATTACGATGCTGCCCGAAAAGCTGTCACAGCCCCCACAGGGCTGGGTAACGGCCGAATTCAGACGCCTTGCTGCAGGGCTGGGTGCCGAGGACCCGCCGCCCAGGGAGAGGAAGGAGATGGGCAGTCAGTCCACCGAGACAGGACCCATGGGGGGGGGCGTCAAGTGCGCTCAGCACCCCTCACAGTGAATGGGCGGTGCTAAGGTTCTCTGTGGTGGGTCTTGTCCAGGACTGAGTTCCCTGGAAGCAGGGCCTGGCACGGAGGGACCCCCGCAAGGGGTTACTGCAGGTGTGTGTGTGTGGGGGCGAGCTGCTGAGCAGGAACGACGCCTCAGCGTTGCCCCACCTGCAGGGAAGGAGCTGGCCTTTTGTCTTCCTATTTCAGCCACCGGGAAGACCTTGGTGTTGGGGGCCCTACCGCCTCCCTGGCAGCTCCCCTTTCTCCGGGCCTAGTCCGGTGGAGAAGGAGCAGCTTGCTGCCTGCCATCGAAGCAGCAGCAGCGGGGGGGACAGTCCGCAGGCCTGCGAAGGGAACCTGGGCAAGGTCCCGGTGCATTCACTGCAGGCCTCGCATTGCTCTTGAGACCCGTGCCCAGCGATGGCGGGTGGGGAGCGAAGCTCAGCCAGGCCAGTTGAACTCGAAACTCCCTATCTGGCCTGCGTGCTGACCTCCGTCCGGGCCTTGGCCCGTCTCAGGTGAGGGCTGGCTGGCTGGCGTAGCCTCTGGGTGTCCCGCGCTTGTGCCAACCGAACTGCAGCTGGCTGTGCCACGCCAGCCCTCCCTGATGGAGCCAGTCATTTGTCTCTGTGCTCAAGGTCCCGGCTCCCCAATACTGCATTATTAGGAGGGAGGTCCCGCAGTATTAGCATGAGTGGTAGTATATTGATATTGATATTATTTACAGTAACAGTATCTCTGCAGCAGCCGGCAGGCTGGTGATAACAGGGGACAGGACACCAGGGCACCTCCTTTGCCATTAACGAGCTGTCTCAGTGGGGTCAAAGCCCTCCCCCTCCATGCCTCGGTGGCCTCCGCTGCAGGATAAGGCTGCTCGGCAGGTGAGGCCGGGGCCCCTCCAGGCCCTCAGCTGAGGTTCCACTCCCCTCCCCACTGTCTGCCAGGTCTGCGGGGCCCAACCACAGAGAAACACCCCTCGAGGGTTTCTTCGCCTGGCAGACTGAAACCGGGGCCAGGACCACTCATTTTCCTGGGCGGCTTCAGGGGGAAAATAGGACACAAATAAGAAAAGGGAGCTTTAAGGGTTTCTGCCCCTGGATTGTCTAAACTGGCTGTTTGTGTGGGTCTCATAATCTGCACACTCAGGAGCTTTGCATTCCTCTATTCAAACGGCCACTGCCATGTAATGAAGATATTTTAAGCCAGTGAGGCAAATGAGAAATTGTTGACATTGTTGGCTTTGTCACGTGGCCTCGGGCATCGTACTGTAAGGCAGGGTCTACACGAAGTACGGACGAGGAGACAGGAGCACGGGCTGTGTGCCCACGGCACGCCGGGCGCCTGGCCCTCCAAGTCCTCCCCCACAGCAGTCTCACGAGGCAGGTCATGCTTTTTGAACCACAACCCCCACGCTGCCCCAGGGGCAGACACCGTGTCTCTCTCAGGTGTGCACGTGACCTTGAGCATCGGTGGAGAGCCCGCCGGCTCAGCGAGCAGTGCAGGCCGACAGAGGCTGGGGCCGGCGGACTGACACACACTGGCTCCGCAGTCGTCACGACGACGCAGCGCACTCAGTCTCAGCCTCCTCCCCGGGAGTCTCCCCCGGCACCGTGAGGACGTCCTTCCCCTCGCCCCGTCATTCCAGGAATCCCCAGCCGGATCTCGTGGCTCCCCAAGTCCCTTCTAAACATAGACCCGTGACGAGCGTGCCTGTGGGTTCGGACCAGCCCAGGCTCATCATGACTCACATCCGCCGCCTCTGCGGGAGCCCCCGGCGCTCACGGAGTTAGCCAGAGGAGACGGCAGAACCCCTGCAGGCTCACTCCAGCCCACCGGCTGCATTCAGAGGGAAGCCAAACACCCAGCCACGGTTGCTGTATCAGCTCCTGGAGTTCTTATCTCTGCAGAATGCAGTGCGGGCCAGCCAGGTGGGGCAGAGGTGCGGAAAATGGGGCCAGACTGCTTAGGTTCAAATCCTGCCCCCCCCACGCCCCACTTTCTAGCTGCTTTCTAGGTCTCTTGGTTTCCTTATTTGAAAATAGGAATCATAACAGTACCTCCCCATGGCTATTGCTGTAAAGATTTTAAAAGAGAATGCACCAAAGAGTTCCGTTTCTCCCGACATCCTTCCCGGAACACAGATTCCAACCGGAGCCCTGTCTCTGCCCTGTCCGACCTTGGGTTACATACTTAACCTCAGCTTTCCTGCCTGTAAAATGGGCAGAATGACGCCCATCCCTGCAGGGCTGCTGGGAGGAGGAGTGAGAGTGTCTGTGAAGTACCACCCCCATGCGGATGCTCAACGAACGGCCCCGGTAGTGTTTCTACTCTAAGGCAGCCGTCCTGTCCGGTCCTGCAGGCCAGCCGCCTTGTTCCGTGTTCCGGAAGCACTTCCTTGGGGCTACTCTACGCCCCGTGGGCCACGGCGAGGCCCTGGTGCAGAGTGAGGATCCAACAGGCCCAGACCTTGCCTTCATGGAACACACAGCCTATTCTAGCCACCTCCGAGGCCCAGAAGGTTCAGTCCATGCTCATGGGTAACTGACGGGAACCTGTGGGAGGTGTTCTTACTATTAGTCACTGTTCTCAGAAGCATCACCAGAGGGTGTCAGTGACCACCGGTGTCTTCGGTGGCCTGAGCAAGACAGACCAGTGCTATGAGAATATCGTATGGAAGCTGAGTGCTTTCTTTGTTTCTCTTTTTAAAATGAGCAATCGGCTGGCCCGGCTGGTGTGGCTTGGGAGATTGAGTGCCGGCCTGCGAACCAAAGGGTCGCTGGTTCGATTCCCAGTCAGGGCACATGCCTGGCTTGCAGGCCAGGTCCCCAGTTGCGGGGTGCGTGAGAGGCAACCACACATGGATGTTTCTCGCCCTTTCTCTCTCCCTTCCCTCTCTGAAAATAAATAAAATCTTTTTTTAAAAGTGAACAACTGGGTGTGGATGTAAAGGAGAGGCGAACCTCCATCCACAGCCACATGAATGAATAAGACGTGGCAGAGTCTTAAAAAGGAGAGAAATTCCCCCACACGCTACAACGTGATGAGTTTCAAAGACACGATGCTGAGTGAAGTAAGCTAGTCACAAAAGGGCCAAGACTGTGTGATTCCACCTACTCGAGGCACGGAGAAGACTTAGCTTCAGAGAGACGGGAAGTAAAGGGCACCAGGGGCTGGGGGAGGGGCACTGGAGCTACTGCTTAACGGCTACAGGGTTTCTCTTTGGGGTAGTGAAGACGTTTTGGAAATAGAGGTTGGTGATGCTGTCCAAACACTGTGAATGTAATTAATGCCACTGAATCGTACACTGAAAAGTCGTTAAAATGGCAACTTGTATGTTATACATATTTTACTACAAAAATGTGTTTTTAAAAATAATAACGAGAAAGGAAAAGCTTACCTGGCTCCAACAAAGAACTCAACTGGGGCCAGAAAAGATGGGTTTTGTCCCCTGCCCCGTAGAGTGACCCAGAAACAGCTCCATGCCGGAACTATGCTGCCCCGCCCCCTCTGTGGCTGCCCCGCCCCCTCCGTGGCTGCCCCGCCCGCCCCACCCGCTCCCAGAGTGCTCTCCTGCTAGCACAGCGTGAACGGAGGTACCTGGGGTTCTCTTTTCCTGGTCTCCAGCACGGACACATGCAGCTGTGGCTTTTAGGAGGGAGAGCTGAGCAGACCCTCTATTCCCGACCGTGATGCAGGCAATGGGACCCTGGGCTTCTGGACCGACCTGAAGCAGACCCCCCGGGGCAGACAAGCTCCAGTGGTCCCTGGGGGCAGGACCGGAAATGAGCGAGAGAGGCGCGACCTTTCCCCACTTCCAACGTTCCCTTTTCTTCTCTCTGGGGTCTGGGTCTTGCAGGGGAAAATATAATTAAACATTTCCTTGCTCCCTCCTGCCACTGAAAATTCTTCCTTCTGTTACTCTCCCCAGACTCCCAAGGCATCTCAGGGTTTGGAGGCAGCCTCGGGGCTTGGATGTAGTTCGTTGGGGTGCCCAGACCCAGGGCAGGACATAAAAGATGCGGCCTTGACATTTCACAGAAGGAAATAAATTTCTGCACAGTCATGGCTGGGCTCAGAGAGAGAGTGCGGGCGTCTTTGTGCAGGCACAGGATGAAAACCCGTTACAGCCCCTGCACAGGCGGGGGAATGGGAGCAGCAGCACCCGCCCCCTGGGAGACCAACCCAGACGTGATGGGACCCACTCCCACGACCGGGCTCAGGGCTCAAGGAGCACACGCTCTGTCACCCATGAAACGGGGGCCATCGAACACCTGCTGTACAGAGGTTGTTGCCTAGACCTCCCCACAGCACACAGCCTATCTGTACCCCTTCCAGTTTATCGGCCATGTCACCCTGTGGTGGACAGGCGAGGGGTGGGTCTGATCGGAGCGCTGTTTATTGAGATGTTACTAGCGTCCGACTCCGTCCTGAGAACTTTTAAAGATGCGTACAGAGACTTTGGTATTTCCCTGCCCAGAGCCGCTCTCCACGGACCATGTCGGTGTGTGTTGGCCCAGCCTCCAAATGCCGTCATTTCTGGATCTACCCGAGCCCACGATGCCCAGGCACCGAGTGAGCAGAAGTGCTGAGCAGTGAAGGCACCCCGGGGGGCTGACGGGAATCGGTGGAGGAGTGTCCCGGCTCCGACACCCTAGGCCAGGTCACAAATAAGGGACCAAGCCCGGGCCCTCGGTGACAGCAGGTTGGCTGGATAAGTCACTTTCACTGTCGTCTCCCCCTCAGGTCTCACGTCACCCTCCTCGAGTGGTGTTTCATGAGACTGCCTCCCAAACAAACCACTTACCTCTGAATCTCTGGGGAGCGGCTCTGGGGGAACCCCAACTCGGACAATGCATGATCTCATTTACTCTTTACCAAGAGCACAGGGAAGCAGGTGCTTTGAGCTCCCTTTCACAGATGAGAAACTGAGGCTTAGAGACACGTGGTGACGTGCCTAAGGTCCCACAGCCGTGAAGCTAGGGCTAGAATTCCAGTGTCTGGATCCAGGGCCCCAGCCACAGCAAGCCAGCAAGTGGGCCCGAGGCAGTGGCTTGTCAGGGAAGTCTGAGACTGCAGAGGGTAAACCTTCCCCTCTCCACCCCTCCTGAAGCCCCCTCCTCCACCGCAGGCACCAACTGAGCAAGAGAGTGGGTGAGAGAGGAAGAAAGAGCTCTCCCTTCCCACTGAGTGTCCACCACCAGGTGGCGCCCTTTCCAGGAGGCCAAGATGAGCTCAGTAGATAACAAAGATAAAAGCAAGTTGTGTTCAAAGATCTGACCCAGCTACTCCCAAGAACCGAGGTGTCCACCTTCTGTCTTTATGCAGAGGGAAGAATCTGAATTCAGAAACGTCTCAGAGCTCCCAGGACTTAGGAGCTGCTTGAGTAACAGAACAATTTCATCCTGTTAGGCAGAGACTCGCAAGTACACACTTCTAAGCACTGAAACTACTGTCGCCAAGTGCAGTGTTAGGCATTGTAAGGACCATTGGCATTTAGAGGGAGAGCTCGGTGGGGCTGGAGGGCTTCCTGGAGGAAGTGGACTTGTGATGGACTCGGAAGTGCTGGTAGGATTTTCACAGAGAGTGAGGGAGTGCAGCTTTTGAAGGGATGTTGTCCAGGACCGGGTCATGAACACATAAGTGGGCAGGAGTGTCCTTGGTGAGCCCTGAGGATTGAAGTAGTGTTGGAATGGACGGGGGTTGGGTGGAGGGAGAGGTCTGGAGAGGTCAGGAGGGCCAGGTGGTAACCTGGGGGTGCCATGCCTCTGCAGGAAACTGAGGACTTTGTTCAGAGGGACACCTCTCAGAGGCACAGACGTCAGAGCAAGGGAGTCGCATGATGAGTGGGGTGAGGAGGGGGAGGCCTGGTCGCAGAGTGAAAGCAGTCAGGGCCAGTGACAGACGGGGCTGAGCCGAGGGTGGGGTCCAGTATTGTGGGCCTGGGTGACTGGAGACATCAAAGTCTTTTAGAGATGAAAGCGAGACCTTTGAAGATTTAATCTTGTGCAGGCATTTGAAAACAAAGGGCCTAACTCAAGGTCACGCAGCTAATTAGGGGCAGAGCCAGGAAATGAACTCACAGGAAAGAGGGAGAAGATTTGGGGCAAGAGATGAGAGGATGGGTTTATCTGGGGAGTAATCAGGTCAGGGTGCTCAGGGGGGATGTGTGGGTGGGGAAACCCACCCGGCAGTGAAAATGTGCAGCTGGTGCCTGGGGAGGCGCTGGCTGGGACTGGCGGAGTTATCGTCACAGAACGGAGGACGGGGCTGGAGCCCCTGGGGCAGCGTGCCGAGTCCAAAGGCCAGAAGTCCAAAGACCGAGGCTTGGGGTCCAAGAAGAGGAGCCACAACAGGGGGCAGTCAAAGGTGGGATGTGGGTGGCCCAGAGGTGGACATGGTCAGTGTTCTCCTCGGGCAGGGACACTGGGCTCTGACCTGCCCAGCCCCGCTGTACCGTACAAAAGATGCCTGCAAATTCTTTGACCCCCCTCTCCCACTGAGATGTCAGCGAAGTCACCGAGGTTTGGGGCGGTGGGCTAAGGCAGCAACATCTGCTCTCCGCCCCAGGTGCATGCTGGGGGCCCACCTGCGGCTGCCCTCTCTCCCGCCCTTCCTTTACTTCTGTTCCGGTGGCTCGTGACCCGCACTGGCTTAGAGCTCAGTGGCGGTCAGTGTTGAGGGTGGCCCCAGGCCGCCGTGGGGGTCAGGTATTGGGAGAGGCCATGCAGAGGGGGCTGCTGTGCCCTCAACAGGAAGAGAAGAGGACAGGCTCTGGCCTCCGAGGGGCCTGCTGGCAGCCCACAGCCCCGTCGACATGCAGAAGGCAGCCCGTGCTGAGCCCACCGTGCGTCTGTCCTAGGGAACCCCCGGGACATCTGGGGCCTCAGAGGAGCCGGGGACAAGTAGCCAAAGCACTTAAACAACCCAGCACCCACTTTTTTTCGTGTACATGTGTTTATTTTAAAAAGCATAGGAAATAAAATGGTACCTAAAAAAGTATCTACAACAAATAAATTATTTCCAGGGATGCATTGTAGATTCACACAAACCAGTCTGCTAACGGCGACCAAGGTTATGCCCCGGGGACCCAGGCTTTCCCCCCTCTTCTCGTCCTGGAGACCTGCCCCTCCCGTGAGCGGTGACCACGGCATTGGAGGAGGGTCCTCTCTGAGCAGGGGTCCTCACAGCCATGGCAGGTGGGCACGAGGGCAGCCCGGGCAGCGGCAGACCCAGTGTGGGGGCTTCAGCAAACGCATCTGACTGGTTTCCTGGGACCCCGAAGTAGTTTACGTAAGTGGGGCCTGGGCTTTAAAGGACCATGAGCGCGCCGGGCCGGCTCCTTCCGGTGGCTTGTCTCCAGGACACCGAGGTCTCGGGAAGACGAGGTGGCCTGTAGTTTTGGGCTCTGGGTTACAAGACAATGGCCACCTGGCAACCCTCTCATTAAAGGTGATGTGTGTGACGACAGACAGCTATGCCAAAGACGGCCAGCCTCCCTCTGGGGCGGAAGGCAGAGCACCGAGCCAGTGACCCTCAGAAGAGGTCAGGAGGTGGGGGTCCCTGGCCGGGGGTGCCAGCCTTTGAGAAGGAGAAGGTGCCACAGCCACCCCGAGGGCGTGATGAAAATAAAAACAAAAACCCAAACCACAACTCTTCCTTCTGGGAGGAGTTCCAGAGGCCTGAGAACGCACACCACGGAGGAGGCTGCGAAGCTCCTTCTCGGGAAGGCAGAGCAGCCCACGGACAAGTCCAGACAGTGAGTCTCCAGGGTGAGTGCACGGAGCTCGGCGCGGTGCGTTTATTTTCCAGAGGCTTTGCCATGGAAACACTGAACTTCGGACTGCGCTGGCAAGCCATAACACAGCCTGCTTCCTCCCGGGTGAGAGCAGGGCCCGCGGAGGCAAACAGACACCCACAGGAGCCGGGCAGGTAATTACAGTGCATGAGGGGTGTGGGCTGTGTATAAGAGAACTTCCCGAAGCGCACACCGGCCTCGGGCGGGGGGGGGAGCTGTCTTCTCGTTAGATGGGGCGACACAGGCCCCTGTGTCAGGGAGAGGGGTGGGTCAGGGAGAGGGGTGGGGACCGTGGGGAGCCGGCAGACCAGAGGCCCCAGCAGGAGGTGGCCCAGCTTCTGACGCAGCCAGTTGTTGCCCAGTGAGAATGTGAGCCCCAGCCTGGCCAGGTCTTCTGATCTGGATGTAAACATTTTCTCATTTTAAATGTTAGGGATCTACTCTTGAAAAAGATTCTGTCGGCTAAAGAAAACACACAGGCTGGATGGTCTCGCAGTCTCTCCTCAGCGGCAGGAAGGCGCAGCAGGCACACGGAGGGCCCCCCCAAAGAGATCCAGATCCAAATCCAAACCAGGGCTCAAGGCACCCCCGGCCTGGGAGACTGGCACCTCTCACTCCCCGCAGCCAGGTCTGCAGCCCACCTGAGTTTGCAGAGACGTGCGCAGCGAGGGCTGCATCCAGACCGGAACTCATCACTTCCGGGGGCTCATCATCAGAACGAGCCCCCTTGGAAATGAGAAGCTGGGGAGTCTGGGAAAAGCTCCTGCGGCTCCATCCACACGGGCCCTCTTCTTTCGGTGTGTTCAGGTGGGCACCCGACAGGGTGCCTCAGTGCCCGGCTTCACACAAAGTCTTTGGGATGGGTCGAAGCTACTCCCCAGGCTGCTCCGCCTCTCGGGCGTCCAGCAAAGGAACGTCCGTGTTCCCGTCGCCTCCGCTGCACTTGGCGGGGTGGGAGAAGGTGTACGGCTCGCTCTCGGACCCAGGACTGAAGCCAGGGCATGGGTCCTCGGGGGCCAGCTTCACAGTCGGGGCCCTGGAGCAGATGGGGGGCGGGGAGGGCGGGCAGTCCCCCATGGGGCCCTGGAAGGGCCGGTAGGTGTCCACCTCGGGCTGGACGAAGGACCCATTGGAACCCTGCAGCAGGTGCCCGTACACCATGGTGTCCTCGATGACTGCGTACACGTGGGGGTCGATGTCCTTCGGGGCCTTCGGGAACTTGGGCTGCATCGGCATCTGGGTGTTGACGTTCCCATTATAGACGCCCACGGCCAGGCCCTTGTTCCTCTTCTTCTTCCTGCTGAGAGGGAGGGAGCGGGCAGACGTCAGGAGGACAAAGAGCCCCGATGTGCACCACTGCCCATCCCCGCTGGACCTCCCATCCTTCGAGGCTCTGACCCCGTGTCCCCCACAAACCACTCGGCATTCAAACCTGAAACTGCTGTCCTCAGTGAATATTTAAAGGGGACCGGCTTCGGTCTCCAGTTTTCAAGAGAGCGGTTTAGAGAAGATACTTTTAACACTTCCTGCACTTGAATTTGCTTCAATAGATGCACAGTACTCAATGGTGGGGACATCTGACGACCCCTCTTCCCTACTGGGAAGGGGTGCTGGCCCGGCCCAGCCACGCCAGGCACGGGCACGCCTGGGCCGACCTTCTACCACGCTCAGTGCTTTCCCCACAGCTAGTGCTCCACCCCTGCCCTGGAGACCATCTGGATTCTCAGCAATAACACACGGGGCCCAGGATGGGCGGTGGTTTGTTTGCATTAAGCTGGAGGTGGGGCCAGCATTAGCAGAGGGATCCAGTCCCTTCGGCAGTGACCTCCAGCAGGGGAAAAAACATCGAGAAAAGAAGAATTCAGGCTGGGGTGCCAGAGTCCTCAGTGACACCATTAACCTTTGGTTGGTAGCGTTCCTTGGTGCTTGGCTGTGGATGGGCATTAGCGCTCTCTGCTCCGGAAAGCAAAGCTTCGCCCTCCACCTGCAGGGACCACAGGCAGGAGCTGCCGGCTTTCTAGCTGACTGCTGATTCAAAGGGAGGGCATTATCTCAAAGAACATAATGGGCCCTGTAATGTGCAGGCTGGCGGCTCACTAATTGTACTTTTCCGAGATAAAAATAAATCCAGTACATTTAGCTTGTCACACAGAGAGACTCTGGCCAGGATGGCGGGTTCCCAAGGCCCCGGCCTGGAGCCTGTGAGGGCTGCCCTTCCGTGTCCCCACCAAAGCTCTCCTCGCTCTGTGCTGGGACTGCCGCCTCCCCTGCCTGCCTCTGCAGGGCCCCTACCCCCCCGGCGGTGGGAGGGGAGCCTATTTCTGGCTCCTCGTTGGGGCCCCAGCACCGAGCACGGCTCCCAGCACCCAGGAGACCCTCAGAAGTACACGCAGACACACACAAGTCCAGCGCTGCTGCCCTTCCTCCTGCCCACTGCAGACCACACCGGGCTGGGAACCGGTGAGCCTTCCTCATGCGAGGCTGCCAGCCAGTGGCCTCCCCCAGGCAAGGCCGGGCCCGGAGATCCGCAGGCCAGGGCTGGGGCAGCTGAGAGATGGAAGTGAACGCTGCACCCTCCTTTCGCCCAGCGCCCTCCGGAGGAGGAGCTGGGGCCCAGGGTCAATGCCATGCTTCCGATCTGGGGGGGAGCGGGCAGAGTGTGCACCCCGGGGTAAGGAAGTTTCCGGGAGAAACGTTATAATGGTCCTTTGTTAAAAGTCCTCTCTCCCCTGCGACCTACGTGCAGCCCCATGAATCGGGGAAGTGGCCTCGCCCTGGGGCTCCCCAGTGGGCAGGTCCTTCCTCATCTGCGGCGACATTTCTACACAGTGTCCATCGGCTGATCGGGCATTCCAGTTGCTTGTTCATGGCCCCAGTTAATTTTTTAAAAATTTGTTTTTTTGGAAGATCCAATCATGCTAGGGGAAACCGGTCTCTCCCTCCCCTCACGGTTCTAATCAGAAACACGGGCAGAACGGACCCGCGTCTGGCAGCGGCGTGCACCCCGTCTGCAGAGGCCCCGCCCTCCTCCCCCGAGAAGCAGAACCCCTCGCGCTAAGGGGGCAGAAGGAGACACGAGTCAGCACCCTGGGTCTGCCTTCCCCTTGCCCACGGAACCGGCTTCTTCCGGAGCTCGTACAGAGTCCAGCGAACACGCATAACACGTGTTTGTTGGAGAAGCCGGAGGGAACGAGCTGGGGCCGTAGGCGCTCGTGCGCCGAGGCGACGGAGGGATCGCGTTTGGAGGCTGGTCTGGCGCCGCCCACAGGCCGTCATCCTGCGCCAGGACCGCCCCTGCGCTGCTCACTGTCCGCTGAGCACCCACGGCAGGCACCCGGGGCGGGTGCCGAGGCAGCTGCACAGAAGCTGCAGGCTACAATGTCACCACACACGCGTTTTTGCTTTTGGGGGTCTTTCCCCCACCAGGTGCGGGGTTCTCACTTACTTCTTCTTTACGAAGCAAATGATGAGTCCGAGGGCGAACAGCAGCAAGGCGCCGCCTCCCACCACGGCGATGAGGATGACGGTCAGGTCTGTGAGCAGAGACACTTTTGAGGGGCAGGGCCGTGTGGGGTGAAGGGTGTGACGGACTCCACGACGTCGCCCCCACAGCTGCCCACCGCCCAGGCCCCCCTCCCTGCGCCCAGGTGCTGCGTGCCCACTCCCACTCCGAGGAGCCCCTTTCCTGGTGAATCTGGGCTGTGCCGGCTCCGGGCCCGCCCCTGGGGAGGGAGGCAGGGCCGCCTCTCGCCCCTGCTGTCCGAGGGGGAGCCAGCCACCAGGTAAGACTCCTGACCCTGCGGAGGCCGCCGTGCTGGGAGGAAGCCCCCCGCCAGCCGCGCGGAGTCTCCACGAGGAAAACAAACCGAGGAACCTGGACAAACGTGGGCATCAGGGCCCCAGACACGTGTCCGGGTGGGACACCCGGCCACCCTCTCGCTGATCAGGGCGTCTGGCTGAGGCTCCAGAGAGCTCAGAGCCGAGATGAGCTGCTCTGCCAGGCCCGGCCCGAACCCCTGACCCGTGCAAGTACTTATGAGCAAACAAGACGGTTACTGTCTGAGCCACTCAGGAACTACAACACACGGGGGACCTACCAGATCTACTCAAAGGCTACTCCGGGCTACCCTGGGCAAGCTCCCCCGGCCGCCACAGCCTGTGGAGGAGGAGGAGACAGCAGAGCAGAAGGGTGCAGGAAAAAGCGGGGAGCCAGAAGCCAGAAGAGAAGGCGTTAAGGAGAGGGTGGTTTCATTCTGTGCTGTTCCTTTCCTACAGTCACACAAAGGAAAGAAAATGGATCAGAGAGGGAGCTCTGCGCCAGCCAGGGAGGGAGAGCTCCTTGCCTGTCCTACAGGCAAACGAAGTGGGAGACGCGGAAAAAACAGGGACAGGAATAAACGACAGAAGATGAGCGTCAGAGACGCAGAAAACCCGGGAGCCAGCCTGAGCACCTCGGACAGCCTTCCCCGCGTGGCTCTGGGTTCCCCTCGGTGCTCCTGCTGCTACCCGGTTGGGCGGCCGTGGGCGGACGCGCCATCCCTCTGCCCACCGCAAAGGGAAGAGGCTGGGAGGAAGCTCCCGCACGGTCCCCTCCGGTTCCGGCAGCCCGGGATGCTCCGAGACTGTCTCGGAACCAAGGGCACACACGGCCCCAGCGGACTGCCCCGCCACGCGTGGGTGTCTGGCCTGGAACTCCTCAGTGGGCCCTGCCACTCTGAGCACAGGGGCACACCCTGGGGCGGCCACCAAGGGCGTCTCGTGGCCTCCTGTGTGTCCCTGAACAAATCAGCAAGCTGACACCAGGTGCCTCTGTCTCCCTTTCCAGGTCCTCACGTTTTAATCACCAGCACTGAATGCTCAAGGGTGCCTTCTGTTTTAATTCTCACCTGAGGATATTTTTATTGGTTTGAGAGAGACAGAGAGAGAAACACCGGCTGGTTGTCTCCTATACATGCCCGACTGGGGATCGAACCCGCAGCCTTTAGGTGTACAGACCAGAGCTCCAACCAACAGAGCCCCCGGCCAGGGTCCAGGAACACGTTTATCAAAGACTCTCCACAGGTGAGGAAGGTCAGAAGGGAAAAGCCTTCCCCTCTGTCAGAGAGAGATTAGTAATCAATGGTGGTGGTAGGTGAACTACCAGAATGCCCTCATTCTCTCTCTCTCCTGAGCCAGTCCTTTCCCGAGTTACTTTGTAGCTCCTCCCGTCAAGAGGTGGAGTCGGTTTGTCCACCTCTAGACTCTGGGCTGGCCGAAAGACCGCCACAGAAGAAATGCTGTCTGAATCCCTGACCAAATCATCAGGAGACTTTGCAGGCCTGCTCCGGCCTCTCCTGGACCTCTCTCCTCTGTCCCGAGGACAGGTCTAGGCTGGAAGATAAGAGACCAGGCAGAGGGGAGCCAAGGAAGCCCCGTGATCCCAGCTGATGTTGGCTGGGCCCCAGACACGTGACAGTGACCCTGGCCAAGACCAGCAAAGTCCCGGAGCCAGAGCCAGCCCGCAGCTGCCTACAGGCGCATGAGAGAATGAACCCTGATAAGCCCAGCTCAGACCAGAATTGCCCAGCCAATGTGTGAGCAGTAACAATGGCTGGGGTTGGGGTTTTTTATATCTTATTTATTTATTTTTAGACATAGGGGAAGGGAGGGAAAAAGAGAGGGAGAGAAACAGCAGTGTGTGGCTGCCTCTCATGTGCCCCCTACTGGGGACCTGGACCACAACCCGGGCATGTGCCCTGGCAGGGAATCAAACCGGGGACCCTTTGGTTTGCAGGCCGGCACCCAACCCACTGAGCCACACCAGCCAGGGCTAATAATGGCTGTTTCTAAGCCACTGAGTCCTGGGGTGCTTCATTCCGCAGCATTACTGATATAATAACAGCTGATGGACACATGGACAGCCAGGACCCAAATCTACGTTTTCAACTCCCCTCCCAGGCTTGCTCCTTTCCCCCCGGCCCCCAATCTGCTCTCCGTCCCCATTCCCGAAAGCCCCTGAAGGCCCTTACCGACAGTTCTCGGGGTGAGCGACACCTGGAAGAGCAGGTCCAGCTGCTTGCCGCTGGCCGGGCTGCAGTTGGAGATGTTGACCCAGAAGTTGTGGTGGTGGGCGCTGGGCTTGGGCAGCACCTCCTCCAGGCTGAAGACCTCCTCGGCCGCGAACGACTGCTCCTGCACGATCAGGTACGCGCGCCCCGTCTGGCAGACCAGGCCGGTCCGCTCCTTCACGAAGGTCAGGCAGGACACCTGGTCGCTGGGCACGCTGATGTTCCAGGACACGGAGGCAAGGGATGGCAGGCCCCGTTCCCAGTTAGGGGTCCTCAGGTAGACCTTGCTTTTCGTATCCGGGGTCACCTCGAAAACCCCTTCCTCTGCAGGAAAGGGGAGACAAGACACACAGACGTTTCACTCAAGGGACAGAGAGAGTTGTGCTGCAGGGGACGGTCAGCCATCCAGAGCAGTGCTGACCGCTGGAGCACTCTGCTACAGCAGAGACATTCTTTATCTGCACCGTCCTATTGAGGAGCCATGACCACATGTATCTATTAAAGGCCGGACACGTGCTTGGTGTGACTACGGAGCTACATTTTAAATTTTCTTTACTATTAGCCCTGGCTGGTGCAGCTCAGTGGATTGAGCACAGGCTTGCGAACCAAAGTATTGCAGGTTCGAGTCCCAGTCAGGGCACATGCCTGGGTTGCAGACCAGGTTCCCCAGTAGGGGGCGCACAAGAGGCACCTACGCATTGATGTTTCTCTCTCTTTCTCCTTCCCTTCCCCTCGCTCTAAAAATAAATAAAATCTTTTTAAAAAAATAAAACAAAATAAATTTTCATTACTATTAATTTCCACTTAAATTGCCACCCGTGACCAGTGGCCACTGTACTGGCCGGCTCAGGATTGGACTCTCAGTCCAATCACATTCTTGGGTCTCGTGCAAAACAAACAAACAAGCAAAAACAAGGCAGTTGGCCAAACCGGCAGTTAATTCAGCTTCCTTTCAGTGACACCCTCCCTCAGGGTGGCTAACAGTTCTCTGAGCTCCTCCTCGGGAGGGCTGTATACCAACTTCTGTTTCCGAGGTGCAGAACACCTCCGGTCCCGGGAAGAATTCTGGAACCGCGTAGCAGAAGCAGAAAGAGCCTTCAACACAACAACTGCTCCGCCCCTCCCCTTGGGGTGAGACCAACACCCACGCTCCACACTGTGCGACTCCCTGGGGGGGGTTTCTCTGATAACCCCAGAGATACCCGGCAGCCTAGACTGACCGTGATCTCATGGCCGACGGTTCTCATCCCTCGCGTTCCTGCCTCCGCAAACAAAAGTACGAAGTCAGCCTCAAACCCCAGCCCCTGGTCAGTGTCAAAACGGCCTCTCACATTGAGTAACTCGTAACGGTGACGAGGATTTTTAAAATGAGCTCTAGAGGTCACGTCTATGATCGATTTAGACCTCACTTCCTGCCTGGGACCCCGAAGGCCACTGGAGCCTCCCAGGAGAACGGGACCCTCGAGTTCTAGATCCTTCTGTCTCCCAGCATTCCTTCCCGGCACTCTCCACACCACACCCTGACTCCTCCTCAAAGCAGGATCATAAACATGTCGGCATAAGGGTCCTCGAGTCACCACCTTCAAAATCCAGGACGTGGGCATGTGTGGCCACTTCTAATTTATGCTCAGCCTGCATCCCAAACAAGCGCGAATCTGATTACGTGTTTTGCTGCCATCAACCTGTGCTACCCACCCACTGTTGGGCATTCTTATTTCCAGCTCCTGGAATTTTCCACGCTAGGTTCATGGCAGAGTCAGCATTAGGACTCACCATCCTTCAAATTTCTTGTCTGAAAACCGGCCCACTCAACTCTCTCTCCTCTTCAAATTGACAACTTGATTGAGATGATCACCAAAGCAAAATAAGATGAGTTTTCCCAAATGGGAGAGGCTGAGGGGGCTTGGAGACGGGAGAGAGTGAAAGACTCCTGCTTACCTTTGAAGTAGGGTATGAAGGACACGGTCAGGCCCTGCCTGGAGACCTCTTGTCGGAAGCTGGGGCCAAAGGTGCGCAGAGTCACCGAGGTGTTCTGCTTCACCTGGATCTGCTGGATCGCGCCTCCAGGGCAGAAGGAGCCGAAGTAGAGGTCCTGGCCGGGACCGGCACCGGCGCTGGCCACCAGGTAGCTGAAGCTGGTGTTGCAGATCCGCTCCTGCGTGTGCTGCTGCAGCTTCTGGGCCGGCACCAGGGCCAGGCTGACCCTGTCCTTGGGCACCAGCAGCTTCCAGGAGAAGTCGTGGAGCTGCACAGGCAGCTGCAGGATGTCCCTGGGCACCTGGAGGGGGTAGGACTTCCTGAGGCAGTACCGGTGGTCCATGCAGCCTGGAAGAGAGGGGCTCGTGGTACCCAAGCGGGGAGGAGACGGTGAAGAGCATCGTCCCAGCCCTCGAGCCATCCTGAGACTTCTTGGCTTTTCCCTTTGGTCTTTCCTTCTCCACTGTCCTCCCTCCCGGCTTCTGGCTTCCCCTCCTGCTCTCTCGTATTCTTCCTAACCTGGCAGACCAGCTTCTTGTTTGTCTGGTCCTCACCTCTGTGCACCTGTCTCCTAGATGCTAAGTGCCGTGTGGGCAGGGCACAGGTTCGCCTCCACCCAGCCCTGGCCCAGTGTCTCTGTCCACGGGGGGGCAGGTCTGTGCCCTGACTCCAGCAAGGAGGGACTCGGGGAGATCTCAGCTCACATTCCAGCTCCGCCACTTCCTAACGGGGTGGCTCCCTAACGGGGTGGCCTCAGCTCCTGCCTCTGCAGGGGCTTTAGGGGCGTCCAGGTCAGAGATGATGGGGGCCCTGCAGGCAGGGGACTATTGGTTTGGCTGCCCCCCATTCGTCACACACTTACTATGTGACTAGCATGTGTTCAGCACTGCTAGGGGGGTAAAGGGGTAAGAGATGGAACAGGTCAAAGGTCTTGACCTTAAGACCCCAGGTCTCAAGTGAGAGAAGACAAGTGGGCAGGGAGCGTGGGAGCAGCAGGGGCCATGCAGCTGGGAGAGGACGAGGGAGTCTGAGACCAGGAGGAGACTGCAGGCTGGACAGGGGGGACACGAGTGCGGACACAGGTCACGCACGCACTGCCCTTCTGAAAGACGCGCATTCTGGCTGAGGCTGCCGGTCCCCGAGGACGCTCGCCTCCACCTCACGGCTTGCTCCGTGGCCGCCCCTGCTCACCCTGCACCACGGGGGACCTTTCTGGCGGTGCCATTTACGGCTCATGCAGTGGGCCCCCCCCCCAGAAGACAGGGCGGGATGGGGAGAGGGGCCCACGGGCACGTACTGAAGGTTTTCTCGGCGTTCATCCACAGGCGTGTCAGGTCGTCACAGAGGAAGGAGATCCTGTGTCTGGAGCCCGCCGTCAGGGTGAGGTTGGTGCTGCACGTGCGAGACTCCAGGCACACGAAGCAGCCGGGGATGAAGCGGCGGCTCTGCCTGCCGGGCCTCGGCTCGATGCTGAGCGACATGGCTCGCTCGTGACTCAGGTCAACCACGTAGCTGACATCTGGAAGCACAGAGCGAGGGCGGGCGTGAGACCCGCGTCCGCAGCAGCCCCGTGGCACGGGGAGCGTCCGGGACGTCTTCTCACGATCAGGGCGGCATCACAAGAACGTCAAAAGGAATTTAAAGGAAAAATAATGGAACGCGTTTCTACCACCCTTACTGGCCCTCTTTCCTGCCTTCAGGTTCATTTTCGCCCTTGCTCACAGGCATGCGTGTTTTTTCTCACTTATTTGAAATATAGTGTTTATTAGAGGCTAAATTATGGCATGTGAGGTTTCATCCTGTTTATGAATCCTCTATTCCTGCCCTAATACTGCACTGTTCCTAATCACCACTCATAGTAGGAGGCTATTTATATAAGTGATGATAAATCTCACTGGGTTGACTATCATGCAGCCGCCGCTAAGATGAATGAATATTTTAAAAGACTAGTGCATATGAAAACTAGGCTAGGCCAGAAGAACTGCCTTTCCTGTTAGTAAAAGGACACAATGAGCCCAGCACCTCAAAGCAGTCACCACAATAAAAACAAAGAGAATACCTTGTAAATGCCCTGTAGAGCAAATGCAAATTATAAAGGCAAAAAAGAAAAATGTAAATATCGTTCTGATAATAGGCACCACAAATAATGTCAAGGGGCAAGGGACACAAGGGGAGACCATATGTGTGACACGGGATGACTGAGCAGGTGACAGAGGAGGAAATACAAATGTCCAAGTACACAAAATATGACGTGTTCTTGTGTAACTTGTCATTTCACTTGCAATGAGGGAAAAGCAAATTAGGACAAAGTGTTACCAACTCCCCCTAGTCAGACGGGGGGAGACATACAGAAGCCTGATGATCCTGGGTGCTGGGGAGGGAATGGGGGGACAGCCCCTCACACTTGGGTGGGAGCATGGATAGTCCCGTCAGGGTAACTTTCTAAACGTCCTTCCCGGCCATCCTGGATGTGACTTTGACCTTTGCTCTCCCCCTGGAGCCGTCCTGGTCCCGACTTAATCCCACCACAGCACCTTCTTACTGCGTGGAGATGAATGCACCCGCCATTCATTCACCCGTAAGCCTGTCTCGCTGCCCGGCAACGGACTTCCCGCACCTCTCCTAGGGTCCGGGGTCCGCAAGGCCCAGAAGCCACCGATGAGACATGGGACGGGAGCCTCACCCCAAGCAGACTCCCCAGGAAGGAGAGAGAGTGCTGGAGCAGGAGAGGAAGGGAAGGCGGGCTCACTTACTGCTTTCATGTTGTGGATATTGAACCAAAACCTCAAACTTCAGCCGGAGGATCCCTGGATTCTGGGCGTCTTGGTCACAGCCCTGCAGGGAGAGGTTGAAATTCCCGGCCATGTTCCCGGGCTGCTTGTCCGCCAGCTTGAACACCTCAGGGTTGGTGGTGGAGCCCGGGATGTAGTACTCAACCCGCTCCTCCTTCCTCTCGCAGTTGGAGACGTTGAATCGGAGGAAGGAGACGCTCGCCCGCAGGGGCGGGGGGATGACGAACTGCCACGTCATGAGCTCATCCTCGGGGAAGCCCAGGGGGTAGTTGGCGGACATCAGGGTTGCGGAGCCCTCGCCCTCAAACACAGACTCGATGATGCACAGTCCTGTTGGGAGGGGAACCCAAGCCCGGCGATCAGACCCTGCCCCGGTTGTCCCGGGCGGAGGGGCCGCAGGCTGAGGTCAGGGGAAGGCGATTCTCGGGTCCTGAGCCGCCGGTCTGGATAGAGCATGAGGAGAAGACACCGGTGGCGTGCGAGTCAGTGTTTAACAACTGACTCAACCAGGGTGGGGGCGGGGAGTCCTAACGTGTAGCTGATTTCAAGCTACCAACGTGGGATGACTGAACGTGGCCTTGGGAAGAGACGGGCAGCAACTCATCGTCACCCAGGACTGCCGCCTCCAGATGCGATGGGCATACGCAACCTCGGGAGCACAGACACAAGGAAACTGTAGTGAAATCGCTAGGAGGCAGTGAGTTCTGAGTGTTTACGACCTTTGTTTCTAAACTCATTTTTTTTACTTGTAAGTTTACATAATTTTATGTGCAGGAGCAGCTCTGTGGAACACCAGCCCACAACCTTCCTGCGCGAGGAGCTATCAGCTCTTGGGAGCCAGGGGGAGCCAGCGCTACCTGCCACTGACGCCATCAGAGAAGACGTGAACTAGAGAGAAGACAGGAGAAAGGAGTTAGAGAAAGGAGGGGTTGCAGGAGGTCTGTAGAGCCAATCCCATTTCATTCCTGAGAACAAACCTCGCATGCACCAAGGACAGAGAAGAGAGAGCCACCACCTGGGTTAGCAGAGGAGGGTGGGTCCACCTCGGGCGTCAGCGGCCTGTGTCGCTTACGGAAGAGCGACAGCTCCCTGTGAGGCACTCGGGTCGAACCACACAAAATTGCCGACACCCGGCCCTTTCCGACCTGCAGAAAGTGGTGATTTTTGTGTGTCGCAACCTCAGCAAAGGACAGGGGGGCGTGGCGTGCTCACGTTTGATGGACGACCGGTTCGCGATGCTGAAGCCGGAGACATTCCTGGGGTGGAACCACGGCAGGTGTAAGGCCATTTGGACGCCCTCTTGCATCTTGATCCGGGACACGGTGCCGTTGCTACAGAAGGTTCCGATCTTGACGTTGGTGGAGTCGACGCGGCCGCTGATGGAGTGAGTGACCCCGTCCGGGCAGCTGTCCCCTGGCTCGATCTGCCGCAGGCGCGGCAGGGAGAACTGCAGCTCCAGACCGATTCTCTTGTGAGCCTGCACGTTCCAGATGAAAGTCCGGTTGAGGGTGGGCAACTGTGACGTTGGGGGCTGCAGCTGGACCTCCCCGAAAAAACACGGGCCTGCCATGCAGTCTGAAACACAGTCACACAACAACCTTGGTCACAAAAGCTGCTGGCGGCTCACTGCCCCTCCCTACCTCTTTAGTAGGCTCTCTGGGAGCACCACCAGGCGGGCACACCCACCTCCAGGTCGCCCGAGTGTGGATGGCCACTGGCACACCGATGCCCCCCTTCTCTGGTGAAGTGCCTCGGCTGGCAGTGCCTCCCGGGGTCAGAAAAACCTGAGGGGTTTCGCCGCCCACCCCAGCAGGGAGCAGCCGCCCACAGCCCATCAGGGCTCACGTCTGCGGAGTGGAAGAGCCTGACCTCCTGGCTTCCGGTGCATCGGCCTGAGGCTACACGTTAGCTAAACCCACATCCTGGTTTGCTTCTTCCCTTGCTCTCTCCTGCTTTCCCCCACTCCTTCACAGGGTGCCTCTAAGGGCACTCTCCTGACAAGTGCCGTGAACGAAAGTCCCCACGCGGGCTCTGTTCCAGGCAACCACACCCAAGACGCCTCCTAACTCTGGCGTCTTCAGATTAAGTCAGCGCAGTCCCGTTGGTGGGCCTTCCCAGAAGGCTGAGCACAGCCCTTTGCTCTGCTGCAGAGCAGCCCGCGCTGCGCTCCTGCAGCCACCGCTCCACAACTTCCAGGGGGCAGTGCCTTTAAAACCCGGCGTTCCCATCAGCACGCTCATCAGCACGCCGAGTCCACTCCGACTGGACAAGCCCCTTAACGGCTGGACCCTGGAGGCACTGTTTCTTCCTGCCTCGTGGCTTTCGTGCTCCTGTTTTATGACCACGCCAGATGTTTTTTTACAGGCTAACAGCTAATGACACCCTCTGATGTGCCTTGTGTTCTAGGCCTTTAAAACGAAGGGAGAAACGCTGCCGCCAGGGAGGAGCGAGAGAAGAGCACGCAGCAGGAGGGGCAGAAGGCGGCCAAGGCAGCAGTTGAGGCTTTTGCTGTCGCAGGCGGGGGCAGTGTGCAAGGGGGGTGGGCTCTGGCCACTGTGATAACAACCTGCAAGTCTGCCCTGCGCTCCAGTGGGATGTTTGAGGGACCCAGTGGGGTGTTTGAAGGTACGGCCAGCCCTGGCTGGGTAGCTCAGTTGGTCAGAGTGTCAACCAATGCACCAAGGTTGCTGGTTCAATCTCCAGTCAGGGCACATACAAGAGTCAACCAAAGAATGCATCAATAAGTGGGACGACAAATGGATGTTTCTCTCTCTCCCTCAAATCAATAATAATTTAAAAAGCTACTATCAACTTAAAATGGAACTATGGGGGAATTTCAGAACTGGACGTCTGAGGTCATCCATGATACATGTCGGCTTCTCAAAAGGCAGCCCCAAGGCCCAGAGGGGTGAGCACAGCGCTTCCAGTTTACACGATCCCAGGACCCAGGACGGAGGCCCGGGCTGTGTTTGCTCATCCCGCGTCCTTGCCAACGCGCCGCATCACCTCACCCATAAAGCAGGGTTAGATAACACGGTGATGAATGTGGCTAAAATGAGATTTTGTGTGTCAATATAGATAGCACCTATTTTTAGGAGCTCTTGCAAACTTCATTGTTTACATCGAACCACGTCTTTCCTTCTGAAAACTGGCTTTGTGACTTCCCATCTCCAGGCTCCAGCCGTGCCCAGGGCCGCGTGGAGAGGCTCCTGCTGGGTTCTGCACCCTGGTGGAGTCGCTTACCCCCGCGCTGAGGGGGTCGATGGTTCTCAGCCCTGGTTCCGCATCAGACTCACTCGGAAGCGTTTCAAAAATGCACCTGCCTGGGCCACCTGAGAGATAATGATTTAATTCTATACCAAGAACCGGGAGTCACGAGGCCCCGCCCCTCAACCAGGCTCTGCTCCAGCCGTGGACTTGGGGAGAGTCAGGGTGCGTGCGTACTCTTTAATCTGTTGCCGAGCGCTTCGGTGTTGAGGACGGACACGCAGCAAAGAGCAGTCACAGCGACTGGCCCGCCTCCAAGTCTCGGTTCTCCGTCCGGTGCCCAAGTGTGAAGTAAGCAAAGGTTCGGAGGATGGAGAAGTGTCCGTTCAGAGGTGGTTCACAGCTCACGTGCCCCCAGGCAGACCTCCGCTTTCATTCACGCGAACGGCATTATTCGAGAACGGGGAACAGGAGAGACCTCAAACTTTGACACTTTCAGAATGCTTCCTCAGGGCAGGTTTTTTTTAAAAAAATGAGGGGCAGGCAGGACCTGGGATTGGATTCTTGAATCTAGATTTATTATTTTATTTTACTTTATTTTTAAAAAGATTTTATTTATTTATTTTCAGAAAGGGAAGGGAGGTAGATAGAGAGAGAGAGAGAAACATCAATGTGTGGTTGCTGGGGGTTATGGCCTGCAACCCAGGCATGTGCCCTGACTGGGAATTGAACCTGCAACACTTTGGTTTGCAGCCCTTGCTCAACCCACTGAGCTATGCCAGCCAGGGCTGTAGATTTATTATTTTAGAAATTAGTAGCTTCCTATGGTTTTCAAACATTGCGAGCATGGGTTTTCACTGTGAACTGCGTGGCGCATCCCGGGGCTGAGAGCCTGGTGCAGTTATTCGAACGCTTGGCTTGTGGGGTGATCGTCTATTAAGGCGATCGATCGCGTGCAGTTTTTTTCTCTCTCACTGAGTAGTGCAAAGCATGACGTCAACCCATTTCCTTTTCCAGGACGGCAGTCACTTTATTGGTTGACATGATTATAAAGTAATGCATGCTTGTAAAAAAAAAACCAAACAAACAATACTATGGAGGAACAGAAAGAAGGAAATGGCTGTCACTGTTCCCCTCCCCCACCCACTACAGAAACAAGATAAGGTTAACATTCTGGCGTTGAGCCCTCCAGACTTTGGACTCCGGATGACCACCTGCGCCTATGTGTGTATTTAATAAGGTGGGGTTGAGCTGTTTTCCTACTATAAGCTGCACTGTTTCCAATAAAGCAAAACTATCTTTCCATATCAGATGCGGGGATTGGCGTCAGTCTTTCGAGAGCAACACACCATTCCACTGAGTTTTCTTTAGTGCCTCCATGGTCTCCTCAGCTCTGTAAAAACGTCGCTGAGATGTTAATTGCAATCAATGCAAACTGATTAATTAATTGGGCCAGGGGGAGAATTGACATTTAAAACGTACTGAGATTTTCATCAAGGAACCCAGCACCTCTCTCCATGTATTTATATCTTCTCTTTCGTCCTTCAGTAAAATGTTATATTTTATTTTATGTACATCCTCTGCATATATTTAGATGACCCCTAAATGTTTAACCAGAACTTGTGAACAATAGTGGCCAAGAGCAGGCACGGTGGGAACCCTTACGCCATTTCCCATTACTGGTAACACGACCCAACCGCTGGGTATGGCATTGGCCATCAGGTTTTGGTAGATCCACTCGATTCGATTGAGAAAACACCCTCCTGCTTCTGCTTTACCGAGAACGTTGTATTAAAAACATGTCAAAGAACCTATTAAGCTGATCACATGTAGTCTTCTCTCCCAGAAGGACCCTTCCAGTCTCCCAGTCTCCCTGCTCTTTGTTCTCTTCGTGCATTTTTTGGACTTGGTATATGTATACTTAGAATTTGGGTTTTTGCATGGATAGTCATAACGGACTGGTCTACGGATTCGTTGTTGCTGTTTACTGTTTAACCTTTGGCAGATTTTGACATCAGGGCTGTAAGAACCACATAAAATGAGCTACGAAACTTCTCTTTCTGTACTCAGAATGGAAGTCGGCAAACTACAGCTCATGAGGTGCATCCAGCCAAACACCTGTTCTTGTAAATAAAGTTTCTGGAACTTTCATTGCCTGTTCATTTCCCTGTTCTCTACGGCTGAGCTTGTGCTGTGAGCGCACAGTGGCGGCGTTGTCATAGCGACCATCCGGCCTCAGACACTTGCTAGCTGGACTTGCACAGAGAAAGCTGGCCAACCCTCCGCTAGAAGGGTGTAGATATCATGGGAATTGTTTGCTCCTTCAGGTTTTACAGGATCCTCCACGAAACCATCTCTCACTGACCCAATCCCTGCTCTCCTCCATCTGGGACATTTTCTGAATCTCCTCTGTTATTACTTATTCATTCAGGTTTCCTCCCTCTTCATGAGTCCACCTGGCCCATTCGGTCTTTCCTGAAAATCACCGTGTCGTTGAGATTTTCATATGGAATATCATCATGTTGTAGTCTCTTACAGTTTTAGAAAAATCGCCTTGGTACACGCCATTACATCCACACTTACACTGTCAATGCTGCCTACTTGTAATTTCTCTCTCTTTTCCCAGAGACTAGCCAGAGATCTGTCTACGCAGTTGCTCTTTATCAAAAACCAGGCCTTGGTTTTAGGTATCGAACGTAGTTTTAAAACTGCTTCTAAGGACTTACAATCTCTCCTTTTAGTTTTCCAAATTCCTTCCTCCTAAGGTTTCTTTCACCCCTTTTTCGTCCTTCATGATCTATTACCTGATTCATTTATTTTCAGCTAAAGGCAAAGAAGTTTTCTGAGTGTGGCTTTGTTCAGATCACAAAAGTACCCTCACTGTCGGTTATCACTCCCGCGGGTGGCTGGTTGGCAAGCCCCCCTTCAAACCACTGGGAGATCATCTATTGTTTTTTTCCGCCTGATTATCATTTCATGTGTCAGTCTCCTACCCCAAGCTCAAGTTCTGAGTAATAATAATACCAATCATCCATAGTTTGTTGAATTCTTGTATATCATACAGTCTCGACCCATTATTTTATTTCACCCTCATAAAAGCCCTATTGGTTGGTACAACGGCTCTTATTTTATAGACTAGAAAACACTAAGTCACAAAGGAGTTGAGTCGTTTGCATGAGTCACAGGATCAGGTCACATGATCAGCATTGCCCTGGAGCGGGAAGCCACAACCCAGCTCCCTCAGCCTCCAAAGCCGCTGTGTTTCGCCTTGTGTTTCTTTCGTCCACCCATTTCTCTGCTCTCACCTCCTCACCCTTCACTTCTTTTGGGTCCTCCAGCCCCCTGACTTTCGCCTGCCACCAGCCAGGTGTTCTTAGCACTTCGGACTGAGCATCACAGACCTGAAGACCCACAGCTCTGTTCAGAGACACCGTGGCTCAGGGGCCACAAGACCAGACTCTGGAGCCCGAGAACCTGGGTTCGAGTCCCGCCGGCTGTGCCATTTCGGGCGAGTCACTTTCCTCTCGAACCCCTCCTAGGGCCGTTTGGGGGAGTTGACAACTGAACCTACTCCATAAAACGCTGAGAGAGCTGCATGGCGTACAGAGTTCCGAAGCAGACCTCACCTCCCTGGCCTTGGAGACGGACTCCCAAACCGTCCACGAGGGCACACTTACCAATATTCCTCAGGATCTCAATGACAAAGTGCTTCTCCGGATTCGGGCAGCTGAAGGAAAAGGCCTTTGTTTCTCCAGATTTGATGAACAACGAGTCTGCCAAGTTTCTACTGAAGATGTAACAGGGCTTCCCTGGCGGCAGAAGTGAGGCCCCGGGCCTTATCGAGACAGAGATGCCACTTCCGTGGGGCAGGCCGATCTCGAAAGCTTCGGGAAGAAGGAAGAGAAACGCAGTGAGCAGGGCGATTTGGGTCTGTGGACCTGCTGTCCTCCCCCCGGTGGCTCCCGGGAGGGTGCCCGCTTCTCTCTGACAACGTTGTTCCTCACCCCCCCCCCCCCAGAGAAGGGGACGGTGGGAAATGACGGCGGCGTCCCTATCGGTGGGGAAGAATCGGGCCGTGTGGGTGGGCCCTGACATGGGTCTCTTGTTCGGTTTATTTGTTTTTCCACAAATGAAAACTGCTCTATACCGCATCCTACCTGCCTTAAGCCATACGTTTTCAGATACCCTGCCTGTATTAAGTTGCAATTAAATAGCCATCAGAGAAACTGCCACATTTCTCCCCGATCTGGCTGCAGACCAAAGTGCACACGCAGGAACCGTCTGTGGAGGGACTCGTTCCTCAGCGAAGAGCGGCTGTCTCCTGCCGTGGGTGCTTCCCATGCCAGTACATGCGTGCATACGTACATGTAAACACACACACACATTCCCACACAGCCATACAGTCTCGGAGGGTAGGAAAACGTTTACAGAAGTTAGATATACACATATTACGTCCACAAACTGGGAAAGTTTGAGCAAAACAGTGCTAATACCTCAGGCTGGGGTCCAGCCAAATGATCTGAACAAACAAGATGGAGCCAGTGAGATGGGGGTTGGCTGTTAAACAGAGGCGTGCGCTCCAGCCAGGAAGGGTCCCCGGCTGGTGAACAAGCACGATCTCCCTCTGTTCCCTTGGCTTTCTCGACCTCTAAGTCTTCTCAGACTAACAGGGAAGAGCCCCTTTCCTCCTTGGCAGCGGCCGCCCCTTCCCCGGCGGGTCCTGAGAGTAGAGCTCAGCGGCTGATGGCCTGGGAGGGGCGTGAAGGGATGATCGTCCGCAGGTGGGTCCCTTGGGAGGAACCCAGGGACCCCCCCAGAGACCCGCAGGGCTGCTGCCTGTGCTCCAGCGCGTTCTGGAGCAGAGAGACGGTCAGCAGCGGGGACAGCGCCTGCCCATGGAGGCCACTCAGGAAACATCCAGCCACCGAACAGCCGCCCGCCGGAAAGCTTTTCTTGGTTTTCCAGCTGTGCTTTCCCTGCCTTTTAAAAGTTTCTGTTTTTAATCAACTTCATGGAGGGGCAGAGGAGCAAACCCCAGGATCAGGGAACCCTTCTGTGTCTTGACCACGGTGGCGGGTGTGCCTTGCACACACACGCCACAATTCATCAGACTGTATGCTAAACATTGGTGCAGTTTATTACACACGAGTTATGTCTTAATAAACAGAGAAGGGGGGAAACTTGTGTTAGAAAGATTGTGTTTCTACACAAAGTAGGCACTTCATGAATGGAAAAAAAGAAGCATCATGCCCACAGGTAAAATGTGGCTCAATAATATTTGGGGGGATGGTCCTAGTTTCTCTCAAGGTGTGTGCAACATTTGCGGCTATCTTTGAATTAGATTCCGAGGAGAACAAAGCTGTTCTCATGCCCATCCCTCCTGCTTTCAGGGAGGCAGCGCCCCCACCAGGTCATTTCGGGTATATGACAACTTATTCAGTTATTAATGACAGCCAGAGGAAAATGTATAATCTCTTTTGGAAATTATTTTTTAGAATCCTTGAAATCATGTTTTCATTCAACAAACATCTTCTGGGCTCATAAATATGTTCTAGAGGCCATAGCTGGTGCCCCTGCAGCTGGCACCTCTGTGCCCAGGGAGCAAACGATCTGCCCAGGGGCGTCCGAATGCTGTGGGGAGGGCTGTAACGTGGGGAGGCTCCAAGTCCCAGCAGGCCACCACGGGACCTGGGGATCTGTGTTGGAAACGGTCCCTTTGGTCTATGGTGGGAGGTAGGGACCCATTTTCCCCCGTATGGAAAGCCAAGTGTCCCAACTATAATTCTTGAATATGTCAGTCCTTCCATTTTGAATCCCTGATGCTGTCTCTGTGACTTATGACCCAGGCTTTCATTTGCAAACAAAGATCAAGCCCTGAAAGAGTTAAATGACTCACTCTGGGTGTACTTTTTTTTTCATTAAAGAATTTATTTACTTATCTTTAGAGAAAGGGGAGGGGAGGGAGAAAGAGAGGGAGAGAAAAGCACCCTGGCCTAGGGTTGAAGCTGCAGCCCAGGAATGTGCCCTGACCGGGAATCGAACGCCCAACCCGCTGAGCCACACCGGTCAGGGCTCTGGGTGTACCTCTAACACCTCACCGTGCTTCTTTGTTCTGACTTTGAGATGACCGACCCAGCATGTTGCACCGCCCAGACATAGCTTGTATCTCCTGCAGTCCCCGAGGCCAGAGAACCTGGTGGCATAACCCGCACCTGGCTTCCAGCTCACACCCCAGAGGAAACAGGAAGCTAAAGACACAGACACCAGCAGCCGAGTCCGACCACCTCTGCAGCAGGAGGAGATGATGGATGTGACGACCTGTTTCCTAGGGCTCCCGACGAGGCCACATCACCCCCAGGGCTGTCACTTCCAACGGTGCCCCGAGCGTGAGAAAAGATAACTCAACCACCACGTACAGACCTGAAATCTGGGCTCCCCAAACCCACCCCCCACCACCTGTACCACCTGCCAGATGCATTCACGTCACTGTAACAAAAATAGCAGAGACACCCCCCGCTGTGGGGTAAAATAACGATCTCATTTGACCACAAATGCTTGGGTTTGAGCACGACGACACTTGCTCGCGCAGCATTCATTCCCTCTTCTCATCACCGTTAACGGTACCTCGAAACTGGAAACCTCCAGCACTGTGGAATAAACCTCAGCCCCTCCCCCCACACATGTCACCCCCAGCCGGCGGCACACATGAGTGCTCAAGAAGTGCCCAGGGCTCAGTGGCTTAAAAACGGCCATTATTGCCCTGGCTGGCATAGCTCAGTGGATTGAGCTCGGCCTGCGAACCAAAGAATCGCAGGTTCGATTCTCAGTCAGGGCGCATGCCTGGGTTGCAGGCCACGGCCCCCAGCAACTGCACATTGATGTTTCTCACTCTCTCTCTCTCTTTCTCCCTCCCTTCCCTCTCTAAAAATAAATAAATAAAATCTTAAAAAAAAACCAGCCATTATTAACCCCAGCTGGTATGGCTCAGTGGATTGAGCACCGGCCTGAGAACCAAAAGGTCACTGGTTCAATTCCCAGTCAGGGTACATGCCTGGGTTATGGGCCAGGTACCCATAGGGGGCATATGAGAGGCAACCACACATTGACACTTCCCTCTCTTCTTCCCTTCCCCTCATAAAATCTTTTTTTTTTTTTGAAGTATGCTGCCATTTAAAGAAACTGGGTGGGTGTTTTCTTCTTTGCCGTCTCTTGCTTGGTTTCCCCAGGAACTTGGTATGTCACTGCTGTAGGATTTCGGCGGTAGATTAACGGCCCAAGTTCACAGAGAGCCACACGGAGCTCCACATTCTGCGGCGGGGCCGACGCCCCATCGGCTGACGGAGTCTCAGAGCTGCCGGGGCGCGCGGGGGCGCCACACTGGGGCGTGAGTCACGGCCCTTCCTCTCTCTCCCGCCTCCCGATCTCTCCTTATTAGGACACCTTGGCCGGCTTCTGCCTCACCAGCAGCCTTTCTGGGGGGAATTTCCAATCATATTAATCACCATTCATTAATCCCTGTATCACAGGATACGGTGCAAAAGCCGGGTTCTTTCTCCTCCCTGCCGTTCTATTTTCTTTGCAAGGCAAGCAGCTGCGAGCAAGGGGATTTCGCCGGATGAACCCCAGGGAAGTTCGTGGCTCGCAGATTCGTTAAGTGCAGCTTCAAAGACCGACAAATGTGACCTCACTTGTCCGGGACGGGGCGCAATCAGCTGCTTCGAATCTGGGTGGGGCTCCCTGGGAGGCGCGGGTCCCATTCGCTCTGTGTCGTGGAGGTGAACGGAGCGGCCCTCCGCCAGGCCCGGGGCACGGCCGGGGCAGCAGGAGACGGGCGCAGAAAGACGAACGGTGCCCCCGGAGGAGTCCCCGGGACGCGGAGGGACACGGACGCAGGCGCTGGCTGCACCACGTGAATCGGCCGTGCTCATCCGCACGGCCTGCGTGGGAGTCAGCTTCCAGAGCGAGCCCACGAGGGGAAGCCACTGGGGCCAGCACAGCCCTGTCCCCTCTCAGAAAGACGACGCATCTCAGACCCACATCCCTCTCTCAACAACTTCACCGGCGCCGGCTGGGTGTGCTCCTCCGTGGGGCGGATTCCTGCTTCTCCAGCTGAGCACCGGATAAAATAAATAAACTGTGGATGTTCCCTTCGGGCATGGGATGAGCACTTCTCGGGAGCCCGAGGAAGTGACGCGGGCAGAAGGGGGGGTGACCTACCCTTCCCCCACCTCACCTCCGCCCAGTGGGGACACTCATGCCATTGACACGATTGCTCCAGGGTCGGCTATTAACACTCTGGGGGCAGTGGTCAAGGAAGGCTTCACGGAGGAGGCATGACTTCAGACGGGTCTTGGAAAATGAATAGGAGTTTGTTAGCCAGGGGTCGTGAGACGGGTGCCAGAGAGGGTAGGTGGAGGGAACGGCAGAGGCAAAGACACAGGAGTATGAAGAGCATGGCCCTCCCTGGAGCCCATCCAGGGAGTATGTTTTCGCCGGGGGCCAAGGGAAGTTTGGGTGGAGGAGGCTAAAGACGGAGGCGGGGGCCAGGCTCCCGGGGGGGCTTGGCGGTTGGCCCCAGAGCTCTGACTTCACCCGGTGGGACCAGCATATCTTAGCAGCTCCGTGTGGGGGCCAGGAGCCTGGGTTCTGGCGCCTGACTGCCTGGGGTGACTCCTGGCTCTACCACTTGCCAGCTGTGTCCCCTTGGGCAGATTCCTCAGCTTCTCCGCCCTCCATTTACTCGTCTGCAAAGGGGAATAAAAATGCCATTGTTGCAAGAACTATAGGAGTTAATAGCCCTCGAGTGCTTAGGACCCTACCAGGAGCCAGTCCATATTCATGGCCATTGTCGTTGACCTTACGGAGGACAGCAGCTCACCGTCACTAGTACTAGGGAGGGGCACCATTCCCGGGGGTGAGGCGGGGAAGCATCGGGAGCAGCGGCTTCAGTCTGAGGCCCCAGTCCCGGCTGGCTGGACCGGGACGACAGTGAGCCAGGCGAGGCCCTGAGGGGCAGACTCTAAGGAGGCGCCTTCACTGTCGGGCTTGTGCCCGTGTGGTGCCTCCTTAAATCTTCCACGCCTCCTTAAATTTTCCACGCCTCCCTGCCCCGGTCACTGGCCAGGAAGGCCCTTCTTCGCTACACAGTGACTCACATGACTTCCGCACCCCTCTGGGGCTCACAGCAGAGACCGCACGTCCCATCCCTGAGCTCGGGAGGCAGCTGGGATAGTCTGGTCCCACCTCAGCACCCCTGCCCTCTCCACTCCCCGGGAACCGCACTCGTGGAAGCTGCCGAGGCCGGTCAAATCAACCAACCAGCCAAGCAGAGGGAGCACGTGGAGTTGGGGGCCGACCCCAGGGCCTGGCGGCACCACCAACAGAATCAATCCATTGAATGGAGGGGCGAGGGGTGCCAGGCCGTCACACCACCAGAGACTCGGAGTCTTGCCCGTGCCGTGGACCTGGGGCCGAGAGACCTGCAGGCAGCGGAGGGACAACTGGCGCAGCCACCTCATGGAACCCACCTGGCAGTGACTGGCCAGGTCTATTCACAGACCGGTGAATGGAAGCGAAGGTCTTCCCGACGGCGGGAGGCCCACCGGCCTGCCCACCTGGAAGCGATTCGTTTCCCACGCCCACGTGAAGGAGAACCGCAGCTCAGGTCGCTGTGTCGGGACTCACGGGCCTCTCTCGTCCCTTGGGGGAGGAGCCCTTGAAATCTAGACACCATTGTGCTTCGTGCATGCACGCCTTTGACCAGTATTTATGAATCCCCACCCCCCACAGATATGAATACGAATATCTAACGTTCACCCCCACTCACAGATGAGGGCACCGAGGCTCACAGCGGCTGAGTCACCGTGGGTCCAGGCCTCCGTGGTGAGTCAGAGGCCGGGCAGCCTTTGCACCCGGGCAGTCTGACCCGGGAGCCCAGCGCCTGATAAACGATTACTCAGCAGAGCTGGCCCTGCCCAAGGAGCTGCACACACGGCCAGGAACTTCCTGAGCAGAATGGTTTGTTCCCACCAGCAAAGCCAGTCACGGCGGGATAAAACACTTCCCAGCGGCGGGCTGGCGCTCTGCGGGGCCTCCAGGACGGCGAAAGGGACAGACGGTTGTTTGAAATCGCTCCCGGGGCACACCGCATTAACACGGATCCTTCATGTCGAAATAACCGGAACGTGTAGTTCGAATTGAAGCATCGAGTTCCCTGGCATTTAAAATGATCAGGGTGTGGTTCTGCTTCTGTGCCTATTTTTGGCGGTGTCCCAGTACAGGGACCTGAGAAGGAGATTCCTGCAGGTGTGCAGGGGGTGGGGCCAGGGGAGGCAGGGAGGTGGCTGAGTTGGTGGCACAAGAAAAACAGCTGTGATTCGGGAGCAAAGGGCTCCTGCCGGGTCTTGGCAGAGCGACATCCTGCAGGAGACCCGGCCCGTGGGACTCGCTTCTCCAGGCTACAACCAGGGGGACGCGTGGGCGAAATCGGACCTAGGTTTCAGAGAATTTCCTCCTCCTTCAGGTGGGGTGAGAGACCCACAGTTCCCTTTAAAATAGTTTATCCCTTCCACAGTTCTTAGAGGATCAGAGAGAACATATAAAATAAAGTTCAAAGCTCTGGCTGGCGTAGCTCAGTGGATTGAGTGCGGGCTGCAAACCAAAGTGTTGCAGGTTCGATTCCCAGTCAGGGTACATGCCTGGGTTGCAGGCCACGGCCCCCAGCAACCGCACACTGATGTTTCTCTCCTTCTCTCTCTCTTTCCCCCTCCCTTCCCTCTCTAAAAAATAAATAAATAACATCTTTAAAAAAATAAAGTTCAAACTGCACTGTTCAAAGGAACTCCTAGCCAACCTGACTTCTTGGGACAGGGGGCTGTTAGGTGCACCATTCACTCCTCACCCTTGCTCCCCAAACTACTCAGGAAGGAAATTTATAGGCAACGATGCAAGCTCTTTACTTCCTAAAGTAACCAATGGCCCTGCACAGGGGGTGGACTGGCGATCGCTGTCCGCCGGGCCTGGGCTGAGAGCTGCTTTTCTGAAGCGGTGACAGGTTTGCTAGGAGCCACCCAAACCCTCCCGGGGTGTCTTCCCTGCTATGACCACAGACACGCGCCGTGTCAGAGACCCACAGCTGGGCGGGGGGCCCTGCTGGGCCACGGTCTGCAGCAGAAGGACACCCTCACCTGCATAACGTGTTAATATGTGGGTAGGTCCCTTTGGGACAGCGGCCAACCCAACACTCGGGCTCAACACCCAACCGCGCTGGTGGGAGGGATGGTTTCCGAGAGGCCCAGAGCGGTAGGGAAAGCTGCGTAAGGACAGACCGGGAAGGCGGGGAAAACGTAAGTCAGTTTATGGCCCCTGTAAATAATTCACGATGATATGCTACAATGCCACGGGGCCCACTTAAATCACGTGGACATTTTAGGAAGCCTTAGGAAGATTCCTTTTTCCAGAGCTGGGAGTGCGAGTCACGAGGACCGTGAGTGTCCTGGAGGACACGGGACTGACGGGGAGGAATCGCGGGCGGGATAGAAATCCCGTCAGAATGGGCGCCCAGGGTTGTGCCCAGAGCAGTGGGCCATGGCCCCCCTCCCCCTCCTGCTAAACGTGGTTACAGAATTTCCCACGTCTTTAGTGCAGCCCTAGGGCACTTCGGTTTGATGGCCTCCTCTCGCCAGCAGAGATTAGTTGTTCAAGGACTTCTGATAAAAAGCAGGGACAATGATGAAAAGGAAAAAACTACATGTTGTATGATTCCATTACGTCAAGATCAAGGAGATAAAACCCCTCTAAACTGGTGTCAGTGACCCTGTGGACGCGGGTGTTAACGCAGAAGGGGTAAGAGGAAAACTTCAGGGGCGCTGCAACGAGATGCACAAGTGTATTTGTGACATTTATCGCGTGGTACACTTTAGATCTGTGTACTTACTGTGTGCCTCAATAAAACACATTTTAAAACTCAGGAAGACTGTTGCTAACTACCTGGTGAGACGCTCAACCCTCCGGGCCTTAAGGGCAGGCGCCGAGCCCTCCACAGTCCCGGGGTCTCCTGACAAAGGATTCGAAGTCTCTGCCCTTAGGGAACGAGGTTGTGGCAAAGCCTCACACTTCTTGCTACACCAACCTGTTGTTTGCCCAGCTCTGAAGAGGGAGGACAGAAGCCTGTTGGCTTCTGATTCAATAAACGGAGCTTAGCTGTGGTCTGAACCCTGAGTGGGCGTGACCTCCCTGGGGGCCGTGGGCAAGAACGGGCCCTGGCTGTGTCCAGCCCTCCTCTGGGGTCAGGGGTCCAGTCTGCTGCACTCGCACGTTTGCAGAGCAAGCCCCGAAACCCCAAAAGGGAAGGGCATGCTTCCCTTTCGTGTGTAAGGAGGTGGGGAAGGGAAGGTAAAAAAAAATAAATTAAAAATGGAAAAAGAGCACCCATCTTTCTACTACTCGTGCATAAGCCCTGCAGACATTTTTTCCTTTTTTTCTTTTACTGTGATAAAGTATATAAAACACAACCTGTACCAGGGTCACCATTTTTTAGCATGCGGTTCATCAAGTACATTCACAACGTTGTGCAACCTGCACCACCATCCCTCTCCAGAACTTTCTCACTCCCCCAAACGGAAGCTCGGTCCCCACGGAACACCAGTTCCCCATTCCTTGTGCCCCCTGCACCCCCCACCCCCATCCCTGGCCACCACTGTTCTGCTTTCTGACTCCTCGGAACCTCACATAAATGGGATCCTTCCGTGTCCGCCCTTTTGTGTCTTGATCATTTCACACAGCAGAATGTAGGAGCGCTTCGCTTTCAAACCTGAGAATTAATTGCTAATTGTGCATTTGAATAACAACCAGAAATTAAGCTAAAGCACACAGAGACTCAAAGTCATACCTACACAAAATCATCCCTTTGCGAGAGAGGCAGGAATTTTTCTTTAAACCAAAAGTGATGGCAATAACTAGAAAACTCAAAAGACGGCAAAAGGCAATGAGAAATAAGCAGGAGCATGTCTCTGCAAAGTGGAAATGTGGTCCGATGGCCACGCCCCCGGCCGCTACTGCTCAGGGACATTGACTTCCAGGCTGACGATGGATTCCGGCTTGGGGGCAGGCGCGCACAGCCACCCGGAGAATCGCCCCAACAGGACTGCATTCCTTGGCGATTAGGAGTGATAGAAAAGAAAACTCTCTTACTTGTCTGAACATCAGCCGTGAGCTGGCTAAACTAAATACAAGTTTAGTTTAAAACGGGCCTTTCCAGAAGCTGACACGGGCCCATTTCTTCCTGATTATTCACCGTCCCTCAAAGCACAGTGGGAGAGTGGAAGGTCAGGAGGCGGCGGGAAAACGTTCGTTATTAAAACCCCCAGCCTGGATTCGAGTTCAGCTGCAGCTCTGAAAACCCTCCACGAGGGAGCGGGGAGGGGGAGCAGGAGAGAAGGCTCCGTTAAGACAGACACCTGTTCCGGGGCCACCGGAGCCCTGGCCTGCATCACTAAGCCCCAGGTGGTGGCACCCCCCAAGTCACAAGCACAGGCACTTAGGTCACTTGCCGGGCCACTAGGACAAGCCGCCTGGCCTTTGTACACCGCAGGTGTCTCCACTGTAGAATCTGGCCAAACGGATGAACCGTGCGGGGCTTCAACAAGTCCTGAGATGAGACCACAGGTGTCAAGTGCAGAGAATGGGACTGTGAGGGCCCCTGTCACCACTACCCCCGCAGGCAGGACAAAGCCACGGCCGGGTCTCTGAACTCCGACGGCCCGTGCCCTGGTGTATGGTCGTCCCCTTGAGTGTGGGAGGGACGGTGAACGAGATGGAGCCACCTGTGTGGCCCAGGTGGCTTTATCCTGAAGGGCTGGGCCAGTTGAGCCCTTAAGAGACAGGGCTTTTCCTGGAGAAAGAGATTCAACGTGAGGAGGGTTCTCGGAAGCCGGTTTTGAAGGTGGAAAAGGCCACAGGGCCGGGAACGTGAGCGGCCTCTAACTGCTGGCAGCAGCCCTGGCTCTCGGCCGTAGGGAAAGGGGACCTCGGACTTGCAGCCACGAGGAGCTACATTCTGCTGTAGCCATGCGAGCTTAGAAAAGGACTCCAGCTCCAGATAAGACTGAGCAGAGAGCCCATCCCTGACTTTGGACCTACAGAACTATGACCTAGTTTAATGGGTGTTGTTTTAAGTCACTAAGTCTGTTGACAACTCGGTATGTAGCAATAGAAACATAATCTAGAACTTGGAGCCAGATGGGACCCCAGGCAGGGCCTGCAAAACTGCCCAAGGGGAAGTGTGAGGTACTGTGTAGCACCCCTGCCCCCCTTCGGAGCTGAGTCACCCCTGTGGGCGGGGTCATGCCGAGTGGGCGGCCTTATAGCAGGGCACGCCAATGAGGAGGGCTAAGGACACTGTATTTACTATACAGCTCCAGTGTCCAGACGCTGGAAGGTGGCGGGGTGGGAGGTGGAGAAGTGGGTCCAGGAGAAGGAGACGCTGTGGCCGAAAGGGCTCATGGCTGGTCACCTCACCTAGACCTGCGGGCAGCTCAGGTGACGAGCAGGAAACAGGCAAGATTCCGTGGGAGCCTGGCCTCAAACCCAGAGTACGGAAGCGTCCGGGGGCAGAGGGGCTGGCTGAGGCTCAGGGTTGCGGGGAGGTGGCTAACATCTAGGAACAATGGCAACAACTGGCCCGCCCCCACTGGCTCAGCATCTGCCACGTGCTGGGTACTTTCTATATGTTTATTTTCTTCAGGAAAACTGTTCACACTCACGGCTGGAAAGACACACAGCGGAGCTTCACACCCAGGACTGCCTGACCCCCAAGCCCACACACCCGATGCTATGCCAAGATCTCCACCCTCAAGGCCACAGGCTAGGGAGGGGCAGATGTCAAAGACACTTGTTTTGACCTCAGGAATGACAGGTCCTGGGCAGCCAGGGGTGGCATATGGTCACCCTCATGGACGTCTTCACCGCCTCCTTCACTACCTTTACTCCTGGCACGCTGGCAGCCATCGTCACACTGCCTTTGCCTGGTCCGGAGCAGGGCCATTGGCTGACCCGGCCCGTGCTCCATCCTTGGGGCCACTGGACGGGCAGACTGCAGCCTCTGCCCACTGCAGCTGGGGCGTGAGAGGCGGTGGCCATCGGGGACCTCCGCCTTCACCCGTGGCAGCTGAGAGACTGGTGAAACTGGTCTTTTGGGAGGGGTGGGGGCCTGGGTCTACTCGCTACTTCACTGCCCGGAGCCACGGCGGCCAACTGGGAGTGCGTCCTTCTGCACAAACCTCCTGTTTTGGGGACTAGGGATTAGGACCTTTTCTTGGTATCATTATTGCCAGCAATCTTAAAGGGGTGTCAACCCACGTGGCATGGAGAAGAACCCTTTTTTTAAAAGTCCTCACCTGAATGGGGTCCTATGGCATAACGGTTACTACAGTGGGCTCTCAACCAAGTGGTTGGAGTGAAATCTTCACCTGAAGACATTTCTTTTCCATTGATTTAGAGAGAAAAGGAGAGAAACATTGAATCGATGTGAGAGATGCATCGGCTAGTTGCTTCCCCCTACATGCCCAGACCGGGGATCATTTGACTGGAGATCAGCATCTGGAATGGGATCAACACCCAGACCAGGGATCAGCACCTGGAATGGGGATCAGCACGTGGACCCGGGGATCAGAACCCAGAATGGGGATCAGCACCTGGACCAGGGATCAGCACCCAGAATGGGGATCAGCACCTGGACCAGGGATCAGCACCCAGAATGGGGATCAGCACCTGGACCAGAGATCAGCACCTGGAATGGGGATCAGCACGTGGACCCGGGGATCAGAACCCAGACCCAGGGATCAGCACCCAGACCAGAGATCAGCACCCAGACCAGAGATCAGCCCCTGGACCCAGGATGTATGTGTCTGGACCAGGATTTACACGCACAAGCACCTGGTCCGGGGACAGAACCCACAACCTAGGCATGTGCCCTGCACGGAATTGAACCCTCAACCTTTCCGTTACAGGACGATGCTCCCACCAACTGAGCCACACACTGACCAGGGCAGAGAGTACGTAAGTCTCCGAATGAAGCTCTCTCAGTGACCTAGGGCTGGTCAATAAAGGGATCCCTCTGGCCATCCAGGCAGCCTTGGGGAAACCAGGTCAGCAGAGGAAGGCTGCCCACCCCAGGAGATCTTTGGGCCAGGGGGACACACGCTTTCCTCACCCAGGGGGACCAGGACAGCCCCCAGGAGGCGTTATGTCAACGAGGAGGGCCACTGTGGAATATGCTGCATCTTACGGAAGGCGCCACGTCCCTGAGATCGACCACCTCAGCACACAAAGAAGCTGTACCCCATTCTTTAAAATGGCTGTGCAGCGTCCCGGGGTTTGGCGGCACCGTCCTTTATCCACCCAGACTTCTAACAACATTGGGCTGCTGCCACTCTCCGGCTTCCAGGGCAAGGAGCAGAAGAAGCTTATCTGGAGTTTCAAGGTGCCAATGGGACATGCCTCTACCCGCCCCAATCCTGAGCCCCAGGACAGTGCCTGGAACTTGGACTGTACTCCCAAAGGCAGCGGTGACCAAGGAGGCTGGGAGATGTCACTTCCAGGGTCGGTTGGGTTGTGGTGGGCTTCTGCAAGATGATGCGAGCACCATCTGCATTTGAAAAATGCCTTCTGTCTGCTGACGCGCTGAGGACTTTCGCCTGACAGGGCGAGCCCGGGGCCCAAGTGCCTGATAAGACTGTCAGCCACTTCCTGGCCATCTTTCTCCACCTCTCCCCGAGGATTAAAGGCCGGCGCCCTGCCAGGCTCCGCAGAAGACCCAGCTCCGGCTGCACGGCCTGGCCCACGCCAGCCCCGCCCTGCGGACACGGGCTCCGAACCCAGCTGTACTCCCCAGAAGCCCCCTGGGGCGTTTTTACGCAGTTCTCACACGTACGTCCTACAAAACTGGTCCGGTCGGGTCCTCCGTAGCAGGAAGTGTGTGTGTGTAGAAGCTCGTTCAAAACAATGTATGATTTTTTTTTTATTTTCCGATTACAGTTGACATACAAAATTAGCTGAGTTTCAGGGACACAGTGTAGACTTGCAAACAATTTTTAAAAGCTTGCTCTAGGCTGAGAACACTTCTTGCCGTTTTTACTCTAGCAGTTTCAGTTCTAGAAACTTCCCCCGAGAAGTCCTCAGAAGTGCCCGACATCACCTGCAGTGGGACAGTCACTAGGGCTCCGGGGAGAGCGGCAGAGACCCAAAAACAACGCTCCCCAGAGTGGCCCGGTCACACAGGCTCCGCCCTGGCGGACTGGTCCAGGTGTCTGCTGTGGGAATGACTCAAATACGCAAAGTAGTCCCAAGTCCCACTAACCGAGGAACCTGTCCGAGGCCAGTTGCCGGGCGGAGCGATTTGCACATCTTACTCTTTTCAGACCTCCAGCCCCCACCAGGAGCTGGCACCCCAGTTTGGTAACTAAGGACATCGAGTCTGGGGGCGGCGAGGTCCTTTGCCCACGTGACTCGTCAGTAAGTGCTGAGGTCAGGATCTGAACCGGGCCTCGTCCACCTCTGAGGCTTGTCAGAACGCGGTTGCTTCCAAAAAGCCAGAAGGGAACTGGCACCCCAGGGAGATCTCTGCCCTTCTCGCTCCGCCGGTGTGCAGTCAGGGGTCTGAGCCTCCTGGGATGCGTGGCCTGGGGAAGGGGAAAGTGCAGTGGCGAGCAAGAATCCAGAGGCTGGGTCTGAGCCCCGGAGACGCTCCGAGGCCCAGCTGCAGTGAGATTTGCCGGTGGTGGTCTTCCCGTGACAATGTCCATCCATCCGTCCGTCCGTCTGTCCGTCCGGGGCTGGCTGGAGCCTCCAGCGGGAGCAGCAGTGCTAATCACCCCTCCCTCCAGGCTGCTGGCTCGTGGCCTCCTCTCCGCAGCTGGAGCACCACCGCACAAGGGCGGAGGGTCTGTCTGGGTCCAGGAGATGCCCCGAGTCCTTTAGACTCAGGCGTTGCGTCTCACTACGGCTGCACCCTCTGTGACGTCCTGGAACCCCTCGCCAAAGGTGTGTGAGTTGTTCTCGGATCACAGGTGGCTTTAGCCAAACATCCTCCTTTGAAAGAGCATGACCTTCCCGCCTTGGGCTCAGCCACGGAGACAAGGTTTCTGTCTGGAGGAACTCGGCAGGTGCCTGGACCTGCAGCATCGCAGCCCAGCTCGCTGCCGGACCACACGGTGTCAGGCGCCGCAGCAGTCTCTCCGGGGCTCCTGGGGCTGCATGACGTCGCACAAGGCCCCGCGCGTGGGCGGGCCTCAAAGCAAAGACGACAGCCTGACTTCTAAGCTCCGTAACCGCTGGGTGTGGAGAGCTGGCGAACTTCTGGAGACAGTCTTTTTACTGTCCCTGACGAAGGCGGCAGACTGGCACCTCCTGCCTTTCTGCGGAAATGGCTCACGTCACCCAGAATGCTCACATCTCCTGTCATCCAGGGTAGCGGGGCTCGCACTTCACTGAAACCTCGAGAAAGCTGCACGGCCCCTGCCCGTGGTAGAGTTCTAGTTTGTTTGTTTTTTAAAGACATTTCCAAATGTGTTATTTAGGGGTGCTCACCCTGAGGGGAGGCATCTTCTGGCTGCACGGTCACATGACCAATGGGCAAGTCCCCCCAGCAGAGAGGACAGCCCCCCCACCCCACCCCGCCGTCCAAGTCAGATCCGCCAGGCTTTCTTTCCGCAGTGCCCTCGGCTTGGGCCGCACTCGGGAGGGAACTGGTAAGTGTGCGTTGTTTTTAAAGTAATTATTGTACTTGCAGAAAACACTTCTAATTTCATAAAAGTTAGTGAAACGCAAGCCTGTAAAGCAAATCCTGGTTTTGGACTGTATTCCTTCACCGACCCCGCATTCCTGTTTGGAGAACCCAAACCAGCGGAGTCGGGGGACCGTGGAGCGGCGTGGCTGTCGTGGGACCACACGCCGGACAATACAGAGTCCCCGTCTCGGTCGTGAGCACTCCCGACCACTGTCCTCACACCGGGAGGCCAGGCACATCCAGTGTAACCCACTCCTTCCAGCCGTTTCCCCTAAGCTCACGCGCGACCTCGCCGGGAAGACAGCAACACAACAGGACCAGCCTCGCGTGGCACATACACACACTTCACACCGGCCTCTTTCACTGTTCCACGGCCCGTGCACCACCGTTTTCTGGTTGTTCCCTTGAAACCTGCCGGCCATGGGGCTGCGTTCCCGCAAACACACCCCCACCCCCTCCACTGCCCCCTGGACACACGTGAAGGGCCCAGCAGCAGAGACGTGCAGGCGCGGTCTGCTCGGGGAGGACCCCAGGCTCTGAGTGAGGCAGAGATGAATGAATGAATGGATGAATGAATGAATGAAAATGAATGGGATGCTGGCGAACAGAGAAGCCGCCTGTTGAGGATGGAGAGACAGAAAGTGGAAGGAGCCCAGACCCCTGCCTGGAGCCGCACCCCTGCCTGCCACCTTGTGTGAGCAAGAAACGAACAAACAGCTGTGTGTGTCTCAGCCGCCACACACATCTGGGCTTGCGTGTTACAGCAGCTTACGGTGCGTTGCACCTTCACGCAGACTCATCGATGTGAAAAGTCGGGGAAAACGGGTTACTCATCAGTGTAAACATGAGGAGCTACAGAGCCCACGCCTGTCTCCAGTCTCCTTGACACACAGCGCTCAGGGCGTTCTGACCACTTAACTGAAAGTAAATATTTGGAAGGGAATTCAGCACGTTCCCCTCACCGAAAGCCATCCATTAGTTGCCACTGGACAGAATAAAGGCAGCAGTGACCCGCGGTTGGGGGCAGTGGAGGGGTGAAGAGCCCGCGTGCCACAACAAGCGCGCCCAGATTCACAGCGATGCCCGGGACAGTCCCTGGAAGATCTCGGGGTGGGGCCGGGAACAGTCACCTCAGACAGGACAGCCCTGCAGATGCGTGGGGTGGGGGGAGGGCCGCTCCTCAGTCCTGCCAGGCACGCCTGGCCGATACCAGCTGGCAGCTCCTCATTGGAACGTGAGAGTGATGAACACACGCCCAGGGCGAAGGCACACGCCGTCTGGTGTCTGCTCACATCTCCGGCCAGGAACAATGGCGGCAAGAATGGGGTCACCGAGCCCGACTCTGGTATCCGGGTGGTGCTTGCAAGGCTTTAACAACTGAATTCCAACGGAACCAGTCCTTCTCTCCTGCAAGCGGGGGAGCTGGTCTGATACCAACTCACACAAACACAGCACACCAAGAAGCGAACTTCCCTTTACCCGTCAGCTCTTCGCAGTGAGGCCAAGTTCATTTTCACTCTGCCAAGTCTAGGGGAAGAGTGCCAGCACTCTCTCTGGCTTGCCTCTTCCTTTCAGGACCGGTCCCAGCAACCTCTCCAAGACCCCGGTGGGTTACACCAACCCCAAGACTTCGGGCAAAGCACAGGTACTAGGCGACCCCTCCGACCACAAAGGCACGGCCCTTGGTGAAGTCTGTCACCTGGCCTCACGGGGTCAGTTCCCGACACCGACACCGCAGAAAGGATTTAAGAACGTGAAATGAAAGTGCCTCGGCTTCCTCCTACTTACTCACTGAACCATGAGACCCGGTTCCCGAGCCGAGAACTTCCTGCAGGGAGGGGCTCGCTGCAGCCGCAGAGACCAAAGGGCAGCCCCTGAGGCCCACAGAGGGGAGGCAGGCAGGTGGAAGCAGAGGCCAGCTCAGAACTGGCTGCAATTGTTCCGTCGTGAGTAACGCCTTGATTAACACCATGCAGAAGTTCTCAACTGTCATCACGGACCACCAGGAACATTCCAAACAATTCCCTGAGCTTCAATACAGCTCCCAGGTGTGGTGGGCGTACATTTTTTTTAATCTGTTTTTTTTTTCATTTTAACCATTGTTCAAGTACAGTTTAAGTGTACATTTTTCTCACACACGCAATCACTCACATTCTCACTTGGTAAATTACTCTTTATTCTTCTTTTTTTTTTTTTTTTGCTTTGTAATCAGTACCGTATTTTGCCATGTATTATGCGCACTTCTTGCCTAAATGTTTGAGGGGAAAATAAGGATGCACAGGATACAGGGGAATCAACGCTGAAACATGGGTGAGCATTACACACGGTAAAATATGGTACATTAAGGAGACATTCATACATTTAAATTACTCTTTATTCTTATTTTAAATGTTTTTATTTATTGATTTGAGAGAGAGAGCGAGGGAGACAAGGAAAGAGAGGTAGAGAGAAACCTAGATTTGCTGTTCTGCCTCTTCAGGCACTCACCGGCTGATTCCTGTGTGTGCTTGACCCCCAGTGGAACCCGAAACCCCGGGGCGACGGGAACAGCGCTCCAGTCAACCGAGCCACCCCAGCCAGAGCACAGACTTTATTCTTAAATTCTTTCCCTTCAACGGAAATCTTGAAAACTCAGTCTTAAATTACAGTAGCTACGACCACCGTGTTTTAAATGACGTCTCTCAATGTTCTGGAAGGAACCGGGAAGCTTTCCTATCTTGGATCTATAATGACGGCAGTTACCCAGGCGCCCAGGTTCACCTCCTGGGCTCAGTGCTATCCCTCAGTGTATGATTTACCCTAATGGACCCACCTGCCGCATACAAACAGCCCTCTCGGGAACAGCGAAAGGGCAGCCGAAGACCCGAATCGCTCCCCGGACAGCTTTCCAAAACCCGAAACCTGCGCCAGTCTCCGGAAAGGCCTCACACCGAGTTCTTCACAAGAAACCAGGTGATTTACTGTCTCCACAGTCCTAGCGCACGAACGGCTGGGGTGTGGCGGTCCCACCCCCAACCGGAACAGCTGTTAATTCAGAGACGTCGGGACGCCGGGCTCCGCAGGCCCCTTCAGCGGTCAAGGTCCACTACACCAGGCGGGGGCCGGGGAACCCGGAGCCTCCGCGGCCTTCCACCTGGCGCTGTCACTTTCTGTTAATGTTCCTGAACTTCAGGGGAGCGAGAATGGAGCGCACGGAGAGGGGGAAAGATGAACCCCTGGGTTATCCCCACACCAAAGCCTATTTCCTTGCACCTCTCCCTGGTCCGGGCGAAAAGTTGGGGGCCAAAAAGAAAGTCCCCTCCCCACGCGCTGTCTCCCCAGCGCCGCCAGTAATCCAGGTAAAGCGCCCCCGCGCGCGCGCGGCGCGCCACCGGGGCAGGTGCCGGGCTCGGCTTCCAGGCGCTCTTCTTTCCTTTCCCGATTGGCGCCGGGCTTATGCCCCAAACTGTTGGGCTCCGGGTTCGAGGACACTCCCACGTGCCGCGGCCTCCGCCCAGGGCGAGGTCGCTCAAAATCCAGGAGGGCACAGCCACCGCGCCCGACGCAGCGCGCCCGGGAATCGGGCGGTGCGGGGGACCCCGCGCTGTCCCCGCACCGGGAGACTGCTCTTCCCCTTGCCCCAACCCTGTGTTCTCCACCCCCGACCCACGTTCGTCCGCTCACCGGCCACTTTCGCCCCTCCGCGCCGCGCGCACTCGCAGCGCCTCACTCACCCGCTCCGCGCGTCAGGCGCACGGCTCCCAGCAGCAGGACCCCCAGCAGTGGGAGTGTGACCCCGCAGTTCAGGCCGGCCATGGCTCCGGGCTCCTCGGCCTCGGCGGGGAAAGCGACAGTGGCCCGTGGTCCGGAGCGGCGGCCTCGGGCACGGGAGCCTGGCACCGCCTGCGCTCCGCCCCGCCCGGGCTCTCTCACCTGCGCGCGGGCGGGCGGGCCGGGCCGGCCGGGGTCCCGCCCTGCGCCGCAGGAGCTCTGGCTGGCGGGACCTGTCCCTGCTCCTCTCCCCTCCTCCCCTTCCTGCGTCAGCACCCGCCTCTTCCGAGCCCAGGGTGCTGGGACTTGTCTCCACCTTCGGGGTCTAGTCCTCACTCAAGGTTGAGAGGGACCCGTTTGTTGGTGGTGGTGTTTGTTCACTTGTTTTTCCCGTTTGGTCTAAAGCCGTGGTGGTCGCCCTTGGCGGAAGCCAGCCTGCCTTTTCCCTTCGCTGTCCAGAAGAAGGAGGCCACTGCGCTCCCCACTTTGCACCGGGATGTGTGCGGATCCCCCAGGCCCTGGCTTCCTCCTCCGCGCTCTGCCCTCGGCCACCTGACTTGACGGAGGAGCGCACTGGCCTCCAAAGCCGGCGCCACCGCTGCGAGCCTGCCGCCCACTCCCCGGGACTTCACCGGGAGCATTCCTAACGCTCCCCGAGACCCCCCCCCCCCCGCATCGCAGATGAATCAGACCCGCTGCGAGTGTCGCAACCTCCCCGGCCTCTCTCGGCCAGTGAGTAATTTAGGGGCAGGAGCTGGCGGCGCTGGATGGGCTTTCCGCAAACGAAGGTGCTTTGTTCAATTTTTCGAAGAAGATTGAGTGACTTCGTGAATGAATGCCTGAGGCTGGAAACCGCTGAGAGAAGAAAACTTAACAGGTCCACGGGGCCCCTCTTATCGGTTGTGAGCCGGGTAGTCCCTGCGGTCCGCGTGGGCAGCAGGCAGGCCAGTTGCTGGGTTGTAAAAATTAAGGGTGCTGGCTCCTTTCCCTCCTCCCAGCGGCCCGTGTGCCTTCGGCCTCTGGGTTCTCCTTCTATTCTGTGGGCCACACACCAAGTTCAGGGTTACAGGGCCACTGGGAGAGGCGGTGGATGGTTTACGGACTCTGAGCTGGCAAACCAGGGTTTGGCCAAAATGCCTCCATAGCCCCCCTAGGGCCTGCCCACCGGTGCCCAGGGCAGGCGGAACCACCTGGGAGGGCTGGGCCGGGACCGGGAGCTGGTGCAGAGCATCCGTCCACAGTCCAGCCCCAGCGCCGGTTTCTTTCTTCTGGAAACAGAACCTTGTCAGGCTGCTCCAATTCTCACTGTGAACGGGGTGAGACATCATGTCTTAGGGGCATCTCCCCCTTCCTGCTCTGTGTCTCCCATGGGAGAATTTAGCAAACTCTGTGCTCAGGGAGCACACAGTCCAGACGGAGGCGGAGATGTCCACACCGGGGACATGACCCGACCCAGGCTCCGGGCCTGGGCTGTGAGCAGGAGGGGCCCTCCGCGTGTCTCTTCTGGTCCGCGGTCCCCATCAGGCAGACGGATGAGGAGACCAGTCCTAGAGAGAAGGGGAAGGGTGAGAAAAGGAGGGAGGCTCTTGGTTCTCCCCCCCGACCCTGGAATTGAGGGCAAATTTATCAAGAAAAAGAAATCTAACTTTCTTTTAAAATGGTGATGCAGACCAGGGGAGTAAAAGCAAAGATTGTCTGTTTTTCTCATTCTAAGCAGGAACTATGCCCCAGCCTCTTTCCCTAGCATCCAGGACACCATGCTTTCCCAATAATAACAACAACAATAATAATGATGAGTGGCAGTATGTTGAGTTGAAAATATTGGGAATATTGCTTAACAAGTCTAACCTCAAGGAACGAGTTATTTCATTTCTCCACAGTTTGCTTAACTGGCCTCCCCGAGACAGTGAAACTAACTTCCCGTAAATAACACAAGAGCCAATAACTCTCAGATGTGAAGATGGTCTCAAACAGCGGGGCCAAAGAGAAAGAGATGAAAAAGCAGGGAGGCATCTCGGTAATTCCACACGTTATAAAATATTCAGCCCCAGCTGGTGTAGCTCAGTGGATTGAGTGCGGGCCTGTGAACCAAAGGGTCACCGTGTTGATTCCCAGTCAGGGCACGTGCCTGGATTGGGGACCAGGTCCTTAGTAAAGGTCATGTGAGAGGCAACCACACATTGATGTTTCTCTCCCTCTCTTTCCCCTTCCCTTCCCCTTCCTCTAAAAATAAATAAATAAAATCTTTTAAAAAATAAACTATGTTAGAAAAAAAGAAATATTCAAATAGTGGCCACTGAACTATCTTTGTATGCCCATCACAGCTTGTCTAATAATGTTTAAAAAGCCCTCAATGTGGTGCAATAGAGAGTGGTTAAATAAATTGCAAGCCAAAGAAATAAAAGGCGGGAGGCATCTGAGCATCCTTCGCACGACAACCCAGCTGCATGGTCGAAGTCAGGATACCTTCAGGTAACATCTTGGTTCGTGGGAAGGAGTGTGAGCAACGATTGCTAAGGTGTGGGAGTATTTTGTCTTTACAAATACGGCTCAATGGAAGGAGTCCATTTGAAGATTATTTCTGAACTGGAAAAAAAATCCAGGCAGGTATAGTCTGTTGCTAAAGCAAAATGACAGATTGAAGGGTAAGTTTTGAAACGGACAGTCCCAGCTAGTATTGACCCCTCCGGGAGCCCTACAGAGCTACAAAACAGAGATTTTTTTTTTTAAGGCATGAGCCCACAGATATGGGGAGAACAGAGAGAAGACAGCAGCGAAATCCTCCAGGAAGCTGGAAAGCAGATGGACAAACGGCAACAGCCTTAGGAGCGTGGACACAGCGGAACCCTAAGCCAGAAATGGGGGACACTGAGAAACAGCATGATGTATACAGTGGAATTCTTTAATAGCAAGACAGCTCAGCAACTGGTAGCACAGGGTGTTCTGGGACAGGAGGGGCTAAACCAAGGAAGCTGGGGAGAAGCTGTTTTAGAAACTCAGTGGTAAGATCCCTGGAGATTGTCCTTCACGCCTCCCGGTGGGCAACCGTCCTCCTCCACCCCAGAGGAAATCGGGAGTGCTGTTTTCTAGGAAGGTTAAAACTGAGGCGAACTTGGCCCCGTCTGGTGGGGCTCAGTTGGTTGGGCGTCATCCTGCAAAGTGAAGGGCTGCTGGTTCGATTCCCAGTCAGAGCACATGCCTGGGTTGTGGGTTCGGTCCTCAGTTGGGGCGCGTTTGAGAGGCAACCAGTCAACGTCTCTCTCTCTCACACACACGTTGATGTTTCTCTCCATCTCTTTCTCCATCCCTTCTCCTCTCCCGCCTCTCCAAAAATAAATAAATAAAATCCTTTTTAAAAATTCTGAACAAAAATAACTTCTGACTTAAAATTTTATACCCAGCCAATCTACCAATTAAGTGAAAGAGTTAAAAAGTCAGGGGGCACCTTTAGACACCCAAGATCTAAAACAAACAAACAAAAGAAACCCAACACCTCAAACAACAAACTCTCACACACCTTCTCTCAGGGAAATATGGGGGGGGGGGGGAGGCGGGTGTTCCAGGAAAACAAGAAACAAGAAACATTGATGCGTGAAACAGGAGTAGATGCAGGTCCACGGGGCTGAACTTAATCACCCAGGAAAGAGAATGCAGTTACAAATAGAAAACCAGGTGTGGAAAATGATTATTTATTTAGAATGAGAAAGGAAATCACAACAAACGACAAATCTGAAAAAGGTGAAGATGGTCACAAAGTCCAGGAGAACTAACAGTCTCTTTACAGTCAGCTCGCCAGCGCAGCTCTGTAGCGTCCATTTCTCCGGGTCGCGTTGCCTCATCCACGCAGGTGCTCTTTCTCCTGCAACCGCCGGACTTCCTCAGGAGAAGATGTATCGGACAAGCTGAGATGCAATCTTGGTTTATGTAGACGCATAAAATGTGAGTGCACACAAGAGAAATGCTCATCGTTTACAGAAACGCTGAAGATCAATGCAGAAATTCATCTGCAGATGCAGAGGTTCTTACAAATTCTACGTGGGTGGTTCCTGTTATATGTAAAGAACTAAACAGTATGGTACGTGTGTAGTTTTACAAGCTGCACTATTCATTTATTTCTGACCAAAAAAAAAACCCCTTCATTTTGGATAAGGTTTATGCATTGTTAGCCTTTTGTAGAGAACTGCATGTTCTGCTTAGGTTTTGGGTTTTCATCATTGGAGGAATTTCCCACAGACTAGCTTCTGGGCCGTGGCTCACGTCAACCTTGATCCCTCCTCCCCCGCTATCCACCTGTCGCGGGTGTTAGGCCCTGCACAGCAGGCTTGTAATGCAACACCACGTGTGGGTGACACCACGTGTGGGTGACACCACGTCTGGCCTTACGCCTCTCGGTCACCTCACCAGTGAGTCAGCCCAGCAGTTGGGAGGGGCATTCCTGGAAGCCACCACTACACACCTGGGCAGGCAATGACCTAACCGCACATGAAAGCGACTGTGAATTACATGAATACATCCCACCGCACCCCAGTTAAATGTATCCCCAGTTCCACTTCCCCGGGGCCGGATCCCAAAATGCCCTCAGCCACTCTGAGCTGCACTGCCTAAGGGGGTGTGCAAACGAAGCCGCTACTTTCATCGATGCGATCCTGAAAAAGGAACCGTGTCGGGTGGAGGTACGCACACCTCACACCTCCGTGTACCTGTGCTCTCCAGATGCACCTGAGCCCCACGCAGCCGAGGGACCAGAGACAAGGAGCCTGCGCCATGGAGGGACACGTCGGTCCTGAGCACCTGCCTGGATTGGTACGCAAGAGAGAAATAAACTTTGCCTTTGGAAGCTTCTGTGATGTGGACTTCCAGTCGCTCGTAACTCACCAAGGCAAACATAGGAGGGGCTTTTTTGGTGCTGAGAAAAATGGAAGGGACAGCAGACCCGACTGATTCAGTGCAGAAAAGAACTTGACCTCGGTGGGCCGGCGAGGTGGAACGGCTCAGCGACTACTAATTCTGCAGCCAGGTGTCCTGGGTTCAAATACAGGCCCCACGACTCACCGGCTCGGGCCACTCCTTTCATCACTGTGTGTCTCAGTGTCCTCATCATAGGCTGGGGCTATGGAGGGCGTCCTTTGTCGGGTGTTGGAAGGATTAATGCGATGGTCCACATAACGCATTTAGCACATAGTAAGTACCCAGGAGGATGTCTGAGAACGCCATTGCCAGGGGAACTGGCCTGAAAGGAGTGAGTATCGGGTTGGTGGGGGTGGAAGCCTGGGAGAGGAGGGCTATGGAAAGAGGAGACTGGAGACAAACTTCTTCACGGCCTCTTTCGAGCATGAAGGTGTCAGCTCCCAAGGCAGGAAGCTGTCTCTGCTTTACTCATCTTGATGTTCCGGTGCTTGGTACATGCTCAGGGCTCAGCCCCAGGGCACTAAGTGGATGTGCTAGCCAATGAGTGCACAGGTTCCCTGCCAGCCCGGCCAGCTGCTCCTGGGGAGCCCCTCCAAACTGGGGGCCCTGAGAAAAAGAATGCACAGTTCGTTTTTAAAGGGGTGAGGGCGGGGGTAGTGGGGATCCATGATAATGGAAAAAATACAATAATATTTTTTTATTAAAAACAGTTAAAAGGAAGCCCTGGCTGGCGTAGCTCAGTGAATTGAGCACGGGCTGCGAACCAAAGCATCGCAGGTTCGATTCCCAGTCAGGGCACATGCCTGGGTTGCAGGCCATGGCCCCCAGCAACTGAACATTGATGTTTCTCTCTCTCTCCCTCCCTTCCCACTCTAAAAATAAATAAATAAAATCTTAAAAAAAAAACAGTTAAAAGGGATGCGGCCCCTGGCTTCCAGAATGAGGCCACTGTGCCCCTGGTCAGATGTCTGGCAGCCGTCCTGGCCCTGGGGGCCTGGCCAGTGTCCAGCAGGCCAGGACACCATCTGGTTTGAACAAAGGGTGGGAGGACCATCTGCCTGAATCAGGCAGCTTCTCTGAGATCTTGCTTTCCAGGAGGTTGAGCAAGTTCAAAGGGAGACTCTCTCGATGCCTGAACGGCCCCCCTCACTGCAGTGCCAGCTGCTGCCTGAGGGAGGACAGGGCTCCGTCACGGATTGGCCAGAGCGGCCCCTCTGTGAGCCTGGAAACGGTGGCATTTGCTGGGGTCTGGGGCCGGGATGCGTGTTCCTGGGGCTGAACTCCTTTGCCAAGCACTCTGCCCCAGGGGCAGCCACGAGGTGCAATTCCAGCCCTACGGCGAGGAACACGAATCAGGGGAGTCCGCAAGGATCCGCCGTGGACGGGAGCTGAGTGGACGCAGCTCCTCGGGGCCCAGGGCCTCTCCAGGAGGCAGCGAGCACCTCCTGTTGTCGAGCCAAACTTGCCTGGGGCCCAGGGACCCACACTCCATCACGTCTCCAAGCTGTGCCACCCGAGAGGTCAAGGTAAACGGTCGGTGGGTGGACAAAAGGAGCGGAAGTGGAGCTGGAGACAGCTCTCCTCTACTCCCTTCCTAGGCTGGTGTCTGAAGTCTCTTGCCCGCGGTGGGGGGGCGAAGAAAGCCAGACCCCACCCTCCCCAGGGAGCTCCAGCCCTGGATGTGATCCTGCCGGAGTCAGGCCCCTGCCTGCCAGCCTCGCTTCTTTCCCTTCTGTTTCACTTGGAGTTTGGGAGGAAAACAGTCTGAATAATGCTTCCGTGACTTCTTCCCCCTGGAGAGGGCGTCAGGTCACACAGCCCCGTTGGGCTGGAGGTCTTCGTGCTCATCTGGGCACGTGTCACCTCTTGCTGGATGGGGTCGCCGAGAAGGGATGGGACACCGCCGGGGACCTTCAGAGCGGAAGCCGGATGTCCATCCCGGGGCCCACAGGCTCTCCATCCCGGCCCGACTCTGCCAGCATCCTCACACCCTCCTCGCCTCCCGCTCGAGACGCCCACACCCAGCCCCTTGCAGCCTGGCTCCCTCCCCTTTGCCCTGCTGGAACTTTCTTCCCCACAGTGGCCCAAGTCCCCCCCTCTGTACACCGGGTCTGGTGACAGGAAGATGGATGGCTTCCTAAGGAAGAGGGTAGGGAAGGGGTGTGGGCTGAGCCTCTGAGACTTCCCGCCCGCCTAGTCCAGGACCGGTTCGGGGGCTGGGAGGGGCTGAGACAGGGCTAACCACGCCACACACAAGCCATCGGTCACTGCCCTTGCCTGGAGTCCCTCCCACCCCACAGTCACTTAATGGGCGAAGAATCCCTCAGTGGCTCAGACACACTCCTCTGGGAAGGCTCCTCCGCTCTGTCCCATCCAATGTGGACTCTGTCCCTCCCGCATCTGCTGCGGCACCTGGCTGTCGGGGAGGAGCACCTTAGCTTTGCCGGCCTGGCCAGTGCTCTGTCTGCTTCGTCCCTGGGATTTCATGTCTTACATAAAACTTTAAACGTACACAAAAACAGGGGGAAATAGGATTGTGAACTCACCCCCAACAACCCACTGTTCCCACTTTCTGTGTTCTTTGAAACATATTTCAGAGGTGATGACATCATTTCCCCTGCGGTGCATTTCAGTAGGTGTCTCCAAAAGATGGGGAGTCTCTTTTATTGTGGTAAAATGTGCATATGGAAATTCACCACTTTAGCCACTTCCAAGTGCCCAGTCCAGTGGCATTAAGTCTAGTCACACTGTCATGCGACCATCACCGCCAGCCACCTCCAGGACTTATCCAATTTCCCAAACGGAAACTGCATCTGTAATAAACAACCCCCGCTCGCCCCTCCCCCCAGCCCCTGGCCACCACCCTTCTACTTTCTGTCTCTATGAATTTACCTAAATTGGCACCTCGTGCTCTGGAATCACACAGCGCTTGTCCTTCTGTGTCTGGCTCATTTCATGTAACATAATGGAATCTTCGAGGTCCACCCATGTTGCAGCCTGTGTCCGAGTCCCTTTCCCTGATCAGGCTGAGTAATGTTCCGCTGAGCGGGCAGGCCGAGTCTGGTCTGTTCTGCTCATCCATCAGCGGGCGTTTGGATTGTTTCCGCCTTTTAGCTACCGCAAATATGCTGCTGTGAGCGCGGTGCATGGGTACCTGTTCGAACGCCCGCTTTCAGCTCTGCTGTGCACATGCCCGGAAGGGGAACTGCCTAACCGCTGGGCCTAACCACTGCCTAACCGCTGGGGAACTGCCTGAAGGCAGCGCCTACACCGACACCGATTGGTGACGCCTCCACAGAGTCGAATGTGGGCGGCGGTACCACCGCCTCATCAGTCTTCTTTTTAATGGTGGTTGGAATCAGTCAAAACCTGGCTGGTGCATTGCAATTGGCCCCTAAAACTTTTTAAACTAAAACCAACTGTTTTGGTGTGGAATAATTTTATCTTTACAGAGAAGTTGCACAGGTAGTATGAAAAGTTCCCTGTGCCCTTCACCCAGGGTGCTCTGACGTCAACCTCTTATACAACCACAACACATGTGCCAAGACTGAGAAATTCATGCTGGCATCTGACCACCTTCTAAACTCTAGGTTTTGTTTGGGTTTTAGCAGCTTTTTCACTAATATCCTTTTTCTGTTCCAAGGTTCCACCTCGGATACCACACTGCATTTAGTTGGGATGTGGTACTGTGACCTGTGACCCGTGGCAGTTTCTGTCTTTTTGTGTTTTTTTTTTTTTATGAGTCTTGAGTGCCGGCCAGGTGTCCTGTAGTAGTCCCCCGTCTGGGTGTGTCTGGTGTTTTCGCAGAACTAGATGTGGATTTTTGCTAAGAACACCACAGAGATGGAGAGCTTTTCTTCTATTTCTTTGATTTCATTTATTTACTTTTAGAGACAGGGGAAGGGAGGGGGAAAGAGAGGGAGATAAGCGTCGATCAGCTGCCTCTTGCACGCCCCCAACCGGGGACCTGACCTGTAACCCAGGCTTGAGCCCTGACTGGGAATTGAACCGGCAACCTTTCGGTTTGCAGGTTGGCACTCAGTCAACTGAGCCACACCAGCCAGGGTGACAGCTCTTCCTGTCACATCCTACCAGGGGGCAGGTGACATCCCGCCACATCGCTGGGGTGTTCACCTCCGTCACTCGGTTACCTGGTGTCTCCAGGCTTCTCCACCATAAAGTTGCTATTCCCTGCTCTGCTCCTTAAATCACTAAGCTCATGATATGATAACTAAGTGCATTATATGTCTTTTATATCTATTTTAATCAATAGATTACGGCATCTCTCATTTTTTTTTCTCAAAACTTAGTTACTGAAGAAAGTGGGTCACTCGCCCTGGAGTGTTTCTCAGAGCCTGGCTGGGGTTTGACATGACCCTTTGCCCTCCGCGGTTCCTAGAAACTTGTAGTTGAACCTGAAGGCCCGATCTGATTCATGTCTGATTTCTCCAGCAGGACCACCGCAGGGTGGGGTGGCGAACTCCCATTCAGGAAGCACCAATTGTCTCCTTTTTGTGACAATAGCAACTTAGATACCCACTGTGTTCCCTCAGTTCTAACACCTTTAAATTCCTCAGGACCTGCCTTATCAAAGTATTTTCGCCCTGGCTGGCGTAGCTCAGTGGATTGAGCGCGGGCTGCGAACCAAAGTGTCGCAGGTTCGATTCCCAGTCAGGGCACATGCCTAGGTTGCAGGCCATGACCCCCAGCAACCGCACATTGATGTTTCTCTCTCTCTCTTTCTCCCTCCCTTCCCTCTCTAAAAATAAATAAATAAAATCTTTTAAAAAAAAGTATTTCCTAAATGAAGACAGGTCATTTCCCACCCTCATTACACATAGTGGATTTCAGCCAGTCAAAGAACCCACCCGTGGTAAGACACGCCTTTATTTCATGCACGACTAAGACAGAAAGGAAAACCACTGGGCACGCAGGTGCGGCACAACGCTTCCTTCCCGCCTGACCTTCCACACGGTCAGTGTGGTTCTGAGACAAGCTGGAGGACACCGAGGTCGGGCCAGCATTTTCCTTGTTCACAGACTCAGATTTATGCTTTCCTCTGTTGAATCGCATTGGCTAGGAGTTCTGTCAATCACCAGGACACCTCTGCCGGGTGGCTGTCCCACGTGCTTCCAGCCGCCTTAGTGCAGGGACATCTACCCCATGGGGGGCTGTGCTGGTGACCTGGAGGCTTCCTTCTCCAACTTCGGGGGTCGGCAGTCTCCCCACCTCCCCGTGGTGCTTCGTGTGTGGTCCGCTCTCCTTCTGGACACGTCTCGGTGGCAGAACAGCTTCACCCGTGTCTTCTACGTCCTCCCGGACGTCCCGCCAGCGCTTGCTTAGAGCGTCGCTAGAGCAGATGGAGGTGCGGTCAATCCTCTAATAACCTCTAATAACCTGCCATTCCGCTGTTACCTGTTCGCCTCGCTGCCCTGTTTCCTTGCCTTTCTGTGCCCGGGCCCACGTTCTGTCTCCACACCGAACCGCACTGGAATTCTTTGATGGGATTTTACCTGGAAACCCCACCCATCCGATGGAAGGGCTGCAGGTAACCGGAGCGGTTAAGGCCGAGTGGGGGCGTGTAGGGCCTGACCGCAGCGCCACGACCGCAACCGGGGGCAACGCCCGAGAGGGGCGCCCCCACGTGGGAGGTGTTTAAACGTGCATTTCAGAACCGCTGAAATGCGGTTTCTAGCTGCGCAGTTGGCGAGAATTCCATTTTATTTATCCCGGTGACTGCCCCACAGGACCTAGCTCAGCGCTTATGTTCCTGAAGAGCCACTGGGGTCCTGCCGCCTGCCACCCCCACCACCCTCTGGGCAAAGGTTTGGTGACAACGGAGAGGAGTCTTCACAACTCAAAAGCTTCACGATTTGGGAATAACAGCTTTCCACACGCATTCGTCACTTAAGCCCATCCGTTAAGACTAAACGCTTTAACACCTGAGTTCGCCTTGCACTCCCCCTGTTAGTTTTTAGTTATTTCTCTAGGGCTAGTTTACAAACGAAACAATGTAAGATACAAAAGCCACACAGTTTGGGGAAAATGGCAGGCTTCTGCCTCAGAGCCCATCCCCCCTGGGATACCCACAGAGGACTAGCCCTGCCCGGCTCTGCCAGGCCAGCCCGGCCCGAGGCTGCACCCGGAGTTCCTTCCCGTCCAAAATACTGTCTGTTGGGAAGCGCAGGCAGCCGCAGCGCCATCACCCAGGCATCCTGCAGGGAGAAGGGCCTGAGAGCCTCCTAGCCAGAGAGCCTCCGAGCCAGCGAGCTGGCCCTCTTTTATTTCAGAGCTTCTAGCCCATAATTCCTTGCGCCTCGGAGGCATTCAGCTTCCAGCCAATCCCGTTCTAGGCCCTCCTCCTGCTGCCCCCCCACCGCCCCGCCCCTACTCCTCCCCAGTGATCTCATCAGATCTCTGTCAATCACTATTCTAACACTCGCTCACCCACTTTGGGGGTTGCAGCGTGTTCTGCTCAGTGGCCTTTCTCTCTTCGGGGTGCAGGTGTCCTCGGCTCCTCTGTGAGATGTGCTCCAGGGTCCACTCCCCACCCTCTACTGACACGGCCAGCTATGGAAACCGAAAAGGTCGTGTTCGTGAGACCTGTCACTCCCAGAACCAATAAGTAGAGACGGGGATCGAATCTCTGTGGCTGCGTTATTCAGATACCAGCAATCTGACATGGTGGATTATGTGCCCTCAGAAACCGTCTTAACAGCTCATCATAAGCCGTTTTTTTTTTAGGGCGAAGGAAAGGAGAGGTAAGGGGTTTGGGAGAGGGTGAACCAGGTAAGGGTTGCAGTCCAGCTGCAATTTTCCTAGTATTTCTTTACCTGCCCATCAGCGAGGGCTCAGATACCACACCCATCGCTTCCAGACCCCTGGGGGCCTGGGGCACGAAGGTTGAACTGACCTCACCTAGGTCGTAGGTCGTGCATTTCCAGTTCCTGGGACCAGAGCTTTCCTCGCGCATTAGTCGCTGAAGCCCATCAACCTTGACTGAAGCTAAAATCTTTAACCCTCAGTTCCCGGATCTCTCTGACTGCTGAGCTGGGCCAGTCCAGTTTAAGACTGATGTATGACTGAGCCCCTTGGCCACAAATCGGAGTCTTCTGATCAGCTGTATCGGTAATGAGGTAACGGACACACACACATCCCCGACTGCCTGGCTTCAAACCTCGCCTGCTGTGTGGTCTTGGGCAAGTCGCTGGACCTCCCTGTGCCTGTTTCCTCACCTATCAATGGGGGATAGATAGATAATCACGTCCACCTATAGGGTTGTCGTGAAGATGGGAGGGGCTACTTACACGCAGAGCACCAGGCACACAGCTTGGTATCTGGACAGCAAGACAGTAAAGCATCAGCTGTTATCTCTCGGAAAGACGACATTTTTATCTTGTTTCCTGAGTCATTTTTCAGGAGCGAAAAAGACACGGAGTCTCTGGCTAGCTCAGCCCCTCATGCTGGCAGGAAGCAGTAGGAAGAAGGTCAGAAGAGAGTTTTTCCAGGCAAACCACAGCCTGTGCCTGGGCAGGCCTTGGCTTGCCACTCAGAGACACTGACCCCAGCTGGAGGGCAGGGAGGAGGAAGCGAGAGAGTGAGTGTCCTCCTGCCGGCCCTGCCTCTGAGAGGAGGAGCCTGTGCAGGTGGTGCCAGGAGATGCAAAGGCCGTGGCGGTCTAGTGCCCAGACACGGGTGGTCTTCCAGGGTCCCCTGTGGCCGTGTTGCCTTGGGCAGGACTCAGTCCATTCCGTGTCCCTACCTCCTCCCCTTCTGGTTCAGGTGTCTGCTTCCTGTTCATTTTCCCCCGAGGGTTCTGTCCAATCTAGTTTCCCCGTCAGCGAAGACTAATCCAAAGAGATAAGAAAAAGACCTCTGAAGGTACTGACCCTGCTCTTTCTTATCTGCCCGCCCAGGGCCTTAGGGTGTTCAAAGGTTTTGCTCGAAAGCCACAGCAGCAGGTGGTTGGAGCGGCTCTTTTCAGGGTGAACTACCAGGGACTTGGTTGTGCAGCCCTTGCAGACGCCTGGGCCCCCAGCTCCCATCCCAGGCGGGACTGTCTCCCGTCTTGGTGAGCAGCTAAGAGACGATGAGAAAGACAAGGGAAGGCAGGCTTCCTTTAAAAACTGCAACTTGAAGAACTTGTCCCAAAGGGAACATCATCAAAACTTGGCTACCATCTTTCTGGTTGTTCGAAAGACGGCCAGTGTTTCCCTCTTTTCACACTCCCTTCCCTCTGCACCCCTCGCCCTCCTCTGGGTGTGTGGACGGGACTGGACCGCAGTGGGGGGGCGGGGGTGATGGGGTCGGGCGGGGCTCTCAGCCGCAGGTCAGCCTGCGGGCGGAGGGCGGGTTTGGAGAAACTGGCTTTTTTGGTCCAACCACACCCGTGGTTGGTGACCAGGTGACCTCCTCAGCAAGCCGACTCTTATTCACGTTGATCGTAGTGCACAGCTCTAATTATTGCATTAAAATGAAGGCAGTGTCTGGGAGCAACAGGCATCCACACTTTTCGTGACTGCGTGGCCCTTTGCTGGTTTCCGGGTCCTGGGTGCCTCGTTTTTCTTTTTCAGTGTGCAGTGTGTATCTGACGCGCTATTTTATTTTTAAACAAAGGATCACAGCCTAGTATCACCTGTTCTGCACGCTGGGGTTTTGTTTTCTTTCAGCGTAACAAGATTTTTTTATTATCTTTCCCTGTCTGTACAGCCATTGTTCTCCATGGCTCGGGCAGGGAACACACTACCTGCTCCCGCCCGCAGACTGCACGGCTGTGTCTCCAGGCTGCAGGGCTGTGTCCCCAGGCTGCACGGCTGAGTCCCCAGGTTGCAGAGCTGTGTCCCCAGGCTGCACAGCTGTGTACCACAGCTGTGTCCCCAGACTGCACAGCTGTGTCCCCAGACTGCTGTGTGATTCCGGAGGGGCAGGAAGCAGATAGCGACTGCAACGTGCTGACTGAGGAGCCCAGGATGACCGTGCTGCTTACAGAGGTGTGAGTGGGGACGAGAGCCAGCCAGCAATCACGACCTATGCTACCCGGGTCAACCCCATCTGGTGGGCTCTGTTTATCACATCCCAAGGGGCCGTGTGACTTGCCCAAGGTCACACAGCAAGAGGCAAAGCCGTCAGAGAATGGGGGCCCTTCCTGCCTCCTGATCAGTATCCTTTGATTGTTAAAAGTGGAACCAGACAAAAACACCCCTGATTGTTTAAATCGCATTCGTGAGTCTAGGAGAGAGCTTTTAAATTCATCTTCTTGACAATCAAGACCAATTCGTCAACTCTCCTATTAGAGATTTCCATGCTTTTTCTATTTACCCAACTTACAAATTGCCTTTGAAGTCATAACTTGCAAGTTTATTCACAGCACATGTTTTTAAAAGCAAAAATTTGGTATTTAGATACACCAGGTTTGCTGGGTTTGATCCCTGGTCAGGGCACATGCAAGAATCAACCAATGAATGCATCAATAAGTGCAACGACAAATCAATTCTCTCTCTCTCTCTCAAAGCAATAAATAAAAAATAAAAATAAAAAGTTGATATCAATGTAATCATCCTCAAATAGGATAATGAGTGAGTAAATGATGATACATCTACACAGTGGAAAAACATGCATTTCTTAAACTCAACATTTATGGAATTTTCAATAAAGTGGAAAATGCTTAGCTGTAATGCTCAAGGAAAATTGTGATCTCCAATTTATTTAGAGTATCATCAAATTATGTTAATTCACACATGCACTGAAGCAAGCAAAAACCCCTAACACTTCCATAAACAAAAATAAATACACCAGCACGTCCCTGACGATGAGTATCTGCAGGGGGGTGACATTCGCATGATTGTTACTCCCTTCTTTCAACTTTTCCCAATTTTCCACACTGATTCACTAATACTTTCATAACCATCAGTATCAATTACGACAATCAATTCAATTTTTTTATTTTGTTAAGGGGTTTCCTTTTTTCTTTTTAAGACTTTATTTATTTCTTTTTAGAGAGAGGGGAAGGAAAAAGAGAGGGAGAGAAACATCAATGTGTAGTTTGCTCTTGTGCGCCCCCTACTGGGAACCTGGCCCACAACCCAGGCATGTGCCCTGACTGGGAATCGAACTAGCAACACTTTCGTCCTCTAGTCTGAGCTCAATCCATTGAACTATACCAGCCACGGCTCAACATTTTTTTTTAGGAAGTCACGTGACCACCACACTGGCGCTGTCTACGCTGCACCTGAAGAGACCTGCCGCTTTTGACCCAGGCGTTTTTCTTCCAGGAACCCGTCCTGAGCGAGTGATTCTGCTTTCGGGAAAAGCTCTAGGCGGAGCGATGCTCACTGCAGGGAAAAGCAGGAAACCACGTAAATGCCAGACCATGGAGTAACAATGACAGAACACCTTGTTCAGCCGCCCCGTGCCACGATGCCTCTGTTACGACAGAAAACTGTGACAAAAGCATTACAGGGAAATGTCAGGATTCACACGGAAAAGCAAAGGAAGGCTGGGACAGGTTTTTGAAAATGCCGTAGGGTCTGGGGAAACACACGCAGAGCACGAGCTGGCAGGGAAGGCTGCCGGAACTGCGGGCCACGTCCTCTCTTAATTTTCTAACATTTTCTGTAATGGTCTTAGCTTGCTCTTACACCTTAAAAAAAATATAATAAGTAGCTGTGTGCCTGGAAGTCGCTTCTAAGCCACCTGTCCCCTAAGCCGCCTTCCCTCAGGGAAGGCTGGTGGCCCAGCCCCGCAGTTGTTGGAGGAAGAACTAGAGGGAAGGGACCGTCACCGAGCGCCTGGTGAAGTCTGAGTAATCGGCGGCCCTGCTGATTAAGAGTGAGCAGGCGAGAAGAAATCGCTGGCCCCGGGGCGGTGGAGGCCGAGAAGGGAGAGGCGAGGAGGGCCGAGCGCACAGTGAGAACAGCAGCCAGCAGACCGTTTCCGGCGAGCACACGTCAGAACCCTCCTCCCCAAGGACAGAGGAGGTGGTTGCAGGTGCCCGTGTCTGCCCGGGCTGAGCCCGAAGAGGGGACACACCCAGACAGGACCCCGGAGACCTGGGGTCTGGGGTTCCGAGCCGCCCATCCCTAACCGGGGAGGCTGGGACTGACCACAGGAGGCTCCGTCCAGCTCCCAGAGTGTGTGTGGCCTGTGCCGCTCATGGCTCCTGAAATCCTCTTCCTCCTCCTCCTCCACGGGGAGGGGGGGGCCCCGAACGCCCTCACCTGGGGCGGCCTTCCCCCACAGCCCCTGCCTGGGCCGCCTGTCCACGGCTTAGTGCTTGAACCCAGTTCAGACCTGACTGGTTCCATCTGAAAACAGAGCAAACGACTGGCAAGTCACTAGGGACCATTTCAGAATGTGTCAGATACTGCGCTCAGCTGCGTGCGGTCCAGGGATGAGTCCGTCTGTCCTCTGAGGACTGGGTCCGTGTGGTTTTGCCCCAGGCTGGGCCAGGGGTCACCCGAAGGCTCCCTCGCCCACGTGGCTGGTGGCTGACAGTAACCGTGGGCTGGACACATAGCTGGGGCTGTTGGTGTGACCCCCGACTCCGGCCACCCTGTGTACTCATGGCCTTCCTCTGTCTGGCCGAGGCCAAGGGGTGAGGAGGATGAGGGTGCTCGTCTCAAGTGAGTCCCTGGGAAAGAGACCTGGCCTCAGCTTGTCTGTAGGGGGCTTGCTGGAGGGAGCTCTGGGGTTCTAGGCCCGTAGGCAGCAAAGACAGCAGGCTGGGCTAGAGGAGAGGCTGGACGTGATTCAGTGGTGGTGACAACGGCCTCGGTCCACCCTGTGGAGAGCTCTGGGCTCTTGCTTTCTGACGTCCAAAGCACTCACTGGTCCTTCCGGCAGCCTCGGGAAGTATGCCAGAGACTTGCCCGCGGTCACTCAGCTGGAAAGGGAGGAGCTGGGACTGGAACCCAGCACCCACTGTGGAGAGGTCCCCGGCTGGAGACAGTCTGAGCCACGCTGGCTCTCTGCTCAGCAAGCCCTCTAGGTCAGGCACAAGCAAGGCAGCACTCATCCATGAACATGACACACAGAGCCCTCTCTGTCTCGCGTGTCCTGCCTGCCCACATCACCTCTGCCCCACAGAACTGCATGTATCGGGACCTGTTTGTAAACTGAGGAACTTGCCCACATTCGCACATTTACTTGCTCAGCAGCCGAGCCTGGAATGGAGCCCAGGCCACAGGACTGCAGAACCTAATCCCAAATCCATAACGACGACACCACAGTGCCACCGGCATAGTGAACGGTTGGAGATGCTTACGGAGTGACGCGCAGGGAGAGGGCCCGGCGGCACAGAGACAGCCCCAGCAGAGCCCTGGGTGGACCCGTGAGGCAGCTCTGGGTGTTCAGGGTCGAGGGAGTGCAGCGTGCGAGGTCATGGACGTCAGGGGAGGGGACGTCAGGGAAGGGGAGGGGCCGGAACTGGTGGGCTGGGGGGAACCACTGAAGGTCAAGACTTGGCTCCTCCCCCAGACGCTTCAGTGCCGCTTGGGGCGCTGCGTCAAGCTGAGACCATCTTCCCAGGGAGCGTGGAGCTGGAACTCGTGGAGTCATTTGAAAGTGCACTTCTCGGCCCCGCCAGGGCCTTTGGGGCACTGTGTTCAGTGTCCACCATCCCCTTTGCCCCCTGCCCCCGGCCACATCGTGACACCAGACTTGATGCCGCGGGAGCAGATGCTAGCACTGCCTCTAGCCCTCTGCTGGGGATGGGACCCGCCACTCTGCCGGAATCCTGGCACCAGCTTCAACGGGCTGAGCTTCGCGAGTGCTGTTTCCTCTTTGAAACAAATATATGTGGTCCTAGAGGTAACCGGGTATGTGGGTCTGTGTTTCTGGGTTGAAAAGACAAACACAGGTAGAAACAACCCTCAGCCAGCCTCCATCAGGGAGGCCGAGAGGGGCAGCCCGGAGCCTGGCTCTGGGGGAACAGCCCTGAGACTGAGCTCCACAGCACTCCTCTGCCCCCGGGGGCCGGGGCCAGTCTCTCCCTCTCCCAAACGCTCAGCTTCTCCAGGTCTACTTAGCTCCCGAAATACTTCTGTTGACATCGGCTCTGAAGATGGGGGCGCCATCCAAATTTACAAGCGCACATTTTATCCCAGTCACTTCGGCATGATACCTGGGAGGTGCTGACCGATGCGGTCCTGCAGCCCCAGGTCAGACTCTTTCAGAACTGGGTGCCAGCAGTTGATGAAAGGGGGCGTTCGCAGGAGGACCCTGTAAGGGGGTAGGGGATGCGGGCGAGGGAAGTGGAAGAAGCCCCTCCGAGGGGCAGAGTTCAGTGAGTGGCTGGTCTGCCCTCCCAGTTTCCTCTCTGTTGCTCCTGGCATCTTGGTCCCACCTCCCCAGAGAGAGATGCGATGCTCTGAGCCTCCTAGCGGGCATCACCTGTGACTTCACCTTTGTGGGGAGGGGGCTCCGTGCGGCCACACCCACCAGGCGATGCTGGGGGCATCTTTGCAGGGTGGAGGCCGAGGGTCCCTGCCCAGCAGACCTGTCCCCTGAGGGCCCGGAGCCCGGACGCAGGCTGGCCCACTCAGCGCGCACAGCGGGTTTCATCACCCTCTTTCTCCCTCCGGTGTACCTGTTAGGTGGGGGCGGGGCCGGGACTGGGACAGGGAGGTTTTTTCTTGACCTCGTTTCTAGAAGGCTGAGCTGCCGCCAGCAGATGTGTCAACAGCAGCAGCTGCCGCTCTGTACCCTGCACTGGGGCGCGGTGGCTGAGCAGCCTGTGAAACCTCCGGCTGGGGGACCGTGACCCCCCCAAGGGCCCCAGCCCTGGGATCTGGCCCCACCCCCTCGTTTGTGCTGACTGCTCCCCATGGACGCATCCGTGCTGAGCATGGAAGGGGTGCTCAGGCCGGCCCAGTTCTGGGAGATGGGGGTCTCCTTGGATGCCCCTCCCTTTGGCTCCCAGGTTCCCCGATGGCTTTGCGGAGCCTGCCGTAGACAGCACAGCAGGTAGGGTGCCCCCGTTCAACCTCCCCTCCTCCTCCCCTCCGAGTTAGGGTTGCCGGAGAAAACGCAGCCAAATGGGAATTTCAGACAAACAACAAATAATTCTTAGCAGATGTATGTCCCCAGTGTTGCACGGCACATGTTCGTGCTAAAAATGTATTTGTCATTTGCCTTCAATTACCCGGGCATGCTGTTTCCTAAATCTGGTGGCCCTGCCTGGGGCCAGGCTCACTTGGCAGCCTCCTGGGCCCTCTAGTCCCTGTCACACACGCCCTTTCTCCAAAAGCATCTTTGCACGTCTAAGCCCTCCTTGGCATCTGCTTCTCCTAGACCTGGACTAAGTCAGGGAGTGGGCAGGGTGGCGGGCGGGGAGTGGGGCGTGGGCTGACTTGACTGGCAAATGTCTCATTTCACCACAGCCAGCCGGCAAGGTCCTAGGGACGGGGCCTCCTGCCACCACCCAGAGCCACCGCAGTGGGGGAAAGGGCGCTGCTCTCCCCAGGTGCAACTTGGAATGTGTTTCCAAGCGGAAGGAAGTTCTTAGTTGGCCGGTTTTAGGGTGCCTGAGCATGCCATGGAGATACAGGAGAAGACGCACATTCCTGGGCCCCTCCCTCCGGAAATTCCAATTCGACAGGCCTAAGGTTAGAGTTCTCACTTTGCACTTTTGCAAGCTCCACAGTTGATTTTGTAAAACTTTCTCTTTTAAAAAAAAATAGTTTTATTTATTTATTTTTAGAGAGAGGGGAAGGAAAGGAGAAAGAGAGAGAGAGAAACATCAGTGTGTGGTTGCCTCTCACGGCCCCTTACTGGGGACCTGGCCCAGGCATGTGCCTTGACTGGGAATTGAACTGGTGACCCTTGGGTTCATAGGCCCGCGCTCAATGTAAAACTTTCCATGAATGCTTACTCATCAGCTTATTCAATGCTCTCTCCAGTTGATAATTAAGAAGAGCTGAGCAGCCAAGGCATCCAACCTAGAAGCAAGTTTGCTTTCCTCCTTTCCCCTCCACAATGTGTGTGTGTGTGTGTGTGTGTGTGTGTGTGTGTGTGTGTGAAGCCTCTCTCTGGTTAGAAAAATTTGCTAAGAGTTTGGGTCTCTGAGAAGATAGACTATACTTTCTTTTATTTATAACAAAAGCAGCATAAATCACTTTTCCCCTTGCCCACTAGGAAGCTCAGAGCAAAAGTTTTGTAAAAGTTGCAGGGCTCTTTCTAAATCAGGATTTCTGGTGTGAGAAATGTCTGCCCCCTGCCAGGCACACCCACGTGGACTTTATGACATTGTTACATGACACTGCTACTCCTGTTTCATGCCTGGCCTTCATAGTGGATCGTCTCTTTGTTCTTGATTACAAACAGCAGCCTCCAGTCCTTCCAGAAATATGCAGTAGAAACCACTAGTCACTCACCTGACTCCCCAGAACTGGAGGTACTTCCCAGGGGCCAGGATAATGGGTTCCGTGCTTCTGTGGGGGAGCTGAAGTGGAGGGGAAAGCCGCAGGGCGGGCGTGGGCCCCTGCAGAATAGCGAGCTGGGTGCCACCCTTGAGAGCAGAGCTGGGTGATGAGTGTCAGGGTGGCGGTCAGAGGGTGTAAGGAGCGTGTTTGGAATGGGTGTTGGCTCGCCCTGATCCCAGGCAGGCAGGGCGAGGCGCGGGCAGGAATGTCCTGACTCATCCCTGCCTCAGATGCTCCTGGGGTGGAGGTCTGCCCCCAGGAGCCGGGAATTCGGGGAAGGAAAAAGACAGACAATGGGGCTTAATGTGAAGCCTGTGGGAACAGGAGTCCCAGACCCGAGGGCTCAGGGCCCCTTTCATCCCCAAAGTCCTCACTCGCCATTGGTTAAGGGCCTACAGCGAGAAACCCTGCATCGGGGCTGGACTTGGCGCCATCAGGACACCTGCCGCCCTGGACACACTGCCTGAAGCTGAAGGATACAGGCTTCCTCTGCCCCCGACCCCCCACCCCCCACCCCATTTTCCAGGCCACTCCCAGTGCCCGCTTGTCAGCCCTCGCTGGCTGGCATGGGGCGGGCTGCTGGAGCTCCTCGGTCTGAGGCATGGGTGGGTGGGGCTGGGTGGGGGCGGGGCTCTGAGTCCAGGGTTTCCCTTCCCGTGTGCTTGGCGTCAGTGCCTCCTCCCAGGCAGTGTGTGACGGTTGGACACGCTGGTGGAACCCCGGTGGGGGACAGGGGCCCTGTCCTGGTAACTCTCCTCGTGCCCAGCCCTGGGCTGCTGGGTCCAGGACACCCCTGGGGTGGGTTAACCGGCCAGTGCAGGGCCAGAGTGACCCCACCTGCCTCGCAGCCGGGGTCCTCTTCAGGGCCAGGATTACCGGCTCGTGCTGCGCAGATCGGATTTGGGTTTCTTGTAGCCTTCCTCTCTGCCCCCGAGTCCCGGGTGTTTTTCACTTTGTAACCCAGCCTGTTACGATCCTGCTTTGCAACTGTCCGGGCGTGGGCTGGGGGACACCCACCTGCTTTGGATAAAAACTGGTCCCACTGCACCTCAGCTCCTCTTTCCCACGGGCTATCTGGACCTGTAACACTCTGCCCAGACACCCAGGTCCCCTTTTGCTGGTGCGTGTGTCCCCACCCCCACTGCCAACAGCTGGCCCCTGTGTCTTCCTGGGAGGCCCAGCCGACGGAGAATGTACGGCCCTAAACTAACGTCTGGTGCAGGCGTGAGAATGTGGAGGTCGGGTCTAGGTGCGCCGAGGGTGGAAGGTAATGGGGGATTCTGCGGTGCCGCTGACTCTGCAGCGCCCCCTGTGGGACCACACTGCCACTACCTGCCCTGGGACTGAGTCTGAGACGCCCCTGGCCTGGCCCCCGGGGGAGTGCATTCTGCATATATCACTGGCACTCAGAGCACACTCAGTGTTTGCTCGGGGAGCCCGACCGGAGACAGCCAGGGATACGTTTTCAAATGTTACAGTGAGTCTGGAAGATAGCAGGCTCCGTGGGTGTGCTTCCGAATTTGAGTTGGTTTGTACAGCATCTTAAGTGGAAAAAAAAAAAAAAAAAGCCAGACTCATTTCCCTGGACATGGCTGAAACTTCGCACTATAGACCCTTTTGTAACTTTTGAACTTGAACCTTGAAAATGTATGCCTCTTAAGCCAAAATAAAATAAAATGAAAATGAAAACTTCCTTTTTAAGACTTGTGAGAACTCAAGATGTTACTGGTCCAAAGTCCGCGCACCCAGCGTTTCAAACACGGCAAAAAACTCAGAGTCTGGAGTCAGGGAAGATTTACTGACTGAGAAGGCGCCCCCCGAGAGGAGGGGTGACCCCATCCTCAAATCCGTCCTCAAAAGGCACAGCTTTCAGGCTTCTTTTCCATCCAGGGAAAGGGAACCAGGGGGGGTGAGAGTGGACTGGTCCCGGCACGCAAGTGGGCACCAGCAGGGCTCTGAGGATGCACGGCTAGTTGATGTGAGTCTGGCCAGGAGGGCCCTGCCAATCTTCCACAAACAGTGCGCAGAGCCCAAGCCCCACGCAGGATCCCTCCGGTGATGAGCACGTCTCTACGGGAGACTGAACAGAAACTATTAGCCCAGAGCCCACGGGGTCAAAGCAGGCTTGAGCAAGCCGCCGTTAGGGAGACTGAGCACTTCCCCTGTCACAGTGACTCTGCGGTTGCCTCAGAACAAGTGGCTCCCTTTTGACCACATCCACTGCGAGGATGGAGATCCTTCTCAGCAGTCAGACTGCGGACTTCCCATAAAATGTGGACGTCACTCTGCCAGGGACCCGTCGTTTCGGTGAAGGGCTCCGGGGGCACCCGGCAGAGGGATGTCAATCACCTCGGCATAGAACTCGTCTCCTGGGAAAGAAAAAGTGGAGGCTCCGGGCTGACAAACAGTGGGGAAACGGGAAGGAACTGGCTGCCCTTGGCGCCGTCCGCCGTCGTGGGCAGAGCACCGCCAAGGGCGTCATCACGCTGCACTTCCCATACAGGACGAGCTCTCACTTCTCCGTCAGTGGCGACGTCATTCGGGAGACTCCTTCTCTTGCTAACGTCCGAAAAGTCTCGGGTGAACCATACACCCGTAGAGGTCGAATGAGGTCAGGTGTTCTCCCTCAGCCTCTCAAGCCCAGAAAGGCGAGTTACCGCTTCCGGAAGTGACAATGAACTTGTATTAAGTGCAGCTGCTTTGGTGCAGCAAGCCGCACCGTTAAAAACAGGGATATCAGAAGATTCCGGAGGGCATCTGTGTTCCTGAAAAAGGGGCAGTGTGGCAGGCTGATGAATAAGATCCAGGCTGTCCGGCTGCGGAAGCAGCAGGACGCCAGACGATTGCTCAGACTTGCTTGTGATATTTCAAAGGCGCGACAAAAGCGCTGGACCGCTCTGGGGGTGAGGGGCAGGGGCTGTTTCAGCCCTGCTGGCCTCCACCGGGTCCGGCTGGTCAGAGCCGTCAAGCCTCCCTTCTCCCCCAGCCCTCGCCCCCAGAGGTGTGACTGGTTTGGCCACATTCAACCCCCAGTTTGCTGCCCCAGAAGCTAGAAACCCTACCAGAAGCTCTTCCCCACCACTTCTGGGCACTCCCCACTTCCTTTCTCCACCCCTGTCTTCCACGTGGAGACTCCCAAGCCAGGAGGCCCTCGGGGAGCTGACCTCCAGGCCCAGACAGGAGGTTTGGGGCTCCTCCGTCTGGAAAGAGGTGTCACGGCAGCATCTGCTGGAGTGACCTCAAGCCCCTTCATGGCTTCCTCATGCCACCCAGGACCTTCAGATCTGACCTCTCGAGGATCCGGGCCGAGGGGACCAGAATCTGCTCAGACCTTATCCGAGGGACTGGGGTTGTGAGGAGGCCCAGCTGCTCCTTGGAGCTCGGGGAGGAAAGCCCGTCACCTGAGAAGGGCTGCTCAGAAAATCGTCTTGTGGTTGTTATGTAATGTGAGGGGAGAAAAGTGTTTTTAGCCAAAATCCAAGCCCACGGCCCTGTGGGAGTGAGTGTGGGAGCCACTCTGCCTTCAACTTGGGCTCAGTGGGCCTTCGGACATGGGCCGGCCCCCTGGGGCTCCGGGTACCAGTGGGCGGGGTGGCGGGTGGGGGTCCTGTTCGATTCTCCACCCCTTTCTCTTCACCAGACCCTAACCACCTGGCGGCTGCAGGGAAGCTCAGCCAGTTTGAACCAGTTTGCAGGCCGAGCACAGGCAGGGCCGTTGGCTATTTCTGGACTCAGTGTCTTTCCCCACCTTCCAGCTCAGGTCGGCCCTGCAACCCGGGAGCACGGCTGCCACCCCCACCCACCCACACCCCTGGGTGCTGCAGCCATCCAGGGCCAGCCTGCGGGCTCATCGTCATCGTCTCTGATCTCAATGATTGTCAACTTGACAGGTTTTCGTTGTTTTTCCAAGAGAAACATCAGTGTGAGAGGGAAACACAAACCAATTGCCTTCTTGTAGGCGCCCTGACCGGGAATCAAACCTGAAACCTTTCGGTCAATGGGATGAAGCCCCAACCAACTGAGCCACACCAGCCAGGGCTACCTTCTCTTCTGCAAGACAAATATTAGTTCAGTGGATCCCACAGGCAGTGCTGTGCCCGGCACTTACCAACTCAACAAATTCTAAATGAACTGGTTCTTATAACCACCCTGTGAAAATCATACAGCAGGATTTATTATCTTCCTCCTTTTCATTTGAATCATGAAACCCCAAGAACGTGTGGTTTTTGCCTAAGGCCCCGCCGCAAGGAAGTGGCTGACCGATGGACGATGGGCGACTCCAGCCTCCTGCATCCGGGTCCGGGGCCCCTTCTCCAGCACGCGGACTCCGAAGCACGTTTGCAAAACTCTGCAGCGGCTGCTGACCCTTTTCTCGGCGTCTCGGCGCCCCCAATGGCACGGGCCTTCAGAGCTCTGGGGCAGCGCTGTCCCGGCCTCTGTGTGGGGACAGGCCTGCTCCCGTCTTGTGCTTTGATGTTTCTTCTCTGAGGAAAATCACTAAGGAGCCAAAACGTTCCATTTAAAGCTGCCAAAGGAGAATGAATCAGTCTCTTGATTCCGAAAGCCCCGGTTTCCCGGAAAGCCAAACATTCCCATGCCATGGTTCTTTCCTTTTCACGAAGACGCCCAGGGAGGTCGTTCATACCCTGGGACCCACAGAGAGGAGGCACCCCGGTGGCCCCGCCCACACTGCAAATCTAAACCTAAGTCAGCATGCACTTCTGGGAAACGCCTCATAATCCTCCAGCTCAGCGTTAGAGAGCCCACCTTGCCCCCCAAAAACCAGGACCTGCTGGCCTTACGAGGAAACCCCCGACCTCCTAGCCAACACGCCCTGTTTCCACGGTGTCCCTTCTCACCCTCTGGAAGTCTCCCTCTGGCCCCACATCCCGTGGGAAGGGTCCTCTACTGCTAATGAGGTTCTATCCCCCCCCAGTCCGTGACAGCTTTGCCTTCACTAAAGGACATCAAACCTGTTGCTAAATTGTATTCTTTTTGTCACGTGGTAACCCCCAAAAGGGACCTGCAAGAACTAACTCATTCATCAGACCGCACGGAGACACCGCCAACCCCCGCCACCCCCAGGTGCCTGAGGAGGAAGCTGGGGGGAGAGAGGGAATGCATGTGACCACAGTGCGGTCAGCTGGGGCAGCTCCACGGGCCACGGAAGAGGCCCCTGTCCCGTTAGTCCGACCGGGCGTGGTCGTGGTGCTGCAGGAGCATGATGGGGCAAGTCCAGAGAAATGACCCCGAACTTGAAAGGCAGGCAAAACGACAAACCAGGTGCCCTTCCGGGGTCCCCCAGAGCGTGGGCTCACAAGCTCATTCCTGGGCCCTTTAGGGGCCAGAGGACATGAAACTTTCGATTGCCTTACTATTGATGGGGACCTAGACTCGGTCAGGGTATACGTCCATTTGTAGAAAAGTGGCAAGTTGCAAAGTGATTTGCCAGTGCAGACGCCAACGAGCTGTGTCCAGCAGGAAAGAAAATACGGTCCGATTGCCTCGGAGGGCGTTGCCCGGGTCCGCGTCTCACTCCGCCGACTCGTTCTACCGCTGTGTTTCCACCGAGTGCACTTTCGCTAGAGATGAGGATCTTCAGAAGAACAAATATTTCTTGTGAGCTAAGTGTGTTTCTAAAACAAGCTGCCACCTTCGAGAGAAAGAGAACAACGTGCATCTGAAGCGCCCAGCGGCGCTGCTCCCCGCGGTCTCCCACTCAGAGGCCCCAGGCAGGGCTGGCTCCCCACGCCGCGCCGCCGCCGGGAAACATGGAGGAGAAGGCGTGGCTGGTGTGCGCCTGCAGGAGACACAGCAGGAAGGTCCCCGTCCTGTTGGGAGGCCGATCTGTCCCGAAGAAAGGATTAGAGGCCGGGGAGGCGACCAAGAGCAGCTCAGGGAAGCGCTGGGGATGCTGGGGGAAGTAGGACGCCCCCAGGCGGGGGGCGTCATCCAAAGGTCTAAACAGAGTCTTGCTTCCTCACCCAGTAGCAGAGGCCCGGCTCGTTAAACCGGGGCCGTGCTGGTTGAAGTCCCGCCTCCCCTCCGGCACTGGCCTGTGAGCTGCCCCTGGCACCTCGTGCAGGCTCTCAGCCTCGGTTTCCTCTGTGTCCCTACCAAAGTCAGCAGAGGGGTGCTTGGGAAAGACCCCCCACGTGGAAGACCCAGGCTGATGAGGACAGGAGGGAGCCTTCTCGGGGGTGGGAATGGCCTGTGTCACAACGGGGGCTGTAGTTTCTCTTGGGGGCAAACATTCGTCACCACTGACCCGCTGCACACTTAAAGTGGGTGCACTTCACTGCATGTGAATGACACCTCCATAAGCCTGATTGAAGAGGCGCGCACACTGATCAGGAGGTCCTGCATTCTCTAGTCCGCGCTCCGCTTGCAGAGGCCAGACTTTGGCCTCCCGCCGTGCTCAGACTTTCTGTCTGAAACGAAATACTTATGCAAACGAATACTTCCGGACACCCAGAGGAGGAGGAAGCCTTTCCTTACAGATTCACCTTTAAAAACAAAAAAAAAACTAAAAAAAAGAATAAAACACTCACATGGATTCCTAATTCAGTACTAGATGACTAATTGTGCTTCACTGCAGCTGGCAAAAAAGCAAAGGTTTTTGAAAAAATCAGAATGGGAATGTGAAAGATTATCTGGTGACCAACCCATTCATTTTCCAGGTGAGCAACCAGAGGAAGGATAATGGGGAAATGTGTTCTCCAGGAGTGACTCTTACAGTCAGCAGTCAGATCTTTCCAGAAATCTCCCTCACCGCCTCTCGAAACTCGACCCGGTGATATTTCTGCAGCTGCGCTCTTTGAGAAACACTGGCAACAGCGACACTTCCGATCATGACGATAAAAACGGCTCATACCTTTTTAAAAACGTCTAGCACCGAGTCACTCTGGTGCATCCGGGAAGAAGCTGTATTTTAATTACGTTTCCCATAAATAACACAGATAACAAGCTCCTTCCCTAAAAGCCTTTGTCTTTGGTGTTTTTTAAAAAAAAAAAATCAATCTCATTTATTTTCTCCAGGCCAGGGACATTGATTTTTAGGACAGAAATGCACACTCGCTACAGACGCTGCGAGCACAGACGTGCCACCTCGCACAAATAGCGCAAGATTTCCCAGGTGCCTCCAGGTCCATGCCCAGGCTGAGCCATGCTTGAGCGTGGCATCGCGCCTGCTCTGGGCTGCGTGAGGAAGGTCAGCGTGGAGGCACTAAACTGTGTGGTATACTCTGCTTGGGTATGTCATTCAGTCCCATGATTCTGATCCACTCTGACTGAGCACACACCATGTGCGCCATGTGGCGGGCCGTGAGGGAGAGTTCAGACAAGGGTTGGGTTACGGTGGGGAGGGAGGAGATTCCAGACCTTAGGTGGTCGCATCCACTCATTGGCTCAGCAAGCAAGGCCTGCTTTCTGGAGCTGCTGCGACCCTTCTAAACGAGGAGAGGCACGAATTGTGGGGCCGTGGTGGGAGAGGCGGTAATAACAGGTGATAAAGCTGCTTTGCCGATTTTCATTTGATTTTCCCAATTCTGAGCTGTTGTTGCTAGCCCTGTTCCCTAGGCAACAGACTACATTGTGAGTTCTTTAGCAAACAAGCTATATTAATCTATGAACTAATTAAAACATATTGCAGCGATCTCTCGGTATTGCTCTTTAACGAACCACTTTCATTGTGGATACCGAAAAAGGAAATCCCGCACTCGACCTCGGCCTTCGCGTGTGCTGACAGCCAAGCAGCTGGAAGGGTCTATAGGTTGTGCACCTGTAAGAGATAACACAACCCGGCTAAAACAGGCCCCTCGCTCCCTCCTCCCCAGCAACACACGCTCACGTCATTCGTGTGCACGCGCTCTCTGCAGCTTCTGGTCTAAACCTCACTTTGCAGGTGAATGAACTGAAGGCCGAGATGCCCCGCAGGCCTTAGCCACATCCCACAGTGAGGACCACCCAGCCCCCAGCCCTGGTCTCCCAGGGACCCCCTCTCTCGCCAGGAGTCTCCGTCTGCCCTTCCTCCTGTAGTGGGACAGCCGGGCCGAAGGAGGGGCCAAATGCAAAAAGGAGGGTGGGAACAGGAGCAGCCGCAGTGATGGGACCGGCAAGTGAGCGCAGTGGGGCTGCGGCCTGGGCGCAAGGCACTGGTAAGGAACAGGAACAGAGGGGGAAAGACCTTCTTCACAGAGGCCGCCTCCTCCTGCTCAGCTGCTCTCTCTCCACTGTGGGGTCACGGCCTTTCAGTGCATGCCCTCGGAGCAAGGGTCTGGCCAGTGCTCTTCAAACGGACTTTGCCGGCATTGTCCCGCCCCACGCACTGTTAGCACACACTGCTGGAGCCAAACATCACAGGCGCAGTGCACATTTTTATAAACATGGATTTGTCCTTGCTAGTTGGTGCACGCCTCCTAGAGCGAAGCAGGCAGGGTTCAGCACCGACACCCATTCAGTGTTTCACGTTGAGAGTTGCAAAGGCTGAGAAACATGGATCAGGTAGGGAAGTTGGTGGGACTGAAAAGAGTGATGTCGCTTGTCCTTGAGGGACAGGTCGACAGCGCTCTGCATTGGACACCTGGCAAAAGGGGGTTTCACCCCGGCTTTTGCTTCCTCAACACCTACACCCATATTTCAAATCATCCCTTTGTTTGACCTGGCAACAGGCCACAGCAGAGCGGGGACAGGAGACTGGGAAAGAGGCCACCGCCACCCCTTTTCATAGAGCAACACAGAGGTCGAAGGTCTGGCCACTGATCCCTGTCCCTTGCTCATACACACCCTGGGAGAGTCTCCAAACACTGTACCTCTGAGCCAGGGTGGGGACTAGTGCAGCGAGTGACGCGCTCACCTGGGGCACCAAGTTTAAGGAAGTATGAAAAAAACCCTCAGTAATATGACAAATAATGCTTGCATGAGATATTTAAAAAATGAAAATGCAAAGAAAGCCATGATGAACACAACGTCAACATTTAAAATGAAAGTCCCAAGACGGGTAGGTATAAGGCAGCAAAGACCGGTGTGAGACCAAATGCTCCAGCAATGGTGGCGGGTTAAAGGTGGGTAACGGTTCCCTGGCTCATACTGCCACCTGCTGCTGGAAGTGAGTAATTCTCCCTGCCTGCCCAAGCCGGTGCACAGGGATCCACGCTCAGGCACAGAGGCCACCCACTTCAGGAACTCTGAAAACCCTCTGGCCACCTACTTCCTGCTAGATATGGCTGAGTGGGTGCAAAGAGCCCGAGATCAGTTGCAAGACCTGCACTCGAACCTCAGCTTTGCCTCGGGCTCGCTGCGCCTTCTTGAACAAATCACATCACCCCTCTGAGCCTGAGCTTCTGCAGCTATGACGGACGTCACTGCCTCTTCCCATAATTGTGGAATTACAGGAGACGCCTTCCGTGGCGATGCCAAGCAGGCTCTCTGGCCCGGTATGCCACCTCCCCCAGCCCACCCCCTGACGACCACACGTGCAATCCAACTGTCGCCGATTTCTCAGTGCAAGTGACACCCTCCCAAAGACACCCGGGCAGGGAAAGGTGCTTCGGCAGCCCAGACAGTGGGCGACGCCGCGGCTGACGGCACCTGGCAGGTGTGCCTCTGGGGGGGCCTGCCTGATTGGAAAAGCCCGGGGGAGCCAGGAGCCGGCCAGTAGCCTCTGGGGACACCTAGGCCACTCCTCTGACGTGTCATCCCAGGAACATTCCAGGACAGGCAGCAGGCATCACAGTGACAGCAGGAAGGCCAAGGCCCTTATAAATCAGCCCGAGTTAAATCTTGGCCCTGCTACTTGCCGGCTGGCGACCAGAGGAAGTCGCTTAACTTCCTTGAGCTTCAACATTCTCTTCAGCATCACAGCCCATCTTGTCTTGGGGGGTAAAATTAAACAAGAAACACCCTTAAAGTTCCCGCAGCACGGGGGACCCAACGAATGGGAGCCGCCATTGTTAACACGGAGTTTTCTGTGAGGAGTGGGGAGAAGGGGGACGCACCAGTCAGGCAGTGTAGGCCTGTGTCATATTTGGCTTCCGGACCCTCCCGCCCACTCCCAGAGTGTGTCAGCAAGGAGGGGCTGCAAATCCCCCCGTGGGCAGCCTCTGCTCTCAGCCCCACCCCCACCCCCAGCAGGACTCAGCATGTCAGCGCACCCCAGAAAGGGATCCAGGACAGGAAGGGTGTGTGGGAGGGGGTCCCTCCCCCGCCCCCGCCCTGAGGTTGGGGAGGGGATGCTGGATTCCAACACAGGGAGGTGGAGTTTGCAGCTGGACACCTGAGTCCGGGCTGTAACTTCGATGACAATATCGTAGAGCGTTAATTTCCGCGACCGGGGGAACGGCGCTGTGCTTACTAGGAAAACGTCCTCCTTTCCGGAGACGGGACGTCAGGCCTGCAATTGACTGCCAACCGGTTCAGAAGAAGTAAAAGGAGAGAGCGAATACAGGAAATGGTTAAAGTTTGGAGAATCTGGCTGAAGGGTAGACAGGAATTCTTGCCGCTTGTCTGTAGGCAGGGAATGACATGAAAAATAGAAGTAATACAGAGGGAAAAAGCGGCAGCCGTGCGGGACCTCCTTCCCCTCCCTCCCCAGGGCCCCCCTCTCCGCGGTGTGTCCAGCTGCCTCTCACGCCCTGCCCCCGCCCTGAGCCCCCGAGCACCCCGCACAGATGTAGCTACTCTCCAGAAGCTGCACCAACTTTATTTGCAAACGGAGGCTCCCAGCACTGGAGGGTGTCTGCGAGCAGGGGTACCAGGCTGGAAGGTCCCCCGGCCCCTCCACCGGCCCCCAAGCCCCCGCCCTCCCCCACGGCCCCTCCCCACCCCCCCACCCCACCCCCGCCGCTGGGGCAAGTAACGCGGCCCCTCCTCTGGGTCCCCCGGGCTACACGATGGCGAACTGGCAGATGTAGGGCAGCTTCTCGCGGCAGCGCTTGTCGAACCACTTGCCGTTGGCCGTGCCCGACAGCGCGGCGCAGTTCTCGGCCTTGCCGCCGTCGGGCTGCGCCGTGATCTCCGTCTCCCAGTTCTTATAGGTGATGGGGCCGCCGGTCATGTCCACCCAGGCGCCCTCGGCCGCCATGTCGTTGAGGCCCAGCCAGATCTCGGCGTCGCCGCCCAGGCTCTGGCGCAGGTACTCGTACAGCGCGTCGTTCTCCAGGCCCGTCTGCGGGGTGCCCAGCGTGCCCCCACGTGAGATGCAGTCCTCGCTCGCCTCGTGGAAGGTCTTCGTCGGGGCGAAGGCCAGGAAGCACTTCATGTGCACCTTGGTGCCCTTCAGGCAGACTGCGAGGGGGACAGATGGCCGTCACGAGGGTCGCCGGGTCCCGGAACCAAAGAGCCAACCGCCAGGGTGGGCTCAGCAGCCTCCACCGGGTCCCCGACTGTCTCTTGGGTCCTGGATGGTCCCCGGACCCAGACCCAAGCGTGTGCTGTGGTGGGCCGCATGCAGAGCCCAGGCCCCCACTGACGTAGTCCTAGCGCCCCTGCCTACTGCTGGCCATGAGGTCAGCCCCTCAGCTGCAGACACCCCACACCCCTAACCTCGGGGTCACGCCCCTCCCAGTGGGGGGGCATCCCCACTGGATGGAGGTGTGCATAGGCCCTCATCTCCGCCAAGGTGGGGTAATCACTGAAGGGCCCTCCCTTTCAGATCGAGGAGGCTAGACTGTGTTTTGACTTAGCAGTTGGGGTTGCACCTTGGTTTACAACTTCTTTTTAGACGGAGGGGGCGCATGCGTCCATTGGTCTGCCTGCTGCTGGCCCCGGAAATGTTAGCACTGTCTGCACTCCACCCATCCCGCCCCCACCCCCGCCCACACAGTCACGCCCACTCCACGTCCTCAACAAATACCTGCGCGTCCCCAAGGGCAGCTGCTCCCCCCGGAGCGCCACACTCGGCGCCTGCAGCGCACCACTGAGCCGACGTGACTCCCAGATGGTACCCGAGGCAGGTCAGCCCTTCCCCTCCTGCTGTAATGCAGCTGTGCAAGCTGGCCGTCCCGGCCCCTCCCAGGCTGGCCCCACACCGCCTCTCCTTCCTGCTGGGGACCCTGTGGCTGGCTGCCTGGACCCCCTTTGGGAACGAAGGGTGCTGGGAGTGCCGTGGGAACACGGCCCTTAGCTTTCGGCCCCCTTGGCAACCCCCTCCACGGAAGACAGCTCCCCTGCCCAAGGCCACGCCTCTTCCCAGGGCAGCCTGCTCCCGGTCTGTCCCAAAGGAGCCCACCTTGGGACCGCTCTGCAGGGTCCTCCCGTCGTTCAGGTCCCTCTGCTGTTGGCCAAGGGTTTCTTTGAGGCCACAGGGCTGCTGAGTTGCTCTCCCTGCCCACTCCTGCTTCCTTCTGCCCCTCTCTTCCCCAGGAGCAGATCCTAACGGTACCCCGAATACACCTTCCGCAGGCCACACTCTGTCTCAGGGCTGCTCTCCGGGAACGCCACCTGCAGCACCCACTCCACCACAGAGCTGCTGGCCCCCCGTGAAGGCCGGCCCTTGGCACCCATCACCATTGCTGGCACTCTTGCTGTGCCCTGCTCACGACCCCTGGGTTCGTGCCGGCCCTCCTCTGGCCCTGTGCCCTGCGTGCAATCCCTCTTTCTCTCCCTACACGTCCTTTAAGGGGAATGCATGTGACGGGAGGGGGGCGGGGCGGGGGGGGGACTCACACCTGGTTGCTGACTGGGGGAGAGAAGGGGCGGATGGTGGGAGAGGGGTTGCTCCCCTGGCCCCTCAACTCTTTGGCCAGGCCAACGGGGCTCAGGTGTGCTTTGGGGAGATTGTAGACAAGGGGAGCCACAGGTTGGGTAGTGATGGAGAAGGGGGTGAGTTGGGGGCCGGGAGACCGTGAATCTCTGGGGCATCGGCAAAGAGGGAGGGGCTGGGATTTCCACAGGCCGTGGCCTTTGTGCGGGGAGGTCCCCGCCACGCCGCCTCACTCACGGGGGGTGGGGGTGGGAAGTGGTGGCTGGGTAACTCGGACTTTGCAGGAGCACAAAGCCCAGACATGAGAGGGAGCTTCGAGCTAGTCCTGCAGATCTCTCCCCACCCCTTCCCCGGTACAGGTGAGGAAACTGAGGCCCAGGGTGGCCCTGTGCTCATGCAGACACGGTGGCCGACCCAGCCAACCCCTCTCCCCACTCCCCCCATCCTCGTCTGCTCCTCCGCAAAAGCTCGTTCTTGGAGCTACAGGTGGTCATGTGACAGAGCTCTGAGAGGCTGGAAGACCTTGACTTTCCTGATGAATGGGACTGAGGTGGCTGGTCCCCCTCCTTCCTGCCTTTAATGCACTCATGGCGCCTGGAGCTGGGCCCGCCGCCCTGGAGCCAGGCAGTGTGGCTTCCGAACAAAAGCAGCTGCCTACGTCCACATGCACCTTTTGTTTCAGCTACAGTCAGGCAAGCTTTTGATACTTGAAGCCAAACAAGGCAGCCACTCCCTTTCTAGAGCCCCCACTCCCAACTGCGGGGCTAAGCAAGCTGTCCGGTCACATGTTTGTCCTTCCTTCCTTCCTTCAGCAAAGGTCTCCTGAGTGCTGCTCTGTGGCAGGCGCTGTGCTGGGGGGCGTGCAGGGAGAGACCCACAGGGCAGCTGGAGGCACACGTGGCCCCTGTGTTTCTGGGCCACGTGGTGTAGTGTGGAAGGCTGACATAAACCAGCCAATGCATATCACATCACTGATGGCAATACATGAGATCAAGGATGTTCTTTCCTTTACGTTCCTCTGCGAGAGCTTGAAACTGGGGAGCCTGATCGAGGGGAGGGATCAGAGGCTTTGAGATGGTGATGCTGCGGGTATGTGTTATGTGGGCCTTGGGGGAACCGTTCACGCTGCCGGAGAAGCGTGTGCAAAGGCCCTGTGGTGGAGGGGCAGAGCGTGGCAGGTCAGAGGGACGGAAGGATGGCCGTGTGACTGCTGAAAGGAAAGGAAGAAGGTGTGTGTGAAAACCGCCCATTGAGAAGGATCTTGCAGGTTTCTGAGGAGGCAGGAGGGGAGGGCAGGACCCAGGGCCTGGAGACGCCTTGGCAAGAGAAGCAGCAGGTGAGAGAGCAGCTGTGGGCACAGGAGGTTTGCAGATTTCCTAAGGAAGAGCCAGGGTGACTGGCAGATGGTAATCTGGGAGGCAGGGTGGCAGAGCTCAGAGCCAGGCTCCGCCCCCCGTGGCCATTGGCCAAGCCTGAGTGGGTGGGCAGCTTTCCACGAGGGCCCTAAGCTGAACTAGACAGCCCGGGGGTGAGGGTGGGCGAGGAACGGGACCTCTCCATGGCTCAGTCCCCCATCTCTCAAATGGGACAACAGATCCTGCTTCAGCAAGATTATGATGAGGAGGAGCGATTGGGAAACTTCTGACACACGGGGCAGGGGTGGGGCCAGGACGCTGCAGGGCCAGGCTGGGTGGAGGGTCTCCTGGGGGCTCATTAGGGTGGGCCGCCACCTCTGCTCCACAGAGCGCCCCAGGGGGCCCGCTTCCCATGGGTGATGACGGACTCTTGTGGGAGAGCCTTTGTCCTTTGGGACGCTCCCACTCCCCCATGTCAGGGGGTCTCCCCGGGAGGAATCAGGCTGAGCAGGGGCCTCCCTGAACCAGGTGCCCTGGCCTCACGGAGGCGGCCAGGCCCTAGTGCTGGCCGCAGCCCGCAGGCGCATTGCTGGCTGCCCCCCTCACCCCGAGCCCTTCTCTCGGGCGCCCGACTGCCCGGAAAGACCGCCGCCTGCACTCACCCGTCTGCAGGGCCTGCTGCTCCTTCAGCAGGGCCACCTCCTGCGCCAGGCTGTCCAGCTGGCTCTTGAGCTCCTCGAACATCCTCGGGCTCACGACATCTAGGGTGAAGTCGGGCGGACTTGGATGATCTCACACACACGTGCGCGGAGGGCAGCGGGGACTGGGGCGGGCAGGGGCTGGGTGGGGTGGACCCTCCCTCAAAACCACAAAGGACAAGGGGAACCCATTCTCCTGGACCCCGACCTCTTGGCGTGCTGTGTCCCTCTCTGTCCCTGCTGGTGACAGTGTAAGGAAGTGCTCAGGATTTTCCTTCTGCTGGGGAGACCCGTCCCGTGCCCCAGCTACAGTGAGACCTGTACTGCCTTTGCCCAGGGACGCTGCTGGGGACCCCACGGTGTTGGGACTGGCAGGGGCTGGGCTGGGGGTGCAGGCAGGGTCTCCAGTGAGCCCCCACCATCCCACCCCACCCCACCCCCAGCTCCCGAAGAGGACGGAGCGCAGGAAGCAGGGCTGGGGGCCCTGGAGACCTCCCCGGTCCACCTCCCCAGGCTGGAGGAGCAAGACGCAGATTGGCAAAGCGGGGGCTCTGGGTTGGGACCCAGTGCGGTGGCACAGGTGAGCGTGCACATGGGCTGTGAGCGTGCACACGGGCTGTGTGCACACGGGCTGTGAGTGTGCACATGGGCTGTGAGTGTGCACATGGGCTGTGAAGGTGTGTGGAGGTGCGTGACCTGGAGCAAGATGCTCGGCCTCCCTGAGTTCAGTTCCCTCGTCTCATCTGTGGAAGGGGAAGGGGTGGTAGCCCCACCCCAGAGGACTCTGCAGAGGACCAGAGACTGAGAGGAACAAAGCGTGTGGACAGCGCTGGGCTTGTCCCCAGCCCTGTGACCGGGGCAGTGTCTCTGCACCGCCGCTCCGCAGAGTCACAGACAGGAACCGAGGCCGGACCGAAGCAATTCGCCTGAGATCGCAGAGCCAGCAGCTGGCAGGGTGGGTCCGAGCCCCGGGTCCCAGCCCTGGGCTCCCAGCCCGATCTCCCCCGCCTCCCACAGCGCACGGATTCCTAGCCGGGCCCTGCTGGCCTCAGGCTGGGGCCGGCCACGTGTGGGGTCTTTCTACACGTGTGTGTCATTTGAGAGCTGTCTTTCTGAAATCCCAGGGACCTCAGGAAAGGCTGTGCCTAGCGGGGGGAGGAGGGGGGGAGGGCTTCCACGGTCCTTCTGCCTGCGGCCGCACGATGTCCATCCACAGGCGTGGGGGTGAAGTCGGAGCCTCTGTCCACCCATAAGATGGCTTCGCGGGGGAATCGTAGGGAACAAATGCGAGCGAAAGCATACTTGCGTTTACAGAAATCAGTGATGCAACTTACTGAATATGAGGAAAATGACGCCCAGGTGAGCAAGGCTGAGAAAGGGGGTTTGGGGCTGGGAAGGCAGCCCGGCGGGGTTCTGTGTGGGCTGGGCCGCTGTCCCAGCCAGTCCGCACCCGCTCCGTCCCCAGTCAGGTGACATGCCCGCGCAGGGGCCACGTCAGGTGGCGGGAGCTGGGCACTGCACCAGGGCACCCGGCTGAGGGGACGAGTGGGGGCGCTTGTCCAGGCCCACGCCTTGCCCTCGGCTGTGCCGGGTCAGACCGCAGAAGACAGGGGTGCCTTTCCGTGAGCTGTCCCTTCAGTGGGGCACCTCTGTGATGTGCACGAGGGTGCCCGTGTGCGCAAGGGGCCCTCCGGGGACTGGCCAAGGAGCGAGGTGCTGACGGTGCCCCACCCGGGGAAGGTGAGGGCGGAGGGGGCGTCTCCGCGGCTCTGGGCAGGACCAGGAGGCCCTGGCCCCACCCCCTGTCCGTCTCAGAGGCTCCAGTGGCCGATGTGTGTGATGGAAATGGATGTCGTCCAGGCCCCCCAGAGCCGCCCTCGGGGCCTGTGTCGCCCTTTGAGGCCCCCCTGCCCACCTGACTCCTTGGCCAGGTGTGGCCACGTGGCCCCTGCAGTCCCAGCTGCCTGAGCCCTCCCAGCACGCCTCCCCTCTGGCTGACCCCGCTCTTCTCCCCAGAGCTGACCACTGCTACTAACTCTTGTCAATCCTTCCAGAAAAATAACATACGTATACAAGTATGTATCTTCACACAAATCCTCCCTTCAAAACAAATGTCAGCATAATATCCACTCTGGTTTGAACTTCTCTTTGTGTTCACTTTGGAAACCGAACCTTGGAGGTTATTTCCCACCAGCTCTGCCCCGTCCCTCGTCGCCACGCCGGGGGTCTCCCTGGTCCCGGGCCACCTTCCGTACTTCACTAGTTCACGGCCAATGGCAACTGTCCACTGACGGGGGAGGCTCAGAGAGGGGCCCGAGGGTGGCCCGCGCCCCCTCTCCTCGCTCTGGGTTTTCTGTGCTGCGGACTTGGCCGCTATGTCTCCTCCGCCTGGAACTCTCCTAGCCCCGGAGCCCAGTGGGGGTGACGGCCCGGTTCATTGCCATGGCGTTTCGCCGCTGTTGTCTCAACACAGCTCGGGGTGACTTCACTGCAGGCCAGGCTCCAAGGGCAGGCCTTGCCGCAGCCAAGGCGACCCAAGGACACCCCGAGCCCCAGCGGCGATGGGGGCAGAACAAAGCTGCTTGGAGGCTCCCAGTTCGAGTTTGAACAACTGGACTTCCCTCGGGCACTGCGTGCAACAGAGCCGGGCAAGAATCAACTCAGTCCTCCCCCCCACCGGCCCCCGGCATCGAGCACATCTGCCTGGTTTGTGTCATTAAGCCTTCGCAGCAGCCCTTGGAGCGAGCGCTACGACCCCCACGTCCCAGGTGAGAACCCTGAGGTTCAGGGGTTTCAGAGCAGAGCCCAGGGGCTCTGTCCCTTGAGGGCTGGGCACCTCCACGCTGCCCTGCAAGAGGTTTGGTTTCTTTAAAATACTGAGTGGGGAGAGAAAGAGGAGATGTAGTTGTAAGGATCTGGAAGGTTCTCTGACTACGAGAGTCAGGGACCCCAACAGTTGTGCCAGCCACCCCTGCTATCGGGGACCCCGCCCCCCAGGCCCCAGGGAGCACCTCACTAGTTCTCCGGACTCGTCCAGAAGGAAAATGAGCCCGAGGACCAGCGAAGGAGAGGGTGACCAGCTCCCTGGAAGACAGAGAGGGGCCCGTCCCCCCTCCTTACCTTTCTTGACATTGACAGACTTCTTGACCTTGGGGGACGGGGTCTCGGTGGCAGCCTGGGGCAGGAGGGAGAAGAGGCAGAGGAGCAGGTAGGCCCCCCAGAGCTCCATGCTGCGGCCTGCGCGGCGCCCGGGTCAGAGAGGAGAGCAGAGCAGAGCAGCGGCGGCCGGGGACAGGGCTGCGCGTCTGCAGCAGCTGCCACGAGGACCTCCGTCCAGGAGCCCCTCCCAGCCTTAGCCGCGGGCGTGCCCAAACAAAACAAAACAGAAAGCCTGCAAAGGAGTGGGGGGGGGCCAGGGAGCCCCAGAGCCTCGCCTCCCGGGAAACGCCCACCAGCATCCTGGCCCTGCCTTCCGACACAGTCTCTGTTTTCCAGGCGTCTGACAGACACAGGACGGTCCTCGGAGCGCACGTCGTGGGCAGCTCCGTGCCGGGCGGGAGCTCAGAGCGGCCTCCCACCAGCGACACGGGGGAAGCCCTGCCGTTTCCCCACGTCACTGTGCAGGAAACGGAGCCCCAGCGAGGCCACAGCACTTGCCCACGCCACCCAGACGTCAGCCAGGGGCTCCGCGGCTCCAGGACAGTCCACGACGTCGGGGCCGGCCGCCTGACGGGTCGGGATGTTTGTCATGACGATTTCGTGTTTCTGCCCCTGCGCATGTGATGCGTCTTTAGTGACAAATACAAGCGAGTCCTCCCTTTCCCTTACCTGCTGCTCTGCCAGGCCGTCCTCAGGGGGAGGTGGACGCACTGGGACCGGGAGGAGTCACGGGGGGTTGAGGGGGGCTGGTGTGGGTGTCAGGGCCCAGCAGGGCGGAGGGGGAGGGGGCATTCTTGGGGAGCCCAGGAGGAGGAGGGAACGGGACAGTCCATTTCAAATTACATGCCTACAAAATGCTTATTCACGACTTGGAGAATGAGGAGCCCCACAGTGGAGAACCCTGGAGGACGTCACCTTAGTCAGGAGACCGGAGGGGAGCGGCCGGTGCACACAGGGCCCCATCGGATACGTAAAGCTGCTGAAGGCAGAGGACTGCAGGTGTCTCAGGTCGGGGAAGGGCGGGGCAGGCTCGGACAGGGAGGGCACGGGGAGGAATCCCAACATGGGGGCGGAGCTGTCCATGCGCCATTGTGTACCTCAACCCAGAAAAGGAGCCTGTGAGTTTGGATGGAAACCGTGCACCTTTGTGCCCTGCGGTCACAGGGAGGGCCTTGGACCGGCACCCCCTCCACGGCCCCGAGCGCTCCTGGCAGCCACGTGCTGGTTGCTAAGTACATCTGTCCCCTGAGAGGAGCTGGAGCACTGCGGAGAGGTGGCTGGCTCCAGGGCTGGACGGGGAAAGCGGAGAGTGAGCCTGGGACACGCTGTGTTGCCAGAGAGCTCCAAGAGGGAGGGGACGTGGCTGCACGACACAGAGCCAGCTTGGACTTGGGCCCAGGGGCCAAAATCAGGGACGATTTGGGCACCAAAAATACCATAGCAACAGTAAAACAGGGAAGTACGAGTACACAGATATGAGCGAGCCGAGGGCAAGTCCGGCGAGCAGTGGCCTCCCTTCACAGATGGAGGATGAACAGATGGAGGATGCAGCCCGCGGTGGGCAGGGGGGGCCACGCCACTGAGCTCCACGGCGCGGGTGGTGGTGGCATGGAGGCTGCAGGGACATCAGGCCTCTGCCCGGTGTCGGCCCCCCAGGCGAGGTGGGAGCACACCTCCCCTCCCTCTCACTCAGCGGCAGGTGAACTCTCGGCACTTCGGGGAGGAGCCCTGCGTGGAGAGCCTTCCGTCGGCCGGGGGCCGCGTCCTTGGTTCTTCCCAACCTGCAGGCTTCACAGGCATGTGCGCGCACACACGTGCGTGTTCACGACACAGAGCACCTCCGCGAGCACCTGGGAGTCGCCTGTGGTGTGACATGACGTGTGAAATCGCAGCGGGGGGCAGGGGAGGTGCCTTTCGGCTTCAGCCGCCTCAAACTTTGACATGGCCCCGCCCCCAGGGAGGATCCGCACAGCCGGGAGATGCCCGGCCGCCCCCGGAGGAGACGGGGCGTCACGCGCTGCGGGCTGGTGCCCCTCGCCAGAGCCCGCGGCACCTCAGAGCGGTGTTTACGAGGGCACCTGCACCCCGTGTGTGTGTGTGTGTGTTACGAAGTGCTATCTTGTTCAAGGTGAGCACTTCAAACAGATGGCCGTTTTTGGTGACCTGGTCCGACCCGTCCGGCTCCAGCTGCTGCACCGACCCGCTGCCTCTGGGCCTCCGAGTCGGAGGCAGGTTGTCAGAGGCTGCCTGGGTGACCACCCTCCACACGGGACGTCGCCTCCCACCGACCCTGTCAGAGGTCAGAGGTCTCTGTGGGCCTAAATCCTCCCCGGGAGGAGCAGCTCACGACTCTGCAAAGCCACTGGTTCCACCCTGAGGCGCTCGGCTTGTTAGAAGGTGAAACCTCGCCCAGGGTCCCTGGCACAGCCTCAGGGGCAGTCAGGGGAGAGCCCCCACCACCCCCCCATTTGGAAGGGGCCACCTTTTCTGTCTCTTCTCCATGGTCCTGTCCCTTTTCTCCCAGCTCTTCCTCTACCCTGGGGTTCCTGGACTTTTCTGGAAAACCGCCTTTGGACAGGGTTTTGCTCGTCGCTGCCCCTGTGGTGGCGCAGCTCCCAGAGCAGAGCGTGACCCCAGGGGCCTGCTGGGGTCATACGGGACACTCCAGTCAGGAAGGCACAGGTGCACGGGCTCTTTGTAGTCCCCACGCCTCCTTGACGCCAGAGGTGAGCTGAGGGCCATTAAATGCCCAGGTCCCCGTGTCCACCTGCAGCCCTCCCTGGCCAGCATGAGAAGCACACCGAGGCCCCTGCAGTGGGCCCAGCGGCAGCCCTGGCGCAGTCTGCGGAGTCCAGCCTCCCAGCGTGAAAGGCCCACCGTGCGGGCACCATCCCGGAGCCTCTGCCCGCCGGCAGGGCAGCAGGCGTGGTAGCTCCAGCCAGGAGAGTGAGCCCGGGCCAGTGTTCACGTGTAACCCACCCTCAAGGACACGGCCCTGCTCGGACACCCCACCCAGGACACCCCGCCTTTTTACACCGGTGTCCCAGAGGCAGGAAGATCAGGAGATCGCTCTAAAAGGCACATGTTAAAAAAATAATAATAATAAAAAAATAAAAATAAAAATAAAAGGCACATGTCAGTTTTCAAGTTTGTTGTTGTTGTTGTTACGGTGCTTTTCCCTCCAGACTGTTGGGAGTCCGAGTTATATAAACCAATCCAGGGCCACTCCACCCAAGTCAGCCCCCGAGGCACAGAAACTCCTGGCCCGGTGTCCTCCCCCACCCCCACTCACCCCCGAGCAGATGTTCCCATCCGCCCCACTGGCGCCGCGTCAGCAGAAACAACGGGGCCGCCTGCGGAGGCAGGACGGTCAGCTGCTCTCCTCAAAGGTAGCAGCATCCAGGGCGCGCATCTCCAAGGGTGTGTCAAGGGCAGCCTCGGCCTTTGTTAGTCAGAACCAGGGACAATGGGACCTCATTAGGAAAGTCGTCTCCCCTGCAAACCGTGATTCAACAAGCGCTGCCTCTGCTCCCGCTCTGCGGTCTGGTGGCGAGCTCTCAGTCAGGGAGCCTGTGCCTCTGGTCTGCGAACCTCACGGGGCTTCTCGGTCCAGTTGCCACCCCCCACCCTTGGGTGGGGCGGGATGGTCGGGGGAGGGCTGGAGCAGGTGAGGCTCTGCTTCAAGTCTCTCCCAAGGGCAGGTCTCGTTCAAAAGAACAGAGCAGCCTGGGTACTTGCAGATGGTCCCCCTGTCCCCGCTCCTGCACGAGGGCTATTTTCTCTGAGACAGCCTCGCAGTGAGGGCCAGGTCCAACTCCCGCAGGTGAAGAGTGTGGAGCCCTCTGACGTCAGCGGGCACCCTGAGCCTCCAGGCCCTCTGGCCCTTCCCGCCCCTCACCAGCTGCAGCTCAGGTGCCCCTCCCCCAGCCTGGTTCCCGAGGGGGTTTTGGTGCACTTCTGCCCGGCGGTGGGGGGGGTGGTCTCTGAACGTGCCCCCCCCTCCACTTTGGGGGACAGACGGTCACCCTGTGGCCCCTTTTCTCTCACAGATCTCAGCAGAGCTGTTGCCTTTTCCATCTGTTCAGCCCCGGCGGCCCCTCCTCCTCAACTCTGGGTGTCTGCCTGGTGCAGACTTGGGGGCTGGGGGGCAGACGCAGCAGGGAAGCAGGAACCATGTCAGCCCCTCTGCCAGGATGCTCACCCTTTTCCAGCCAGGGAGCTGGTCTGACACCCTCGGGGCCCCCTGCCCCCCCTGCTCCCCAGCACACGCCAAGCCAGGTCTTGCAATAGTCTTGATGAGCGGTCTAGTGCTCCCCACAGCAGGAGCCGTGTCCCCTGCTCAGGCTCAGGGCGCAGTGGGACCCTGGTCACTGCTCTGGAGGCGGTGGGGGAAGGTGGGCCGGGTGAACGGCCGTCTCCCGAGGTGCCTGGCTCGGGACTGGCCTTCGCCTGGCGGGTGGCACAGTGCTCCTCGGGGTGGCTGCTCTCCTTCCGCCGGGGGTGGGGGCTTCCTCGGCCTGCCCCACCCGAGGCCTTCAGAGGAAGACGGGACTGAGACCCTGCCTGCACCCCAGGCCCGAGTCCCTCTCTTTCCCGACGGGGCCCTGACTCTGGCGAAGGGAGCCTGCAGCAACTCGCCCTGGCTCCCTGCAGACCAGGGGTCTGGGCACCAGCTTGTCCTGCCCCGAGGCTGCACCTCAGGCTCCGGACTCGAGGCCACGGGGCCTCTGGTCGGAGCGCACCACAAGTGGACGGTGGGCTGCCAGCTTTTTTTTTTTTTTAAGGCTTTTCATAGTAGTTCCCAAGTCGGCCAACTCGACCATTCTGTAAGGCCCACGGACGGCCTAGTGGGCGTGACGGGGCCTCCACCCGACCTCAGCCCACCGCAGTCAAGTCTCAGTGATGACGCCGCCATCCGGTGTCCTGGCTCATTGCCAAACCACTCACGGCCACCCCCAGGCCTCGGCTGCCACCTGCCAATCACTGAGCCAGTCCCCGATCCCCATTTAGGGTATCTGCTCTCTAAGGCCGCTTCTAGCACCACCTTTAGTCTGGGCTTCTCCCCAGAAGCAAAGCCTGAGATGAGGGCTCATGCCTGTGATTTATCTGGGAGGTGATCCCGCGGGGACGGGGGCAGGGGTGGGAAAGAGAGAATGGGGGTGTGGAATAGTGGGTCACCGTCATGAGCACTGGTTTGGATGAGCACACTGGATTCCTCTCAGAGCTGTCCGCCCGACGGTCCAACAGAGAAGCATTCCCCATGGGGGCTCCCCCCGCCCCCCGTGGTCGTGAGTTGACTTGGAGGCGGTAAGTTTCGGGCATTTGTGGGCTGCACACACCTGGACCCCCAGGTCTGTGGGAAGCACTGGAGGCAGCACCCTGCCCACAGGAAGTGACCCGCCCCTGCCTGCACGGTCCTGCCGCAGCGGCCGGCCCCAGGCTGAGCATGGAGGCAGCCCACAGGAGGCGTCCACTGCCCGCAGCTTTACCGAACCCTCTCCTCCCCGAGGGCTGGCGCTTCACCAACGGCCAGTCTCTGCGGGGCCGAAGTCATACTGGGATGAACTTCTTCATATTTTGTGTTTCCGTTCCCCTGGTGTCTTCAATTATTTCCTTTGGTTACATTCCCAGAAGTGGAAAGATTAGGTCAAAGGGAATGAACATTTTCAAGGCCTTTCACACACACTGCCAGATGATTTCCGGAAAGTTTGGAACAGCGGAGATGTACGCTCTGTCGGCGGTTTGTGTGGGACCCCTGCTTAGTGAGCAATGTGCAAACTGCTGCTAATTGTCTAAATTCACGTGTTTTATAGGCTTGAATGTACTTGACTTGGGAGACCAGGGAGTTGCAAACACAATACACGCATTTTCACATTCCCTAACGCTGCATTCTTTCCCCGCCTGCGCGCCCCCTCCCGCCCCCAAGCTCTCGCCCTTCGGCCGACCTCACGGTTCTTCTCCCTGGGGTTCATTTCGTGGCCGCTCCATCTTTCCGAGCCCTCACCTTCGGTTTTCTCTCCCCGTGCGTTCTCCCCGAGGGCTGCGATAATCAGAAGTTTCTGACAAATGCCTGCGTGTCCCTCTCCTGGCGAGACCTCGTCCGCTGGGCTGAGTCTCATCTGCCGTGTGCCCTTCTCACGGGAAGGGGCGGCTTTCAAGGAAAGGCCCGGGTGGGAGAGAGACACGCTCACCCACAGGGGTGGGCGAAGGGGGTTCATGGTGGCAGTGCGAATAAAGAATACACACAACAATTAATAAATAATAACACAAGGACAGTGTCTTTAATAATCACCAAGACCAAAAGCTTCTAAACTTTATTCTGACTCGAGTTTCTCTTGACCACTGTCATGTTCCATCACGCGCAGGCAGCCAGGGGCAGGCAGGGAGGGACAGGCTGGTGTCTCGCCGGGAGCCCTGCCGTGGCACCTGGAGGGACACCCACTGGAAGAACATTTAGAAATAATGAAAACCCAGGCTGTGTTCCCAACAGGACGGCAGCTGCAAGTCCAAGTCCAGGCAGTTGCTTCTCTCTGCGGGGCCGGAGCTGTCCCCGCCGGGAGGGGGGCCATGTGCGCTCTGGGAGGAGGGCCATGCCAGGACCCCTGGGGCAAGACTGCGGGGGCTTCGGCTCAGTTATGCTCTTTCCACAAGGCAATCAAGTTGTAACCCCCCACCCTCACTGTCTAAGTAAAATGCCTCGAGCAAACGCCAAGGCTGAGACACTCTCCTTCATGAAGCCGCTCCGTCTCCCTTCTCCTGGTGCTTTAAGACCGGCTGGGGAGCACTGGATCCCCCCGGAGGAAACCGCTCAATCCCTGACCAGACTCCCCTCCGACACCCTGCGCACAGGAAGGGCCTCTGGGGCCATCGAGAATGCCCCCCCTCCCGCCCCGCCCGTCCCCAGAGTGAAGGCAGGCTGAGTCATCAAATGACAGCATCTCTAAAGCAGCCGTGTTAATGCTGACAAAACAAAATCTTACAAAACACCAGGGAGTGGTTATAAAACACAAAGCAATTCAAAACAAGAGCGACAACAGCTGGCTAAGGACCAAAGTGGCCGCTCAGCCCCTCCCCCTGGGGCGCTTGGCCTGGATGTCTCACAGGACGGGAAGCGAGAGCTGGGCTTCCTCAGGAAGGCTCAGCCGCCAGGTGGGGCCGAGGCTGGTCCCCCACGGCAGGGCAGAGCGCCTCCTCTGGCCTCCTCCCCCGGACGCACCCAAAGGCACGAGGCAGGTGAAGTTCTGCTGTGTGTGTGTGATTTCATGCTGAAAGCTCTCCAGGGGAAGGAACCACCGCAAAATACCTATCATTAGCGTTTCCTTTGAACCGGTTTGCTCCAGGGTCCTTATTCTGGTGTGTCTGCTGTTGTTCTCAACTCCTGCAGCAGGAGAAGTGCGCCTCCTTGGGCAGGCCCGCGACCAGAGCCCTTCGCCAGGGAGCCGGCCTCCGTACCCGCGGAGACAAGGGCCAGACCCCCCGGGGCTGCCACCCCGGCGTCCCGGCTTACCGCTCAAGAATCCCAGCCGTTCCAAACCAGACCGGAAAATAGAGTTTAATTTCACACGTACAAACATTGCTTTAAATTCGTAACAGTGAAGGAAAACACGTACACACTCCGGCTCACGCGGAGAAGTCAGCGCGGCACTCCGGCGACGGGGGTCGGCGTGCGCGTCAGCCCAGGAACCCGACCTTCGGCCTCCTGGGCCCCAGGCTCTCTTCCTTGTGCAGGACGCTCTGCAGGGAGGCGTGCAGCACCTTGCCCACCCGCTTGCTGGTCTGCAGGGCAGAGGGGCGCAGGGCGGCGCCGTGAGGCCCACGCCCTGGCCAGGGCGGGCTTCCCTGTCTGCCGGCCAACCCCGCGCCCTCCCACGCGCCTCCCGGGGCCTTTGTGCAGTTAGTTACACAGACCAACACAGACACGTTAGTCCACACCTCGGCCGCTTAACACCCCCGTTCTGGAAACACCTTCGTCCCACACGAGGAAAGAAAGGACAACCACCCCCAGCCCCAGGCACCAAGCAGCCAAGGCCGCCCCGGCCTTCAGCTCAGGGTTAGCGTTCCCGCTGCCATGAAGACAGCGGCGACACTGTCACCCAAGTCTGGACGTGGCGGCGGCCGAGAACAGCAGCGGGAAGGCGTGGGGAGCCTGCAGAGTGTGCGGGTCTGTCTGACGCATAGTGGAGCGTGCTGAGGGCTCCCCCCGACGGGCAGTTTCTGGTTCGCCTGCCAGCAGGTCTCTCAGCAGAACCGCTCAGGTGAGACCAGAGCCAGCACCTGGGCGAGGGTCCTTGGCGTCCTCGGCCCCATAACCACCACCCACTTTTGCTTTCAAACACGATGATACAAAGAGCAGGCAGACATCAAGGGCCCAGAGTCTTGGGTGGAAAGTCACTGTTTTCTAGGGATGGAGGGAGAGCGCAGCCGGCACCGCGCCTGCTGGGGAGCGACGGCCCACGGACCTGTGTCGTGAGGCCTTACAGCGCTCGTCTGAAACAAAAACCGCCTGGCCCTGGCTGGTGTGGCTCGGCGGGTTGAGAGCCAGCCTGTGAACCACAGGGTCGCGGGTTCGATTCCCGGTCAGGGCACATGCCTGCGTTGTGGGCCAGGTGCCCTGCTGGGGGTGTGTGAGAAGCCACCACACATCAATGTTTCTCTCCCTCTCCTCCCTCCCTTCCCCTCCTTCTCTATAAAAACAAAAACAAAAAACCCCACCTGAGTCCAGCTAACTGTGCTACTGGCAGTTCAGCCAGCCGGGCGGTCAGTCAGTGTCAAAGCCTCAACGACTTCTGCAGAGTTGGGGTGGGTGGGGAAGGGGGTTGGGGGAGGAAGGTCTAGAAAGACCTTTTAGGGAGCAGGACCCGGTCCCTGCCACACAGGGGTCGCTGGGCCCCCGAGGAAGGCAGCTGTGTCCCCAGTGAGCCCAGAGCAGCTGGGGAGACCCGCAGGGACATGCACCCCTGAGGCCGCTCCCCTCACCTCCACCCAAACACTGCTGCGCTGCAGAGGGGCAGCTACCCCTCAGCCCCCGGCCCCGGCCCTGCCGACTTCCATCCCCTCGTCCAATGATGAAGGCTTAGGATTAGGGAGTCACAAGTGACTCTGCATGCGGGCGGTTCACGCTGGCATTTGGAGATGTGGAAACTCGGGAGCGGAGAGAGCAGGATGAGCAGCTGGCCCTGGTCGGGCGGCAGCCCTCCAGCTCACGCCAGCCACGCCAGCTGTCCTCCAGCTCCAGGTCAAGGTGCGCACGGGGAGAATCCCGAGGGTGCTACGGACCAAGGGGGCAGGAGGCGGCGGGCACTCCCCAGCCCTGCCCCGGCCCCGCCCCTGCCCCGGAGCCTCACCTCCATCATCTCGAAGACGCTCTCTGGGTCCAGGCTGCCCTTCCCCACTTTCCTCACGCACGTCACGACCCCCTTGCTGGTCACGGCCACCAGCAAGCTGGCCAAGGAGCAGGCCTCCTCCTGAAGCGTGGCGTCCACCACGTGCCGGCAGCCGATCTGCAGCCAGGGCAGCAGAGTGTGGGTGTGGGTGCCACCCCCCCAGATGCCCGCCCCCAACGGCCTCCTGGAAGAACACCTGTGCCCACAAAGCAGCTGCGTTGCCCGCTCAGGACTGAGGTTCTAGATGCTGCTCGCATGGGAAATACCTGACATAATGCTCAACCACGGCAGCGCAGGCCACCATGCGAGCCGTGACAGAAGCAGGCCACGGACATGAGGGGGGGGGGGGGCCAGAACTGCCATTCGCAGACCGCCCATGTCAGAGGGCCCCCAGGGCTCCCAGCAGAGGGGCCCGGGGAAACTCGCACGTGGGGCCACGTGGGTGTGTCTCGGCTGAGAAAGGTGAGACCGACCGAGAGCAGCTGCCGGGAAACACGCTCAGGAGTGAGTCGGGGGCAGGTGGCCTTGGCCGGTCTGAGCCCTTCCACACACCCAGGTTTACGGAGGGAGTGCGGAGGAACGAGACGCGACACCCTCAGTCTCACTTTTAAACAGTGAATCCTGCGTGGAATCACTGGGGAGCACCTCGGCCGGTACAGACCGGTTTGCTCGGCCTCGGGTGGCACCGGTCGCACAGCAGCATCAGCCAGATGTCGGCCCCGCCCCCCGGGGGGGAACCACACTGGCCTCGGGGGGGAGGAGGCAACCCAGGGGAGACAGCGGCCGTCAGAGGCAGGCTGGCACCTTGCACAGGGTGACGATGCAGGGCACGTGCTCCACGCTCAGCCGGATGCTGTCGTAAGGGTCGTCAGAGAGTTCAATGTCCTTTGACCCCTCTTCGTCCTCCAGAACACGGACTCTTGGGATCCTGGAAGCAAGAGCACGATTAAAATTCCATCTTATTGAAAGATCGTTTCTGTTATTTTTTTTTAAGACTTTATTTATTTATTTTTAGAGAGGGAAGGGAGAGAGAAAGAGAGAGAGAAACATCAATGTGTGGTTGCTGGGGGCCGTGGCCTGCAACCCAGGCATGTGCCCTGACTGGGAATCGAACCTGCGATGCCTGGTTCGCAGCCCACACTCAATCCACTGAGCTACGCCAGCCACGGCATTGTTGTTTTTTGTTTGTTTGTTTGTTTTGAGATTGAGGACAGGAGTTAGGATTCCTGTGCCTCTCGAGGCAGTGCCGCGCCGCGCCTGTCCTCCCCGTCCTTGCTGTCCAAAGCTCACAGGCGACAACACAGCGCAGTGAGAACGGAGGGCTTATCGGAAATGATGCCTGGGCCCTGGCCAGTGTGGCTCAGTTGTCTGGAGCACTGTCGGGTAACCAAACGGTCGAGGGTTCAATTCCCAGTCCCAGCACATGCCCAGGTTGTGGGTTCGATCCCTGGTCTGGGTGTGGGTGACCCCCGGTCCGGACGCGTATGAACCCTGGTCTGGGCACCAATCCCCGGTCTGGGTGCGTATGGAAGGCAACGAATTGATGTTTCTTCTTCGCACAGATGTTTCTCTCTTCCCCTTCCTCTCTCTAAAAGCAATGAAAAACTGTCCTCAGATGAGGATAAATAACACTAACAATAAACAGTAAATAAACAAGTAAGTAAATAAGAATAATTTCGGTCAATCCAACATCCAGTCAATCCAACACCCACAATGAATCTCCATCCCTGCCTCGCGCCAAACACAGTGCGGACACACAGGCGGAAGATAAAACCGCAAAGCTTTCAGAAGACAGACTAAGAACGCCTTCATGGCCTGGGAGGAGACAAAGATTTCACAAACGGGACACAAAGTGCTTACCACGAAGGGGAAAACATGATAGATTCAAGTATACCACAGTTGAAATATACACACACACATAATACCGACATAGCACGTATTATATACATTATGGTACGGGTTAACATTATGAGCTCTGTTCATCGAAAGGCATCACGTAGAAACTAAAAGATAATCCAGAGCGAAACAAATATTTGCGTGTGTGTGTATACACTGACATACTACATAAAGACTTCCGACTGAACATAAAAGACAGACGACCCAACGGAAAAACAGACAAAGGATCGGAGCCTTCAGAGAAGCGGCTCCTCATGCGGCCAGTAAACACACAGAGGTGCTCCACGTAAATGCTCACCAGGGAAATGCAACTCAAACCTGCAGTGTGATTCCGAGACGCACTCACCAGAGTGGCTAACATTGAAAAGACAAAAAGACCCAACGGCCAGTAAAGACGTGGAGCGACCCGCATCCCCTCATGCACTGCTGGTGGGAGGATCATTCTACAACAAAGGCACTTGGGAAAACCGCCTTGCAGGATCTACCGGAAGAGAACACAGCCACGCCCTCCAACCCAGAACCGTCACCTTATCCAGCAGAAATGCACAGATACGCACACACGCACACAGAAGACACACACAGGATGCTCGTGTCCGGCACTGCCTGCAACGGCCCCTGCCGGCAACTGCCCAGACACCCGTCCACCGCCCACCCGTCCACCGCAGACTGGGCAAGCCGTGGCACGTTCATGCACGGAGCGGCGTGCAGCAAACAGCTAGCTGTGGCTCCAGGGCACAGCACAGGCGCCTCAGAACCTCCCACACGGGGAACAAGGCAGGCACACGAGAGAAGACACGTGCATCGCGTACAAAGCCAATCTGCTGCTCGAGGACGGTGGCTGCCGCCCGTGAGTGTGGTGACTGCCGGGGGCACAGGGCGAGAGGGGCTCTGGGGGCCGGCAATGCTGTTTCTTGAACTGGCTGATGAAAACCACATTTAACCCACGAAGTCAGTGTGTTCCAGTCTAGGGTGGAGGAGCTGGGAATGGGTGTCTGCGATGGAAACAGCGTTAGAGGTTTCCCCCGTTCCTCTGACCAAAGCCCTCTACTCAGGGGCGACCCCAAAACACCCAGAATAACCTTCTGGAGAGCGGGCCCCTTGTAGCACAGGCTTCCCCCACTAGGTGAGTGTTCTAGGAACCCACCTGGATCAGTGCACCAGCTGGCGCTGTTGTGAGAGGCTGCGTTTGGCTTCACTGAAAAATTTTTTAAAGACCCTTGTAATGAGTTTGCCCATTTCACAATGGGTGATTGATGAGCGCACCTGCCCACACCGCACTGAGTGCTCAACAGTTTTTGACCAAAAATGGCATGACCCCTGTGCCCCGCCCTTCCTGTTCACCCAATCTTTCACCAAGTGTTTTTTTTTTTGTTTCCTGAATGAAAACAGTCCTCAAAGGGAAACATTTTGCCCGTGGAAGAGGTGAGACAAAACAGAAGCATTAAAAGGCATCAAAATCGACAACTTCAAACACTGTTTTGAGCAGCAGGAAAAACATCTTGATAGGTGTGCTGCATCAAATGGAGAGTTCTTTGACGGTGACTGGAGTTTAAACATGTAAGAATACACAACTTTTTATAAATAAATTCTGCCTCACTCCCCCCCCCGCCCCGTATGACCCAGCCCTGTCGTCCGGCCCCACACAAGTCCCCACCGGGGGAGCACTGCAGCCAGAGACTGTTCACAAGGACCAAGGAGCCCTGCCAGGGCCCGCCCGGGCTGCCGTCTCCACGCCAGGCCCCCAGGGTGCAAGTGCTAAGCAAGGTCCTGTCTGAACAGATCAGGTAAGCCGTCTGGACTTTTGTATGTTAAAAAATATGCACAAGCAGGTAGACGTGCACACACACACACACACACCCCTTCCCAACCCTTTGGCCGCAGCGCGGTTCGGCAGGCCTGGAGAATGCCATCTGGAGACTGGTCTCTACCCCCTGACGGACCCGACTGCACAAAAGGTCTCTCCACAAGCTGGAGGTCCAGTGCCCTGCAGCGTCCCCACTCCCTGCTGCCGGCGGCAGGGCTGTGCCCGTGGCAGACGTGCCCCCCAACCCGAGCAGCTGGCATCCATCACCCTGCTGGGCCGTCTGCCTGACCCCCACCCCCCGGCCCGACAGCCTCAGCTGGCTCTGCTCCGTCTGCCCCAGTGCCCGCGGAGACCAGCTGGCAGACAGGCGTGATTTCTGCGGCCCGAGATGCAACAGATGGCAACGTCCCCTCTTCTCCAGGAGAGCCGGGCCCGGGCGGCTGCCGCGGCACCTGGCGCTCGAGCCCCGCGGTGGCCGCCAGCGCCAGACCCTCGGCGGTCTCGGCCAAGAGTCCAGTGGCCCTGCTCCAGGTGAGGATCTGCAGCTGTCATTCCCGGCAAGTGGCCCATCCCACAACTTCAGACCCCAATTTACTGGGCTTTGTTCTTGTTTGTTTTGTTTTAAATTACGCAGCCAGTCTAAGTTCACCAGAGGAAAACTCCAAAACACAGATCAATGTGAAGTCATCCACAGCATGAACACTGCAAGCTTGTGAGTAACCATTTTGGGATATGTATGTCCATATTTGCAGACATCAAATATAAGAATTAGCGAAAGTAAAATGCGACAAAACAAACACAAAACAGGACGAGAGGCCTGTATTTAGTGGCTGCTTTTCCGTACTGACAAAACTCTGAATAGGCCGCCGTGCCCGTGTGAACCCCCTGGGTCGGGACGCCAGGTGGTTCCCCACCGCTCACCGCCGCGAACGTTCCGCGGGCAGCCTCTCCGCTCACCCACCCACTGCCTCCCTCAGCCGCACCCCTGGGCGCCTCCGCCCCTCGTTTCCCAGGACCCCAGGCTCCCCGCTACCGAACACAGGCTCTCTTGTGGAATGAACGCCTCCCCCATGCTTCCTTTCTTGTTTTAAAGTTTTACTTATTGATTTTAAAGGGGGAGGGCGAGAGAGACACAGATTTGCTATTCCACTTAGTTATGCATCGTTGGTTGCTTCCTGCATGTGCCCTGACCAGGGACTGAACCCGCAACCCTGACCTGTCAGGGTGACACTCTGACACCTGGGCTACCCAGCCAGGGCCACGTGTTTATTGTCAAACGCTGCAGCCTTTCCTCAGAGGACTCGGTGCACAGACTGGGGGGGACGTCTGAGGAAACGCCAGCTCCCAGAAAGGTCAGGGCCCCGTCCCTTGCTGCGCGGCCCGTCAGGGCAGCTGAACCGCAGAGGCAGAAGCCTCTCCTGCTCTTAGAGCAACCTCATGTCCCGCCAAGGACGGCAGGGGCACCTGCCACGCGTCAGGCCCTGGTGGTGGAGAAGACAAAGCCCCGCCCCCAGGGGCCCTGTCCAGGAGCAGTGTTCCCACGGTCGGCCTGAAGTTGGTCTCTACTCTTTTTGCTTCTTTGTAGTTCCTAATATTTGTCTACACGGTACATGTTTACTTATGAAAACAACAATATAAAAGATAAATACAGAAATACATGCAGATTTAGTTTTCAATTGATGAAATCTATTTTCTGGAGCTTCACGTTAAATGCCACCACTTTCAACACTACACCGCTCGCTGTCTTCACCCCGAGCCCCGGCAGAGAAGTCCCCCGTGGTCCACCACCAGGTCGGCCCCGGGTCACGGCGGGCCCCCGGGGCTGTTTCCAGGAAGACTCACCTCGTGTTGAAGAGGGCGGCCTTCACGGCGATGGAGATGGCATCGAACAGGTTCCCGCCACACTCCAGCAGCTAAGGAGACGGGGTGAGCAGGAAGGAAGAGCGTCACGTCTTACTTCAGTGGCGACCCGACCGAAGGCTGGCGGTTCCCCAGCAACGGTTCCCCAGCAACGCCGACCACGTGTGGGGAGAGCCAAGGCCAGTGGGCGTGGCCACTCCCCCCGGCCATCGGACAGCGCCGGCCCTCACTGCAGGCTCTGCCTCACCGCGGCAGCGCTCACACGAGCCACGTGTGCGGGCCACGTGTGCGAGGCCACACTTGGGTGTGGCTATAACACTGACACTCAGGCCTCTAACAGGGGTGGGGGGGGTCTCCTCCAGCTGGGGGGACCGCCACAGAAGGAGGAGCTGATCACCCTTTTTTTTTTTTTTGCCCCAACAGCACCACACGCGTTACTCTCGTCTTTGCTAAGGTGCATCCAGCTTCCAAACAGGTGAGAAATGGCGGCCACCGACGCTGCAGCTCCGCCAGGCTCACACTGAGGACCGAGTGTGGTTCCCCACTGCGTGTCCTCGTCCTCGTGCACCTGCTGGCTCCTAGCTCCGGCTGGGCGTCGGAATCACCGGGAAGCCCACTGAAAATGCAGGAGGCGGCCCTGGACCTGAGCTTTGCCCCGGCCTCTAGGTGGTCCTGATGACCAGCCAGAGCTGCACACCTAGACAGGGGCTCAGAGGAGGTGGGCTATGGGGCATTTTCAGGGGAAGATGGCTTGGTGAGGTCAGGGGCGGGCAACGGCGCTTCCTGGCCCAAGGCCTGGCTCTGAGGACTAATAATGCCACCACTCTCAAGCTGAGGCCTCCCGGGCCGGTCACGCTGCCTCTCGGTGTCTCTCTGCCCCGCCACTGCTCCACACAGAATGTGCCCGCTTGTCTGAATCTGCCTTCGCCTCTGTGTGGCACCACCCCTTCCTGCCTTTGCTCCCCTGACAGTCTCCGTGGGCAACCTCAGGTGCTGCTGTGCTAGGACTGCTTGTAACTTCATTGTCGGGTGGCGTTATGTGTAGGCTACTATTTATGTGTTACATTTAATTAAAAAAAACAAACAAACTATTAGAGGAGACTAATCCTCTCCCACCTAATCTCACCCTTCAAGGGGAAGTGGACAGCATCCCCTGGAGGAGGGAGAAAGCGCCGGGAAGGAAAGCAGAAGCAGACCGCCGGTCTCCAGCTGGTGCAGCCACGCGGCGCGGCGCCTACCAGCACGTACCAGCACGTCCACGTAGAGCACCCAGCAGTGCTCCCGCGGGCTGATGCAGAGCGCCTCCAGGTCGACGCTGCTCTTGTTGTGGAATATCCGGTAGAGGGTGTTGGCGATCTCCGTGCCGAGGTCATCGCCTCCTCGACCTTCAAATTCAGGGGTAGCGTTGGCCGAGCTACGTACACAGAAGGGCGACAGGAAAGCTGGTGAGTCCTCCCAAACACAGGGAGCAAAGGGGCAAGGCTCTATCCCAGCTGCCCTGGGGGACGCTGCAAGAGCCAGCGCTACAGGGAGGGGCGCTGAAACCAGGACAGGATGGCGTCGGCCCCTTTCCCAGCCTCCAGACAGATGCACACGACGAGCCGGACCAGGGCCGAGCCCCGGGCTTGCCAGTGTGTGGTGGTGGGAGTCCCCCGAGTCCCAGCAGAAGCCACCTCTAGCCAAAGGGAAACAGGACAGCAGTGGCAGAGTGAACCGTGGCCAGTGATGATCAACTCCCTTACCCTGAAAGCATAACAAACACTCTCCTCTGGCAGGCCCAGGAAGCCCCGAGAGTCAAACAGTCTGGCGTACGGAGGGGTTCCGTTGCATACGCCACCCCTAGTTTTCACAGCCTGGGAAGGCACGATGACACTCTCCAAGCCAAAGCCACGGCGTGAGTGCGATCGCCTTCCCGGGGTGTTCTGAAGGCGCACACACCAGGGGCCAGAGCCGCGTCCCGAACTCTGGCCTATCGCCGCGCTGAAAGCAGGAACGCAGAACGGACAGACTGCGGCTGATCAAACGGCAGCTTATCTCTTCCACTTCATTTGCTATTTTTCAGAGAGAAGACCTTTTCCACTCGGGCCTCTTGAACTTTACGCCCGATTACCTCGGCAAAGAGTGAAGACGTGTCAACACTGGCCGCCCTGAGTACCGCTCGAGTGTTTTGACAGGAAGCCGTGGAGGGTTGTGGCTCAACTCAACCAAACCCTTCACGCCTCTGAGAGGTGAGTCAACCCCGCAGTGGTCACTGCACACGGCGAGTAAGGCCAGCAAGGCAGGAAGCCGGGGGTTTCGGCGCGGTCTCCACAAAAACACACACCGTGGCTCTCGGTCCCCAGCCCGCCTGAGCACCCACTGCTCCGTGTGGCGGGGCCCCTGCTGTGCGGGAGGCTCTGCAGACGCCGACTCGGTGAAGAGGACCTAAGTCAGCAGTCCAGTTAAGTAGGGGGTGGGGTTCATGAGCAAACAGCAGGAGTGGGGGAGTCAGTGAACCTGAAGATGACTAGAAGGGGGTCAGGATGCAGGCAGGGCAGGGTGAGGGGGGCGGGGGGCCCAGGCAAAGCAAAACCTGCATGAAAGCTCAAGGCTGCGCCTGGCCTATCTGCATGACACTCAACAGAGTGAAGTGTCCCTTCCCTGCAGCCCACCCCAATATGGGTACAGAATGAACCCCCAAACCACCGGGGTATACTGCTGTATAATAACTTTGCTTCTCTAATCAGCTAGTCTTTCCTCACCACTGTGAGCCAGGGGAGCCCCAATTTAAAATCCCCAACAGACGCTTTCTTGCTGCCATAGCAACCCCGCTGGTCACTCCCGGCCTCTGCTGGCCTCAGACGCTGAGCCACAATAAAAAGCTCATTTACAGTGAAATCATCGAGTCACCAGGGAACAAGTTTATGTTGCACAGCCAGCAAAACACAACCCGTTCCTAATTCAAACAGTAAGCACTTGATATTAAGTTCCATCTTTTAAGTGTTTAAAACATATCTATGTAGGTCCCTGTGCAGACAAATCCAGCCTGAGATGCTTGTGCTTAAAGTGTCTCCTTGTCCCTGATTACAGTGGGTCCCGTCCTCTGGGGGGTGACTCATTCCCCGGGAGGAGCCGCATTGCGCCTCCCAGGCCCTGAGGGATGATGGTTCACAGGGCGCCCCAGGTCCGATGGGCTGAATTAATCTACCTGCTCAACCACGCACAATTGGTTTACATGGGTTTTTTTGGACACTGGGCTAATGTAAAGTAGAAATTTTTCCCATTTAAAAAGTTTTTTTTTCTTTTCTTAAACACAACATTCTTTCAGTATGGCTGGTAGACAGGCAGAAAAGGGAGCGTGGAGGCGGATGGGACCACAGGACGCTCCTGCGTCCAGACGGTGCCCTGGCCTTGGAGTGGCTCTGGGGCGGAGGCTGGAAGGCAGGACCTTGTTCAGTGGGGTGGGGTGCAGGGCCTCGGGTGTGATGAGAGAAGCCCGAGCCCAGTGTTCTGCCCAAGGATGAGGAGAAGGGCTGCAGCAGACCGGTGAGGGCCCCTCACCACCACTGGGGGAGCTTGTGCAGCACGAGGGGCCTTTCTGGAGAGGCCGTCTCCAGGGAACTAGACGGCAAGTGCCCGCAGAGGCCGGCTGGGCGACTCCCTGTATCTCCACAAAGGGCCACAGTAGGTGGCAGGGAGTGACGGAGACGGGCAAGCTTGCAGGCCCAGTCTGGAGGCATTTCAATCCATCTTTAATCAAAGCCCCCATCAGCGAAACAGAAGTCTTACATACAGGTGGGCTGCGGCCTCTGGGCGACCTCAGGGGGTCCAACTCTCTCTCCACGAGGAAGGAGGACGCCGCTCGGAGCACTTTGGATGTACTAACTCATTTAACTCTCCCCACAACCCCGGGGGTTGGGGGGGCGCTGCTGTCGACAGAAAGGTTCTGTGATTCGCCCAAGGTCACACGCCTGGCGGCTGGGGAGCTGAGACACGGACCCAGGCGGCCGGCCCCCGTCCATGTGCCACTGCACGGGTTTGGCTGGTAGCCGAACGCCAGTCAGGGCAGCTCTCCCTGGGCCTGTCCTATGCCTCCAAGCAATGAGCGGGTGCCGGGCTGGGAATCACTGGCAGACCACAAACGCTGGAGCCAAGGGATGGAGACCAAGGGAGTCCCGAACAAAAGGTGTGTCTACCAGGCACAGAGTTAAAAGAGACAGAAACACAGGCTGGCCATCCGAGCCCCTGCTCACGGGCGTCGCAGCAGGAGGTGGAGGGGAGAGGATACACTCAGGTTCCTCAGCTCAAAACCAGGTGCTTCATGTTTTTACAGCTCCCCAAACCAAGGCAGGCCCCTGGTAAAGATCCGCTCTTCCAGGGCTGTTGGGAAATCGCTCACTGAGCTGGATCAACTAATAAACCTCCTGGGAGCGAGGCCACTCCCAGCTCCCCAGCTCTCCTGACTCACCACCTCCGCTCCACTCCCCCTGCCTGGAGTCTCCCTCCAGTGTAAGGGGGGGCCCCCCCCCCCCGAGACTAAGGCCACGCCCACCTGCAGTGGGACTTCAGACCCCAGGCCCATGGTGGCTTCCCTCACACCCACCTAGCCTGCAAACCTGCGGTGGGCTCCCACGGCCAGGTCAGGCTGGGCCCGCGCAGACAAAGTTCTTCCTCGGTTGGGTACCTGGGCCCAGGCTGACTCAGGAGCCCTCCGGCGGGCAGCCAACCCGCCCCTAGACAGGCCCCCACCTCTGACTCACACTCGCTTCTGCACTGACTGAAGCGGCCCCAGGCCCCATGAACGGGTCGGGAATACAGGCATGTTGTGAGTTTTTGTTTGAAGCTTTTGTCTGAAGCCACTGGAAGAGTTATCAACTCTGGAGACTTTCAGAGTACAGCAGCGTTGAGTGGCTTCTGCCGGTTCCGCTCCGCTTGGCCCCCGCCCCTGGCCCTTCAGCCAAGAACAGAGCCTCCCTCGGGTAGCACTAAGCAGCTACAGAACGGACCAAGGGGCTCCACCCACCAGTTCGGGGCTCGAAGCTCAGGGCTCAGTACTAACGTAAAGCACGCGAGCACACTGGAAAGAAGTCGAGTCCCAAAGGGAAGGACCCGTGTGGGTGCACTGGGACCCCTGTGAGCGGACCGTGCGCCCCTCGGCTCCCCCCGGTGACAGCCTGAAGCCTCTGCGGGAGGCGAAAGCCCAGCTCCTGGACCCACCGACGTGTGTGGGCAGACAGCCGAGAAGCGCCTCGATGGACTGTCACCCAGGGTGACCCAGGGTGACCCGCCAGCTCACTCAGTTCTTGCCTGTCTCTGGGCTTTAGATGGAAACCACCTTTTCCTGGCGTTTCAACATTCTCGCTTAAAACGGCCTGTTCTCAGGCAAAACTCACGAAGACACGAGACAGAAGTCGGGAGGCCGGAGTCTGCTCCCAGTTTAGGGCAAGTGCCAGCCGAGCTCAGGAGACCCCGAGTCTTTGCTGCTTCACTGGTGGGGGGGTGCCGGGAAGTCAAGATCAGGGCAGCTGGGTATCGGGCAGTGTCTACCTCAGACTCTGTGTATTGTTTCAGGCAGACAAACTTTACTAGAGTAAGTTAGCAATTCGTTTTCTACCTCTGGGAATTTACATCATTAAAACCTGGAAGTAGCTGATCAAGTAGTTCAGTCAAGCTGGGCTCAGACTGGCACGAGGGGCCCTCCCCGCTTCCCCACCCAAAAGCTTTCCTCCCGCTGGGTAAGAACTCTGTCTCAGCCTGCGCTCTCCAGCAGAGGCCCCTGCCCGTGGCCTGGGGGCAAGGAGGGCAGCGCCTTTGCTGCTGGGCACAACCCACAGGCGCCCAGAAGACACTCCTAGTCCCTGGGTCGGAGCAGAGGTGCTCCCTGCAGACTCCAGCAAGGCTCTGAGAAAGCAGGCAGCCAGCGGCGCTCGATGCCCTCCCCCTTCTCTGTGGGAAAGTGGGGTTTCACGGGTCTCTCACGGTGGTCCCACCGGCTGGGCCCATCGCGCTAACTGGGCCACTCACAGGTGCTACTGAGCGCCACTGTCAGGCAGTGGGTCCCGAGGGATTCGGCACTCCCTCGGGCCTGGAGCTCCTAGGCCTGCCTCGGTTCTCCTGGGACTGACAAAGGGGGACAGAGACAGGCAGGCAGCCACCGTCAGCCGGGACAGAGAGGCTTGGTCCCAGAAGCCAGGTCCTGGAAGAGGCCGCTTAAAGGCTCCCCTCCGCGTGGAGCCAACCCCCTTTAGGGCTGGGACAAGAAAGGGACAGGAGCAGCAGGCAAACTTAGGTCCTGTTCAGACACACAGCCCCGGTGAGACGGGTCTCCCGCACCCAGCACCTCCCTGGGGTGCCTGGTGACCGGCTCTGGGCTAGGACGGTGAGGCAGACGATGGCGAACAGCAAGGCAAGCTGCAGGCCTCACAGCTGCAGGGTCTGCCCCTCTGTGACCATTCACTGCACTGACCGGACAGCTCAAGGCCGGGAGAGGCCGTTCTCCCCCTCCAAGAGCCAAAGAAGAGGGGAGCGGGACGCCTGACCAAGGTCACTATCACGCGTGGGAGCTGAGAACGGGCCAATTCCACTGCACAACTCACAGCTGCGTAGAGCCAGGAGAAGAAACTGCTCTGAGGTTAGGGCAGGGGGCAGGGAGGGGCTGGAAGGAAGGGTGGAGGCAGACAGGTTCTGGGACCTCTAAGCACAACGTCCCTCTGAAGCGGGCCTCCCAAGGCCGCACAGAGTAGAAGGGGCAAAGACCCAGAGTCGGCGAGACCTGGCTGTGTGACCCTGGGAGGGTCACTCAGCCTCTCTGAGCTCATGCTCCTCACAAACAGCTTGTGAGATGAACTTCTGCTGGGAAGGGAGCCAGGAGACTCTAAGTTTCTGTACAGACGTGGGGTTAGCATCTGTGCGGAAATGGGCTGGCCCGGCAGGCCCGAGGGTGCCCGCTGCAGCGGCAGGAGGGTGGCCCTCAGCCCCAGCCCACAGGGAACTGTGGTCACTGTGGCCAGACTGTCTCTGTGAAAATATGGCTTATGCTGAACACCTGTGTTCCTTCTAGGAGCCTGGTACTGTGGCGTGCGCTCAGCAGAGGGCGCTCACGTGACCGGCACCCAAAAGCAGGTCTCGTGTGCCGAGTCTCTAGGGGGTTTACTTCCAGAGTCACCTGGCACACAGGTGTCGCTGCATTTTTGTTGCTGTAATAAATCTTAAGTTACGAGTACAATTCTCTGCTAGTCCTGTGAGTACTTCCAGCAAGTCTCCAAATGTGCCGGTGGTCTTGGAGACCCCCAATACAGTATCAGTAATATATACCTGTGCCCACCAGCAGCCAACAGAGACCCTTACCCACCTCAAGAAGGCCCCCTGTCACCCCTCCCCCCCGGCTGGAGATGAACTTACAGACAGAAGATGAGACTGGGCCAACAACCCTCCAAAAATCCCCAACCCGAGGAAAAGGGAGGTGACGAGAGGGAGAGAAAGAACACGGACTGAGTGCCCGTGGGAGCCGGTCATTCCAGGGGCTCCGTCTCCATCGTGCAGTTTCCTCATCGCCACGACAGTGTTATCACGCCCAGTGTTTAGATAAAGAAGCTCAGGCACAGAGAGGTGGAGTGACTGGCCTGAGGTCACACAGCTGACCAGAGAAGGACGCCAGCATCGAGGCCAGCCGGCCGCCCAGCCCGTGGACCCTGCTGTCCCCAGCGGCTGCCCCTGCGGCTGTCAGGCTGCCTGGCTGGCCTGGCCCCTGCTCTGCCAACGAGACGTTTCTGCAAAGCTAGAGCCCACTCCCTGCACCCCCATCCTTTACGCCGTTCCCCTTTAAGCACATCTGCACAGTACTGACCAGTCAACAAAGAACTCCAGGTAACCTTCGTTCGGCTTCTCCAGCTTCGGCGTCCCCATTTCTGCCTTCACTCCCACCAAGATGTCCGTGTGGCCCTGCGGACGCACCACAGAAGGGCCCTCACCCTGGGGCAGGCGGCCAGGCCCCCGACCACCTCCCTCCTGTCCCAGTCACAAACCCTGGCCCGCCCCCTTAAGAGCAGGGCCGGGACTTGGAAGGCGGCCCTTCGAGAGGACGAGGGGTCTTTGCAGCTTATGCCGCAAAGGCCCGGAGGGGCCTGCAGCGGGCTCCCCAGGGCCCACCCGGCCCCCACCTAGCCCCCACCCAGCCCCCACCCGGGCAGGACGGGCTGCGGCCCCAGCACTCACCAGCCTGACCCTGGCGGAGCCACTGGTGTTGGACACGACGTCCGTCTCCACTTCGACGCCGCGGTAGTCCTCGCAGCCCCGGCCATCCACGCGGAGGTCCTCCTAAGGCAACAGGCAACCGCAGCCCTGAGGCCGTGATCCCAAGCCCACAACAGACTGCCGGGCCGACGCGCTCCTCCCGACTCCCCTGGAGAAACGGGCAGTGCCCCTTGCTCTTCGCGAGTCACTGCCACCCCCTGATGCCAAAGACGGGCTGCACTGTCCGTCTGCGGAGTGGCCCAGGCACTGCCTGTCCCTCAGCCCCACTGAACGTCCTCCACTGCTTCCTGCGGTCGGCGTGACTCAGAGTGTCTGTTTCATGCTGTGGCTGTAATCCACTAGTGCCAGTATTTATCTTGTCGCCCCAGATCTGGTGCTAGCCACAGGGGCTTTCCTGTGTTCCGTCAACCTGCCTCCCATCTTCATCAGCACCCCGAGAGGTCCCAGCCTCTTGTCCTCCCTGCCCCCGTCCGGGGACCAGCCCTCCCCCAGGGGCCCTGCTTCCCTTCACTGGAGGAAATCCAGAGTAGGGCAGTAAATAGGTTCACTGCTGTGGAGGAGTCGCTGCTTCCAGAGCTGCTCCGCAGACAGAGCAGGGAAACACGCTCTCCCGCGCACACACCTGCGTTTATTCCTGTACCTACCCACGCATCTGTTAAAAAGCCACGTGTTCACACTGATAGTTGTTCTCACCTTCTTCCCTGGCTTATTTGTAACTTGCCTCTCAGACAGGGGGAGCCCAGGCTTTCCTGATCTACAATGTTTTAGGTCTTTGTTTAATCTTAGTAAAAAAAAAAAGAGAGAAAAAGCAGTTTCGGAACAGCTAACCCAGGCCCCAGTGCAAAACAAACTCACTGACGGGCACAGTATTTGTGCAGAGTTCCCTTTGCCTTTAGCCCCATGCCCCCCCCCCCTCGCTCACAATACTGTTCTCCAACTGCCGTCCCCCTCCCTTCGTCCTTTGGTGTGGCTATCACTCATCTGTACCAGCCTGCATCCCAGTCTGGGTCCCCCACATCCTGGTGACCTTTAATTGCTCGTTCACCTTTTGGCCACGTGGCCCATTGCCAGGGCCCTAGGCATCAAGGCCAGCGGAAAGGTGAGCTCAGAGAACTTGAAGTCGCCCTCCCCTCCTCTGTTTCCAGCCCCGCCCCCCTTCCCCATGCCCAGCAGGAACCAGTCTCTTTAGTTCCTGGGCCTCGCTTCCTGTGTTTCCTTTGCACGAATGAGCAGACACAGGAATGTTTTTAATGCCCCCTTCTTACACGAGGGTGATCTCCTACACACACTCTTACACTGTGCTTCTTTCTAACACCTCGCGCATGAGTGAGAAATCCCTCCACATCGGCCCGCAGAGATCTTTCTCATTGTTGCAAACATTTCCTGACAGCAGTTTTTTGTTTTTTTCGGTAAAAGAATCCTTAGGACCACCAGACCCTCAAGGGGGTCAATGCTCCCCAGACGGTGAAAGCACTGCCCTGACGGACGTCACCTGTCAGGAGCTCACCTTGAAGCCACCCGGCGGGCTACTGGGACTGACTGACTCTGAGCAGTTAGGGTTCAAGAAAGCAAACCCCTATCCACTCCCCCTGCCCCCGCAGCACCAGCTACCACCACGTGCCACGTGTGTCTCAGCTCTTTTACTCCTGGCTCCTGTGAAAGGGGAAAAACCGAAGTCTCTCTGCAAGCCCACCCACGTCCGGCCTGCCTGCCTCCAGTCTGGGGAGCGTCGACTTGAAGAGCAACAGGATTTCAAGTCGGGGAGAAGGAGCCTCTGGGAAGAAGAACTCAAAACTACATAGATGTCTCTTTACAACCCCAACTGCAGAACAGGGAGGCTTTCTAGGTCATTCTCTGACTCCTCTGTGCCCCGCCCCCAGGTGTGCCCCCCAGGGGAGGGGAGTGGGAACCTGGCCCAGGAGCGTCACTCGAGGAGGGAGCCCTCCGGGGCTGCAGGCACGGCACAGGCGTGAGCAGGCGCTCGGAGCATCATCAGCCATGGGCTCCGGGCCTGGTCCTGCCGCTGACTAGCTGCCCGGCCCTGGTAGGACAGGTCCCTTCCCCCTACGGACTAGTTCCCCATGTGTAAAACCACGGAGATGGAGTTACATGGCCTCCAAGGTGTGTCTCTAATTCTACGTATCTATAAATCTAAACAGGCACCATTATTTGCGAATGTGAACAGTAACTACTATTCAATGTACATTTACTATATATTAGATAATGCACTAAACACACTACCCAGTTAGTGCGTTTAATCCATCGTACAAGTAGAGAAACAGGTGGGCAGATGCCGAATGGCTGGCCCAGGGTCACAAGGCCAGCAGGCCGCACTCGAATTCCCAGGCGTAGTGCTACCCCACACTCCCACCCGACCCCCTGCACCTCCGGGGTCCCTTCACTGTGCAGGGGCGTCGGCTCAGGCCTCCCTCAAAGGGTGGGCGGGCGGAACCGGAAGCAAGGAGGCCGCAAGGACACAGGGCTTCCAACCACTGCTGTGAGCCACCACGCGCCCCGGGAAGATCGCGTCACGGCGCCTCGTGGTGGTGACCCACTTACTTGACCCACAGCGTGGGGCGGGAGAGGTGACAAAAACGGCCTCACCAGACCCTGCCTTTGCCGCCTTTAAACCACCCCCTGCCCCGGGAAAGGCTCCGTGGGAAAGGCTCAAGTGACACACAGACATGAACAAAAAGCTACAAATTCTCCTTTCGAAGGATACAACCACCACACGTTTTTTTATAGGAAAAAAAAAAGCACTCAGAAAGAATAGGAGCAAAACAGACCCAAAATGAAACAAAATAAAACAAACCAGCCCACGGATCACTGCACGCAGGGAGGGCCGTATTTTAAAAAACCCAGTTTGCCCCAGAAAAGTCAGGAAACCAGCCACACCTCCTGTCCCGCTCGGCTCACGGCCTCACACCTGCGGCGTTTTGTACCCACCTGCAGTACTCAGGGGCGCCCAGGTGTGAACGCCTACAAACCCGGCCGCCCCGAACTGAAAGCTCCCTTTAAACACCGACGGAGAGGTGGACCAGTGATGGGCCTGGGAGCGGCGCCTGCCTGGGGGGGGGGCAGGGGCACCCTTCCCGATAAAGGGCTTCTGCAGCCAGGATGGCGCCGGGCAACTTGTGGGCTGTTACCTCTGTGATCGCGGCACCCCAGCCCACTGGGTGTGGTGTGGTACAGGCACCTCCGACCTATATTTAAATCTCTGCTGTCCGTGCCAGCTTTGTGACCCTGGGCCAGTTCCTCAACAGCTCTGAGCCCGTCTCTTCAGCTCGAAAGCGGAACAACCCTGACTACAGAGCTCCAGGAGCATCTGAAAACCACAAATCACTTGGGGGGGGGGGACCTCTCAGCACGGGTGTGGCACCCGGGAGTCCCATCAGCGGTTCCCTTTGCCTGCTTCTGGGCGCAGGTTAAATTAGCTCACTGAATCCTCCAAAACGACCCCAGAGAGAGGTCACCGATGAGGATATTGAGTTGAGGCGCCACCGTGTCCTGTTTGTGACAGAGTGGAAGGACACGGGACTCGGCCCAGAGCTGCTCTACCCAGATGACCCAGTCCTATCACTTCCTCACAGATACTGGCAAGTCAGCTCTGCTAATCTGACTCCCCTGGGACGGTTTCAGGCTCCAGAGACTCTCTGGGGTGGTGGCACCCCCACACGGCCTCGCTCTGGCTTGCCAGCGAGCAGAGACTGGAGCGTCTCCAGGATTAGGAGACCACCCTGCTCAGGAAAGGGAGCTTGGCCGGCCCAGCTCTGCAGGCCCAGACCCACGGCACAGTGGGCACAACTAGACGTTGCCCCCCTTCACTCTCCCAGCCCGTGGAGGAGCCCCGCCTGCCTCTGCAAGGATGTGATTCCGCTCACCCTGCACAGCGACTGGGTGCAGCCTTTCTGGGCCGGGGGTCCCGAAAGGGCAATGGCACAGGGCCCAACACCAAGTGCCCCGCACGGCCGGACTGAGCAGCCGAGTCCTGGCTGCTCGGGCTCATGGCTGAAGAAGACCAGGCTCCGGCCCTGTTCCCCCTCCCCTGCACCACTGCCCCAGCCAAGACTCACAGGCCATGCCGGGGGCACAATGGAGAAACGGAGCCGGACAGCCGCACGCACTTCCCCTCCTCTGCCGAGAAAAACGTAGCTAAATGGCCTGGACAGGACTGTGCTTCTGGGTGCGGCCGACCGTCTGCACCTGGGACAGAACACGCACCTAACAAAAGCGGGACGTCCCAGCCTTCAAAGGCCGAGAGCGGACTTAACAGGAACCAACTAGATCACGTATTAAAGTACCCGTTTGTCAGCCTTTCCACTCGCCCCGTCCCACCTCCTCAGATCCATCCCCCGTCCAGGTCCACTCCCTCCAACCTGCACCACCTGGACTCCCTTTGCTGGTTCTGGCTGAGTTTGGCCAATGAAAGTATGGTACCAGAAGAACAGAGTAGCCCCCCTGACACGCACACACCCCTGACCTGGGGCCACACTTCTGAGGGAGGCTACATCTGCCCCAGACGACAACCTCTGTGGGCAGCCCCTGCTCCGAGGCTCCTGGAATCACTGGCGTCCGGTAACACCATCCGCTCCCCGCGCCCCGTTGGCCTAGAGGTGGTCCTGACACCCTGTGGTTGCTCACCTGGCTCTCCGACATCTCTCGTTGGTTGCCCGAAACCCGCTCACACTGTTAAAAAGAGTCCCATCATAAAGGTCTCCTGAACTATCTCAGTCAGGTTCCATTTTCTGCCAGAACCTAAAACAAACCATCCTCCTGCCCACAGACTGCTCTCTTTCCAGTGTGGCTTGTTCCCCGGTGGCCATGTCTGAGCTAGTGACTCTGTCCGGCGATGAGTCTAGAGGAGAACCGCAAGGGCTGGCTTCTTACACGAGGGGACTGTGACCCCAGGAGCTGAGAGGTAGCCACAGCTCCCTACCACAGGGCCTGAGAAACAGAGCCGAGAGAGAGGAGAGACCATAGGGGAGGCGTGAAAGGCAGCAGAGACGCGCAGGTGGGAGAGAGCCTGAGGACCTAAGCGCCCTTCGATTCCCGGAGAAGCATTTATATCCTTCTCATCAACTTTTTTTTTGCTTGAGCCAGTTTGTTGGTTAACATAACTAGCAACTGAATCCTCAACACCCACTGTGAGGTTACTTTCAACTGCCTCTAACTACCACCAAACCAAGATGAAACATCCCGGAAATCAAGGCTGAGGGCGAGGATTGCCAGAAGCCAAAACTAACCAAAGAGGACCAAGGATGAAAACTAATACACAGGATGATTGGGTCTTTAGGGACAAGGAGAGGATTCCGGCTAGGCACGGCTTCAGGTGCGCTGCTGGCACAGGGGAACCAACCTGGCCTGAGTCTAGGTGACTTCAGAACGGAGTTGGTGGGCATCTGCGGTAGGCGCACTCACCTGCGTTCTGATCTTTGTTCGAATCGTGTACATTCTGTTTTGCTCCTCCATAAACACAGCAAATTTGTGGCCAATGTTAACAATGCTCATGAAGAGGCTTACTGGGCCAATTGCACAGAGCTCACCAACTGTAGCCCTAATATGCCCATGCTACTGGCGAGAGAGGCTGAATTTAACAACTGAAAACGCTGTTCAACTCGTCTCCCCTTTAAGGCCTGCCTCACTCCATCCATGTTACTGAGTACCTCGCGAGTGCTGGACACTGGCCAGGCCTTAAGTGGGGGTGTCCCACAGACAAGCCGATTAATACCTTCCAAGATCCATGAGGCGGCGGCAGCTGAGCCTCTAAGGCCCTTAGGCACCCCTCTGCAACCTGATCTTCCACCATTACCCCCAGGGAGTGGACTTAGCATCCTTTCCTTCTGACGGGCTCCAGCTTACTCAATTCTTGGTCGGGCAGGGGCTCAGTTCAAATACTATTTTCTTAAGGAAGTCTCCCCTGACTTCCCAGACTAGGCAGGCCTTCCCCCTTCACAGCACTCCATCTAGTCATATATACAAACACACAGATAGATCTGTAATTTCTGTCTTTTCCTTCCAGCGTGGTGCTATATAAGGGCAGGCTATCCCTCAGTCTAGCTCAGTTCCAGGTGGAATGAATTAAACACTGAGTCCACTAGACACACAGAAGGGGCACACGGATTTAGGAGAGCAATTCCACTTCCTTGGGGAAGGCTTCAGAGCATTACAGCCCCCAGTATTCCTCAGTCTCTCTGGCTTCCACTAACTACAGCACCCCTTGATATACGAGAGGAGACCCGCCCCCCCAAAAAAAACCCCAGAATTATATTCTGGATGGTGAGCCATTGTAGTACAGGCTTCCCTTGCTAGGTGAATGTTTTAAGAACCCATCTGTATCAGTACACCAGCTGGTGGTGTTGTGAGAGGCTGCATTCGACTTTGGTGAATTTTTTTTGAGGACTCTTTGATCGCATTTATCCATTTCGTGACCTGTGATTTAAACCACACCTGCCCGCATCATGCTGAGTGCTCAGCAGTTTTTGACTAAAAACGGCAGCACTCCCATGCCCCACCCTCCCTATTCACCCAATCTGGCTCCCAAGGACTTCTTTTTTTCCCCATAAGAAAAAGTCCTCAAGCAGAAACGTTTTGCCAATGTGGAAGAGGTGAAACAAAAAATGGCAGCACTAAAAGGCATCAAAATCAACAAGTTCAAAAACTGTTTTGAGCAGTGGAAAAAAAAGTCTCGACAGATGCATTGCACCAAATGGGGAGTACTTTGAAGGTAACTTAAGATGTAAGAATAAACACACAATTTTTTATAAATAAATTCCAGGGTTTTTTTGGGGGGATTCCCCCACGTATACCTTATATTCCATTACCGTTATTTTACATTCATCTTTGAAATAATAAAGGAATCACAGGCTGACATTAAAGGTAGGCCAGAAGAGCCGAAATTAACCACACTGAACTAAAAGCGAAAAGTAAAACACAAAATGATTGAGTCTATACAGGATTCTGGCTAGGCTTTGGGGGGTTTGGGAGGGAGGGCACAGGCCAGGAGGACGCACTTGGCTTCCCTCGGTAGCTCACTACCAGGCTCCGCACTCTCCACCTCTGTCTGTGGCGTGGTTACAACCAGGGATGGAGCGTGAGCGCTGAAGATGTTAGAAAAGCCGTGGCTGCCCGCAGGGATCTTAGTTCTCCAATGGCAAATGGGAAACAGCAAAACAACTGTGCTACGGGCTGTGGAGCCGCTTTTTAAACACCTTCCCCCTTTATGTGTACGGCCATTTATATTTTCAAAGCGCTTTCGCCTCGGTGCCTTCTCTTTCCCTGCGAGTCCCTACCCCCGGGCGAGGAAGAGCGGACCAGAAGCGCACACCCACAGAAAAGCGACGCGCGAAGGCTGCAGAGATGGCCGTGCGGCAGGGCTCCCGCGCTAAAGCCTCGGGGACGCGGCCTGCAGCTTCTTCCCCGGGTTCGGAACCCCGCAGACCCGGAAGGCTCGACCGGGTACGCATTCAGTCCTAAACGGACGCCCGCCGCCCGGTTCTAAACGCGCCCCGGGTTGCCGGCTTAAGGCTGCGCACGCTGGCCGCGGCATCACCAGGTAAACCCAGACCCGCCGCTCCTCCCGGGCGACCCTAGGGCCGGCCCGCGCCGCAGGCCCGTGGGGACCGGCGGCCGCCCCCGCGACTGGAGCTACCTGCACGCCGTGCACGATGTACACCTTCTCCGCCTCGCTCAGCGACACGGACGCCATGCTGCCCGGCCGCGCCCTGCGTCATCAGCCCGCGACGCCCCGGAGCCGGCCGCGCCCCCCTCGCGCCCAGGCGTCATCGGCCTGCGCGGCGGCCGCTCCGGTAGGCGCCACCGCCACTGCCGGGAGCTCCATGGGCTTCTCCTGGGCGCCGCCGGGTGTCTGGCCGAGACCAGGGAGCCGCGGCGCCTCGTGCCCGGGAGCCATCGCTGCAGCCCGAGGCCGGGCCCCGGGCCGGGGACGGCAGGAGGAGGCGACGGCGGCTGCGGCGGGAGCCTCGCTAGGGGCCTGGGACTGGGGAACTGCCTCCGACTTCACGGTCAGTTGGGAGAGGCAGCTGGGGTTGGCGGAAAAGCCGGGCTGAGGCGGGAGGCGCGAGCGGGGGACGGAGCCGGTGGACTCGCAGCGGGAGAGGCGCGCGGCGCAGTTTGCTCCGAGCTGGAGTGGAAGTGGCAGATCGTGTGCGGGTGTGCGCGCGCGCGCGTGTCTCAAGTAGCCGGTCGTGTGTGCGAGAGACAGAGGCCGAGGGAGATCGTGAGCGAGGGGAGGCGGACTCCGTGAATGGCCCGGGGGCCCTCTCCTCGCTCTCCCCTGCCACCACGCCCGCCTCGACCCTGCATTGCCCTGGTCCCTACGATGGTCGGAAAGAAGAGGCGTTAGGAAGCCCTCCCTCCTTGGGTTGTCCTCCGTGGGAAGGGTCCGGGCCAGGAGTGAGTCCCCAGGCGTCCTCGCTCCACCTCAGGGATTCTCCCCTCCCATCCCCCGCTTTCTCACCCTGGGGCTTACCAAACGCTGACCCGGGACCTTCCCGGGTCCCCTTGCCCCTGAAGGTCGCCAGAGCATGATCCCAAAAAGAGTAGCTAGAGGGGAGAGTCGTGCTAACCGGCGCCGACGAAGGGCGCAGTGCCCAGGCGTCCCCAGCGCTTCCCAGCGGTGGCTGGAAGCCTTGGCTTGTTGGAAGGATCTCGGAGCTGTGCACAGCCGCTTAGAGGGGAAAAAACAGCCCAGGTGGTGGCGGGCCGTATAGGACTGCGGGCCTGGATGCCCGGAAAGGATGCCTACAAGGTGAATATGGGGTCACTGAAGGAGCCCGTTAAGGCGGGGCAGACGGGGTACGGTCCAGATTTCAAAGACACCTTGTGGATAAATGCAGAAAAGTTGTCCCTAAGTGACCGAAGCAGAGGGGATCTGGTGACTTTTCCAAACGTCTCATTTTTGAGGAACATTCTTGTTCTCAAAACAAAATGGCTTGATCATCCAAAGAGTGCTTGGTGTTTCACCCGTAGTATCTTCCGTACAGTCTCACAGATTGCTCTCGGCAGCTGACTGTGGCTGGGCTTCGGGCTGGCTCAGAAACACTGAGACAAGTAGGACACAGCTTCTGCCCAGGGAAGCTCCCCTCACAGAAGGGCAGGCTCCATCCAGGGCCGACACAGCCACAGAACCTGATGGCGGCACGGATGCGCACAGTGGGACGGGGACGTGGGTGGGTCAGAGGAAGGGACGGAAGGGAAATGCCCTCCCACGTTCTTAAGCGATGAACTGGGAGTCCCCGTAATAGATGGTCTTCCTAGACTAGATGTGCATTGAGTCTCCTGGCTCCACATAGTTCTCGAGAGGTGCGTCTACGGGGAAGACGTCTTGCAGGGCCGGGCTGGGCCCTCCAGGGAAGTTGGGAAAGGTGAGGCCGGAAGGGTTTCCTTCCACCTGTTGGGGCACCCAGACTCCTTTGCGCGAGGCTGGGCGCCTGGATTCCCCGAGAGGGCCTCTGTTGTGAGCTAGCCGGGGACTGCTGATGCTGAAAATGGTATTTTGTGCTGGAGATGGCTCTGAAAAGAGAGGCACTGGATGTGGCATTTTAGTGGCTGGGTTGTTGTCTAAGAGGACTGAAGATTTAAAAAGTGAAAGCGAGTGGACAGATCAGAGAAGACACGAGGAAAGTCTGAGTTGGGTGTTGCGGAGTCATCTCTCTCTGTGTCTTTAAAAATAGAGAACGTCTCTACAAACTGATTCCTCCACGAGGGCCTGCAGGTTCCTTGACGGAGAAGGGTTGGCAGTATTTGCTGCATAATATCTCGAGTGGTGTCTGACCTGCTAGGCTCAGCGATGTGAGGGGTGGAGACAGCAGAGTGTTCCTTTTCAGTTCTCTGCCCAAACAGTGACACCTGCACCGATTGTCCCACCGCAGCGCGGCCAGGGCATGGGCACCCCGTTTGCTGTGACAATGCATTGGACATTTTCAAAGCCCATAAGTTCAGAATTCTTTTTCGGTTCATTGAAGCAATTTAAAGAATGTATGTTAGCCAGGAAATCAAGAAGCTGAGAATGGCACATTGTTCTCTTAAACCAGCGCCCTTTTCCATCCCTGTCAGATTCTTTGGAGAGCAGGCTGTGTTGTAGGTCTGTCTATTCTAAACCTCTGTACTCCATCAGTTCTGTTTAACGCCAACCTGACCTCATGCTTGTTAGGTGCTGAGCACTGCTCTGAAATGCTTTACAGAGATGATCTGATTCCGTTCCCACGATAGCTCTATGAGACAGATGCTGTCATCTCTGTTGCACAGGCTGGAAAGCCGAGGTGCCGAGCGGTCCATTGCCTTGACCGAGGTAGGAAGTGGCAGAGCCTGGATGTGAGGCCAGGTAGACTGGCTCCCGTAGTGGCGCACCTCACCATTCCTCCGTGCGGTCCCCCTCCAGGCCCCAAGTCACTCCCCAGAGTATTCGGCAAAGGACGCCTGTGTTTGTAGCGGAGTTGGTAACAGCCCTGTAAGCTGTAGTTGGCTTTCATCCCAACAGCAAGGAGTCCGTTCGAACGTAAACTTCCTTTCCTTGAATCCTTTTTTTAGAGGAATATAGACCGTGGTGCTAATGGGAGATTCCCGTGTCTAACTAACCGTTTTAGAGAAGGGGAGGGGTTGCGGGCAGGCTGCGGAGAGCCCTGGACAGCAGAGGGGCCAGCGGCCTGGTCCGAAGGGTCGATAGGCGCGGGGACAGGTGCCTCACACCGGGACAAATGTCCGGCAGCTCTCCGGACGAGCAGGAAGCGTTTGTTTGCTCGCCCGTGAGTCCCTGGTGCTCTCGCGGGCCTGAGGAGATAAACGGAACCCACACGCGAATCGGCACACGCCTGCCTGGAAGGAATTCAGGATTTATGACCCCTGGATAGCCAGGTGCTAAAACTAGTGCATGAACAAGACAATGAAAGTGCTCAGTTGAGACTCATGATCGTTAGACCAGACGCCAGCCTATAATAAGGTGCTAATTGCACAGGCCAGGCGTCAAGGGCAAGAAAGGTAAGGAGCGGCTGCCAGCCGCCAGCAGGCACCTAGGACCTTGAAGAGAGGGCGTGAATCTGTCCCACCCAGCCTTCCTCCGAGGAAGCGGTTCCATGCAGTACCGAGTCCGTGGTGCTGGGGTTGCAGAGAGCTCTTACAAGCCCAGCAGAGGAACGAACATTTTATTCCCAGTCTTAAACAGAGGTAGCCAAGTTTTCGTGAGCTACTGTTTTATTTTTTATTTGTTTGTTTTTTTCAGTAGATCTGTTTCCTTTAAATGCTTTGCATTTGTCCTGTCTGCACTGTATCTTAAAGGATATCCAGTGTAAATAACCTGTCACAGTCTGGCCAGCAGGTCGTGTCTGTCTCGCTGCCCTAGAAATTATAACTTGTGATTGATTACAAGGATAGAAGAACTGGTAGGAATACATGGCTAAAGCTTATTCTCATTTGGCTGAAGGGTCTTCCCAACTGTGTCATTTTGAGAGGGTGGCCGAGTACCTCCTGTGACTTTGACTAGGGCACGTGTGAGAAAGGGGGTCACACGCCCTGATTAGCGAATCTGGAACTAATCACTCACACGCGCACACACACACACACACACACACACCCGGAGAGCAGTGGGAAGGAACAGCCTGAAGGAGACTCGGGGGGTGATGTCTGGGGAGCGACCTGTCGGGGCAGAAAAGAGGCTGCTCTCGTGCCGCCTTGAGTTTCTCCCTGTTTTCACGTTTTTCCATCCTTTGCCTTCCTCTTTGGAAGCAGATGTCCAGACACAAAGGGATTCGTCCAGGAAATGCCGGGAACCTGCCATCTTTTTCACAGCCTTCTCCAGGCCGTAGCCTTCCTGGCGTGCCGAGACTTGGTGATCGGACTGCGGACTTTCTCAGGCCTGAGACACCGGCATCTCCTCGGCAGGGTCAGCGGGGATGGAAAGCCTGTGGGTGGGGTCTCCTCTGCCCTCCAGAAAACGAGCCTAGTGGGACAAGTACAGTCCTGTGGCAGTAAAGTTGAACTTTGTTTCTACGCAAGTAACAGTAGCAGGGAATCTAGAAAGGCAGGTTGTTTGGGAGGATAAGGATCTGTGGTGGAGATACTGCTGGGCCCTGGCCAGGTGGCTCAGTTGTTAGATTGCCATCCCGATGCACCGAGGTTTGGGGTTTGATGCCTGGTCAGGGCACATGCAAGAATCAACCAGTGAATGGGTAAAGAAGTGTGACAATAAATCAATGTTTCTCTCTCTCTCTCTAAGAAAAAGAATCAATAAAATATTTTTTTTAAGGAGGGAAGACCTGGCTGGTGTGGCTCAGTGGATTGAGCACGGGCTGCAAACCAAAGGGTTGCCAGTTCAATTCCCAGTCAGGGCACATGCCTGGTTGCAGGCCAGGTCCCCAGTGGGGGCCACATGAGAGGCAATAACACATTGATGTTTCTCTCCCTCTCTTTCTCTCTCCCTTCCCCTCTCTCTAAAAATAAATACATAAAACCTTAAAAAGAAAAAGGGAAGAAAGAAAAACTATTGGGTATTCCAGTGATCCAGACTTTGCCACTGACTTGCTTTGTGGGTTTGAGCACGTCAGTTAACCTCTCCAAGCTTCGCTCTGCCCTAAAACATGTACCTTGCCAGGCTGTGAAGCCTGGAACAGACCCTAGATACACAAATGTTTAAACACTGAAAAAGAGTCACGTTTAACTTTGGATTTTAAGGCTTCTCTCTTTTACCACTGTATAATATGGGATGTATTTTGATAGTGCTTTTTCCACTCTGAAAAAAAGAAATGAATGAACAAAACAAAATGGCATATTTGATTGAAAAAAACGGAACATGCCCAGAAAAATTGCTAACGCTTATTGGTGGTCCCTCGTTCAATGTTAACAAAGAATGGGGAGAGGACGTCACGGGGCGCTTTTGATAAACATGTAAACATCCAAGGAACTAGCAAAGGACGTGTTCCCTTTGTTCCAGAGAGGGAGGGATCAGACGCTCAGCCTTCCCCCTGGTTTCGCAGGTGCGGACGCCGGAGCCCAGGGAGGGTGGCTGTGCTGCCCGAAGTCAGGGGGCCAAGGGCCCGGGGGGCTGGGGGTAGCATTCTGGCCTCCCGACTCCGGGCCGTCCTCATTCCGTTTGGCACCGGCCTCCCGCGTGGCTGCAGAGCCCTCCAGCAGATGCCAGCCAGAGAGCACTGCGCCCGCCCGGTGGGCAGCGCCCTGGGCCTGCGGGCTCACCAGGCCTTGTTTCCTCGGGCCCAGGTTCCGCCCGGGGCTCTGCTCCGGCACCGCCACTCCCAGCGCCTGGGAGGAGGAGCGGGCTCAGCAGGGACCTGGAGGCGAAATGGCGACGTTTTTCCAGGTGTACTGAGAAGTAGCCGGCACACAGCACTGCACAAGTTTAGGACACGTGGCACGGTGGTTGGGTGTGTCGGCGTGGCGCAGCGCTCACCGCCGTGGGTTCAGGGACGTCCAGCTTCTCCCGTGCGCACAATAAAAAGCAGAGAAAGGACAAGGGAAACAGCATTTTTCCTTGTGAGGAGAACAGACAGGACTGGCTCTCCTAACAGCCCTCCTGCGTACAGTGGCTGGAGCCAGAGCCGCCGAGGCTGACCGCAGCGGTGCGGAGCCCTTGCAGCCCTGCCGGCGGGGCGGCCGGGAGTCTGTGCCTGTGGCCGCCCGCCGGCCCGCTCCCGCCTGCCCGCCCGCCGCTGCTGGCGGCCACAGGTCCAGTCTCTCCTCTGCGCCTGCGGGTTTGTTTTGCTAAGATTCCACGTGTAAGTGAGATCACATGATGTTTGTCTTTCTCTGACTGGTTTCAAGTAGCAGGATGCCTTCAAGTTCCATTCATACTGTTCCAAGTGGTAAGATTTCCTCATTTTTATGGCTGAATGGTGTTCCATTTTAGGTTTTTGACGTGTGTGTGTGTGTCACAACTCCATCCATCCCCCAACCGACAGGGTGTCTCATGCCGTGGCCGGTGTAGGTAATGCTGCTCTGTCACATGGCGTTTCTATCTTTAGTTTCTGAGGATCTTCCGTGCTGTTCCTCACGGTGGCTGGACCAGTTTACCGTCCCGCCGGCAGAGCGCGGGGGTTCCCTGTCCTCTTTCCGAGCCGGCGCTTGTTGCCTCTTTGTGGTGACGGCCATTCTGCGAGGCGTGAGGTGACGCCTCCTTGTGGCTTTAATTCGCTGTCCCCTGACGACTGTGATGTTGGGCACCTTTCCGTGTATCTATGTCCCTTAGCCTTTCGTGTGTCTTCTTTGGAGAACTGTCTGTTAAGGTCACTCATCCATTTTTAATTGGATTATTTGTGTGTTTTTGCCATTGAGTTGTATGAGTTTTTTATATACTTTGGCTATTAGCCCCTTATCAGATACAGTTTATGAATATTTTTTCCCATTCTGTAGTTTGTCTCTTCTCTTCGCCGATGGTTGCCTTTGCTGGGCAGAATCTGTTTAGTTTGCTGTGGCCTCACTGACTATTTTGGATTTTGTTTCCTGTGATTTAGGTGTCATTTAGGTTTCCACTTCTTCTGGGCTGTGCCGTTTGCTGGCACACAGCTGTTCCGGGTAGCCTCTTACGGCCTTTCGGATTTCTCTGGCGTTCATTACAGCATCTCCCTTTTCATTTATGATTACGTTGATCTGGGTCCCTGCTTTTTTTCTTAATAGTCTAGCTAAGAGTTTGAAAATTTTGTTTATCTTTTCAAAGAACCAACTCTTAGTTGGTTTGTTTCTATTATTTTTTCTTTCCTATTATTCTTGTTCTCTTTTATTTATTTCTGCTCTGATTTTTATTATTTCTTTTCTTCTCCTAACTCTTCTGGGTTCCGTGTGTTCTCTTTCTGTTTCCCCAAGGCACAGAGTTCTGTTAAACAACAGAGATTTGGGACCTTTCTCGCTTCTCAGTGTAGGAGTTTATTGCTATGCACTTCTCTGTGAGAGCGCTTTTGCTGCCCCCCCCTTGCAAGTTCTGGGATAACATTGTTTCCATTTCAGTTTGTCTCAAGAAACTGTTTAACTTCCTCTTTAATGCATTGTCTGTTCAAATAGTACCCCTTCTCAAACCCCAGGATAGTTACAATAACTGGTTCTCTCCTTCTCCTCTTTAGTTCTTCTTCCAGAACCCTCCAAGCACCTTTGTTTCTAGTCCCCAAAAAACGAACCCCAAGCTTTGGCCCGGGTGGCGTCCCAGTGGCTGCATGTCAGCCCATGGCACAGTGTGGGGTTGGGTGCCACTTTTAGCACCCGCGGGGGGGGGGACCTTTGCTGGTCGGTCTCTGCCTGGCACGGGTAGACTTTGTCTCAGAGAAAGCAGTGTATCCTGGCCCCACAGGAAGTGTTCCCTACCAGAAGCAGATTTCGGGGACTGTCTTGGGGTGACCCTTGGCTGGTGGTCCAGCCAGGACCTCACCTCAGGGCGCAAACTGCGGATGTTCAGGCCCGTGGCTGCACGAGGCCCGCCGGGGTGGCCCTCTCTGCCCGACCCCGTGCCGGCGAGAGAGCCGGGCTGTGCGCAGCCCGCGGTTGCCGGAGGAAGCACCCACACTCCTTCCCCCTGTTGTTTGCCAGTTACCGGGCGGAAGGCGGGCTCCGAAGTGAGAGCTGGCGCGGGCGTGCGTCCTGCCTCGCTGTCTCCTGGAAGTGTGAGCTCGGGCAGACCTGTCCGCGCCTCAGCTTCCTTCATCCCTGAAGCGGAGGGGGGGGGGGGGGGGCTCGGGGTTCCTACCCGGAAGGTGGAGCAGACTCGAGGGTCAGACAGCGTGAGGGCGTCTGGCGCCCAGCCCAGGGGCCGGCCGGCCGGCAGCAGGCGGCTGCCAAGCAGAACACCCGTCTCGGGAGCTGCCCTGACGGAGGCCGGACGGCAGTCCAGTGTCGGGTGGCGCCGCGCCCCTGGTCGCAGAGGGTCCCCACCCTGTGGCGGTCTCGCACTCCTTGACGCACACGGATTGGGCGGCCACGTCTGTGCCTTCATAACAGCCCCTTGCGGGGTTGCAGGCCCCGGGGAGGAGGAGGCGGTGCCGGAGACGGCCCTAGGAGCTACTAGCAGATTCATTCGCTAGACCTAGCGAGGAAGGTCGCCGCCTCTCTAAACATTTTTGGGAAGACCAGTTGACTGCGGGAGCTTCATTTTTTTTTTCACCCATCGATAGAACGGGCTGGGCCAGACTTCGGAAGACGTCAGCTAGCCCAGCGGAAATATGGCCCAGAAGAGTGGGCGTTCCAGGCCCCCAGTGGCTAGTGGAAGGGAAGTCTGCTTAGAGCTCTGGGTTCTTAAAGAAGAGACACAGCTTAGCGAGCTGGTCCTTCCCACTCACCTGAGAGACGAGGGCAGAGCCAAGGTCAACTGGCTTCTCCCCAGGGCCCTCAGGTGTGTGTGTGTGAGGGAGTGGGAGGTAGAACTCCTGTTTCCTGCTTGGTCCTTCCTCCTCTCCCGTGTTGGGCGGGGGGGAGAGAGAGAGAGAGCAGAAGCAGCAGCAGCAGCAGCAGCAGCCGTGCGCTGTGTGTGCTCAGAGGTGGTCTGTGGCGACCAGCAGAGCTGGCTTGGAACCTGGCTTTACCGCCCCCTCCCCGTGTGTGACCTCGAGAGTGTGAACCAGGACCTCCATGCCTCGCTCCACCCACCCACACGGCGAACAGCGGCTGCCGAGCTGGGCTGTTACAAGGGTTGCGAGCGGCTGCTTGTGCGCCCATGCCCTCCCGGGCACGTGGTCCCTGGTGGGGTCCGTCCCCGCTCCCGAGAACGCACTGATGTTTTAGGCAAAACCTCAAATGGACTCTGATTGTCTCTTCTGTAAAACAAGCCTTGGACTAAAACCTACTACAAGATCTTCCCGCTCTAGACTTCTGACTCAGTGGTTATTTCTTACCAGTTATCTTATGCGTGGTCCTGTTTTAAAGTTGCGTGGTCCCGTTTTAAAGTCGTCTCGTTAATTCTTCTCATTGTCGCAACACGCGATGAAGCACGTTCGTAACAAAGGGAGAGTGGAAGGCGTCGCCCACGTGAGTGGTGGGTCCCACTGGCCTCCGGTGTCTGCGGCACGTGTCGGGTCATCCTGTATGAGGGTGTGTGTGTCTCTCACAGTTCTAGAGCCCAGGAGGTGGTCGGCAGCCAGCTGCGGTAGGTGTGGGGACTGCTCGCCGGTCCGCATCCCGGCCGGGTTTCCGAAAGGAGGGCCCGTCACTGGAGGCCGTGGGTGCCCACGGCTGCGCTTTGTGAGGGGGGGCCCGTTTCGAGGCAGGGAGGCCAATTTAACTCCCCCTTCCCGGTTCCCTCAGCGAGCTCGAATGGGCGTAGGGTTTGGTTTGGGGTGCAGTGTTCGACTTGTCAGAGTTTTCTGCTGGAGGTTGAGTGTGACAGAGACAGCGGGCAGGAGGGAGAAAGCGTGTAAACCTGCCCGTAAAGCTCCCGGGGAAGAGTCTGGGTAGCTTCGGTGGCTGGAAAAGGGGGAGGGGGGGCAGAAGGTGGGGCACCTTCCCTTCGGACCACACCTTTTGAAGAAAGTTTAGTGACTCATTCTGTTTTGTTTTTTTTTCCCAGTGAAATATTTCAAACATAGTGATTCATGGTTCATTCTTTTTCTGAGAATCCTCTAAAATGGGTATAAAACGTATAGTCCTGTGATTCTTGTACAAATTAACTTAAGATAACTATAGCCCAAATCAATTAATTTTCTTTTTCTTTTAAATAAGGCCTTTTTTAAGATTTTATTTATTTATTTTTAGAGAGGGAAGGGAGGGAGATATAAAGAGAGAGAGAGAAACATCAATGTGCGGTTGGTTGCTGGGGGCCATGGCCTGCAACCCAGGCGTGTACCCTGACTGGGAATCGAACCTGCAACACTTCGGTTCACAGCCCGCGCTCAATCCACTGAGCTACACCAGCCAGGGCTAAATCAATTAATTTTCTACTTGATCAGATTTGTTTCTGAAGCTTCCAGGGCGTGGTCCGTCTATTCATCTTTGAAGTGGTGTGGCCGGCCTGTGGCTCGGTCCTGTGAGTCTGTTACTCGGACACGGCGGAAGCTCTGAAAGTCTGGAGACTACGGGACGCAAACCACAGGTCACTGATGCGCTCAATGTCGGGATGAGTGTCGGGGGAGCCTCAGGGAAGGAATATCAGAGAAGATGCCGCCCTCTCTCGGCGGACCTTTCGAGTGGCCATTGGCTGAGTTAACCAGGGAACACTAGTTGGGGCAAGAACCCCACGCTGGGGCACGCCCGGGAGGTGCCAGGCCGGCCCTCGTCAGCGGTCCAGCACAGTGATTTAGGGCCACAGTGACTGTTCCGCTGGAGCGGGTGCCGGCCTGTGTCAATAGCCTCCTCTCCGAGGGCTGCTGCCGCCTTGCTGGCTGGCGCTCGGGCCGTCCGCTAAGGGTTAGGGAAATGGAGTTTCAGCTGCGGGGTTCCTGCTAGTAGGGCCCAGTGAGGACAAGCCTTTGTCTTTCTGTTCTGTTTGCTTATTTTTGAGTGATCGTCTGGTCCGTGTTCTCTGAGCCCAAGGAAAGGAACTGCACCCGGTCTGGAGTTGATGGGGCCAGTCTCTGTGCAGATATTTCCCGGAGGCCCGCCCGTCCAGCACCCACTCTCCCTGCCAGGCCCACTCCCGCCTTGCCCTTGGCTACGCGGCACCTGGCTCCCTGCCCCGCAGGGATCCCGCCCCTTCTGGAGCCCTGGCTCTGCAGGAGGCTGTTTATCTCGCTTCCGGGCTGGGGGGTGGTTATTTGTTTTGGGAGGACCGCTTGCCTCCCTGCTGTGCTGCTCCTCAGAAACCTGTGTGCGAGGGTCAGCGTGGGGTGCGTCTGTCGGGTGCACACACCCATCCACTCAGGGAGCACTGGCTGGGCATGCGCTCCTGCCAGACATCAGGCCGCCAAGCCGCACCCATGGGACTTGCAGGTTGGTAGGGAAAAAGCAAGCAAGACTGGTCTTACCGGACTGGAGCTGGGAGAGGGGCTGGGAGAGAGCGCGGGCAGGGCCTGGGCAGGGCGGGCAGCGCGCACACACTGTGTGTGGCCCCCGCACGCGTCCTTCCTGCTCCGTGAAGGCCTTTGTGAGTCAAGCTGAATTGAAGACACGTGGTGGAGAGGAAACGGGACAGGGAGTGGGGGGAAGGGGCCCGGTGAGGGGACCTGGAGGAGGCCGCCCCTCCGAGGGGATGGCCGGCCGGCCGGCTGGCAGGAGTGGCGTTGTGGGTTCTGGCACCGCCAGCCTCGTGCCTCTGCCCCAGCGTCCGGAGCAACCAGTTCTGAGCCAGGACTCCGTGGGGCGGGGTCAGTGGCAAAGAAGCACTCAACCCCGAGGACCGGCGTTGTCCTGATTCAGGACGGGAAAGGAGAAGGGGCGAATGTTTGCCTTCTCTGTTGTCGGGGGCAGCGTGAGGGGAATGTGCACAGTTTGTTTCAAGGTGGGTCTTTTCCCCAACATTTCTCAGGTTTTCACTTGGCTAACTCAAGAAACAATCCGCACTGGAAAGCTCCTTCCATTGCTTTGAAACTCTGGACAGTGTGGGCTGGAAGGCGTCCCTCTGTTCGACGCCTGGCGTCGGCCCCTGCCCCTGTGCCCTCCGCGGGTCTCAGGTTCTCGCGCGCCGGCGCGCCGGCGTGGGGAGCAGGGCTCCGGCACACTCCCAGTCCCACGTTGTTCGAGGGGGCGCGGTCTGGGTTCCTGTGTGGGGGTCACAGTCCACCGACCTCACGGTCCTGCTGGGGCACCTCCGCCTTCCGGAGCGTGGCCGCAGCCCTGGGGGTGAGCGGGCGCGGCCTCCCCACCATGGGCCTGGGCTCACAGAGCTCATGTATCCGTGCGATGGGCACACACGGTGAGTGCTGACCGGGTTCCCGGCACCGGGCTAAGGAGAAGACGGGGCGTCCGGCCAGCAGCAACCGATCGGCCGCCCGCTGCCTAGAACGAGTCCCCTTCTTTTGCAGACAGGTCCGGCGGGGCTCCCTTCCACCTGCTTTTACAGCCCGCAGCCAATTAGCGAAGCCCACGGAGAGGACGTGGGGGAATGGGCAGCCGTGGGCACGGCAAGGACGGCAGCCAGGGGTGGAGGGAGGAGATGGAGACCTGGAGGCAGGCGATGCCGCAGGTGTAGCGGTCCGAACAGGCAAGTAGGCGGCAGGTGGCGAGGCCGGTGAACCCGTACCCCTGAGGACATCGTTGGGTAACTCACTCCAGTACCTGGTGTTCCTGGTAACAACTCTTAGTCCTTCCAGGGAAATGGACGGGTGTTGTACCTAAGACAGGAAGCAGCCAGTTACCTGGAGATTCGCTCGCGCAGAGGGGCCTCCTCACCGGCAGAAGGACGCGAATGGAGTGTAGTGGCTCCAGTGCAGTCGAGCGCCATCCTCTCTGGGACCGAGAAGGAGTGGCCAGCTGCCCTGACCGCACCGCGGGCACAGTGCAGTCACCACCCGCACCTGAACTCCAGTGTCGCCCTGGACTGCGCGTTCCGCGAGCCCCCACCTCCGAAAACCGAGCCATCCGTCGTCACTGAGGGCGGGTCCACGGAGTACACGGGTCAGGGGGAGGTGACGCTCGGGCTGCAGTGGCAGGTGGTTGTGCTGCCACCGGGGCGGGCCAGGCGGGCTGGTGTGGGTGGGCACCGACCGTCCCCGTCATGCTGCGCTGTCCTGCGGGGGGAAGCAGGGGTCGGGGCGGATGGACCTCCGTCATTTGCAGGGTGGGGTGCCGGTAGGCTTACAGTTGCAAGTGCCTGAAACAGAGAGTGTTCTCGTGTTCTCCTGTAGCTAGTTGTTGTGTTATTCTCCACACGAGCAGCTGTGAGTCTGCTCATGCCCCTCCCTGCGTTTGGTAGGTGCCAGCGGCCTCCGCCCCGGGCCGGCAGACTCCTGCAGGGTGCCCGGGAGCACAATGCTGTGGGCCGGCTGGCCTCAGGGCTCCGTCGGAACTTCTTGACGCTGCCACTGACGTGCGGCAGCAGACAGAGCCACCCCGTGAGTGACTGGCGCGGCTGCAGTCCAGCAGAACTGGGTTGATTTCAGGCTGACGCGGTGACTGCGAGGACAGGGGCGATGTGCACGCAGGTGCGCGTGGCAGCGGGACCACCCGAGAAGGGTCGCCTCAGGAGGGGTCGAAACATGGGGCTGTGTGTGTGGTCAGCTTTCGGATCACTGGGCTTTCCCGCAGCCCGCCTTCCCTGTGTTTGGTGTTGCTTGCACGGAGTTTAGAGTCTTAGAGTTTACTGGGCGTGGGTCAAGGTCCAGACGTCCCTGGTCTGCGATGTGCTGTCCGTCTGCTGCTTCGGAAGGTGTCCCTGCACCCTTCAGTGCCTCCGGGTTGCCCCTGGCGACGCAGTTGGCCGCTGCCCTGTGGGGTCAGAGTTTGCTTTATGAGGAAGCTCTGGTCGGTGGGCACGGGGAGCGGCCGCTTTTGCTCTGCGTGGGCTGGTCACTCTGCACGGCCACGCCTTCCCGTCCCCCGCTCCCCACACCGGGCGCGCAGCGAGAGTTAGTCGCTCACCAGAGTATTTGTCGAGTCGGCGTGTCTTTCCTTCGGACACGGTGCCTGTGCACCTTTGAACCACTCACTCTGCGCCCCCCCCAACCCCCGGGAGAAGGGCCGGGCCTCACTCTTCGATGATCCGTGTGTGCCGCTCCTGACTCCAGCTTGTCTGTCATTCTACACACCCTGCTTTTTCCTGACTGTACTGTAGCCGATCAAAATGCTCTCTCTTTAGTTTTTTGGATTTTTTTAAGATTTTATGTATTTATTTTGAGAGAGAGGGGAAGGGAGAGAGAAAGAGAGAAACCATCAATGTGGAAGTGAAACTATCGGTTGCCTTTCTCATGCCCCTGATGGGGGGGGGGGACCTGGCCCACAACCCAGACTTGTGCCCTGACCAGGAATTGAACCGGCGACCTTTTGGTTTACAGAATAACGTCCATCCCACTGAGCCACAGCGGTCAGGGCACTCTCTCTCCGTTGAGGGCAGTGGAGGGAAAAGGAAGGTTGAGCAGAAGGTGAAGACAGCCCACTGCAAGCACAGAAAGCTCACCCTTGGTGCAGAAGAACGCACGTAGCCAGCGCTGCTTTACAGTGGCTGCGAGGTGACTCGAGTTTTCAGAAGCCTGAGGTGTCACTTGCTGTGCCGCAGACTGTACTACAGGTGGCTCTCCCAGGGCGCCTCCCTCTGGAAGGGACCCGGAGCCATCGTGGTTTCTGACTGAGAAACCTGGTCAGTGACCCAACAGGCCGTGGAGTTTGAGATGGAGAAACAGGAGGGAAGTCGGCGCGCACGTGTCTCGCAGAGCGTGCCGGGGACGGGTGGACAGTGGTGACTGGCCCGTAGTCGCGTCATTGCCGTCTGCAGAGACCTGAGCTGCCGTGCTCGGAGACAAGGGTGCATCGCTGGCACTTGTTCCTGCAGGAAGGGGTCTTCCCTGGAGAGTGTGTGCGCACAGTGGGTGCTGTGCACGGGGCCCTCCAGCCTGCAGCGTGCGTCCCAAGCACCTCTGACCCCCACATGCCAGCCCCTCGAAGACGGCAGGGGGGCTGGATGGGTGGTTCTCGCAGCCAGGGGAGACACAGGCCAGTGGTGGGGGAACATCTTTGGGCTGGCCCTTCAGCGTTCCCGCACTGGGCCCCCCGACCACCTGGCAGAACGCAGCCTCTGAGCCCTGAAAGAGAAGCCGTTGTGGCCACGGGGCTAACAAGCCCAGCTCGTTTCAAGGCTGTCCCCTCCTGGTGGTGTTCTGCCTTTATCACGGGCTGGTGCGGCGCTGTAAGGCAGCATGTCTTAATGGCCGCAGCTGAAAGCGAGCCCTGGCTGTCCACTGCCCTCCGCCTCATGCCCTGAGCCCCGCAGAGCCTTGACACCAGTCTCCGGGCTCGTCCGTGCTGTGCAGGCAGTGGTGTCACTGCCGAGGACAGTTTTCCAAGGGGCCTGGTGCACCTCCTGCCGCTCGCCTTTTAGGTCCCGCTGTGAACACACCCACTGAGACACTGTCCGCCGTGGATCCCTAGTGGACAAGGAGACCTGGTTCCGGTCCCCTCTAAGTGGGCGTGTGTGCTGCTGCTGCTGCCTTTGGCCGGCCCTGGGCAAGGCCTCTGCCCTTGGAAGCCGACCTTTGTTGTCTGTCACGTGACCCACCCCCCTGGGGCAAGGCGGCCCCATTTCACAAAGTCTGAGTCAGCGCTGGGGGAGGGGACTCCCACTTTAAATGAACAGAGGTCTAGGCAGTGTTTCTGCAGGAGGCTCACTTTGGAAAGGTCACTCTGTCATCCCTGCCTGATGACAACACCAGGTCTCTGGGTCTCCTGTCTTGCAGATGCCAGCATGGACAGAATAGCTTACGATGCTCATCCCGACCCACCACTTCCGAGACATTGAGCGGAAGCCAGTGTACCTCCAGCCGGAGAAGTGTGTCCCGCCCCCCTACCCTGGCCCTGCGGGAACCATGTGGTTCATCCGCGACGGCTGCGGCATCGCCTGTGCCATCGTCACCTGGTTTCTGGTCCTCTATGCGGAGTTCGTGGTCCTCTTCGTCATGCTGATCCCGTCCCGAGACTACGTGTACAGCATCATCAACGGGATTCTGTTCAACCTGCTGGCCTTCCTGGCCCTGGCGTCCCACTGCCGGGCCATGCTGACGGACCCCGTGAGTATGTCTGGGCTTGTTTTCACCGGCCCACACTCTCCTCCTCCAGCCCAGGCACGGCCCCCGCCTGCATGTCCCCCTGTCCTCGGGAATGCGGAGAGCAGGAGGCCAGGGCTGGGGTGGGACTGGCACCACCGCCGGTCTGTCCTGGGGAACGATAGGTTGGCGTGTGCATGAAATGGGGCCTGCTGGGGAGGGAGGCTTTGGTCCCGGGGAGGCCTGGCCTCCAGTTAGAAAGGTGCGGTCAGCTCACTGCGAGGCCTGGGGTGGGGGGGGGGCGGAGGCGGAGGCGGAGCGGAAGGAGCGCTGGGGGTTGGGTCAGGGGGCGGGGCTTCGCGGCGAAGACGGGCCGGGAGCGGGTGAATTCGGATAAAGCCGGATCCCGTTCTGGGACTGTGCACCGCAGCGCCTCCCCTCCGGGCGATGCCGACCTTCCCTGAAAAGCAGGACGGGCCTGATTCGGGCCGCAGCGAGCGCCTCCCGGTGAAGATCAGCGGGCAGAGCGGTGGTGTTCCGCCCGGTGACTTAGCCAAACACACCGCGCTGTGCGAGTGGCTACTGCATGTCGAGTGCCCTGGCGTTGAACCCTCTGTTCCTGCCCATTATCGTGTGCGGGGAAAGCAAGGGAGCGTGTTATTGGATAAAGACCTCCTATGCCTGCGTTGTCTGCAGTCCTTGGGACGAGTGTGCCTTAATTAAGACAGGGAAGCACTCCGAGGGACGGTGGCAGCGGTCACCCAGATTTCCAGTCCGTGGGCCCCACGGGGAGCTCGGTGAAGAGCCGGTTCCCGTCTCGAAGGGCTCCGTGTCTGCTGGTTCAGGCGTTGGGTTGTTGATCCGTCCCAAGGGAAAGCGGCTTTCCCGGCTCAGCTACAGCTCAGCCACCCAGCCAGACAGCACCTCTCGCGCAGGCGCGCTCCCGGAGGCAGGGGCCCCAGGGCCCCGAGTGAGTGCCACCTGTGGCGTCCCCGCGCAACGGGCACCTGAAGGACGTGGAGCGAGAGCCTGGTCAGGGCCGGACCTGTCCCCAAGCCCGAGGGTAGGAAAGGGGTGGCCCAGCAGCGTCCACTTGGTCGTGCGGGTAGCAAGTTAAGGCTTTCTTTAGGAGTTTCTATGATGCCCTTGCCATTGGGGATACTGAGCTAGAAGGCAGTGTTCTGCTCACCATATCGTCTAGTTCTGTTAGGCCCCGGGCGCTGTTCCTGCTTTCCAGGTGCCCCCTGTCTAGAGGAGCCAGCCCCCCAGGCAATAAAGTCTGTGGCCGAAGGAAGCACGGGCTGCTGGGAAGAACACGGGAGGGGCTGGTAACCGATCGAGGCAGGAGGACACAGCGTCCCCGGCAGAGGGGCAGCACGCGCAAAGACTCCGGAGTTCACGGGTGCAGCCCCTCTGGGGTCCCCTGTGCTGTGTGGAATGGTGGGGACTTGGGAGGAGAGTGGGTGTGGGTGGGCTGAGTGGGCGGAGCATCTAGGGTGACGAGGGGCAGCCTGGAGCCCCCTGAGGGTGTTAAACAAAAGTGTGACGAGAGCCAACTGTCATTTCATAAGGACCACACCAGCCTGGCCGCAGTGAGGAGGAGCCCAGGCCCCGAAGGGCACGTTTACTGAGCGAGCGGCTCGCCGCGTGCGCGGTTCCCCTCTGAACAGTGGACACAGCCGGGAACAGGCCAGACCCAAACCCGGGCCCCCTGCAGCTCCCACCTCGCCCGGGGCCGGGCAGCGCCATCGAGACAGCGAGCGCTGTCGGGGTGATATGGTGACCCTTATGGGGTACAGGTGTTTTGAACGCCTCTCCAAGGCGGTGGCCTTTGAGCTGGGACCTGAGTGACCTGAGGTTGCAGGCCAGGCACCTGGGGGTGGGAGCCGGTGGGAGAAGCGGGACTCAGCCCAGGGTGCCTGCAGCACGCCGAGTGGGACTGGGGCGCGGGGCCAGCTGGGAGGGCTGCAGAAGCCGGGCCGCAGGGCCCCCGAGGACTCCGGTCTGTTTTCCGAGTGCGGCGGGAGCCATCAGGCAGGCGTGGTGCAGCCAGGCTTCCTTCGTGCTGGGGGTGGGGTTTGGGCGGGGCGAGCGAGAGCAGGAAGACTAGAGGTATCCTGGTGGTCCATGCAAGACACAGGCTCAGGCCGAGGTGGGGGTGGAGAGGCTGGAGGGAAGCTGTTGGCTTTAGAGTACATTGTACGCCACTAATTCTCACACAGGGCTGTGTATTAGAATCCCCTGGGGAGCTTTTAGAAAGCTTAGATGCCTGGGCCCGGCATGCAGAGAGTCTGCTCTAATTGGTCTGGGGCGGGGGCCTGGGTATCGGGACTCTTGAAAGCTCCCAGGAGCCCCCCGGTTTCAGCCAGGTCTGAGAACCGCCATTCAGAAGAGCTGACTGAATGGAAAGGGATCAAAGAGGTGGGGGGGTGGGGCAGGCGCTGATTGCTGGGGCCATTTATTGACCGGTGTCAGGTGGGGAGCGAGCAGGGCAGGCTTCCTGCCGGCATCCCTGCTGCCCTCACTGTCTCTGGGGGCCTCCACAGGCCGGTCCCTGGCGGCTGGAGACAGGGGTCCTCGCTACCTACGGAGGTGGTGCTCGGCTCCGGTCCCAAGTGAGTGAGAGCCACAGTCTGTGCCCCAGACCCCAGCCGGCTTCTCAGGCTGTGACTCGCCGGTGGTCCCGAAGAAAACTGGGCAGAAACGTGGAGCGTCTGTTAGGTTAGATACTGACCGTGTAAAGGGAGCCGGTCAGAGCGTGTCCACCAGACAGCCCGGGCCCAGGCTCCTCTGGGCTGCTCCACCCCCACCTGCCGCCCCATCCCAGCAGGCGACACCTTATGCAAAACCCGGTGTGTAAACAGAGGTGGGGCTGCAGCTCGGGAGCCCCTGGGGCCCCTGGGCTTTGCAGGTGCAGAGCTGGGCACCAGATCGCACACAGAAAGCAGATCAATCAGGGGTTCCTCATTAACTCGGTGGGGGCGGTGGGGGTAGTTTTTAGGAAGGCGCTCTGCAGGGTTCCAAGTTCCCTAATAGGAGTGTAATGTTCTGTATCTCGTAGCCTGTAACTTTCAGAAAAAGTTACATCCTGAGGTCATAAATAAGGTATGACCATGTACATACATGGTGTATCCTACTGGTTTGTTAGTACTACTAGTGAAAAATAAAAAAGTATTCTTATAGTCTTCCCCAAATAGTTGTGCCACCTCCAGCTTTGAAGTTCTCATTCCAATTATAGCGTCCAAACAGTTGCAGCCTCGGTACTCTCCGGACCATTCAGCCGCCGTTTAGTAAGTGGGTCTCCGCAGAGCCTGCGCAGAAAAGGGAAGCGGGAAATGACTCACAGATGGCTCGGCAGCCCCCTGACCGTGAAGCTGCCCTTTGAGAAGTGGGGTGGGAGGGGTAGGCCTGCGAAGAGAGGGGACAGATGGACAGAGGGGAGGGGGGCTGGCCCGGAGGGGCCGGAGCTGGGGCAGCAGCTCGAGTCTGGGGTTTGCTGCCAGGTGCCGCTCCTCGCCCGCCCTGGGTTGGGTAATGCCATCTCAGGAGCGTTCCTTCCGTGTTCCCCAATCACTTCCGATGCTGGAGGGGGAGGGGGGGAGGAGGTGGGGGAGGAGGAGGAGGAGAGAAGACACCTGAGGCAGCGAGGGAAAGGGAAGGTATGCGTGTCACACACTCCTCAGTGCCGGGGGCTGGCCCACCACTCCCCGGCTCCTCCGAGAGACGGGTCACAGACGGGTCACAGATTGGTCGTGGGGAATGAGCCCTCCGGGAGGTTTGTGCAGATGGAGTCACCTGGGGGGCCGGCCTTCAGGATGACAGAGCTGTCCACTGTGAGCGAGCGCCCCGTCGTCCTCTGCAGTGCGGGGGCCGCTCTCCGAGCCCTTTATGGGCCCCCCCCACCACCCCGTTGTGGCCCCGGGACCGTAAAAACAGCATGTGCGGGGCGGGGCGGGCCGGGCCGGGGCAGGGAGCCCAACCCGGGCCTTCACGCAGGGAAACTCAGCCCACTGACTGCGTCGTCTCCCTGGGGCAGCGATGCTGTCCCTGTGTGTGGGGGATGGTGGCGACTTCCAGTTACGGTCTTGTGGCTTCGAGGCCCATAAAAGTTCACACAGTTGCCTAAACTCAATTACTTTTTTAAAAATTTTTATTTTAATTTTTTAATCTTCACACCAGGATATGTTTATTGATTAGAGAGAGAGAGAGAGACATCCGTGGGAGGGTTCCCCCCCCCCGCCCCCGCGTAGGTGCCCCGACCAGGGTTTGAACCCGCAGTGTTCCGGTGTGGTGTGCCGGACAATGTTGCAACCGAGCCACCTGGCCAGGGCTAAACTCAGTTACTTATTACGTCCAAGAGAACTGAAAGTAAGGCCCTCTGGGCTTTTAAATCTCTCCTCTTGTCCTCTCTTTAATTACGCTCAGTCCTCTAACAGGGAGTTCCACGTACGTCTCCATTCCGTGTACTTAGTAGATTATCTGTTCACAGAAAGTTTCAGAATTTTGTTTTACTTTCAATTTTATTTTGTATTGGCTTCAGGTGAAAGCTTAGTGTTTTGGGTCTTTTATTTGTTAGTTTATCTTTGGCCCTCTGGGCCTCTGTAGGGCCCTCTCCTCCGCCTGGGCCGTGCCCTGCGCCAGCCCCAGCGAGAGTCTGCGCCTGCGGTGGCAGGTCTGGGCCCCCACCCTTGACGGCTGCCCCCAGAGGGGCCCCTCAGCTGTCTCAGCGTTCGGTCGCACGCTCCGGGAAAGTTGGCCATGTTCCTACTTGGCGGGTGGCTCCTTCCTGAGGTCCAGATATTTTTTATTTGCATATTTAATGGCTTTTTAATTGCAAAAGCCACATGTTCATCATAGAACATTTATGAAATGGCATCAAGAAAATAAGCTGCCCCTGTGATTCTACTGCGGGGGTGGGGTCACCGTTAAGACTTTCGCGTGTGGCTTTGTCCTCTTACTTACGTCTAGAAAGCCCGTACCCACGTGAGCTCCCATTCCACGTGCCGCCTGGAAGTCTGCTTCTCCCTCCGACCGTCTGCCGTGGGCGCTTCCTGCCGTGGTCGGTAGCTGTGGGCTCCCACGGCGCGTTCCGTGTCGAGCCGTGTCCTGGCAGCGTGTGCATGCTGCACGGTGCCTGCCTCCCGCAGAGTGGTTCCCGTCGTAGCCTGTCCCGGCTCCCGGCTGCGTTTTGCAGGGGGTTTGTTTGTTTGTTTGTTTTTAATTTCATTTTTGAACTTCTAGAAAGATTCTCACTGAAACCCTGCAGACGGTGTAAAGGGTACACAGGATAATATGATGGCCGCCCAGGGGTCCCCTCGCTGGCGGTTCCTCGGGGAGGTTGTCGGTAAACATTCACGGGTGTTGGCGTAACTCGGAACCCCGAGTCCCCGTGTCGGGGTGAGCGTGTCGTGTCCCTGTGCGTGTAGCTGCTGCTTTGAAATGACCGTGTCCACGGTGGAGTGTCAGAGCTGACGGGCCCCCGGCCCAGCCCGGCCCAGACTCACGCCTGTCCTCTTCCGCGCAGGGGGCCGTGCCCAAAGGAAACGCCACTAAAGAGTTCATCGAGAGTTTGCAGCTGAAGCCGGGCCAGGTGGTGTACAAGTGCCCCAAGTGCTGCAGCATCAAGCCCGACCGAGCGCACCACTGCAGGTACGCACGCCCCGGGCCCACCCGCACGCACACGCACGTGCACACGCTCGCTCCCCCTCGGGTGCCGCCGGCCGCACCCCCTCTGGGCACCGAGCGACCCCCGTGAGTTCACCAGACTGGAAAGGGCTTTCGTCCCGGGCTCAGGACCCCCGTCTGAAGGCGCAGGCCCGGGCAGGCCCTTGCCTCCCAGCCGCGTTTCCTGGTCTGTGAAACCCAGGAGGAGACCCCCGCCCTCCCACCTAACCGCCGGGCCTCGGGGGAGGGCAGATGAGAAAGGCTTTACAAGGTCCTCCCCGAATGTCTAGTGCATGACCCACCTCAGGGTGGGGCTGTTCCCTTGACTCTCACAGGGAAACCAGGGGCTCATCCTCAATCAAAGGCTTTCCTTTGAAACAAAACCACAAGAAGTTGTGACACGGTAGAATTCAGCCCCAAAAGCCATTTCCGCATCTTATCAATGGTGGTTTTTCCCGTTCGGCTTTCAGGTTTCTCTGAGGACATCCAGCTAAAATTGCACGTTTTTGTTACAGTGCTACAGACACATCACTCGGTCCCTTTCTCGGGCCGGTGGGTGTTGGGGGGGCATTTCTGTCTCGGGAGAGAGCGCTCGGCCTGCAGCAGCGCTGTTTCCCGGCCAGCTCCCGGGCACCTGCCGTGTCCGGGCACCCCCGCCCACCCTGTCCTCCTCGGTCACCTGACTTCCGTCCCCACAGTCGCTCTCGGAGCCAGCTTGGCTCTAGGAATGACGCCCTGAGTGAGGACTTGGGGCTCAAGGGGCGAAGTGACTTCCTCCCCCTTCCCTGAGCCCCCTCTGCCTCTGCTGCCTGGCGCCCCTGCCTCCTCCTGCATCTCTGCCCAGGACGGGCCGAGGGCAGTATTCTTTCTCGGGTGCTGGTCAGCCAGTCGGCCCTGGGCAGACCAGAGCTGCTGGCTCCCACGACCCCGAGGGGGGATCCCTGACCCAGGAAACACGTGCTGACGACTGCTCCTGGGTGGTGGCTCGTGGTGGCCCTGCTGTCTGGGCACCCACAGTTGTCCGGGCACCCACAGTCGTGCTCATGCAGAACCCCCAGCACGGCTGCAGGGCCGGGAGCCCCGCTGCCCGGCTAGAGGAGGCTGGCGTCGGCCTCGCCTGCTCAGGTGAGGTGCTTGCGCCCAGCTCTCTGGTTCCTTGCCCCTCGGGAGAGTCCATGGGATTCACAGCTCTCTCCACCCTCTGAGCTCTGGTGGCCCCCACCAGCACTCCCCGGACGTGGGGCTGGAGGCGTCCTTCCAGCCTGGCGGTGTGCCTGTGGGTTTTCCCACCGAGGAGAGGCACCTGGGACCCCAGGCAGGTGCTTTTTCCTGGTGTCGAGGACCGAGGAGGGAGCCGTCCGTGGTCACAGGGACGGCCCTCGTGCCAGGGCTGTGCGTTAGGTTCTTGCACAAGTAGGGGGGACCTCTGGCTTTGGCCAAGCCTCACACCCCTCCCCCGCCAAGCTCACGGTGAGGCCGGGACGCCGTGGCCTGCCCAGTGCGTCCTCCGGGTTCTTGTGTGTCTCTCGCGGGACGGCCGCTGGTAGAGTTCACGTGGCTGTGGTGGTGGTTCAGAAGCACTGTGCTCACGCACCGCATGCAGCCCCGGGAGACTCGGGCTGGCTCTGGGGGGGGCCGGCTTGGGGAGCCGCGGGTCCTGAGAGCAAGGCGTGCTCCCCGCCACCTCACCCGGATCTGTTTCTGAGTGGCTGCCAGGACGTGGTGGATGCCTCCTTTGCTTATATTTTTATTTTTTAATATTTTTTTAGTTTTCAGAGGGGGAAGGGAGGGAGGAAAGGAAGGGGAGAATCATCCATCAGTTGCCCCTCGAATGTCCCCATCTGGGGACCCAGCCCGCAACCCAGGCATGTGCCCCGACTGGGAACCGAACTGGTGACCCTCGCTTTGCAGGATGATGCTCAACCCACGGCGTCACCCAGGTCAGGGCTGCGTGTCATTTCAGCCATAGTGAGTGTGCTGCGACGTGGAAACGCCACCTGGCACCATGTGGGACCTCTCGCTGTGTCCTTCTCGCGTTCCCTCCCGGGGCCACACGGCCTGGCGCGGTGCAGCCCGCTGCCGGGTCTGCCCTTCCCTGTCCGCGAGTCAGAGCCCTCACCCGCTTGGCCCTTGCTCAGCAGGGCCCCGGCCTGGCCGTGGGCTGTGGCGCTGGACGGACACGGCCCTGACCCCGGGGCCTCCGCCCAGGCGGGGGGGGGGGGTCGCACTCATCCTCTGTGGTGCCGCTGAGTGGGAGCCGCCGCAGGGAGGGACACGGCTGTGTCTCCACGGTGGGCTGTCACCCAGGGAAGGCAAGGGGGCCTCCATACTGAGGAGGGTCCTGGCACCCCCCGGAGAGGGAACACGAGCGTAAAAGAACCCGAAGGCGCGTGAGCTGGCGAGCTTCTCGGGCCCTCCCGAGCTTTCGGAGGAAACGAGAGGCAGGAGGAGCCTGGAAGCAGCAGCCGGGAGAAGGATCCTCCCTCCCCTAAAACAGTGGTTTCCACACCTGGAGGGGGCCTGGGACGTTATCCACCTTAGTGGCACGGTCTTTCCGGTGACCATCCCTGCCTGCCTGGGACCTGCTGCCGGGCCCTGGGGGCACCGCCCTGGCACGGGGACTCGGACGTGGTGCCTGCGGGCGGTGCCCGGAGAGGGCTGATGGAAGTGGCCAGAGTCCGGGAGGGGCCCTCAGGGAGCCCGCTGTGCTAGGGCTGCCCTTCTGTGCCCAGGGAGGGGGCCCCACTGAGCCCCCACGCACCGGGCAATGGGGGCTGGACAACGGCTGACACTGAGGTGGCCGATTCCCCAGTGGGATGTCAGGGGTGGTGGGAGGCCCACATTCTTCATCCCCCTCGTGACAGATGGTGCTTACAGTGGAACAGCCTGGCAGGACGTGGGCTGTCACTGCCCTGGGCCTGGGGTGTCCTTCACTGACCTGCTCAAGGACCCCCCGGCAGGCCCCGCCCCAGAGCCCCGCAGGCTGGATGTTCTGGGAGCCCTGGGGGAGCCGGCCTCTGCGTGGTGCCTCCGGCCACCAGCGTGGATGGACACCCATCCACTCACACACGCATGTGCCACCACCTGGCGGGGGGGGCGCTGCCTTGGCATTTCATGTCTTTGCACACGGCAGACACAGACCAGCTCTCTGGACAAGTTCTGCAGCTGACGGTGGGTTGGACTCCCTTTTCCTGTTGGATGAAGGATGAGTAGTTCTCTGATTTGGCTGGTGAGACGTAGGCTCTTGTGAGGGCCAGCTTCCCGGGGGCACGCCTGGTCCCCCCAGAGAGGCCGGGAGAACAGGGCAGGGGTGTTCCGAGAGGGTGCGGGTCAGCGCTCAGCGGATGTCCGGCCAGTGCTCGCCCCTCCGCCACGGAGCAAACAGGGCCCGGAGCACCCACTTGAAACCTCTTAGAAGTGAGTGCGACGGAAGAGAAAGTGCTCAGGAGCCTCGAGCTGGGCGGGGGTGGTTCCCCTCAGCAGTTTGTCCCCCACACGGTACACGGTGGGGGCTAGGAACCCCCAGGGCGATGTCCTGGAAGGACCTGCAAGAAATGGGCTCCGAGGGAGGGCTCCGGGGAGGGGCGCAGGGAGATCGCTCTCACTGCCTGTGTGTCACCAACCGAATAGATAACACAGCAATTAGTAAGGAGTGACACAGTGAACTCTTGTGTGCTCACCACCACCACCCTCCTCCTCCCCACCCCGTGTGTACTGCTGTGAATTAGCAGCACAGAGAGGGGGCGGGGGAGGGAGAGAGGGCGCGAGCACGGGCCACAGGGTTGCTGGCTCCCAACTGTCTCTTTACTTTGTCCACATCCCCTGCACGCTCCTGGCCCCGGGGGGATTCTGTAGGGGGGCCGGCACCCCTGAGGTGTGACCCTGTGAGGTCACAGAGAAGAGGAGGGTGGAGACAGAATGACCCAGTGCTCGTCTGCACCAGGCCACGTCACGCCACGTCATGTCACCCCACGTCAGTGCTCGCTGCTGCTTCGTGCCCGCACTTAGTTCCCTGGGCGGGCGGCCGGAGGCTCGGTCGGGATCAGCCTGTCCGCCCAGGGTGGCTCCCCCGACCCCGTCCCCATGGCCACCAAAGCTGACGCTGTGCTCAGAAAAGGCCACCCTCCCGGGGGTGGGGGTGAGCCCTGCAGCGGCGTGTCACAGGTCACAGCGGCCCCACAGTGAGGCCCCCCTCCGAGTGGCCCAAGCTCTTGGCCAGGGGTCCGGGGAACAGCCCACCCCTCACCCGCAGGACCCCTCCCGCGCCTTCCCCACCCTGTCTGCCCGCACCAGCAGGGCCCGAGGCCACCCCTTCCTGCAGGGCCGCCCACCGCCAGGCCGCGTATGGTCAGGGTCTGAGATACAGTGAGCGGGGAGAAAAGCTGGCGTGAACCGAGGGACTTTCGGAAAAGAAATCTAGTTGTGTTATTTCCAAGCTTATATTTGTAGTATTTCCAGCTGTTTTGAACAAGAAAGGCCCCCAAGATAAATGCTCAGGAACCTACTCTAGTGAACTGGAAAGCGCACGGTGTGGGTGGCCTGTCTGTGGGCCGGCGCGCCTTCCTCTCGGGAGCTGTGGGCGCGGCTGCTGTCAGGCCCGCGAGCCTGCGCTCCGGCCCGTGTTCTGGCTTCTGCACCCCCAGAGGGGGCGTGGCCGGGTGCTGGCTGTCAAGTCGGCCTGAAACCCCCAAGGGTCCCCACAGCAGGTTAGTAGTTTGTAAATTTACCATTTATCAGACGGTCGACACTTAAGCTCAGATGACTTTTGTGCTTTTTTTTTTTTTTTGCGGGGGTGGGGGTCGCTAATTTGGACATCATCTTAGAGCTGGAAGGTTCCTGCAGGCCGGCTTCCCTCCGCCCTGAGGCTGTCGGCCTGGCCAGGGACCCAGCTCTGCTCTCCCAAGCGGGCCTCCTCCTCCCGCAGCCGCGCCCTCCCTGGACGCTTCTGCTGGGGAGCTCCCCGCCCCCCCGGCCCAGAGGGCCCCGCCTGCGGGGCGTTTGGTCTCTCTGGGGGATGGGGAGCAGCCGTTTTCCCTGGCCCCTCTCATCCCGTCAAGGTCGAAACTGCCCTCCACTCTGCCCTCCCAGTAAAGCACATGCCTTCTCAGCTCCGTGTCCCGTCAGGGGAGCAGCCACGTCAGTCCCGCCCCACGTGTCTGTCCAACAAGAGCCCTTGGTGGGCGACCGTGACCCTGGGGGTCCTGGCCTCCGTCCGGCCCCTTGCAGTGCAGCCGCAGCAGGGGGCTCTGCCTGGCGCGGCTCTGCGCTCCCCGAGGCCCTCCCGCCACCGCCGGGCCCCCCTGACGGACTGCCTTGTGCGCTGTTGCAGTGTTTGCAAGCGGTGCATTCGGAAGATGGACCACCACTGTCCCTGGGTCAACAACTGCGTGGGCGAGAACAACCAGAAGTACTTCGTCCTGTTTACAGTAAGTCCCGCCTGGGAGCTCTGCCGCACCCCCGGGAACCTGCGGAGCGCTGGCCTCCCCTCCACCCTCCAGCCGGCGCTCCTTGCTCGGCGAGGGCCTGCCTGTTCGGAAGCCCTGAGCTCGGGCAGCTAGAGTCGGCTCAAGTCGGTTAGCTGGAAGCGAGGGCCGTGTCCTGGGCCCCCAGCACAGCGCGCAAGCAGCCTGAGCCGCTGAACCAGGCCGTCCTGCTGAGGACGGCGGGCCCTGTTCGGCGTGTGGGCTGGAGGGGCCGCTGGGGTCAGCACCCTGAGCCCGGACTCCTCCGCCGGGAGGGAGACGCAGCCAGCCCGCAGCGCCACCGGGCAGCCCCGCCCCCTGGCGCACAGGTCACACCTGGTGATGGGCCCTTGTCCTCCGTGGGCGGGGTGGGGGGCAGTGGGAGGACCGCCAGAGGCCTCCGCAGCCCCGTGGGGGCCGGCCGACCCTCGCCCGCCCTGACCAGACGCTCCGCTCCCGCTGCAGATGTACATCGCGCTCATCTCCCTGCACGCGCTCGTCATGGTGGGACTCCACTTCCTGCGCTGCTTCGAAGAAGACTGGACGAGTGAGTATGCGCCTGCGCCGGGCCTCCCTCCGGCCAGGGCGGGTGACGGCCCCGGCGGGGGTGACGCGGGCTGGGCGGCTGCGCGGCTGCAGCCTGGCGCCAGGGCCCCTTCGCTTCATTAGATCTCTTGCAAGCCTACGGACTGGCCAGGGAAGCAGCAGCAGACGCCCAACTCTCCCTCCTTGAAAAAGAGCAGCCCCTTACAGTCAGCCCCGCAGGTACAGTAGCGGGCTGTGCCCCGCCCAGACGCCCGGCCGGAGCCGCCCGCCCACCGGTCCCGGTCCCGGGAGAGCGCACCCGGAGGCAGGGCGGGGCCCTGCCCGGAGAGGGGAACGTTTGTTCCAGTTCCAGTCCTCCACAAAGCACTTGACGCAAAGGCTACTTGTTCCCCTCTTGCAGAGATTCATTTTTAGCTTTCTGGCCAGCATGTGGAGGCTTTTTGTGAATTTGTTTGTGTTTTGTGGTGGTTGATTTTTAACTGCCTGGTCACGAGTTTACATTGGGATTGCAGAGAAATTCTTCCTGCTTTAGAAGCGTCCCACGTAAATGTGTACGTGGGGAAGGGACTGCAACCAGAAAATGACATAAATTCTGAGGGGAAATACAGGTGCTAAACAAAATAAATACGTGAAATTGGGAAGATGAATAAAACTAAGAAGAAAAAAAAATTAAAGATACTCAGACTCCAGAAAGGCCACCCGCTGAGCTAGACCCTGCACACCCACCTCACCTGGGAGCCGCCGTCCGCAGCAGGAACGCCCAGTTCTGCCGCTTTCCCTCCACGGGCCCCCTGCTCCCCTTCGCCGCCTGGGGGAGTTTTGCTCTTGCGCACACGCTGGCTTCCTGGGCGTGGTCTTGCCGGGACTACCTCTCGGAGGGGACAGTTGGGCCGCAGCCCGTGCCCCGCACTGTGGAGACTGGCGCGGCTCTAGCACCGGCCGGAGAGCAGGAGGTCTGATCATGGGCGGGGGGCTCTGTGCAGGTGGTGCGTCCTGCATCGTGGGGGCGGGGGCCACCAGCGAGGTCCTGGGTGAGCGTTCTCCGAGCACACGGGTTCTGCTCGGCCCTGGGGGCTCCAGTTCACCTCCTACGTGGCCTTGGCGGCCTGGGGGTGGGGTCCAACGAGGCCGCTGGGTCACCACAGACAGCGCCCACCTGCCGTTGGGTCAGTGTCACCGGGCAGAGCGTCCCTGCCCTGGAACGGAGCTGGCAGGGGTGGTTTCCCCAGCGCACAGGGCAGGACGGAGGTGGGCCGGAATGCAGCGGGAGTGGGGGCACTGCAGCCAGACCCAGCGGCGGCTGGTGCTGGGACTCACACTGGCCTGCCGGCCCCGTGGCCACACAGATGGCCGCCACAGCAGTGGCCACCCACCCAGGCCCTGTACGCCAAGGCCCCAGCAGGGAAAACCCGGGGTTGGGGGGGAGGGGGGAGATGACGGCATCCAGATGAGGGGCCGCGCCCTGCGTCCTGGACAGCGCGAGCTCCCAGAGCCGGGCCCAGCTGCTCCCCACCTGGAGCTCCTGTGCGGGAGCTCCGAGGGGACACTTACCCCAAATTCCCAAGCCCAGCGAGGCCTCACTGCCCTCCAGGACCCCACCTCCCCGGCCAGGGAGCCAGGCTAGAGCCCTGAGCACAGGGACAGCGCGAGCCTGAACCGCAAGGGCAGCTCTCGGCGAGGGCGCAAGTCTGTGCGGCCCATCACCTGTGAGGGCTGCCTTCCCCCGGGGCTCTCTCCTGCCGGGCTCCGATTCCTGTGCAGACAGAGGGTTCCACGACTTAAAACAAGAGTGCACCTCTCGTCCAGCTCTCTGCCCCGAGGTGGTGGGAGGTGGCCGGAGAGCCCGGAAGGGGACAGGACTTGCCTCAGGCCACAGCGCAGGCCAGCGTGGGCTTGCAGAGGGGTCGGGAGGAGCACGGTGCCTGCTCCGCTCCGGGGCCCTGGCTGTCCCCAAGGTGCAGGTGCTCCTCAGGGCCACTGCCCGCCAGCTCTGCTCCCACCTTGGTCAGGGAGACAGCGGGGACAGTAGTCCCTGCCCCGGTGAGTTCCAAGTCCCAAAGCTGCCGAGGGACCCCCCACACCCGTCCTCTCCCCTCACCCCTGAGCAGATAGGGGCGCGGAGGGGGCAGCGCCTGGAAGGGCAGTGCCCAGAAACCCGCCGCGCCAGGGTTGGACGGGGCCCCCACCTGGCCCACCCGCAGCGAGCTCTCCGAGGAGACGAGGGTCTGCCTGTGGTGTCGCCAGGCCTCGTGCCTCGGCCCTGAGTTCTTTCTGGGTCCTTCCGGGGGCAGACGCTGCGCTTGGCACGAGGACACAGGTGTCACTCGCGGGCCAGGGAAGGGGCAGTGAGCGAGGATGGGTGTGTGAGGGAGGGGTGGCCACGGCAGGGCCCGGCCTGTCTCGGACTTCCCTGCAGGAGTGTTGGTGCGGCTGGTGTGGGCAGCAGGGTCCTCGCCGAGGCCCGGAGGCCACAGACGGGCCCCCGGGAAGGCCCGAGTCTGGGGGCGGGGGTCCTGAGGCAGAGTGGGAGCCCTGGGGGCCTTAGGCGGCGGCCGCAGCCCTGACCCCACGCACCCCTCCTTCCAGAGTGCAGCTACTTCTCGCCACCCACCACGGTGATCCTGCTCATCCTGCTGTGCTTCGAGGGGCTGCTCTTCCTCATCTTCACGTCGGTGATGTTCGGGACGCAGGTGCACTCCATCTGCACGGACGAGACGGTGAGCAGCTGGCCTGTCCGCCTGCCGCGGCACGGGGGGCGGGGCGGCCCCGGGGCAGAGGCTGCTGGGAGGGCTGCTTGCAGGCCGGGCCTGGACCCTCGGCCACACCCTGTGTGCAGGGCACTTTCCCGGACGCCAGGCTTCGTGCACACACGAGTTCTCGCCCCTCCAGGCTGGCACAGAGGTTCGCACCAGGGACGGGCCCCAAAGCCTTGGTGACGGGTTCCCTCTCTCACCGGTCCTTCCGTCCTCCTGAGGTGGCTCCGCCTGGGCACTGCTCTGAGCCAGGCGCTCTGCTGAGCACTGGGACGCCTCCCATCGGGGGCCGCAGGCCTGGAGACAGGGTGGTGGGCAAAGGGCGCTCTGACCCAGCGGGCACAGGCAGGGTCGGCTTCCCAGAGGAGGTGAGTTCACAGCCAGGTCCTGAGGGCGCCGTTGGGAGGTACCCCCCCAGCCTCTTCCCCCCATCAGTGGACAGCAGACTCTCACCAGGCCTCAGGGTCACCCCTGCTTGGCCGAGCCCTGGACCTCGTCCGTAGCGTCTTCCTGGCCCTGCCTTCCACCTACTCATGTCTCCTCCTCTGGGGGCCTCGTAGCTGCTGGGCTGGAGCCACCAGCCCGACACCACTGCCCCCTCCTGCCCCCTCCTGCCCCCTCCTGCCCCCTCCAGAGGTGTGCGGGAGCCTCACGGTGGTCAGCCCAGGGCTCTGACGCGGCCATCTCTTCCCTTTTTGTCCTTGGGGCCGTGGGTGCCTCCTGGCAGTCCTCCTGGCTCCCTGGCCCCTTGGGCGGCAGTGCTCACGTGGGTGACGCTGCCCAGCCGCCAGGGTGCCGTTGTCCGGACCCGTGAGAATTCCCGACGGCTTAGAAGGCTGGGGGCTCGTAGCAACTTTTATGAGAAATAACATCGTTGCCAAAGAGGCTGTGACGCAGTGGTAGCCAGGGACGTAGATGCAGCTGTGTGTCCCAGCGGTAAACACGACCAGCTTCTCCGTGGAAGGACTGCAGGGAACGGGAGGGGACCGCACGCCACACAGGCAGGCTCTGGGGCAGCAGGGGAGAGCGCGCAGGCCCAGCCCCCCCCCCCCCCCACAATGTGCCATGTGCTTCCCCTCGGCGGATTGAGGGAGGGATCCATCCTGCTGGAAAGAGGACAGAGGAAAGGAAGGGCGGGCCCCGCAGCTCCTGGGAAATGGGGTCTTCCCCTCACCTCTGTTCTTGCCGGGTCCCTAGGCTGAGGACAGAGACGCAGGCCAGGCTGGCTGGCCCCTCAGCCCCACAACTGCCCGCCTCACCAGGGCCCAGGGCCCCGCTGGCCCCAGCCAGGCTGCTGCCCTCCTGTCCCTCCGGGCAGGGGCACGAACTCTGGCCCTGCCCTCTGACCAGCTCCACGGCCCTGGGGCAGTGCAGGCCGTGTGACCGCTGCGAGGTGGCCGCGCCTCGCTGCCCCCCACGGGAGCCGGGGAGACCCTGCCGTGACTGGGGCTGACTGGTCTGTCTGCGTGGCCCTCTAACCTGTACTAACCGCCTCCTTCCTCCTCTGGTGACTCCCCCTGACTCGGCCTGTCCCTCCTGTCCCGCCTTCTGAGCTGTGCCTCCTGCCCCCTAGGCTGGCCTGTCACTCGCTTTTTTTTGTCTGCAAAGTGGTCAGAGTAACTTCAGACTCCTGTGGGCCCGTCCTGGAGGGACTTACAAACGTCTGCCCCCCACCCACCCAAAAGTATGGTTTTTTACAAACACTTTTTATGTGGGAAAGGGAGGAAAACGTATCATGCAGTTAGCTTTACAGCCTTAAAAAGGAAGCGTTGACCCCCTTCCCCTCGAGCTAAGGGCCGTCCCGCCCCCGGACCCCAGCAGTGACGCGCTTGACTGAAAGTGTGATTGTTCTTGTTTTCAGGGAATAGAACAATTGAAAAAGGAAGAGAGAAGATGGGCTAAAAAAACAAAATGGATGAACATGAAAGCCGTTTTCGGCCACCCCTTCTCTCTAGGCTGGGCCAGCCCCTTTGCCACGCCAGACCAAGGGAAGGCAGACCCGTCCCAGTACGTGGTCTGAAGGACCGGCCGGCGCTGCCGCCCCCCGGCCCAGACCCGGCCCAGACCCGCCCCAGCCCGGCCGCCCGCGGCCTCGCGCGTGCGCGCACCGGGAACGCGCACACAGCTCCTCTGGGACGTTTTTATGTCTCAAGTGAAATGGCTGAGCATTGCAGAGAAAAAAAAGTCCCCACGTTTTATTTTTAAAAGGTCATCCTTTCTGTTTTTTGGCAACCGACGCTGCTCTTCTGTTTTCCTTTTCAAAGTCACTCCTCTGGCCTCCAGGCTCCTCTCTGCTGTCTGTCTGGCCTGACTAACGCGGCGGGCGCTGTCCGCGGGCCGCGCCCCCCTACTAACCGGGACGCGACGCTGGTGGACGCTGGTGGCGGATGCAGGCGCAGGAGGGCCCCGCCTCCCCCTGCCCAGGAGGCGGCGGCGGGCGCCCCAGTGGGACTGAAGCCCCGCGGAAGACGGATGCTTGCCCCGCGTGGCCCAGGGGGCAGGGGCAGGGCTGGAGCCGTAGGAGGGTCCTTGACGCAGCGGCCTCGCCCCCCCCACCCCCACGTGGACGCGGTTTGCCTCCTGATCCTTGAAGTCGGTTGCCTGCCTTGTGCTTTATGGACGCGGGTGCGTGGGTGAGGGGCGGGGGTGGAAGGGGTCGTGTCTGTATTCCGAGTCACCAGTTACATTCCCTCTGATCAGCTGGAGGAGTGTGAAGGGAAGAAGTCTTTCCGGTTCAAAATGCCTTACACAATCAAAAGAAGGAAAAAACTGCGCGATTGCAGGCGAGCTCCATTTCCCTCCGTCCATCCGCTTCCTCTCTCGCACGCCATCACCCTGTCCTCCTCACTCTGTGAGTCGCCAAAGCAGGTTCACTTTCTGATCACTGGACCCTTGGACGGGCACGCGCCCACCTCCGGTCTGTGTTCCAACCTGGGGGGCTGCCGCCCGGGCCTGGGTCAGGCCCTGACGCACAGGCGACGTTGCCAGTCACCCCCCGCCCCCGCCCGGCCCCCCACTTGCCCCAGGAGGCCCTCCCTGCTGCGAGTCTGTCTGCCTGAGGACTGTGGGGTGGCTGAGGACAGAGCGCCGGCCACGTGCAAACCCCCGAAACCTGAATACTGTCCATCTGCATTCTCCCACACGGGTTAGTTTTGTTTTTTTTCTCAAGCAATCGCCAGAAACCGTGTTTAGCTCTTGCTTGGGGTGGGTGGGGGATAAGGTCCGTTACACCCAGTCTCGGGTGGGGAGACCGTGGATCTAGCCATGTGGGTTTTCAGGAGAGTCAGTGAACAAGCCTCTTTCAGTTCGTCGGCCAGTGCTTCCACCTGGAGACCAAACGCAATAAAAGTTTTCCAAAACCTGTCCTGACGCAGCTCGCTCTCTGACAGCGTTGCCGGCGGGCAGGGCCCGGTGAGGGAGGGGCCCCGCCTGGCAGCGTGCTGGCTGGGGCCCCTGGTCACTGCTTCCACAGGACGCCTGCTCGGGCTGCCCCTCTGGGGTGAGGCTTCTCCTGTCTCCTCCGAAGGACGGTAGGTCCCCCTCCTGCGCACGCTCGCCCGGCCAGCCTCTCGGGCTCTCTGCGGCCGCTCCCTCCCCTGCGCTCACAGCTGCTCAGCCGCAGTAGAAAACGCCGTCAGGTCTGCAGACTTGGCCTCCAGGGTTGGGCCCGGGGGAGAGGCCCTTCCCTTGGGGCGCTCAGAGAGCCCCCCGACACCCCTCGGTGTTTCCCCGAGCACCGCAGCCGCAGTCAGCCCCCGGGACTCGCTCCTGCTGTGCTGTCGTCGGTGCTGCGATCCAGGCTGGCGTCTATTTTTAAATCCAGTCTATAGCATCTATAGCATCTGTTTCCCTCACGATTTTTTTTCCCCAAGATTTTAAATTTTTTAGGGAGAGGGGAAGGGAGCGAGCAAGAGAGGGAAGTTAAACATCGATGTGAGAGGGAACCATCCATCGGTTGCCTCTCACACGCCCCAGCTGGGGACCTGACCCAGAACCAGGCATGTGCCCTGACCGGGAATTGAACCAGCGGCCTTTCGGCTTGTGGGACGTCACCCAGCCCACTGAGCCTCACCAGCCAGAGCTGCTTCTATTGTTTTAAACCTTTCACTTAGGCCGTGGAAGAAGTATGGCTGTTAAATGACTGGCGAGTGGCCTGAGGGCTCCAGCCTGGCTGGCGCCCCCAAGGGGTCTTCCCCGGGGAGGCAGCTGCGCTGCGCTGCGCTGCCTGGCCCTCCGGCTACAGCGGGGAGACCGGTCTCCGGCCCCGCGTCCACCCAGGGGGGAGGGGCCTCCCGGGCTCTCCTCAGGGTTCCCAGGCGCCTGGGAAGGAGGCCATGCCTCCGCACAAAGGCGGCCCGGCCCTCGGCTGCAGCCCGGGAGCCGGACAGCACTGAAGGGCACGCACGTGGGAGACGGGCCGGTAGCAGCCACAGTGCGTCAGAACGTGGCCTCCGCAGGGCGGAGGGGGACAGAGAAGAGGGAGGTGATGTGGCTGGCTCGTTGGCTTAGGGGACTCCATGTTCGCAGCCCCCATACTGAATACAGAAGGCCCAGATCCGGACAAGCCTGCGGGTCCTCATGGGCCTGGGGACCCCACGCTCACGGGGAGCATGTGGGGGGGGGGCACACAGGAGCCGAGGGTCCCATGAGGCAGGAGCACTGCGTCTGTGCAACGCGTCTTTCCTGGAAGAACCGGCAGTGAGACGCCCTGAGTTCCCAGCTTCTGCTCATTCTGGCTCGGCTGCTTAGAAAGTTAAAATCTCTGCCTTCCGGCGGCGGGAACCTTCCAGGTGAGGTCAATTAAGAAACCATTGTTTCTTAACAGGCCTAAGAAATGACGTCTGTGAGGTCGGCATCACGCAGGAACCCCCAGACGTGGGGGGGGGGCTGGGTTGGAGGGTGAGCTGGTTTCAAGACTTAACGATGCGTCAGCCTCAAGGGCGAGCCAGCCAGCAGAGGTGGGGGGTCCCGCCCTAGAAGGGGCCTTTAAAGGTGAGGGGGCCAAAGGCGGCAAGGTTTCGCTAGAATTCCTCTCGAGACTCTTTACTGAGGCCCCCAGGCATCTCAGCGTGTGCTGCCCAGACCACCAGCAGCAGCCGCCGCCCCTGGGAACTTGTTAGAAATGCACATTCTCAGGCCCCGCTCTGAGGGGCGTGCCCAGCAAACCGGATTTCAGTGGCCCTGCCGTGGTTCTGACGCACACTCTGGTCTGAAAATGCATGTGGGGCCCTTGGGGTCGCCCCGCAAGTGGTCCACTATGGTGCTGAGCGGGTGTGCCCGCACTGAGGCCACCCCCTGCCCCCTGCCCCCCCCCCACCCCGCCTGCTGAGCACTGGGAACAGTGAAAGCACCCACAGGGAGCCACGGTGTCGGTGTGGCCAGCCGCCCTGCACTTCTCATCTGTCAGCTGGGTCTCTGGACCAAGGGGCCCTGTGGGTGGAGAACCATCTAGAAGGGGGAGGGAACACAGAGCGAGGTCCTCCAAGCAGGAGTGGCGGCTCCAAATGGTCAGAGGCAGAGCCTGGGCAGACGTGTGCCCACACCCTGGCCTGCGGTGTCCCTGGGGCCCTCCGAGCACACGGGGCTCCGGGCTCAGCCGAGCCCCGACAGAGCAGGTGCCTGAGTCTCTGCCGCCCGTGGGCCCTGAGTCTCGGTACATTCATCGTGGGGCGGTGGTGGGTTTGTGTACAGATCAAAGCTCGCGCATCCCTCAGACCAACGAGGCCCAAAAGGCCCATGTCACACCCTGCCTGCAGGAGGTGCTGGTTTGGGCCGTCGCTGCCCCCTCACCTGGAGTCCACCGCTGTGGGTCGCCTCAGCCTGAAGAGCGTGTGACCGTGGCCTCTGCAAACCTCCAGCTTCATTCAGAACTTGGCCTTCAGCCGGGTGGCTCAGTTGGTCACAGTGTAGTCCTGGTACGCCCAGCTGTGGGTTCAGTCCCCGGTCAGGGCTCACACAAGAATCAACCAACAAATGCATAAATCCGTGGAACAACAAATCGATGTCTGTGTCTCAAATCAATGTTTAAAAAAAAAAGAACTTTGCTTTCAGGACACCTTTAAATCCACACAAAACTCGAAATTGAGTCTTTTCAGGAAAAAGTAACCCCTTGGACTCCTCCTGAACCTGAGGGTTCAGACCTTCGGGCCTCTCACACGGCAGATTTGTTGGAATTTCTTCTCTCCAGACCTAGAGCTGACACCCTGGACCACAAGGGACTTCATCCGGTGACATTTCCTCGGGCTCGTGGGGGAGGCCCAGTGCTCCCCCGAGTCCTGGTCGGGAGCGTGCCGCGGGAACGGACGCCAGCGATCCTGGGGGCTCTCGCTTCCTGTCCCTCCCCAGCCTTTCTCTGCCCGTGAGGTCGGCACCGGCAGAGCGAGCGTGTGCAGGAGGATGGAAACGACCTGGGCAGAGAGCAGGCTCCGGTGCAAGTCCCGGTTCTGATGCGTGGGCAGCAGGACGAGCTCTGGCCACTGTCTCGGACTCCCAACCTCTGTTTGCCCAGCTGCCAAGTGCGACACGGAGCCCACCTCCTCTGGCTGGTTGCGAGAACCCACGGTCGTGGCTCTGAGTGAGTCCGGTCCGTGTGGGTGCAGCCCGTCTGCTGTTTCTGGGGGTCCCCTGGGCAGCCACGTGCTGACGTCCCAATACCTTGCAATTGTGGTTTAAACCCCCCTCCTAACACACTGCAGATGGTCACCCAGGAGAGCAGTGCAGGGTCCCCCAAGCAAGTGTGGCCTCAGCTGGCCACTGCCGCCTCTGCTCAGCAGGGCAGACCGGCGGGGGCCAGGCCGGGAGCCACGCGGCGCCCCGAAGTCCCGGGCCAGGCGGGGCTCCTTCAGCACTGCCCACGAGATCCGTGCTCTGAAACGGCTTCATCTGTTCTGATTATATAAGGAACGCCTGTGCGTGGGTGGGGACCGGGAACGTGTGGGCGCTGCAGAAATAAACAAACGTGAAGCCCCTCCCCCAAAGGGAACCCCAGGTTCCATGATGATGTCTTGTGTCCCTTGTCACCCCGAGGACAGCATTTTCCGATGTCATGTATAAATGCACTAACCCCATTCATCATAGTAGTGTCCTGCTTTATAGACTGAATTCCATAGCTGTCGCTGGTAGACATTTCGACCGTTTCCTACTTTGTTATTGTTGACTCGGTGTCCAAGACGGCACTGCACACAGCTGTGTCAGATCGTCTTGGCTTTGACCGTAAAATAACTTCGGACGTACAAAACAAGCGGTGAAAATAGTGCGAGGAGCTCCCATAGCCCTCCAGTCGTGTTTCCAACGGAAACGTTTTATATGACCGTCATGGCGACCGCGAAACCTGGGAATGCGTGGACACACCACCATCACCCGACCCGCCAGCTTTATCCAGGTTCCCGGCCGTCCCGCTGAGGCGCCTTCTGATCCGGGACGCCGCACACGGCACGCCTCTCGTCTCCGCGGGTCCGTCCGCCAGAGCTCCTTGTCTTCCTGGTCTTTCCCGAACCTTTTTTTTAGGTGAAATTCACACCACATAAATTTAACCATTTTAAAGCGCGCCTCTGCCGTTCACTGCTTTCATAACATTGTACAGCCACCACTTCTATGCGGTTCTAAACCACTGTCATCAGACTCGAACCCTTTGAAGACTACGAGCCTCGCCTTCCGAGAACGCCCCTCGCTGCGTCTGTCTGTCTCCGCGGGGTTGGTGTTGGGGCGGCCGCCGCACTGCACTGGCGGGCTGTGCCTTTCTCCGCACGGGTGCCGCGAGCTTTGACTTGGTCAAGGTGATAACTGAGAAGTTTCTCCACTGGAAAGTTACTGTTTTGCCCTTTGTCATTAATAAGCATCTTATGAGGGGATGCTTTGAAGTCAAATTCTTTAAGCCACAATGTTTTGGGAAGCCAAGAAACTCACACCTCTGAGCGGGTGTGGGAAGAAAGCTGGAGAGCGGCCCAGGGTAGGGTCGGATCTGTGTGTGCCTCAGTTTCTCTTTCTACATAACAAAGAATGAGACGAGTTACATTGGGTCTCGTGTGGAAAGGAGAGAAAACCAGAGCTGGGGGCTCAGCGATCGTTCCGAGGTGGGAGTGGCGAGAAGGAGGGGTCCCCACGCCCGGCAAACCGAGGCGCGTACCCCTGGCTCCAGGGGAGATGGAGAAGGCAGAGAGCCCTTGTCCTTCCCCGCTGGCGGTCAGAGCCCCCGTGGAGGGTGTCGTGGGCTTTTGACCTGGGGCTCCACCCTCTACCCAACACCCGCTTTCTGTGGCCTGGTGGCTGAGGCGCAGCCGACACCCGGAGGCAGGTGAGTGGGCAGCTTGGGACCGGCCGCAGGGTGTGTCCACCGCATGAGCAGGCCCCACACCAGCCTGCACCTGCCCGCCACGACCCCGAGCGCCCTCCAGCCGCCCGCTGCATGTTGTCTGGAGCCGCACGCCTCTGCCTCCTCTCCTCGCGTGCTGCTTGTGCCCTGCGCTGCCCCCCTCACCCCGTCCTCTCTCTCCACGCTAAGCTGGCTGCGCCTCCCGCCTGCCGTGGGGGAGTGGCCCGGAATGCTAAGGGAGGGGTCACCTTTTCAGTGGTCTCAAGACAGGTGGGCCAGCTCACGCCCCAGAGGCCTCAGGTGCTGCTCCTTGGCCCCCCCGCGACCCGCCTGGCCCCTGGGCACAGCTGGCCCCACTGAGTGAGGCCGGATCACCCTCGCCCCTGGGTGGGGCTGGGAAGCGGAGCCCCGGCCTCCTGAAGGCCCTGCTTGCTGGGACCCTCCACCCCACTCCCCACCACACCCCGGCAGCCCTCTGAGGGGCGTCAGCGCTCTGCTGTGCCAGGGCTGGGGGCGCCGGAGGGGCGCAGCCTGTCCCGTGGTGCTGACCCTCCTGACCCCCTTGTCTCCCCAGGGCATTGAGCGCCTCAAACGAAAGCACCAGCCCAGGGAGCACCAGGGCAGCTGGGAGACAGTCCGGGAGACCTTCGGTGGGGACTTCTCCCCGAACTGGTTCAACCCCTTCTCCGGCCCGTGCCACCCAGAGCTGCTCAACGACGGGGGCTGGGTGCGGCAGGCGGAGTCCTTGTCGGGCCACGCGGAAACGTCGTCGGAGCGGCTGCAGGAGAGGAAGTCCGAGGACTCGGCGGAGGTGACAGACGAGTGATGCTGTCGCGGGGAGGAGTCGCCGTGGACCCGCTCGTGGGCACGACGCAGTCCCCGCTCCCCGAGCTTCCCGCGCGCCGCTCCCCGGGCACTGCGGTCCGCAGCCCTCCTTCCTCTCCCCGCGTGGGGCCAGGTCCGGGGATGGGGGAGGGGGCCGGGGTCACAGAGGAGGACAAGAGGCTGCCTCTGAGTTCATCTAAGAAGGGTGTCCGGAGCGGGACTGCCTGGAGCCGCTCTCCCCGCCTGGGCGGCTAAGAACTTGCCTTCGGTTTCCTCGGGACGCTGCGAGCAGGGCCCCGCCGCTCCCTGCAGAGGGCGCCCCCTGCTGCCCGCCCAGGGCAGGGCACAGGCCCGGCGGCCCCAGCTCCCTGCAAGGAAGGGCCAGCGGGTCCCCACGCCCACACGGCCCACGGGGTCGAGTTACGACAGGGGCACCAACTCGGCTCCCGTCCCCTGGACCCGGAGCCGTCACCGGGTCCTGCCTTGAGGCTACAGTCTGTTGTCCCTTCACCGGCGGGGGGCGGGGGGCCCCATGTAGGGCTCCCGGGGAGTCGCCGGCCTGTCCCACGGGCACTCCGTTGTACTCGCCCACCTGAAGGAAGTCGCACCACCCACGGGCCAGAACTGACCGCGAATCTGGCCCGTGTCTCAGTTCCCTTCCCCCGAGATCCCGCCCCTCTTGTCTCCGGGCGGGCGGGAGGGGGCCAGGGCCTGCACTGTGAGCCGGGCAGACAGACCAACCCTCCCCCACTCCCGACCCCGGACACTATCAGGGGGCCGGGACCCTGGTCACCCCATGAAGCCTGAAGGCCTGAGCAGGGGCGCCCCGCCTCAGTGGTCGCTGGGAAAGCATCTTCTGCACGGAGGGGTTCGCCCTGGTTCGGTGCGAGAGTGGGTTGGGTTCCCACCCCACCCCCCACCGCCGCAGAGGCCTGCTCTCTCCGCGCGGTCTGACAGCCCCGCCCCTCCCGCCAGACGGGAGAGCACACGCCCTGCGCCCCAGGGGCCTGCAGCTCCTGCCGACCCCTGAAGACCCACCAGGCTCCGGGGCTCATCGCTAAGGGGCCGGCCCACTGTCCTGACCGCTGTTCCGAGCACCCTGCCGAGTCCCAGGAGAGGGTGGTGGCCGGGCTCTGGCGCAGGCTCAGAACAGGGTGCAGGCCCGCTTTGGGGTCCACACCAGCTCTGGCACTTAGTAACGCCGGCGAGAGCAGCCCTGGTCGGCCCTGAAGCCTGTTGACTTGGAGCCAGGGTGGGGTGCAGCGCCTCCCGCGTGGGGAGAGCGGGTCTCCGAGGTCTTGGGGCGGCGGCTGTGCTAACGCAGAAGGCGGCCCCGGAGAGGGGGGATCAGCACAGTGGGGGAGGGACGCAGTGCCCCCGCCCCGGTGTCCCTGAGGAGCCGGGGTTAGACTTCAGAACAAGCAAGAGGGTTTGCCGGCCGCTGCCGAGCTCAGGCCAGGTCCGAGGACTGTGCTGAGTAAGCCCCAGGTCCCCTGAGACAACGGGCTTGAAACTGCACTCCCTGGGGACCAGCTTGGCCCCAAGCCCCCCCATGCTCAGACGCGTTGGGGGCAGGCCCTTAACCTGCAGCCATCCACCCTCCCCCCGAGATAGGACTCCCCCGAGGCAGAGCCCCTCCTGGGAGGGCTGGACCGCCCCAGTCAACTGTGAGCCTCATGCCCTCCTCGCACCAGCCACACGGTGGCCTCCTCTCTGGTGGCTGTCGACGGCCTAACATTCTGCTTAGCCGCCGGTGGAGCGCGCTGCAGCTGCTTCCAATCGTCAGCTCCTGCTGGGTGGGAAGCCGGCGCCTCCGCCCTCCTCTCAATAAAAAGCTCTTTGCGTGACCTGGCTGGCTGGAGCCTCCCGTCTTTGGCAGCAGGCCTCAGTCCAGGCCCCGGGGGGCATCCTTCCTCGGGGTCACCTGAAGCCACTGTCCCACCACTTCCCGTGTGGGAGACGAGTGTCACACGCAGGCACTGGCTGCAAGGGGGCAGTCGCTAACCAGACTTTTTAGCAGAAGAAAGAATTGCCTTGCGTGCAGTGAGCACATATTAAGCACCTACTGTGTCAGGGAGGTGGGCATCTGGGGCAAGAGCACCCAGCCCACCACCTGAATGTCAGGTACATCACAAACTAACCTTCCTTCAACTCACACATGGGCCCCCCTGCCAGGAAGTGTATAATTGGGGGCTACAGCCTTTGGGGGAGGGGGAGGGGGAGGGTGTCCTGAACAGGGCCTCCAAATAAAGAAGCCCAGCCCCGTGGAGAGGGAGCCCCCAGACCTGGGAAGTTCAGAGGATATGATGGCTCCCCCGGGGCCCACCTGGCCCCGCACGAGATGCTGAGAAGCCTGTTCACTGGAAGCAGCGGCCCGGGGCCCAGTGCTCCGGAAGCAGCGGTGGTTAATGGAGAGCGTGTGGGGCATCTGAGCAAGTCTGGGGGGCAGGAAGGGCTTCTCAGGACCGCAGTGGCAGAGGAAGGGGTTGCTGCCGGAGGTGGAGTCTCCCTCCCCAGGGCCTGCCTGAGGCTTCTGAGAAAGGGGGCGGGCTCCTCCTGGAATCCAGAGTTTTCCACTTGAAGATCAAGTCACCTTTGACACTGGCAACCTTTCCTCTTCCTTCCAACGGCAGGCCCTTCCTCCTTCCGGCCGGGGGAGTTCTGGCTCTGGAACTCCGGCTAGGACTTCCGGTGGCACGTGGAGGAGGGAGGAGGCGGAAAAGCCGCTGTCCTGTTTGTCCCTGACCCTGGGGGACAGCTCTCCACGTTTCACTGCTGTGTGTGGCGTTCGCTTGTCACGCTAAGGAAGTTCCTTCTAATCCCGGTTTGCTGAGTGTTTCGACCAGGAGGGGATGTTGGCCCACCCCTCCTCCCACCCCTCCACGCTGCTCTTGTCAAAGAGTCTTCTGTCCCCGACTGGGGCCATTTCTCCATCTCCCCCTTAGGTGACCCTCAGCATTAGCCTGGGGGACCGCAGCCTTTTTCTTCAGGTGCTCCCAGGACACCACCCTTGCCTGGTTGCCCCACCCCCCCGCTGTCTGCTTGCTCACCCAGCCAGTTCCTCCACGTCCCCCTGACTTCTAAACACTGGGGTGCCCGGGCCTGATCCTGGGGGTATTAAGAAGGCAGCAAGACAGAAGTTGGGGACAGGTGGGCTGGGGCCAGAGCCCGATCAGCAGGAGCCACGGAAGTTCCAGAAAGCCCACCTGTCCCTGTGCAGTGAGGAGTGGAGGGCAATGAAGACGCTGCGTGCACAGGGAGGAGGGACCGGCCTGGGCGGGACCCGTCTCTCCCCCAGGCTCCTGGCCCCGAGTCCCTTCGACTGCAGGAAACGTGTGACGACTGGGGCCAGCGGTCAGGTCCGGGCGGGCTGAGGGCCCTCAGACCCCCGGGGGAGCCCGGGGAACCGGAGCAGCTGGGTGCCACACCTGGGGCCGTGCGCGGGGACAGTGCCCGGGCAGCACACAGACCCTGAACTGGGACCACGATTACATGGTGCGAGACACACGGGTCCCCCGAGGATCTGGGAGAGGTCATCCAGGGACAGGGGGGCCTGCGGGTGGCATGTGGGGTGAGAGCAGCCTCCGCGCCATTTTCCTTTCCTAGTGAGTGAAATAAAACCGGGTTCCCAAAGCGAGGTCAAGCTTCTCTTGTCAGCACCACGAGAATGGGCGGACCCTCCCGGATCTGAGGAGCGCCCGCCTGGCTGATGCCAGAAGGGACCAACCGTGTGCCTGGCAGGCCCAGGAGGTGGGGGCCTGGCAACCGCACTGCAGGAACTGCAACCCCAAAACATCAGGAAAGGAAAATAAATGTTGGAAAGAATTAGTATTCCGGACCTGGCGGTTTTCATTTACAAAAGGGCACGAACCCGGTCTCCCTCCTCCTGCCGTGACTCAGAAGCATGACCCAGGCGGCCCATCACACCGGCACGGAGTTGTCCGAAAGCCCCGCCAGTCACCGACTCTGGTGAAACAAGACTGGCCTTGGTTGGGCCACAGCGCAGCCAAGACGGCGTGGTTCCAGTGTGTCCACGCGGCAGACCACCCCAGGGTCCCAGCATCTGCCAAGGCCCCTGGGCGGCCCAGGAGGGCGAGCATCAAAGCACCGTGGGGTTGCACCAGGTCTCGCCAGGCAGCGCCCTGCTGTGCGCAGTTCCCCTGCAGTAGCCGGGGCTGTCCGCCCCCAAGGCCGCTGGGGCAGAGCCTGCTGCCCTAGGCTGCATCTCCCTTCGCTTGACCGTCGGAAGGTTGCACCCCAGATCACCTGGGAGGTGTCCCCACGCGCCAGCCCGTGCACGAGCCACCACTGTTGTCTCTCCAGCTGACGCACGCAGCCACCGACGCTACTGCTGCTTGTGAGCAAGGGCCTTCCGGGTCGGCAGCAGGCTGCTGTGGGTCAGGATGAGCCCGCAGAGGATGAGGAACACGCCTCCCCACCACAGGGCCTCCTGGCACTCGCCGTACAGCAGAAAACCCAGGAAGGCCTGCGGGACAGAGACAGCCGTGAAGTAGCCCGGAGACGCGGCAGGGGGGCCGGCCCCGCTCCCCGGTGCCTGGCTGCCCTCCTAGGGCAGGAGGGAGGGCCTGGAGCCGCAAGTCTTGGGCGTGAGACCTTGCTGTCACCCTCAGCAAGTCACTCTACTCGTTGTGAACTCACCTGCAGAAGCGGGGCAGGCACCTTCCTCAGGGCATCGGACCCCAGCAGAGCGCACCAGACCAGCAGAGGCTGGCAGCTGGCCCCTGGTGCCCGCCCACCCGAGCTGGCCCGCCGCGTCCTCCCTCCCCTCCTGCAGGACTGACTGGGCTCGGCCCACCTGGCTGCCCTCAGGCCACCGGGGGAGGGAACCTAGGCCCTGCGCAGCTCACGCTGGAGCGGGCCGGCCCCTAGGACACACCGGGCCGGCGCACAGACGGGAAGGAGGGCTGCGGCCTGGAGCCGCGGCATGCAGGCTGGCTTCACCGTTGGACTTCGTGCCCATCTAACTTGGAATTCCTCGGTCTGGGAGACCAGAGGAAGAGCCACAGGGGCCGAGCCACAGCCCTGCCCTCTGCTTCGGTCCCTGACCCTTCTCCTCTCCAGGGGAGCAGGGGTCCCCCAAGGACCCCCCACCCAGAACGCACGTTTGGGACAGGGGGACTGCACCCTCCGGCTACTCACCGAGCTGAGGATGTTTGAAAACGTCACTGTGACAGATGCAACGGCCGATGACACGGAGAAACTGAGGCCCCGGCTAAAGAACGTCCACATCAGCGAGTTGGTGGTGGCCATCATGGCAATGCCCAAGGCGCGGAAGCCCACGTGCACCTGCAGGAGAAGGCGTCACTGCGGCCAGGCCCAGCCCCTCACAGCACACCAGGGTCACGGTCACTGGCACTGAAATCCCACCGCAGTCCAGGGGAGCCTCAGAGCTTTCCCACCAGGACTTCACTTGGCCCTCAGTGGGCAGCGGGTCCCTTTTACAGCTGAAACAAACTCAGAGAAGACGCTTCCTTGGCCGTCTTCCTGGCCACGTGACCCGAGGCAGAAGTACAACGCTGACCCACGACCTGCACTGTCTACTGAACACCAGTTTTCGTTGGCCCCACAGTGACCAGCGCAGGAAGTTCGGTCCCCAGGGGCCATGCAGTTTTTATCGGGCATGAGGCACAAGTCCATCAGGGGCAGAGTCCCCACTCCCCTGGACCAGGCAGAGCCGTGGCCCCCCTGTTCTGTGCAGGCCACACCCCCTCAGGCACTCCTGAGCTGTCACTCTGGCCAGGCCCTGTGCTAAGTGTTCAAGTGCATCCTCGTGTATTCATTACCTTCATTTCACAGGTGAGAACCCGAGGCATTACGGAACTTGCCTGAGGTGCCACAGGGAGCCACCGGATTCAAACCCAGGCTGGGTGGCTCCACGCTCCTCACCAGGACACAGGCCTGAGCCAGGGAAACCCCCTACGACTATCTGGTGGTGGTCCCAGCCCCATCACTTGGAGAACTTGCAGAGTCTCCTCTCTTTATTTTTCTAGATGTTATTTATTTTTAGAGAGGGAAGGGAGGGTGAAGGAGAGGGAGAGAAACAACAATCTGTTGCCTCTCACATACCCCAACTGGGGACCCGGCCCACACGCCAGGCATGTGCCCTGACTGGGTTCCCAGGCCGGCGCACAATCCACTAAGCCACATCCCCCAGGGCTCGCTCTGGCGCTCTCTCTCTTTCTCTCTCTCAAGATGGGAGCTTGAGAGGAGAGATCTTCAGAAGCCCTCCAATCAAAGGACACACAGACTCTTTGCTTGGTTCGGAGGTAGCAGCCCACCTGCAGACAAAGCTGCTTCCTCAGGGGTTGTGCCCATTGAAACCCCAAACTCTTATTTCTCCTAAGTTTCCCAGCAGCTGAATATATAGTGTCTTAAGGAAGGGGTGTCTTTGAATAATTTACACAAAGGCACTGCATGTGCCAGTGGCCGCCGGCTTACATAAAGGATTTTGAAGGCCTGCCGCACAATCAAAAGGACCAGAAAACCATTTGTCTCATGGAGTCACCCCCCTTATCTTGGACCACTTACTCCAAGAATTACACCCAACAGGATACTGACCTTAAGTATGGCCGCTCCCCCTGGAGTAGCCCTAACTAGGCTTAAACGGACAGAATCAGCCTGTCCCCAGTGCAGGGCAGGGTCTAACCCTGGGTGCAGACTCGGGAGGGGTGAGGCAAGGCGGTCCAGGTCAACAGGCGCAGGGAGGCAGTTTAAGGGTTCTCAACATCAGGGGGATGTTCGGAACGCTTCCCACACTCTCCAGTTTTCTGGCAGCAGGGCAGACAGGCCAAAACACCCGTTAATTACGGAATAAAGAGATGGGCAACAGGCTGCTCACCTTGAGTCACGTGGAGAGAAGTGTTCAAGCGCACGGGGCTTAAAGTGAGAGGCAGAGAGTAGAAGGAGGACGTGCGCGTCTTCCCCGAGAGCGAGCTAGCCCCATCGGAGGACAAATTTTAGGTCCTCGACCTCTCCTACAGCCTGCACTGGTAGCCTACACGGGACAGGAGTGGAGGGATGCTCTCTCACCCCCAGGTGGCTGCAGCGCCCCACTGCGGACGCGGCCAAACTGAACAGCGCAGGTGAGGCGGCCCCTGCGCCCCCAGCCCCGGCCCACTCGGAGCCCTTCGGCTCCGCAGCGCCCCTCCGCCTCCCAGACCACCGGCCCGCCCGCCGCGGCTGCGCCCCGGGCTCCACCTCGCTGCTGAAGGCCAGCTTGGCGGAGGCGGCGGCCAGGGCCCCGAACGCGCCGGCACACAAGCAGTTGAACACGCCCCAAAAGCGGCGCCGCATCGCGCCCGCCTGGAGGTGCGGGGGGAACCCCGCTGGGGTGTCCGGGTAGGCGTCCACCGCGCCCGTGGCCATAGTGCCCACCGCCGCCTCTCCTCGCGCCCGCCTGGACCACCATCCAAGGGGCTGGGCGCGCGCTGCGATTGGACGGCGGCCTCACCTGATGCAGCACCCACGTGAGCGGGAAGGCCAATGCGGGCCTTGCGAGGGCCTCGCAGGGGCGGGGCTACCAGAGGCAGGGCGGAGCTGGTGGGGGCGGGGCCGGGCCTCTGGTTCTGTGGTTGCTCTTGGAGAATTCGCAGCCGAACAATTTCAGTCCTAGCCTCTAGGTATGCCCAGCATCGGCTTTCCCTGGGCAGTTGTTAAAAATGCCGAATCCCAGGCCCCGCCCCACACCCATTGAATTAAAATCTGCATTTTGACAAGACTCCTTCGGGATTCACCTGCCCCTTCCACACTGAGAAGCGCAAAATGGAGAGATGCGTCGGCAGAGGGCACTAGAGACCTCCAGACTCAGGGAGAAGGCGGGCTCCGGACAAATCCAAAGGCCCAGGTGTGTACACGCTCATGGCTCATTGCAGGAAATTTAGGAAAGATGTCACCGGTAATCACTCCACTCAGATAATCACGATTAACATTTATTTCTCATGCACTTAAAGATGTTTAAAAGGTCTTCATTTAAGAAGTATTTAATATATGTCTTTGAACATAAGATGCTGTTGAAATGTATTTTGCTGTGTACGCTGTGCATTATTTTGCCCAAATTTTTGAGGAAAAAAAGGATATGCATGATATGTAGGAGTGCATTACACACGGCAAAATATGGTATGAAAGGGAAAAAATTCAAAGCAAATAAAAAATGTATGAAGGACTATTTCCACCCTGCAGGAAAATCATGGTTATAGGTTACTTTTTCTCTGTGCATATTTAGTTTTATATATAGCACACATTTTAAAAATTTACATATAGGCCCCTGGCTGGTGTGGTTCAGTGGATTGAGTGCCAGTCTGAGAACTAAAGGGTTGATGGTTCAATTCCCAGTGAGGACACATGCCTGGGTTGCTGGCCAGGTCCCCAGCGGGGGGCGTGTGAAAGGCAACCACATACTGATGTTTCTCTCCCTCTTTCTCCCTTCCCCTCTCTAAAAATAAATAAATACAATCTTTAAAAAAAAGTTTACATATAGTTATGGGACTTTTTGAAAATGTGATTCAAGGTGAACATATTTCAGCATTCTTTTTTTTTTTATCCATCCAGAAAGTTTTTGTGGAAGTTCTTCCTTGCCACCGTCTCTCACAGGGTAGTTTTGTGTCTCTAATAAAAGCATGGATAACCCCGATAACTCCTCCTTTATAGGGGGCATGGATAACTCCCCCGATAACAGGGAGGAAGGAGCCGTGCTGGTGCAGGTGTTCTGGGGGTCCAGGGCCCACTGTGGGTTCCTGGCTTCACGGAGGGAGGAATTCAGACTCGGGCCAGCACAGAGGTTGAAGTGAAGGAGAGTTTATTAGTGCAGCTGGGAGACAGGCAGTGGCGACTCCACAGACAGAGCAGCCCTTCCACAGTGCAATTTACTCCTTTCATCGAGGCTCATTGAATGCAGGGGAAGGGCAATCAATACGGGGAATAGTCAGGATTTTCGGGGTGCGGGGAGACTTCTCAGAAAAGCTCTGTTGGCCATTTTGTGTCATTATGTGGGCTTTCCCCTCCGATCATGGTAGCGTGGGGTGTCTAATGCTAACGTATTACAAGGAGCCTGTAGAGGCTAGGGGTTACTGCAAGGCGCAAGTAGTCACCATGTTGGATCCAGCTAGACTTCAGCAGGTTCTAAGCCCTAAATCCAAATGTGGGGTTGGTCTTACTATCTCCGTGGTAATCAGTGTAGCCCTCATTGGTTACAGCTGTTTCATCACATGCCCTGTCTCAATGCCCAGCTCGAAGATGAGCCCCTCCTTAACGTTTGTTCCTTGAAACTTACAGGAAATCAAGTGGTGTTGCACCTGATCAACTCTCTGGCTTGCTTTAAAGACTACAACAAAACAAACTTTCCTAGAACAAACAGCGCCCCCACTAGCATCTCGGGTCCGCCTACTCTGTAAAGCCGCCTGTGCCACCCCCTACCCCGGCACCAGTCCTGTCGGTCTCCCTGCTGGCCTGCAAGCTCCTAGAGGGCAGGGACGAGTCGTTTTCTTCTCTAGGTCCCCAGTGCCCAGCACCGGCCTTGTTCTGGGAATGAGGGTTGGCCACTCAGCTGGGAAGTGATGTCTGTCTCCTGGACAAAAGCTCTCATCACCTACTAGGAACCTTGTTAAAATGCAGTGCGGATTCTGATTCAGGTCTGGACCTGGACTGAGATTCCCACATTTCTAGCAGGTTTGCAGAGGCTGCAGGTCGGAGCAGCACGGCTCTCTGTTGCCCTCGGCGCACTCGGGGGCCTTGCAACAGACTGGCCTCCCTGGCGGGGCTGTCAGCACGGAAGCCACGCGTGTTTTCTCCTTTTCCTGCTGCAGTGCCTGGAACCGCAACCAGCTCACGTCCTTACTGTAAATGCTTGAACAGACTATGCTTTTGTCACCATGGGCAGTTAGCTAGTTATTAATAAAGGAAGGAAGCAAAGGGAATCTGACGTTGTTTGGGCGTAATCAACCAGGAAGCATAAGCCTGTTTGCTTCACCAGGAAGCTACAGCCTCACACTCTCCAGCGGGTCACAGCATTGCTTGCCAAGGATTAACACCCCTCTCTTTGTCCCACCAGTAGGGGTTGTTGGGGGTGGGGGTGTAAACACATGCATATATGGAAGTCAAAATGGCACAGGGGGAGGTGATTGACCATAAAGACCTGTCACTCCTACCTGGGAAAGGAATCAACTGGTCAGGGGGTGGATCCATCAAAAGCCCTGGGAAGTTGGAAAGTTGATTGGTCTTTTTGAAAAAGTGCCTGGTCTGTCCCAAGCCCAAGATAAGATTACCCAGTTCAACAAAGAAGCTCATTCTCTCTCCCAATGCGTCCCCCCCCACCCCCCCCCCGACCCTTCCCCACACCAGGAACCTGTGCTTGTCCCATTCATGTGTGCCTTCTCTCTCCATAACCACGTGGCCCTAGCAGCTGCGTGGCCCTAGCAGCAGTGTGACCGAGACTGCCCGGACTCCAAATGCAGGCTCCAGGGTGAGAGCCTGGGTACAGCAGCACAGCTGGGACAGCTCGAAGATGCCTGGATGGGGACGGAGACTGCTGAGCAGCCACCTGCAGGCTCCAGAGGACTAAGCTTTAAAATGAAACAGAAACTCTGGACACTGGCCTTTGGTTTGGACTTTTTCCACGGTGGGAAGGACCGAGATGGGACACAGCCTTCTATGTCCACCCGAAAAGTCCTGCCACACCAGTCTCCCGCGCGTGGGTCTGTGGGATGCTTTCCTTGAGATCCCGTGGCAGAGCTCCACTTCCACTGCCAACTCTTTGATTACAAAAAATAAAATTTAAAAACTGATGGCAACGTGATGCAAACTAGAACTGGGGCAGTATGGACAGGAAGGCCACTTCATCCCACATTTATCCAAAAAGCAGTTAAAACAAACCTCCAAGATGACCGACAGGCAGAAGATGTCTTCTTGTGCATCCAGAGACCCATCAAACCACCCCTCACCTTTTAAGGGCTATAAGTCACAGTTAAGAGGCCTTAGGGGCAAAGGAGGGAATTTAAAGGTGTGAAGCCCCTGGTGGGAGACAGTAGGAGTGGGCGGAGCCTGTGAACGTGGGGAGTGAATGTCTGCTTCCTCTGTGGCCCTCTCCAACCTTGCCTTTTCTCTCCTTTCACGCTGTGTCCATTTCTCTGTCTCTTCTTTGCTCTGGTCAGCTGAAAAAATGAGCACGTATTCTAGGCCAGGCCCTGTTGCTAAGCAGCAGAGTGGCCAGGGGGACCGTGATCCCGGCACTCCTTGGGTTCTGGCTTTTTGCAAAATCCTCAGTTCTCCCCGTCCTGAGCTGGCCTTAGGCTCTTTCTCCCAGGTCGCTGAGTGACGTTCTGTGTTGAATTGTCTCTCCTCAGCACCCGTGAATGCGACCTTATTTGGAAATGGGGTCACCACAGATGAAATCAAATTAAGATGAGGTCATTAGGGCAGGCCCTAATCTAATGTCCTTGTAAGCAGAACCAGAGACACAGGGGAGAAGGAATGCCATGTGACCACGGTGGTAGATTGGAGTGACGCCATGTACGAGCCCAGGAACACCAGGGGTTGCCGGCAAGGCCACAAGCGGGAGAGGCGTGGAACGCATTGGCCCTCGGAACCCTCAGAGGCCAGCTTTAGCGCCACCTTGACTTGGGACTTCTGGCCCCCAGAACTGAGAGAATTGTTTTAAACCACCCTCCTCCCACCTCCAGGGCAGGCAAAGTGTCTACTTCCTACCTTACACTGAGTGCCGAGTTCCGTTTTGTTTCACGTTGCTGTTTAAAAGATTCTATTTACTTTTAGATCGAGGGAAAGGGAGGGAAGAAGAGGGAGAGGAACATTAATGTGCAAGAGGAACACAGATCGGCTGCCTCTGCACGCCCCCAGCTGGGGACCTGGCCTGCAACCCCAGTCTGTGCCCCGACCAGGAATCGATGGCCAGCCCGCTGAGCCGCACCGGTCAGGGTGCATTAACTGTTTAAACATCATTTTTCTTCAGCTTTATTGAGGTGTGATTTCCATACCATATTGAATGCAGTTTAATTTTTAGTCATTTTAAAGAGTTGTGCCGTTACCAGCACACGCCAGTTCTAAAACATTTCTGCCACATCAGAAAGTTCCCTTGAGGCCCCCAGCCATCCCCGCCCCCTGCCCCCGGCACCTGCTCCGGCCCCTCCCTTACACGGAGTCACACAGTCGGTGGCCTGTCGAGTCTGACTTCTCACTAAGCAATATTTTGAGGCCCATCCCTGTGGCGGCATTTACCAGTCTACCTCTTTTCCACCGCTGAGTCGCATTCCCCCAACACGCACGGGGTTCGGTTTCACCAGCCCCTCAGAAACTGGTCCATGCCCCAGCACCCGCCCACCAGGCCGGTCACAGACCCCCGAACCACAAGTGCCGGTGCAGAGGTGGGGAAGCAGGCGGCGTCCTCACGAGTGAAACGCACGCCTTGCACGTGACCCAGCAGTTGCGCTCCTGTTTCTTTCTACTCGAGAGGTAGGAAGGGCCGGTTCACATGAACACTTGTACTTGAGCCCTCACGGCAGAATTACTCATCGTAGCCCCAGACTGCACGCGGGCACACGCCCATCGGACCGGGAGCGACTCAGCCTGGCGTGTCCACACAGTGGGGGGGTATCGTGCGCGACCAAGGGGCACGACGCGCCGACACAGAGAAGCAGAAGCCCCTCGAGGCCGGGTTCCCGTGTGCGCTGTCCGCAGATGCCCAGCGCCCGGCTCACGGTGGTGCTCATTAAGTTGACGTTGCACGAACAAGTGAATGAACCATGCGAATCCCTTTTTTGGACTCTTTATTCGAAAAAGATTTATTACATTTTGAAAAATGGCCATGTTTACAGTTATAAAAAGGATCATGAAAATACATCAAGTAGAAATACAAAAATAATCTATATTCACAAGTTTGCTTTTTATACACACTGTGCCGCCGGCCGCGAACCTCACTGCCAGTTCTGGGACCACTGAACACTGAGTTTCCGACGTAAGGCTCAGAGGAGATCACGTTGGTGCCCCAGGGAAAAACGGACGGGCGAACGCCCACATACACGTCAGCTACAAGCTTTATTTTCAAAAGGCCCAAGGCCTTCCCAGGATTCACAGTCGGTTCGGAGCCCGGAAGGGGGGCTGCGCCCCTACACCGCGGGTTGCTCGCTGCCACTGCACGTGGGTGAGTGCAGAATGTTCGTCAGAAGCTCTTTTTTCTTATTTTCTTTCAAAACTATATTTTCAGCACGCAACTTTCCTGTCTCCTAGTAATTTTAAAAAAGGGAAAAGAAAAAAATTAAGGCCCTCAATATGATAGGAAGGATTATTCTTGGCATTCATTAAACTTATATTTCAAATTAAAATTATAATTTTTAAATCTATAAACTACTTATTAAATAAAAATCTGATGTGTATGAAAACTGACCAAGTTATCCTTAGAACAGCACTAACTAAGCTGCTTTGAATTCAGGAAGTCCCTGAGGAAAGCAGTTAAGAGATCCGATAGTTAATCACGTGAAAACCAGAGTGAGTTACTCGGAACGGCCCCAGCGTTTACCTCAGCGAGCCGGACGTTCTCCTTCTTCAGCCGCATGACGTAGTGGATCTTCTGGTTCAGGTTTTGGTGACCCACCAACTTCCCGTTTTCCTCAGCCAGACCCTCCACCTGCTTCCTCAGCATCTCCATCTCCTGCAGGTAACCAGTCCAGGCAGGAGCCAATGAGCTGCTCTTAATTTCTTAGAAGAAGTGACACGTGCCCTGGCCGGGCAGCTCAGTGGGTTAAAGCATCATCTCGATGCACCAAGGCTGCGGGTTGGACCCCCGGTCAGGGCACATCAAGAAGCAGCCAGAGAACGCGTAAATACGTGGAGCAAACCAACGTTTCTCTCTGCGCCCCCTGCCCCCGCTCTCTAAACCAGTGAACTGGGAAATGTGACCTCAGTGCGTGCCGTCCGAGCGCGCTGGGAGAGCCGCAGCCCGGGCCCCGCTGCTGACCCCACGCCCTGCGTGTGCTGCAGCCAGTCTGGCCCCCAGCGCACCCAGACACGTCTTACTCTGATTGTGCTGTTAGTCCACGCACCCTAAGGGCAGGAAAAGATAAGCACACAAACGCACCTGAGATGTTCTCTCCTTTTCTTCGTACAGTTCTTCCAGCTTTGATCTCAGCTGTTCCTTTTCTTGGAAGGCTTTAGACTCCAAGGTTCTGGTGCGCTCGACTTCCTCGGTCATTCTAAGGCAGTCTGTCTCCTTCTCCCGGAGGGCGGTCCGGACCTCTTCCAGGCTACGGCAGTAAACGCCCCTTTTTGGAGCTCGGGAGAAGCACCTTACAGGAGAGCTTTTCCCCGGCCCGAGTGTGGGTTCGGGGGGAGGGCTGGCCCGGAGCCCTCCTGACAGCACAGGGCGATGGGTCGCCAGGCTGCAGGGACGCTTCTCGTTGCTGGTTTAACCAAACTCTCCCTTTGGCAGAATCCTCGGACCATTTTTAAATAATGAAAATGTAGAACAGGAACTTTTAGATTCAGCCCATGTGGGGCCAGCACGGCACCCCGCACCTGAGAGCGCCCGTGTGGCCGTTCACGTCGCACGGCGGCTCTCAGACAGTGGGCCGGCCCGGCCACCGCTCCACGGACGGGCTGTCAACAAGTGCTGTGCAGCTGCCAGGGGGAACAGCTTCAGGAGGGGGCCCCTTTGGCAAGTGGCATTCAGGAAAACAATTCTGTAAACATCTATTATGTTCACATCTTACTTCAGAAGGAAAAAAGTTCCCTGCCTTGTGGAGATAGTGAGCATTTCTCCCCTTAGAGAATAAAGAAAAGGCCAACAAGAACTTGAATTACAAACCAGTGCACTTACTCTGCTTTCATTCTCAGCATTTCTTCAACTAACTTATTCTGTAGGTAAGAAAAAGAAAACGAAAAAGAAAAAGAAAAAGATGTCTTAAGTTCTTAACACTGCTTAAAAAAAAAGTCGAAAACAACCAGTCCACACCCGTCCATGGTAACAAAATTACCCCGACATCCTTCCCACAACCCAGCTACACACACGTAAAGGGGGTGCCATTTACACGACTCCGTGCACGTGCCCCTGGGGTCTCGGGCGGGCACAGTCCTCGCTCCTAAGTGGCCAACTGTCGGGCCCACTGCGCAGTAGGCTCGTTACCTCCCAGGGATACAAAGACAAAATTCTCTCTCAATTTTCAGCCACGTCTAAGTACTGACAGTGAACACCAAACTTAACAGTAGGAATAAGGAAAAGACAGAAATTTCCATAGTAAACGGTTTCTAAAACCTATAACCATAAATGCTTACTATAAAAGTACTTGTCAGACAATAAAAAAACTATTATGTAAAAAAGAAAGCATACTTTAGCAAGTCTTTCTTTGGTAAGTTCTTCTTGTTCATGCTTGAGCTGTTGGTTGTCTGGATGATTCTGTCCGCTGCAGATTAAGAAGGGAGGATGGGGAAACACTGTCAAGTACATGCAAACGTCAACCTCATGTCTATTCTATGCAACAATGCCCTGCTGTGCAAGGAAAAAGCCAACTTGATGGCGATGACACGAGGTTAGCATGTTTGAGCAATGTGACCGACACACAGGGGTGGCCTAAGGCACCTCCCCAGAACTGAGGGTTCCTCCTGTATGAAAGTGAGGGGAGCAAAGCTGCGAGGTCTAATCAAATCTTGGGTGGAAGTAGAATAGACACTTCATGGAGAGTAGGACCCTCTGAAGGCCAAATGCGAGCAAAAGGCGGCTGAGGCAAAGGCGGTCTGGGAGTCTGGGTGGCTGTGAGAAGCTCGGGAGGGGGCCTCGCAGGGGGCCGGAAGGGCCCCTCGGGCTGGCCTGGCCCCCAGAGCCCCAGACAGCCCCTTGAACTGGATTGCCAGCTGGCAGTTCCCGGTGTCACTGGCTTCCCAGGTGTGCTGACACCAGGACGTGGGTTCCCTGAGTAGCAGACATCAGTCTCTTCCCGAAAAGCCCCTCTACACGGAGGAAATGGTGTTCTGGGTGAAATGTCAGCATCACGGGAATCCGATTAACCTGAGTCCGTCTCTGGGCCTGACCGGTCAGGAGAATGAACTGGGTTTGTGTGAGCAGCTTCCGGACCAGGGAGACACCCCCTAGGAGAACTGCCTGAATGCCACAGGCTTCTCTAGGAGTACCTGTCACCGATGAGTGGGGGGAAAAGATTGTTTCTCAAAGGAAAACGGAAGATACAGTAGTTTCTTTCACTTAATGAAGCTGGCAGTCTCGACAAAAACGGTAATGAGACCTCAGTAGGAAAACACCTGAAATCATTAGGGAGGATGTGTTTTCTTTGCTCGAAGCCAGGGGTGGGAGCCACACGCCCTCCGTCACAGCTGCCAGGCCGGCCGCCGCCATGCCGGAGAGCAGCCGCGGCAACGCTCACCTGAAAGGGCGCGACTGTGCTTCAGTGAGGCTGGACCTACCTCCTAGGCTGGGGCTAGACCTGAGCCCCTGCCACAGTTTTCTTTCTTTTTTCTTATTACTGCAGTGTTTGATTGCCCTCCCTCTGTCAATCCCTGAGCCAGCCACTGCCCCAGCCTGCCCGCAGAGGCACAGGAAGAGGAAGCCACAGGGCAAGCCAGACACAGGAGAAAGAAACAGCCATGGCAGGTGGCGGGTGCTCCTGCACATGGTGCAGAGGATGAGAAAGGCCACCGTCAGGCCGAGGAGCCCACGGCCTCCGAGAGGGCAGAGCCCCGAAAGGCAGAGGAGGGCTGTTGCTTCACGGCAGGATTCCTGGCATCACCAAGCATGAGGCTCCCAAACCTGGTCCCAGTTCCGGCTCCAGAGCCTGCCACCCCGTTGCAGTAGCCCCAGCCCTAGCCCCAGTGAACTTGACTGCTGGGTCGATGGCGCTTGTTTGGAAGCTGCGGCTAGAGATAAGCGGGTCGGGGGTCTTTTCGGCACCCCTGCACACAGGGATAGGCTCAGCACCTAGAAGTGCTCCTGAGCAAGGAGGGGTGGAGGCCAACTGGGTGCAGGCGAGCATTTCCGGGGGCCGGGGGCTGTGGCAGGAGAGGGGCTCCCGGTGCACAGAGGACAGAGAGGGGCGGGGCTCCAGGCTTCTTCTAGCCCGCCTTCCATGAAGAAGTTTCTGTCGGGCTCCTCTGGAAAGGCACAGAGGCTATGGAGCACAGTGTTTCCAACTGTGGTTGCACAAACGAGCTGGGAACATCCTGTTCTCCACGCTCTCACTAAGTCTTGATAAAAGACAGTATACTGGCCTGGCTGGTGTAGCTCAGTGGATTGAGTGCTGGCCTGCGAACCCAAGGATCGCTGGTTCGATTCCCAGTCAGGGCACAGGCCTGGGTTGTGAGCCAGCCTTCAGTGGGGGCCGCATGAGGAACAACCACACACTGATGTTTCTCTCCCTTTCTTTCTTCCTCCCTTCCTCTCTAAAAATAAACAAATAAAATCTTAAGAAGAAAAGACAGTATACCAAGTACAATGCTCTAACATGACTGACGCGGAGGTGGAGCATGGGGAAGTAGGGAGCACACTGTGCACTGTCTGCATCAGAACCGCCCAGGAGGGGGTGACATCCCTACTAAAGTGAGCATTTCTGATGCTCCATAAAACTCGAAGAAAACCACTTAGTAAGACAGTCACATGCTTGCTGCTTAACGACGGGACTGCACGCTGAGAAACGCATCGTTAGGTGATTTCATTGTCGTGTGAACATCCTATAGCCAATTTATAGAAACCTGCATGGTACAGCCTACGACACCCTCTAGGTTAGATGGTACTGCCTATTGTCGCTACAGGCCTGGGCAGCATGTTTCTGCACTAAACAATAAGAGAGTGAATGCAATGGAGAGACACAGTAAACACAAGATGTGTGAGGTGGTCTAAAAGTGCCCTCACACCAGCCACACCAGACACCTGAGCACTGCGCTGCACTACGATACGATGACAGCTGTGATGTCACTAGGCAACGGGAATTTCTCAGCTCTGAGGGACCGTTGTCGTGTGCGGTTGGTCCACCATTGACTGAGGCACAGTTACGGAGTGCGTGACCGCGGGCTGCCAGCAGAGCCACGGGCCCCACCTCAAACGCCTGCTGTCTCACGGAGGGCCTGGACAGTGCGTCCCAGGGCTGCCCTGGCAACAGTGGGGACAGCAGACACCCCTAACCGGGAAGCTGAATTCGGAAGGGCCTCGCCCCCAAAGAGACCCCTCCGACTGACTCGCCTCAGCTGGCCGCACGGTGGTACAGGCCGCTGTCACCCGCAGCCTCTCGCTGCCAAAGCTGCCGACGGGCAGGACCACACCTCTCCCTTTACTCCCAGCGGCCACTCGCCGAGCGGCCGCCCCTGCCAAGCTCTGGCACCAGCATTTCACACACAGTGTTCTTGGACTTTAAAATACCTGTGTGAGAGCTGTAGTTTTCTTCATTTTACTGCTAAGGAAACTGGGGCATTAAGAGGTTCAAAAATGTGCCCATAGTCACACGATCTTCAGGGTCAGAGAGGGGACATAGCCTGGGTGTGGTCGCCCAGGACAGGACGCTGTGCCATCAGCAAATACTACCCCAAACCCGCCTGCGCTGAAGCCACACGCGCAGACCCAGACTCCCCAACCCAGGAGGGCTCCCCTGGGGGGCTGCTCCCGGGACCGCGAGTCATGAGGCAAAACCAACGGGCAGAAATCCTCCCTTTTCCTGCAGGACTCTCATCTTGTGGACGAGTGGGCTCCCTTTTTCCTTCTTAAATGGAAGTAGACAGTTGGTTCAAGGTTTTGAAGTCTGAAATCCATTGCAACAGTTCTACAACAATGCAACGTCTCACAGAGGAGGCAAGGTTGTGAACGCCTCCTTCTCCCACTGTGGAAAAATCAACACCCCGGCAGACCTGATTCAAGGCAAGGAAAAAGGAAGATGAAAAATACGAACAACAGGCCCTGGCTGGTGAGGCTCAGCTGGTTGGAGCGTCATCCCACGAACCGAAAGGTCGCGGGTTCAGTCTCCGGTGGGGGCACATACAAGAGGCAACCTATCGAGGTTTCTGTCCTTCTCTCTCTACCCCCCTTTCCCCCTCTCTAAAATCAATGAGCACGTCCTCCAGTGAGGATAAAAAACAAACAATAAAATGGCAATAAATAGATAAGTATCAATGACTGAATCTAAAAACCAAAACAAACAAGCAACTCACGGACGCAGAGAACATTTTCATGGGTGCCGGCGGGGAGGGCGGGGAGGGCTGGGGGGGTAGGCGCCAAAGGGAAGGCACTGAGAAGCCCAGACTGCTAGTCATGGAACAGGCACAGGGGCGTGCAGTGCACCCCCAGGAACACAGTCAGTAACATTCTAACACTGTGTATGGGGACGGGTGGGTGTGAGATTTATCGGGGTGATCACGCAGTAAGTTCTATGTCTAATCACTGGGGTGTACATCTAGAACTAATAGGATTTTGCATGTCAATTGTGTTTGAAAAAGAGAACATGATTTAAAGTAAACAAAACAAAACAAAAAAGCAGCGGATGGGAAGCAGTGTGTATTCCGGCCGCATTCACTGAGCTACTCCCAGGCAGGCCGAGGCCCGGCCCGCGGGGCTGCAGCGGCTCTTTCGCACCTGCCGTCCTTGTGCTTTTTAATGTCGTCCAGCTGGTCTTGCAGGAGCCAGTTCTCCTCTCTCAGCTGCTGGGCATCCAGGCGCAGGTTCTCCATTTCACTCAACTGCTCCTAATAACACACGGAATCATGTTTTTCAGAGAACACGAGAGGAGGCATTATTTGCTCCCCAAGGCCATGACCAAGACAGGCAGTACCCCTGTAAGCTTCTCCTCTGCACAGAACGCTGTGCTGGACGACGCTGGATGAAACGCTGACTGTGACAAGCTCTTGGGGGCCTCAAACTATGTGATTCAGTCTCATACCCAACGTCTTAAATGTCGTTTCCGATCACATGACTCACTAAAATCCCTTTACAAGAAAAGGTGACACAAGGTCTCTACTTCGCCAAATGTTCCATTTGAGTGTACTTAGTAGATTCTAATGGAAAATCACGAGCATAACCCATCTAGAAGATAATCTCCGGCAAGAAGCATCCTTTTTGACTTACTTCGACCTGCCCATTATCTGACTGCCTTTAGCCTGACCCTATTTCTGCAGAGCACCAAGGTCAGGCCCGTCTGGGGAACGGTGGTCCTGAGACTGCAGCGCGCGGGGAGCTGGCCAGGAGCGACGCCCTCCGCCAGAACCAAAGCTCCGGGGGACACCGTCTTCGTGCGCTTTACCCAGCGTGGGCACAGCCAGCTAGTTCTGTTCCTAAGCAGAGACACCCTGCACAGCAATGACCTTCCAGGCATCCTGCTGCCCCCCCTCCCACACTTCCCACCACACAGCGCCTCCTCAGGCCCCCCCACACAACGCCCAGCCCTCCGTGCAGCACAGAACCCACTCTCCCCCACACAAACACCGTTCCCCCACGTACCTGGGTGAAAACACCAGGAGGATGTTTGAAAGAATGGCAAACGAGAGAAAAGTCTTTAACTACCATAGACAAAAACTAATCTAGTATATGAAGAATGCCTCCAAACCATTCAGAAAAAAATTCAACAACAGCAAAAAACAAAGAGAAAAAAAACCCCAAACAAGTCCAACAGTAGAAAGCAGGGAGAAGGACAGAGCTGGCAGAAACAGAAACACACAGCTGCTCAGTCCTACTCCTAATAAGAAAAACACCAGCTCAAAACATCAACGAGACAACATGCGTCAGCCAGAAAAGTGACAGAGACCTAACTCTCGGACAGCACCGTGAGGACAGCGGTCAGTGCAGCCTGCATGACGGTGCCACCGCGGAAAACCGAAGAGGCAGGGGACACATGCTCAGACGTGGTCACACCCCCCGCCCCCGGAAAGCTCTAGGAGATACATAAGGAACCGGCTACACTGGGAGCCCCCAGAACAGCAGATGAGGAGTTCGGAGTCAGGAGTGAGAGGAAGGCTTCTGCCTACACTGAGTTTTGTGCCTTCTGAATTTTGTATCTTCAGTAACCATGAAAAATACTATTTATCTTAAAACATTAACTGGAAACAATGAAATTACCCAGTTACCTTCATTCGGAGGATTTCAGCATTTTTGATTTCTCTGTCTTCATTTAGCTTAGTGACAAGGCGTTGCAAAGAAATCTTGGAGGCCCGCCCGTCTTCTATCTCCTGTTCCTGTGTTTCCAGGAGCTTTGCCAAGTGTGTTTGGAAATGAGGCGGCGTTTTCGGGCTCTGAAATAAAGCCAGATTTCACCCAAATACACGGTTAAGTGACATCATAAAGACTTCATGTTAAATGTATATACCAAGCATATAGAGAAAACTCAAGCTATTTAGTCTAAATCTTGTCCAAGCAAAACATAAAAATAAAACACTGGTTCCTTTTTATCAAGTAAAAAGCAGAAAAGGTGTTAGTGAAAAACACTTTTTCATAAAAAGACAAAGATATGGTCTTAGTAACCACTAAACTTATAAAACTCACAAACCTCGATTCCTCCTGAAACACACCCTTTTCCTGAAAAGTACCTGGGGATACTCGGCAGCAGAATCCATCACGTGATCGAGTTGCCTCATTTTGAAGTTATACTCGTTCTTCTTCTGTTCTACCTCCTCTTTCTTTTGGTTTAACTGGGAAAATCAACAAACGTAAGGTTACAAGTTAGAAAACAACATGGAACCCGTGGTCCAGTCAGAACATCCTGTCTTTCCCTATGTATGAATAGAGGGATGTATAAATAGGCTTTTTACGTTTTGGGGGGATTTGATTAATAATCAAAAGCAGCAATACATTAAAACACAGCAATTTTTAAAGTAAGACAGTGTACAATCTGGGGCTGCCATTTGTGCCTGTGTACCTTAGTTATTTTTGTAAAGGTTTTATTTATTTATTTTTAGAGAGAGGGGGGGAAAACATCAATGTGTGGTTGCCTCTTCCATACCCTCCTGCAACCGGGGACGTGGCCTGCAACCCAGGCATGTGCCCTGACCAGGAATCGAACCAGCAACCCTTTTGGTTTGCAGGCCGGAGCTCAATCCACTGAGCCACACCCACCAGGGCAATAAAATCTTAAAAAAACAAAACAAAACAAAACAAAACCAAAACCAAAAGAAAAAACTTCGTTTTTAAGCTTCTCAAATGATCAAAGAGTCATCTGAGGAAAAATACAAAATATAAAACAGCAGCAGCCAAAGAGCGGATGAGAATGAGCCGTAACCTCACCACAGTGGCTGGAACCTGCTGGCGCGTCAAGGGTTGAAGGCGGGCAGGAAGAGAGCCGAGCCAGTCTGCACCCCTGGGAACAGCCCGGTCCTTCAAGCCCCCAGAGCTGCTGCCCACGCAGCCCCCTCCCCGGCCCCCACCCCGACCGGCCCTTCCCCGGCGCTCGCCTGGTGCTGGAGCTCCTGGATCATGGCCTCCTTGCGGGTCAGCTCCTCCTGGGCGGACTGCAGGAGCCCTGAGTGCTTCTTGGAGGCCTCGGTGAGCATGTTCAGCTGCTCAGTGGCATGAGCCAGGTCCTCGCAGAGCATGTCCCTCTGTCGGGGGACAACCCCCACACAAGCAGAATTTCTCAATCGTGGTTCGCCAACAAGGGTTTGCAAATCATTACTACGTGCGACGTTTTAAAGGTTGAGAGGAAGTTTTAGGTGAGAACTCTTTCTTTGGCCAGTGTGGTGAACCATTCCAAGACCGACCAGGCGGCTGACGCCAGTGAGCAGGCTGGGGCACGAGCAGCCCAGCGAGGGCACACCGCCGGCCCGGCGCAGGCCCGCTGCGCTCTGCCCGCCCTCCCCCGCCCCGGGGCCGGCTACAGGGGCCTCAGCGGCGCCAGTGCGGATGAATGAATGACGGTAAATCAACCGGATAAACGTGACAATGTGATCTTACACATTAGTGCCTAACTACTTTAGGGGAAACAGCTCTAATTATGGCCTATTCCTTTAGAAATCCTCTATTCATTCACCAATAACCTCCGTACACACAAGTACATGTTAACAAGTACAAGTTAACATGTTAACGTGACAACAGACACGGTGTGTTAAGTTACCTCGATGTCTTCAGAGATTATTCTCAGTCTAAGGGTTTCTTTCAGGTCCAGAATCTCTCCTTCCTGTCTCTTAATCAACACTTTGCTCTCTTCTTTGTCAACCAAAGCAGAGTTGTATTTGCACTGCAGAAAAGAAAGTTGTGATGTAAGAGCTGCCTGCTTTATTGTCTGTGCTTTTAGATGAAAATAAACTTAAGAATGACCCCCAGTTCCAAGGTGACGACCATATTAACACAAATCTATCCAATCACTGCTTGTTGAATTAAGGGATGGAAGACTGAGTGCACGGATGGCCGGAAAAGTGGGTCAGTCCCACAGGTACCGGTGAAAAACACCTGCCATCAGAGATACAGGTGGCGGCGCCAGGCTCCGTGTGGAGCGGCGGAGTGGGGGACACTGACCACCACCCTCCCCTTGTCACAAGGGAAGGCGGAGGCAGGACCTCCAACTGAGGTGCACTCACTCCTCACGCCTGCACGCTAAAGGCTCTCCCGGCTCTGCCAGCGCAGACCCTGCTGAGCCGTAACCAGCATTTCCAAACCCATCTGACCACGGTCTTTTTTCCGGTGCAGCATTCGTTAACCTCCCAAGGCACCTAGGAAGTGTGTCTCGGGCCCAAATTTACCACCGCGTCGGGGACAGAACTTACAGTGACGTCCTTCAGTTCCTGCTGCAGGGTGTCTATGGTCTCTGTCTTCTCACAGACCGATGCTCTCAGCTCCTGGACCTGGCTCCGGAGGTCGGCGACAGCTTCCTGATGGGGACAGAAACAACAGCTTCACCCCCAGTGACGGGGAGGAGATCATTTTTAAATGGCAGGTTGTTCATCTTTCCTGGTGACAATAGAAGTCAGTTTTATTTGAGCAAAATGTCACTTTACATCATTAATGTTCTCAATTTGTATTTCAGGGGCTTTATGCCGCTATATTTCATCGTCTGCTCCGGCTGTATGAGTAAGAGCCAGACACCAGGGGTTTACACCCAACATCCCACTTCAGCGCACACACACGGCGTCTGGTGTTCTGGCTGCAGCCAACGCCGGGGTCTGAGCCTCCGCGCCGTGGGAGTCAGAGTCCACAGGAAGGGGCCGCACTGACGGCATCCGGTCAAAGGGGGCGGGGTGCGCTTCAGAAACATTGTCATCGCGAGAAACAGAACAGTTCGCACCGGCAGTTACGTGGAAAATTAATCTAGATAGAAGACCTCATTCTCCAGACACCTCGGAAGATGCGCAGGGCCCGGGCGCACACCGAATGCCGGTTATCAGTCACCCTTAGAGCAGGAGCCTGGAAGGGTGAAGCAACCCCCTTTCACTTATAAAGAAACACAGAGGGGCGTGGCTTCAGCCGCCACCTACCTTGTCAGCATCTCTAGACTTCTCCAGAGAATGGATGACTTTCTCGGTGGCACACAAACTCTCCTCTAGTCTCTGCACTTTTGCCATCTATGGCGGAAAAAAACAGTTTTAGAAAAAGAATTAAATCACAAAGTTAACTACCTACATTAAAAAAAAGCTGAAGTCTGTTTTTCATATTATACAGTATACACTAGGAGTACTACTTGAAAACCACAAACTCACAACTGATCCAGAAATAAAAACAAACTAAGCAAACAACTGGAATAGAAACAGAATCACAGAAATGGACATCACATGGAGGGCTATGAGTTGGCAGAGGGAGGGGGAGAATGGCAGAAGAGGTACGAGGAATAAGAAGTAGAAATGGTAGGTACAAAATAGATGGGGAGGTTAAGAATTGCACAGGGAATGGAGAAGCCAAAGAACTTGTATATATGACCCATGGTCTAAGAGGGGGAATGCTGGAGGGAGAGGGGTGCAGGGTGGAGGAAGATAAAAGGGAGGAAAAAAATGAGACAACTATAATAGCATAATCAATAAAATATACTTAAAAATGAAATAAAGTTGAGAGAAAAAAGAAATATGAAGTTGGAAAATAATACAAGCAACCAAACACCCCATCTTTTTATTACAACTTTTTCTTTAAAAAAAAAAAAAGATGTTATATATTCGCTTTTAGACAGAGGGGAAGGGAAGGAGAAAGAAAGGGAAACATCAGCATGTGAGAGATGTATCCATCGGTTGCCTCCTGCACACCCCCAACCAGGGACCTGGCTCCACAACCCAGGCACGCGCCCCGACTGGGAATCTAACCAGTGACCTTTCAGTTCTCAGGCTGGCACTCAGTCCTCTGAGCCACAGCAGCCAGAGCCTTATTATCAATTTCCAACGTATGAAAACTGAGACACTGTTATAAGAGACATCAGAAAACACTACAAAGCTCAGATTTTAGAGCCGGAGTGCAGGACACTTACCTGCTGCTCGCACTTGGCCATCTCTTTCTGTTTCTCCTGACGCACAGCCTCAAGGACGTCTAAGATTTCTCTGGAAGAGAAGAGGTACCTGTTACTTAGGACTTTGCTCAAGGAAAGCAGGGACTGTTTATGTGGAAGAGATTCAGCGCAACACAGCCACCCTTTATCAGGCACACACTCGGCGCCGGGCTCCGGGGCGGGCCAGAAACCTGAGCCCCCTTCTCCCAGCCACGGAATGGCGGCCCGCTTCTGCGCCACAGCCGCTTACCTTGGTCCGAGCACTCGGGCCCCCGGACACACACCCAACACCCTGTGCGTGTCGGTGGGTTGCCCTCCTCTCTGTGCTAGAATGTAGAACTCATGAGGACAGGGGTACTGTTCACTGTGTTATCTGTGAACGTTCAGTGTTGGCCAGAATAATGCCTGGCTTGCCGGGCATCACCAAGTGTTTGAATGAGCAACTACAAGTCAACCGCCTGTCTCCCAACCGGATATCTGCATCCGTTAGATGTATGTTCACCCCTGAATTCCAGGGTCTAGAAGTGCCTGTCTCACAGGAAGAACTCAACAGCATCTGCTGAATAAACAAGTACAGATTCTTCTCATCAGAGTAATGTCATCCGGCTGGCTGAGGCCAGGAGACTGACAGAGATCACCAAGGGAAAGCACTTGGAGAGAAAGGGAAGACAGACAATGGCATTCATATTAAGGGACCAGGAGAGAAAAAGGGCAGCTAGAAAAACAGTAGTAGAGACAGAAATAAAAATCAATCCCCACCTTCCAATAATAGACACTGTGGCTTATTTACAGAAGGCCGAGTTCTGATCACCACTACTCATTTAAAAAGTATCACGGCTGCCCTGGCTGGTGTGGCTCAGTGCACTGAGTGCCAAGCCTGTGAACCAAAAAGGTCTCCGGTTCAATTCCCAGTCAGGGCAAATGCCTTGGGTTCCGGGCCAGGTCCCCACTTTGGGGCATGTGAGATGCAACCAATCACCATCTCTTGCATCAATGTTTCTCTCCCTTTCTTTCTCCCTCATTGTCTCCCTCCCTTCCCCTCAAATAAATAAGTCTTTTCTCTACATAGTCATTTATAAAAAAAAAGTTATTCATTTTTGGAATGCTTTAGAAAAAATAACTGCAGGATATGAAAAGTTAAGAAAAACAAGATAAAGAATGTGGCAGTAAATGGTATTCTAGTTAACTAACGGAAAAGATAAATGGCACTCACTTAGAACTGTTTTCTTTATCTTCTTCAAACTGTAATAATAATTTGTTATTGCGTTCTTTTTCTGCCTCAAAAAGCTCCATCAAATTCTAAAAGACAACGTGACATCAGATTTTAAGTAACTTGACTAGCAATGTGCAGGCAACAAACACATCAGGACTTCCTGGGCGGCGGGCCCCACGGCCAGGCCGGCACAGGAGGTTAGGGAGCGGCCCCAGCAGGGCCTGCCCTGCACCCCAGGGAGTGTCCACACACCCAGGACAAATTCGGGAATAACCAGTACCTTTCTTAACTTACATTCAGATCAGATTTCAGAGTCTCATTTTCTTTTTTGCAGTTTTGGAGGTTTTTGGAAAGTTGGTCAATTTCATACTTCATTACTTCTTGTAAGTTTTCATAGGAATCCTGCAGGCAGGCTTTGCTCTCAAGAAGCTTTTCATTTTCTAATCTTTATCAGGAAAACATTTTTACAATGGTAAATATAAACATTAAATGTAGTTCTAGGCAGACTGTCTGCAGTTCGATTTATCCCAGCTGCAGACCATTCCCAACAGACAGAAGCCTTGACTGACTCAGGCCCCTCGAGCACTGGGGTAAGATGCCCACGATGCATGAACACGGGAGACGGACTGGACCACGGCACAGTGTGACGGACAAGACATTTCCCTCCTCACTCTCTCTCCCTGGTTTCAGACACGCTTAACTGATTGGTGATCCAGAATGACGCCAATTCAGGGGGTCCCAGACCTAACTCTGGAGACTGGCCACTAATTTAGTTTTGTGGATAGCTTAGCTCTATCCATTCACTGCATAGTCTCCCAACTCTACACAGGGTTTTCAAGATGGCAAATGTGGCTTCGAACTCCCTCGGGACAGAGCTATCTTTTAATTCACATGATTATTATTCACAGCTTTTGAGGTTTTCACCCTCCAGGTCAGCTCCCCAACATACTTGACGCGCTCAACATCCAGAGCTCAGCCAAGAACTAGTAACAATGAACCTGACCTGCGGGCCATCCAAAACGGATGCCCCAGCTTTCACGCAGCAGTCTGGTAGACAGGGACCTAGCTCTTTACCAACTGAAAGTAGAGCAGAGGCAGCAAACTACAAAGTGGTAAAAATCAGTTGTTACAGATAAGAGTGTGGGGGACACACACACGTGTTTACAACACAAACTATATACATAAAGCAGGCAAAATAATTCAAGAAACACATCTGCAGGGAGAGTGCCCAGTGGAGTACAAGCAGCCAAGTAAGTGATGTAATCCATGTTCAATCTGAGACACTGAGAACAATTAAATTATGTCCAATTTAAAAAAGAAAAACTTGATGTTTTTAGGATGGAATTTAAGCACATAGCCAAATATAGTGGATTCATAACATTCTAGGTCTAACATGTAAACACGAGGAAATTAACATCCAATAAAATTAGTAGAGTGACTTTTCAAAAAAAAAAAAATCACTCAGAATTAGTTTATGACAGAGCCAGGATTAGATTCATTGATTTGGATATTTAAAAAAAAACGCCAGGTGTAAGAAAAAACAACAGCCCTGCCCTGGCTAGAGTGGCTCAGTGGATTGAATGCCAGCCTGTGAACCAAAGGGTCACCAGTTCAAATCCTAGTCAGGGCACATGTGTGGATTGTGAGTCAGGTCCCCAGCTGGGGGGCATGCAAGAGGCAACTGATCGGTGTGTCTTTCACACATCAGTGTTTCTCTTCCTTTTCCCCTCCCTTCCCCCTCTCTAAAAATAAATAAAATCTTAACAAACAAAACAGCAGCTGTGACCGATGTGGCCCAGATGGTTGGGTGTTGTCCCCCAAAGTGAAAGGCTGCCAGTTTGATTCCTGATCAGGGCACATGCCTGTGTTGTGGGTTCGAGAGGCAACCAACTGATGTTTCCCTCCAGATCGATGTTTCTCTCCCTTTCCTTCTCTCTGAAAATAATCTTAAAAAAAAAAAAAAGAAAAGAAAAAACCACAGTGCATCTGATGATGAACAGCACCTGCCCAGCAGCCTTGCTGCTGGGGACACAGCACAGGGCAGTGGAGTGGTGCTGACTCCACGCACGCCCTCTAGAGGGCAGAAGAGACTCACAGGACAGCGGAGGGCCACCCTGCTGCCTTGTGGGTCCTGTGTCACCAACATTCTAATTTTTAAAAAGATGCTAAAATATGGATTTTTTTTAAAAAATAAGAAAGCTCTCATAAAAAAGAAAAAAAACTATGCTAATTAAAAAAAAATCACACTGGCAGGCCTGATAAAAGGATGTCCATGGGTGGGTTTGGCCTACAGGTCTCGTTGTTTTCCTCTATTTTATTTTTTATTAAAGATTTTACTTATTCTTAGAGAGGAAGGGAGGGAGGGAGGGAGAGAAACACTGATATGTGAGAACTATATCAGTCGGTTGCCTCTCACACGCCCCCGGCTGGGGACCTGGCCCGCAACCCTGGCACGTGCCTTGACAGAGATGTGAACCGGCGACCTTCGGGATCGCAAGCTGGCGCTCAGTCCACTGAGCCACACAGCCAGGGCCCTTCCTCTATTTTAATTCCTTGTTGTATAACCAGAAAATGTTCACCAGCTACAGGTTTTAACTTTTGCAACCTCCATGAAAATTAAATCCCAGGTTGCAGACCAGCAGGGTTTCTGGGCTGAGCGGTCCCTCTATCACACTCACAGCGCCACCTTCACAATGTCCAGTACTACAGTGCTGCCGCACACCCAGGAGACAGCATCAGAACCACACAGCAGTTTTAAGTTACGTTTTACAGAAGGCTGAAATTAGTAAGAAAAAAAATAGTAAAAACAAACAATTTCCATCTGAGATTACTCTGTTTCTCTACTGCCAGCACTAGATGAACCAGCCGGCCTCTGGAGTCACCATGGACCACGGTGACCACTACGGACCGGGTCTCCCGGTGCTGTCCCCTCTCATGAGAGCGAGCACACCTCTCCCTCGGGGACAGGCACATCGCCTTGCTGTGCCAATACCACCTCACACCCTTGCCGAGCGACTGCTCAAAAGGCACGCAGACGACTCGAGCAAGACCAGCTCCAGTTCTCCCGGGGCTGGTACATGGCTGTTGGGAGGCAGGGTGTCTTCCCAAGAGTTATGCTAGGGGGCGGATATGGAGCAGTGAGGCCATCTGTTCCCTGCCACACAGAGGAAGGCCCTCCACAGGACAGAATGAGGGCGGCCCAGAGGGAAGCAGAGCGGGGGCTGAAAGGGAGCGAGCGACAGAGAGCAGGAGAGACAGAGAACGGTGCACACCGACAATACCGCTAAGACACGGCCCAGTTTGCCCCTGAAATCACAAACAGCAGGCACCTTCCCAACACCGTGAGCCAGTAAACTGACTCTCGGTTGCACGAGCTTGCGTTGGGTGTGCAGCACGTGCACTTGCACGAGTCCTGGGTTACCGGCCACTCAGAACGAAGCAACCCTACCTGACGTTCTCCAGCTGGAGCTGGACGTGCAGGTGCCTTTCAGAAAGGTCGCTGAGCTCTTTCTCCTGACTCTCCTTGAACGAGCTGTACTCCAGTTTCACCGAAGACAGCTCCTTGTCGGCAGAATGAAGAACGACTCGCAGGTCATGCACCTCACTTTTCAAGACTAAAAGACAAACAAAATATATCCTCAGCAGGCTTCTCTACACACAGTTTTGACAAAGTAGGCAAATAAAAACAACGGGTGTCTAAACACAAGCAGCAACACGAAGCCGGCGCTGCAGAGCCGCGCGGCAGGCACAGGGGAGCACCCACCCGAGTTCTGTTTCCTCCCTGCCCCGTGCTCGTGGTTCCCGGTGCACTGCTGCCAGAGAGGGAGAATCAACATCATCTGTCCCTGACTTGTAGATTACATGGTTTTCTACATTTAGAATGTGCATCAAAACCCTTTATAAGAAAAAAAAAATCAAGGTACATAACATATTTTAAGTGACTTAATTTTAATTACTGAAAACCCCTTGGAAATGTGCCAGAACTTTCGAAAGAGTTAAATGCTTGTGGTCTTCTGAGGGAACTCCAATTGAAAGTAAAATTAGGTAACTTCTTAGAACCAAAAAACTGAATGGCTGTCTGTTTTGTTTCAGCATTATTACAAACTATTGCTAATATTCTGATGAAAGGAGGAATAAACCAAAAACAACAACAAACTGGGAATCAATGACACTCCTACATCGATGAATATACACCAACATATAATTTATGCTTTGTCACATTTAAAACATTGTTCAAAACTATAACTGAAAAATGAAAATGAATGGTGAATAAAAAACAAAACATTATTCATCTGACGAATTAAAACCAATTCATTCACAAAGCGGCATTAAAACGTTAAGCAAACAGTTGTGTCGTTTGTTTGTGAGCTGTCCTGAAGCAAATTACCCTTTATAGTATATTAGGTTTACTCCCCACCACCAGGCAAACTCAGGTCTGGCTGCCTAATTCAAACGGAGAAAACACTGCCGACCGAAAACACAGGGACAAGACTCGTGCATATGAGCGCAAAGACACTGAGTTCCAGCATGCAGATGAAAGCCCCGAGGTGCTCCAACTCACAGTCATTCTTCGTCTGAGTGTCCCGAAGCTGCTTTTCAAGGCCACTCAGCTGTGAGAGGTGCTCTTGCTGCTGCTGGGTCCAGTCGGCTCTCTCCGACGAGAACAGCTGTGGGAAGGAGACCGCCTTACTTACTGGGACGGGCGCACTGGCCCACTGTGACATACTCCCAACCACTACCGCGTCTCTCTTTTTAAAATCTGGTTTTCAAGTCTCTGGCCAGAAGAAATGTGGCTGTTCCCATCAACTACAGTGAGGACGCCCAACAAAGAAAGGATCCCAGGTGCACTATGGTCTGAGGGGACCAGAGCTCAGCCTGGGGGACGTGCGTCTCATTGTCGCAGCAGCATGCGGAGTAAGGGGGTGGAGGACGACCTGCTGCTCAATTCAACCTTGACCGGGCTCTGAGAGCTCATTTCCCCGAGACGCTCACCTTACTCAGAGGACTGGAAGCACAGTCCTGAGGCCGCGCTCTCGGTCTTACCTCCTGCACTTGCGTAGAATGGTGTTCCAGCTTGTCGATGCGCTGCTGAAGCTTCAGGTTTTTATGCTCCTCTTCATCCAGCTTGACTTGAAGGGCACTCATTTGTTCCTGCAACACAAAATCCTCAGCTGTCAAAAAGTCTTCTAGTGGAAACCTCAAACATTCTACCATTTCTTCTGCATTAAAAAAACAAAACTGAGAATCTCATATGGACAAAGGTATCAGAGTCCAGTTTGGAGCCAGAAAAGAATTTCAAAAGACTGCACTAATGATTTCTCACATATCAGAATTACACTCGTGGCCCATCAAAGTGGGTAACTTGAAACACATAGCAAAGAAATGATTAAAATTAAAACCATGGATTAAACCACAGAGCTATCTTTAGACTTCTGAGAAGCTTTCTCAGAGCTACACAGAGTGACTTCACCAGGAAGGACTCCTTGACATAAAAAGGGCAACATTTAGGAATTTGGGGTGGTCTGGCTCACTCTAAGCTTTACTATACAGTAGAAAAACTTTTCAAAAATCAAATCGCCAGAATTCTGAGATAATCAAATTTCGTGTTATTTCAAATATAGCAAAAGCTGTCTAAAATCTCATGTGTCATAAGAGTCTGTCAAGTATTTCCATTTTCGTTGGTGGACACAGCACTGTGCCCTATATTCACACCACTTCTGGAACATGAAGCTCGTGGCAAACTGGCTTCCTCGCACGTGAGAGAACCAAAGCCCCGCACGCTGGAGAATGGCTTGCTAAATATTGCAGAGTGAACCGAAAGAACAAGAGTGGGTTGGTTTCTGAGCCAGGGACTTCACAAACCCATACTCAAGACAATACTGAACAGGTCTGAAAACCGCAAACTATAGAGTTAAAACGATAAATTAGATTTATTTAAATAAATACCTAATTATTTAATTTTTTTCTGAAACTAAACATTACCTGCACGATTCTCAGCTCTTCAGAAATGGCCTCAAAAGCTTGTTCATTCATCTCAGGTGGGAGTGGCTCGTTTAAGATATCATTGTCTAATCGGCTGGAATTCTGCATGTGCGCAGACCCCAGGCTCCCCATTTCAGGGCTCAACTTTGGTGCCGATCGGGACCAGAGCTGGTAAGTCTTGGTTGGTGTAGTTATAATCTGAAGTAAAAATGATTATGGAAAACAACATTAGCACACATCAAAAATATAACTGTGTGAACAAAGGTAGTAAAATAAAAATTCTATTAATTAACAACAAAAAAAAGCATCCCTGAGAGGCAGCACAGAAATGCCCAAGTGGAAACAAATCTATCAATTTTTAAAAATATATTTATTTATTTTTAAAGAGAGGGGACAGGAGGGAGAAAGAGAGAGAGGGAGAGAAACATTAGTGTGTGGTTGCCTCTCATGTGCCTCTAACTGGGGACCTGGCCCACAACCCCGGCATGTGCCCTGACTGGGAATTAAGCCGGGGCGACCCTTTGGTTTGAAGGCTGGTGCTCAATCCACTGAGCCACACCAGCCAGGGTCAAATCTATCAATTTAATGCAGACTTTTAAGCATTTCTAATAAGATTTAGAAAAATAAAATTTGACAGGCTAATTTCAAACCTTATACAAAGAACAAATATCTAAGAAGATAAAAAAAATTTCGGTTATACTTCCCTGGTCAATATAAAAATACATTATAAGGGTGGAAAATGTTGTTTAAAAAGTGCATTATTAGCATATGAATAGTCAAATAGAACATTGCAAGAAACACAAAGTTCAGAAATAGAACAATTTATTGGTTAAAATGAAAACTGTGTCTTTAATTTTACTTCAAAACCAAATGAACTTTTTGTCCAACCAAATTAGTAGGAAGAAAACACGGACTGTTGAAAAAGTTAGATCTCTATGCCCTACCACTCAAAACTAAAATAGCAGATGCCTAAAAGTAATGAAAGAAAATAGAATATACTGATGATGTTGAGATTGTCTGGGCCTTTAAAAATGAATGAAGAAAGCCCTGGCTGCTGTAGCTCAGTGGGTTAGGCATAGTCCTGCAAACCCAAAGGTCTCGGGTTTGATGGCACGCCTGGGTCGTGGGTCAGGCCCTCGGATGGGGGGCGTGTGAGAGGAGGGGCGGGAGAGGCAACCCAATGTTTCTCTTACACATTGATGTGTCTCTCCTTCTCTTTCTCGCTCCCTTCCCCTCGATCTAAAAACAAATAAAATCTTTTAGTTTTTTGAAAAAAATAATAAAAATGAATGAGAGAAGTCAAAGGTAAAGACACAATAAACCTGGCTATATGAAAATTTTAAACTTTCTGTATGACAAAAGGATCACATACGAAGAAGAAAGACCAGGGACGTGATGGCAGAGTATTTTAGCAGTAGGTGCAACAAACAAAAGGTTAACACATACAAACTCCTACAAATCAAGCAGCAGAAAACTGGGCTCTTTTTCCTGAGAAGAGAACAGACAAGTGGACAGTGAACACAGAGAGATGTGTGACCTCGCTAAAAATGAGGGGAATGAAAATTAAGGTGCCAGATACTTCATTATCTCATTTAATGCTCTAATAAACCTAAAGGCAATTAAATTATCCTCATCTCCAGTTCAGACAGTAAAAATGAGGCTCAGAAGTCAGGAAACCCAGTCTGAAGCCAGTCTGACTCCAGGGCGCACGCCCCACCCCGTCCCGCCACTGGGTCTACCTCACAGCGCTGGGACCGGTGTCGCCCTGGCCTGACTGCCCGCACGGGCCTCTGCGGGTGCCTGCAGGCAATCTGCGCAGACCCCGGTAGCAGCAAAACGAGAAGGCCGGGATAGAAGACTGGAGTACTGCTGCAGATGACCTACCTTCAGCGTCTCAGCATGAATTTTGTTCAGCTGAGAAACTTCCTGCCGCTTGCAGACTTTTGTTGCTTCCAAAAGGTTTTCAAGATTGAGGTTCGCTTTCTGCAAAGACTGAAGTTCAGATTCTAATTCTAGCTGCCTTTTCCTAAAAGACATTATAAAGTTGGGTGTTTTAGGTAATAAGTGACATCACACACTTGCAGAGCACTTGGCCCTGTCACCTGGCTCTCCCGCTACCTCACTCCCCCGTTGGGTGCAGGGCCGCACACAGACCGATGCCCGTTCAAGGTGCGCAGCGAGTGCATGGCGGAGCTCCAGCCAAAAGCCCGCACAGCCCAAGATGATTCCACATCTAACGTGTTATTTAAAAACACTTCTTTGTATTTTAGAATAGGATTCATCTTTGTTTTAATACAAGTGTGGTTTTCCTTTGTTCAAAGAGCAATAAGTAAGAATACTAAACTCTAAAATGTCTAAAAATCCAGATTTAATTCATAACATTAGTGGTTTCATTATGGTGACCAGACAAATACTTTACTATGTAAGTTCAATAGACACTCATCTCAACATTAAAATATTCTTATTGTATAGTTCATTGAATATATTATTAACGACCTAGAAACTTATGTCAATTATACCTCAACTTAAAAACGATGAGTAAAAACAAAACTACAGGCAAGCCCTTTTCCCTTATGTCAAAACAAGCCGATACTTCAAATAAAAGCTGAACTGAATTGACAATGTCAAACCCTAAAATAAATCAACACAAAAAGATATGAAAATAAGAATGAATTTATACTTTACCTAGTTAGTTCTTTGTATTCTTCATACTCTTGCTTTGAATTATTCAGCTCTGTCTGAGTTTGTAGAAGTTGAGCTTTTAGCTTCTCAGTGTTTGCTAATGAATGTGGCTCTTTTGCAGCTTTTGGAGAAAATGCTTGCTGACCTGATAAGTCAACAACTTGGTCTTTGAAAGACAAAAATAACAGAATACATTTCCTAAGTTCCCTGCCAGGTATCCGTTTTGGAGCACAAGGACGGAAAAATGAGAAGTGAATTGGAAGGTGGACCTAAAACACAAGAACCTGTAACTCATCAGGAGACACAGACACCACGCGGTGTGACAAAGAGCACTAGAAGTTGTTTTTGAGGAGCTGAGAAGCCACAGGAAGGGACAGGGGCACGTCGGAGACAATAGATACCTTAGGAGCAGAGCCTGAAGTGCAACACGCACCATGCTGGAGGGGGAAACCTCGCCAGCTGAGCCTGGCAGGGATTAGCACCAGCGGCCGATGCTGCCCACTGATGAGTTTTAGGAAAGGAAACAAACAGCAAAGGCAGAGGGTTAAAGGAACTTGGCATCAACCACTGGGTAGAAAAGATGAATTTTGGGGGGTTACTGGGAAGACTGAACATGGTGAACAGTGCCCCCCGAGTTCCAGTGCGGGGAAACAGCATGGAACAGCTGTCTAGAGAATGGTGTCTGTTTTGAAGATCGTGGGGTCCCGAAATTGCCACGATTATTTTTCAAGGGCAGTAAGTCAGGGTGCAATTGAGGTCAAAATGGCCAACAAAATACAGAACACTGTAGGGAAAAGCAGTTGAAATAATACAGAAAACCTGATTTAAAATTGTATCTAAAATCTTAATCTCTCCACAACCCAAGTACTGAGAATTTTATTCTTTTATTAGGTCACAGACAGAATGGAAAAAAGCTTGGAAAAGAAAATTTCAGCCCTGGCTGCTGTGGCTCACTGGGCTGAGTGCTGTGCTGAGAACCAAAGGGCCCAAGTCTGATTCCCAGTCAGGGCGCATGCTGGGCTGCGGGCCAGGCCCCAGTACGGAGTGCGTGAGAGGCAGCCACACATTGATGATTCTCTCCCTCTCTTGAGGCAAGCCTGTAAGTCAGGCTCAGTGCTAATAAGCCACTTTCACAAAGGCACACTGGCCAGGACACTACTCTGGTTTTTGTTTTGTTTTGTTTTGTTTAGATTTTATTTCTTTATTTTTAGAGAGAGGGGAAGGGAGCGGAAAAGGGAGCGAGATAAACATTGATATGTGAGAAATCCATCAATCAGATGCTTCTCGCATGCCCTCAGATGGGATCCTGGCCCCCAACTCAGGCATGTGCCTGGACCAGAATTGAACCGGCGACCGTTTGGTTCGCAGGCCAGTACCCAATCCAGTGAGCACACCAGCCAGGGTGGGCACTACTCTGATTTATGAGAAAGGGACAGAAAATGACTTTTGGCAACATGCAACAATACTTATGTATACAAGAAGTGAGCACGGCAGGTCTCGAGGCTGACATGAAGACCCTCCACGCAAGGCAACCTCAGTGCCCTTTAACACAGCCCCTGCCCCTCCAAGGCACGTACACAACAACCCCTTCTTACTTCTGTTGACTTTCTCTGTGCCAGACACCTCGAAGAAAGCCTTCTCCAGCATTGCAATGGTCTGGGCGTCCACCTCCTGGGCTCTTTTCACAGGCTCCAACAATCTCAGTCTTCTGTTCTCCTCCCTGAGGGAGTGATTTTCCATGGCGTATTTGGCGACTCTGGGGTGGTGCTCCACCTGCGTGACAAAGAAGAATTGCAGACTCATGCATGTACAAAGGTGTCCTTAAGGATGTCACAGGCTCTGGGTGTGGTGGCCACTGCAGCCACTAAGGAGAGTAGTGTGGCACTCGAAGTCAGGCTGCATGGGTGCACGTCCTACAATTCTGGGTTCTGTCGGGGTCTGCACCCTTGCCACTTCTACCCAGACACCTGGGAGGTAAGCATGAGGACACTCACTGCAGCTGACGCTCCATGCAAAGGAGACTGCTGATACTAACTGCGCAAAGAAGAAGGAAACTACAGCCAGAATCGATGCCCTCCAAGACACGCCACGTGAAAAGGGCAGTGTGCAGAAAAGAACGAATGGTGAGCTGCCTTTTATACAAAAGGACAAAAAGTGAAAATATACATACTGGCTTGAATGTGCACAAAACCTCTCGGAAGACACACAAAGCTGATAACCGATTATCTTTGTTTTTAATGGCGTGCCTGTATGAACTATGCATCGCTCCCAGGCAAAAGGAAAAACAACAAAGAAAGAAACCTTAAAGGGACTCCATCCAGGCAAGCACATCTGCGCACGGGGGTGCACTAGACCCGACCTACTGGGTGGAATGCTTTTCCGTTCAGGTTTTATAATTTTGGGGAAAAGGGTCAGTAAGGGGTGGATTCTGTAATCAAACTGCCAGTTTAATTCATTTAAACACCTTCTGTTATAAAAAAATAAAGACAAACAAACAAAAAACACCTCTGTTGAATTGCAAGAATGTGGCAGCACGTGTATTTGCCCCTGACGCCCTTGGTGCTCGGAAATACCGCGAGGGGCCCGCACTCACTTGCTCTCGCAGCGTCTGGATCTCGTCCCTCAGCTCCGACAGCAGCCGGTCCTGCTCCTCGGGCAGGAAACTGCCCCGCGACTCCCGGTGGAGCTTCTCCAGCCGCGTTATTTGGTCCTCTCGGAACTTCACAATCATCTTATTAGACTGAATAAATTTCTCTTTTTTGAGGGTGAGGTCTTCTAATTGGGTAACTTTTTCTACCAGAGACTTAAAAAAATGCATAATTTAGTTAAACATGAAAAAATAATTCACCTTCCCTGAGCAACAAACACTAACTTCCCGCTTGACCTCAAAGGCAAAATCAGATTTCTCACAGCTTTCCCTGTTTTACTCACTGGTGCCATTTACCCCTCTCAGAAAGGCGTCACTCACGCACACAGTGAAGCCTAAAATTCCCGCGCCCCCTGTGCACTAACTCAGTTTCCTACCTTCTTCTCCTGTTCACACTTCTTAAGCAGCATCATGGCCTCCTGGAAATACTTCACGTAATCAGTCTCATGTTTGTCTGTAATCGATCCAGGAAGAAAAGGAAAGGGGAAGAAATGTTTGTCTCTCAAATCTGAACCCCAGGAGGTGAGCTAAAACGGCCTCTGACCGACTGCTCTCAGTGCACAAGAATCAAATGATTAGCCGCAGGTCATGGATTTCAAACTAACCCAGTCCACACACTAGCTGTTCCTTAAAGAAAAACCTCTCTCATTCTACTTAGTAAATATACATACGATACAACCAAATCTTAGAAGTGGATCAAAGTGAGATTTATTAGTATGTCTTCTTAGCATTTTCATTATTCAAAGTTGTTTCTGCACCTGCTTCCCAGATATCTCCCAGAACCCGGCACTACGGAATCTGTACCTGGTTCCAGACCGAGCACCATGTTCCTCCACAGGTGGAATAAAGAGAAACAGACACTTGTGGGAAAACGCGGGTGGCCTTAAGGCGCCGTGCCTGGCGCGGGGTCCTCGCACTAGCGCCTGCACACGGCCGGCCTCCCTCCGGGTACAGAGCGCGTGCGCGTCTCACCTCTGGCCAGAAAGGGTTCCGCCGCTATCTGCCCTGAAGTAAGCTGGGCCAGCTGTTCTTTGAGCCTCTTCACTTCAGCTTGGAGCTGGCTCACGTTGCCTTGGGTGTCTTCATTTACCACTGCCTGTTCAAGAAGTTTTTAAGACGCATTAAAAGAATGTTTTGTGAAAAACTAAAAGAAAAACAAGAATAACAAAAAGAAGGTTCAGGGAGATGTGCAGTCTTGTGTTTACATCTGTATGACTCGGAGGGAGTCTCCAGGACGGAGTACTGTGGAGGGGAGGGAGCCTCCTCTCCCTGTGTTCAGACCCCCAGCCAGGGACTCTCCCCTCCGCACCGCGCCTCCTGCCGTCTGCTCCCGCTTAGGTCTCCGCTCTGTTGAGCAGCCCTGGGCCCTGCGGGCTGGGTCACCCCTGGGATCTCAGTATGTGCATCAGACACTGCTTTCTTCCTGAGCCCTGGGACAGACAGCCCTGCCCCCACGGAGAAAAGCGCACCCCCCCATGGGCGTGATGTAAAGGTGTGATGGACTGCAGGGCTGGCCCGAGCGAGTGCATCAGCTTGGCGGAACCCTCCCTCTCCAAAGGGCTCCAACCCTGTATGTCCTAACAGCACCTCCTGGAGGGGAAGGTTGGTGTTACAGTTCCATTTCTGTTTTGCCACCACACTTAACGTCTGTTTTGAAGAAATGTCTCTTTAAGAAATTTTCTTCAAGAAATATTTTATTTGAGACAACATCTAAGAAGTTGGAAAAGACTCACAAAACCTACAGTGTGATAACAAGAGCCACCCTCTGAGTACCAACCAGATAAAAGGGACCCAACTATGGAATACCCAATACTCCGGTGAGGAAAAAGCCCCAAGGTCTGGTGTTCCAGTTTGTGTGTGTGTGTGTGTGTGTGTGTGTGTGTGTGTGTGTATATGTGTGTGTGTGTGTGTGTGTGTGTGTGTTTATAGAGAGGGAGAGAGAGAGAGAGAGAGAGGGAGAGGGAGAGGGAGAGGGAGAGAAAGAAACATCAATGTGCGGTTGCTGGGGGTTCTGGCCTGCAACCCAGGAATGTACCCTGGCTGGGAATCGAATGGGGCACTTTGGTTCCCAGCCTGCGCTCAATCCACTGAGCTACGCCAGCTAGTGTGTGTGTGTGTTTTTAAAAGATTTTATTTCTAGAGAGGGGAAGAGAGGGAGAAAGAGAGGGAAAGAAACATCAAATCAATGTGAGAAAGAAACATCAATTGGCTGCCTCTCGTACACACCCTGACCAGGGATAGACCCACAGCCCAGGCATGTGCTGTGACTGGGAATCAAACCGGTCAGGGCTCATGTTCCCTCTTAAGCCAGGTCTGCACATCAGGAAAGATCCAACAAGTTCACCCTTAAATTAAGTCCCAGCTATCCCAGCCACTTGCACTGCAACAGGGGACATACCATTGACAGTGACTAGTGTGCGGCTCCTGGTTTTGCTGTTTCATGTGTTAAGAAGCCATCCCTGGTTGCTTCTGATTCTTAAGGCCAGGCTCATAAAAGGCACTCCTGTAAACTCTGACATCACTGTCACCTCAGTGACCTCATAATTGTACTTACTCCTGCAGGTCTCTCCTCTCTAAAAACTTGTGATCAATCCCAAGAAATAGGGTCAGGAAGCGCTAATGATTTTCCCTCCTGACGGTACAAATGCCCCACAAGAGGGTCATAGTCCAATAAAACAAATGAAGCTAAGCCCACCCTCTTCTGACTTACCCAGGGAAGAGGAACATGGACCCCTTCACTCTTACGTGATAGGATAATCAGGAGTCTAGTGTCCAGGTAAGAACAATCAATTTCTTCTTTGAAAGACAGAAGAGCCCTGGCTGGTGTGGCTCAGTGGATCGAATGCTGGCCTATGAACCGAAAGGTCGCTGGTTCAATTCCTGGTCAGGGCACACATCTGGGTTGCTAGCTGGGTCCCCAGTTGGGGGGCCTGTGAGAGGTAACCGATTGATGTTCCTCTCATGCATCAATGTTTCTCTCCTGCTCCTTCTCTCTCCCTTCCCTACTCTCTAAAAAGAAGAAGAAATTAATCTGCCAATTGAGGGCATTATGATTCTTTCATTTGGAACCAAAGGGGCCTTCCACCTCTCCAAAATAAGTGGGGGACTCCTTGGCCTTGTGCCAGTCTGCAGTGGGGGGTGGCAGCATGCTGTTGGCGCAGGGGCCACACAACCCCCGCCGACTGTGTCAGAGAGCTGTATCGGAACCAGCCACACCCCTGTGTTGACACTGTCTGTGGCTGCTTTCTCTCCACACAGGCAGAGTTGAGTGGTTAGGACGGAGACCATACGGTCCAAGAAGACTAAAATGTTTACCGTCCAGCCCCTTACAGGGTAAGTTTGTGACCACCGGTGTACACGTACATCAAGGAGGCTTCTTGTATGTAAAGAAAAAGGGACAGCCCCTGTAGTTACAGGCAACATGAAAGACCAACCTCTTCAATGTCATCCAAGTATCTTTCAGGGAGAATCCCTGCCACCATCCGCCCACTCACCCACCGCACCCCCGCCCCAGCTCTGCAGCACGGTTTAGGTACATAAATTCAGTCTCCAACCCAATTACAAAGGAGAAATTGTTCCACCCCTTACCAAAAAACAAGGCAAAAAAACCTGTTAACCATAACACTTAATCTAGGTCTCAGATTACATGAGTGATACAGAAGGTTAGGAAAGAGGAACTAGAAATCTTGCTTAGAGTTAAGATTTCACAATGAAATAAATAAAAGTTACGTTAATATTAGAGCAGTCACAAAAGTGAGATTCTACAAGCTTAGGTATTTTCCTAATTTACTTCTGTACTCAGTATTTTACCTTATTTTTAATCAGCTTGGCCCTCTGAGCAAAATTCAGCGTTGACAGGGTTTCCCCAAAACACCTGGATCCAGGATGAACATTTGCGATTATGGCTGTTTTGGCATTACCTCCGAGGGAGTCCTGTTTAATCATACAAACGGACACATTTTCAGGGGAGAAACCGCAAGACTTTTTTTAAGCAAAGAAAATGTCCACTCTTAGCAAAAAGGCTGAGAAATTATCCAGCTACCAGCCAGAGCGCGCACAACCAAAGAAGGGCCCAGGACCCCAACCGTGTACTTTACCCGCAGCAGGAAGGTGAGCTTGGAGTCTCTGTAGCAAACGTGCCTCTGTTTTCCGTTACCCACGTCGACGAGTGCGGTGATCACTTGGCCCAGGCAGCTCAGCGATCGGTTTATGTTCCCTGCTTCCTGAGGCACCGGGGAAAGACGAAAATTTAGGTGCACTAGTTCCTTTTTAGTATTTTGGATTAAAATATATCCAGCAACGTGACAATTCTGGATGGAAAGGCAAGTCAAGGACATTGACAGTTAAGGATAACTTAACTTTTCAGCAAAAAGATGTCCTCAACTATCCCCTAACCTTTTCCTATTTACACATGTGGCAATTTTAGCATTCAAACACAAACACAAAAATCACGTGAAGGGAAAAAAGACATCAGTATCACGTCATCACTGTAACAGTTTCAAATGGACCTATCGGCAGGGATGGGAACTAGAAAAGAACAGAGAAAAAGTTGGAGCAGTGCATTAATAGGCACATTTTTCTTGCTTTTGTGTTAAAATGCATGCTACGTTATCAAGCTGTGGTAACTCATGACCTGCCCCCATGTCCTACAAAGTCACTGATGGAGTTATTACACGCAAACTGTCTGATTCTCTAAAGTGTGAGAACCCCTTTAACATAGTGGCTTGGGGAGAAAAAGCGTTTGGGTTAGATACGTGGCCTGGATTTTTGCTGTAGGCAGCGTGGTTCAGTACCCCGGTCTGCAGCGGAGGGAGCAGAGGGAAGGGGGGAGAGCGCGGAAACGACGAAGCACGACGCCCTGAGTCCGCGCTGCTGCTGCTCCGCAGACCAGAGAGGCCGAGAGCGCTGACCGGGGCCAAGGGCACCCTGTGCTGAGTCTCGGCGCTGCTCTTAGCTGTGCGCTCCAGAAGGACTTACTTCAGTTTCTTTATACAGAAACGATTACAGTACCTACTTCCCAGAGTTGTTGGGAAGGTTAAGTGAGTGAATATATATATAAAGCATTTAGAAGAGGCCTAGCATATGTCCCACTATAAACGTACGCTTTCTCTTTGCTTCATATCTCAATACGAACAAGCCAGAGATTCCCCCGAACTGCTTCAGAGCTCAGGAGGCTCAAATCCTTGCTTATAATGCAAAAAGCAGACTCTCCTCCACCATTTCCGACTGTCTGTCCCCAGCCCTAACATGTGAGCATCCTGTAGAGTCCACAGATCCTTATGGACAACACATATATACACGCCGGCAATGCTTAGGGCAGAGAACGTCTGACCCCACTGTTAACACCCTGGCCTACACCTGGGTGATGAGCCCTCACCGCTGAAGAACGAAACTGCACGGTTGCTCTTTCTCTCCAGGCTCCTGCTCACGAACCTGGCAGTGGCGGGCCAGATGGCTAAATCAGTACAGAAGAGGCTTTCTACGGGAACTCACTCAAAACGTGCGTCTCTCGGTGTTTAGAGAGTTGAGAGCAGACCTGCCAGGCACTTGTCCTCAGTGACCTTGGCTGACTTGTGCCTCCTGCCCAGCCACCCACTGATCTACGCTGAAGTGCCAAACTCACGTTGCATCCACAGTAACACGTAAGACGTTGCCCAGTGGGGCACGTGTCCGCACTCCGCCCTCCCTGCCCAAATCCCTGGCCCCTTTGAGAACACAGCTCGGAGTGCTCTTTTCCCACGCTCCCCCCAGGCAGCCCCTGCCACATCCCTTTCCCTCTGGCCCCTGCTGCCACTTGCGCTGTATCATCCCCTGTGGCACGAATTCAAATAGTCCTGCTACTGACAGACTTGTCCTATGTATGATCCTACCTAACAAAAACTTCTATATCTTTTACAATTTCCTATTCCTTTGTAGCCCTCACAACACCTAACTTGGCATTGACTTCTAATAAGATTTCGCACGCAAGTTCAGCTGAAGACCATGATTCCATTCTTACCTTCAACCTCATCCCTTCTGCATGGGTGTCCTTCTGTCTTTCAGATCCTGCTAAATCCACCAGGTTGAGCAGGGAGGTTCGGATGTTCACGGTCTCGTTGCTTTTCTCCATCGACTCGATTGTAACTGTGAAGACTGCATGAGACCTCGAGGACTCTCTGTTCATCGACGTCGATGCCACACGCCTGTTTCTCCATCCTCCAGACAACACCTAGGCAGAGGGAAAACATATCAGCACGGCCTCCAAGTGGTCACAACAGCCAAAACCATCAGTGTGAAACTGTAAAAAGCACTGAGAAAAAATGCTGATCTCTCAAGGAATACACGCAAGGTGGTTTCCTTTCCCTTTCCTTTCTGGCCCCTCTCCGTGCTATGGAAGATAACAAATAGGGAGCTAGAAGGCAGGCACAGGATCTAGAACCGGTTTTGCCATTTGCTGTGTTAACTTAATGCAAATCACAAAATCTCTCTGAACCCTTTCTTTCCCTAGACGATGAGAAAGCTAGACAATACAAATCTCTGAATGACTTCCACGCCCCCAGCCTAGTCAACTTTCAGCCCACCAAGTATTGGCTCTCCTTCCCTGCTCCCTATGACAAGCAGGACACACGAAGGGTCAGCCTGCAGGCTCTGGAACCAGACGAACATGAGGTCAAGCCCTGGTTCTACTATTCACTAGTTGTGTGGTCTGCAGCCAACTGAGCCTTTTCAAAGCTCAGGACATCTCAATCTGTAATACGCATACTAAGCACTTGGGGATCCTGTTAAAGTTCATATTCTGATTTGGTAGATGGAAGGTAAGGCCTCAGATTCTGCATTTGAAGCAAGCTCCCAGGCGGTACTCCCAGTCTGAGGACTCTGTTTGGAGCAGCAAGGACACGGTCTGTGCAGCTGGTTTGGAGAACACAGATCACTGTGGCTCCTCAAAGCAGCAGCTCCCAGGAGGACCCACTACAGAAATACGGACACTATGAAATGTCCCCATGTCATCCAGGATGGTTCGTAAGAGTGCCAGGCTGGAATGAACAGCACCCAAATAGTGCAAAATCAAGAGGTACAAAGTCCTGTTCTAACGAGGGGGAGATCTATAAAACACTGCCACACTTTGTTCTTTTCTTCTCATGCATATCCTGTGTTCTGTCTTTACAGAATATTTTTAGTAGCTCAGTTCTCGCTTTTGCTGAGATCAAGGCGCATCTCACAGCCTGTGTCCGTGTCTAAGGGTCGAGACGCTCCAGTCTGGGTACCTGGTAGGCCCCAGCAGCCGAGGTCACCACCTGCTCCACCGCTCCGACGACAAAGACCCCCTTCTTGATGTGCTCCCTTAAGTACAGTCCAGCCGATGCAGAGTCCAGCAGGTCGTAGATCTGCTCGTTGTAGATCTCAATGAAGGAGCACTTACACAGGAAGCTCTTCCCAGCTCCAGCCTGAACAGAGAAGCCTGGTTTAGGTGTATTGTTTTTGTGCACGCACCCTTGTCTTTCATGAGCATTACTCTTTCACTTGCTTCACGAGTGTAAATTTTCTACAATCTTATCCTTTATACCATAAAAGATACCTAAATGCCAATTTAAACCTCCCTTCTGAAACTTTAAAAAATATTTTATGAATTTTTAGGGGGGTAGGGAGAAAGAGAGGGAGAGAAAAACACTGACCTGTGAAAGAAACATCTATCAGTTGCCTCTCACACACCAACTGGGGACCTGGCTCACAACCCTGGCATGTGCCCTGACTGGGAATCGAACCAGTCACCTTTTGGTCCACAGGCCAGCACTCAGTCCACTGAGCCACACCAGCCAGGGCTCTATTGAATTTTTCACCACAGAAATGCATGGTGCTAAACATTTCGCTGGCCATGTGTGTATCTAACTGCAGTGGTTAGGAAGTTTCCGTAAAGGAATAAATGTGTGTGTGTGCGCACGCGCCCACATCCCCAGGGTAATGGAGCCACACCACACGTGAGCAAGGAGATCACAGGTGGTAGCAGGTGCAGCAAGGCGGGTACCGAAGGACCTGTCACTACTGGATGTCCTGAGGACCTACAAACACCTGCAGTTGGTCGTGAGCTTAGGTAAAGGTAGGTGATGAAGCTCAGTGAACCTGTTTTCTTTAGGATTTCCCTCTTGCAAAATCTGAAAGCCTGGGAAGCACTACATTCTTCCTTGAAACCAGCAATCTGGGTTCATGGATGATACATGTTTTATAAACTGAAAGCTTTTAGCAAATAAAAACACCAGCCTGTCCACATTGTCAAGTACCATCCCCTCCATGTATTATGACTAGGAGCTAACTTCTCAAAATAGAATGCTCTTTTTTTTACAGGAAGTTTTACCTTATCTTTTTCACGATCAATTAAGGAAAACAAATATTCAAAACTTCGTGGGATTACTCCTCTCAAGTTATGAGAAAAATTGTCAGATTCAGATGGTCCTAAAAAAATGTAAAATATATAGCTGTTCATTTTAGTTCTTAATACAAGAGTCCTTCAAAATGACAACACTAAAAGGCAACTTAGACAGAAATAAGATTACACATTACATAATCAGTTTCCTACCTGTGACGCCAAATAAGTTAAATTTGAGCCTGAAAGATCACGTAGTAGAACCTATCAGTGGGACTGAGAGAAAAACCCACAATAACCACTAACCACTGTAAAGAGTAGTTGTTAACAAATTTATAAAGCCATCTAGATGTACTAAGCTTGTAGTTTTTCCTCCTTCCAGGTACCAAAATGAGCAGAAATACCAAATAACTGTACTTCACTTGTTACATGTGCACTCAGTCTCGTGGGCTGACCTGTTCACACTGGCTGTGTGGTCATAGGCTAGTTACTTCTCTCAGGGTTCCTGACTATAAAATGGAATGATAATGGTATTAACTACCTCATAGGTTACTACTGAAAATTAGCATTAGCTAGTATCTTTTAACTTTGGCAGTAAAAGCCAAGCTGGTCAGAAAGATACTATAGGAATATTTGAAAAGATTTCTGTGGAGACAGAACGATGCAGAGTACGCCTGTCTCTATGCTGTTAACATTGGGGAAAGGGGAAGATGTGAGTGGATGTGTGAATGGCAGGGTTTTACAGAACACTAATTCTGCTTTAGCGATATACACCAGAAAAAAATTGTAACTAGAAAGGATCCAGGAGTTATTACAAATTTTAATATGCCTTAGAGACCAAAGGAACTAACAAAAGACTGGTGTATACAAGAAAGGCACATAAAAAATTTTAAATAGTATCATTGTCTTGGTGTGCTATACCTGGAATATATTAAATAGTCCTTGTAAACTGTGCCTTAAAAATATATATCACAGTGGTAGAAAAAAAATGAACAAAAAGGACAAATATGAGAGTGTGCAGCTAGTTTTACAACATTTTCTGGTAAGCAATGTAGAGAGGTCCCACACACTCGTCCGTCCCCTCCACCATCCGGCCTTGACTCCACTGCCCTCGCTCCTCACCCTGCTCCCACGCAGGCCCCTCCCGCGTCTTTGTTCCAGCCAGCTGCCTGAAGCTATCCTATTAATCACACATCCTTTTAATGCCTGAAGTAACCCTTTTAATCACATGTGTAATTCTTTTTTAATTTTAAAAAAATATTTTATTTATTTATTTTTAGAGAGGGAAGGGAGGGAGTGGGGGAGAGAGGGAGAGGGAGAGAGAGAGAGAGAGAGAGAGAGAGAGAGAGAGAGAGAGAGAGAGAGAGAAACATCAGTGTGCGGTTGCTGGGGGTTATGGCCTGCAATCCAGGAATGTACCCTGGCTGGGAATCGAACCTGGGACACTTTGGTTCCCAGCCCGCGCTCAATCCACTGAGCTAAGCCAGCCAGGGCTCACATGTGTAATTCTTTAAAAACAAATGAACAAATAAACAAACAAATCCTTCCAAGGACTGTACATCACAGGCATAACAAAACCCAAAATCCTTGCCAGTCCCTCCAGGACCTGGCTTCAGGTTACAACTCCAGCCTCCCTATTAGCCCCAAATTCTGGAAAACTCCACCCAGGGGCCAGGGGCCTTCCTGCTGCTCCTCGAATACTCTTCCACTGGCTCCCATCTCAAAGCCTGTGCGTTTACAGTCCCTCTGACTGGAAGATTCTCCTCCCACATAGTTTCATGGTTCCCGCTCATTCCACTTAGTAATTCTATCTAAATGTCACCTCCTATGAGGCCTTTGCTGACCCACCTACCCCCAACCCCCTTGCTCTTTTCCACCTTCTTTTTTTTCTCTTCGTAGCTCTTACTACTTCTGGCAGAATTACCAGACATTTATTTGCTTATAACTGTGCCCCTCCCCGAGAATATAAGCTCCAAGAGAGCCCGACACTCCCTTGCATTGGAGTGATCCCTCAGAGCCTGGAAGAGTGCCCGGCGTATTGAGTACTCAATTGTTTATTGTTGTAACATCAGAGGGGGGAGACCTTCCTTATTACTACTTATAATTCAGAAGCTATTTTTAAAAACTCTGAATTTTGGACACACAGAAATAAAAAACTTTACACAAATGAAAAACCCAAAGAAAAATCTGTACTCTGTATCTTAGACAAAGGGCCATATCTACTTTATAAAGAGTGCCCACGAATGAGTAAAAAAAGAGACAAGTTAATTTTTTAAATGGAAACAAGGCTTGAATGGGCATTTTACAGAGAGGCTAGTCAAATATCCAGTAAGCATATGAAAGGTGCTCAGTTGTTATTAGACATCAGGGAATTGCCAATAAAACACACTGGAGAGAATACTAAACACGCTCAAGAATGGCTAAAATTTTCAAACCGATAGTATCAAGTGTGGACAAGGATGTGGAGCACTGTAACCTCAATGTATCACTTTGGAAAACTGTTGGCAGTTATTTACTAACCTAAATACATGATCCAGCAACTCCACTCCTAGATATGTATCCAACAGAAATGACTTTAAAAGACGCACACAAGAAAAAATGTTCACAGCAGCATCACTCATAGGGCCCAAACTGGAATTAACATATTTTTCGGACTATAAGACACACCCCCCCAAATTTGGGAGGAAAAAAGGGATGCATCTTAGAGTCTGAATGTAGCTTACCTGGCTCTCTGTGTGTGGGTGTGGGCCCCCCTCCCCCAAGGGGCGGCGGTAGCCTATGTTATTTATGTTATTCAATATTTTACCACATTTTTTGCTTCAAAAAACTTTTTTCCCTATTTTCCCTTTCTAAAACCTGGGTGTGTCTTATGGTCCAGTGTGTCTTACAGTCTGAAAAATTCGGCAATCCAAATGTCTATCAACAGTAAAATGGAAAGCTGTGGCACACTCATACAATGACAGACAGCAACAGAACAGGCAATAATATACAGGAATCCTGAAAGTTGATGCTGAGAGAGAGAAGCCACCCATGAAGGGTACATACAGTAAAGTTCCATTTCTACAAGTTCAAGAACAAGCAAAACTAGTAACGAGAGAAGTCAGAGTAACACCTGCTTCGGGGGCTGGGTGGGTGGGATCTGCACCTGGGTAGTGGTTATGCAGGCATATAAACACATAAAAACCCACTGAACACAGCTCAGAGATTGCTGACTGCGCACCTGCTTTGTGCTGGGCATTGCGCTGGGAACACAGCTGCAAACACGGACTTTGCTGTCATGGAACTCAAACTGGACTGCCTGGGAACTGCCCCCAATTTTATGAGGTCCGCATTACGAATGTGTAGAAATTATGCCTTCCCCCTGAAACGTGCCAGGTGCTATCATCACAGGAAGAGTAGATTAAGCTAGCAACTGTTAATCTTTAATTTACTTACCCATCATCGTGAATGTTTTCCCTGAGCCAGTCTGTCCACTGTAAAAAGAATGTGTTATATATTATGTTTGCGTGTGAAATTTGTACGACTACCCTCCTACTTTAATATGGTTTACTTAGGTATAAACTTTCCCCCCAAAGAGCTGATTTCCTTTCTTTGAATTACATTAGGTAAAAAGTGAACAATCCAGTTTCTTTCTCTCCCCTTCAGAGCTACCCACTGTGGTCTATTTAATCACTTCCGGGTCACGCAACACAGCCACCGGGGTCTCCATGCACAACACTGGGACAATGCCCTTGTGCCTGCTCGGCAGTCTGGTTTTTTTCCTCTACATTGTACCTCAGATGTTTTCCTAAGTCGATAGAGGTCTACTTCATTTTTTTTAGCTGCACAGTATTCTTAATGTGTAATTTATTTATCCAGAACAAACTAGATTTTGTTTCCAGTGTTTGCAGTTCTAAATAATGCAGCAATTTCTTTCCTAAATTCTGCCTTTAAGATACTAAAATGTCTTCATTTAAAAATAAAGCAGTTTTTAAAATCCTCATGTTATAGGCCTTATTTTTTTTTTAAGTTACATTTTAGTTATTGATTTGAGAGAGAAACATTGATTTGTTGTTCCACTCATGTATGCATTCATTGGTTGATCCTTGGATGTACCTCGACTGGGCACCGAACCCCCAACCTTGGCGTGTCAGGACGATGCTCTCGCCAACGGAGCTTCCCGGCCGGGGCTGCGGGCTGAGGGTTTGTGTGTAGTGCCCCAGCTCCTCGGCTATCCTGAGGAACAGGAATAACAAAGACTCAAAGCTTATGTTGAAGACGGAGGTCCGTCAGGGTATCAAATGCCTTTAGCTGGGATTTATAGCACAAATATAAGATTTTGAATTTACTTTTTGGTTCAGTGCCCTGAAAGCTAGGAAACAGTATGGCCCAGTTATTTACCCTTCTCGTGGAAGCAGGAAAGAAAGTTCTCTGGTAACTCAGAACGAGAAACAGAGACTGCCGAGTCCCCTGCTGAGCAGCGAAGGGGACCACGCCGATAGTTAGACAGTTAATCTCGGGGGAAACCAGGACGTGTGCTCGCCCCGCTGCCGAGTCACTCATTTCTCTCCAAGGGCTTTTCGTGTCTTCCCTCAACTACCAAACGCCATTTCCACTAAGTTATTAACTAGTGCTCCCCAAACTGAACATTATGGTTAGTGTGCCTAGAGGGTCTTCAGAGAAAAGACTTCTAAAGATATATAACCTCTGGCAATAGTAGCTGTTAACTTCAAACTCATTTTTTAATTTTACCACTCAGAAAATTCAGTGGAAAGAAAAATATTTCTTCTCTTGAGAAGACAACTGAGAAAAGCTACATGCCTCGCTGCTCAAGAGAATATTTAGTTATGCAATTAAAGAATTATGAATGCAATTAAAGAATTGCATTAAAGAATGCAATTAAAGAATCTGATGAATGCAATTAAAGAATTATAAAAGGCTGCCCTGGCTGGCGTAGCTCAGTGGATTGAGCGCGGGCTGTGAACCAAAGCATCGCAGGTTCGATTCCTGGTCAGGACACATGCCTGGGTTGCAGGCCACAGCCCCCAGCAACCGCACACTGATGTCTCTCTCTCTCTCTCTTTCTCCCTCCCTTCCTTCTCTAAAAATAAATAAATAAAATCTTAAAAAAAAAAAGGACAGGGATTTAGAAAAAAAGAATTATAAAAGGCAAAGGCCAATTTTCAAGGAAAAATGTATGTACAATATGAAGTTAAGCTTTAAACTTCATTTATTTTTCATTTTCTTGTGTTTTGAGCCAACTGTAGATGCATCAAGGCACATACATACACAAAAGACATCAGCTACTCCAAATGAATTACATAATTCACTCCATCCTATTAAAAACCTCTAGTTAGAAATAAAATTTAAAAGTCTATTGCTAGGGCCCTGACCAGTGTGGCCTGGTTGGGTGTCCCTCAAAGTGCAAAGTGCAAGGTTGCCGGTTTAATTCCCAGTAGGAGCACATGCCTGGGTGGTGGGTTTGGTCTTGGATGGGGTGTGTAGGAGAGGCAACTGATGTTTCTCTCTCTCTCTTTCTCCCACCCTTCCCCTTTCTCTAAAAATAAAATAAAATATAAAAATAAAAAAGTCTATTGCTAGGGTCCTGGCCTGTGCGTGTGGCTCAGCTGGCTGGAGTGTCATCCTGTGAACCAAAAGGTCGTGGTTCCATTCCCGGTCAGGGCACATGCCTAGGCTGCAGAGTGGTCCCTGGTTGGGGCACGTACAAGAGGCAACTGACCGATGTTTCTCTCTCACATCGTTTCTCTCCCCTCTTTCATCCTCCCTTCCCTTCTCTCTAAAATCAGTAAGCATGTCCTTGGGTGAGGATGAAAAAACCAAGTCTATTGCTAGGGGTGGTCAAAAAGGGGGGAAACAAGTCAAGGAGGTGTAAAGCACAGCATAGGGAACACAGTCAATAACATCGTGATAACTATGTACAGGAACAGGTGGGTACTGGACACATTGTGGTGGTCACTTCTTGTGATATATAAATGTTGAATCACTATGTTGTACATCTGAAACTAATAAAACATTGCATGTCAATTATAATTAAAAATAAAAATTTTAAACGGCTTTACAAAATTTTAATGCTTAAAGTCTATTACTGGAAGAAAAGGAAAAAATAACTACATTCAAATGTTATTTCTATGTACGAAACGATACTAAAATTCACCTTGAAGAACTGCCAAGGTTGTCTCAGTGCTCTCTGCACCTCCAGCTTATGCTCTCCAGACATGAAGTCTCTGGCATTATTCTAAGGCTTGCCAACATTTACAAATTCAGGATCGCCTCTCCAATATTCTAATATTTGTAGCAACTTTACATATAATCACTAAAAACTGGAAGCAATCAAAACATCCTTTAGCAAGAAAATGGATAAACAAACTGTGGTACATCCATGAAATAAAATACTATTCAGAAAAACAGGAATACACTATTGATGCCTTCAACATAGATGAATCCTAAATGCATTTCACTAAGAAGACAAAAGCCAATCCAGAAGGCTACATAGAGTGTGATTCCCCTCATGTGGCACTCCACGAGGGCAAAGACGCAGGAACGTGGAACACATTGTGACACCCCGGATGTTGGGAGTGGGAGAAGGGCGTGGGCAACTGCCGAGGAGACAGACGGTAGGAATGTTCTCTTCAGTACTGGGTGGTGAACACGTGACCGCCTGCATTTGTGAAAACGCCACACAACTGAACACTACAAAGGATGAACTTCAGAGTATGCAAACTCAATCAACAAGCCAAACACTCCAGCCAGGACGTCAGAGCCCCGGAATGCACCTAACTGCACAGCAAGAGCGTGTCATAACTGCACCGCAGGGGAGGACGGGCAGAGAAGGAGCTGACCTAAGCAATCGTGGAACATGAGGCTTTGACTGGAAATTGTAAGGCTTAAAAAGATAAAAGGATCTCTACATAAACATTGTACTTGGTAAACTTGTTTCTCACACGGATACTGCGGTTGAACATATGTATATGTGTGTGTGTGTGTATGTATTTCTCTGTGTGTGTATGTGTATGATGAATCTTCCTTACAGAATTCCAAATACAGTAAGTCCTCACTTATGTCAATAGGTTCTGCAACTATAAGTGAAACTGACACATAACAAAACCAGTTTTACCGTAGGCTAATCAATATACAAGAGTTAAGTTCCTATGGCATCTTACCAAAGCTGTAACTAAATGGTGTTATTCAAGAACCTGTTATAAGTAGACACACTTCTCCAGGTGATTATGCAGGTGGCAGCAATCTAATCATGAGTCCTTAAAGTTAGAGAACCTGTCCCATCTCTAGTTAGAGGGTGACTTGACTACGGAAGCATCAAAGTTGCACACTGCTGGGTTTGAAGACAGAGAAAGGGAGCCGTGAGCCAAGTGATGTGAGTGGCCTGTCATGGGAAGAATATGGATTCTTCCCCAGAGCTTCCAGAAAGGAATGCAGCCCTGCTGACACCTTTATTTCAGCTCAGTGAGGCCCTGCCAGCGTCTGACTTAGAGAACTGTGAGATAATAAATTTGTGTTGTTTCACCACTGAGTCTGTGGTACTCTGTTACATCAGCCACAGGGAGCACTTGTCATTGTAACCTTGCGTAAGGACACACTCAGCAACTTACTATGCAAAGATGGTGCCGTTGTAGCCGCTCATGCACGACTCCACAATGCCTTTGGCCACGGTTGAGAACACAGACTCCTGCAAAGGTAAGCACCAAGTAAGTTAACATTTCATAAAAACAAAAACATTTTTCCTAAACTGCATCCTGAAACATAACAATAAAAGTAGCATGCTTAAATTTTTTAACATTTGTGATAACATGGGTATTCTATCTGCTGTAGAAAAAAGGCTGAAGCACTAAACTGACAAAACTTGGAACATGTTCATGTCCACTAATCCATGCTACCGGAGATCTACAGCTCACGTAGAGACAGGACACAGAACTTTGTTCAGCATGTCTCATGAGGTTACACTTGTATCAGCACAAAACGTAGAGCTCGATACATACATTGGTGCTTTTCTCGCCTGCTTGTACTCGTGAATCTCATTTTTATTTTCATTGTAACATATAAGTAGATGCAGTTTTATCAACAAAGCACGAACCCCTAGACCTGCACCGTCTAATACAGCAGCCATGAGCCAAAGGTGGCCATCGAGCACCTGGCGTGTGGCCACTCCAACCGGAGATGTGCTGTAAGTGCAGCACACACCCCTGATTTGGAAGGCTGAGCATGGGAAAAGAAAAAAGAAAAAAAGAAAAGGGAAGTACCTCGTTAATAACTTGTAATATGCTGATTACATGTTGAAAGGATATTTTGGGTATACTGGGTTAAATAAGATATAGAATTAAAATTAATTTTACCCTTTTCTAAAAGATTTTATTTATTTTTAGAGAGGGGAAGGGAAGGAGAAAGAGAGGGAGAGAAACATCAATGCGTGGTTGCCTCTCACATGTCCCCAACTGGGGACCTGGACTGCAACCCCGTCATGTACCCTGACTGGGAATTGAACTGGCGACCCTTGGGTTTGCATGTCGGCATTCGATCCATTGAGCCACACTGGCCAGGGCTGTCTTGTTTAATTTTTTTATGTGGCTACTAGAATGTTTTAAATTATACATGTGCCTCACTTTATATTTCCATTGCCCAGCCATGCCCTAGATGGAACAAAAACAACAACAACTAAAGATCTAAATGTCTCACCAAATACATTCATGTGTCCAGGGAGTAATCAAGAGCTGTGATGTCCAGTATAGCAGCCATTAGCCATATGTGACTATTTAAAGTTAAGTTAACTAAAATTCAATAACATTTAAGTCAGGTCATCAGATGGCTGCTTCACCTGAGAAACTGAATTTTAAATTTTATTGAATCTTTAAATAGCCAATACGTGGCTAGAGACTACTGTAATGGACAGTACAAATACAAAACATGTCCATCACTGCAGAAAGTTCTATTGGACAGTGCTGACTTGCTGTTAACTAAATTGTCCCTAATTGGAGAAGCAGTTATTGACACCACAGCAATCTCAAGTCTCTCACTCACTGTTACGGACTGACTGTTTGTGTCCTCCCCAAAATGCATATGTTGAACCCCTGATCCCCAATGAGATGGTATTTGGAGAAGGGCTTTGAGAGGTGGTTAGGTCTCCTCCCCTCCCTTACTCTCCCATTCTCTCCCTGCCCCTCCATCTCTCCACCGGGGACCACAGTGAGGAGGCAGGTGTCTACAAGCCAGGAAGGAGTCCTCACCAGACCCTGGACCTCCTGGCCTTGATAGCTTGGGATTCCCAACCTCCAGGAACTATGAATAATGAGTGTTTTTTGTTTGGGACACTGAGTTACGATACTTTTGCTACAATTGCCAGTGCTGACTAAGACACGCCCCTTATACCAGGCAGCCCCGCTGTGCGGATCAATCATCTGGGAGGCTCTGAAAAGCACAGCTTCACTGACCACCGTCACTGGATGGACAGGGGCAGGGAAGCAGGCTTGTCGTTCTGGTTTATGAAAGAAGAAAAATTATTTAATAAAATTAAATTTAAAATATTTGTGGAATGCTTGCCTTATCTGAGAGCTATCAAACTAAACAGACCAGAAACAAAGCCCTCACAAACAACAGACTTACATGTTCCCAATGGAAAGGTAAGGTCCGAGACCACCCCTACCTGAGTAGCGTCCATGCCAGCCACGTGATCGAAGGTGAAGGTCCGGGGCTCGGGGTTGGAGTGCAGCCGGAGCGTCGTGGAGGAGAGCGCGGACACGCACGCGTTCTGCTCTCCATCGGCTGATCCGGAACCCTCCGCGGGGGGCCGAATCCGCACAAAGACTTTGATGGCATCCCCTTCACTGCTAAAGACAAAAATGCAGCAGGCGAGTTCACCGGGGCGAAGAACACTAAGGAAGGATCTGAGGCTCATATCGCCTGCAGTGTTCCGATACTGAGAGTCCCCCAACCACGCCCACGATTTACCCCATTCCCCTCCTGTAACTGTCCCGCGGGACCCGCCCCCTTTACCCCTTCGCTTCAGGACCCTCATCTTCACAAGCCTGTTTTTGAAATCAGCTCGCAGGGAGTTGATTCCAAGGAGCTCCGAGCACTGCTTGTCCCTAATCTCCCTCCAACAGCAATAACACGATGAGTCACCCAGGGGAGAAGTACGCTACCGATTCCATCCTCCAGCCTGGAAGGTACGAGGGCAGGGGCTGGGGAGATGTGATACTTCTAAGTGGCCAAGGTCCAAGCTTCATTCTGAAATAAGCACCTTTCAAGTACCCTTACTATGCTAAATGGTTCTTTTAGGAAAACTACATCCCTAATTGTTTTTGGTGTCACTGACAAGATTTTTCCTTACCTTGGCTGGTTAGACTGACAATTTGTCACACTGCGTAACTCATCTAGGAAAAAAGATAAGATGTCATCAAAGGTGTTTAAAAGTGCAGCATAAAAACCCGCGTTTCCATCCGGCCTGCTCCGCAGGTGCTGACCCTCCTCCTCAGTCTCCTCAGCTCCCGGGTTTCCTGCCAGCAGGTGCCCCGGGCCCTGACCTTGGCCTTGCTCTGCTCTGCCCACGCCCACTCCACCGCTGACGACGCCCAGTCTCCCGGTTCTAAGTGCAGTGCGTATACTGGTGATTCCCAGATTTAAACTTCCTCCTGGAACCACATTTATCGCCTACTTGACGTCTCCAGTTCGATGTCCAATAGGCAAGGTTTCAAACTTAATGTGTCCAAAACCGAGCTCCGGATCGTCCCCACCCCACCGCCGCCACGCTTCTCCATCTCAATTAATGACAACTGCGCCTTTCCAGCTCCGCGGGCCCAAACCTGTCACTGCGAACCACTCCCTTCTCATACCCGTACCCGGTCTGTGAGCCGGTCCTGGACCTACCTCCAAAATACACCGGGAACCCTGCAACTTGTCAAACCCACCGCCGCGCCCACGTGGAATCAAGCCAGCAACGTCCCCTACCTGGGTGACTGCAACAGCCCGTCTCCCCGCTTCTCTCATTCCCTCACCGCCCGACTCCCACCTATTCTCCACCAGCAGGCAGTGCGATTCTGTTTTTTAAAAAGCCGTTTAAAAAGCCAGAGCCCTGCCTGGCGCGGCTCAGTGGTTTCTGAGCGCTGTCCCGTGAAGTGACAGGGCGCCGGGCCAGGTCCCTGGTCGGCGGTGGGAGTGAGGCAACCGATCGAGTTTCTCTCCCTCTCCGTCCCTTTCCTTTCCCCTCCCTCTAAAGACAAATAAAATGTTTAAAAAAAAAAAAAAGATGTCCGAGATCAACGTCTAGCACGACAGTGGGAGGAATTCCACTGACACATTGCCCAGCGGAACTAGTGCAATAAAAAATAAATAAATAAAAACCGTTTAAAGCCTCTAGAAATGGTCCTAAGGGCACACAGCAAAGGAAGAGAAATCAAGTGAAGAAATTTTTGGAAAATGCCGTGAGAAAGGTGAACGTCCGCCCTGGCTCGGGTGGCTCCGTGCATTGCGAGTCTACAGCCCTCCCAGGGGAAAGACGTGCTGGGACCACGGTCCCGTTCGCCCCTTCGGGAGGCGAGAGTGAGGACAGACGCGGAAGGTGGTGACAGCCGGGGCCGAGCCTCAGGCGAGGGAACCGGGAGAGGCGGCCCGGCCGGGACGCGGGAAGAGGACGGCTGCAAAACGCGCGGGGAGGGAAGGAAGAGCGAGCCTCGCTCCGGGGCAGCTCCGCGTCTGGTCCCCTGCCCGGCCCAAGGGAAGACAGCTGTTCCCTCAGGGTCTTTAAGGGACGAGGAGATTCCAAGCGCTCTGAGCCGCGCAGGTGGCTCCCGCCTTCCACACCCAGCGGGGGACCCAGCGGGAGGCGGGGGGCGGCCATTCTTCCCACCCAGTATTTGGGGGCGGGGGCAGGACTGGGCGACGACGCCCGGGGCTCCGTACTTACTTTTGGAGCCGGGCGCCATGGCGCCCTCACCCCCGGATCCCGAGGCCAACGCAGGGTTGCGCACACCTGCAGGTGCGCAGCGAGCCGGGATTGCGCTCGCTCAAGATGGCCGCGAATTTGAATTTGGCGCCCTCTTCGGACGTTGACGCAAGCCCCGAGGCCGCCATGTTGCCCGGCCGCGCGCCAAGGAGGCTGGGCCGGCGTGACGTCACGATGGGCGCCGTCGCCCCTGCACGATCTGGAGGCGACGCGGGGAGAACCGGTCTTCTCCTGAGCCACCATGAGCAAACGGAACCAGGTGTCCTACGTGCGGCCCGCCGAGCCGGCGTTCCTGGCCCGCTTCAAGGAGCGCGTCGGCTACAGGGAAGGGCCCACCGTGGAGACCAAGGTGAGCCCCGCCCCGCCACTTCCGGCATCTGCTCGGCCTGGGAGGCCGGGTATTGACAGGTCGCTCGTCTCACCGCGCCGGCCCTCGATCCCACGGGGCCTCGGACCCCCGGCTGGTCGAACGACTACAGCCTCTTGTGCCCAGGGAACTCTTTATCATTCTTAGGGGGCTGCTCAGTTCTCGACAACGCCTGGACGCAGGTAGAGCGCCTCGTCCCTGGGAGCGGGCGAAGAAAGATCCCTTTCCTGGCTCTCACTCGCTTATTCCCAAACCCAAAGTTAGCAGCGCGGATGGTAGTGTCGTTCGGCTTTCCAGGTAAACTGAGGCCACTTGCTGAAATGACCCGATGTCGTAGGCCTTGAGTCTGCAGCATCTTCGGAGGGATGCTCTGGATCTGATCCTGTGCTTTGCTGTTACGTTAGTGAAAAAGGATGCAAATGCCACATCTGGATAGTTTAGGGGTGGGATCAGTGGGTCAACTTTGGAGCCCTCCCAGGCTTCAACCCTAACTGGTTCACACCCAAACCTGTCCCCCTGCTGGGAAGAGACTGTTGGGCTCAGGGGGTGTGTGGAGAAATAAAGAATTTACTTATTTAGTAGCACTTCGCGTCTGGCACTTGCACTAAGACCCACCCCTCAAGGCACTTAGAGCTTAAGAGACAGACTGACTTATGCGAAATTCCTCAGTTCAGTGAGTATGTGCTAAACCCAGGCACTCTTCCTGGCTCCGAAAGGACCAAGAGATGGGATCCCCAAATGCCATATTCTTTAACCCCTCCCTGCCTGCCTCATCTCTGCCTTCAGAGGTCACGGCCTCGGACGCTTTTTGAAGCTCCCCCAGTTTTTCCTCTTCTCTCCTTCACTTTGTCCATATCATCTGTAATCATTCATATGGTTTTGCATCGCAATTACTTGCTCCTGTGTTAGTATCTTAGTGCCTCTGATTCTCCCCACCACCTAGCACAGGGCCTGGCACTGCAGTGGGTGACAAGTTACATTGGTTAGATGACTCTGCTTGTCATCAGGCCAGGCTTCATGGAGGAGGGGATATTTCGACTGGATGCAGAGTGTGGCTAGGTCAGCAGGTAGGGATGGAAGGAGCAGCAGGGGTAGAGTGTAGAGGGGGTGAGTTGTGGGAGGTGTGTAAAGGTGATTGAGGGGCTGCCGGAGGTGAGGCCACGTGGACTACTCAGTAGGCGACGAGCCGTTTTTGGTTAGGGGCGACAGGACCAGGGAGTGACTGATTCCCAGGACCAGAAACGGGCCTGGTGGCACAGGGCATGAGGTTTGAGAAAGGGACATGGATTCAGCAACGCCGAAAATGTGAGAGCCGAGTTTCTAGTTCGCCGGAGAGCTGGTGATGATCGTGTTTCATGGTTAACGCCTTAACGACTACAGTTCGGACCGCCGACTCAGGAGAACTCTGGAAGGAAGAGCTTTCCAAGCAATACCAGTGGTTTGGGCTTATTTAGTCAACAGATTTTTCCTTAAAGAGATGACCCACTTTCCTTGGTTTGTGAAAGAAACTTCATGTTTAATCGGTTTGGCAATATAATCAGCGTTCTGGTGATCTGTTAACAAAAAGAAAATAGTTTCTTGTATAACCAACTGAGTTCTACATCATCTTATCCGCCTTCTGGAGAGCTAATCAGTGGTGGCCGCCACTGTTCCTTGGACTGTTCTCTGGTTTTCCAGCCAGTCGTATAAACGAAAAGTCAGGCTTAATGATTCTCTCTCTCATTGTAATGAACAGCAGGAATGATTTTATTGCACTTTCCCCTTTCCTCGGCTTACAGTAGTTATCGATTACCTACTTGTTTGAGGTCATTTATTGGAAACTTTCAGAGACCAATAGGCGGCACTTATGCATAATCAGTGAATGGGTATCATTAGAGGGAATACCCTTGTCGGGCGATGGAGCAGACACGGGGTGTAGACAAAATAGACGAATGTGCCTGTGAGTCAAGTTCATCGTTTTTCATCCTGTTGGTCGTTCAAGAACAGATCAGCAAACACTTCTTGTCCCTGCTGTTGACGAGGCTGTGTTTTTAGATACCGGCAGCCGTTTAGTGGGGCGGAGAGGAAACACCATTGGTAACACGCACGCTACCTTGAGCTCTGTGCAGTGTGAGGAGGGGCAGGTGCCATCAGGGAGGCACTTCTAGAGGATCTAGGTCAAGGGCGGAGATTGAGTAGCAGTTAGGCAAGTCAGTGGGGTTTTCTGGGCCCTGGGAACTGTAGAGGGAGGGTAGGCCCAGGCGCTTATGTGTTTGTGGATGTGCAGTACCCAAAGCTGGCTGGAGCTCAGCGGCCGGGGGCGCGGTGGAGGGTAGTTCTCCAGTGACAGGGCGAGGCCAGAGCAGCAGGGCTTTGTTGTCCTGTGTGGGGGACAAGGAGGGCTCTGTGAGAGGGGAACTGACAAGCTGTTTGAATAATGTGTGACCATGTGCAAGACTTTCAGTCAACCCAGCAGTTCCACTCCCGTGAATCCATCTTACACGTAAATTTGCAAAAGTGAACCAAAACACGTGAAAAATTTTTAGCATAGTGGGAAAAACCTAGAAACAAGCAAAAAAATTTATTTACAATGTACTGGTCAGACCAGGAGGGGATCGTGTATATAATTAAGTAGGCAGCAATGATTTTTAAAAATAGATCCTTCCATATGTATCTCAAGGTATTATATTGTGCAAAGATAGTGTTTGAGTAAAAAGTTAGGGGTGGGGCTTTTGTGGTATCCGACATATTTAAAAAACCTGAATCAACTGGCTAAATGTTACCATCTGTTACGTGTATATAGTGAGTACATGGTTTCTGTTCTCATTCTGTATGCTTTTTATGTTTGGAGAATTCATAATTTAAAAAGAGAAGGAAGCACATCAGCCCTGGCTGCATACTGAAAAGTCACCGGTTCGGTTCCAGGTCGGGGCACGTGCCTGGCTGGCAGGTGATCTCCGGGTGGGACGTGTGCAAAAGACAACCCATCGGTGCTTCTCTCTCGCATCAGTGTTTCTCTCTCTCCTTCTCCCTCCCTCCCCCTCTCTCTAAAAAATAAATAAATACATAAAATCTTTTTTAAAATGAAAGCACATCATATAGCAGCATGTACAGTGACCTGTGCATACACACAGCGCTTTGTGTACCTCCGTGTTTTTACACGCTCAGAGCACGGCTGATAGGGTACCTCCTAAACCAGAGACGAGCAGAGGCGGGAGAAAGAGTACCTTTTACTGCTGCTTTCTGTACTTGGTGGTGTTTATTTTTTGGTCCCAGTTTGAGAAGAGATGGCAGTGGCAAGGGCTGACAAAGAGCAGAGACAAGTGATGTGGTTCTGCACTGTCCTGAGCAGGCTGGGAGGCCCGGCAGTGGGCGAAGCAGAGGGCCCCCCCACACTGGGCACTGCCGCTGGGGTCCTGCCGAGAGGGAGACTAATCCCATGGCGTGGGCACCCCGGGGTATCTGGCAGCCAGCCGCTTCCCTACCTGGCAGGTTAGGCTCTTAAGAGTGACTTCAAAATTCATTGCCAAACACATTTAGTCAATAAAGTTACCTTTCTGACCTTAGTAATTACAGTTTCTCAGAGACAGCGGTTAGCGGTTGTATTTGGTTCAGGGTCGGTGACCTACAAATCGTGTCTGTGTTGCTGTCCCCTAGAGAATCCAGCCTCAGCTCCCAGATGAAGATGGTGACCACAGTGACAAAGAAGATGAACAGCCTCAAGTGGTGGTTTTAAAAAAGGGAGACCTGTCAGCTGAAGAAGTCATGAAAATTAAAGCAGAAATAAAGGCTGCCAAAGCAGGTGAGTCTGAGTGTAATCGGTCTTTTTAACAATTTAAGGAGCCAGAGTATGAAATTACTTTATATAATACTGCGGTACGTTTGAAGGACGCGGTCCTAGGTTCAACCTTGGCTTTCACACGTGCCAGGTGTGTGACCTTGTTCAAGTTATTTCACCTTTCAACCTTGGTGACCTCATCTGTAAAATGGGGACAACAAGTGTGCCTGCCTTTTGGGGTTGTTATGAGGATTAAGTGTGAATTTAAGTAAAAACATTTTGTTCCTTAAAAAAATAGGTGGTTAGGTTCATAAACTAGTCAACAGAGATCTATGTAATTAGTGCCTGAAGTGTGGCATGCTATGTAGTATATGTTTTACTCTCTGTAACTATGTATTACATTGCTTTAGGGGAAAATGGAGTTAAAGTCACTTTTCAAAATCGTTAAAAACACAGCCTAGCTGGAATGCAGCAAGGACGGCAGTATCATGGGGCGGCGGGGCGGTGAGTTTTCACCCAGGGTCTGCACGGAGTGGCGGCCGTGGGGAAGACCAAACTGAACTGCGTCCAGATTTTCCTTAAATATGGTCCAAAGTTTTCTTGTCATATGACTCTCTGATAAAGGCAAAACAGTGAGTAGAAAAAAGTCCTGTAACTTTGTTTTTGCTGCAGATGAAGAACCAGCTTCAGCTGATGGAAGAATCATGTATCGAAAACCAGTCAAGCGTTCCCCAGATGAAAAATACTCAGGTTTAACAGCAAGCTCAAAAAAGAAAAAGACAAGCGAAGATGAAATAAATAAGCAGGAACCAGTTAAAAAGAACTCACAAAAGCAAATCAAAAACAGTAGCCTCCTTTCTTTTGACAGTGACGATGAAAATTAATAAGTATAAGCATTTTGGACTTAGTCTTTATGAGCATTTGGGGTGTTTTTAAAAATAATATTTTCCTATTATAAAGATAATACAAGTGCATTATGGAAAATTTTAAAATGCAAAAAAAAATAAGATAAAAACTTTGTCTATTCATCACTACTCCTTTCCTTTGACTTGAAATGCTAAATCTGTAGACATTAGCTAGTACAGTATTAACACTGTTAATTCCCGTCTGGGGTGTGTATGTATGTAAGTTATAATTTAACAAAATTGAGATGGTATTATGTCCCCTATCCTGCTTCTCCCTTGACATTCTATTTTGAGTATTTTTCCAGGTTAGTAAAATTCAAACATCTAACATTAATGGCTACATTAATTTAATTTTGAAATTAAAAGGTCCCTTATTGTATCTTTCTCATTAGCAAAACCCCACTTTGGGTGGGAGAGACCATAATGTGTCTGGTTAAGAATACTTCCCTACCTCCTGCTAACAGTAGCCGCATGAGAGTTCTGGCAGGTTATGAGATACAGGTGGGTCTTGTACAGGTAAGGATCTAATACAAATGATCTCGATACAAATCAGGGTCTAATGTGTAACATGGGGACTGTCATTGGTAAAACTAAAAAGAGAAATATAAGCGGAAGTCTGCTTAATAAAGCTACTAGGTCTTTTGATACAAAAGGACAGATTTGGTGAGCGTGAACCTTTGTCCAGTTTTATTGAGAAAAAGGCATAAATCACTGTAAGTTTAAGGCATACAGCATAATGGTTTAATTTACATCTATTGTGAAAAGTATTTGAATAGTTTTAAAGCTTTTAATGCTTACTTTCAAATTGCTTTCTAAAGAGATTTTTACCATTTACACTTTGCCTTATCCATGATAACAGTGCACCAGCCATGGGCTAGAACTGGTCTTTTCATTTCTGTCAATTTGATGTACTGAAAATGGTGTTTACGAGCCCTGGCTGGCGTAGCTCAGTGGATTGAGCACGGGCTGCGAATCAAAGTGTTGCAGGTTCGATTCCCAGTGAGGGCACACGCCCGGGTTGCAGGCCACAGCCCCCAGCAACCGCACATTGATGATCTCCCTCTCTCTTTCTCCCTCCCTTCCCTCTCTAAAAATAAATAAAATCTTTAAAAAAGGTAAAAAAAAAAAAAGAAAGAAAGCAAATGGTGTTTACTACTAGTTTAATTCCATTGACATTTTCTTCGATTTACCAGGGAAACTAAGCTGTTTTTCATATTTAACAGACCATTTTGTATTTCTTTGTCCAATTAATTTCTTGTTGATTTTCCATTCGTAGAGTGATATTTTTCTTACTAACTTGTAAATTATGTAATCTATGTCTTTTTTGTTGTTGGTCTCTGTATCAGATAAAGAATCACTTGGATTACTTGGATTCTCTTGTTCTTTGTTTTTATTTTTTACATTTTAAACTTTGTTCCCTCCGGAGTTTATTTTGGTATATACCTTTTTTCTTGGATGATTAATAATTCTAGGACCTTATCTATTTCTCACTTACTGGAAAGGCCGTCCGAATGGGAGATTTCTCCAGTTTGGGGGAGGGAAAGGGAGAAACACAGAAAAGCCAGAGCCTTTCAAGATCCCGCTTAATGTCCTGACAATTTTCCTTATTACTGCGAGTCAGCCAGAACCTTCACCGGCCCAGCCATCAGGAGTTACGAATTTCAGAGCATCCAGTAGTGAATTTGGTACCACATTTACCTCTCCCCCTTTTCAGAACTAGTGTAAAGAATACTCACAAGCAACTCGTGTGAGTGGGCTGGGAGCCCTGAGATTGTCTCTTAGCTATCTAACCGAGGCCCGAAGGCGTTCTGCAGCACTGTCCTTAATGTTACACTCACTTGTTACATAAGCCAAGTATTTTCCTGGTCTGCATCATTGCTGTCTACTCGTACCAACATCACACTGTTTTAATTACTGTGAGTTTTAATGTCTTCACCTAGAGGTGGGAATCTTGAGGGCGGAGACTTTGTTTTATTTACCACTATATCCTCAGTACCCAGAACAATACCAAGACTGTTAAGAGGATTATAAATATAGTTAGAATGAATGAGACTGTTTCTCTGATGTGTTTATTTCATTGGGGGTGGTAGATTATGGTTGTTTTGTTTGTTAACAGACCAGTGGTTCTTAAAGGTGTGGGTCCAGGACTGCTGGCTCAGCACACCTTGGGAACTTAAAAATGCAAACTCTCAGGCCTTGCCCCGTGAATCTGGAAGTGCTGGGTCAGGACCCAGAATTCTCTGTAACAGGCCTGCCAGGTGGTTCTGATGCTCACTCAAACTTGAGAAATGCTGATAAAAAGCCGATTTATTAGAATCACAGTAAGTGAAATTAAAAAATTTAAAAAATAAGAGAGACCATTTAAAAGGTCTTAAATCTTTTTCTTTTAATTTTATTAATTGATTTTTAGAGAGAGGGAGGGGGAGAAAGACAAATTCGTTGTTCCACTCATTTATGCACTCACTGGTTGATTCCCACATATGCCCTGACTGGGGGCCAAACCTGCAGCCTTGTGGTATATCGGGGCAACACTCTAACCAACTGAGCTACTCAGCCAGAGCAGAAGGTCTTTAATCTTGGAATTTTTCATATTGAAGCCTTTACCATAGTAACATTTCTAACCATACAAGTGTAAGAGTTACCAGCCAGGAAGCACATCGTGTGATGAAAGACCAAGATACGGTGGCCCGTGAGCTCTGCTGAGCAGCCTCAGGAAAACTGCTTCACCTTCTGTAAACTGTTTCTAAGAACACTGGGTTCAGCTAACGGCAGGATCTCTTTTGCTGAGAAAGATGGATTTGGGGCCAGAGAAGACTGTACTCCCCTACTGCCCCTCAGGAAGGGAGCATATGAGCAGGGCTAGACAGGCAGGCCAATAAGGTGATCCCTGCGTGGAGGCAAGGAGAGCAAAAAGAGCCTGGAACACCTTGTGCCCGAAAGAGAGAAGGTACGCAGAGAAGAATGGGGGCGTGTCAAAGGGACGTAAGTGAGGGAGAAGGGGTAGGTCTTTATAGAATGCTGATTACCAATGGCCAAATCTGAAACGACTTGAACAAGAAAATAAAAGCTAATAGTAGACTGCAACTCACATAATAAAAATTCTTCCAGCTATAAATCAATCAACTATTAAACAAGTGTGAGAAAAGCAGGAATGATGGAAACAGAAAAATCACCACTTGGCAAATTCCACAGTAATAGGTTGCAGCCTGGACGGCGGCCTCCAAAGAGATAGGTCCCACGCCCTGGAACCTGTGAATGTCTCCATGGTGAAGTTTTTGCAGATGTGTTCAACTTAAAGCTCTTGAGGTCAATAGGTAACACTAGATTATCTAAAAGGCAGCAGGCAGAGGGAGGTCAGACACAGAGCAGGCAACGTGAAGACAGGCAGAGACTGGAAGGGTGCGGCTACAAGCCGAAGTGTGCCAGCAGCCGCCAGCAGCCGGAAGAAACAAGGAACACAGTCTCCCGAAGTCTTCAGAGGGAGTGCAGCCCTATCCGCACCCGGACTTCAGCCTGACAGCCTCTGGCTTCCGGAACTCAGAGAACGCATTTCTGTTCCTCTAAGCCACCAAGCTTGTGACAATCGGTTACAACAGCCATATATAGGAAACAAATATATAAGTGAGGTTGGATAGATTCATCAAAGTGTCAAAAAAAAAAAGGGGGTCAAAATCAGTAGCCAAAAATATTGAAAAGTGGAATATTTACAGTCTCAAAGTGTGTCTCCTCAAGATACTTATTATAAAAGGGAAATTACTGGTTTCACAGTGGAGAAGCCCAAGAGATGCCACCTAATCTGAAGGGTCAAAGGTACCATCACCAGTAATAAGTCATACTGACATCACGACCGGATGATGCACTGAGAAGGCTCATCACTTCCAGAGCCCAGGATCCTTCTAGGCCTTCCTGGTGCCCTTTTCTAGGACAGGCTTCTCAAGGGCACCCGTGTCCATACCGAGGAGGCCAAAATCCTGGGATGTGGTAATGGTGCAGGAACGTCGAGACTGTTTCTGAGAAAAAATACATTGAGAACCAAAAACAAACCCCAAAAACTAATGCTGAGCTTTGCTTGTTTTTATTAGCCACATTTACAAATTTTTGGAACATCTGTAACTCAACCAATTAATGGCAGTTCTTTATTATGTACAGCTCAATTTATTCTCGAGAGAACCCTAGCAACAGTCCTCACTGTTCTCTGCAGCAGGAGGCCAGGGACAGCTGAGACTCAGCATAAGGTCACGTACCTGGTAAGAGGCAGAGAAGGAACAAACTCAGGGCTGTCTGGTGCTGAGTCTATTTTTTTTTTTTTAATTTTAATTGTTGCTGAGTCTATTTTTTAACTTTCAGGACCCACTACCTTTTGCCCGACATACAAAACATTTCATCCCAACTGCGGACTGAGTCTTAAACTTTCAAGAAGTTAGGGGAAAATGGAGCTTTCACACTAGTCTTTCCACACTGGTTACATCCCAAGTTTTATTCTCCAGCATGAAGCTTCTGATGCCGAACAAGTGCTGAGCGGTGATGTCTAAAGCACTTCCCACACCTGACGCATTCAGAAAGCCTTTCTCCAGTGTGAATCCCATAATGTTCACCTAGGTGGGCTTGCTTGTGGAAAGGTTTTTCACACGCGCTACACTTACAAAGTTTCCCTCCAGTGTGAGTTCTCTCGTGTCCCACAAGGGAAGAGTCCTGCGTGAAGGCTTTACCACAGTCGTCACAAGTGGAGGGCTTCTCTCCTGAATGCATCCTCTGATGCCGCATGAGGCATGCACTCTGACGGAAGGCCTTCCCACAGTCATTATACTTGAAAGGTTTATTTCCAGAGTGACTTCTCTGAGGACGAGTAAGGCATACGCTCTGACTGAAGGCTTTGCCACATCCCGTGCATTTATACGGTGTCTCTCCAGTGTGGATCCGCAGGCGTTTAGTAAGGGAGGGACTCTGACAAACGGCTTTGCCACACTCATTGCATTTACAGGGTTTCTCTCCAGTGTGAATTCTCAGATGCTGGACAAGAACTGCTTTTGTTTGAAAGGTTTTCTCACATTCATTACATTTATAAGGTTTCTCTCCCATGTGAATCCTCAGATGTTGAGTAAGATTCAACTGTTTATGGAAACAGGTCCCGCACTCACTGCATGCGTAGGGCTGCTCCCCTGTGTGAATCCCCTGATGCTGATAAGAGATGGCCTCTGAGTGAAGAACTTCCCACACTCACTGCACTCCGAAGGTTTCTTCTGCATGCCGAGTCTCCGATGTTTCACCGGCAGTGGGATCTGGCAAGAACTCGTGTTATGTTTAACACAGTGAAGGGGCATCTGTCCAGCAGGTTCAGGTTTACAAGAAACCATTTCTCACATTCATGACAGTTACAAGGTACTCTCTCAGAGATGATTGTCATTAGAGCCACATTTGTTTCCTGGGAAAGGGCTGAGTGTACATTTGCGTGGGAGGTCCTCCCAACCATTCCCGCAGGATTCCCCCTCCTGTTCTTTGTTCAGCGTGCGTCTTCAGTTTCTCCGGATGTGAGCCCTGGTGACCAGGCTCCCTGCCTCTCCACCTCTTCCTCCAGTCATCTAACACGTGCCTTCTGGGTTGGTCTTCTCACCTGAAAAAGAGTTCACAAAAGAAAATGTCCTCTGTGCGAAACAGGGGTCTCCGTGCGGAGTCTCGACTTTTATCCTCTTGTCAATAATGAGAAAGGAGATCACAATGACCTGGGGAATCGATCAGAAGAGGTGACAGAAACAGATCAAGTAGTGACAGGTCTTGGGAAATCTATAAGATTCCCTATAGCGATTGATTCCCATGCAGGAAAACTGAGGGAACCAAGCCACCGTCATCGGTGACTCTGGAGGCACAGAACTAAAGCAAGACTGAAATAACTGGATCATCCTAACGGCATCAAACTCGGAAACCCTGGTGCCCTGAATAAGGGCACACGGAGTCAGACAGTGGATGTTCAGGTCCCGCACTCCAAAGCAAGCTTTTGCCTGGATGACGCTGGAAACACCAACACATTCTTATTCTGGGGCTACTTTTCTAATTACGTTACACATAAACATATCCTCACTTACAAATATTTAGATAATATGGAAGTATATGGGATAAAATAGTAATTTTTATAACCATCACTACCCCACCATACCCAAACAAACCCATTTTCTTCTCAAAAGATTATCATCACTAAATTTGGAATATGTTCTTTGAGTCTTTTTACTACATATTTTCAACACACACATAGCATTTGGTTCTTACATACATGAAATCATTCTATGGGTGCTGCTATGCAATTTGCCATTTTTTCACTAACAGTGTGTCTTAGAGATCATGGCACGTTAGTACATACGCATCTTCTGGGCTGAGAACAAACCGGTCCACACTGATGTATCCGCATGGACTGTTCACCGTCAGGGACTGATCTGATGGGCAGTCCTGACCCACACTGGATCTTAAACATGTTGACTCTTTTGCCTGAACCTATCTCTCTGCTGTATAAATGCCCAGTATGCACACATAAAAATAAATTTTAGGTGATTTAAAAAGGTAACATAAAACCAAAACTCTAACCACACTTTTATTTCCCTTATTGTCCCAAAATAAAAAAAGTTTTTAAAAATCATATAAAGAATGCATGCTCATCCTAGAAAAGTCAGTCTAAAAATGAAATCACTGCCCTGGCCGGCGCGGCTCAGTTGGTTGGGTGTCGTCCTGCAAAGAAAGCGGTCGCCTGTGCGATTTCCCGTCAGGACACACGCCTGGGCTGCAAGCCTGGTCCCTGGTTGGGGCACGTGCGAGAGGCAGCCGATTGATGTTTCTCCCTTACTTTGATATTACCCTCTCTTCTCCTTCCTTTCCCCTCTCTCTAAATAAATACATAAAATCTTTAAAAAAATAAGTAATTAAAAATAAAAATGAAATTACTTGAAACCCTACCAGTCAGAGAAAACAGTTGGTATTTTGAAGAACTTTCTCTGAGACATCTCTCAATGCCTGTACACATATGCAGATACATGCACACACGTATTATGTGTGCATATTAGACTAGACTGAGTCTTCAGAATATAAATGGTCCTGATCTAGTCACAAGTCCCATAATCTAAAGACCCGGCTCACCCAGCCAGGTTCTTCCCGAGTTCAGCAGATACCCAGGCTCCCCTGCTCTCTGACGGTGAATAACAATGGCAGTCATGATTACTGAGGCTCTCGTTCCAAACGGCCAGGAGTCCCTTGCATATTGCCTGAGGAAACGATCACCTTTCAACAGATCTGCCCGCAATGTATCATCAGTGTCCGCAGACCTGACCACACCAGTAAGGCACCCTTAGCGGTTCAGTGAGTGGCTTCAAGGTGCCCCACCAGATGACTGCAGGGGGCAGCTGGTCTGGCTGCAGTGTAAGAACATGCGATGAAAGAACTAGTGCACTCTATGATCTGTCCTCTAACCAATTACTCCCCAGCCTTCTGACTTCAATGAGACGGTCCCCTTTCTTGGTGGTTCTGTGTTTTCAGTCTGAAGGGTCTAGCTACAGTGGCCACTGGTGGGTCCCACTGCAGGTCTGCCACCACTGCTGAATGAGCACCCCATAACAATCCACCTCGGGCTCTCCAGTTCGATTTCACTTACCCAGGGATACGCTGTTGGGAGCACAAGTGACACTGGTTCGTCATCTTCCCCAGGAAGGGCAGGGTCTGCGGCACGGAGGGAGAAGAAAAGGCACCCATAAATAGTCGGCCTACTTCACAGTCTGGGTTCAGGGGAACCCAGGAATACCCCATCCCTAACCAAATGACTTTTTTTTGTTTTTAAGATTTTACTTATTTTCAGAGAGAGGGGAAGGGAAGAAGAAATGGAGAGAAACATGTCATTTGCCTCTTGCTTGCCCCCAACCAGGGACCTGGACCTCAATGCAGGCATGTGCCCTGACTAGGAATCGAACGGGCGACCTTTTGGTTTGCAGGCCGGCGGCCAATCCACTGAGCCACACCAGCCAGAGCCCAAAGGGCTACTTTAAGTCTGAATAAAAGAATATCACTATTCTAGCAGATCATCATTAAGGACAAAAAGGTCAGTTAGTGGGTGGACTTCAGGGAGACGTGACAATGCGCAGAGAAAGAGGGCCGGTGCTCCTAAGAACTGAGCATCCTCGGGTAAACACTCTCCCCAGGAGATGATGGAGGAGCCCAAAGACTGCCCCCCCCCCCCGCCCAGCCCCAATCTAGTACAGACGCCACTGGCTTCAAAGTTCAAAGGCTGTAGGGCCACGGTAGAGGGCAGTCAGACAGGCCCTAGACTGAGTCAAGAGGCCTGGGTTCTAATCTCTACCACTAACTTGTTCAGTGACCTGAAGCAAGTCACTCAATATCAACTGATTTTTTTTCTTATCTGTGAAAACATATTCAGAAACGAGATATCTAAAGCTTCTTCCACTACCAACATTGTGATTCTTTGATTCTGAAAAACAGATGGAAAAAAAGCAAAAACCTCAATCAAGACCTTCCAGCCCACCTTTGCCTGACACTGGAGATCCCATTATTTTATTTGAAAGGTACAAGCTGGGCAGCTACCATGGGCCAAGCAAGCAGATCACCCGTTTTGAGAACGGGCTGGGTGAACAGCAGGGGGACTCCCCAGTTCTTTTCCCCCAGTCAGGGTTGGAGGGATTTCAGCAAAGTAAGGCTGCCTCTGTGTGAAGCAGAAACTTCAGAAAGGACACGGGGAGTCTGCTGGGAGATGTTAAGGACCCCTCCTGAGAGGAAAGGTTTTAGGAACCCCTCTCTGGCCAGAAAGGAGGGAACACTGGGCCAGAAGGCATGGGCCTGGTTTCCAGTCTTATCCTCCCAACCCACCAGCACCTCCTACTGGATACTGCACAAAGCACTTTCAAAGTCTAACATTTAGGTCAAACGGAAACCAGCCCTCTCCTTTGAGGAAACTTTTCCCGTTTCAAGGCACTTCCCCTCGGTGTTCTGAAAGAATGTCACGTCTCCGCTGTAGCACTGCCCACTCTGTGTTTTAACACTGATTATGATCTGATTCCTCCACAAGCCTGAAGACAAGCGTGGCATGGGCTCTGGGGCTGGCACTCTCGGGTTCGAACCCCAGCGCCAGCGTGTATTAGCTAAGTGGCCTTGGTAAGTTACTTAACCTTTCTGTGCTCCCGCATCTTCAAAGTTAAGAGGCGATAACAAGTACTTCATATAGTTGTGACGATGCATAAGTGAGTAGTTAGAAGAATACCAGTAGGTAAGCATTCCATAAATGCTACCTGCTGTTAAGTCACTCCTGAGTCTATGTGTCTTCATATGTAGTTACTTTTAGAGAATAAAAACTTAATGAAAAGAAGATGGTAACCTACGTATGGTATACTCATGCCACAGACACCTTGTGAAGCAGCAAAGCAAGGACCAGCATTGCTTCTGGAAATCAGAAAAAGTAGTGCCCAGAGGTCCGCTTGCTCAATCGACTACATGCAAATGGAACCCAGGTCTCCAACTCCCAGGCCAGGGCTCTCCAGCAGCCTTGCTGCTTCCCTCTCCAGAGGAGCTGGCCCCATCCATGGCCTCCTCTCCAAAGGACCCTGCTCACGCTGCAGGTGGTGCTGTGGCCCCATGCCCTGCGTCCAAGGGAATTGCCAGGAGGTGGGGGTGGGGTTGGGATCGCTGCAACCCAGCAAGGTGGACACGGCTCTGCAGGGGTCCCACTTGCACCCCAAGGTCCCCTGTGGCCCAGCTGGCACTACCTCACAGCCCTTGCTGCAGGCCATAGCCACTGCCGTCTGCTCTAGGAAGGCTGGGGCGGCTTCCTTTCTCTTGGTGGTTCCTCCCGGGCCCAGAGCCAAGCTCCAGAAAGTGCACAAACCCATCTCAGCAGGCACCCTTTGTAGTAAGGAAGCAGAAGGAGCCCTGGCTGGTGTGGTTCAGTGGATTGAGCACCAGCCTGTGAACCAAAGGGTCACTAGTTCAATTCCTAGTCAAGGCACATGCCTGAGTTGCTGGCCAGGTCCCCAGTTGGGGGCACATGAGAGGCAACCATACATTGATGTTTCATGGAGGAAGCAGAAGGGAAGTAAGAGTGGGGGCCGGCCAGCCACGCTGTCTGCTTAGCTTCATATCCCTCTTGTGCAGAAGCAGGCACTGTGTAAACACTTGAATAAACATTTGTATGAGATGCAGCGGAGAAGTGACCTGCTCCATTTTCCAGATGTTCTCCCAAAATGGAGTCCATCATTTAGAACCTGAAATCAGGTGTGCAGATGCCACAGACTAACCATCTTCCCCTAAAGGAGCACCCTTGCCCTGACCAGCGTGGCTCCATTGGTCAAGTGTTATCACACAGAAGTGAACGGCCACCAGTTCAATTCCCAGTCAGGGCACCTGCCTGTGTTGCAGGTTCGGTCCCCAGCTGAGGTGCTCATGAGAGGCAACTAATCAATGTTACTCTGTTGCGTGGATGTTTCTCTCCCTTTCTCCCTCCATTCCCTCTCTAAAAATACGTAAAATATTTAAAGAAATAAAAGAGCACCCTTTGTGCAACTGTCAGCTGGCTGGGGAATAACGCCGAGCTCGCCCATTACCAGTGTCGGTCTCGGCGCTCCTCTAAGTCACACAACAAGTTTGTCTCTGCAGCCCTAGCATCTCACAGGCCAGAGGACTGGGGCCCATTCGTATTTCCCAACAGGCCTTAAAGGCTCTCTCAATCAGCAGGCTCTGCAGTGTGGAAGCTAACCCTGGGCGTGGGGTGTGGCGGGGGGCGGGGGGTGGAGGGGAACTCTAGGCAGAGCACAGAAATAGGGCTTAAGAGCAATTCAGGCCAAGCTGCTCTCACTGGAAGGTGGAGAAGGAATGGGGAGGGATGAAGGCTGGCTGCTCTAGGAAGGAAGGGAGGCGGGGTCATAATGCAAAGTCAACCTACTTCTTATTCTTACACACAAGGTCTGATTTTGAGGGCCAGAAGTGTTCCTCATCTAAAGTGGGCTCCTCCAGTCTTCATGAACAGGGAAGGCTGGAGCCCTAAGTGGTCAATATATTTGTGTCGTATAATAGACACAAGTAATGAGGCATCATGGAGCAGAGGTAAAACCAAGAGAGAAATCCGAAGCAAAGGTGAAAAAGAACACCGAAGTTTCCATTTCACTGAACACTTACTAGCTATGTGACCCTGGCAAACCCAGCCACCTGTTTCCCCTCTGCTGGTGTGAGGATCTAGTGCGGCCTCGTCTCCTGTGTCCTTCTGAAACCACGAATTAAATTTCAACACACTGTGAATGAGCAACACATGCCAGTTCTCTATCGTTTCCAGAGCTCGGGGAAAGCCGTGAGCTCAGAAAGGGCTTCCACGGTGGGAATTCTAAGCTCAACTGCTTCCTCGCAGGGCCAGCAGCATCGGTCAGCTCCTGCTCACTCCACAGGGGCCCCGCTGACGCAGCTCTGCTTCTCCGTCTGCATGCAGTGCTCTCCTCCTGTTGACCCCGGCACCAACATGTCTGAAAGGATTGCGTTAAACTGCGGTAGGATATTTAAATGCCTCCTTTGTAGGGAAACAAACAAAAAAACATTACAACATAACTCTTCTTATGGGATCCTCTGCTTAATACAACCACATACTCTGTATCTCCCAGAAAGGTTCAGAATGATTGCTCTTTGCAAATAATTCATGCACACACTCATGGACTCACCACACCTCCTTTCTGCTAACTGCAGACCAGTCACATGTTGGCATGGAAAAATGTCTGACTCGGTGTTTCAGTTGAGGTCAAAGAAAACATGGGCCAGATGTGGGGCCTCCGATGCCTGTCTAAGGGGACAGGAGCTTATCAGGAGAGAACAACACAGGCTCCACAGTTGTCCTACACAGACGGTCCAGAAGCAACGTGAAAGCTGGTCTGCTGGGGCAAGAGACATACGGACGGGTTAGAAAAATGGAAAGTGTAGGCAATGAATGAGCTGGACTAGAGCAAGAGCAGGGAAGGTGGTTTTAGAAGATGGTATCCACAGGACGCAGCAGCTGACTGGATATGAAGACTGGGGAAGAGGAAGGTCTGAGGAAGAGGGAAGTTCCTGGGTCCGGGGCCCGGCCGGAGGGACTGTGCGCACAGCGGGCTGGCAACGGGGGGAAAATTACAAACTAGTGTTCGTGAGTATGAGAGCACGGAATGGGGACAGTGGGGAGACGAGTTCCTTTCCTCCCTGTTTCCTCGGAGTGAACATATAACCCGTCTCTATCCTGATCATTATAAACTGAAGAGTTGTGCCCATTCCATTTTGCAAAATCTTTTTTTTTTTTTTTTGGTAAAATCTTTCTAACAAGAACTCAAGACATCTTTTGCCTTTGACCATTTCTTCCTCAAGAAACACTCCTTATCCTCTCTAATCTCTACTCAAGGCTCCAAAAACAGGAGTGTTAATTCTGCTAACTGCCTCCACACCAGGAATTTCCTATTGTTTCTGGTGGGCAAAGATTGTTTAAAATATGTTAATAAATAAATAAATATGTATTGAACATTTACTATGTGCCATCAGTGAATTCTATAGCATTATATTTTTAAAATATTTTATTTATTTATTTTTAGAGACTGGAAGGGAGAAAGAGAGAAAGAAAAACATCAATGTGTGGTTGCCTCTCATGTGGCCCCCACTGGGGACCTGGCCCGCAACCCAGGCATGTGCCCTGGCTGGGAATCGAACCTGAGATGCTTTGGTTCACAGCCCACACTCAATCCACTGAGCTATGCCAGCCAGTGGATAGCTATACTGTTATTTTTCATATTTGCAAAGTGCAAGTATACTACATTTGCTTTCTATAGGCTATTTTTTATGAGCATAAAATATAAAGTTTTTACAGGGTTATATTTGTCCATTACAGTATTAATTTACTCAGTTATAAATTGCCCTGTGCCAGGTTTTGAGAACATATCTTCACAGTTGGTGAGAAAAGCTATTTCTTCACATTACCATTCATGCTAATTAATGGATCAAAGCAATGCTCACAAGACAGTTGCTCCTGAAAACAGTCAATGCCAAGTTCCACAAAATCAACCATTCCAAAATCAACTTACTTTCATTGTTTTTAATAGCCACATTTTAAGAGCTGTATTAAGCTTCAGAGCATAGAGATGATTTCCTGTCAAAGGCTGTCCACAATCTTCTGGAGCAGAATCCCTGGGCAGCAGCTAAGAACATGAAAGGGAATAAAGGAAAAGATAAAAAATATGCCCTTTGTCTCAGAATAAAATACCTTAAATCAGTGGCAAACCAAGGTATCTTGATTTTCAGGGAACCCTCCCTAGAATGCTTTCCAAATTTAGTCCATGAGAAATGTTTCCCTAGATACTCTCAATCTGCAGGAAAGGGTAAATATCCAGGAATAAGACAGGCCTAATGAAAACAGAAACACCAAAGATCTAACCAATCTATTAGAGCCACCAGTGGCATAGTGAAACCTAGCTCTCCCAGCTACAGCAATGAACATATTCTTAAACTCTGGTTCAGTAGGCCCCAACTCCAGCCAACCCAAAAGGCTGTCTTCCTTCCTCACTAATGCTTTCGCTTCCCTAAAAGCAAAACAAAACAAAAAACAAAACAAAACACCCCAAGTCCCATTTTGTTTGGACACTGTGATCTCAAGGGCCCTCTCCCCTAGTTCCTGTGAACTTGTGACCCAGCCAAACTTACGAGACAGGTGTACACCTCAGTCCAGGGAGGGGCACGTTAATGGCTTGCTCCGACACGTGGTTTCCTGCTCATGCCTTCTTCTGACCGCCAGCCTCGCACAGGCCACCTCCGTGCTGGGTAAGCCACTATTCTTCCAGGACACAGGCTGGGCCTCCCTCTCCAGGGCTCTCTGAGCAACCATGACACCATTCCACAAACTGGCATCATTCCAGAAGTCTCTCTTGACCTCCTCTTTCTTTCCCCAGCTCAAAAGGGTCAGGAAAGATCCCCCCCACCCTGATAAAAGCCTTCTTTACCAACGTGTCTTAGGTGTCAGCCCAGTTCTTGCCACATGCCCCTACTGCTGAGCATGGACTGCCCTTCACTTGCTTCCATTCCCTCGCTGGGACCATTCACAGGCTGAGCAGCCTCCCCACAGCAGCATGGCTGGGGCTGCCTTCGAGGTCTGGTGGCTGCTTAGCATGGCCTCAGAACTGTGACCACCCTCACAATGAGTGTTCGGAAAAGCACCTCGGCCTATGGGTCAGTGGACAGATGTGACAATTTCGGAACGTGCAGCAGGAATGTAGTAAAGGAGACACAAGTGCTAATGTATCAAATGGCACCTTGAGGTGCACAGGTCACGTGGGGGGAGAGGAGTGGCAAGCAGCAAGGATTTACCTGGAGAACAAGAACTTCCCTAGTACCCTGTACTCCCAGATGCCCACCTGGAGCAGGCTCTGCATTCTCTCTCCAAGCCCCACATACATCTCTGAAATAGTCTTCTGAGTGCGGTATTCAAGGCTCCTTCATCCTTCCCTCCAGCAACTCTACAGGCCCCTCTTCCCTCAGCCAAATTCCTAGCCAGTTTCTCGAGAAACTGCCATAACCTAAAGCCAGGTTCATTCACCACTGTGGAGCTTCTGATGTCTGAAAAGGACTGAACTATGTCTGAAGAATTTTCCACATTCAATGCATTCGTAAGGCTTCTCGCCAGTGTGAATCCTGTAATGTTCGCTGAGGTGTGCGTACTTGCGGAAGGTTTTCTCGCACTCGCTACACTTATAGAGCTTCTCACCAGTGTGAGTCCTGTGGTGTTCAGTAAGAGATGAGCTATGAGCAAAGGCCTTCCCACATTCTTGACATTCATAGGGCTTCTCTCCAGTATGAATTCTCATATGCTGAGTGAGGCAGGTATTCTGATTGAAGCCCTTCCCGCACTCATTGCATTTGTAGGGTTTTTCTCCAGTGTGACTTCTCTGATGCCGAGTAAGGCAAATGCTCTGAATGAAGGCTTTGCCACACTCCCTGCATTTGTAGGGTCTCTCCCCTGTGTGAATTCTCTGATGTTTAGTGAGTGGGGTGCTCTGAGTAAAAGCTTTGCCACATTCCTTACATTTATAAGGTTTCTCTCCAGTATGAATTCGCAGGTGTTTGATAAGGGATGGACTCTGGCAAAAAGCTTTGCCACACTCCTTACATGTATAGGGCTTTTCTCCAGTATGAATTCTCTGATGTTGAGACAGGTTTGCCTTTGTTTGAAAGGTTTTCCCACATTCATCACACTTGTGGGGTTTCTCCCCCGTGTGAATCCTCTGATGCTGTGTGAGATTTGAGTGTTTGCGAAAAGAGGAGCCACACTCATTGCACAAGTAAGGTTTCTCCCCAGTGTGGATTCTCTGATGATGAATGAGGTGTGTGTTCTGATTGAATGACTTCCCACACCTATTACACTTATAAGGTTTCTCCCCAGTGTGGATTCGCTGGTGTTCGGTGAGATGTGAATGATTGCGGAAGGAATTCCCACATTCGCTACATTTATAAGGTTTCTCTCCGGTGTGGATTCTCTGATGCTGGGTAAGAAATGAGCGGCATCGAAACGTTTTCCCGCACTGCTCACAGCTGTACGGTTTCACCCCAGTGTGGATTCTCTGGTGCTGAACGAGGAACGAACTGCGACTAAAGGCTTTCCCACACTCCTCACACGCGTAGGGTCTCTCTCCAGTATGGGTTCTCTGATGCTGGGTCAGGGATGAGCGCTGAGTGAAATGTTTGCCACAGTCATCACACTGCCAAGACCTTTTCTGTGTGGACAGGGTTGAGCATTTACTTTGGTCTGAAATCTCATTGGGGTGTACGCTACTTGTCTCCCACTGATGTAAACTCTCTTCTGTAGAAACCCTGAGATGTGTAACAAGGCTTGAGGTCAAAAGCAACCTTTTCTCAAAATTATATTCTTGGCTAATCATTTCAGGAGGTGCTTCCTTGTGGATGAAAGTTCTTCCCCTAAAACCTCCTTCCTGAAAAAGGCGTGGCTCAGGAACACCCCTGGGAGAGTTTTCCTTCATGCTCTCATGTGTGTATTTGTCATCGAATGCAGAATGCTGGGATTCATCCCCTTGGAGTCTCTTTCCCACCGTCTCTGGTGAATCAATTTCAGAGACATCCTGTTCTGGAGCAGGTTTGTTCACCCAACCTGAAAGAAACCACCAGAACGAATCTCTCTTATGGGGGGCAAAGTGGAGGCCCCTGAAATTCTGGGATCTAAGGTACAGGTCTCAGTAGGGACCAATAAAGGTAAGTGAGACAAGTAATTCAAAGCTGCAAGTGGTGGAAGAGATCTGCGTAAGAACAACGTGGTCACTGTTAGTGAGGGGCCCCATGGAAAGGGCAGCTACAGACACCCAAAGAGTGAGAGAACCAGAGAACATGGAGCTAAAGGGAAAGCAACAACCACAGGCTAATGATCAGGGCAAGACAGAAAACATGGGCTGTTGATATTCAAAGAGTGGAGGACAGCAGGAGAATGTAAAAGGGCAAATGTTGAAACTGAGAAAGAAAAAATGAGTACAGGGGAAAGCTGGCCCCGAGAGCAGCTCACCGCATCTGCCCCCAGCAGCCCTAAGAGTGGGGGTGGTTTTGTCTCCTGAGCTTCATTCAGTTTCTCCCGGACAATTTCCAAAGCCCTGCTGTGTGTCCCACTGGGTGTTCCTTGCTCACTCACCTGGACAGACCTCTCTTCCAATCTCTCTCTCTTCAGCTCCTTGCATATTCAACACCCATGAATCTTCTCCTTGCTTTAACTGTCGAACACTTCAAGGCTGGAGAGCTGGGAGCCCTGCTCACAGGGGAAAAAAAGGTGGGGGATGGGATGTCACTGTCCCAGTAAACAGGAAAATGAAAAAGAGCTGTTGCCTAGGGAGACTAATAATTCACACAAAGCCTGTCAGGGTAGCCACGTGACTGCATCAGCAAGAATAGGAGTCAGCTTCCGGCCCTCTAGGTTCGCAAACTCCATGTGTCAGCTCTCCAAGAAGTGACAACTAGACAGACATATTAACAAATGGTCAAGTGCTTGATGAGTGAGCAAGAATGTTATTCCTAACAATAAAAATAACTAAGAAGTGGATAGGAATATGCATGTCAACTACTACACTCTGTCCATTATACAATAATCTACATGAAAAGTCAATAAAATAAAAAGTTGCATGGGTGAACGGCCTGAGAGCAAGGCTAATGCATTAAGTCTGATCCACCCACCTCCACCACAGGCCAGGGACATAGACAGGAGTTAGGGAACTCTACTCAACACAACCTAGAGACACACCAACTGTCCTTTCTTCTAAATGTCACATCAGGTTTTCTTCAGGCACAGCTCAATGTGAGTGTAGGCTACACTTTAAATAAAATACTTTGTAAAATAGTACTAGAGTTTCTGGTGTTCGGACTGTCAAAATTATAAAAGTTTATCCAAAAATGTCTCTTCACATAACGCTGACATAGGAAGTAGGACAGGCAGCATTATTTCAAGGAGGCCGGAGACGGTTTCAGCACAACGGAGAGCTCAGAAGGCATGAAACAGGCTGTGCCTGCAGAACCACATGATGAAGCTGGTCCTGTGCACTTCTCATGAAGGCCTATACTTCTTTTCTAAAATTATTTTTAGAGAGAGGCGGAGAGAAGTAAAAAGAGAGAGAAGCACCAATGTGTGGTTGCCTCTCACACCCCCCCCGACTGGGGACTTGGCCTACAACGCAGGTGTGTGCCCTGACTGGGAATCGAACTGGTTACCCTTTGGTTCACAGCTCAGCATTCAATCCACTGAGCCACACCAGCCACAGCCAAACGTTTTCACTATTTTTTTAAAAAAAGATTGTATTTATTTATTATTAGAAAGAAGGGAAGAGAGGGAGAAAGAATGGGAGAGAAACACTGATGTGTGAAAGATCACATCGACTGGCTGCTTCTCACACACCCCTGACTGGGGACCTGGCCCAAAACCCAGGCATGTGTCCTGATTGGGAATTGAACCAGCGACCTTTCAGTTTGCAGGCTGGCGCTCAGACCACTGAGCCCCTCCAGCCAGGACCTGAAGGCCTGTACTTCCGTGCTGAGCTTTAAAAGTATAAGAGGATTCTATCTGGGATTTCCTGTTCCTCTTCCACAGCAGGGAGATAAAGTGGAGTGGGGTTTGTGTATAATCAGAGCCAGACAGTGGAGAAAAAGTCAGACACGCCCCTGCCTGCCCACAGCTCACACCGTAGCTGGACAAAGACATTAAACCAGTAGTTACAAATATGGGAATTACAAAAGTGGAAGTATGGGGCGTTATGGAATACAGAACAGAGGGCACCTAATCTGTTTGGGAAAGAAAGCCTCCCTGAAAAAGCGATTAGTAGAAATTAGACACACAAGGAAGGAAAAGAATATACCAGAGAGATGAAACAGAACTTATAAAAGGAATCAAGCTCAGTTCTTTGGGAGAATGAAAAAGATCCAGTAAGGCAACGTATTAAGCACCAGAAGTAGGACACAAAGCCCGAGTCAGGCAAAGGCCAGATCAAATGCAACCCTGCAAACCATTTTAAGGCATTTACCCCCAAATGGGCAAAAAGTCACAAAAAGGATTTGAAAAGGTTTGAAAAAGATGTAACATTAGATTTCCTGTTGAAAGAAATACATTAGAACTTTCCCTGTCCATAAGAAAAATTATATATAAGGGTGAAAGGCAGGGGAGGCAAGGTGAAGAGTGGAAGAGTCCCGGTAAGGGACTGGGCTGCCTAAGAGACAGAGTCCACAGGGGAGGATGAATATTGGGGCGGGGGTTGGAGGGAGTGAGGAGGGGGAGATATTCAGGATAATTTGCTGGGTTTTGGTATGGGATGACAGTGCGACTGGGAATACCGGTTTGGGGAAGGAGAAATGTTTAGTTTTGAAGTATCCAAACAGGAAGTAGGCATACATATCTGGAACACAGGGGAAAAGTATGCATTGAAAACTTGCATCTCAAGTTTTTGGCATAAAGAGAACAACTGAAATTCTGGAATAACAGATCAAAATCATCAAAAAAGGGTGTCTGGGAAAACCTTAACAGTAAGTTTACACATTTAAAAGGAAGTTTAACTCTGGCTTATGCTTTTACAGAGTCCTAATTCAGTAAGAGAAATAAATAAAAGAATTTAACATACGATAAAATTGGCATCTATAATAATAAAAAATTGATTATTCATAAATTACATTGAGACAGTTGCTTAACTACCTGGAACAAACACCTGGTGGGATTCCTGCCTCACACCATATTATCAAAAAAATCTAAACTGATTAAAGGGTTAAATATTAAAAATGAAACCAAAAAATAAAATACTGACAAATGACTGATTTTTAGGGTTAAAGTAGCCTTTTCTAAGCATTATGCATAACAGCACAAACCGCAAAGACAAACTGGATGAATCTGGCCACAGAAAAGCAACAATCTCTATATTCAACATACAAACAAAACAAAAAGGCAAACAATCTAGGAGAAGTACTTCGATTTATCTATCAAAGAGTAGATATACCTAATAGATAAAAGACTTAGTAATGAGTATGAAAAAGATGAACTGATAGAGAAATAGTATGTACCACAAATACACCAACATTACAAAAGGCCAAAAAGCACATCAAAACAAAGTTCCATTTCAGTGGTAGTCAAAGAAATGGAAACTGAAGGAATAAAGACTCGATTTTTATATCGCACTGGATTTCTTTTAATGCTAAAGTTCAAGGCCAGCGAAGGTGCAGAGAAAGGAAGCTTCTCTCACATCACCCGTGAAAACGCAGACGGGCGCCGCTTTTCCAGGGGAAATCTGGCAGCGTGCGTCAGACCCTGAGGCTGCAGGCTCACGTGCAGCTGGGACACAGTGGTCGTCCCTTTGTGGGACAGGAACGGAGACGGGAACAGTCGTCACGTGTGGGCAGCACCTGCAGTGTATTGCAGATGATCGTCAAAGCCATCGGTAGGTGTTATACAATGCCTGTGTTGTTTGACCCAGGAATTCCACTGTTAGAACTTTTTCACAGAGAAGTAACTTCCCGGAAAGTTAAAATACTGAATCCTTTCGTTAACTGTTAAAAAAAAATCCCCTGAAAGGTAGGAAAGCACAATTTTCTACTGGTGCACACTGAGGCTTAGCAATTAAGGTACTTCCATTTGGTAGAAATTATATGGACATCAAGAGTAAAAATAAAAATAGAAATATGGGAGCAACGGGAAAACACTGAATACTTTATGTAAATAGGAAATATTCAGGATATTAAAATTTCACGTAAACGTTTCTCAGCGGCAGGACTGACTGTGGGAAGTAGGTGGTATCCAGACCCAGACTCGGGATTTCGTTTTCCAACACTCATCGGATCACTCGTTTCTCACTCAACCACCCGTTCATTCAGTCCATCTTCTCCGGCATCACCTCCGGGCCAGGCCTGCGAGGGCAGAGCCGAGGCCGCCGGGAGTTTCGGGCCGCGCGCGCCGGCAGCACGCCTGGGAGGACAAGCCGGAGCACGATTCCTGTGTAAGGCTCCGGCCGGCCGCCCCGAGCTGCTGCGGAGCCTCCCCCTTCCCCTCCCTGGGGCCCCGCCCGCTCACCGTGATCCAGAGGCCGCTCGGGCTGCGATCACCAGCCCAGAAGCGTCGGAACCCCGCGCGCAGGCCTCCGCGCCCCGACCGGAAGAGCGGCGGCGCAGCCGGTAGTGCGTCACCAGCGGCCCCGCGCCTCTGCTCTCGCGCATCCGCTCCTGTTAGAAGCGGGAGGTGCATCTCGGTGGGGACCTCCGGACCCTGTCTTGTTCCCGATATGCTGTTAAGTACTACCCAGTTCCGGGACCGTGACGGCCTCATCCCTCAGCTTAAAAAATATCCTATCTTTGACATCCCGCTCCATACGTCTAAGACCGTCACAGCAGTGGTTTTCTTCACTGCAGGAGCGGCAGCCTTGGCCGCTGGGCTTGATCGATCGTTTATTTTGGTGGCCTCTTCGGGGAGCCAGCTGTCTACCCCACTGCCTTTGTCATCTCAGGCTACCGTAACAAAATATCATCAACTGAATGGCTTAAACAACGTGACTTTATTTTCTTACCAATGACAAGGCCAGACACAGACTCTCTGAATTCTTTGCTTCATAAATAATTAGCTGAACTTTTACATCCATCGACCGAGCTGGATAAAATACTTGCTAACTTGAGTTGACCAACCTTTAGCTAAGCTTCTATGCCCCACACCCCTAAATTCTGACCCATCCTCAGCCTGACCAGCAATGGAATGTGGAAAGACTCGTTATAGTGGTCCCTTCTGAGAATCGGCAGCCCTCCTCGTAGCCCCAGGTTCTCCCAGCCATGGGAATTAAGGTGATATGGTACCCGCTTCCTGTATTAGCTGCCAGTTCCTGGGGCCCCCTCAGAACACCTGCTTGCTTGGGGAAAGGGCTACAGGACAAAAGCCAGAGGCAGCGGCCCCGGAATTGAACCCTGAATTTCCATCTCAGCTGGGTGGCAGCAGCTCTTCACCTGCTCTTCGAGTCTCGTGCAGCACGGAGCTGGGGCTTGAGGTGGATGACCTGAGTACAGCCCGTCACGCTTGCCCACTGGCTTTGTAGAGGCAGTGGGGTCTCTGCATACCCTCAGTGCTGGGGAGGGTCTGCAGCCTCAGGAATTTGGAAGCAAAGGAGAGCCCTACAGGTCCTTTCACGTCCATATAAGATGTTTTCTAGTTGGCTCTCGACACAGTGGCAATGTACATCTTCACAGTGTTGTCCTCATGCTCAGGGGATACCAGCATTTGGGGGTCTCCCCAAGCCTGACCAAACTGTCGAGTAGGTGAGGGTTGGTCTTCAGCGAAGGCCTCAGTGATGAGGGCAAAGAGCATGACAGGTTATGAGTGTTTATGCCAAAGCAGGAGAAAGATTTAAAGTACAAATAAGACATCACAGGATGAATGGAAAGAATGACAAGAACTGAGGGAGAAAAAGGAGGGAAATAAAAAGTAGGAAAGCCAAAGGGAAGACAGGTGAGGGGTGGGGAAGACTGTGTAAGAAGAAATAGGAAGAGAAAAAAGAGGAAAAGGAAAAAGACCAGAAAAAGGTATGACCTTTGTCCCATTGCTGCCACTTGCAGGCCCAGCCTACAAAGCTCATTTTCAGCATGGAAGTCTTTTCCCAGGTCTGTGCACCTGGAGTTCCCCATAGTCCAGTCTGGTCTCATGAGCCGCAGGTAGCTATAAGCATCTCTGAAGGTGCCCAGCTCGGTGTGCTGCAGCTTGGCTCAGAAACGAGAGCATGGACAAGGAGAGGTGCAAGTAGTGCTGGACTCTGGCCTGTTCCCTGTCCCAAATCAGGTCTAACCCACCAGCCTCTTTGTTGGCTTCTGTGTGATTGCCTTGCCCGCTGCCCCCTCCCCTACCATCCCCCTCCCTCTTAGCTGCCTGCAACCTTCTTCTGTAGCCACATTAGGTGTACCTACTCTGTAGACATGTAAGTAGTGTGAAGTCTACAGTATCTGTATCACTTGCAGACATTTGGTCTCTGCCATTGGAAACAGATGGCATTTCTCTATTTTCTCTCTCTTTTGTTAGATTATGAGGACAAATCTGTGATTGAGGAGTTGGTTCCAAAACAAGAAGTATTAGGAAAAACAGAGCCGCAGAATCACCTTTAGAAAACTTCAGAATGACCCCCAAGCATGCAGGATTGGAGGATTTGAAAATTGGGAAGACACTCTTAAAATTCATCAGAGAAGTCCATCTCCAGGGCCCTGGCTCGGCCTCTTGCTGGGCAGCTCCAGAAAACCAGGAGGTGTCTTCCCCTTGGCGGTCCTCCTGCTAAGAACCTCCCGCTGAACCCGGGGTAAGAGTGCGGGAGGCAGGTGAGACCCAACTCAGTCCTTACTCCACACTGAGTTTCAAATGGACCTGTCTCAAAGCAACTAGGTCAGTCAAAGGGCTCTCCCATGGGAGCATGTACAGTCTTCAGGAGGGGAAGTCTTTGATTTCCCGTTAGACTGCAAATATCCAAACAGCAAAAAAATTAAAGAAAAAGGGCTAACTGTAAACTGGGGAAAGCATCTACAACACATGTGGCAGGTAAAAGAGTAATTTCTTTATTAAGGTTTGTACAAATCAATTCTTAAACGGATTAACAACCCAACAGAAAGACGGCTAAAGAACACAAAAGAGCAATTCACAGAAAACAAGGAAACAGACATGGCTTTTAAGCACGAGGCACGATAACTGGTTTCACTCATAACTGAACGCAAAACATGAGAGCAGTTTTCATTTCTCAGATCAGAAAACAATAGTTTTATAGAGGATTCAGGGAAATGGGCATTTTCATACACATACTCATATGCAGTTTCTATCAAAATACCAAACGCAGTTACCTGTATCAGTTTATCCTGCAAAGTGTGTTACACACACTAGGAGAGTGTGCCAGGGTACTCAGCATGGTAACTGTTTGTAACAGCAAGGGGCAGAAAACCACGTACACGCACCATCGCACCATCCACACAACGGGAGACCACACAGCAGTGAAAACAAAGAATGAGGTAGATCTTACAGGCCAGTACAGAACCATCTTCAAGACAGGTGAAAAGCCAGGTATGGTGACAGTGTGTATCCTAAGCTTTCGTGTGGGGTGGGGGGGGTGTGTGTGTGTGTGTGCACAGAATATTATAAATGTGTCAACTATCTCTAGCAGGATCATCAAGATTTTTTTTTTTACCACAGTTCTCTCTGGGTACCCTGGGCTGGGAGACTTACTCTTCACTGTCTGCTTCTGTACAGCTTTAGATGAGGGGAGGGTCCCGGGGGGGCACTGAGGAGGCCGCCTGGGAGAAGGGCACAGGCCCGGCCTCAGTTCCTCCAGCCCTGACTGAGGCTCCTGGCCCTGCAAATGGGACAAGAGATCCTCGCTCCCGACGGGAGAGTTCACTGAGATGAGAGACCTCCAGCAGTTAGCACGGAGCCCGGCACGCGGGAACCCTCAACTGACAGGGGTGGGTACAACCTTCCTGCTGGCCGGGGTTGCCTCCCCCACTCTCCTCCCAACACCACAGATGTGCTGGCCACTGAGAGTGCACAGGGTGACCTCGAAGAGGCACAAGGACACCCGGGTCCAGGGCCCTTCTGGCCTGGGCCAGGCCCCGTTCGTCACAGGTAACATCTCACCGGGGTGTGGAGGCCCAGATTTCTGGTGTGGGAATTTGTGGATTGTCCCCATGGCCCACTCATTCCATCCATCCCCCCTGACCCCCTACCACTCACTGGGTCAGAATCCCACGGTCCCTCTCGGACTCTGACAAAAGCCGCCTGTGCGGTCTCCAGGATTCCTTTCTCTCGCAGCCCAGCCCCCACACTCCACGAGGACAGCTCACCGCTGTGCACGGGCGATGAGCTTCCCCTTTTATTAACCTGCTTCCCGATCATAAAAGATTCAGGCTCACTGTAAAAAATGCAGGCAATGCAGGAAAGCTTAACCAGAACACCAGGTGCATCATTTCCTTCCAGTCTTTCCTATGCTACAAAAAAGGAACAAGAAAATCCTCTAAGAAATTAAACTGATTACTGGCAAAATGAAAAACTCACTAGAAAGGTAGAGAAATAATCAAGGTGGTCTCATAGGAAATGGCACAAGGAAATGGAAATAACAGAGAAAGTAGCTGAGGATCAATCCAGAAGGTCCAACATTTGATTGACAGGAATTCCAGAAAGAATAAAAAACAGAAAAAAAAATTGGAAAAGAGAAACTGTCACATAAATAACACAAGAAAATTTCCAAGAGTAAGAGTACCTGAGTACTGAGTAAAGTCCACTGAGAACATCAGGAAACTGGGTACACCAAGGATAAAGTGGATACTTTATTACTGTTACTTATCCTCGCCTGAGGACATTTTTTTCATATCTTGTAGAGAGAGAGAAACATCGATGTGAGAGAGAAACACTGATTAGTTGCCTCCCGTACATGCCCCGACCAGGGGTTGAACCTGCGACCTAGGTACGTGCCAGACTGGGAATCAAACCTGCAACCGTTTGGTTCATAGGACAGTCCAACCAGCTCAGCCACACCAGCAAAGGGCAAAGTAGAGACTCTAAAAGCTTCTCAGCATTGGGGTGGGGAACAGATCACAATAACACAAATACTATTTATTGTCAAAGAAACAGGAATCATATTGGAACCACACATCCACAAACTGCTGAGGAAATTTTTCAATCAAGAATTCCAGAGCCAACCAAAGTGCCAAACAAGTGTGACGGCAGTTTTGGATACATAAGCATTCAACAACTTTGCCTTCTATATGCTGTGTCTTGGGGCTGCGCTGCACTAAAGTGAGGGAATTAATGAAGAAAGGGGAAGACAGGAACTCAGGACACAACAGAGCCTGCGCAGCAACAGAGCTGCAGGCAGAAAGCCACCAGGACAGACGAGAACAGGAAGGACAGGGCTCGGGACGCGAAACAGGAGGAAACGGGACTCAAGAGAGTAGCTGGATGGAGAATTTGAAAACACCACCAACAACAAACTGAGGACATGCTACAAGCAACCAGTGCAAGAGGAAAAGGCAACTGGAACATCAGTAAAAACAAAAGGCCGGTCCAAAAAGGAAGTGTAATCGGAGTGAGCTACTCAGGCCTGCAGTGGACAGCATGTACACGGTCACAGTGACATTCCCGCCATCTGTTTTCAGCTTTTAGAACAAATCAATAAACAAAGCATAAAAGAGACTGCCCGCGGTTACAGACCAGAACTGAAGCGCTATCAGACCTGACACTGCCATGGCGGCGGAGGTGGAGAAGGGAAGGAGAGAAAGGGTGGGTGCACCCCCCCATCTTACACAGTGGGGACTGAGATACTGTTTATAGTTGGTACTATAAAAACTAAGTATGTACATATAATAATTTATTTTTCCTGATTATAAAATTCTTGCTCCTTATAGGAAACATGGAAATCACTTTTAAACAACCCCCTGAACACCCACAATTCTACCTCCCACAGGGCCTGGGTTCCGCCGCTCACCACCAGTATGGCCGTGAAAACGCCACTGAACCACCTGACCATTTGCTTATATTTCTTTCAGGTAATTCATCTGTACACTTTTTACTAGTGCATGTAACATTGTGAGGACTGGACTACATACACAGTTTTCAGCCCAGATGGTTTCCACTTTAGAGCATCAAGTAAAACTCTGGGTGCGTATCACATCATGCTCTCCTGGGTTCCTAAGCACACTTCTCGGTACGTATGCCCTTGGCCGTAGGCCCGTCCGAGGCTTCCCAGAGAGGGGGCTCCAAGCGAACCTGAAAAGAAACCTATGCGGGCCAAGCAGGCGGGGGCTGGCTGGAGAGCGGTGGCGAGGGTCAGAAGCGTGCAGGGCGGCGGGAGCAGAGGCGCACACGGAGGAGCAAGCACGAGCCTCCAGGCCACAGTAAAAGGCGCGCAGGGAGCAGAGAGAGGAGGCTGGGAAGACGCTACGAAGAGCTCGGTCGACCGACCGTGCTAACGGAGCCGGACAGTCTCCCACGGAAGACACCGTGCACGGAGAGACTGCTGGGAAGACACTACGAAGAGCTCAGTCGACCGACCGTGCTAATGGAACCGGACGGTCTCCCACGGAAGACACGAGGAGCGGGTTCAGCGGACCTCGTCAGCGCAGGCACTCTGGGTCTAGGGCCGCGTCGCGTCTGCTGCAAGGACAGTGCACGACAAACCTTTCCACGAGGACCTACGTATGATCCGCAGGCAGCCAGAACGCCTCCTGGGTTTCCAGCCCGGGCACTGAACAATGCCACGATTTGCTGAGGGAGGGGATTCAGAAGCAAGCTTCGCAGTCTCACCTCGGTTTTGAAAACGTCACTGGTGATGAATGCAGCACATCCCCAGGCGAGCCTCTGGGCCTTGAGGATGCAGGATTTGGGCTCCAGGAGCCAGTACGTCCCTAAAACGAGCACGGCACTGAAGGTGCCACTGCATTTCTCCAGGAGAGGATCCACAACCTCCATCAGAGTCTCAGAGCGGCTGTGACCCAGAAAGGTCAGGCTCACTGGATGGAGCAGTGAGTGGAGAAGCGACAGAAGGGGGAGGACGACTGTCCGCACGGGGAAGAGACCGGATGCAGAGCGCGGAAGCTCGGCGGTGCCCAGTCACGCCTGTTCCCCAGCCTAGAGGGACTCACGGCCAACTGTGCCGGAGCACGTGCGCATGGAGGAAGTCTCTCCCTCCGCGTGCTCCCAAAGCACACGTCCGACGTGTTACCACCTTCCCACCACAGGCTCCACGTTAATGCACATCTGTCGGTCTCCCTCTAGAGCGGGGACAAGCTTCCTTGCTCAACCCTTGATGCCTGTCGCTAGGGCTGGCTCTTTGTCTGACAGCTCTTGGTGGCTTCGGATAACGAGGCCTCAGAGCTCCCACCCACTTCTGGCGAGACCTGCCGAAGGGAGTCCCTGCCGAAGGGAGACGAGTCCCACCTGAGCAGACTCTGACAACGAGGGACAGCCCCTCCTCCCCAATTAGAAAGTGTACAGACCACACTTCTTGTAGTCAGTCGTAGGTCGGCCTCTTGTGCTCTCCCATGCAAATGAGCTCCTTGGCCGAGCGCACCCATTCCTGCCGCCCGTGATCATGCACTAAGGTTCACAAGGGGTCACCGGCGAGGTCCCCACCAGCCCACAAGAAGAGTGTGGCAGCCACCCCTCCAGTGGCTCGCTTGTGGCCACCCATGACTGCCACCAGCGCCGCCTGGGCCCCCACTTCCAGACACGGCTCGGGCAGAGGTGCCAAGTACCCTGGGGAAGCCTCCCCCCACTACCCTGGTCCCTCCAAGGCTGACCCGGGTCACTAGTGGGACAGCTGCTTTCTCAGGAAGTCCACCCTCCCATCCATGGCCACAGCGCTGAATTCCCACAACACCTGCAGTCTCCCCAGGCCTCCGGCAGCACCGTCACCTGTGACCTGGCTCAGGAAGCCACAAGGAAGCTGCCTGGTGGCCAGCCAGGCAAAGTCAACACTGGGCCCCTATCCTGGGTGGCCGCCACCAGACTTCCAGAGGCACTAGGCTCTTTGGAGCCCCTCCCCAACCCCTCCTTTCCTACCCTCTTCCCCTCCCCACCCATCCCATAGACTAGGCAGGCTGCACAAGCAAGGAAACCAGGACTCAAATCAACAGTCTGGAACAAAAGGAAGGAATAAACATTCAACCAGAACAGAATGAAGAAACAAGAACTCAAAAAAATAAGGAGAGTCTGGAACAACCTCAGACATACCAACATCCAAATCACAGGGGTGCCAGAAGGAGAAGAGGAAGAGCAAAACATTGAAAACTTATTTGAAAAAATAATGAAAGAAAACTTCCCCAATTTGGTGAAGGAAATAGATACGTAAGTCCAGGAAGCTCAGAGAGTTCCAAACAAGTTGGGCCCCAAGAGGGACACACCAAGACTCATCATAATTAAAATGCCAAACTTTAAGGATAAAGAGAGAATCTTAGAAGCAGGAAGAGAAAAGGAGACAGTTACCTATAAAGGAGTCCCCATAAGACTATCAACTGATTTCTCAAAAGAAACTTTGCAGGCAAGAAGGGGCTGGCAAGAAGCATTCAAAGTCATGAAAAGCAAAAACCTATATCCAAGATTACTGTATCCAGCAAGGCTGTTATTTAGAATAGAAAGGCAGATAAAGTGCTTCCCAGGTAAGGTCAAGTTAAAGGAGTTCATCATCATCATCACCAAGCCCTTATACGAAATGTTAAAGGGACTTAGCTAAGAAAAATATCAAAACTATGAACAGTGAAATGACAACAAACACAACTGTCAACAACTGAACCTAAAAAAAACTCCAAAAGAACAAAAACAAACTAAGTGAACTAGAACAGGAACAGAATCATCGAAATTGAGATGACACAGAGGGTTATCAGTTGGGAGGGGGCGGGGGAAGAAAGGGGGAAAAGGGTACAGAGAATAAGCAGCATAATTGGCAGACACAAAACAGACAGGGGGAGGTTAACAGTAGTACAGGAAATGGAGAAGCCAAAGAACTTGTATGTACAAGCCATGGACATGAACTAAGGGGAGGATTGCTGGAAGGAATGGGGGTACTAAGCAGAGGGGGACAAAAGAGAAAAGAAAGGGACAACTGTAATAGCATAATCCACAAAATACACTTAGGAAGAGGAAAAAATGTAAGAGCCCTAGGTGACATGCAGTCAAGGCTGAAAACCGCTGCTTTACCGCAGGGCCGGGTCACGGATCCCCAAACCAGCGTAATGGCACAGTCCCCCCGTGGCTCTTCTGAACCACCTGTGAATGGAACTCTTCTGCCAGTAAACTACAATCGTGCATGACTAGCATGAGGATGAATACACAATGTACAGCTGAACACAGTTGACCTAACGCTCACACGTCCAGGTGACAGCTTCCAGGAAAGTATAGCATCAGGCTCTTGGTAGGTCAGTCCCTGATGCGTCCTGAACTTCACACCTGCTCTCCCTTTTTTGAGCTCCCTGATCATGCTGGGGTGGGGGGACTCTTAACTTGTTCCTATCTCAGCAGACACGTGGTGTTCTCTCTCCACTCCCAGAGGGGGAGACGCAAACAGTCACTGCCAGGGTTAGTGACAACTTGGGCATTTTTGATTCTTACTATTCAATTCTGATTTCTCATGTTTGTGTCCGTTTGATTCAGGGTGATGTGGGGAAAAGAATTTGCACGTGCTTTGATGAAAGACTGTGGCTGAAGGTGAAAAGGAGGAAATCAGCAAGCTTTCTTGTGCATGCCTTCTGCATGTGAAAGTGCTCTGTAAGTTACCAAACACCATGGCGACTAACACTCGGTCTTGCGGAAACGAGACAGTCAGAGCACGGGCCTTCTGCACGTGGAGTTGCCCCAAACTGCTGACCACCAGGTGCGGCATTCACGATAAATGCTCTTGCATGCTAAAAGGTGGTGGTGGACAGACCCAGAGGTCAAGAGACTTACATTCCAGTCTTAGATTTGCTGTCTGCCGGTCACACTGCTTAAGGCACACCCCAAAATCTGTCACCTCAGCTTCCTGACCTAAAAATGAGACCACACACCCTTTCTTGTCTTTCCGCAGGTCTGGGTGGGGATTACAGGTGGGCATTGCAGGTGGCTGGATGAGCATCGGGGCAGAACAAACAGAATCTGGGCGTGGGTGTGGATTTGAATACAGGCTGTCACTTGTCGCGTGGCCTTGCTTTAAATGACCGCTCCCAGGCGAATGGGGTGAACGCCTCGCTCAGTGCTGCAAGGACTAAGGGAATGACCTCCATGAAGCATGAGATAAGTGCTGGGTGTCTGATGCTATTCGTGAAGGTGCACCAGCGAAGTCAAGTTCCATATAAATACAAGGCAATGTTACGTAGCTCTACCTACTGCATAGTTTCATAAATAATTCCCCAAGAGTAAAGGCTCAGTGGCAACAGGTATCTTACCTTAGACAGTTTCTTCATCCTTCTAAAAATTTTCATATTCCAATACCTCTGAACTTCTCAAAAACAAACAAAGACCTTACAAACCCCACCCCGACCCCTCCCTCTCCTTTCACTTCCTTCCTCGATCCCCTCGGAGTTAGGAGGACCCCATTCTCCCTCTTGAAGCCGTCCAGAAAGTGGGGTGTCGTCTAGACTGCGGAGAAAACACGACCGCCTCCAGGCCAGCTTCTCCGGAGACTCCTCTCCCTGGGAAAGGGCCGAGGGGAGTGTCTCACCAGACGGAACACAGGAGGAGCGGGGGTCGTGGGGAGACGTGCGAAGTGGCCCCAGCGTGCTGCCTCCATCCAGCCTCAGGTGCTCGGCCACGCAGACTGGGGGACAGTCCGGAGAGACTCACCAGGGGTCCCCACAGCTCCACCACCTCAGGGTTCATGAGGTACAGATGACGAGGGCAACAGCGGTTTTCTCACTTCTGTCCATTTTAGGAGCAGCAGACAGTAAACAGGCTTGTGAAAATGCTTTGATTACCAAGGGAACGGAAAGCTTATAAATATTCATAGGTGAGCTGTTGCTGGGTTGCTACCCCAGTGAAATTACCAGTTTAAAAAAAACAAAAGTTAGCTTAAAATTACCTTTCCCCAAATGGGACCTTTATCACCTAGCTTCACAGGACCCATTTCTGAGAAAGCCACATTCTCTTGCAGGCGACACGACCGCCAAAGGGACAGTTAACAACAAAGGCCTTGCCTGTGGGAGCTTTGTTTCCATTTTCCGAACACCTGCCTCTGAAATGCTTGTGTTCTGTGCTGCACTCCTGACAGACGTCATGTTCAAGGACAGAGCAGGCCTCACTGGCACACGGGAGGAAGGAAACCGCAGAGGTGGCCGCGCCCCTGACCCGTCACTCGGCCAGGTGGGTCCTGTGGTGCCGCATGAGGTGCGAGTTGGAGATGAAGGCCGCGCCGCACTTCTCACACTCGTAGGGCTTCTCCCCGGTGTGCGTCCGCTGGTGCACGGTGAGGCTCGACCTCTGCCGGAAGGCCTTGCCGCACTCGCTGCACGTGTACGGCTTCTCCCCGTTATGGATCCTCTGATGAATGAGCAGGTACGAGCTGCAGGTGAAGGCCTTCCCACACTCGTTACACACGTAGGGAAGATCTCCGCTGTGAATCCTCTGGTGCACGATAAGGCAAGAGAGCTGGCTGAAGGCTTTTCCACACTCGCTGCAGTCGTACGGCTTCTCCGCAGTGTGGATTCTCTGGTGCACGATCAGGTGCGAGAAACAACTGAAGGCCTTCCCACACTCTTTACACTCATATGGCTTCTCACCGGTATGGCTTCGCTGATGCACAATAAGATTGGCGCTCTGGGTGAAGGCTTTGCCGCAGTCGCCGCAGGCGAAGGGCTTCTCCCCGGTGTGGATCCTCTGGTGGACGATGAGGTTGGAGCTCCGAGTAAATGTCTTCCCACACTCGTTACATTCGTAGCACTTTTCCGTGATGTGGACCTTCTGGTGCCGGGCGAGCTGGGAGCTGTAACTGAAGGCTTTCTCACACTCGCTGCACTTGAAGGTCTTCTCCAAGGAGTGGATCTTCTGGTGCACCGTCAGGTTGGAGCTCTGCGTGAAGGCTTTCCCACACTTGGCGCACACGTAGGGCTTCTGCCCGGTGTGGATTCGCTGGTGCACGACGAGGTTGGCGCTCTGAATGAAGGCCTTCCCACACTCGTGACACTCGAAGGGCTTCTCCCCAGTGTGGATGCGCTGGTGCACCACCAGGTTGGCGCTCTGGCTAAAGCCCTTCCCACACACGCTGCAGGTGAAGGGTTTCTGCCCCGGCTGGCTTCTCTGGTTCCGAACGGGGCCAGAACCGAGGCGGCATCTCTCCCCGGGTTTCTGACGTTCCTGCTCTTCCTCCTCTTTGAAGCTTTCGGGAACGAGACAGTCCTTCACGGCCACGTGTCTCAAGTCCTTCTTCTCCCTCTTTATCCTCTGCCTCTTCAGTGTGGCCCCTCTCTCACACCTTCCTTCTAACTCCGGACCCTGAGAGGCAGCTTTCTGGAGTCTTCCTGGTATCAGGAAGGGCTTTTCTGCTTCATCACACATTTCAGTTTTTGGAACCAGTAACTGTGGGTGCTTGGTCTCAGCTCCTGAAATAACAAAATACACGTCAGCTTTTGCTGACCTGGAGAAAGAACAGGATCGTAACGTCACGACGGTCAGGAAGTGTGCGACTTCGGAGTCTGTGAAAGGGCCCATCGAAGGAAAGAATCCCCTCACACGTCGCCCCTCCTCCGCAGGTTCTTCTGCCAGGTCAGTGACCTCCCACGCCCAGAGCGGAACCCCGATTCTCAGCCTACCTGGCACTTCCCTTAACCTCCATCAGGCACTTAACACGCCACCTGGCGCCAGGGTGGCCGCCCCCAGACAGGTCTCCTCCCGCGGTCTGAGGCCCGAGCACACCAGGGGACCTGCCCGGAAGGGCACCAGCGTGTGCCCAGGCTCGCCTCCCCACCTCAGCCTCCGGGTGCGGATCCGCTCACAACCCACCGGCTCACTGGGGAGACTCCCTGCACGCGAGGGGAGATCGAGGCAACCTAGGTGCTGTGCATGAGGACGCTGATCTCAAAGAGAAGGTAAGCAGGGACAGAAAGGGCCACGCTGGTCACCAAGACGACTACAGTGGCCAAGAGCCCCCGAAACACCGAGAGGCTATACAGCAGCGCAGGATAAGAACGTGAGTCCCGGAGCCAGACTGCGTGGTTTCAAATCCCCGCTCTGCCACATACCGATCGCATGACTTGGGGCTGGTAACTTCTCTGTGCCTCAGTTTCCTTACCTCTGAAATGCACACAATAACATATCTACCTCATCAGACCACGGGAGGAGGAACTGGGCTTCTCTACGTCCACTGCCGAGAGGAGCCACGGAGCACGGGAAGCGGCTCTGTGTCTGCAGGGACTTTCGGCCTGACCAGCGGCGCCGTGGTTGGGAGCCAGGAGGAAAGGTGAACCTTGGGGATGGCACTTCCTGTGGTGACAGGTGGCAACACTAGAGGGACTAAAGGACAACGGAGCCCTAGTGTTGAGGAAACAGCCTGGCTTTGTGGCAGAGAAAGCTGCCCTTCTGAGTTAAGTGTGAGACATGGTGTAGCCTGCTCCACCGTACCAAACAATATCATGAGAACAGCAAAACTTATTTTAAATTTTTAAAAAGGATTTTACTTATTTATTTTTAGCAAGAGGGGGAGGGAGGGAGAAAGAGAGGGAGAGAAACATCAATGTGTGGTTGCCTCTCACCCACCCCCGGCTGGGAACCTGGCCCACAACCCAGGCATGCGCCCTGACTGGGAATCGAACCAGCGACCCTTTTGGTTCGCAGGCAGGCACTCAATCCACTGAGCCACACCAACCAGGGCTGAAACTTCTTGAAGTTTTAGAACTCTGACTAGTCTCTGGTTGCTCTACACTGCAACAGAACCCTGACGGTGTCAACATGGGGTCCCGCAGCCAGTGACATCACAGCTCTGCCTGTCTCCTCTCCAGCCCACTGCCCTTGACCGTGCAACAAGCACCCACGCAGCCAGGGCCACACTCCACCAGAGCTGGTGGAGCAAACCCTTATTAAGTGTCTGGGAATTAAATAGAGCTCAGGAACCCCACTCAAACAATGAGGAGAGTGGGATGAGGGTCAGCGGGGCGGGGAGCCAGGCCTTCCCACTGCAGTCAGCTCGGAAGAGAGCGGCTGCATCACACAGCAACTGCCGGAGGGATCCGGCACCCACGGGATGCCCTACAGGCTCAGGCCAGGGGGACTCTCTGACCAGAGGTGCGTGGCTGCGACAGAGCAATACAGGGGGCCGGATGATGGCCCGTTTGGCTGCCTGGTTAGGACTGCGGTGACGTGAAATTCCGTCACGATCATTCAGTAAGAAGGGTGGGGTCACAGAAAGGAGAGGCCTGAGCATGAGATGCAGCAGAGCCTGAACGTGACAATAAAAAAATCTGAAATGTTCACCTTTTTCTGGTTTTGTCTACTCCGACTGTTCTCTCTCTCTCTCTTTTTTCAAAGCTGCTCCATTTTCCTTCCTGTTGTTTAAATGTTCTTGTATCTTCTTACTTTCTCTGTCTACTTCTTTTCCCTGCTGCCTCTCTTACTGCTCTCCTCTCCTGGTGTTTATTTTTTAAAAATTTTAAGTGAACCATTCCGACTCTTCCCTTGTATAGTTTCATGTCTCTTCCACTTTTCTTCTGCTCATTACACTCTTCCCGTTTCCATGCTCTACTATTCTTCATCACCTACGCCGCCACACCTTGCTGTTCTCCCTTCTACCGCTCCTCCCCTACCCTTCCCACCCCCTTCTCTCCTCCGGCTCCGGCTCCTCACCACTAACACGAGGGGGGCCCACGCCCCGCCAAGCAGGTTCCCCGACAGAACAAGCCCAGGAACCCGTCACTCATCACCTCACTCGCTCCCCTGACCGCACCCCCACCTTCCTCACTATGAGACTCAGGCAGATACGAAAGAGGAAGACGGGTGGGAACTACTGAACCAATCAGACCCATAATAGAGGCGTTGTTTGTATCTGCATAACGCTGTGCGCTAAAATTCTTACAGAACCAGGAACAAGGGCAGCTCACGAGGCCGTGCTGTAGCTGCCCGTTTTTCCGCTCCATCGCGCAGACAGGCGAGGGGCCGGGGCCCATCCTGCGTGCTCAAGCTCAAACCAAAATCAAAAGAAAACTATTTTTCTTTCACTTTTTAATTAGCTGCTGACTATATCCTGACATATGAAGGGTAATTTGATATACTAAATTTGTAAGTCCAGTTCATTAGATTTACTAAAGATTTGTTTATCAAGATTTATAAAATTTATAAGTCTGCCTGTTTAGGTGTTGGAAATGTTCTAAAGAACTAAAAATATCAAATTTACAATTTAATATATTTTTTATTTGAGAAAATAAAAATAGACTGTTATGTAGGTGGAATTAAATGACCAGAAGTTTAAACTTGAAGGTTACCTAACCATGAGTTAAAGAAAAACTACAAGTGTTCTCATGTTTATAAAAATACTTCTAGATGTATAAATTAAGTAAAAATAAGGAATACTTAAAAACTTCAAAACTTGATTTTAAATGTATCAACTTTAATAAATTCAATATTGTATAGGAAACCGTAGATAAACTCCCTCAGACTTCAGAAACCCAGAAGCACGTCAAAACTCCAAAGCACGTGCATGCGCATCACACGACTTCACATCAAGATGAAACTTCTTCGCTTGTGCGGGGGCTGAAAACAGGCAGGCCTGTCTTGTCCCTGCTCGGTCCCCAGCACAACCGCCCTGCCAGGCGCACAGGAAGCCGGCCCCGACAAACCCTGCATCTACTGAATGAAGGCAGCCCCACCTCCCAGAACAGGGAGTGGGGGTCCGGAGAAGCAGTGGACTGGCTCAAGGTCACGCCGTTATCAGAGGTGGAGGAGCCACCACCCGCAGGTGTCTCTCACTTCTCAGAGCTCAGTGTCCCCACCATCACCTGCTGCTGGGGAAGTCAGTCTTGGCTGGGAACAGTCCTGAAGGAGGAGGCAGAAAAGGAACACGGAGGCCATCCCTGGTGGGTGAGTGCAGTGGAGAGTAAGTGGTACATGGGCATGCACCACTGGGAACGGAACAGAGAGCAGAAAGTGGGGAACAGAATCTACGGAGAGTCTGAGCAGTAAGTAAAAAGGGGACGAGAAGGTGGAGATCCTCACCGTCCTCACAACACTGGTTTCGGGAAGTGACTTGGTTCGCAAACGCCCAAGCACCCGGCTAGGGAGGGGAGTGGGTTCCACAGACGCAGGCTCTGCCCTGTGCCAGGCAGACGCACGACACGAGTGCCAGAGGGGCCTCAGCAGGAACTCGGGTGGGGGTGGGGGGCTGCCTCATCAATGCAGGACTCACGGCGACCACTTCTCACCCACAGTTACCAGTCACTCCGCCAGCAAGCTCCTGCCACTGCTAGACACACAGAACATACCTCCCTTTCCTGAGTCCCGGCTTAGAGAACCAGGGGATACGCCACCGAACCCTCCATGAAGAGGGTTTTGAACACCATCACAGCTGACACAACTGCTCAAAACCTTCTAGAATCTGCACAGAGATCTAGGAAAACAGAACACCCGCCAGGGCATTTTCTCAAAATCACCACAAAAGTTGAGCCCTGCTACCTTAGGTAGCTTTTCTTGCAGGCACACCAACCTACACTAAACACAGAGTACATGAAGAGGACATGTACCTCCACGGGTGAATAGATATGAAACCTGCTGAACAATAAATGCGAGGAAAAGGTGAATCTGAAGTTCACCTGTGTTTGTCTGGGGTCCTGCCTGTATGCAAAAATAAGCCATTTCCTGTAAAAAATGCACAGGCATTTTCTAGCATTCTGAATCAGGGGGCTGCACTTACCCAGAGAGGCCACGTTCCCATGAGTCTCCAGTGCCTCGCTCCTGGCCAGATTCCCTAGTAACGAGTGGCTGCCAAGGGCTGCGGCGGCAGGCGCCTCCGGCGTTGCCTTCAGGACTACCGCCATGTCCCAGAACATGTTCTGACCCTAGAGACAGGCAGGCACAGGTGCGTGTATGAGAGGACGGCGGCGGGGCGGGTGGCAGTCAGGTACGACGACAGCTTTTGAGGATGAGAATGTTTAAGTACCTGTTCCTGAAAACCATAAAACAAACAACATCCCTCCCAAAGATACTTTTTTTTTTTTTTTTTTTTTAAGAAAAAGGAAGCCAGAGTCTTTCCTAATCCCCAAGACAAATCAGGCAGAAAAGCAAGCCTGCCAGCTTCTCCCCTATCGGTCTGATCCGCTGCACTGCTCTCTCTCGCATCCAAACCTCACCTGCCAGTGAACGCAGGGTGAGAGAGCACATGGAGACAGTGTGCAGAGTAGAATTTTCTAAGACCTAAAGATCAAAGATGATCACGTTATTACAGGGAACCTCACCTGGCTAGTAACACCAAGGGGGGTGTTTGGAAACATAAGGACCACAGCAAGGTGTACAGCCTCACCACTCCAAGTGTGGTCCGCAGTTCGAGAGAACTGCCATCACCTGTGGGCTTGTGGGCAATGCAGACTCTCAGGCCACACCCAGGCCTTCTGAATCAGAACCTGCACTTTAACAAGACCCTCCTGCAGGGGGTTCCTAAGCATACTGAAGTTTGAGAAACGCAGGTTAGAGTTCGCAAATCCTGACTACAATCACCTGAGCAGTTTTTAAAACGATAAAAGTCTGAGTTTCCTCGCGCAGAGATGCTGATTTAAATGGAATGAGGTATGGCATGGACATCACAGTTTTTAAAAATCTCCCCGGGTAACCCTGGGCAGCAAAGTCTGAGAACCCCCGGTTTATAAAGCACTGAATGTCACACCAGTCAGAAGAGAACGTTCCTATCATATTCCAAAGGACTGAGGGCCAGGGCCCTAGCTAGAAACAAGGCCCCAGGTGTGCAGGCGGAGGGACAGCGTCCCCTCTGAAACCACCTGAGGTCTCCGGTTCCCCCCTCCCTCACTCCTTCCAGGCCCCTGTTTACCTCTTCCTCCTGCTCTGCCGCAGCAAGGCCTCTCCGAGGGTCCTCGCCGGGGGGCCAGACTTGCATGTTCTCAGAGAGCACCTGTGGGCCAGATGCCTGGCCTAGGAAGTCTTCCTCCTCTTCCTCCTCCTTTTTCACCGTCACTGGGCCCCAGGGGGCCAGGGCCATGGCCTCTCTCAGAGAGAGATCGGCAGTCACCTTCTCTGCTCGGCGGTGGGAGAAGTCCTGGCGCTGGGGGCAGCCCAGCAGAGGTCAAGCCCCATCTAATCTTCCCATTTCCGGAGTTTCTTCTCAAGCTCCTTCCCGGGGCCAGGGTGAGTGCTGCCTACCGAGAAATCAGAAAACACCGTTAGCACCGAGCAGAGGTCTGCCTGGCGGCCACCAGGCCCACCGGCCGATCTCAGCGGTGCCTGGACAGAGTGGCCCCTGCAGCCTATATGATGTCTATTGACTTTTCCCGTTATAAAATTAATACATTTTTATTATAAAAACTTGAAAAACACAGAAAATTGTTAAAAGAAAAAATCAACTCTGGTCCACCTCCAAAGAGATAACCACTGTGTATCGTAGAATACATTTCTTTTTTTTAAGGAAAACTTCCAACCATGCTGAATATTATGACAATTTCAACTTTTTGTTTTTAACTGTGGGATTCTTGTTTTCACAATTATCATCATGTCTGTCTGTTTATTTGTTTTTCAGAAGGGACATTACACCCTGGCTGGGGAGGCTCAGTTAGTTGTTAGAGCATCATCCTGGACACTAAGAAGCTGGGGGTTCGATCCCCAGTCAGGGCACTTATGGGAAGAAACCAGTCAAGGTTTCTGTCTCACACTGATGTTTCTTTCATCCCTTTCTTTTCTAAAATTAATAAACATATTTTTAAAAAAATTCTTAAATAAACCTGGCTGGCATAGCTCAGTGGATTGAGCACGGGCTGCAAACCAAAGTGTCGCAGGTTCGATTCCCAGTCAGGGCACATGCCTGGGTTGCAGGCCATGACCCCCAGCAACCACACATTCATGTTTCTCTCTCTCTCTCTTTATCTCCCTCCCTTCCCTCTCTAAAAATAAATAAATTATATCTTTAAAAAATTCTTAAATAAGAAGGGAGATTACGACCCAAAGATTTTAGTACCAAAGGGAAATAATAAGAATGAACAAAAGAATCTCAAGCAAAAGACTGGGAGCCTGGATGCCAACATGTCAGGGGTGGTTACCACTGGGCGATGTGACTATAGGTAGTTTCGAGGTTCTTTCTGCTGGATTTTTACCTTTTCCATTTACCTTTACCTTGTCCTGTGAGACTAAATATTACTCTTAAAATAAAAAAGATTTTTCATGTTGCCAGTCTTCACACTTATCATTTTCAGTAGCCTATGGTGTTAATTACAATTCTCACTGAACAAGGATCAAGTAACACAGAAATATACATAATTAAATATATGCCCTACACAACACCACCACCACACACACACAGAATAGTTACCAGTTTAGTCTTTTCCCTGCATTGCCACACATGTATGTACACCTTCACAGGTTTATTTTTCCACAGCATGTTATATCACACATGTATAACCTTCAGCAATCTGCACTGCTTGTTTCTGAACTCCACTTCCCCAGTTCACAACAGTCTAGTCGTCTCAGGTAGATGCTTCAGTGTAAGTGCATTTGGAGCGCTCACATTCTGGCACAGCACTCTCAACTACGGCTATAATTTACCTAACCATCTGTTACTTATGAGCTACTGCTTTAGTGAAAGGAGTTTTGATTCTTTCCAGTTATGTTCTTAATAATTAATGCTATTTTTTTTCTGTGAAAACAGAACAAGAGGGATTATTGGTTGAAGGATTTCATGGTTGACTTGTATTGCCAAATTGCTTTCTAAATGACCACACCAAATCACATCGCCACCAACTTGACAGTAGTCAAAAAAATTATGGGGAGAAAATTATTTTAATATGAGAAGAATGAGAAATGTCTATTTCCCTCTACATGCTTTATGGGGGGGGGGGGCAGGAATTTCGGCCCGGGACCAGTGGTAGTTCAGCTGGTCAGAGGATCATCCTAATTGTCAAGGTTGTGGGTTCGATCCCCCATCAGGGCACATGCAAGGATCCACCCATGAATGCATAAATAAGTGGAACAACAAATAGTGTGTCTTTCTCTCCCTTCCCCTCTTTCTCTAAAAATCAACCAAAATTTTTTTTTAAATGCTAAATTTTACTAACTCCCCTTTACTGCTATTGAAGTGTTCGTATGCTTTTTTACAAGATGTTAACTTACTGGATACAGTACATTTCTTGAGTAATACAATACTTCTGATTCCTGCAACAAATCTTCATTCTGCAAGATTCTTCTGTCCTTGACTAGCTAAATTCTACCAGGTAGGAAGACCCTTTTAACACTCGTTTCGCCTGTGAACGCGCAAGCCTGGCTAAAGTAACATCATCAGACTGCTGGTCCCACTTAAATCGGCCTTCAGACCTAGATGGCACAGAGTCCCCCAGCAAGAACTTCCCCTCCACTGTCCTTTCCCTTCTCCAAACGTGGCAGCCCACCTCCTCCACCAGGCCTCGCGCAGCCCCGTTCCCAGGGTAAGCCTGCCTCCTGGGAGGTTGGTGTCCAACATGCCCCAAGCCATGCCCTCCGCAGGCGGCAGCCGGGCTTCGCTGCGGGCTTCCGGAGTAGTGGGTCGCGGAGCCACCCTCGGACAGAGCTGATGACCCGGAGGGAGGACGCGGCGGCCCACTGCAGGGATGGCTGGTCCCGCGCCCGCGAGTTCGCGCCCACCCCCGCCAACCCCGCTCACCGTGAGCCACGGAGAGACCCGGCCAGAGCTCACGAGTTTGGGGGAAGCCGGACAGCGGACCGGGACCTCAGCGCCTAGCGGCGCGAGAACAATGACCGGACAGGAAGTGCCTCGGGAAGGGCTTCCGGCTCTCCTAGTCGCCAGGCCGGCCTCTCTAGGAACCGCGGAGGTACTTCCCTCTCGATGGGTGTCCACTATCGCTCCCGGTCAGGGCTGGGAGCCAGAGCGCACAGCAGGGGAGTGCAAGTCCACTGTGGCCCTGGGCCTCAGGGAGGGCGGCATCCCCAGGCTGGGCAGGGGCAGTCAGGCGAGGCGAGTACCCAGGAGCCCGCGCCTACAAAGCATTCATCTGCAAAAAGCCCTGATGACTTTGCTCCAAATGTTTTATTTTGAAAATACCAAACGGCACAGAAAAATTAGAAGAAAGGTACAACGAATACCTGTATCCTCCATCTGGACTCAACAACCATCACTTTCTCTCGTTCCCCTTGTACTCTATAGATACTGAAAAACATTTTTTTGAAAGTTGTAAACATCAAAACACTTCGTTCCAAATATTTCAATATTCATCCCTTAATAATAGTCTCCAAACACCATCATTACAGGTTAACAAAATTAACAATAATCCCCTAATATCCAGCTGTATTTAAATTTTCCCAATTGTCCTAAAATATATATTTCATAATCTTGTTTTTCCAAATCAGTTTCACAGACTGCATCTGATTCTCTCTTCAGTCTGTTTTTAATGTTTATTTTGAAATTGTAGGTTCATAGAAGTTGCAAAGATAATACCCTTCACCTAATTTCTTCCAGCAGATCTCTCTCATAATTATTTAAAAAAAAAAAACAGAAAACCAACATTGGTACAATGTGTGTGTGTATACTTGTCATCTTGTCACATGTATAGATTTGTGTAACCACCACCACCAACACACACAACTGCTCCAATACCACAGATCCCCCCCCCCCCCCGCCCCGGTGCTGCTGCTCCCTCCCACCATCCCTAACCCCTGGCAACAACGGTTTTTTACCTCCATAGTTTTGTCATTTTAGAAAATTGTATAAATGAAATCATATTCGACCTTTTGAATTTCTCACTCAGCGTGATTCTCTGGCGATTCACTTGAGGGACCGGAGGTACGGCAGAGCATCCCAGTTTATTGCAGAGCAGGACATGTTCATGGTACAGCTCTACCAGTGTGTTACCACTGCCTGCTGAAGGATATCTGGGTTACTTACAAATTTTAACCACGGATAAAATTGCTATGAACAGTCATGTACAGGTTTTCATGTGAATGTAAGTTTTCATTTCTCTGGAGGGTGATGCTCAGGAGGGTAAGTACTGGGAAGAAAACGGCCAAACTATTTTCCAGAATGGCCGTGCCCTTTCACATTGCTGGCAAATGAGAGATCCAGTTTCTCCACATCCTTGCCAGCATTTGGTGTTAACACACTTTTTTTAAAAGCTATTCTGTGGTTATTTTTAACTTGCATTTCCCTAATGGCTAATAATGCTGAACATCTTTTCATCTGCTTGTCATCTATACTTTGGTGAAATGTCTGATTTTTTGCTCATTTTCTAATTAAATCTATTTATGACTGAGTTTGGAGAATTCTTTATACAGTCTAGATAGAAACCCTGTATGGAGATATGATTTGTAAATATTTCTTTCCCTTCTGTAATGTCTTTAAATCCTCCTAAAAGAGTCTTTTGAAAAGCAAATAATTTTGGTAAGATCCAATTTATCATTTTTTCCTTTTATAGAACATGTTTTTTTTTATACAAATCTGAGTTTTTTGCTTAGACTTAGTTCACGATTTTTTCATTTTTTGGCCTATGGATATCTAATTGCTTCGGCAGCATTTGCTGAGAAGGCCCTCCTTGACCGATTTCATTTGGCATCTTTGTCAAAAATCAACTGGGCATTCGTGTGCGTCTATTTCTGACTTAGCATCTTATGGCTCTTTAGTACCTTTTAGAAAGAACCTCCTCATCCACTCTGTATACCTTCCACTGTTACATTTCATACATACATAAAAGCAGAGAGCAGTACAATGAACTCTCAGTATTCAAGCTTCAAAGATGATCACCCCTCCCCTTTCCATCATCATATCTTTTTGAAGAATGCAGTTTTTTGTATACAGTATCCCTGTATCCCATGTTCTGAATTTTATCTCGTGGTGTCATTTATCTTGTTCTTCTGCCTCTTGTGTTTCCTGGAAGCTGGGATCCAAGAAACCTGAGTTCAGGTTGTACCTTTGACTTATTGCATCACATGAGGAGGTACAGTATGTGAGCGGTTTCAGCCTTAGTGATATTGCATTTCCTAGAAAAGATTTTTAGGGGGGGGAAGGGCAGGAGAAAGGAAGACAGACATACATGTGAGAGGGAAACATTGATCAGCTGCCTCTCACACATGCCCTGACCCCGGGACCAAATCCGCAACCCAGGCAGGTGCCCCGACGGGAATCAAACCAGCGGCCTTTTGCTTGGCAGAACGACACCCAGCCGAGCCCCAGAATTCAGGGTATTGCCGTTGCACTTTAATTGGTTAAGCGGTAAACACTAGCTCTCTCCATTGTTCAAGTCCATGATTCCTCTAGTACCCATTACGTGATCTGGGGTGATCTTCCTTCTGCAGCGTGGATGTGAAGCGTTTTCACACCCAGTACCTCCTAACGACTCGGTGAGGTAGACGGTCTCCCTCCTGATTTACAGGGAAGGGACTCAGGCTCCAGGAAATAACGGCGTTTGTCCAGGGGAAGCTGCAGCTTGGCTCTTAGCCAGGTGGCCACACTTTTAGCCTCGGGCTCCTGCCAGTTTCCACTCTTCGGTATCTTTCATTCTGATGAGGAACCAGCCCTCATGGAGCTCTGGGGTTGAAGGAATAACACTTATTACAATCAACACACCACTTCCACACTTACTGGTGTTAGAAAACACAATCCTGATGTTCAGGTATTAATAGTCCGGCTGCAGACCTGAAGTTTGGAGAAGTACAACATAAAAGAGAACCACAACATCAAGTTACCAACTCAAGAATACAGGCTGAACTCATTTCACAGGTGTACAAAAGGGAAGACGGAAGGAATGGCTGGTTTAGGGAATAATGGGCCTGACTGCCCAGAGGGGGGTTCTGCATGGGTTTAACGCGAGCCCGAAGGGCTCGGCTGCGTGAAGAACTCACGCTGCTGAGAGCTGGGACAGAAGGCTGTTTCTGGAGTCGCACGCTATCTCGTGTCAGCCACGACAATGGCAATGTGGTGATCAGAACTGCGAATGACAGTGGCAGGGATAATCAGCTCAAGGGTGGGGGAGGTAAGGGCTTTTCCCCATGAACAAGGGAAGTGACACAGGACTGTTCTTCCAACCTGACACTCTACACCCACTAGGTTTCAAATTCAAAGGTTGGAAAGAAACTCTTTGCCTTGGTGTCAGTGTTGATGGCTGTACATACTGTTTTCCCACAGTAAGCCAGTGTTGTTACATAAAAACAAACTAGGCATATAATCTATGAGTTCGCTTAAACATTTTTAAAGCTGTATTTTTAAAGTCCTCTTAAGAGTGCTCAATTCCAGTTAGCTGCCCCACCACACTTCCCCTACTATCAAAGTGGATACATTTTGAGTTTCACAGTCTGAACAAACATTACATTATGCCACGTTCTAGACTTTGATTAGACCTCTTTTATCCAATTTCACTGACAACAAAATGATTTCACAAAGATCACTTAATCCTCATAACAACCCTGTGAGGTAGGCATCATGTCAGTGTTTGACTGACAGAGAAGCTGAAGCTGACTTAGTAACAACACACAGTTCGCAAGAGAAGGAGCCGGGACCTAAACCCTGGTCTTCTGATTCCAAATCCAGTGCTCTTCTGAAGTTATCCTCAAACAACAGACTCTTTTTTTTTTAAATAAAGCCTCTTTTTTAATTGATTTTTTTTAAGACAGAGGAAAAGGGAGACAGAGGCAGAGATTTTTGTTGTTTCCATTATTTATGCATTCACTGGTTGATTCTTATATGTGCCCTGACCAGGGATTGAACCCACAACCTTGGCACATCAGGATGATGCTCTAACCAACTGAGCTACCTGGCCAGGGCTAAACCCCAGACTCTGGCTCACCCAACTCCATGTCCAACATGTCTCAATCTGCTATCTATTTAGACTTTCTGCAGCAGTGATTCTATCTTTAAAATGTGTACTATACACATTTTCAGAAACAACTTCCACTTCTTAATACAAAGATATTTTTGCTATCGTTTACAATATCATTACTTCTTAATAAGCCATACACCCAATTTCTTCAGTCCTCAATTGCTCTAAGGTCTCTTTCTAGGTCCTAACAAATGATTTGGAACAGAATATCCTTCAACTAGAACTTGGTTTGTTTTTGTAGTCTTGAAAGTCTAGAATAACTTTCTTCCACATGCAACTTACTTGAATATAAAAGAGGCAATCACATTTCTTCCTATTGAGAACTGCCATTTCTCCAGCAGTTACTTAAATAGGCAGAAATTGTATTCCCTTTTACCTATGACACTAGATTTTCTGAATCTCTATCTTGGGCTCAGCTCATTGGCATTGTGAGGCCAAGAGAATTCTTCCACAGCATGGACTTTTTGTTGAAGATGAAGGTTTGAAGTCTGATTGAATTCTTTTTCAGACTCATCACATTCACAGAGTTTTTCAACTGTATGAATTTTCTGATGCACAGTAAGGTTTTTTCTTTGCCTAAAAACTTTACTACAATCATTACACCCATATGGTTTCTCCCCTGTGTGGATTCTCTGGTGGCCAACTAAATTCCTCTTAGACGTGAAAGATTTACTACACTTCTCACACTCATATGGCTTTTCCCCAGTGTGCATTCTCTGGTGAACGACAAGATTCTTATTCTGACTGAAGTCTTTTCCACACTCACTACATTTATAAGGTTTCTCTCCAGTGTGGATTCTTTGATGTACCATAAGATTTCTACTAGAGGTAAGGACTTTTCTACATATATGGCACTCATAGGTTTTCTCCCCACTGTGAATTCTTTGATGTTCAATAAGATTTCTGTTGTACGTAAAGCCCTTCCCACACTCGTTACACGCGTAGGGCTTCTCGCCAGTGTGGATTCTCTGATGGGCTATAAGGTTTGAGCGGTAACTGAAGACTTTCCCACAGTCGCTGCACTTGTAAGATTTTTCCCTTGTGTGAATCCTCTGATGTCCAATGAGGCTTTTCTTCAGAATGAAGCATTTGCCACACTCGTTACACTCATAGGGCTTCTCGCCACTGTGGATTCTCTTATGCTCAATGAGGTTCCTGTTGGAACTGAAAGCTCTTCCACACTCACGGCACTCAAAGGGCTTCTCCCCGGTGTGGATTCTCCGATGCACCAGCAGGCTGGAATTGTAACTGAAAGCCTTCCCACAGTCCTCACATTTGTAGGCTTTTTCCTGCGTATGGAGTTTCTGATGGACCATGAAACTCTTGCTCATAATGAAGGTTTTCCCACACTCGCGACATTCATAGGGCTTCTCCCCGTTGTGGAGTCTCTCGTGGTCAATCAGGTTTCTGTTGGAACCAAAGACCTTGCCGCAATCTTTACATTCATAGAGGTTCTCTCCAGTGTGGAACCTCTGATGTAAAATGAGGCTCTTTTTAAGAATGAAAACTTTCCCACATTCATTGCATTCGTAGGGCTTCTCCCCGTTGTGGAGTCTCTGGTGGTCAAAGAGGTAAGCGCTCTGGGTGAAGGCTTTCCCGCAGTCGGTGCACTTGTAGGGCTTCTCTCTGCTGTGCATCCTCTTATGGTCAATGAGGCTTGACTTAGAACCGAAAACCTTCCCGCATTTTTTACAACCGAAGGTCTTCTTTTCTGTGTGTACTCTCTGGTGCAAAAGGAGGCTCTTGCTCCGAATGAACACCTTCCCACATTCCTTACACTTGTATGGGTTCTCTGCACTGTGGAGTCGCTGGTGGTCCACGAGGTACGCGGTCTGGGCGAAGGTTTTCCCACATTCATCACACTTGTAGGGTTTTTCCCCGGAGTGGATTCTCTGGTGCAGAATGAGGCTCTTCTTCAGGACAAAAGCTTTCTGACACTTGTTACACTTATAAGGCTCTTCGCCTTTGTGGAGCCTCTGGTGGTCGACGAGGTAAGCGTTCTGAGAGAAAACTTTCCCACACTCGTCGCATTTGTAAGGTCTCTCTCCGGAGTGGCGCCTCAGGTGGATGATCAGGCCCGAGTGCCTGTAGAAGCCCTTCCCACACTCCTTGCACTTGTACGGCTTCTCCCCGGTGTGGATTCTCTGGTGGTTTAGAAGGTAAGCGCTTTGGGAGAAGGCCTTCCCACATTCGTTACACGTATAAGGCTTCTCCCCAGAGTGGTTCCGCAAGTGCATGAGCAGGCTTGAGCGCTGAATAAAGCCTTTTCCACACTCCTTACACTTATGAGGTTTCTCGCCAGTGTGGATTCTCCGGTGGTTTATAAGATGGGAGATTTTATTGAAATGTTTACAACATATATCGCATTTATAAAACTTCCTTGCTTCGGCACCCATTAGACTTTCAGAGGGAGCTGAGCCTGACGTTAAGTCTTCTCCGAGGTCCTTCCCCTTTCGGCCTCGCTTCCCCGGCAGAGTCCTTTTCCTCTTGTCCCGGGCACGGAGGACGCCGTTCTTCGGTGTGTCTCGTTCCCGCGACCCCTTTTCCCACCGACTTGCCGACAGTGGCCACCCGCACTCTTTCTCACACTCGAGGACCTGGGGAATGCCGCCCTGAAGTCTTTTCGATGCTCCTTTCTGGGAGTCTACTCTCTGCGATGCGCTTGGCTGTGATGTCACCTCGTCACCCTCAGTCATGGTCTCCCATTCTGGTAAAAAGAACGAAAGACCCGAATGTTACCAAGTCCCTGTGTGAGTGATCAGAACAAAATCTCCTGACAAGCTGGAAGGACACACTTTGACACGCATACAAAAGGAAGAAACTTTCCATTAAATGGAGGTACAAAGCAGAATGCTACATTGACGGAGCACTATAAACGGACTAACACGGAACACATCTGGAGCTACATCCAACGCTCTGTCTTCAGAAAGCAGACGGAAAAATGTAATCGGTGTTGAAAAGCAGATGCAAGGTAGAATGGGAGAGATCATGGGACTTTACACAGGTGATTCACTGGTTCAGGCCCGAGGTCCAGAAAGTTGAATGGAACAAGAATAATTTCTCTACAAAGAACTGTCATTTTATTTCCTTCATGCTAGGAAGATGGCAACTCTAAAAGAAAGGAAAGGTACCTAAGGACTCTGCAAGGCAATTTTTAATTTCAGAGTCAAGTGCATAAACACTTTTTAATTACTTGAAAGCAATTAACCTACAAAAAATCTATTAAAAAGCAACTTAATGCTTAGAATTATATATTAACTCCCACTATTCCTTTTAAAAGTAAGAAATGGAAATTTTAAAATTATTTTCTCAAAAACATCAGGTATGGGTTAGCTCTGCTCACTTAGACATAAAAGATAAGAGAAAAAATACAGAATGTAAAGAAAAATAGAGACGAGAGATTAAAAAATATGAAACCGTCTAGAGAACGAAGAGCCTGAACTAGATAACCTTCAAGGTCCCTTTGTACTCTGATATTCTCAAATATTTAAAAATGTGAAATTCACTTTTTGCCCTGGCCAGATAGCTCAATTGGTTAAAACACTGTCCACACCAAGGTTGTGGGTTCTATCCCTGGTCAGGGTACATACAAGTATCAACTAGTGAATGCACAAATAAATGGATCAACATACCAATGTTTCTCTCTCTCCCAAATCAGTAATGAGATACTGCTTCAGACCCACTAGGATGGCTATGATCAGAAAAAGACATAGTAACAGGTGTTGGTGAAGATCTGGAGAAACTGGAACCCGGATGCAATTGGTGAGAGTGTAAAATGGTGCAACAACTTTGTTAAACAGTTTGTCAGTTCCTCAACTGATTAAACATAAGAGTTACCGTATAGCAATTCCACTCCTAAGGATACATACAAGAGAAATGAAAGCATACATATACACAAAACCTTGTACCAAATGTTCATAGCACTGTTATTCACAATAGCCCAAAGGCAGAAGCAACCTAAAGGTCCAGTTACAGATGAATGGATCAATAAAATGTGATACATCCATACAAAGAAACAGCATGTGCTTATTATAAAAAAGGAATGAAGTGTTAACATATGCTACAAATGGAGGGACCTTGAAATCATTATGCTGGGTAAGAGAAGTTAGTCACGAAAGGCCATCCATTATGTGACGCACTTTGGATGAAATGTCCAGAATAAGCTACCCACAGACACGGAAGGCAGCTTGGTGGTCACCTGGGGAGAGGCTGGAGGGAGTGGTGGGTGAAATGGAGACGACCACTGAAAGGTACCAGCTTTTTTTGCAGGGTGATGAAAACGTTCTGACACGGACTGGGGTGATGGCTGCGTGACTCTGGGGGTTCACTAACGGCCACTGAGCTGTACCCTTTGCACGGGGGTGTTGTGTGGCACACACAGGAAGACGATAGTAAGATGACCAGTAAACACGGGGAAGATTTCAAGCACATTGATAATTAAAGAAATGAAGAACGAACAAAGGTAGTATTCTTCACCCACCCAGCAAAGATTTTAAACACTGACTGAATCCCAAGCACACGCAGGGAAAACGGGCCACTCTGCTCTGTCCGTGGGGGTGCGGGCCGGCAGGACACCGAAAGGAAGCAGTTCGGTAACAGCATCAACATACAAACTCTACGGAACGTTTGGCCCTCCACCACCACAGCTGAGAGGCTAAGAGATATGGTCTCATAAGTATAAAGATATACAGTATAAATTACTGTGGACAATAATATATTAATGTTGCTGGGTACAAGATTAACATAGGGAAGCTCAGTATTTTCATACATGCAAACACCACTCAACTAGAAAACATCAGAAGAGATTCCAATTCCGAGGAATCAATGTAACCAGAAACACACAAGAGCTAGATGCACAGGGCTTGGAAACAGTCCGACGCATACAAAGGTGGTACTGGACAACCGGAACGGCACTTAACGTTCTTGGATGGAAATTCAGCCTCCTAAAGCTGTAAATGTACAGCATGACACAGACAATGGGATACTATGCAGCCATTTAACCTGTGTGTATAAAACTGTGTATCAGCCCAAATTACATCAGTCCATTAGCTAATTATGCAGTGTTCCATGTCTAGTTCCCCAACCGAAATCTCCTTTTTCCTTCACGGCCAGCACAGAGCGGCCTCCCTGACGGCCCCCCCAGGCCCCAGGATGGACCTGGCTGCAGCGTGTCCACCTCCACCGCAAGCAGCGCGGGCCCCTCTCCCACAGCTGCTGCGCTGCCCTATTCACTCCTCGCCCGGCCCCCGGACCACGGGGAGCTACTTACAACCGAGCACGTCATTGCCAGTGTCACCACATGATAGGTGGTTAATGTTCGCTAGAAACACAAATAACTAATAAGCTTTAAAAATACCCCATTACTAATGAAAGAAATCCAGTTGGGAGTAGATACTGTAACTGTACACAATTAAATAAGCAACAGTTCAAAAGAACGGGGTTATTCAGCAGCACCAGCGGAGGCAGAGGACAGGAGCGTTCTTCCGCCCCGGCGGTGAGAGCCGGGAGGGCGGACCCCGCGAGGGAGAGCGATGCAGCCGCACCAGCCAGGGCCTTCAGACAACTCAGACACTTGGCCTAGGAATTCTACTTGTAAAACATAATGAGAAATAAAGAAAGGTCTTAGGCACAGAGACAGGTGATTATTACAGAAATTATCTAAAATAAGAAAATGGCTAACTGAATTATGGCAAATTGTGTAGCCAATATAGGTAATATTTGCCAAGAATTTGTAATGGTATGAGTGAGAACACAAGGAATACAGGTTTTAAAAATATACACACGCACACACTTGAAACAATGTAAAAAAAGCCTCAAATACACAGAAAACAACAGAAAGATAATACACCAACATTTTGATAGTAGTGGTCTACAAATAGTGAGTTTAAGGAGGTTTTCCCCCTTCTTTCTAACATTCTGTTTTCCACAGTAAGTATCTACTACTTTCTTTTTTTTTAAAAATATTTTATTTATTTATTTTTTAGAGCGGGAAGGGAGGGAGATAGAGAGAGAGAGAGAGACATCAATGTGCGGTTGCTGGGGGTTATGGCCTGCAACCCAGGAATGTACCCTGGCTGGGAATCGAACCTGGGACACCTTGGTTCCCAGCCTGTGCTCAATCCACTGAGCTACGCCAGCCAGGGCAGTATCTACTACTTTCATAATCAGGAAACAAAGGCTGAGGAAGAGGAGGTAGGAATTGTGGGGAGAAAGGCTCCTTACCCAGGGAGGTCACACTTCCATAATTCTCCAGCATCACGTCCCAGTACAAGGCCCTCTGGATGGGTCCCAGACACGCCCACTCCTCTGCAGTGAAGCACACAGACACCTCTTCAAACAGCACCAACTCCTGAAAGAAAGGGGTGTGTGTGGTCATCCACACCCAGGAGCCCCCACTGAAAGGCTCCTTCCGCACTGTGAGGTCAGGAAGGGGCAAGGGATCACAAGGAGTGAGCAGGAGGCCCCCCGCGTGACGTCTGCTTCCCCTGACTGCATGGCTAGCATGGACCTTGACTTCGAGACGGGAACTGGGCCAGGCTCTGGGCCTGGAGAGAGGGCCCCTGGGCCACACGTAGGTGGTACAGGCCCGGCCTTGGGAAGAAAAAGGGATGCAAACCTCACCTGGGGCTGGGCTGTTAGGAGCATGAGTGCCATTAATTGGTTTCTTGGGTTCTCTTCCTGGAAAAGGGCAGAAGCTTCAGGGGCAGGAGCATCTGAGGAAAGAGGAAAAGCTGCAGTGAGATTTCTGCTTTCCCGCCCACTATTCCACGCCCAACGTCTTCTACAAACACGAAACTCAGAAAGACCCAGAACTCTCAGGTCCAGGCAGGCTGTGATGGCTACACAATGACCTATGAACCTTTCTGAGTGACCCCCTTTGTGCAGGGCTGGGAGAACGCCGAGGGCATTAGTAGGAACGGATAAAAGGTCAGGGACCCAGACAAGGACAACAGGGAGAAGAGAAAGAGCCTGTCACCGTAAGGAATTCACATAGAGGGCAGGAGAGGAAGCGACTATCTGGGAGCAGGCGGATAAGCCACGGTAAGGGCCCAAGAAGAGAGAGACAGCCCAAGGCCAGGGCTACTGAGCAAGTACCATGCGGAGGATCCTGGGGGCTGACCACCGCTGGGTCAGGAGGAGGATCTGGGCAAACTCCGGCTGCTGTGCGGCCCCCAGTGGGCGCCTGAGGAAGTGCTGCTCCTGGACTGCTCGTGCCCCGCTGGGGAGGGTCCTGGTCCAGGATGAGGACTGGAACCTGGGAACAAACCAGACGAAATAAGCTGGCTCTTCCTGTGCCTCCAGAAAACGGACTCGCCTAACCACTGTGGACCGCTTTCTGCCCATAATCTAGAACTGAGAGATCAGAGACCCATCGCAAGTATGGAGCACCGGAACAGCAGTAAAACTCTGCCTAGAGAGCAACGGAGCTGCCCCCCGGCCCCACTCATGGCACTGGGGACCCCTCCCAGAGGAGACTGAACACAACGGTGGGAACGGAAGCCACACCTGGGTGTGGGTTAAGGAGGGAACCACAAGCAACAAGCAAGGATTAAGAGCATGTGTTTCAGCTTCAGACCTAGTTTGAGATGAGACCTGGTTCAATATACTCTTCTACCTATTTACCCCTTTACGTACCCCCTTCCTGCTCCGGTGGAAGGAACGCTAGATTAGGAGTCGAAACACTTAGTCTTGCCACCAGCTAGATGTCTGACGTGAGGCTGTCCAGCGAACCCTTTTCTGCCCCTGTTTTCTTATCTCTCAAATAGGGAGGATGCATTAGTGATGTGTGATAAAATACACTGCTCTTAAAACTCTTGATTTTTATGACTAGAACTAACAAGCCCATCTTCGGTGCCATTGCCAAGGTGAAGTTCTGTTTCAGACTTCTAACAGAAATGTTTTGCCCTGGATGGCGTAGCTCAGTGGATTGAGCACGGGCTGTGAACCAAAGTGTCGCAGGTTCGATTCCCAGTCAGGGCACATGCCTGGGTTGCAGGCCATGACCCCCAGCAACCGCACATTGATGTTTCTCTCTCTCTCTCTCTCTCTCTTTCTTCCTCCCTTCCCTCTCTAAAAATAAAATAAAATCTTAAAAAAAAAAAAGAAATGTTTCTAGTGGGTTACAGATTGACAGTGATCTCACACACACTGGAAACCATTTCAGATCCCAATTTAACAGTCAAAGATAGAAAACCTTGTCAGAAGCAAATATCTCAGCCCAGTCCTCTGGTTCCCAGAAGCCCTGGTAGGGGCGCACACGGCGTGGCCTCGCCAGATCTAGAGAGCTTCATGCTGATTCTCTCACTGCCTTTTACCTCCAGCCTGCAGCGCCACTGCAGACAAAGAATACGCATGCCCCTGTTTAGAACACTTAGCAACCACAGGTTCTTCAGGTGCTTGAACCGAACTCAGCAGTCACAAGCATCACCCAGGAGGACAGAGCGTAGTCGGTGCCTTTGTGCTCATTCCAAACTGGGCCCAAAGACCCAACCATGAATTCCTTTCCCTGGAAAAGTATTCTATGGTCTGAATGGCTCATGAACCTGTGTCCATTAGCGTTAGGGCTGCTTATGTGCTATTAATCGTTAATGGAGATCACAGGCTCAGCCTCCAGCCCTGCCTGCCTTGTCTCGATTCTCTCCTTCCTTCCATCCCCAACTCTTCCCCCTCCCCCTTTCTCACTTTTAGGGCCGGTCCCTCGAGGTCTTTCTGCAGCTCCTCCACCAGGGCCACGGCCTCCTCGCCACTCCCGGGCCGGTGGATCTGCACCCAGGTCCGAATCTCCCCCGGCAGGATGCTCAGGAACTGCTCCAGCACCAGCAGCTCCAGGATCTGGGCCTTGGTGCGCGCTTCCGGCCTCAGCCACCGGCGGCAGAGCTCCCGCAGGCGGCTCAGCGCCTCCTGGGGCCCGGACGTCTCGTGGTACCGTAACTGTCTAAAGTGCAGGTGGGAGGTCTCCCACACGGAGGAGTTGCTCCCTTGGAAGCTGGTTCCCCATTTCCAGACGTCATCCTTCCCTTTAACGAGACCCTCTTGTCTCAGAGCACTGGGGGCCCAGTTTTCTCTTGTCATTGTCGTCATGCAAGAGGGCCTCCTCCCCGGGCCCCTCAATCCTTGCCCGACTTCTCCTTCAGTGCTCGGAGGACGTCATCCACGAGACCTCAGAAAATAATCGTTAAAGTTGACTCGATGAGACAGCCAAGTTTTCCAGACCCCAGCCAGCCCCCGGGGATGAGGAGACCGTCCCCAAAGGCCAGGTGCTCAGCCCTGAGCAGGGTCTCCTTGGACAGAAGGCCCTGCCCACGGTTCTGGGGACCCTGACACAGGACAACCAGACCACTGCTGAAACCACGGACATGCACTCCTCTTCATGTTTGGTCACAGGGCACCTCCTCCACCTAAATACAACGTATCCTTTACCTCGTACTCCAACCACGGGCATCCTGGCTGGTCCTGTGTGATGCTGCACAAGTCACCTCATCTCCGAGTCTCAGCTTCTTAACCTGAAAAACAGGAGTGATGACAGTTCCTATCTTAGGGACTTGTAAGAATCTGATGTCTCAATACATTTTAAGTCTCTGAACACTGCCCGGCACATGGACTCAAACGTTAGTCATCCTTCTGTGACTCGCACTCTCTCCTATGCTCTGCAGCGTCAGCAAGGAACCACGGTGTTACTCCGGACACAGATGAGATAAAACCCCAACACCTCAATTAACGAAGGAAGGCTGGATTCAGTTCTGTGTAACTTTATTGTACACACTTTATATTCTCTGGAAATTGTTCATTGTGTTCATCGAAATATTTGGACAAATCTGAGTAAGATTTTATTGTACAAAATTTAGGCTTGTTGCTCTCTAGAAACCTTCTGGTTTTTAGAAATAACATTTAATTTTCTTATCACAAAACAGAAAGTTTCTAACACCAGAAAACATATATGAAACCAGAGACTAATCATTGCTGTGATCAGGACTGTGCTCTTCCAGTCCTTGCTCTCTGCACCGATGTGGGTCACGAGACCGGATACAACTGTGCGGCTCTGTAACTTACTTGTCACACGTAATAGTAAATACTCATCACTAGTTTTAAGAGCGTATGAGCCCATTCATACTTAAGGAGTCCCCTGTTGTTACATATTTAGATTATTTATAATTTCCCCCTTTTATAAATTAGGCCACAATGACTATCCTTACTAATAAATTTTTGGTTACACAATCTGATTTACTTCTTCAGGAAAAATTCCCAGAAAAAAAATTGTTGGGCCGAAAAAGGTAAAGATAGTTTTAAACTTTTAAGATTGTAAGGATTACATCACTATCAGTGACATATGAAAAGACCTTCATTAATTTTATTTAACACACAGACCCTTAAGGTTCATGCTTACAACTGAGTGAAGGATGCAGAACTATGAACACAATTTTGATAGATGTATAAGCATAATTAATAGGAGGACATGCGGCACGGAAGGAATTCATGAAGGTGATTCTGAATTGGACTTTAAAGGGAAAAGTGGTAAGACCACTGGAGTATTAGGGAAGCTGTTCCAGCAAGAACAAAACTATAATTTCAAAAGCAAGGGAGGCGGCACATGCAGCTCTGTTAGAAACGTGCCTTGCACACCAGAAAAGGGCGGTAAACTCTGGAGGTTAGCTGGCAGGAGCAGAGTGGAGAGACAAACAGGAGTCAAATTCTGGAGACAGCTGAGAGGCAGAACGAGAAGGTGATCGCGTGCTGTAAGTGACAAGCACCAGTGAAGAGGCTTTGCATTTTTTGTGTTATTAATTTAAAAACAGGCAATATATTGACTTGGTTCAAAAGTTAAAATTATACAATGCATACTGGGTAAAGTTTCCCTCTCCTTATTAGCTTCTTGTGTATCTTCCCAGCTACATATGCATCAACATATCCAAGTGTGTACAGGTAACTGTTTCGTACTTCTCGTTTTTCACAGGTGACACAACACCGTGAATCCTGTACTGCATCTTCCTTTTCTCAATTGACAATGTATCTTATTGGTCTTCCTGATCGGCTACAGAGCTCCTCCCTCTTTCATGAATGCATTTACCCATCTCCAGCACTGATCCATGAAATAAACCATTCATAAGCTGGACTTCATCAAAACAAAAACCTTCTGCTCTGCAAAAGGCAATGTCAAGAGAATGAGAAAAAAAGCTCACAGACGGGGAAAAATACTTGCAAAAGACATTCATATCTGACAAAAGACGATTATACTTTGTATATTCCATAGAAAGAACTCTTAAAACTCAGTGATATGAAAACAAACAAGTTACTTAAAAAATAGCCCTAAGACCTTAACATACACCTCATCAAAGGAGATACAGGTTCCAAATAATTGCATGAAAATAGGCTCCACATCATATGGCATCAGGGAAAGGCAAATGAAGCAACAATGAGATGCCACCACACACCTACTGGAATGGCCAGACGCAGGACGCTGCCAGCCCCCAGTGCTGGTGAGCACGCGGGCAACAGGAACTCCCATTCAGCGCTGGTGGGAATGCAAAATGGTGCAGCCACTTTGGAAGAGAATCTGGCAGTTTCTCACAAAACTAAACATGCTCTTACCACATTCTTTAGCGGCTGTACCCCTTGGCATTTACTCGAAGGAGCTGAAAACAAATGTCCTCACAGAAACCTGCACACGGATGTTCGCTGTAATTTATTTGTAATTGCCAACACCTAGAAGTGTCCCAGATGTCCTTTGGCAGGTGACTAAATGGTGGCACATTCAGACAATGGAATATTATTCAGCACTAAAAAGAAAGGAGGTATTAAGCCATGAAAAGACGGGGAGGAAACTTAAACGCATAATACTAGGTATAGAAGCCAACTGAAGAGACTGCGTACCATACAACTCCAAGTGCATGGCATTCTCACCAGGCAAAACCGTGAGGGGCAGGGGCAAGGAGGGATGAGGAGGCAGAGCACAGAGGGCTTTCAGAGCGTGAAACTACTCTGCACGATACTACAGGCTGGGGCAAGAGTAGGTTTACAGTTGTTCACATGGAAAATAATACAATGATGTAAAAACTCCGTATTTCACATACTCACAACTATAACCGTATTTTTGCCCCGCCCTTTATGTGGGGGATGTGTGTCATTATAGATTTATCAAACCCACAGAGTGCACAACAAAGGGAGTGACCCCTAATGCCACCTGTGGACTCCGGATAATAGCGATGTATATGATGTATATACATCGGTGTAGACTCACCAGTTGTAGCAAACGCACTGCCCTGGTGGGGGATGCTAATGTCGGGGAGGCCACGCAACAGCGGGGACAGGAGTGCAGGGGAACGCTCTGTACTTTCTGGTCAACTTGCCTGTGAACCTGAGACTGCTCTAAAAGAGTAAGGTCTATTAAAATAAATACATGCATACATACATACACACATCTAACCTGGGAAAATGGGTTTCTAAGTAACGTTCCACAGTAAATTATCAGAACTCCATGTACTCTTACTTTGCAAATATCTAAACATACATTGTGTTTGCTTCTCACGGAAGGTTTCTGAGTCATGAGCTAAAAAGAACGAGAGAAGGCTCCGAGGAGCAACTAGTTAAGCTTCGTGAGCAAGTTCTAAATTCGGGGTCTCTAACTGCAAGTCCAAAAGAATGCCATCTAAGGCGACTTCTGAAACCCAGACAACTATTCGAAAGCAATGGTTTCCAAACGACAGTTCATTACCGTTTGAATGTGGCAAGCTGTAAAACGAAAATAAAACAATAATTGTATATACACAGGCAATGATTGGTTGGCAACGACCTCTCTTTCTTACAAAGGACAGCCTTTATTCTGAGTTTTAGGGTTTTAGGACTTAGTGTTAAAGTACATTTTCTGAAGTCACGGTGGTCCAGGTAGCCCAAGTTTGCGTTTTAAATACCATTACATTACAACAGTAAAATACGGAACTTGGTTCATCCCTGAAGGTGGCCGGGAAAGTCCCCAGGAGCCCGGGAGCCACTGCCCCAGGGGTGCTCGTGGGCGTCAGCCTCCGAGAAGACGAAGAGCAGGAGGGGCTGGGCCGGGGACCCTGGCTACCGAAGCCTCCGTTCTCGCAGGACAGGTCCTGCGGTGGCTCGAGCGCAGGTCCAGACCTGGACCAACGGGTGCTGTCTTCACAACCGCCCCCCAGCCGGCAGCAGCCGAAGCTGGGGCCCCGGCGCCCGCCTCCACTCAGAGCTCAGGAGAGACGGTGCTGGGGGCCCACGGAGGGGGGGAGGGCCCAGCGAGGAGCGCACCGCCCCACAGAGCCCCAGCCCGCACCCCGGGCCGCCCTCCGCGCATGCCTACCCGGCGCGACCCCTCCCCGCTCACCCGGAGCTCCCGAGGCGGCTCCGGCTCGTGCGACGGTCGCCAAGGCGCCGGGACGCTGGGAGATGACTCGAGATCAGGACGCGACAGCAGCCGAGACTCGGAATAATGGAGGACCCGCGGGTACCCGGTACCACAACTTCCGGCCTCTCACCACACCCACCCTGCCCATCCCCAGCTCTCTAGGAAGCCGCGTCTCTATGGTTCCCTGCTTTTCGCTGGAGGGGACCCCGAATACCGCAGCTCTTGGATCCCTGGGTCTTGGTTCCTCCCGGAGAATGAGTGCGGGGACTGCTGCGTTGGGGACACGAAGGATGCAGAGATGAACCACATGGCTCTTGTCCTCAGGAGGCCTGGACCTCAGCAGCCGGGCCTTTCTGATTTATTTTGCATTTCAATTGAGGTTTTTGGGATTAATATCTCATATCGGCCTCCTGGGCACCTTTTCTCATCTATTCTTGAACCTATGGCAGTTCTTACAGTAAATAATAACATGGCTTATAAATGACCCCCTTGTGAATATGCTTACTTGGTGCATCTCTTGCCCACACGATGAGACGATGACCCACTTGATCTCTGAGAAGCGAGCCCAACACAAGCCTGTCTTTGTGGTTCTCCTGTTCAACTTGGTCTCATCTTGGCAGGCGGGAAGTTGACCTTCCCTTTTAGGGAGAGAAAAATGATACCCGGGCCTCTGTCATAGACCAGTGGCACACAGTTTGCATTAAAAACCAGTTTGCCCTGGTAGAGTGGGGTTTTAGAGAAAGATGAGAAGCACAACCTTAACATTCAGATTGGGATTTCCACATTAGTTCATCGAGGTTCCGAGGTCTTAGCCCCATGGAGAGCTGTCAGCCCTCTGCCTCCAGCCTCTTCTCAAATTCCTGTCTCTACGATGTCTATGCCTTTACACCAAGCTCAACAGAACTTTGTTTCCTCAGATAAGACCCAGTGGAAGATGTCCACAACGAAGAACGAATCTCAGTCTCCCCCAAAGGGCATTTATTGGGTTGACACACCCCTGACCATACCTGGTGTACTTATCGGGAGGGTTTCCAGAGAAACAGAACAGGAGACAGAGGTAAGGGGTTGGCCCACACGATTCCGGAGGTCGAGGGGTCCCAAGATCTTCGGTCAGCAGGCTTCAGGCCCAGGAGAGCCACAGGCGTAGTCCCAGTCCAGGTCTAAAGGCCTCAGAGCAGCAGGACAGCGGATGGTGAAATCCCACGCTGAGTCCAAAAGCCGGCAAACACCAGGCGGGCAGAGAGAGAACAGTCCTCCTTCCAAGGTTTTGTTCTCTCCCAGTGGGTGTCCGACAGACCGGATGGGGCCACCCACACTGGGAAGGGCAACCTTCACTCCTCCTGCCGATTCAGGTTACCCTCGTCCAGAAACACCCTCAGAGACACACCCAGAATAACTTTTAACCAGGTCTCTGGGCATCCTATGGTCGAGCTGACCTGTAAAATTACCCATCACACCTGGCTTTCTCCACATACAGTTTATAGAGTGTTGGAGAAGTTTATCTAGGCCCTGAGGGGCATCCGTGGTGGGTAGGTTCTGGTCAGTGTCACTTAAAAGGACCCAGATTTGGACGTCCATCTTGAAGATTTCCTTCCCCTGCCCATCACCCCCTTTACATCCTCAGTGAATGAGGGAACTCGTAACAAAGGGAAAGCTGAAAAACGGGACAGGCCGCCTGAGAAAAGCCAGACTATTTCAATCCTAATTGCATCACGATCACTGCAGAGGACATTCTGCCGCGCCCTCTGGACACCCCTAAGATCCTCCCCTTTGAGGGGCAATCTTACATAACTTACTGGAGGGGCAGGCTGAAAGCCCTGCATTGTCTGCCCTGTCCGGGAGCTGCCTTAGCTCCAGACACAGTCAGCTGGAGAAGGTCTACCTCACCAAGATCTCGCTTCCCGTCAGGGTGCTGTGGCAGAGCTTGCGTTCGGTGGCTGCCCAGCGAAGGAGGCCCAGACTTCTCAAGTGTGGACAATTTTGAAAGCTAATCCCTGTCTAACCAAGTCTGCAGCCAACAAAGGCCACACTGGTAACTCTGGGACCGCAACACAGCCAGCTCCTCCCACTACTAGCCCTGCTTTCTTCCCTCCCTACAGGTGTTAATCCCAGTAACACTCTCCAGCAAAGTTGCTGCTTGTCTTCATGTCTGATTTACTTCCCATAAAGCTTAACAACAAATAATTAGATAATTCCATTTTTAAGGTTGTATTCATTTTTAAACAACTCCCATGTATACTTGGAAATGTACATACCTAACTTATTTCATGTTACTTTCACTGGGGTGTAGCCCTATAAACATCTGGGCTTATTATGGAGATCTCAGTTCCAGCGCTCCACCTCTTCTAAGCCCCAAAACTCAAATCCTGCCCTTGCCGCTGATAAAACCTAAGTCCCTTGGACCAAGGCCACCAAACTGCCTCATGCCACCCAAGGCATCATCAACCACTTCCCTTTCTGGCTTCCACTTCATTTTAGCCTCTGAGGATTTATGTCACTTTATTAAAATTCCTCTTAAAGGATGTTTAAGTTTCATCTAGGTTTTCAGGTTGTTTTGTAGCCAAAGGGTTTTATGATGATCTGACTTACCATATTGTCCTATTGTATCCTTTAAAAACGTCAATCTCTGCTCAGTTCTGTGGTTAAACGAGCACTGCAAACGTGACAGCATTTTCTTTCAGATTCTGTAAACTGATTGCTAATTTGTTGTGACTACAAACTTTGGTCTATGGCTCAATAATTTTGTGACCCACAGGTTCTTCTGGGAAAAATGGATAATTATTACAAAAACAGTCACGTAGGGAGACAAGGAATTTTTTCTCCAATCCCCTCTGCAAGAGTTTTGTTTTATAGATTCATAGGCCCTGCTCCATGTGCACTGACCTGGTGGGCCTGGGGAAGTTTATCTGAATGTAGGAAATTACACTGGCCTTAGTTTCAGAGGCTGGTCACAGCGTTTGCATGTCCACAAACAGTAGAGTCAAACTGTGCCACAGGGACTGGGAATGGTCAGTGGGAGGAGGGAGAACCAGGCAGGTCCTGTGTCTACGTGGCCAGAGGGAGTCGGCCGTCGCCTTTCTTACCCCTCACAGACCTGCCTTCTGAAGCTGAAATGGACTTTTCGGGGAACCCGCCGGGTTTTATACAGGCAACCTAAGCCTACGTAACAGTGAGGCCAGAGAGGAGGCAGGACAACTGGCTGGACAAGTCCTCAAAGGAACTCAGGAAGGACACTGTCTAATGGCCAGACAACTCTTGTTTTTGTACTACAAGCATGAAAATGACAAGCTTCATCTGCATTTGAGTCAGAAACAAGCCAGATCACTTCTTCATTCCAAAAATAGCTGCGTAAAGAAAAGCTAACTGAATTGTTTTCTTCCCACTCCAAATAAAGGAAGGGAGCAAAAAGAAAAAAGAAATCAGTGATATTTATAACAAGTAAATAACAGCAGATATTTATTGGTGGAATCACAACTAGCTCCTGCAAGAACAGTTTTCATAACATCAGAAGTGATTAAAGAAGGTCTAGTTTCTAAAAACAATCTAACAATATGAGAATACTTATTTATGTTCAAATGAAAAAAACCAACGAAGGAAATCTGTCACTGAGGATACAGAGCTGAAACGAAATTTAGTCTCAGGGATTTCGACTCAACAGAATTACCCAGCGAAAGACCAACACAGTACAGACCATCAAAGAAAAGCATCTCTACGCTGAGGGAGACACTCTCCTCTCTCTGCAAGATTCTGTCTTTCATATTTCTTTTTAATCAAGGCTATGTAAAATGGGACTTTATTTCACACATTTTCTCTCAACTGAGAAAAAGACGCATGTACTTCTATTCCACACAAGAGCAATTCTACACAACCAGGATGTCTGTGGCTAGGACTGACCACTGCCTTTTCATAGTCCCCGGGAATGCTCAGGGCACTGAAAACACAAGTGGATAAACGTGAGTGCCCGGGAAGCCCGCAGGTGACAAGAGCAGGGATGGGGAACACACAGCAGCTTAGCGACGCCCGTTTCAGAAAAGCCGGCTTTCGGGTGGGGAGCAGAGAAGACGTGGCAGTGGCGGGGTGAGGAACATGAAAACTAACAACTGAGGGACAGCGGGCGAAGCGCTGCTGTCAGGGAACCACCAGGTTTCCCCTAGGGCAGGAAGCTGGGAAAACAAACAAACAAACAAACAACACACTCAAAGAGGCAGATGCTGAATCCCAGGCGGCATCATGAAGAGGCTTGAAAGGAAAGAAGGAACGGCGAACCCCGACTGCCTGAAGTAAGCAGCTGGTAAGTCTCAGAACACTCTAGAGGAAGGTGGGTGTTTGGTTCAAATTATACGGCAGGACAGTTACCTAAAATGGTACAGGGACCAGTTTACAAGGTGTACTCCTGCAGCTGACAGCAGGTGTCGGCCTAGGAGACGGGTGAGGACCTCCCCAGAGGCCCGGTAACTTAGTTTGCTGGGGTGGTGGGGGGGAGCAGCTGTGAAGATTTGTATCCGATCTCTGGGTCTGAGATGACAAGGTGCCCTTCCAAGAGGTATTCACTCTCGAAGGTGGCAACGTCTTTCAAGATAAAAGAGAGAGCCTATTTGAAGAAAGAATTCCAGACACTATGACACAGTGATGGGAAAATGCCACGCCCTCTTCCAACCATGTTTTCTGACAAGGTCTGAACATGGAAAAGAGGGAATTCAAGGAATCCATCTTCCTGGAAGAGAGCGTGGCATACAAAGGGGGGGGCGGTAATTTTTCTGGGGATTGCTCTTAATAATTTCCTTGCTAATATTGATCATGGTCTTACTTTGTACCCTGATTCCCATAAGAACAGGCCATGAGGAGAGAGAGGCTCGAAGAGAGTCAACGATTAACTTTGAGGGAAATTCTGAAGGGACAACTAGTTCTCCCCAGACTATTGAATCCTGCCCAAATTGTTTAAACAAGGTGTTTATAAACTTGAGTAAGAAATTATCCCCGATTGTTCCCATAAAAGAGTTCATGAATCAGTTGCAACAGGCTGAATTATTGGCAGACTTTCCCACGCCTGTTCCTTACCCATAGATACAAAGAGTCTTTCAAGAAAACAAGAAAAAATTATATAGACCCTTACCCACAGCCCAGGGATATCCCTGGGTAGCATATTAGACTATTGGCAAATTATGGTATCCCCCAAAAGGAGCTAATAGTCTCCAGAGGGTTCCAGATCCCCCATTGCCTTATACAGGAGCATATAATGAGGATGGCATTAGAATGGTCAATAAGGATAGAGTCCACGTGCCTTATAATAGTCTAAATTTCATGGAAAGGCTAGCTCAAAGCAGGCCTCCCTGGTGTCTATTAACTAAGGAACAAAAAAGGTTTACTGTGGCTGGATTTCCTATTTATCTCTCCTTACATGTTTGTTCTGGTGCTCAAAAGGTGGTGGAATTGTTAGACACCTGTATTTCAGGTTTATTGATTCACATAATTTCAATGAAGTTGTACAAAATAATTTCTTGACCAGAGAACAAAATCCCCTCTAATAAAATAGCCCCTGAATGTCTAAAAGTTGTTGGAGTAACAGCCCCGCCTTTACCTTGAATAGGAATATATATCAAGTAGAATTAGACAGACAAAGAAATAAGAAAAGCTGGTTAGCTGTTACAAACTAAGCACGTAGGAACAGTTACCAGGGAGTCAGAGTCCATGGTGCATAGAGAAACATTTTAGACAGAAAAGGTAAATAGCTAAGTTAGACATCACAAAGGCCTTATAATAAATTTCCTATACCCTCTACTCAATCTAGCGTATCCTTTTGCCCCATGACAAATTCTGAGAACTTTAATAAACAATAAGACATTCAAACTCTGTACGTACAGCTATTTCTAATTGTCTGATTTAAGGCTCTCCTGGTCAAAACAATCTTTGTTTAATATAACTGAATCTATGGAAACTTTTGTACTTTTCCTGGTTACCTTTATATTATTTTCTGCTTCACCTAATCGCAAATGTTAATCACTACCACAAATGAAAGTATAAAAACCTGCTTGTGCTTGCAATAAACGGAACAGAGCTTCACCGTCCTCTGAGGCGTGCTGTCGTCTGTCTCCCATCGCCGACGCCTTACCCACCTTTCAGGAACCCCTGGACCCCGCTGCGGCCGGACCTCGGCAGGAAAATGTCTTGTTCAGAGAACACCTGCTCAGAAATACAGGACCAACGTCTCTGCGTCAACAGCTCTGCCCGGCAATAGTAAGTGTGCACGAGACAAGCCCTGCCAGGCACACGAAAGCTGCCTGCCTGTGTCCTCAGAGCGGTTTGGGCAGGCTAGTCGGCGCCCGGCACAGCGAGTCACCTTCCACACAGGTGATCAGCAGGTGCGGGGGGCTGGCATGACAAAAGGCATGGAATACAACTTGTGACAGGAACCGTGACAAGGGCAAGATGATGGGAGTGCCCTTCACTGTTCTGTTTAGCCACTGTCACACGTGGAGTCCCCTAGCCTCAGGCCCACCCAGACTGCTGGGGAAGGTGCCACCTAAGGTGACCAGTGATTCCGCCCTATCCCCCGAACGCAGCAACCTGTTCCAGAGCCTCCCAACCTCGCTTTGGACTACTGTGCAAAGGGGGACTACTACATCAGAAAATGATGTGTGAGCCAGCATCCTATGAAAATAGAACAAAATGAGACAATCCTTTTTCACACAAATAGACCCTTCATATTTCACACTTCCTTCCTGCCAGTAACAGCAAGGTAAACATACATAATCCTTAAAACTAAGTTATAAGGTGCGGAGATAGGCCATAAATCTAACTCAGAAAACACTGATAGCACCTTCCTTATGAAACCATGATAAAAGAATTGTGCAGATACACTGACCACTGAGAGAAATGGCCGCTCAGAAGAATCTCAACTGGTCTCCCACTCACGGATACAACCACCATGGGGGGCTGAGGCACGCTGTCAGAGGAAGCAAGGACTTGAAAGTCACATCTGAGTTCAAATCCTGGCTCCATCCACTTACCAGCCAGTCACCTAACCTCACTCAATTCTCTTGTACAAATGTTATGATGATCAAATGAGAAAACACACACTCAACAGTCCCAGAAATGATAAACTATGGACATAAGACAAACAGCATTAGGCTTAGGGACTTGCTGTGTAGAAAGAAAGAGGGATGGCTGAGTTAAGTATGCGGATATTCCAGTGTTCCCAGAGGGATTTTTAACTAAGCACTTAAACAAGTTTAAAATGCTGGCTGAAAACGGTCTAAGGCCTTCTTGGAGGGCTGAACACACAGAAGGCCAGAGGGAGCTAGGGAGCACCCACAGTACTGACCACACAGAATCGCTCCCTTCTTCTAGCAAAGGCTTCTCTCAGTGATACACGGGGAAAGGAAGCAGGTGACAAGGCCTCAGCTCCTTTCCCCACTCCCCGAGTTTGAAGGAGTTGTGGGCGGAGCTTGAAGCGGCAGCCACCACCTTGCAGCCATGAGGTTGCAAAACGTGAAATCCAACGTGCTGAAAATTATGGAGCTGAGGTGGAAGTTTGATAAACTGCTGAGTTGCCAAACAAAATTTGGAATGGCTTACCTCTAGCCTTCCCCTTAACTAAACAATGTTCCTAAGGTCTAAGCCACTAGTACTTGGCATCATGTTCATCACACATGAAAATATCCTCAGTGCTACCTTAGGTAAACCTCTTCTGGAACAGCTCTTGCTAAGTGTTTAGAACACTGCCCCGATGTCCTACACTTAAGCAATTATTATTCACCATGTGCCAGGCTGCCACACATTACATGTGTTAGTATCTCATTTAATCCTCATGATAACCCTGTGAGGTCGGTAGTTACTCCCTTTTTCCAGACACATCTGAGGCTAAGAGCAGTTAGTGGCTTGTCCAGAATTGACAAGCTGGTGTGTCCATTTGGGGTGAGAACACGTGTGTCTCTGACCCCAAAGGCCACACTTTCAGCTACAAAGCTCCACATAACACGTGAAGGCGGTCTTCCTCTATGCCAGGTTCCGCTGACTGGATCTTTTGGAAGGCTAGGAACCTGCAGTCATTTCAATTCCAGAAGCACACGTTTCTGCCGCTTTGGTAGACATCTGTGGACCAGATGGCGCCCGGGCAGGTGGCTACTATCGGCAGATCCCCAGACAGCTGTGGGAAAGGAGGGCATTTAAACGTTCGCCGTGTGCTTTTAACCTAACAGTGGTTAAGGACGTGGACACACATTTTGTTGGCCACCGTCAAGTCAGCTTTTCTTACAGCTGAAAAGAGACCGAGGACTGCTGTTTCTGCTTTTACTGCACAGGAAACGGGCCCGCAAAGGAAGTGGCTGGCTCTTGGCGGCGCTGCCACTGCAAGCCGGCGTGAGGGTGCCATCCCAGGACGCCGGAGTCTGTGTTCTACGCGCCGTCCCCGACACCGTGTAGTCAAAGTGAGCATGTACTCACCGCATTTAAAAAATACTGGACTTTTCCCCTAAGTATACAAAAGTACGTTCTCGTTGTAGAAAAGTCTAAAACACACAGAAAAGTATAAAGAAGAAAATAGGAACACTTACAACCCTATCACCCGGAGGTAGTCACTGTTAACACTGTGGTGTGGTATCACTTCTTACCCATCTTTGTCCAACGCAGAAATGCTTTGTTTCCATTTGGATCATATTTCCTTGTTTTTTCTTTCTTTTATCTCCCATTTTATCTAAATCATTTCCCCCATGGCATTAAATATTCTTTAAAAATCTTTACAGTGACTGCAAACCATGAATTTAAAGCCTGTGCTACTGAAAACCTAGTTTTCTTCCTTTAATTATACCCCTGCTGGCATGAATCTCTCAAGTATTAATCAGTCTGTTTCTGATTACTTTCCCTGTATGGATTCTTAGAAATACAATTAAGGCTGATGACACTGAAAACCTGCTTTTCTGAAAAGTAGCAATTAGTCCTCCTACCAACAGTACATGCTATTTATGAGGTTTCTTTCTCCTCAGAATGTTTCCTCTGGTGCTGAATTAGCTGTGAGCTGTAACGATATGCTTTCCCACACTCACTGCATTTATAGGGCTTCTCCTTGGTGTGGGTTCTCAGATGTAGGATAACCTGGGAGGTCTGCCTGAAGGTCTTTCCGCACTCGTTACAGCTATAGGGCTTCTCTCCAGTGTGAACTCTCTGATGATCAATAAGGTTTCGATTAGAAGTAAAAGCTTTCCCACACTCGTTACATTTGTAAGGCTTCTCTCTACGATGAAGTCTCTGATGTTCGTTAAGGGTCTTCCTTAGGATGAAAGCTTTTCCACACTCATCACACTCATAAGGCTTTTCCCCTGTGTGAATTCTCTGATGGTCCATAATCTTTGTATTAGACACATACATTTTCCCACATTCCTTACACTTGTAAACTTTTTTGCCTTTGTGCATTCTCTGATGTTGAGTGAGGTTTGAGCTACGGCTAAAGGCTTTCCCACACTGGATACAGGTGTATGGCTTCTCCCCAGTGTGAACTCTGTGATGTGAAATGAGACCTGAACTCCGGCTAAAAGCTTTCCCACACTCCTTACATTCATAAGTTTTCTCCCCGCTGTGGATCCCCTGGTGCCGAATGAGGTGCGACTTACCGCTAAAAGACTTCCCACACTCGCTGCAAGTGTAGGGCTTCAGGCCAGTGTGGGTTCGCCGATGAACCACCAGGTTGGAGCTGTGGCTGAAGGCCTTTCCACACTCCTTGCACTTGTAGGGCTTCTCTCCTGTGTGGGTCCGCTCATGCACCGTAAGGTTTGCGCTCTGACTGAAGGCCCTCCCGCACTCGGCACAGACATACCGTCTCTTCCCGGCCTGAACCCTCTCGCTTGCTGCAGGACCAGAGCACTGACTACCATCTTTCCCAGATGCTTGGTCACTTGCTCCTGGGAGTGTCTTGTTGTCTTTAACTGTCTTATGTTTGAAGCTTCTTGTCTTTCTCCTCATTTTCTCTTGCATGGAACATCCCAGTGGCCTTTTGAGTCTTCTTTCCCTTTCTAGGTTTTGACTCCCTTGGCAACACCTCAGTGGAGTTCTCTTGAAAGTATGAGATTGGACGTTTCAGAAATGATACTCTGGAATCAACACCTCCTCAGTGCCAGTCTCACCATCTGACAGAACAAACAGAGATTACACACGTCACCTGTGCTCCCTACTAGCGGAAGGAGAATTACCCAAGGATAACAAGGTGTGGTAGACCACAGGGTCTCACCTGGAAGAGGAAGTGTTCAAAGGCAGGGGAACTGAGCAAACACGATGAGAAAATGAGGTCAGACAAAGAGGCCAAGGTGAAGCCTCATGGACCAGCGGGTCCAGCATCAGAGTGAACAGTGAGTAGGACGCGGTCCACCCTGCCTTCTTCCTGCCTCATGCCCTACTCCCCGAGTTGGAGCCATCTTGTCCCTAAAAAAAAAATGAACGGAACGATCCTTAATTCAGTAACTCAGATGACTAATTTTCAGACCATTTTGGCTTTTGGTTCTTATTGACCTATTCCCCTGGTACCAGTAGTACCAGGCTGGCACAAAATAGCTGCTGGAGAACTGTTTTACAGAATAGCCACTGGGGTTATGTCTCAGGGTGTGTCTAAGATTTCCTTTTTTGTTCCAGTCGGGGTAGTAGGCCCCTGTCTACATTGTTCTTAGGCTCTGTCTGGATAAGGAGTAACACGGCTCTTGCGATACTGGAGCCTGATCACATCACAGCCTGCCCTGCAGGTGCTGGTGCGTCACTGGATCCAGCTACGCGGACTGGTTCCGTCTGCCGGCTTTGCCCCAGGCTGTCAGCCCGGCAGACTGAGCTGAAGCACAGCAGGGGAAACTCGGACAGCGCCTCCGTGCGCGGCATAATGGTAATGTTTCTGAAGGTGAGGGCAGGGGACGGCACAACCAAGAGGGGCTGATCGCGAAACCTAGGTCAGGAACGAGCAGGACTTTCCTACAGGGTTTAAAAATGTGCACTGAATTTATTGGGCTGACATCGGTTAATAAAATTATATAGGTTTCAGGTGTACAATAATATAATACATCATCTGTACACTGTGTTGTGTGTTCACCACCCCCACTCCTCTTCTGTCACCACTTACCCGCCCTTTCCCCCTTCTACCTCCCTATGGGTCTGATGTGTAACTCTAGACGTACACGTGCAGAACCCTAGCAGAGCTGCAACTCCCGGAGACCGATGGGTATGTGTTCTGATCTCAGGACCCCCTATTCATTTTAGGCTACAAAGAACCCACAGTGCTAAGTGGCTGAGCCCACAGGCTGAGTGCTACTGAGACACACACACACACACACACACACGCATGCACACACACACACTTACCTGTGGAGGATGTATTCCTTTAATTTGCCAGCATCACCCTCCTGTTCAGGTCCCTCTGAGCAGTGGTCACATGGTTCTCGGTTACTGATTCACTGCAGTGGAGTTAAGAATAAAAGATAAGACTTAACAACAAATCCCAGAGAGACAGATGATACAATATAAAAACTGAAAGGAAGGAAAAGAGAGAAAGAAAAGAAGTATCAGGGGGCCACTGACTCTCAGGGGAAGGCCTGAGCCTTACACACAGAACAAAGGCGGACAGCATGACAGCAGACTGAGAGATCCGACCGCATAAAAACGTCTGTGCTTCAGAAAACCCTGTAAGGAACCTGTGATATACACCAGAGTTGCCTTATCCTACAATTACGTGTGTGTGTCTGTGCCCCTCCTCAACATTCCTACGTGGGTCCCGCCCAGCGCCTGGCACAAAGAGGGCTCTGTACATGCTGTGTGACTTGGAATGTTAAACAGGCGCAGGATTCTACCTGATTCCGTCTGGGTGTGGGAATGGGGAGATGCGCATCCTCCGAACATAACCACCGCCCCCCGCCATCCTCCCTCCAGCTGGGTCGTCCCTTTTGTGCTCCATATCGTTTGAACCCCACGACAGTGTATTTGCTTTCTTGGCAATTCTGTCTCAATGGGGCCATCGAAGGGGCTAAATTTCCTAAGAGATTGATCTACCCACCTACTCAGAGACTGTCAGAATGTCAGAGCTGCAAGAATCTCCCAGGCCACTGGTCCTATCAAAATGTAGAGATGGGGACACTAGAACTAAGAGGGGAGCTGGGACCCAAGTCCAAGTCTCCTGACACATTTGAGTTCTGTATGTCACCCTTCCGCTCATTCCAAAACCCTGCTCCTCTAGGTCCACGCAGCCCCACCCCATCCCGCCCTTCTCTCTCTCGTCCTAGATAAACAGCCATCCAGAGACGCTCCCTGTCAGCCCTGCCCCTCTCTAGCAAGCAGGACCCCTGTCCACAGACTAACTGGTTTCACAGGACGGGTCTCCCCTGCCCAGGAGGGGAGGGAGCTGCCCACTCTCTCCCGTGCACAGCAGCCCCCCTCCACAGATCTGCCCAGCACAGATCGCGCCTGGCCTCTTCCTTGGGTTTGGTGAGCAAGTCCCTACTGGGGTCTGGAATCACTGTAAACAGACACAGTGTGTACCCCGAGTGGACACTCAGGGCAGAGTCCCCGCCCTGGGCAACTCCCCTGTCTGTTGAACTTCGAACAGTAAGGATGATCACTCCTGCTGATATTTAAAGAGTGAGGGAATGAAGCTCCCGAGGGTGGTGACGTGCCCAAGGCTGCACGACGAGGCCCGAGAGACAAGCCTCCCATGTCTGAGGGGACACTCCTTCCCTCACACCAGAGTCACCCCCTTTCACCTCTTCCGTCGATATCTGAAAGTCTCCACGTTCTCCTCTACCTGCAAAGTGCACTCCAGCTGAGACGTCCTCTGCACTTCAGCTTCCTGACAAAAGTTTGCAGAAGGGAGGCGAGAGAGGGTCTTTGCTGAGTCAAGTGTCTGTAGAGAGACAGGAAAAATACGGCTTTAAAAGGATGTTAGGAGAATTTTTAAAAATAACTGCCCATCTCGGAGGATCACTAGACCTCCACTACTTTGTGTTTCTGGCTCCAGAGTCCCAGCCTCTGCTTCTAAACCTTCGGGCTTGTTCCATTTCTTCCTACCGGAATGCAGCTCTGCCTCATGCACGCTGAATCCCAGGACCCAGCACACTACTTAAGCAGGTGATCAGTAAGTATTTGTTGGATGAATGAACGAACGAATGAATGAGTAACCTTGGGCAAGACTCCGCCTTCTTCGCTGGGTCCTGGGTCCGTCTCCTCACTGGAACACAGCCGGGATCGGACGGGTGACTTAAATAAAACATTCAAGTGTTGTAGGGTCCTTTGAGGGCCTGGCTGGACTTCGACAACTCTGTTACCAGGGTGGCCCACTGGCTAGGGGCGGGGATGACACAGTTCTGTCACTACCATCAGCCCAGTCAGAGCCGGCAGCCTCGCCTATTGGGAGACGAAACCCCAAACAAAAGGGCAGCGCCGAACAAAGTGGGGGGAGGCCAACAACGACACCTTGACCTGCCGCACCCCCGTCTCTGCAGCGGAAGCGGTTGAACAGGGCTGGCTCCCGGCCTGTGACCCCCACCCACTCCCAGAACCCTGCCCGGACCCCAAAGCCAAGTTGCCACATACCCCTCACCGAAAGTGCCTGACCTACATCTTGGAAAGAAGCGCAGAAGGAATTACGTCACCGACACCCTACTAACTCGCATCCCAACCCTCTGGCCCTTCTAGGCATCAGGAGGTTTCTGCATCTCTGTACCCGGGAGGTGGGAGTCCTTTCGCCCCTTTGCTAGCCAGTTTGGTACACAGGCATCCCGGTCCCACCCCCTGAACAAGTTTTGCCCTACCATTGGCTGGGAGGACGAAAGGGCTCGGTGGGTTCAGCCAATATAAGGAGGGTCCTGGAAAAGGTGGAGCCTAAGAGGCGGGCTAGGTGGGCTAGCCGAGAACAGCCTGCGCCCCTAAGCACTGAGGCCCCCGACTGTCACGACTGTCACACCGCCAGCTCCAGATGCTGAACGGAAAAACCATCTTCCCTTATACAGATCCCGCGCTTTCAGTCTCAAAGCCAGGATCAGCAGCACACGAAAGGAACTTGGGGGTGCCTACACGTCCTGTTCCAGGCCTGCGGATCCAGCAGGGAAGAAAATGAACTCGCTGGTCCAGGAAGCTCACCTTCAAGTCAGGGGAGACAATGATGAATAAACCGTAGGACGTGGTAGCAAGGGGAGAAAGAGAGGGATGGCGTGGGACTGTTTTACAGGTGACAGGAAGTGGGCAACTGGGGCGTGTAGGCATCTGGGGGAAGCGCGTTCTTGACAGAGGGAACGTCGGGAAGCAAAGGCCCTTAAATCAGGAGGCAGAGAAGACCGGCATTTGGGACCGCACGGGCCTTTGGGTGTTTCCCAAATACCAAAGGGTTTGTGACAGAGGACTGACACGATCTTGCCTTGTTTTCCCTGCCACATGTTCAAAGATTTATTAGCCATCAGATGTGAAAAGAACAAAGAGATCTGTTCCTATAAACCGTTAATTTCTTGCTCTCAGTGCTTAGTCATTCTGACAGAAACCTTGCTTGCATGGAAGTTTTACTCCACGGGACAACATTTTCAATATTTTCTCTGGCTGCTCTGTTGAGAAGCATCTAAAAGCTGGCAAGAGTGGAAGCAGAAAGATTAAGAGGCTACTGCGGTATTTCAGATGAGAAATGATAGTGGCTTGGATGAGCTTAGAAACGACAGAGTGCAGGTGATGCGAATTGGTTCTGCGTGTACTTTGAAGGCATGGTCAGCATGACTTGGCAATGAACTTGATGTTGGCTAAGGGTGACTCCATGGTTATTGATCAGAGCAACCAGAACAAGAGAGTAGACTGAAAGAAGAACAAGTTTAGAAAGAGGGATCAATGGTTCTGTTTTGGATGTGCTGAGTGAGATGCCAATTAGACATCCAAGAGGAAATGGCAAACAGTTGTACTAGGAGTTAGGAGTTCAGTGAAGAAATCACAGCTAGAGATGTAAATTTAGGAGGTGCCACTGTGTCACTACAGGGCAGTCAGGATAATCTAGGGAATGACAGTAGATAAAGAAGTCACTTGAGGATTGAAATCTGAAGCTCATCAATCAACAAATATGTAATAGATACTTAGAGCTTTCTTATCCATCACTTCATGTAGGTAGCACAGTAACTGCCACATTTTTTAGAGGAAACTGGGAAACAGAGGTTCAGAGAAATTATAAGATCTACACAAGTTCACCCCCTCCCCCAGCTGGTGCTAGAAGGAGAACTCAGGAGCACAACACTACGGCCACTACATCAGGAAACACTTAAGAAGAGTATTCATGCACATTCAGACAGGTATAATTATACACAGCTTGCTCTTGCTTTTCAGCTATTCTTTTATTTGGGAGAGGGTCATTAAGTCTGATGCAAGCTGCTAACTCCACATCTGGTTGCAGAGATTAATGACAACTCATTAATGTTCTAGCCCCAGATGTTCTCAAATTTAAGAAAATGTAATTGGGACACATTAAAAATACAAATTCCAGGGTCCCTTATCCAACTTGTCTATCCACAAGCATATTTTTTTTTCCTGACAAAAATCTATTCATTCAGTCCAGAATGATGCACTGCTTAGAATCAGGGTATTCTGGGTGTTCACAATTGTCTAAATATTCATCAGTTTCAATATTTATCATGACCTCTGCCAGCCAAGAAACTCAAACTCGTATTTGGATAAATTCAGCGTCTGGTTAGTCAGGTCCCACATTATTGGTCATAATGATGGTAACACAACGGTTCCCTCTGGGAATTCACAGTCTGAGGCCGTCTCTCAGGCTATAAGAAAAAATAAAAAGATACTGCAAAAGTCCAAAAGTGAATGGAATTTATTGCTGCAATGGTTACTGCTTTACAGGTTGTAAAGGGCTTTCATTGCCATTGACTAGTCTAAGCCTCAGTTATTTTATGACATAAAATTGTCCTTATGTTCTAGATCAGAAAAATAAAAGCTAGGCATGTGAAATGATTTGCTTATGGTCGTACAGCTAGTAGTGGACAATTTGACACTTGGACTGGGTCTTCTGACTACAGTTGCGTTTTTTTATCTACCACCACACTGCCTGAAACTACAGATGGCATCTGTACTGTTACAACAAGCCATCCACAATCCCCTTTGACCTTTTTCAAACTTTATTTTAGAACTTTCAAACATGTATATACTTCTAGTTACAGTCAAGATTTGTTAACATTTTGCCACATGAGTTTCTTCTCTCCTCACGCACATACACGTAGTATTTGATATTGTTAGGCCATGTGAAAGTGTATTGAAGAGATCATAACCCTTCAATCCTAAATTTGTGGCATACGTCCCCAAGGAATAAGGACATCCTTCTACACCACCAAAATACAACTGTTGCACTGAACAAATTTGAAAATAATTCTGTATCATCAAATGGACCTACTTTTAAAAGTTCTATCCATTTCATATTCCAATGTCTCCATTATTTCCTAAATATCTTCTACAGCTTTTTCAAAATCTAAGTTCTCTCACTGTATTTGGAGGTTGTGTCTCTAAAGAGCATCTTTTAATCTAGAATGGTGAAGGAAATGTTTTCATTTCATTGGCTTTTGTTGAAGACTCTAGGTAAAGTCTCATATAACATCTCACATTGCATAAATCACAAATCACTGAATTTGTCTGATGTTTCCTCATCATACCACCCTCTATTTCATGTAAATTGGAAGGTAGAAAAACAGGATTGATCTGATTCAAGTTAAATCTTTGCTTCAGAGGTTTCTATTAGAACATATTGCATTACCTGGAACCCTTCATTTCTTTTTTGTATTTTGTCTGTATATTTAAAATTCTCCATGATAAAAAGTAAAAACAAAACAACATTAAGGCTGGGGGGAAAGACTGGACAAAGGAGAGGGAGACAAGAAGGTAGGGGATCTCTTTGAGGTGATGAAAATATTCTAAAATTGACTGTGCTGATGGCTGCACACATATGTAAATACATCAAAACCTCTGAACTACGGGCATTTGACATGGCTGAGTTGTACGCTGTGTGAATTATATTTCAACAAAAGCTTCTAAAAGGCCCTGGCTGGTGTAGCTCAGTGGATTGAGCACAGGCTGCGAACCAAAGTATCACAGGTTCGATTCCCAGCCAGGGCACATGCCTGGGTTGCAGGCCACGGCCCCCAGCAACCGCACATTGATGTTTCTCTCTCTCTCTCTCTCTCTCTTTCTCCCTCCCTTCCCTCTCTAAAAATAAATAAATAAATCTTTTAAAAAAAGCTTTTAAAACAACAAAAAGTAAGGAATTCACGCCAGAGAGCCATTCCTGTGCCTGCCACAGTGCCGAAAAGTCCAGGTTTCCATTGGGAGTTAAACACGAACTGAGGAGCCACGTGGAACACGACCCAGGAGGCAGCGGCCATGGTGTTCAACCCGGGGGGAGCGTGTGCCCTATGAATAAGGCCAACTCCCCTCCTTGGCAGGTCAATCCGGCCTTGTCCTTGAGTTCAATTTATATTAAAACAAAAATCCCTGATATTATGGGATGAATCCCCACAAATTCACTTGTTGAAGTCCTAACCCCAAGGACCTCACAATGCGACTCTATTTATAGATAGAGCCTTTAAGGAGGCAATAAGGATCGAACGAGGTCATGAGGGTGGGTCCTAATCTAACACAACTAGCGTCTGCATAAGAAGAGGGAATTAAGAACACAGACTAACACAGAGGAAAGGCCATGCAAAGAGAGAAGATGACCATTTACAAGCCAAGGAGAAAGGTCTCAGAAGAAATCAGCCCTGATGGAACCTTGATCTTGAACTTTTAGCCCCAGAAACGTGAGAAAATAGATTGCTGTTAAGCCACCCAGTCTGCAGTATTTGTTGCGGTAGCCCCCTCGACCAGTACACCTGACTTCCTTGAGAGACAACAGATTTTGTGGTGACCAACTCATGATTACCCTAAGAGGAAAAAGGGAGTTCTAGAACCTGGAGATGCAGAGCAGGTGACATGTCAGGAGATGGCTTAGCCCCTGGGGTCAATTGCAGGCCAGGAATTTATAACTTGTTTGGCAGACGGCAGGTAAAGCACACCTTTACCTCTGCTGCTGTACAAGCATATTGCGCTGGACAAATGAGAGGCCCCCGACCACATGTTCTTGCAGGTTTGGGGGGATTGTCCGGAAGTTCCTGATTCTACAGTTCAGGTATCCCACATACCCACTCTCAATGGCTGTCTTAGGAAGTCCCTGAGAAGAGGTGAATGGTCTAGGTTTCCTCAAACAGTTCTCTTTCAGAAGTCTTTTAAAGAATAACTACAACTATGACATTGTTCCAGGGCTCCTCATGACAAAGATGTTGACAATGGATAACCAGAGTAAGTGCACAGCTTAGCCTGGAGAATACAGTTGTCAGTGGCTTTATAGTTAGCCCGGTAGCAGCTGCTGTGACCACTTCCCCATAAATGACCCTGTTGGTAGGCCACACACATCTCGAATCCTGGGGGCACCAGTGGTTCGGCTCCCAGCAGGAGCCTGAGGATCCTCAACTTTTGCTCATTACCAGGGCAGCCTGATAGTGACTTGGAGAGGTTCCACTCGAGGCTTCTGACAGCAGGACGTGCTCTGTGACGTGCTAGGGTTGCCACAGATGTGGTTTAATTGCAATTGTTCTGGCCCCTGCTCCCCCGGAAAGCAACATAGCCTCAATGAGGGGATATAGCGCTTTTCAATCTTACTCGAATGGGAATCGAAGTATGTAATTAATGTGTATGATCTAGTGGCTGGGCATGTACATTACGTGCCCTGTGGCCCCGAGCCATGAAGCCATGGTTGCCTCCCAGCCACGGGGGAATATATAGTGCCCTGCAATTACTCTCACTGATATATAGTACCCAAGCATTGGTGACTGCTGGCCCTGTGCGTGTCTGTCCACAATCCACATGGCACCAAGCTGGGAAACTGATTATCGTGTGCCTCATTTGTATACAGGACTATGCAACGGGAAGGGAACTGGGGGAGAGGCCTATTATATACCATCATAAAATGCCACCTATTCATTCCTAGAAACTTTTAAGTCTATGGACTGGCCCACCTAAGGTGTAAAAAATAGTATGTTGTTAGTCAGCTGGCAATTCCTAACCAAGCATCACTTGAGGAATACCTATAGGTCAGAAAGTAGGGGTGGGGTGGGATATTAGAATTTCTCTCCTGTTTTCACGTAAAGGGCTCACCAAACCTTTAGTGGGAATCTGCCCCCACCCCACGTGGCACCCACCTGGGTACAGTGCAAGGCCCTTGGCCCCATGCATACGTCAGTGGGAGGAGTGCTGTGGTTCAGTGAGGGATAAGCCCACAATGTCCTATTCTGGGCCAAATACTTGCACCATTAGGTGCCTGCAGCCCCCTGACATCACAACACCTTCCCCTTATCCAGCTGGTCAAGTGCTCCTACAAGGACCCATCAGGCTGGAAAATGTCCTCATGTTAGGGGTAGGGGATTTGTTTTAAATGTTACATAGAGAAAAAGCCACCCTGTGGGTGTTCAATTTGTCCCTAACACTTAAGAGGTTTTCATGAATGCATCCCTTGCAGCACTCCAAGAGGTCAACACCATGGCAGAAATCTCTCCCAACATGGGACAGTACTCAAGAACTCGTTAGCACCCGAATCTCTTCACCTTTCCTACCGGACTTAAAAGCTGAATGACCAGGGCTGGGACGGAGAGTACAGTTATGCACCATCTTCTCTGTATGTGTAAGAGGTAAGAGGGTAAGTGAGGTCCTAGCACTTTCACGTCATGTTTCACTGCCTGGGTCATACCCATCTCCTAGGAAGAAATGGTCTGACTTTTACAAATAATTTGGGAGCGCGTTCATACCGCTTACTGGTACTCTTTTTGCATTGTGGATTCGTAGATGGAGTTGAAGTTATGTACTGTAACTAAAAGATTCCCACACTTATTTCAGGAAATTTTTTTCAGAAACGGGTGCAAAATAAAAGTTCTGCCTGACTTCTTGCCCTCCAAAAACAAAGAGGCTGTAACTCATGTGGATTTTCTGATGTCAAATGATAAACTGTAACTAAGGCATTCCCACTCACAATGAGTAAACGTCCTTATAAGCGTAAACTCCCTGGTGGACTATGTTTTCTATAACTGAATGTTTTCTTACACTTTACTAAGAATAGGTTGCTTGGGGTAAGAGGGATGTAAGGGGACTAAAAGGTAATGTAAAAAAAAAAAGGTGCAATAAAGATTAAAAAAAAAAAAAGGTTCTTTTCCCGATTTGGAGTTGCTGAAGAAAAATAAGGTCTGAGTTGTGACAGAAGGTTTTTCCACATTCAATTCTTTTTACAGCAATGCTACCAGGAATCAATAAAGAACGTGGAAGGAGGTTCCACTGGACCCACATTATGAAGGCTGAGCTGAAATGAAAGCAGGATACAAAATGCTGGTGCTGGGTTGAACATTTTCAACCAGATCAGCAAAATCCTGAGGTGCTCCTTCACTCCTGAAGGAGCATATTAGTACATATCAGTAATGTAAATACTCACCTTGTACCGTCAGGTCTACACAGACAATTTTAATGGCATTCAAGAGGATGCTAGGACAAGTCAAGGAAAACCCACTTCCCCTATTTTGGGGCAAACACCAAAGAGGGAAAGCCCTCAAATTGACCAACGGGGAAAAAACAAATGACATATGGGACAAATGAAAAGCCTCTGCAATTTGTGGCAAGTAAAAAGACATATGAAATATATATTCAAGAAAAACTGCGAGAGATTAAAAAATACAAAAGAAAAAATAAATAAATTTTTAAAACCCAGGAGTTCCAAAGAGAAACAAAATAAACCCAGTAGTCGTGCCAAAAAATAAACAAGCAAAACCCTGAAAGGAAATTGAAATGTAAAGCATTATGTATTAAAACAGGGCTCTAACTACATATACATGAGATTAGAAAAATTTTTCAGAACACTGGGTGACACTTTATACCACTGGACAGACCAGGAAAATGATTTCCAGATATATATTACCAAAATTAACAAAGAGGTAGAAACATAAAGAGTGCATCCATTGAAGAAATCAAAGTGTGGCTAAAGATTTGTCCCTCCCAACGGCCTACCCCCCAAGAATGTATATGACCCAGTTACTTTTACCCTTCAGAGTAATTCTCACATTATGAAACTCTTCCAAAACATTTTGCAAAGCCAGCAAAACCTTTAAAAGTAATCACCACAAATGGATTTTATATTGAGTGCAAAGAAATTTCAACTATTTCAAAAACTGTCAAATTACAAAATAACATAACCCATAAAATGACACCAATAGCTTTTAAAGTTAACAGAATTTAATAGCCATCCTAATAAAAACTAAGTGCAATGATAACTACGGTGTTTACTATATGGCAAGCACTGTTTTAAGTACCTTACACTTATGAACTTATGAGGTAGCTTCATTTTTAAAAAACGTTTTAAAAAAGATTTCATTTACTTATTTTTAGAGAGGGAAAAGGATGGAGAAAAACAGGGAGAGAAACATTGATGTGCAAGATACACTGATTGATTGCCTCTTGCACACCCCACCTGGGGACCTGGCCTAGAATCCAGGCATGTGCCCTGACTTGGAATTGAACCAACCACCTTTTGGTTCGTAAGCCAGCACTCAATCCACTGAGCAACACTAGCCACGGTGGTGGCCTTATTTTATACATGGAAGAACTAAGACACAAGGAAGCCAAGTGAGAGACTTGCCCAGGATCACACATCTAAGAAACTGATGGATTCAGTATTGAGCGTAGGCACAAAATCCATGTACTTCACTACGATTCTACATTGCTTCTTCTCAAAACAGGAATAGAAAGAAACTACCTACACTCTATAGAATATAAGTCAGAAACGAACAATGAAACATCAGTAGTGAGACTTCCAGGGGTACATATAGAAGATGTCAGTGAGGGCTTTGTACATGATATCCTATGATGAGATGCCACTTCCCTCTTAAAGGCTTCTAGTCTGGTGGGAGAGATGGGTAGGTAGACTGTATCTAATTTAAAGATGGTGCAATTCGAGGAAAGTTTTTTAAAAATTATTTATTAATCACTAGTATGTGAAAGTTATTACCTGTATGCTAAAACAAATGGATACCATATCCAACCTCGAAGAGCCTACAATAAGTTGGTGTGAATGTACACACATATGGATTAAGTTGAGAATAATTTACAAGGCAATTTAACAGTTGCTCATGGTGGCACCAGCTAATGGGAAGCACTGAGGTCAAATGAGTAAGAGGAATAAAGAAGGGGCTGAAGAAAAGTCTTTCACAGATGAGGTGGATCTGGAAGGATCTAGAGATGAGATTGATCTGAGAAGTTCTGAGGGACATAGATTAGCAAATGGGAAAAAGAAAGGCTTTTCTGAATAGGAATACTGGGATGAGGGTATAGATTAGAGTTTAAGTTTAAAAAGTAGGTAAGGAGGGACACAGCTGAGAGAGTAAAGAATGAATCAGTCTTAGGAATGACTTTATAAAAGAGGAGGTGGGCTAGAATAAGGTAGACACAATCTCTGTCCTTCAAAAAAAGTGTGATGATAGGATACATAATTAAGCTGAAATACATTTCTACACAGTTGAAAGAGAAAGACACTAAGAGAGAGAACGTGAGAAATTAGGGTGGGAAGGAGGGAGGAAGGGAGGAAGGGAAGGAAGGAAGGAAGGAAGGGAGGGAGGGAGGGAGGGAGGGAGGAAGGGAGGGAGGGAGGGAGGGAGGGAGGAAGGAAGGAAGGAAGGAAGGAAGGAAGGAAGGAAGGAAGGAAGGAGACCCTTCAAGTGCATGAAGTGTGTAGTCCATCTGTCCACAATGGTGGGCAGGGAACACACTGTTCCCCACTCTCCCACCCTCATGACCCAGCAGACAGCACTCAGAGGATGACCCACTTTCATTAATGGCTCCTGCAGGGGGTCAGAGTAAACACCCTTCTTACAAAGAAAGCTTAATGCCAAGTGCCTTGCTCTCAGTCTTGGAAACTTAGGCCTCAGGAAGCTGACCGAGCCACACCTGACTGCTTCTCTCCAGTGTGAGTTCGCTGGTGGTGGTTGAAAGTGGAACGCTGACTGAAGGCTTTCCCACACTCAGCACATTCATAGGGTTTCTCGCCAGTGTGAACTCTCTGGTGCACAATGAGTTGTGAGCTGTCACTAAAGGCTTTCCCACAATTGTTACATTTGTAGGGTTTCTCCCCAGTATGGGTTCTCTGATGTACCATTAGACTGGAGCTGTAACTGAAGACCTTCCCACACTCACTACATTCATAAGGTTTCTCGCCAGTGTGAATTCTCTGGTGTATGATGAGGTGTGAGTTTTGATTGAAGGATTTTCCACACTCATTGCATTTATAGGGCTTTTCACCTGTGTGAAGCCTCTGATGTCGAATAAGACATTTACTCAGGCTGAATGCCTTCCCACACTCACTGCATTCAAAAGGCTTTTCTCCAGTATGAATTCGCTCATGGTCGGTGAGCTGAGAGTTCTGACTGAAGGCTTTCCCACACTCCCTGCACTTGTAAGGCTTTTCCCCAGTGTGGAGACTTTGATGTCGGGTAAGACATTTGTTGCGACTGAAGGTCTTGCCACATTCAAAACACTCATAAGGCTTCTCCCCAGTGTGAATTCTCTGATGGTCAGTAAGATTTCTATTAGAACAGAAAGCTTTCCCACACTCATTACACTTGTAGGGTTTCTCACCAGTGTGCAGAACCTGATGTCGGACAAGACTTTTACTCCGAATGAAGGTCTCCCCACAGTCACTGCATTCATAAGGTTTCTCCCCAGTATGGGTCCTCTGGTGGTCAATGAGTTGGGAACTCTGAGTGAAGGCTTTTCCACATTCGTTGCAGGTATACGGTTTCTCCCCATCATGGTGTCTCTGGTGTTGAACGAGATGGGAGCTGTGCCGGTAGGTCTTCCCACACTTGCTGCATTCATAGGGCTTTTCCCCTGTGTGGGTTCTCAGGTGAACTATGAGCTGAGAGGTCTGCCTGAAGGTCTTGCCACACTCGATACACTCATAGGGTTTCTCTCCAGTGTGGATTCTCTGATGGCCAGTGAGGTGTGAGCTCCGACTGAAAGCTTTGCCACATTCATCACACTGATAGAATTTCTGTGACTTCACAACCTGCTGTCCTGCAGGCCTGGAAGACAGATTCTGATGATCCCCAGGTTCTTTACATCCATTACATCCATCTTTTGTGGATTTGTTTTTATCCTCACAAGTCACTTCCAGGAAACCGCTTTCCAGGCTGCTCCCTCCCTCCTCTGAGGGTTGTGCTTCGAGCTGCCCTACAACATCTTCATAGGCAATTCCAGCTCCTGGTGCCCCAGGTTCCACCCCACATAGGCCTCCTGGTGTCCCAGCAGGTGACCCCGATCCTTCAGACATTTCCCGCCCTGGAGGCAACTCAGATTTCTCCATCCTAGTCTCACCTGATGCCAAAAAAAAGAAGAAAAAAAGCTTTTACTCACTTCTTGTCCTACTGAGGAAACAGAATCATCAGGAGTCCATGTACCTGAAAAAGCCTTCACATTACAGGTAAGGAACGATGTGACACATGGAGAACAAGAGAGAAAATGAGAAACAGCTCGAATTTTTGTTCATGGACAGAAAGACAAAGAGGGGAAGCAGGTCGGTGGAGATGCGTGGATAAAAAGCCATTAGGACAGAGATATTTGAGTCAGCACAGTCACGTGAGTAGGGCAACTGAAAAGCAAGAGATCAGAATGTAAAGCTTGTCTGAACTTCTTCCAGAAGTCCCTTAGGTGCTATGCGTTCTTAGTAAATAAACTATAAGACCTGTCTAACTGTGACGCTGTACAGTTCCATGATTCGCAAGATGTTAAAAGTGCGAGGGCAAAATCCTCAAATCAAATATGAGAAAAAGTGTTGGCAAACATGAGAGTTTAAAGAAGATTTACATCATGAGGGTATAGTCAGAAAAAAGTGTAAAAAAGGAGTGAGTCTGGTTGATAGCTTGTGACAAGATTTGGAGAAGCCATGCGTTCAGGGATGCTGGAGGAGAGTACTGAAGGGGAATGCAAAGCTCTAAAAGTGGGGATACCCTAGACCTCGGAGCCCTGTATTGTTAGGAACTGGTGCCACAATGCTATAAAAATTGAGATAGGCATCATTAATAATGGAATATAAAACAAAGTGTGACTTTTGTATCTTGATAATCTGGCATCACCAGGGAACTGAACATTGAATATATTGCCTTTGAATTCTAGAACTTTTGAATACAAAAGTTGGGAGAAGGCAGAGCAATCATGCTTATAGTTAAACACAAAATATTTGGTGCATTTCAATTATGTCAAAGCCAAGGCTACAAACCATCATGCTACTACTTTAAATGTACAAGTGGTAGATTTCTGAACCCCTGACTCCTGAGCCCACCCCCTCCAGAGCAGACCTGTCAATCATAGACCTGTCCTGACAACAGCACCTTCAAAAGGAGCTGCTGTGCTCCAGTCCTTCCTGAAAGAAAAGTGGAGGCAACCAGGTCTTATGCCTAGCAACCCAGCTCATCCCATGATGGACCACCGGTTACTAGATGAGGCCCAGGCCTTACAGCCAAGTGTAGCTACCTTTTCTGTAGATTAGTCATCCTTCTGCTGTGGCCAGGACCAAAGTTCTGCCCAGAGTATGATATTTAACAGCTGAGCCACTCTTGGAATCCCTCCCTAAGTAAATTCCAAGCTGGAAGTAGAGCAAAAGGAATACATTGCAATAAAGAAGCAGCTTAGGTGAAATGGTGCATGGGGAGAAGCAAAGCTATTAGGAGCCAATTCAAAATAGCGCAAAATTCATTTCCGTTTGTTGCTGAGGCTCCCAGGCTCCCCAGGCTCCACAAGACCCTGCTTCCCAAAGTCTGGTCTACCTGGTCAGTTTGTACAAGTTTCCCATCCCTTTAGCCTTATTGTAAGTAACATGGCTCATTACGTAAAATCACTTGAGTGGGTCTCTATTCCTTAGAAATACAAACTCTACATAAACCACCCCAGCTCAATTCAGAATGAAGTACAGAGAATGGCGACAAGTATTAAAGCTGGATGATGGGAGCAGAGAGAGTCAGCATACTGTTCTGCTTTGTCTATGTGGGCAACTTTTCATAATGAAAAGTCAAAAAAGGAGAGAAATACAGCAAAGACAACGTGAAGGATGCAGCTGCTAGGTTCCCAGGCAGACTCATTACCCAGTGAGGCCACGCTGCAGGAAGTTTCTGGCATGCTGCTCTGGTTCAGGGCTCTCTGACTCGGTGCCCGGCCTTTCCACTTCCTCCCCGTGTAGTCCGCAGACGGGAACTCGTACGCTGCAGACCCCTGCAATGACAAGCTTCCATCGCTCAGAGACACTCCCTCCCCCGAAGGGCAGAGGGTCATCAGGGATGCTGAGAGCACAGGGCAAGGGCCCTGCTGGGCAAAGGGGTGGAGAGGCCAGAAGCTGGGATGACACATCTGAAAGGACAAGTCCGGGGCAAGAGACAGTCCATGAACTCAGCAGGCGGCCCCAGCTCCAGGGGGAGCAAGGAGACAGGGCAGCCACAGGGGCAGTCTCAGCAGGGGCCAGAGCCCCGCAGATGAGCTCTAGCTCTTCCTGGGCCACAGACTCAGGAACTCAGGAAAGACACAAAGAACCCAGCTCACCTGGGGCCTGGCCATCCGAAGCACAGCTGCTGCTGCTGCTTGGTGTCCTGAGCTGCCCACTTGGAGAGGGACAGGTGCAGGGGAAGCACATGGAGCTGAGGGAGGAAAGAAATCTCTGAGTGGATGAGCCCTGCCCTTGGCTCCAGTAAGGCTGTACCCCAGAGTGGGTTCATGAGGACCCAGGCAGATCCACGCACACAAGACGCTCATCCCTCGTCCACCCAGGCGTTCCCCTGCGTGTGCTGTGAATTTTCCACGGAGGGTGCAGTAGAACGTCCTGGGTCAAACTTAAAACAGGTCTCCCAGCCTTCGCTCTCCTCAACCTCCCATAAGGAAGTTACACTTCTGACCACTTCCTCTCCACATGCTTCCCTAGCACCAGCCTTGCCCAATTTCCCCCTGACATCTCTGCACCCTGTCCACCCCATTCCCCGGTTTCTCTCACTTTCCCTGCGCTCTCATTTGGACACTCCAGGCCTCAGGGCTTCCTGTTCTCTGACAGAGATGGCCCTGACTCTCACTGCTCTAATGATGCTCTTAAGTTCGCGGTTCTCCCCTAGATCTCTTTCACAAGCTCCTACTTGCTTGGACACTTCACTTGGTGTCCTACAACACCTTAAGTTCAGTGTCTCAAATGCATGTTCTTAACTTCCTTTCCTGACCTCCCAAGTTCACTTAATAATTCCACATACTGGCCAAAACCCTCTAATTCCCCCTCCTGTCCCTTGCCCCATGGATTTTCCCTCATAAAGCCCATCACATCGATCACTTTCCACTCCACTTAGGCTCACTCAGGCAGTAACTGCCTCACATCTGTTCTCCTACGTCAGCCTCCTTCTAGGCTCCCTGCCAGTGGTCTCCCCATCCACTCATAATGCTCACGCGTGAGTGTAATCACCCTGAAATTGTTCTAACACACATCATCCATGTCCCCCGCAATCTTCCTGGCCTCCACTCTGAGGCCCTGTGCAAGCAGTCCCTGCACTCTCAAACACAGCCCCCCTCAACCCCACCTCAGCAGGGTCCAAGCATTAACCACCTAGAGTCTTTGCTTATATTCCCCATTCTGGGGCCCACCACCTGCCTCGACTCTCATTTTCTCCTTGATATTTCACTGTCCAATCCCACTGCTACCTCCTCCAGGAAGCATCCCTACACATGCCAGCTCCCCATTAACAATGTCCACATTGCTGGTTTGTGATGGCATCAGATGCCTGGGGACAGATGTTACTCATGCTTCTTATGAGGTTGTCTCTTCTTACACTCTGCCAACTAGGTAACTAGCTCTTTGAAAGTGGTGATGGTGTACTATGTGTCTCTGCTCCCAACAGTGCCTTTCCCACAGCATGTGCTTGACAAAAACTTGCTAAATACATGAATGACTGAAGAATAAGCAAAAGGGAACAGGGAAAGTCACTGGGAAAGGAAGACAGAGGGCAGGGCCATGAACGATTCCCACAGGGTGGGAGACGGGGAGATGAAGGCAGGCAGACTCCAGAGAGAGGAGACAAGGGTGACCGGGGCCAGAGCTGGAGAGGTGAGTACCGGAGTGCCCACTGCGGGGCTGGCGCGTCCCTGGGTCAGGAAGAGGCTCCAGGTGGCCTCCAGCGGCTGAACCATCACCGACGGGGGAGGCAGGAGGAGATTCCTCTGTTGCACTCAAGCCTGCCAGCTCCTCCAAACGCACTTCCTGTCCCTGTGCTGGAGCTGAGACCTAGAGATGAGGAAATACAAGTGGGTTCAAGAGAGCAGCCTTGGAGGTGCAGGGCCCAAAACCTCTAAGAAGCAACCCTGGAGAGAAAGCTCGGGAGAAGACGAGCCTGAGTACCCTTCTGGCTACACCAGTACGGCCTAATTAGGGGGAGAAACTGTCCAAGCAGGGGCTGCAGCTTGTAACCCTACTTGCATCCCTCTGTTCACCTTCCTGTTAGAAGCCTGCAGACCCGACTATATAACCACTTCCCCTCTGTGTCAGTTCTTCAGACACAAATTTGCTTTAAGAACTATCTAGAAAAAGGAGCCGGGAGAGCAAGTCAGTACACTCCCTACTTCGGGGCCGACCGAAGAGGCCAACCGGAAGTACCCAGGAAGCAGAAAATGAGAGGCGCGTGCACCTGTGCGTGCACAAATGCTGCTGAGGCTGAGGGCCAGAGCAACACCCCAGAACGGGGGGCCGGCAGACCTCGGAGGAGGTTCCTCGATCCTCTCAGCAAAGTGTTTCCTCTTCAGAGAAACCACCCCGACCTCACTGACAAAGCAAGCACAGTCGCCCTCTCAGCCGTAGCGTGTTAATCTCTGTATTATCTCACTTACACCTTTACTGTCTGTGTCTCCCCAATGAAAAGTAATAGCTTTCGGTCCTGACCGCCAGCTCCTAGGACAGTGCTGGGCCCCCACTGGTGATCCATCAGCAATACTGCCCACTGACTTCCTCTCAGTATTTTGCTAAGGGTTTTTAGGGTTATCCGCAAACTCAGTTTTCAACATGCACTACCTCTCTTCAATAATTTATATAAGGAAGTCAAGGAAGATCAGGTAAGACTAACCTTTAGAGACTTGAGAACCTCTCAAAGCACAGACCTTTTATTTCTAACTGCTGCTTGCTGTCATCAAAGCAGCTCCTTGCAATCTCATGGCTCCCACCGCGACCAGCAGTTAGACCAGAGAGCCTACTACACCACCTACGTCAATCCCCTTTACAAACTCCCCCAAGCTGGCATGTCCTCAGTACGGCAGGAGGAGAAAATGACAGCTCCCTCAGTCAGCCTTGCAGGATATGCACCGCTGTGAGGCAAGGGACACTCGCTCCTGTGGTCCGTCTGTCCAGAGTGGGGGCGAGAGCAGGAGGCTCCCTGGGTCTGGGCTTCCCAGGCTCTCCACTGGATGGGTCTTCTAAGCGGGAGTTACAGCTCTTAAATACAGCAGCCATGGGGACTGGCAGAAGGTGGAACTGAACTGCACTGTGACAGCGCAGCCTTGTAATTCACCGGCAATTAAATCCTGGCACGGCTCCTGTTCTTTAGCTGAGATCGCAGGTCTCCTTTACAAAACCCCCATTCTGACTCCCAGTCGAAGATGGCGTTCGGCAGGAGGACACCAGGGGGCAGCTGGGGGCTTAGAACCCAGGGAGAGGGAAAATCCTGGTCCCCACCTTTGGTGGGAATCAGTAGTATCAGCAATGACCACACTGGCCAAGTCTCAGGGACAAAGGGACTGCTTCCTAGCTCTGTCGTTTAGATGAGTCACTTAACCTTCCTGTGCTTTATCACCTGTCAAATGGTTACTATTTGTGTATTTTGTAAGCCTGCTAGGAGCTGAAATAAAAGGACATAAAAGCACTTTGCAAGCTGCGTGATGCTGCAGCCCAGCAGGGACCCCTCTGCAGCCCCAGTGTGCACGCGCTTCTGCTGGCGGGCTGACTCTGATCCGCCCTGGTAGCTCTTGATCTCCCCTTGGCAAACTGCCATGCAAAAGCTGGTTCATTCCTTCAGCCATAAATACACTGTGAGCCGGCGCTAGGAGAGACAGCTCTGCTCTCAGGTCTTCATGTGAGAAACATGTAGCTGACAACAGCGGCAGAGAAATACAGGGAGTCCAGATACCCTACTCCTAGGCTGGAGCCAGGAGTGCTCGGCTGCCCTGACTGCCGACTGTCAGTAACTCTCCGGGGTTTGTGACCCAGTCATTTTTTTTCTGAGCTCCCTGGATAAAAAAAAGACTGAGTTTTAGTGGAGGGAGCATTCTCTTCTGCATAGAGCAAAAGGTAGGAAATAGGAAAGTTTTTTTTTCACCTCCTCACTGAACGGCACTCGAAACCGTTCTCCCGCCCCTTGTCTTCGCCCATGGTTGGGCCTACTTGTTCTCCAGACCCCAGTGATGGCTGATTTATTCCTGTGTGTTTACTTGTTTACACAAGGGAATAATGGTTGACATTGGGTTTGATTATGCCAGATGGACATTAGCTGGTACTCCTAGAAAAAGGTCTAGCCCTAGGACTCCAATCAACTGGTGTTGATTCTATAGGCATAGATATATAATCTTTTTTTTTAAAGATTTTATTTATTCATTTCTAGAGAGAGGGGAAGGGAGAAAAACATCGATGTGTGAGAGTAACATTGATTGGTTGCCTCTTGCACACCCTGTTGGGGACCTGGCCCACAACCCAGGCAGGGCACATGCCTGGGAATCGAACTGGCAACCTTTTGGTTCGCAGGCCAACGTTCAACCCACTTGAGCCACACCTGCCAGAGCTGTAATCGTTTTTTTTAACGTACTGGATAAAATTATGTGATGGGTACTCAGGAAATTTCATATACTGGGTTTCCCTAACAAACAGCAAAGGAGTACACAGAGGCGACCCTAATTCACCCTGGTTAAGGACATGGGCCTCACTGGGAGGAAGGGACTTACCCATGGTCTTTTGATACGTCAGTTTAGCACTGACCTGGGTGCTGCTGGGAAGGTATTTTGTATGCATTTAAAGTCCCTAACCGGCTCACTTTAGTATTGTAGATAATCTGGAAAGGCCTGATTCAGCCAGGGGTAAGACCTAACATTCGGGGCTGACGGTTCCATGAAGAAGGAATTCTGCCCGCGGACAGCAGCTCCGGCCTGTGCCCGAGGGTTTCAGCCCATCCTTCCGGCCGGCCTGCCCTACAGAGGTCAGACTTGCCTCGCCAGCTCCCAAAACCACGCAAGCTGCTTTCCAGCAATAACATAAATATTTATACATATGTGAAATTTCCTACTGTTTTTTTTTTCCTTTGGCTGAACTCTGACATGCATGGTCACTGCACCACCTAGCTCTATGGCCCTAGGGGACAGGTTTCTCTGTTATCATTCTTTTGACTCTCCAGCTTTTCCTCTGATTTGAATTACCTTGGCTTTAAATCTGAGAGAACCCAGGGAAACAGGAAAAATTGAAATTAAATAGGCAAAAAGACCCCAGCTGGGTTTGGAAAGCAAAAAAAGGAACAAATGCTTATGAGACCCAGAAATGTCACCTCTCCCAAGGACCCCACCAGGCAAGGAGAGAACTGACCCCGAGAAGTCTGAGGGAGGGAGTCAGGAGAACTGCTCAAACGGGAACTCACGTCATCAGCGCCCCCAAGCTTCACCTCTGCCCGCACGCTCCCGCATTCTAACCCACGTGCAGATCCTCTCCCTGCCCAGAGTGCCGTGTGCATCTCCAAGGTGCAGCTGGGCTCACGAAACCCTATTTCACAAAGAGATTCACGGCATGGCTGCAATTCACATTTTTGTTTATGGCTTAGACACAAAACCATTTCCCCTCTATCTCTGACTGGCTCAGGAATCCTAAGGGCAAACCGACCTAGGGACTAAGGAATGGAGAATGCCTATTCCCAGGCCAACCTAAGCACTAGAAAATGGTTCTAGATGCCATGCTAGACTCAGCTGCTCACCTCCCCCAGGCCACTGAGACGTCTCTGGAAATCCTCCACCACAGCCACGGCCTCCTCACCACTCTCAGGGTGACGCAGCTGCACCCAGGTCCGAATCTCCCCCGGCAGGATGCTCAGGAACTGCTCCAGCACCAGCAGCTCCAGGATCTGCTCCTTGGTGTGTACCTCTGGCATCAGCCACCAGCGGCAGAGCTCCCGCAGCCGGCTCAGCGCCTCCTGGGGCCCAGACATCTCGTGGTAACATAACTGCCTGAAGTGTAGCCGGAAAATTTCACAAACGGGAGGGTGGTTCCTTTGGAGACTGCAGCCCTGCCTCCAGGTCTGGCCCCCTGGCTCCTGCTTTACAGTCAGGCGCCCCTCCTGCTTCTGGAGAACAGCACCCCTGGAGATAAGACCTAAAGCTGCCCTGCCTTGGGTGGCCATTACAACCCCAGAGATGCTTGTTCCAGCAGCAGCAGTCTGTCCAGTTAAAATGATGGTCTGTAATTCAGGTCTCCGGAGCTGTTTTCCAGAGTCGAGGTGTGGGGTGATGGGAGTGTCACCTACAGAAACATCAAGAGAGAAATCAGAGCCCCCAGATAGTTCAGTACCAGGCTGATGACAAATCCTCCACACTGAAAAAGCAAAGCTTCAGAAAAGAGAGAGAACAGCCAGGGCAGTCTCTCTAAGTATCTCTCCAGCTGATTTCCCTTCTTAAACTTTCAGTGGCTCCCATAAGCTGCAGGGTAAAACCGAAATATCTATGCACAGCATTCACAGCCCTTCACAACATGGGCTTAGGCCCCTGTTCTAGCCACACCCCCTACTCCTCTCCCCAGGAACCCAGGCTAGAAAGATAGCAATGAACTCCAGATATGGGAAATGCAAGATGATCCAAAGGGTGCATAGAAAATACTAAGTAGTTATTTAACTCCTATTTAACGCATCTCCCTCCCTCTTTCTCTTCTTTCTCTTCACCTGAGGATATGTTTTATTGATTTGAGAGAGAAACATGGGTCGATTGTTTACTGTATGAACCCCAACTGGGGATCGAACCCACAACCTCTTGGTGTAGGGGACGACACTCCAACCAACTGAACTACCCGGCCAGGGCAGCACATGTTTTATAATGTGCATTACATTTGTAAAACAGCATGTATCTTTAACTTACAAAAAAACCTATGTTGGAAGTACATGCTCAACACTCTTCTACCCTTCTCTGTTGAGATAGAGATGTACAATAAAGAAAGTCTGGGACTAAAGCTCTACAGAGCTCTGTAATACTCTTGCTCTGTTTGGATTTTTCTTCTTCCTTTCAACTGTTGACAAACTCCTACTCATCAGTCGAGACCCCAATGCCATTTGCTCTGGAAGGCTTCCCTGACTGCCCCATGTGGAGCGAGAGCTGGCGGCCTCCTTCCCTCCCCTCTCACTGCAACACTGTGTTTTCACCAGTGTACCTGCAACTCGACACTCACACCCTCCAAGCCGCTGGCTGGCCACCAAAGGAAAGGAATGGGATGCAGTTAGAAAATGCCAGACCTTTTTCTCCTCAACCTTCCCCAGAAAACCTTCCTGATGTTTCCAGGCCTTTAAGCATGGCTCTGCCTCACTGAGAGCACAGTGCCCTTTTCATTCAAACGTGTGTTTGTGGTTTACCCGGCTGTCTCCCCCATTTCTGGGAGGACTGAGAGGGCGGGGCGGGGCCCCAGTCCTCTCCCGCTGCGTGTGTACACAACACACAGGAACACCTGTTCGGTGAATGAATGAATGAATGTGGTTCATTTAGCTGATACTGAAGGAGGGGGAGACTTTTATTCAGTTTATACATCGCAAAACTTTGGAAACCAGCTCTTTGCTGATAACTAGGGCATCTGCGCTCTGCTTCCAATTTACCGTGCTCCTCGGTACCCTGGGGACGCTACCTCTCACTAGGCCTCAATTTCTTTAAAAAGAGAAAGACGGACTTAAAAGTAACCTGTGTCCTCTTAGATCTCATTATACTTGTATAAAGTCCTGGCCCCTTTCCTACTTCCTTCACTGTTCCAAATGCTCAGCAACTTATCTCATCTGGATTTCAGGTGTCCAAGTCCCACTCCACGTTTGAGATTCCGACAGCGACCGACCCACTTCCGACGCTCCGTATGGTGTCCCCGGGCAAAGCTGGGAAAACACCTATCTGCGCTTCGCGTTCGACTAGGCTCACCTGACCGCGTCTGCCCTGTTCATTGCGGTGCCCGCAGGGGCCCGGGTCCGTGCCGGGCACAGCTGGTCAGGGGAGTGCGTCAAAGAGGTGGCTGAACATCGGGCTGCTTTTGAGCGCCGCAGGGACGGCGCCGCCAGCCTCGGGCGCCAAGCGTGGGCCCGGCCAGCGTCACAGGACCCCGGCCCAGACAGCACCTCCCTCCCCGCCCCCGAAATGTTCCCTAGGGTGCCGCTGTGGCGACACCTCCGAGCCGCACTCTTTCGCGGCCGGGAGCAGCAGAAAAACAATGGCCGACCCGGAAGTGAGAGAGGCCCCACTTCCGGACGCCCCAGGAACCCGGAAGTCGCTGCGTTGAAGGTGGGCGCGCTGGGGTGGTTCGTTCTCGGGCCAATCAGGCCACCGGGACGGAAGCAGGGAGGGGATGCGATTGAAACCTCATCCTGCAATTGGGCTCTCAGACTATTAAAGGTCTGGGCAACCGGAGTCTCCGAGCTCCACTCCTTCCCCTCTGGGTTCTCTTGGGAAAGATACCCAAACATCTGAAAATGCAGAGCATAGCGTGTGCCTCTTGGGGCTATGAGCAGTGAAATGGCTAATAAGATTAAGTTTCTTTATTCTCAGAGCTTCTGATGCTTAAGTGGTTGGCTTCATTTCTGTAATGAAATGAGTGTTTAGACTTTATAGGTACTACCATGGCCACCACTGTGGGTCTGATCTACCATGACTAGGTTGGGTCCCAGTAGGGGAAACATGGTCCATGATGCCTCCCACATAGCACCTTGGGACACCTGCATTTGGGCCAAAGACAATCCCAGAAGGCCTGAGGGAACGAACACTACCCTGGCCTCTCTTGGACACTATCACACTAGCCTTGGTACAGAGCTAACAACAGGTAACCCAAATGCTACATGCCTAAAGCAGAACTCACATCTACCCTTGATTCTGAAGCTCAACACATGTTCCCACCACTGTAAAAAGCACTGTCATTCACCTGGAGGCCCAAACTAGAATTCTGGATGTCATGCCATGGCCTGGGTGTTCATGGGCAAGTTAAGCCTTTGTGCTGCAGCTTCCTCATCCGTAAAGTAAAGATAATAATAGTACCTAAATAATAGAGTTATGATATGAGGACTGAATGAGATAATTTATATATATATATATTATATATATTTTATATATATATTATATATATATATGAAATCACTTAAAATGGTGTGTGGCACATGGTAGGAATTATACATGTTTTTTAGTATTATGTTTCCTCCCATTTCCTCATTCCCTGTATCCAGATCATCGCCAAGGTCAGCCAGCCAAGCCTCTGCCCCATTTGTATGTAACAACAACAACAACAACAGAAAATACTTACACCACTCACTGTGCTGCTCTGCACCCTGTATTAAGTCCAGCCTAAGGTGAGAGCACATGTCAGAAGGGTGTTCCTAGGAGCCTTTTGGATTTACAGAGACCACAAAGAGAGGAGCACAGCCAGGGCTCAAGATTCTCTGCCCCCAAACTGTTTAGACCTTTTGGCATCATCTATGTGGACTGTCCCCTTTTCAGCAGTCATGACTCCCTTACCCTAAAAAGAAGGTGGGGCCCTAGACCACACCCCAGCCTCTTCACTGGAATGTGGGCAGGAATCCCCAGCTACTGTGCTTGAATAGTGGATGGGGTCCAAGCCCTTCTAGATAGGAGGCCCTCCTGCTAGATAGGAGACTCTCCTATCATCTTGAAAACTTCTACTTGGCCTTTAAGACATAGCTGAGAAAATCCCTTTTCCAGGAACTCTTCCATGTACCCCATTTCCCCACCTGGATTAGATGTCCCTTCCTTTGTGCTCCTGTGGTGGCCTGGCATGTGCTTGTCAAGGCCCTTATTTGTCACACTGCATTAACACCGCTGACTTGTCCACCTTCGCAGGCCCTCCCAATTTCCTAGAGAGGCCGCCGTGCCGCACCAGTGCGGGAGGTGGGGCGGTGGCGGGGGCCCGTGGGCTGACCCAGGACCCAGTCCCCGCCATGCTGTGGGAGGATCTGGGAGCGCTTTGCCTGCCGCCTGGAGCACCTGGAGAGAATTTCCGTGTTTTCTGTATTCTCCCAATTATGCAAACAAAGTGTACGCATTACAGACGGTTAGATGACGCGGATGAGTGTAAAAAAAGTAGAAGTAGCCACAATTCGCTGATGTTTTCTTCGGGAGGCTTCCTGCTATTTTAAAGTTTATGCATAATTATGGAAACTCATGTACATGTATATGTGTATTTATATGACATGGGATAATACTGTTGCTATTTCTTTTTTTTTTTCTTTTGATGGGGGCTGTGGGATGAAAGTACTTGTTTTTCAGGAATTCTGTGAGCGTATAGAGGGAGAAATCAGTGGATAGCACATCTTTAACCTTTTGAAAATTAAAGTCTTTGAACAGCCCTGGTTGGTGTGGCTCAGTGGATTGAGCGCCAGCCTGCGTGCGATCCAAAGGGTTTCTGGTTCGATTCCCAGTCAGGGTGCATGCCTGGATTGCGGGCCAGGTCCTCAGTGTGGGGCTCGTGAGAGGCAACCACACACTGATGTTCCTCTCTCTATCTTTCTCCCATTCTTCCCCTCTGTCTAAAACAACAACACCAACAAAAACAAAAAATAAATAAAGTCTTCGAAAATATCCTATTTTAATTACACACACTTTTTACCCACTTTTAATGGTTGTTCTGTGTATTGTTTAATTTTGCCAATATTTCACCTCAAGTGTTCACTGACTCAACACCCTTTCCTAAAAGGGATCTGCTGATCGTGGACCAGGGCTGTCCACCTTTACCGGAAGCGAGGGCAAAGGCAGGAGAGCAAAGACAGGTGCCGGTCTCCGGAGGAAGATTCTGGGTGAAAGCGGCTGCAGCTTCCCACCTTTGATCGCGAGAAGGGTGATGAACGGGAGAGACACGTCCAGGCTCAACTTTGTTCTGGACCGATTTTCAAGGCCCCGCCTTCAGTACCTTGGACGGTCAGGTGGGCGATGGCGAGGGGGAAACTGAGGAAGACGGCCAACAGCAGCGAACAGAGGATTGAGAGGATCTAGACCGGCCACCTGGCCTGGCCTCGCGCACCTGCCGGGAAGATGCCATTGGGTAGATCAGGCAGGACTGGAGGAGACCTGTCCGCCTCCAGCGCCTTCTAGGCTCCGCGCGCCCGGCCAGAAAACTGCCCTCAGGTCTCGGACTGCTTGGTTGCATCCCTCTTCCTCGTGGACTTCACCTTCACCCCAACTGTTCCCTCGAGTAAAGGCACATAAAGCCTGCGAGCAAAGGGACAGGGGAGCTGAAGTGGCGCGGCGGAGAGGACCGCCTTGCGCACTCCACAAAGGACATAGCGGGAAAGACAGGCGTGGGGAGGTCTAGCATCTCCATATTGTTGCTTTTGAAACATGTAATCCATGCATTTTACTTTTTAATTACTTAATTTCTTATGGAGGTGAATTGACATATAACATTAAGTTTCAGGTCCTTTGTAACATAATGACTCGATATTTGTATATTATTGTTTTTAAAAAGCTTTTGGGTTTTGCACATAACATATGCATAAAAGTGTGGATCATTTTATCCATTTTAAGGTGAAAATTCACTGGCATTAAATACATGTATAGTGTCACCACTTGAAATTATAATATCTTCAACTTGCAGAATGCATTTATTTGCTCATATACTGGTTACTTCTGGTGCTAGCATTATGGCACGACTAAGACATGTTTTTGCAAGTATAATTAAAAAGAAAACATTTTGTTTGCAGTTTATTTCCCATAGTACACAGTGCACGAGGCTGTAAATGCTCAACTATCAATGTATGGGGAGAAAAAGAGCAAAATCGTTTTGTTGTTGTTGTTTTATTCTTATACAGGCCCCCTTTACTTATTTATTTTTCATTTAAATTTTACTTTTCAACGAACAGTTTCCATTCCATATTATTTTGTATTCGTTTCAGGTGTACAGCATGGTGGTACACCTTTATGCTTTTATATGCTTATGCTTATTATATGCTTTATAGAGTGTTTATATTATATGCTTTATAGAGTGTTCTTCCCCTTGAGAGTTCCAGGACCCACCTGGCAGCATCTATCGTTATTACCGCAAAGTCTTGTTTATTAGGATGATTGCTTTTCCGAAGGAAAGAGTAGAATGTAAAAAATACAGCTTGTTAAACAAATGTGAGGGGTATATCTAACCTGAAACCTTCCCTGTCTTCTGACTGGCTTAGGCTTGCAGAGTCCGGCTCTGCTCCCTAAGTTAACACTGGTGGGCAGAGGGGAATGCCTTCCTGTTTCAAACTGTCTTGCAGTTCATACTGAAAACTCATTAATAGTAGGGCAGTTGTCCCGCAAAGGAAGTGTCAAGGACTGTATTTAGCCATGTTTTGATTAAGGGAACTTCTCTCTGCTATACACACATGTGTATCTGTGTGAGCATTCAGGGACTGACCAGTGAGGCTGCTCTAGCATGTTAATGCTAAAGAAATCAGACATATTTTGGTTAAAAAAATAATCCTTCCTGTACGCTGGAAAGATGTGAATGTTTTGAAGATGAACCTCAGTGTGTTCTTTTTTTTTTTAAGATTTTATTTATTTATTTATTTTTAGAGAGGGGAAGGGAGGAAGAGAGAAGCGTCAATGTGTGGTTGCCTCTCAAGCGCCCCCTACTGGAGACCTGGCCCAAACTTAGGCATGTGCCCTGACTGGGAATCAAACCAGCAACCCTTTGCTTTGCAGGCCAGCACTCCATCCACTGAGCCACACCAGCCAGGGTGAACCTCAGTATGTTCTTAAAGGGGCACTGACAAAAGCATCAACAGTACGAATCAGGCTGGTGCATCTCTGCACACCACGCCCCTCTCCTTTCTCGGAGGGTGAATAAAAATTTTATTCTCTGTCAAAAAAAGTGCTTTTCGTTCTGCCCTTTTCCATGCTACCCACAGAGGTGTCCATGTGGGGTTGCTCTCGGTTCCCAGGTAAGTGAAAGGGACACTTTCACAATGTCCAGAGCCCTTGATGTCCTGCAAATGAAGAAGGAGTTTGTCCTCAAAGTCCTTGCAGCAGGATCCCAATTAGGAGGCACCGACCGAGACTTCCATGTGGGACAGGACACTTACAAAAGGAAAACTGACGGCATCCACACCAGGAATCTGGAGGGAACCTGGGAGAAGCTCCTCCTGGCAGCTCTAGAGCTGTGCCCAAGTTCAGGGCTGCCGCTGGAGCCACTCCTACTGCCGGCCACTTCACTCCCGGCGCCTTTGCTAACCAGGTCCAGGCAGTCTTCCGGGAGCCCCGGCGGTTACCGACCCCAGGGCGGACTACCGGCCTCTCACCGAGGCGTCCTGTGTTAACTGACCACTGCCCTGTGTCCCACAGACTCTCCTCTGTGCCATATGGATGTTGCCATCCCTTGCAACAACCGGGGGGCTCACTCAGGGGGTCTGATGTGGGTGCTGGCCCGGGAGTTGGGCACACTCCCGGCACCATCTCCCGAGAACACCCATGGGAGGTCCCGCCTGAGCTCTCCCTCTGCAGAGACCCTGAAGGGACTGAGAAGGAAGAGCAGGCCGCTGCTGAAGCGGCCGTGGCCAAGGGGGCATTTCGGGGTGGATGCATTGCTCCGGCGCCCAGGTTCACCACCGCTCAGCCTGAGGTCGCAGACTGGTGCCCTCTGGGCCCGCTCAGCGGTTTCCCACGGAAGGCTGGTCGGCAGCCCCCACTGCGCAGGCCACGGGATGGGGAGGAACCACCACTGATGCTCTTAAGCTCTTCTTCCACAAACTCTCAACAGAATGGGAATAAAGTTGATGGAACATAAACAGTTTCTCAAAAAGAAAGTACTAACTGTTCCACTGTTTAGGTTTTCTATGGCTCTAGGTGCCCGGGAAGTAGTAACCTGTAAGCAGCCTGTAACGGCCGAGAGTTGCGAGGGAGTACAATGCATACAGTAAACATAACTTCCCTTATTTTGCAGCTTCTAGTATTTTTTACGTCAGAAACAACCTGAAAGCACTTCCTCAGGTGAATTAGGATGGGTTCTACAGGATAGAATTTTTTTTAAAGATTTTATTTATTTATTTTTAGAGAGGGAAGGGAGGGAGACAGAGAGAGAGAGAGAGAGAAACATCAATGTGCAGTTGCTGGGGGCCGTGGCCTGCAACCCAGGCGTGTGCCCTGACTGGGAATCGAACCTGTGACACTTTGGTTCGCAGCCCGCACTCAATCCACTGAGCTACACCAGCCAGGGCAGGATAGAATTTTTGAGCTTTCACTTTCCCTTTCCTGATCTTAAACCCCTTCTTTTTCCTGCCTTTTTTATACTTCTTACCACCTGTCACCTTCTCACATATGTTTTACTTAGTTCATTGTCTGTCTTCCCACTAGCTCCTCAAGGCAGTGCTTTACGTCTGCTGTATTCACTGCTACGATCCTAGTGCCTGATACATAGCAGTTGCTCATTAAATGTTTGTTAAATTTTTGAAAGAATGAATCCCACTTGAAGATAACAATTGTCGGTATTTAATGTCCTCGATTCCCCAGTTAATCCTAAATACAGGGCGGGGCAAAAGTAGGCTTGCAGTTGACAGTATGCAAAACACCAAGTTCATTCTTGTTTCATTTATTAATTATTCCATCATTTTCCACATGAACCACTGTAAACACACTTTTGCCCCATCTTTTATTTAAGATAGAGATAAATCAGAAAAAAAAACCACACTAAGAACTCAGACTTCTACCATTCTGAATCATTGCAGACTTAACAGGGGGTTGCAGAACTGCACCGAGTCCCCTTCTCCTCTCACCCAGTTTGCGTTAGGTCACACCTTGTATAGCCCCAGTGCAGCACCAACAGGAGACATCAACAGGGGTTCAGTGTGAGTGGTGAGTCTGCAGCTTTAAGCAGAGTTGTCAGTGGCTGACTGTTGACCCTTGCATGCTAGGACTCCATCTGGAGTCCCTCATGTCCTTAGTTGTCATGTCTCCTTACTCTCCTTCCACGTGTTCCCCTTCCCCCGCTGTCCTCGTTTTCCATGATGCTGACACTTGGATGTGTTTCGGATTTGTAGTTTTAGGGTGACCACCCATTTGGTTTTCTGTTCGTTCTCTCCTGTTTGGGTTGAGAATGACGTTGAGTCCAATCACTGGTGATATCGACCTCATCCTGTGGTGTCTGCCAGATGTCACACTGTCAAGGCAGTGACTTTGTCTTTGGAATTGGCGAAGTATTTTGGGGAAGATAGCTGGAGACTCTGCATAGGAATGTCCTGCTTCTCCCTGGCTTTCACCAGTCAGCCAGCATTCTTGGTGGAGCTGGCCCGCAGCAGTTAATACTGCAGTGTTCCAGTGGTGACTTGCATTTCTGTGACTCCATCTGCTTTGATTCCCTGCAATTCTTTGTGAGGGAGCATTGTGCCCCACTCCCCTTTGCTTATCTGTTCGATTAGTTCTACCTGCCTGCGATGTTGGATGTGCGATTTTTTCTTTGGCTTACAATGCAGTGCCATTGTTGTTTATTTTGTTGCCTAACTTATTCTAGCTCTGGCCATCAGCAGCTCTTTCAGGTTGTTTGTGTCCCTGTGAGGTGTCCCCATCCCTTTTTGTGTCTTTCCCTGACTTTCTGGCCTCAGAAACTACTCCTCTGCCCGCCCTGGAATCAACCACTTCTCCACGGGCCCTGGTTCTGTGTATTAGAGACTGGTATTTAGGCATCAAGTTTTGGGCACTAGGTTTAAGCTCCTTTCTCAAATGAGATATTTGTGCAACTGCTATTTTATGATTTTAAACATGTACTGGAAAGGAAGTCTCTCTTTAGTGGTGATTACTGAGAAACTTGTTTGCTTATTATCCATATATAGGGTCAACCTATGTACCCTCACACTGGAAGGAAAACCATGAGAATAAGATACTTTTTAAGGAGGATTTTTTAAGGAAAACCGACAAAATTACATTGGGGGTAAGTTGAGAAGCAAAATGACATAAAGAAGAAAATACCTCTGAAAAACGGCCAGGTGACTGCTTGGGATTTTCCCCATTTTTCCCAGAGCATTTACTGTCACTGTGGGAATGAGAGTGGGTTAAGGTGCGACTCTTGCAGAGAAGAGACCTTATCCAGCTCACCTAGTTTACCATTTGCGGGCTCATGATTGTGATAGGATCTCAGCACATTAATGAATGAAGCTTTTCCTCTGTCTTCCAAAGCTAGTTGGGACAGGAGTGGACCTTGTCACATCAGGATACCTGAACTTACCTGAGCAGGTTCAGCTCATTGATCCCATCTGTTTCCCATGCTTTGGGTCTTTCATTCAATTTCAAAGGCCCATGAGGTCTTTAGCAATTTATCCATGTTCATGGTTTTGGATGCTGCACTCTTCTTTTTATTTTAAGGTTTATTTTATTCTCATTGAAGAGAGAAGGCAGCCAGGGGCGGGGGAGAGAAAGGAACATCGATAGGTTGCCTTCTGCACATACCCCGACTGGGGAGTCAAATCCACAACCTAGGTATATGCCCTGACTAGGAATCAAACCACCTACCAGTTTTCAGTTTGACCCAGGACATTCTACTGCACCCTCTGTGGAAAATTCACAGCACATGCAGGGGAACGCCTGGGTGGACGAGGGATGAGCGTCTGTGTGCGTGGAGCTGCCTGGGTCCTCGTGAACCCACTCTGCGGTACAGCCTTACTGGAGCCAAGGGCAGGGCTCATCCACTCAGATTTCTTTCCTCCCTCAGCTCCATGTGCTTCCCCTGCCCCTGCCCCTCCCCAAGTGGGCAGCTCAGGACACCAAGCAGCAGCAGCAGCTGTGCTTCGGATGGCCAGGCCCCAGGTGAGCTGGGTTCTTTGTGTCTTTCCTGAGTTCCTGAGTCTGTGGCCCAGGAAGAGCTAGAGCTCATCTGCGGGGCTCTGGCCCCTGCTGAGACTGCCCCTGTGGCTGCCCTGTCTCCTTGCTCCCCCTGGAGCTGGGGCCGCCTGCTGAGTTCATGGACTGTCTCTTGCCCCGGACTTGTCCTTTCAGATGTGTCATCCCAGCTTCTGGCCTCTCCACCCCTTTGCCCAGCAGGGCCCTTGCCCTGTGCTCTCAGCATCCCTGATGACCCTCTGCCCTTCGGGGGAGGGAGTGTCTCTGAGCGATGGAAGCTTGTCATTGCAGGGGTCTGCAGCGTACGAGTTCCCGTCTGCGGACTACACGGGGAGGAAGTGGAAAGGCCGGGCACCGAGTCAGAGAGCCCTGAACCAGAGCAGCATGCCAGAAACTTCCTGCAGCGTGGCCTCACTGGGTAATGAGTCTGTGCCTGGGAACCTAGCAGCTGCATCCTTCACGTTGTCTTTGCTGTATTTCTCTCCTTTTTTGACTTTTCATTATGAAAAGTTGCCCACATAGACAAAGCAGAACAGTATGATGACCCTCTCTGCTCCCATCATCCAGCTTTAATACTTGTCGCCATTCTCTGTACTTCATTCTGAATTGAGCTGGGGTGGTTTATGTAGAGTTTATATTTCTAAGGGATAGAGACCCACTCAAGTGATTTTAAGTAATGAGCCATGTTACTTACAATAAGGCTAAAGGGATGGGAAACTTGTACAAACTGACCAGGTAGACCAGACTTTGGGAAGCAGGGTCTTGTGGAGCCTGGGGAGCCTGGGAGCCTCAGCAACAAACGGAAATGAATTTTTATGCTGGTGTTGTGCTGGGAATGTCACTTAGCTGCTCCCTGCACATCTGTTTTCTTTTTTTAGTGATTGTGGTCACCCTGGGGTTAGCTGGGTTGTTTGGCCCAAGGCACGGCTGCCTCAGCTTCCCTGTGAGCGCAGACTGTGGTTTGACAGTTTCCTGGAAGTGGATGTCATGGGTCAGGGTCTCTGAAGGACAGGTCTAAGAAAGTAGTCAACTCTGGAGAAGTGGGCTGAGGAGTCATTTTGATCTCCGGCAAGGGGCCAGAGATCTTTAACTTTCCATGCCCTAAAATGGTGTAACGGCTGTGGTTCTGTTTAAGACAAAATGAACCAAAATTTTTGTGTTGAGATGACTGTGCTACTCTCCCTTCGACTTGCTTTTATATTGAAAAATTCTAGAATTAAAAAGCAAATATTCGACTGTTCAGTTTCTTTATGGTTCCAGACTATCGAGACATCAAAGACATATTTTGATTTATATTTCAAGTCACTGAACTCACAGTGGGGAGAACCCTTATGAATGCAGTGAATGTGGAGCGGCCCTTACCAGTCCAGTTCTACAGGGTCTGCAGGGGCCCTGGTCCCAGAGCTCTGCTGTCCCCATCAACACTTCTGAACCCATGGCTTCTCAAAATCTTGTCACTGTCCTGCTGTATCCGAATCCCTCCTTTTTTACATTTTTTTCTTATCATACACTCAGTAATGTAAATCTCCCTTCAATTCTCATGTTTGCCCACGCTGTTTCTCATATTTAACTTGAGGTGTTTGCTCTCACTGTGTCTCCCCAATGTCTTTGTTGAGAATCGTGGAACTATGTGATATCATGGTCGGTAAAGATCTTCAGAGATTATCGTTTGCAAAGGGCACAGAGCATCGCAGTGACCTCGGGAAGATCAAACAAGCTTTCTATCTGGTTTTTCTCGTACCTTTCCATTGCCAACCTCACTTGGCCGTGCTGACTCACCATCTGTCTGTCATCATGACTCTTCATCCACCCTCTTCCACCAACCTTCCCCACCTTTGTCTTTCTGTCCATGAACAAAAATTCGAGCTGTTTCTCATTTTCTCTCTTGTTCTCCATGTGTCACATCGTTCCTTACCCTGTAACGTGAAGGCTTTTTCAGGTACATGGACTCCTGATGATTCTGTTTCCTCAGTAGGACAAGAAGTGAGTAAAGCTTTTCTTCTTCTTCTTCTTTTTTTTTTTGGCATCAGGTGAGACTAGGATGGAGAAATGTGAGTTGCCTCCAGGGCAGGAAATGTCTGAAGGATCGGGGTCACCTGCTGGGACACCAGGAGGCCTATGTGGGGTGGAACCTGGGGCACCAGGAGCTGGAATTGCCTGTGAAGATGCTGTAGGGCAGCTCGAAGCACATCCCTCAGAGGAGGGAGGGAGCAGCCTGGAAAGCGGTTTCCTGGAAATGACTTGTGAGGATAAAAACAAATCCACAAAAGATGGATGTAATGGATGTAAAGAACCTGGGGATCATCAGAATCTATCTTCTAGGCCTGCAGGACAGCAGGTTATGAAGTCACAGAAATTCTATCAGTGTGATGAATGTGGCAAATCTTTCAATTGGAGCTCACACCTCACTGGCCATCAGAGAATCCACACTGGAGAGAAACCCTATGAGTGTATCGAGTGTGGCAAGACCTTCAGGCAGACCTCTCAGCTCATAGTTCACCTGAGAACCCACACAGGGGAAAAGCCCTATGAATGCAGCAAGTGTGGGAAGACCTACTGGCACAGCTCCCATCTCGTTCAACACCAGAGACACCATGATGGGGAGAAACCGTATACCTGCAATGAATGTGGAAAAGCCTTTGCTCAGAGTTCCCAACTCATTGACCACCAGAGGACCCATACTGGGGAGAAACCTTATGAATGCAGTGACTGTGGGGAGACCTTCATTCGGAGTAAAAGTCTTGTCCGACATCAGGTTCTACACACTGGTGAGAAACCCTATAAGTGTAACGAATGTGGGAAAGCTTTCTGTTCTAATAGAAATCTTACTGACCATCAGAGAATTCACACTGGGGAGAAGCCTTATGAGTGTTTTGAATGTGGCAAGACCTTCAGTCGGAACAAATGTCTTACCCGACATCAAAGTCTCCACACTGAGGAAAAGCCTTACAAGTGCAGGGAGTGTGGGAAAGCCTTCAGTCAGAACTCTCAGCTCGCCGACCATGAGCAAATTCATACTGGAGAAAAGCCTTTTGAATGCAGTGAGTGTGGGAAGGCATTCAGCCTGAGTAAATGTCTTATTCGACATCAGAGGCTTCACACAGGTGAAAAGCCCTATAAATGCAATGAGTGTGGAAAATCCTTCAATCAAAACTCACACCTCATCATACACCAGAGAATTCACACTGGCGAGAAACCTTATGAATGTAGTGAGTGTGGGAAGGTCTTCAGTTACAGCTCCAGTCTAATGGTACATCAGAGAACCCATACTGGGGAGAAACCCTACAAATGTAACAATTGTGGGAAAGCCTTTAGTGACAGCTCACAACTCATTGTGCACCAGAGAGTTCACACTGGCGAGAAACCCTATGAATGTGCTGAGTGTGGGAAAGCCTTCAGTCAGCGTTCCACTTTTAACCACCACCAGCGAACTCACACTGGAGAGAAGCAGTCAGGTGTGGCTCGGTCAGCTTCCTGAGGCCTAAGTATCCAAGACTGAGAGCAAGGCACTTGGCATTAAGCTTTCTTTGTAAGAAGGGTGTTTACTCTGCCCCCCTGCAGGAGCCATTAATGAAAGTGGGCCATCCTCTGAGTGCTGTCTGCTGGGTCATGAGGGTGGGAGAGTGGGGAACAGTGTGTTCCCTGCCCACCATTGTGGACGGATGGACTACACAATTCATGCACTTGTAGGGCTTTCCTTTTTTTGTTTGTTTGTTTAAAAATATAATTCCTTTCTTTGTTATGCATCCCATAATTGGCTTGTGTGCTTCTGAGGGATAGAAATTATATCTTTGTTATTCTCCTCCACCACCTTCATTTCCCAGGTTATAGAAAGACGTTCTCAAGACCTGTTCACTCTCTTTTTTTCTTTTGAATTTTTATGAGTTATTTGGGCCAAACTGACGACATGACAGAAACAAGATCTCAAATGCTCCTTTTTTTCTCTTGTCTTGGCTCTTTTGAAACTTTTATTTTAGTCTATACCCTCATCACTTGTTCACTACCTAGAAAACCTTTTCTTCTTCCTGTTGCTAATCTCTGCCCCTCAGAACCTTTATGATCCAGCTCATCTGTGAAAGACTTCCCTCTTGAAATGCTTCTTCCTTCCCCCTAAACTATTAACATGACTTCAATACTTTGAACTAGCCTGAGCTACAATTTAGAGTTGTTAAGTTGTCTTGTCAATGATTCACAACTTAATGCATATGTGTATACTTCCACACCAACTGAATGTAGGCTCTTTGAGGGTGGGTATGACATCTTATTTTTTTCATCATATAGATAATAATCTGCATGTACTAGTTAAATAAATAATTTAAAAAATTCAACTCTCCAGTGCCTTGGGCAAATTACATGCCCATTCTTAAATTGGGCATGAGCTTTCCTGCCACCTCTTGACCAAAAATTTTAAAGATGGCTGTCACAGGATATCATATGTAAAAGCCTCACTCTCATATTCTACATGTACACCTGGGAGACTTTTAAAATTTTTTTCATAACTTCTACTTGAACCAAAATTTTGAGGAAATGCCTGGAACCCCCAGGAGTCTTACTAGTGTTATTTTAGCATGAAAGAATAATATCATCCTGCTAATAGGTACTTTTCCTTGCTAACTGACTTTACGGCTGAACTAGCTGGTTCCACCTTGGTGCCTGAGTAAATGAGTGAAGAACTGCCTCAAATTTTAGTGCAAAGAAGATCTGACATTCCTGGCTGTGGCAAAAATGATTGAAAATCCCAGTGTAGCCCTAGCTGGTGTGGTTCAGTGGATCGAGTGCCGGCCTGTAGAGGAAGTGTCGCCATTCAGTTCCCTGCAAGGGCACATGCCTGGGTTTCAGGCCAGGTCCCCATTTGGGGGTGCATGAGAGAGGCAACTGGCCAAGAGATGTTTTTCTCCCACCTTGATGCTTCTCTCCCTCTCTTGCTCCCTCCTTTTCTTTCTCTCTAAAACATGAATAAATAAAATATTTAAAAGAATAAAATCCCAGTTAGAAACATTCTTGGAAGTTTGTATTCACATGATTTAGTTTGTTTAAAGATAATAGACTTATGCCCTGGCTGGCGTAGCTCAGTGGATTGAGCGCGGGCTGGGAACCAAAGTGTCCCAGGTTCAATTCCCAGCCAGGGTACTTGCCCGGGTTGCAGACCATAATCCCCAGCAACCGCACATTGATGTTTCTCTCTCTCTCTCTCTCTCTCTCTCTCTCTCTCTCTCTCTCTCTCTCTCTCTCTCTCTCCCTTCCCTCTCTAAAAATAAATAAATAAATAAAATCTAGAAAAAAATAAATACCTAGAGATTACACATTAAAAAAAAGATAATAGACTTAAATTTATCTGATTTCCTTATCAACTAGTTCTGTGTCCTGCAACTGCCATCTAAATTTAGGGTGAGATGTATACCCTTGTTTATTGTCATGTTCTGGACCATCTTTCATTCCCAGGGGTGTGAGAGGCAAGAATCTTTCCAGAGGATTTCCTCTCCTTCTGCAGTCATATATAAGACAGGATCCTGAACAACCTTTTTCCTCCTTGCAGTAATGCTCCGGTGCTGGAGACCTTTGTCTCTGCTGTTCACCCACTTCCTCTTAGCAGAACAATAGGATTGACGATGTGAGAAAGGGGGAAGAGGAAGTTAGAGGTACAGTGTTAGGTATGTACCCTGGAGGGAGGAGTTTTTGTGAACTGTGATTTATGTCTCAGAGACAATGAGGAGGAAAGGGAAGGGAGGTGAGGCTCAAGAAAATCAGAATTTAATGTGATTCTGGGGAAGGCATCTCAGATACAAAGAATGTTTATCGCGGGGGTCAAAAGAAAAAGATGTGAAACTAGCTTCATTTGGCATGTTAAATTACCTGGGCTGCATAATGAAATAAAAAAAAATAATAAACCTTAGGTTATATGTGTGTGAACAAGTGTTACTCATATAGGTAGTCTAGAAATTGAAGTTCATAGAAATTTGTCGGTATTGTCATTGTCTAGTTGTTAAATTATTGTATGCCACCAAAGTAACTAAATTTTCTTATAAATGTTTTTAACCATGGCCCTTTTTAAAATCTTTCAGTCACTTACAGACAGTTGCTGTGGTAAACTGATTTTCAGAGAGCTTAGTGAAAACGACTCTGATAAGTAGTCTGGAATACAGGATTTAGATAACTTTACGATCACTTTACCTAAACCAGTAAGGATTTCCAAAACTCTAATGGAAAAACTGGATTCACATAGAGCAAAAATAAATGACTTGGGATTAAATGAACTGATGAGAATGGTTATAAATTTTTGTTCTTTAATGTTTTGTTTCCAGGCTTAAGAAAATCTTTTTCTGTTTTATCTTAAGCTATATATGACTTACAGCACCTTGGTAAATTATACCTTTGTAAACAGAATTAAAACACTTATGTTTTTCTCCTTATCTCATCCTTTTGGAATTGTGAAACTTATGAAGTATTTTATTTTATTTTTTTAAGATTTTATTTATTTATTTTTAGAGAGGGAAGGGAAGGAGAGAGAGAGAGAGAGAGAGAGAGAGAGAGAGAGAGAGAAACATCAATGTGCGGTTTCTGGGGCCCGTGGCCTGCAGCCTAGGCATGTGCCCTGACTGGGAATTGAACCTGCGATGCCCAGTTCAAAGCCCGCGCTCAATCCACTGAGCTACGCCAGCCAGGGCTTTGAAGTATTTTATTTTTATGAAATATAGTCATTTGCACAAATTCAGTAAAAATCTATTTTCCTTATAACAGAACACAATTGTGAACATTGGTTATGTCACCAAAGCTTTGGAATATCATTTAAAAATGATGTGCATAAAATCAGGTATGACCATATAGTTTTAAGATACTAAGGTTGATTTTAAGGAACCAATAAAGTCCCCTGGAAGAATCTCCTGGTATCTTTCTTACTGGGTTCCAATACTTACTGGGTTACTCTGATACTACTCCTGGCAGCCCCAGGAATGTGAAGATGATAGCAGACTTGGGAGTTGGAAAATTTTAGTTTAAGTAATAGCTAATAAGCTTAGTAATCAATGCAAGTAAAAGCTATCATTCCGGAACTGAAGGTATGAGCCATCCTGACTCCAGGAGACCGTAAGCAGTTCCACCTTTGTGCCCCAGGAGGACTGCAAGCAATTCAAGATGATATCTGAGCTATTGTGCTCCAGGGTGAGATGACCACGGGCCATGACACAGCTAACGACCGCCACCCAGGTTGAGAATGCTGCAGTTTTTTTAATCCAATTAACTTCTCCCTCAACTCCAAACCCCCTACCTACACTTTGTTTCCCTTATAAAAGGGGCCATTTTAAAATGGAATTTAAGATGGTTCATTAGGATATAAACTTTCTCAGATCGCCGGCCATTTGAATAAAGCACCCATAATGATTCATCCCTGCTTATCGGGTTCAGTATGTGACAGGCAGCACGAATGCCAGTCTTTACTGGTTTCAAAGATACTTTGGAACTTTAAGAAAGAAGAATTTATTCAAGTCTATAGGTATCTCAGGCAACATCTGGCAAGTCCTTGGCTTGGCTTCCTGGCCTCAATAGGCTTTTAAGCCCAATCTGAGATTCCTTATGAAACGTTTGGGCAAAGCAGACTTAAAAAGCCTCCATGTCAATCACTACTCTTGTACTTATTTAAATAATCAAGCCAAGAATAAGAAGACTAAACTTATTTTGCTAACAAATTAATCTTATGTGATTATCTTTGCTAAACATTCGGATAATTTTAAAGAGAAAAATTATATTTCGGTAAAAGGCTATAACATACCCTCAGGAGTACCAAATTCTAGTCCAATTCATGGTCTCTGAGGTTTTGTTATCTACCTGTAAACCTGACTGGATCCTGAATTTTTTCTAGGTTTTTAAAATATATGGCTGCAACCCTTCAAACTAATCTTTTCCACTTTTTTCTCACGCTGCTGACTTGGAATCATTAAGAAGAAAGATTGCCCTTGACCCTCATTGAACGGGACCATCCTGGATCCTCTTCACTCCCTAGACAACAGCCAAACTTCAAGACCTTGACCCTTGGGTCCACATCTTCCGATTAAAAGGGGCCCCTGCAGACCCTTGGACTGGCACACCAGCTGGAGACGTAAAATTAACATGGATGAGAGAGGTTCTTCTGCAGAAGCAGAGGACACCTTGAGGTGGACAACTCTTCCAAGGTCACTGATCAAGATCTTCATCTCCAACATGAAAACTTTTATTCATTTTGTCTCTTTTTTGCTACTTGCTCTTTCTCTCTGTTAATGCACGAGGAAAGAGTGCTCCTTAACTCTGACAACTATCACTGCATCTGCCACCAAGGCCATTGCCACACAACAGAAGTCCCTAGGCTTTCCTCCTGGGGTGGTTTTAGAGAATAAAATTGCTTTAAGTTCTTTATTGACTGAACAAGCAGCAGTCTGTGCCATGGCAAGTATACCCTGTGGTACATGGATCTATGTCTCAGGTTCCATAGCAAATACAAGAAATTAACAAACCATTTAGCTGAAACAGGATGACACCTCTTCAGGTACATTATTTGGTATGCACTGGTCTAACCCATGGGGACCTTGGCTAAGGAGTATGCTTCCGTCTCTTGGTATTATGTGCCTCAAAGCCATCCCTCAGTCTCCCTGGTGTACTGTGTTCTCTCTAGGTCCTTAAATAATGTGTTTGCAGGTATCTGCAGTTTATCAAATGGTCTCACTGTGCTTGGAGAAAGAGAAACAAAGTGAACCATGAAGTAAACAGTGAAAACAGCTCTTCCCAAAATCTGGTATTAAAACCTCCAAGTTTCCTCAGTTTTGCAATGAGACAAGAATAGCTGAGAGCGATGCTAATGCCAAAATTTTGGTCACTCTTCCACGTATGAGAAGATGACAAAAAGGGGAGAATTGTTAGTCATCAAAGAGGCCATTAGACTGAGATGGCGCATTAGACACTTTTGTGGCTGCCCGAGCAAAATGAAAGCTAAGCTGAAGTCAATGCCTGTAATCGCCTTGAGGTTAAGAACAATGACCAATCACAACGGCCAGCTGGGCTCCCCCAGATAATGCAGACTTCTTTAGGCATGACGAGTCAAATAATTTGCTTTGCTTCCCCATCTCTATAAAAAGCCTTGTGCCCAGCTTCTGCTGATGGAGTGCCCCTGACCAATTGCAGTTTGGCACCACCTGGTTTGAATTGATGTTTGCTCAGATTACAATATTTTGCCATGTGTCATGCGCTCCCGTGTTCCCTGTGTATCCATATATTTGGCCCAAACTTCCAGGAAAAAAAATCTTTTGTTTTCATTTTTAATTTGATTATTTATTTATGTATGTATTTATGTATGTATTTATTTATGTTTAGAAACCGATTATTGTATTCCAGGGTATTATTTGGCATACAGATATCATTATTGCTTTCTAGAGTTACACTTTTAACACATAAATAGGAGAATTGCAAACATTTATATAGATATGGAATTAGTACTGCCCATGTATAATGCGCATCCTTATTTTTCCCTCAAACACTTGGGCCAAAAAAGTGCGCCTTATGCACGGCAAAATACGGTAAATTAAATGCGCCTCAATGGATGTTTTAAGACTACACAGTGTCGGTGATATTAAAGGGACATGGAAGCCATCATGCACGGCTAGTGAAAATACACTTAGTGTTCTGGTGAGAAATCTGCTGTTCCTTGGAGAATGGCGTGAACACTCCACTTGGACGCGTAAAGATAAAACTCGGAATCGGTCCCTTCAGTCCAGGATCCCTCAAGCCAGCAAGGGACAAGAGATCTATAACAACACGACTCTGGTGCCAGACGGCTGTAAGAAGTGTCCCACGTTCTCACGTTCGGTGGGACCCCCATAAACAGACAGCAAGTACATGACCTTCTTGCTGCCACTCTCTTGCTTTCTGTAACTGCTGTCCTCAGAACTGAGGCTCATACTGAGAGGAGGGAAACCGAGACTCCGGGAAATGCCTCGGCTGGCTTTCACGCACAAGCAGCAGCAACGGAAGCTATAAGGCTTGTGGCATTTGTGAATGAAATCCTTTCTGCTTTTGAAAAATGACCCCTTGTGGCCAGACTTTGCCTTTTGTTATCCTGGGGTTGCGGCGACGTGGCCACAGTCACTTCCTGAATCAGAGGAATCACAATGGGCAGACAGTGGTCGTGAACTTAGTCACGCCCGTGGGAGATTCAACATGGCTGCTTGGTTCTTCCAAGCTTCGTGGCAAAACCCATCTGGCTTTTCCATTCATTGACTCACAATGGTGCAGCGAAGGTGGCTCAAATGATTCATAAATGTAGGTGTGGAGAATTCTGAAAAATTGTGGAAACCAATTGCCACCTTTCGTGTTCATCATCCCAGGAAAACAATTTTTGTTCCCAGAGGCCTCCACCCTTCTCCCGGTGGACCATTTGAGCGCCTGCAACGGGTTTCATTCATCTGCCACCTAGTGTGGCTCACCAGTATGTTCTTGTTGTTGTACGTTTTCTGGGTTTGGTGAAGCCTTCCCTTGCTGCCAGGCCGACACCCTCACAGTGGCAACGACACTGTTGGAAAATGTGTTGCCCACTTAGGGTACACCCTCCCAAATATCTAGTGACCAAAGCACTCACTTCACTGGGAAAATCATATGAGCTTTAACTAAAAGCTTACTAACTTCTTGGAATTATCACTGCTCCTGACCACCCTCAATCATCAGGCAAATTTGAGAGAACAAAGAGAATTCTTAAACTCAGTCTCCAGCCCTGGCTGGTGTAGCTCAGTGGGCTGAGAGCAGGTGTGAGAACTAAAGGATCACAGGTTTGATTCCCAGCCAGGGCACATGCCTGGCTTGTGGGCCAGGTCCCCAGTAGAGGGCGTGTGAGAGGCAACCACACACTGATGTTTCTTTCCCTCTCTCCTTCCCTTCCCCTCTCTCTAAAAATAAATAAATAAAATCCTTAAAAAAAACAGTCTCTAAACTCCCAGAAATGCTGGATTTCCTTGGCTTAAAGTAGTGCCTCTGGCCTTTCTGGCCGTTAAAGGACAAAATTCAAATTTTAAAACTTGAAATTCGGTGATTCATAAAATGGGCAACATCCAGTCTAGCAGATAGAAAGGAGCTTCCAAATACTATACAAGGCAAGGGGTTTTACAGGCAGAAGGCAGCAAAATCAAGGCAGTGAAACTAGGCAAAAAGGCAGGTCATTTATTGCAAGTTTACTTTCCTTATTATGAGATGGATGGTGAGTGTTGATCAGGCTGATTGCTAAACCAATGCTCACCATTCCAGATTGATTTATGATTTTGTTTTGCAGAGAGCTGGAACTGTAAGCTGAGTGTCAACTTGGTGGCATGGGACTTAGCATAAGCAGCCCTGGCGCCTGTTGTCTTTAAGAAGCCATTCAAGACCCTGGCCAGGTAGCTCAGGAGGTTGGAGTTTCTGACAGATATGGAAAGGTTGAGGGTTCCTTTTATTTTCCGCCAGAGCACGTACCAGAAGCAACCAACGCGTGCATAAATAAGTGGAATTACAAATGATGTTTCTCCTTTCCTCTCCGTCTAAAATTAATTAAAAAATAATAAAGTCATTAAAGAATTTCCTAATCTGTATTAGTTAGGTAATCTGCCTGAATTACGTCTGCCATCCCCTAGACGATTTTCAAAATTTACTCAGTTGAAGTTTGTTCTTTAACAGAAGGAAACTGCTGGAGATGTGCGAAGGTCAAGCTTCCTGCGCCTGCAGCTGGGAAGAGAAAATACCCTCTCTCCCGCCCCACTCCCCCAGCCCCGTTTGTGGTGGTGACCAGGGACGAAGAGGCTAGCCCTGGACACTAGCATCTGGTTCCCCTCGTTGAAGGGGGCCCCAGCGAGTCACCGGTTAACAGCTTCTCGCTGCCAGGACGGGTTGGCGGTCAGCTACGTCTTACTGATCCCTCCTTTGACCCCTGGCTTTGGACCCTATTCTTCCCTGGGGCGGGGAGGTGGGCGGTGCGAGGCGGGGGCAGTCCTGCACGCACATTGGGAGGGAAGTGGGAACACGGGCCAAGGCTGATAGACCTGTGGGGCCCGAATGGGCTTCGGAGGGGCGCGGGCAGGCGTCTTGTGCAGGAGGTGGGGTGTGCTGCGGGTGATCCCCCCAAAGGCTCAGGGGCGGGCCAGCATTGCCCTGGCACGGGGGAGAAGCCGAGATGTTGGCCCTCCCAATTTCCTAGAGAGGCCGCCGAGGCCCGGGGCGGTGACGCGCGTGCGCGACCCGCGCGACAGCGAGACCCTCGCCGGGCGTGCGGGCGGCCGGAGGCCCTGGAGGGGGCGGCGCGGGAGTCGGTGAGTGCCCGGGTGGGGCGGGGTTGGGCGCGGCGCGTGCTGGACCGCCGCCGAGCCGCGCGGGTGCGGGAGGGCGGTGGCGGCGGGGTCCGCGGGGGCCTGCGCGGGGTCGGGCGGCGGCTGGGGCCCGGGGCGGGGTGGGCTGGCCCGGGACCGTGTCCCCGCCGTCCTGCGGGCGGATGTGGGAGCGCTTCGCCCGCCGCCCCGGGCGCCTGGAGGAGAGAATTTGGATCAATGGTTTCCGTGTTCTTCCAATTATGCAAACAAAGCGTACTCATTACGGACGATTAGGTGACTGGGGTGAGTGTAAGAAAAGTAAAAGTAGCCGCAATCTGCCGATGTTTTCTTCGGGAGGCTTCCTGCTATCTTAAAATTTACTCGTAATTATGCAAACTTATATACACATATATATTATGAAATGGGGTCATAGCATTGCTAATGAAACGTATTGTGATAAAACAATGCTGTGATGAAATATACATACATTTACCGTATGCTACATAAAAATTTACTGTTTTAATCTTTTTAAAGTGTGTGATTCAGTGGTATTAAGTGCATTCATACTGTTGCTTATTGGAATATTATAATATCTTCCGTTTGTGAAATGCCGGTTAATTTTGGTGGTAGCATTATGATACCACTAAAACGTATTTCCAAGTATAGTTAAAAGGAAACATTGTTTGCTGTTTATTTCCCATTGTACCTATTGCACGAGGCTGTAAATGCTCAACAAGTGCCGTTTGTGGAGAAAAATAGAAAACCCTTGGTTATGAGGTTGGTTGTTTCCAGAATGAAAGAGTAGCATGTGAAAGGCAGTTTGTTAAACATGAGGTACATCTTTGATCTGACACCTCTGGACTGTCTTATGGTTTGCATAGGCTCACAAAACCAAGAATCGTTTCCTTCCGAAGTTACAAGTGGTAGCTAGGAAAGAGTGCTGGGTTTCAAACTGTAATTCTTAAGTGAAGGCTCATTAATATTAGTTGGTTATTTTACAAGGAAACCTTGGGGAGTGTTTCTACCTGTTTTTTGATGAAAGATTTCAGGGAATTTCCATATGCTAATACACGTGAGTCTGTATTCATTCAGGGATTGACCTGTGAAGGTGCTCTTACATGTTACGTTGATGCTGAAGGTATTAGACAAATTTTGGTTTAATAAGTAATCCTTCCTGTAAGTTGAAAAGACGGGACTGTTTTGAAGATGAACTTCAATATGTACTTAAAAGAGGAACTAGCGAAAGCATCAAAAATACTAAGTTTTCTGTGGTTCCCGGTATCCCAGAAGTAGTAGTGTGTGAGCAGTCTGAGATGACCTAGGGTTGCGAGAGAGTACAAATGCGTGAAGTGTAGGAAACAGAGCTTACCTTACTTTGCAGTCTCCAGTGTTTGCATATTGGAAACAGTCTAAAAGCACTCCCTCATTTTATCATACAGTGTAACTTAACACCTGCCACTGTCTAACACACCATATGTTTGATTTTTTCATTGTCTGTCTTCCCACGAGGTCCTCAAGGCAGTGCTTTATGTCTGCTCTATTCACTGCTAGGACTTGAGTGCCTGGCACATAGTAGTTGCTTATTAAATATTGTTAGTGGAAGAAGGAGAATTCTTATCTCAGTTGAAGATAAGAATTCATTGTATCTAATGTCCTCCATTGCCAAGTTAATCCTAAATATCTAAGATAGGAATCAGAAAAAAAACAGTAAGAACTCAGACTTCTTCCATTTTGAATCATTGCAGACTTAACAGGGGGTTGCAGAACTGCACAGAGTCCCCTTCTCCTCTCACCCAGTTTGCGTTAGGTCACACCTTGTGTAACCCCAGTGCAGCACCAACAGGAGACATCGACAGGGGTTCGGTGTGATTGGTGAGACCGTGGCTTTAAGCAGAGTTGTCAGTGGCTGACCGTTGACCCTTGCGTGCCAGGACTCCATCTGAAGTCCCTCGTGTCCTTAGTTGTCATGTCTCCTTACTCTCCTTCCACGTGTTCCCCTTCCCCCGCTGTCCTCGTTTTCCATGACGCTGACACGTGGATGTGTTTCGGATTTGTAGTTTTAGGGTGACCACCCATTTGGTTTTCTGTTTGTTTTCTCCTGTTTGGGTTGAGAATGACGTTGAGTCTAATCACTGGCGATTTCAACCTCATCCTGTGGTGTCTGCCAGGTGTCACACTGTCAAGGCAGTGTCTTTGCCTTTGGAATTGGTGAAGTATTTGGGGGAAGATAGCTGGAGACTCTGCACAGGAATGTCCTGCTTCTCCCTGGCTTTCACCAGTCAGCCAGCATTCTTGGTGGAGCTGGCCTGCAGCAGTTAATACTGCAGTGTTCCAATGGTGACTTGCATTTTTGTGACTCCATCTGCTTTGATTCCCTGCAATTCTTTGTGAGGGAGCATTGTGCCCCCCTCCCCTTTGTTTATCTGTTCGATTAGTTCTACCTGCCTGCGATGTTGGATGTGCGATTTTTTCTTTGGCTTACAATGCAGTGCCATTGTTGTTTATTTCATTGCCTAACTTATTGTAGCTCTGGCCATCGGCAGCTCTTTCAGGTTGTTTGTGTCCCTGTGAGGTGTCCCCATCCCTTTTTGTGTCTTTCCCTGACTTTCTGGCCCCAGAAACTACTCCTCTGGTGTCTTCTCTGCCCGTCCTGGAATCAACCACTTCTCCATGGGCCCTGGTTCTGTGTATTAGAGACTGGTATTTAGGCGTCAAGTTTTGGGCACTAGGTTTAAGCTCCTTTCTCAAATGAGATATTTGTGCAACTGCTATTTTATGATTTTAAACATGTACTGGAAGGGAAGTCTCTCTTTAGTGGTGATTACTGAGAAACTTCTTTGCTTATTATCCATGTATAGGGTCAACCTATGTGCCCTCACACTGGAAGGAAAACCATGAGAATAAGAGACTTTGTAATGAGGATTTTTAAAGGAAAACCAACAAAATTACATTGAGTGTGAGTTGAGGGAAAAAATGACAAAAAGAAGAAAATGTTCATGAGAAATGGCCAGATATTGCTTGGGAATTTCTCTGTTTTTTTCAAAGCATTTATTTTCATGCCGGGAATGAGAGTGGGTTAAGGCAGGGGTCTGCAGCCTCGGGGCTGGGCCAGTACCGGTCCAGGCGTGTTAAGAACAAAACGTGCTTGACTGTAATGCTCTCGAATCATCCCGAAACCATCCCTCCCACCCCCCCAGGTCCGTGGGAAAATCGTCTGTCAGGAAACCGGTCCCTGGTGCCAGAAAGGTTGGCGAGCGCCGAGCGCCGGCTAAGGTGTGACTCTTGCAGAGGTGAGACCCGAGCCAGCTCACGTTTCCTGTCTGCGGGCTCACATTTGTGAGAGAATCTCAACACGTTAATGAATAAAGCCTTTCTCCTGTCCTCCAGAGCCAGCTGGGACTCCAGGGGACCCTGTCGCATCAGGACACCTGAGCTTATCTGGACAAGTTCAGTGGCTCCCATCTCTCTCCCTGCTCTGGGAGCGTCTTTCAGACGCTCTGGGTCTTTCATTCAGAGTTTGAAAGGCCCACTCCTGGGCCTTTTGTCTTTAGTTTTATCCAAGTTCACGGTTGTAGAGGGTGGTCTCCCTGTTTCTTTGAAGACCCGGCCTCCTTTGCCACATCATTAGGCGGTCCGCCTCCCTTTCCTGTTTGCCAGTCTGTGGTCAACAGATACTTCACTGACCTTCTCCAGACTTGAACCTTTCTGCAGCTGCTCAGAACAGGCCAGTGTGGAGTTTTTGGTGCTAATTTCACTGTGGGTCCTGAGACCGGGCATTACCATGTACATTTCTTACTGGTTGCATTTCTTCAAAATACTTGTCCAGCCTCAAGTTCGTTGTCTCTAGCCTCACTGCCGGATTTCTCCTCACCTTCAGCATCGCTTCATTCTTCAGTTTTCTTGCCCTCTCTGGCCTGCCCTGCAGGTTTGGCCGGGAAAGTCAGTCCGCTCCTTCCTCTGATTCCAGCTTCCTTCTGAGCAGTGTTTCTGCTTCCTGTCTGTGCTGCGGGAGCTCAGCGGGCCAGGGCCGGGGCTGGGGGCCGGGGCCGGGCCGGGGCAGGCCCCTCTCACCCCAGAAGCACCCTTTCCTCTTCTGCCTGCTTTCGCTAGGGTGTGTCTCTCCATTTGTAGCCATTCACCTATCATCCCTCTCATTTTCCTTTGCTTTGTTTTCTCCGACGACGTCCTACCCCACCCCTTTTTCCCCGGGGCAAGGCTGCTTTTCTCCCACACAGAAGAGCCCTTAATGTAGTTCTCCCCTGAGCCCCGCCCTAGAGCGCGGGAGCCTCTCCTGGTGGCTGGCTGGGGGCCGGCTTTCTGAGCAGCCCCCCTTCCTGTCGCAGTTGCTGAGTCTCTTCCTGGGGGGTCCTGGCAGCACTTGCTGAGTCCAGGGTTGATGGCCGCCTGGCCGTTTATACTGGGCGTGCAAGAGGACGGCTGCTGTTTTGCGCCGCGGGTGAAGGTCGTGGTTTCTTTGCTTTTGCCTCCCCGGGGGTGAGGGATGGGAGGCACCACGGTTTCGGGCGGAATGACCCTCATCTGAGACTTGTGCACTTTGGGGCAGGGGCCTGCTGGTCCGTCTCACCCTTTATAGATTTTTGCTTTCTTTTAATGTCATTTTATTTCTTTCTCTTTAAAAATTCTTTATTTATATTTAGAGAGAGCGGAAGGAAGGGAGAAAGAAAGGGAGAGAAACATCAACATGTGAGACACAGGGCTGCCTCTCACGTGTCCCTAACCAGAGACCCGGCTCGCAACCCAGGCACGTGCCCTGACCGGGAATCCGACCGGCGGCCCTTCGGTTTGCAGGCCAGCGCTCAGTCCACGGAGCCACACCAGCCAGGGCCCATAACTGTAATTTCTAAAACTTGCCTTTTACTTTAATTTTTACTTTAGGAAACTGGGAAATGACAAAAATATAAAGAAAATACAAATATAAAATAGGAAGAAAAATGACACACAGGAGTAGCACTTCTAACATTTGGGTGTGTTTGCATTCCTCACTTTATGTGTGCACTTGAATTTAAAAAAACAGAGAGACCTAGAACATAAATTCCAAGTTAAGAAATCATTTTACTACTGCCCTGGCCCGTGTGGCTCAGTTGGTTGGAGCGTTGTCTTGTACATGGAAAGGTCGCCGGTTCAATCCCTAGTCAGGGTGCATGCCTGGTTGCTGGTTTGGTCTGAGTTGGGGTGCATGTGGGAGGCAACTGATGTTTCTCTCTGGCTCTTTAACTCTTCCCCTCTCTTTAAAATCAATAAGCATGTCTTTGGGTGGGGGATAAAAAGTAAATAAATAAAAATAAATGACTATGGGTAAAGTAAAGTAAAATCTCCTTTAACTACTATTCCCACCCTCTGTCCCATCAATCAGTTTTTGTGAATCCTTCCAGGACACATTGAATTCCTTTGAGAACTTCTGTGTCCATCAAACATATACACACATAAGATTTTAGGTTTTTTTCTACAGTTGTATCTAGGAAGTTCTTTTGAACCCCGCATGTGGTGGTTACTGTTGGCAGAGGCAGTCCCGGCAGCTTGGAGGGAGTGGCCTTGCGCGGGGAGTTCCCTGCAGAGAGGTCAGGAGCCCCCACAGCCCGTGCTGGGCCTTGGCCTTGTGAGGGGCTGTCTTTCCCTGTTGGGTGCTTCACGTAAGCCCTTTGTTGTGCTTGCATGCCTTGCCGGTGGCCCCGGGCCCAGCCCTGTTTTCTGAAGTTCAGCCCCGCCTGTAGGGGGTCGAGGTCCTTCTAGGGCAGCACGAAGTGTGCGGCTCAAATCCACACCACCCGTACCACACGGGCTGCGAAGTGGATCCGCTGTCTCGGGCACCAGTGGGTTCCGAGGGGCTGAATCGCGCAGTCTCTCTCTCCTCTCTTCCTGTGAGTAAACGCTGTGCCCCTTGAGCCTGGTGTGCTTGTCTTCTGTCTCAGCAACTTAGTGTCATGCTCTGGTCTCTCCTGTGGGTGACACTTACTGCTTTTGAACCTTGGTCGTGCAACCTGACCATCCAGGGAGCAGTGAAACTGTGATGTTTGAGGTCCCACACCCACATGTCATGGATAAAAAAAATTTGGGAGGGATATTTCAGGAGCGAGGAGTCCCAGCCCCACACCAGGACCCCCAATTCAGGGTTCCAGTGCTAGGAAGATAAGTCCCCACAACTTCAGGGATTGAGTTCGTAGCAGAAACTCCTGGAGCCACAAGCAGTTCCTCTTAAAGAACCCACACACGGTCTCACCTACTGAGACTTGTTCCTTCGGAGGTCCAGCACCGGGGTAGCGGGGTAGCAGCATGAAAGGCACCGGTGGCACACAGGGAGGAGCTGAAGTGTCTGGCATCATGGTGAGCAGAGGCCATTGTCCCTTTTCTAAACCCTTCCTCCACAGAACTGGAAAGTTGGTGCAGTATCTGAGATTCCATCAACCTGGCTACACTGTTTGACCTGCCTTTGAGATCCCCAGAGACTCTGCCCCACCCAACTTATAGGCCCCCTGAAGCTGCTTTTCCATATGAATGACCGGTCTTGGCCGCATACTTCACAACTTCCTTTTTTTTTTTTTAAGGTCTTATTTAGTTTTAGAGAGGGGAAGGGAGGAAGAAAGAGAGGGAGAGAAACATCAATGTGTGGTTGCCTCTTATACAACCCCTACTGGGGACCTGGCCCACAACAAAGGCATGTGCCTTAGACTGGTATTTGAACCAGCGACCCTTTGGTTCACAGGCTGGCACTCAGCCACTGAGCCTCACCAGCCAGAGCACAGCTTCCTAAATTCTATCAAACAAATGACATTTGGCTTCAGTGAGCCCTACGCCCTAAACTAGCAGCAGCCAGCCTAGATTCACAGCTTGGCTTTGCCTGGGAATCTCCAAGCCCAGCAGAGGTAACAGCCATCTCAGATTGCTTTATAGCTCAGGCAGGGTGCCCTGGGCAAAACCCAGGTGGGGGCTGAACTTGGCCTGCACGACTTAGGGAAACCTGAGGGCCAACACTCCCAGTGGACAGCTATAGACCACATCAGAGCACCACCCTCCTGTCTCTGCACAGCTGATCCTCTGTGGAGGGTGGAGATTGGTGGTGAGTGGTCACAGCCAGTCCTTACAGCTGACTGGCCTGGGAAAATCCCTCCCATTGACTTGCCAACAGCAACCAAAGCTGGACTACAGGAAGAGGGTGTACTCAGCCCACACAAAGGGTGTACCCACGCCCTGGAGTACCCACGTTGGGTAATAGGGGAGGCTGTGCCAGTGGACCCTACAGGACACCTACTACATTAGGCCATACGACCAAGACACGGAGTCAGAGCAGCTCTACCTAATACATAGAAACAAACACAGGGAGGCTGCCAAAATAAGAAGACAAAGAAACATGGCTCAATTGAAAGAACAGATCAAAACTCCAGAAAACTGAATGAAATGGAGATAAACAATCTATCAGATGCAGAGTTCAAAACACTGGTTATGAGGATGCTCAACAAACTTAGTGAGGAGCGCAGAAGCATAAAAAATTTCCAGTCAGAAACAAAGGCTACACTAATTGAAATAAAGAGCAATTTACAGGGAAACAACAGTAGAGTGGATGAAGCTGAGAATCAAATCCATGATTTGGAACATAAGGAAGCAAAAAACAACCAATCAGAGCAACAAGAAGAAAAATCCCTCCCCCTCAAAAAATGAGGACAGTATAAGCAGCATCTGGGACAACTTCGAGAGGTCCAACATTTGCATCATTGGGGTGCCTGAAGGAGAAGAGAAAGAGCAAGAAATTGGAAATCTGTTTGAAGAAACAATGAAAGAAAACTGCCCCAATTTGGTGAAGCAAATAGATATGCAAGTCCAGGAAGCACAGAGAGTCCCAAACAAAATGGATGTAGAGAGGCCCACTCCACAACACATCATAATTAAAATGCCACAAGTTAAAGATAAAGGGAGAATTCTAAAAGCAGCAAGAGACAAGCAGTTACCGACAGTGGAGTTCCCATAAGACTGTCAACTGATTTCTCAAAAGAAACTTTGCAGGCTAGAAAGGATTAGCAAGAACTATTCAAAGTCATGAAAAGCAGGGACCTACAGCCAAGATTGCTCTACTCAGCAAAGATATCATTTAGAATCGAAGGGCAGACTAAAGAGCTTCCCAGATAAGAAAAAACTAAGGGAGTTCATCAAAGGGGACTTATTTAAGAAAAAGAAGATCAAAACTATGAAAATAAAATGGCAAAAAATAAATATCTGTCAATAATTAAGTCTTAAAAACGAATTAGGCAAACAAGAACAGAGAGAGAATCATGGATAGGGAGAGTGTTTTGATGGTTGCCGGATGGGAGGGGCCCCGGGGGGGAATGGGTGAAGAGGTGAGGGGATTGAGAAGTACAGTAGCCTGGCTTGCAGGCCAGGTCCCCCCACGTGGGGGTGTGCGAGAGGCAACCACATACTGATGTTTCTCTCCCTCTCTTTCTCCCTCCCTTCTCTTTTCTCTACATATAAATAAATAAAATATTTTTTAAAAAGTACAAACAGGTAGTTACGAATAGCCATGGGGACGTAAAGTATAGTACAGGAAATGGAGAAGCCAAGGAACTTACACTGTGTGACCCATGGAACAATGGCGGGGGGATTGCCTGAGGGAGTGGAGGTGCTGGGTGAAGGGGAGCAAAGGAGAAATCAGGACAATTGTAGTAGCATAATCGATAAAATATATTTAAAAATAAAAAATTTTAGAGTATGAAAAGATATTTGTGAAAATATGATTTTAAATAACTTTATTTCTTTTTTTAATTTTTAAAATATATTTTATTGATTATGCTATTACAGTTGTCCCATTTCCCCCCTCCACCCTGCACACCCTCTCCCACCCACATTCCCCCCCTTTAGTTCATGTCCATGTGTCGTAAGTTCTTTAGCTTCTACATTTCCCATACTACTCTTGCCCTCCTCCTGTCTATTTTCTACCTACCATCTATGCTACTTATTCTCTGTATCTTTTACTATTCTCTCCTCCTCCCACTCCCCCGTTGCTAACCCTCCATGTGATCTTCCTTTCCGTGGTTCTGTTCCTGTTCTAGTTGTTTGCTTATAGTTTCTTTTGGTTTTGTTTTAGGTGTGGTTGTTAATTGTGAGTTTGCTGTCATTTTACTATATTTGTTTTTTTTATCTTCTTTTCTTAGATAAGTCCCTTTAACATTTCATAAAATAAGGGCTTGGTGATGATGAACTCCTTTAACTTGACCTTATCTGAGAAACACTTTATCTGCCCTTCCATTCTAAATGAAAGAAAGCTTTGCTGGATAGAGCAATCTGGGATGGAGGTCCTTGCCTTTCATGACTTGGAATATTTCTTTCCAGCCCCTTCTTGCCTGCAAGGACTCTTTTGAGAAATTAGCTGACAGTCTGATGGGAACTGTTTTGTAGGTTACTGTCTCATCTCTTGCTGCTTCTGGGATTCTCTCCTTCATTTTTACCTGGGCTAATGTAATTATGATGTGCCTTGGTGTGTTCCTCCTTGGGTCCAACTTCTTTGGGACTCTCTGAGCTTCCTGGACTTCCTGGAAGTCTATTTCCTTTGTCAGAATGGGGAAGTTCTCCTTTATTATTTGTTCAAATATGTTTTCAATTTCTGGCTCTTCCTCTTCTCCTTTTGGTACGCCTATAATTCAGATGTTGGAACGTTTAAAGATGTCCTGGAGGTTTCTAAGCTTCTCCTTGTTTTTTTTAGAATTCTTATTTCTTTCCTGTTTGGTTGTTTCTTTCTTCCCTCTGTCCACTCCATTGTTTTGAGTCCCAGTTTCCTTCCCATCACTATTGGTTCCCTGTGCATTTTTCTTTATATCTCTTATTGTAGCCTGCATTTGTTCATCTAATTTGCCACCAAAATCAACCAATTTTGTGAGCATCCTGATCACCAGTGTTTTGACTTGTGCATCTGATAGGTTGGCTATCTCTCAGTTGCTTAAAATGATGGGTTCTGGGGCCTTGATTTGTTTTTCTGTTTGAGCCATCTCTCTCTCTCTCTCTCTCTCTCTCTCTCTTTTTCTTTTTTTTTTTTTTGGATCTGGTCACACCTGTTACGGTGAGGGGCGGAGCCTTAGGTGTTCACCAGGGTGGGGCACCCCAGTCGCTGGGTTGTGACGTTGTATGTGGGAGTGGGGTCGAGAGGGAACAATGGCAGTTGCTCCGTTCTCCGTGGGACCTCAGTCCCCTCTGCTGTTTCCCCCAAGCAAACTGGGCCCCTCTGGTGCCATTTCTCGTGTGGGTGGGCTTGTGCTTGCTGTGGGACCCTCCAAGAACCTCCCCTGTGAGGCTGGGTGTCTCTCTGTGCGCCTCAACTGCCACAGGTGACCTCAATCAGTGTCCGGAGGCTCTATTTCCCAGCGCTGTGATCCTGGGTTGCGCACCCTGCCTTGCTTTTACTATCTCGGCCTCACTGGTTCTGCTGGTTGCCGGTTGCCACCCCTGGGCCGGGGTCTGCCAGGTGCCGCCTGCACACTCAGGGTCCACCCGCTGCTGTCTTGCTCGCCCCCGGATGCTTTACTCACTGGTCCCGCTGCTCTCTGCTCTCCGTGCCCGGACCCGCGCCTGGCTGCTCGTCCCCGCCCCTCCTACCGGTCCGGATGCACGGGTCTAACTCAATTTCTTGGCTGTCCGACTTCCATTCAGATCAATTTTCTGTCATTTCTGGATGTTATTCTGTTTCTAAATTGTTGTTGTCCCTATCTTGGTTGTGCGTGGAGGTATGGTGCGTCCACCTACGCCTCCATCCTGGCCGGAAGTCTCATTTTTTATTTATGTCATTTGAGTCTTTTTTTTCCCTTTGTCACAGTAGCTAAAGATTTATCAGTTTGGTTGATTCTTTTCAATGAACCAACTTTTTATTTCATTGGTGGTTTTTCTTTTTTAATCTCTTTTTCATTGATTTCCAATCTACTCTTGATTATTTCTTTCCTTCTGCATGATTTCAGTTTAGTCTGCTCTTTTCCCAGTGTTTTAAGGTGGAAGGTTAGGCTGTTGACTTGAGATCTCTGTTTACGTGTGTGTATAGGAATAAAGCCCTGGACGTGTTTTACTGTATTCTGGGGTATTTTCTCAGTTTACCCCAACACGTGACAATCTAGCCCTACTGGACACTGGCCGGCACTGCTGTGCAGGTGCTCACATGCCTTTGTGTTGTACATCCAGAGATGACCTGAACTGACAGCGTCAGGCTCCACTGTCATCCTCACACCCCCTCCCCGAACACTAATACTCGTCATTTCAGTCTCTTGCAGGTGACCTCTGATGTCCTAGCAAATGGCATTGTCCACCACGGTGCTGAAAAGGTACTCCCGAGGCTCCTGCAGTGACTCGGATACCACAAGGCTTGCTGTGCACCCTGCTGGGTGGAGCTTGAGGAGCAGTGATGCCTCCAGGCAGGTGGTACCCGGCTCAGGCCCAGGCTTCCAGGGAGCGAGTGCGCCTTCAGGTGATAAAGAAGGAAGAGGAGGATGAAGGCTACACTTCAGTGCAGGCTGCTAGGCCCCAGACACTCAACCGCCCGGGCCAGGAGCTGTTCCGCCAGCTCTTCCGCCAGCTTCGCTACCACGAGTCTTCTGGGCCCCTGGAGACTCTGAGCCGGCTGCGGGAGCTCTGCCGCTGGTGGCTGAGGCCCGACGTTCTCTCCAAGGAGCAGATCCTGGAGCTGCTGGTGCTGGAGCAGTTCCTGAGCATCCTGCCCTGCGAGCTCCGGACCTGGGTGCAGCTGCATCACCCCGAGAGTGGCGGGGAGGCGGCGGCCCTGCTGGAAGACCTGCAGAGAGACTCCAGCGGGACACCACGGATGGTGAGTGCGGCTAAGCGTGCAGTGCCCGGTGAACTCCGTCTGCCGAGGGCCAGCTGGTCTGGGGTGGGCTTGGCCTCTGAGCCTTCCTTCAGCCTGGAGAGTGCAGGGGAGTCTTCCCTTCCCCTTCCCGTGGCACCCAAGCAGCCGAGCACTGGGCCCTAAGCCGGGGGCCTTTTAGCAGGCAGCCCGTCCCACCTTCCCAGAGGACGATCGGCTGCAGGAGGAGGGCCCTCCAGTACCCATACATGACAGCGGCACATGTTTGGACGCGGTGACCGAGAGTGTGCAGAGTCCACGGCACATACTCTCTACTGGGAGTTGATGCTGGCCTTAAAGTGGGGTGATGTCTCTTGCTCCTAAGGGGGAGGATTAGAGCCTGGACGCGTGGCGTCTGCGTACGTATTAAGACCTGGAAGAGCAACCTGGTACCGTTTTGCCTTCTCCTCAGTAAGCCTTGTGAGGGTTTGTTCCTCGAGGGACGAGACGCCCTCCCATAACCTCGGTGTTCTCGCCGACGTCGTTGTCCCTTTCAGAGCCGCCTCGGTTTATTGGAAAGAAAATGCAAAACTGATCTAACAGTGAGAAATTGCTCGGTATGCGTTTGAGCGTCTACCACGCCCTTGGCCGTGGCCTAAGTGCTGCGAGCGGAGCTGCCAGCCCAGTGCCGGCAGGGGAGCAGCGGGCCGGTCACGGACACCCCGCTGCTCCCTCGCCCACGGGCGAGCTGCTCAGTGCTCCCCGTGTCTCTGGAGGTTTCCCTTCAGACGGCGTTTATCGTTTGTGTAGACTTCTTTAAAGTTGTTATTTCTATAAAAATATCTGCAACACTACAAATACGATTCATGCACAAATAAAAGTTACTTTTAAGATTTCTGAGACTTATTTGACGTACTTCTCCCACATTTAATATAGAAGTATGTCAGTCACATGACACATCTGAGCATGGTCTACCAGCCATAAATGGTGATAAATCAATACGAGGTGTGACTGTTTAGAAAAGGAAACCTCTAAAAGAGCAGTTATTGTAATATTTACAACAATAATGAGATCGAAAGGACCTAAACATGATTTATTAAAAGAGATAAGGTACACGGGTATAAAATTGTGGCATGGTTGTAGTCAGCTCATTTAGATCCAGACGTAAGGGTTTGAAATCCATGGAAACGTTACCAAACGAGCAGAAAGGCCCACCTGGGTGAAAGGTAGCTAAAAAAGAGAAAACCAGAACCGGGCCGGGAGAGGGCCTCTCAGAACCGACGTGCTCAGGATGCACGTGAAGTTGCAGAATCACCCCGTGGTGCCCCCAAAGGACCAGCACGGGAGAAACTAGCGTCTGGGAAGGGGGAGCCTCAGGCTCACCGGGCTGTGCTTCCGTGGTTGCCATGTCTCTCTCTCCTCCCTTCGGCAGGGTTGGGGGGGACCAGAGATCACCGTGAGCAATAGCAGTTGGTGTCGTTAGCCCATAGCTTGGTGGCAGGTGCCTCCCGGCCTCAGCCTGCGTCAGCACCTGTGTGAGTGGGGACGTCGTGGCCCCAGGACCAGGAAGCGGATGTCGCTGGCTCGGTTGCCTGTGCTCGTTTGTACACGGGGTAGCCTTGCCTCCGACACCAGCACCATGTGAAGGCCCAGAGCGGAGGGTGCCTCCTTCTCCCTGGGGGGCACTGCCATATTTTTGGTGGCCAAAACATTTTCTAATGTGCTCCGTGGCTGACCCTCACGGTGGCTTTGCCTTTCTGTCAGCGTTACTGCTCCCATCGGGCGGACGGCCTAGGAGCCGTGCTGCCGCCTCTTTGGGGTCGCTTCGCATGGAAGGGCGTAGGGCTTGGTAGACATTGTCCATCTGCGTCTCTGCTTAACTCTCAGGTGTAAACGTCTATCACTTCTGAGTTCCGGGCCAGGGGTGGGGGCTGAGGGCTAGTGGGGCCGGTGTCACTGTGGCACCTGAGGCCTGACCACTTGCCAGGTACTTTCTGAAGTCGAGCTGGACTCTCTGGCTGCACCGGTCACCCCGATGGCCCACACTAGAGCCCTGGGAGGCTGAGAGGTGAGGGGTCCTTCCTGGGCTTTGCCCTCCTCCTCTCCCCGTAGGTAATAAAAGGCCTGGTTCTGAGGTGCTTCCTTATTCCCACGGGATCCTCTCACATTTTCTTCTTGCCAGGATCCAGCCCCTGCCCAGAGCCCAGACGTGCGCTGGATGGGCACGGGAGCCCTGCGAGCCGCGCAGACCTGGCCCTCCGCGCCGCCGCTCAGGAGCAGCTCCGCTCTGGGGGACCGCCTGGAGCCTCCCTCTGACACAGCAGTGCGTGACTTCCTGGCTGGGCAACCCGGTACTCACCGCCTGGCTCCGAGACCCCAGCCTTGTGCCACCTTCCCAGATTCCTGTGGTGCCGTCTGTCCTCTCCCGAGACCCCTGCCCCTCCTAGCCCCTAGCTCTGTGTCTTTCCCTCCTCTTCCGTGACCCGTGTCCGCCTGGCCCCTCCTCCCGCTGTGCCCCCACCCCTCACGCTCCGGCCGCCAGCAAACAGTGGGGAAGTGGGAACTGGGTGTTTATCGCAGGCCACGCCTGCTCATGGGCACGGGAGGGCTCTTGGGGCGGGGGTCAGAGGGCCTCGCAGTGGGATGCCAAGCGCTGGGCTGCCCTCTCTCACGGTTCTTTCTTCTTCAGATCCTCCAGCTGCCCAGGTGCCTGCCCTTTCCCAGAGAGAGGGGTGCCCAGAAGATGGGGGGACAGCCCAGCCTCAGGTGAGCCGCTGGACCTGCCGTCCTTCCTCACGTCCCAAAGTTGCCGCCTGCTGGGGCAGCTGCAGCGCCCCGTGTCCTGCGTCTCCGTCCAGTGACCTCACACCCAGAGACCCATGTCCCAGAGACCAGGCTGTCCCCCGAGGGACCAGTGCTCTTCTGCGTGACGGTCTTCTCTTTCACCCTTGCTGGGCCCTCCCCAGATTCACAGAGCGCCAGCCCCACCCCCACCTCCCGATGGGCGCTGTGCGCTGGGAGCCGTGGGCTGGCTGTGAGTGTGGGACTGTTTTTTCAGGAGGCTCTGACTTTCAAGGACGTGGAGGTGACCTTCTCCCAGGATGAGTGGGGATGGCTGGTCCCTGCTCAGAGGAACCTGTACAGGGACGTGATGCTGGAGAACTACGGGAACCTGGCTTCTCTGGGTAAGCCTCGCTGGCCCCGTGCTCCCGCCCACCTTTGCTCCTGCCTCCTCAGCTTTCATTACGGCGCCCACGCACGAAGGGCCTGCCCCGGGCTGAGATCCCAGCTCTGTGACCCAGTGACCAAGCCACGTAACCTGTCATCCAGTGTCTTCTCTTGAAAAACGGGGGTAAGGGTGCCGGGCGTGCTGGGTCATTATAAAGATGAAAAGTCCCGTGTGTCAAGTTCCCAGTCCATTTAGGCATCTAAAATGCGTCAGCGGGTTTACCCGAGGGAGTCGGCGTGTGGTCCCCACCTCCAGAGAAGCCTGGTGGTCCTTTCAGCTATGACTCCTCTCAGCCCCTTGTCGCCGCTCGGGGCTGTTGGGAGTGGCTGTCTGGGCCTCCTGCCTCAGCCTCCCCTCCCGCCTCCCTGGCCTTCCCTCCTGCCGACCAGACCCCACGCCCAGAGGGCCCTGGGGAGGGGTTCTGTGTGACTCCCCTGCCCTCCTCCTCTGCAGTGGGGCCGCTCGCCAAGCCTGTGCTGATCTCCTGGCTGGAGACCAGGGAGCCGTGGGGCCTGAATGTCCAGGGAGCTCAGCCTAAGGGCGATCCGGGTGCTGCCGCTGCAGGTGAGTCCCAGAGCACCTGCCAGATCCTGCCCCCCCGCCATCTGGTCTTCTCTTTACGTGGCGGTCTTTCGCGCCGGGAATATCTTGGGGCGCTCACTGCACGGTCGGCTGGAAGGGAGACCCTCGGTGGTGTGGCTGAGGAGTGCCGGGCCCTGGGCGTCTCCCGTCCAGACTGGCCTGTTTATTAGACATTCGTGTCTGGCCCTGCCCCTTCCCTGGCCGGCCTTTCAGTGACGTCCTTGTCCATGGGAGGGCCTCACTGTGCCTCCTGTTTCCATCTGCTGGGGCCCCTCGGTGCTGTGCTGCACTCCTGTGGAACCCCCACTGCCTGCTCCTCCCTGCCCCGGGGAGCCCTCCTTCCAGTCCCGCTCCCCTGCTCCAGTCCCGCCAGGACAGCCCACCCTCCTCAGGGCCCCGGCCCCAGCCCCGGCCCCTTTTTGAGCTGTGGTTCCTCTCCCCGCTCTCCACCGAAGTATCACCCTGGCCTCTCCACCCTTTTCCTTTTGTAGCTGCATGTGGTTTCTAGCTGCTCTGCCCTTCTTCCCTCCCCTCCCCCCGTCCCTGCCATCTGGGACACCCTTCCATGCTTTGCCTTGCCGCCGACTGTTCTGTAAAGGTGTCGGCAGTCAGGCAAAGGACACACCACCTAAGTTCATGGCCCATTTTTGTCCCTCGGTGCTTTCGGCAGCTTCAAGGGTGGGATAAAAAAGAGTACATTCTCTTGTGCTTTATTTTGTGTCAGGAGGTGAGCTCCAGATTAAAACAAACAAGCTCATCTTAAATCACGAGCCTTTGGAAGAAGCAGAAACCTTAGCTGTGTCATCAGGATGCCGCGTGATGAGGGTGTCCGAGGAGACCGGGCTCGGAGAGCCTTCGGAACCGCAGAGCAGCGCGCAGGAGCGGTGTGGCGATCCCATGCCAGCGAGCGTTAAGAAAAACGAGCCCAGCTTCAGTCTCAAGACAGAAGAGGAACTGGGGGAACCGGGAGGGGGCAGCGGCCTCGGTCTCAAGCACGTGGCGTACCTGCGAGTTCCCAGGAGAAAGCGGGCGCTGAAGCGCGGCTGCGGCCGGCTCTTCCGCGGCGGGGCGTACCTCCTGGACTACAGGGAGTTCGGCAGGGGCCTCTGGCGCCTGCTTGGCGGCTTCGGCCTGCGGCAGAGGCTCCACGCCGCGCTGAAGGGGGCCGCGAAGGACGCGCACGGGAAGGACTTCCTGAGCTCTTGTCTGCAGCGGAGCCTGCACGTGGCGGGGGCGCTGCACAGGTGCAGCGACTGCGGCAGGACCTTCGGTCACCGCTCCCACCTTGCGCACCACCAGAGGCTCCACACTCAGGAGCGGCCCTTTAAGTGTCGGGTGTGCGGGAAAGCCTTCAGGTGGAGCTCGAACCGCGCGCGGCACGAGAGAATTCACACCGGGCTGAAACCTTACAAGTGCGGTCTGTGTGACAAGGCCTTCCAGCGCATGTTCGCCTACCACCTGCACCAGGAGACCCATGCTAAGCAGAAATTTCTGGAACCCGCTCAGTGTAAGGAAGAGCGCCCCTACGACTCAAGGCTGGATCATCTGCAGGACCAGAGTGGGGAGAGTCTCTTCGACTGCAGCCAGTGTCGGAAGTCCTTCCACTGCAAGTCGTACATCCTGCAGCATCAGAGGATCCACACCCAGGAGAAACCCTACAAATGTACCAAATGCAGGAAAACCTTTAGGTGGAGGTCCAACTTTTCTCGCCATAAGAGGATGCACCAGGAAGACAAGTTCTACAATCAAGACAGAGGCGGAAAAGACCCCCGGGAGCCCCCCGGCTGCAGCCAGCCCCAGAGCGCCCCCCCCATGGTGGAGAAGGTGTTCCTGTGTCAGCAGTGCGGGAAGACCTTCCCCGGGAAGAAGTCTCTCCTCAACCACCAGAGAGTCCACATGGGCCGGGAGCCCTACCGCTGCGGCGAGTGCGCCAAGGAGTTCGCCCACAGGTCGGCCTTCCTGGTCCACAAGAAGCAGCACGCCCTGAAGAGGAAAGCCGAGGCCGGCGTCCCCCTCGGCCGGGACAGGGGGCTCCCGGGCCCGCTGAGCGGCCAGGCCGCGGAGGAGCGCTTCAAGTGCAGCCAGTGTGGCAAAGCCTTCCGCAGCCACTCGTTCCTCCTCATCCACCAGCGGGTGCACACGCGCGAGAAGCCGTACAAGTGCAGGGAGTGCGGCAAGGCGTTCCGGTGGAGCTCCAACCTGTCCCGCCACCAGCGGAGCCACTCGCTGAGCAAGCTGTTCGTGTACCACGAGAGTGGCGGCGCCGTGGACCTGCAGTCGCAGGTCCTCACTGGCCAGAAACCCTTCTGGTGCCAGGAGTGTGGGAAAACCTTCACCCGCAAGAGGAGCCTCCTGGACCACAAGGGCATCCACAGCGGGGAGAAGCGCTACAAGTGCAACCTGTGCGAGAAGTCCTACGACAGGAACTACCGCCTGGTCAACCATCAGAGGATCCACACCAAGGAGAAGCCCTTCCGGTGCCAGTGGTGCGGGAAGGACTTCATCGGAAGGCACACCCTGTGCATCCACCAGAGGAAGCACACCCGGGCGGCGCCCCCCGACGGCCGCCCGGCGGAGGCGCCTCCCTCCCGGGACGCAGGGGCGACTTCGCAGGAGTGGAAGCCGAGTGGGCAGGTGCCCCTGGACGCTCGGGAGGTTGCGTGCGAGAGGCGCGCCAGGCCCGCCGGACGCGAGGATGAGCCCGCGGGGAAGAAGTGTCACAAATGTAGCATGTGTGGCAAGACTTTCAGCAAGACCTCACAGCTCATCAGCCACAAGAGATTTCACACGCGCGAGAGGCCCTTCAAGTGCATGGAGTGTGGGAAGACCTTCAGGTGGTCTTCCAACTTGGCTCGGCACATGAAAAGGCACATAGGTGATTAGCCGGGGGCCTGGCGGTGGGAGGAGAGGGGTCCCCAGCCTCCCTGCCGGGGAAGCCGCGGTCACAGGTGGTGCGGGCACAACCTTCACAGAGCGCCTGGCCCTTCCCTTTCCGGCGTGAGTCACAGAGCCTCCTGAGGGTTCGGAAACTCAGGGTGGCCACTGTCCTACCCACTGGGCGGGGAGATTCTCCTTGGTGACCTTCCAGAGACTCAGGCCCTCAAGGGTGGCCTGTGTTCAAGGGCCTTCCCGGAGCTCCCCCAGCGGGTCTTCTTCCGTAGCTCTCCCGGGAGAGACCGTCGCCCTTTCGTTTGACACGGTGTCTGTAGCGTGGTGGGGTGTGGCTGCTGGGAAAGGGGCCAGTGGGGTCCTGGGTTCCCCCTGGGTCTGACCGTTGTCACGGTGCCTGTTCTGTTTGACCTCGTAAGTGTGAAGTAGCTTGAACTCTTCCCAGTGGCCCGGGTCCCTCCTGGGGAGCTCTGCCCGTGGCCGCCGCCGCACCGCCAGCTTTGGGTGTCTGCCGTGGGCGGCACGCGGAGGGGAGCAGGGTCCGGGCTTCCTCCCCGCGGAAGGGAGCGCGCTGTGCCTCGTCACCCCCTCCCTGCCGCAGGCGTGTGCGGGCAGCCATGTGCTGGGCTCCCCGCGTGCCAGGGGCTGTCGTGTGTGCCGGAGACCCAGCAGGACCAGGACAGAGAAAACAGTGTGTGGTCTTGGATCATGACAGATCAGATAAACATGAGATACACAGTGTTCGGTTGGTGTGCGTGTTGTGGACACCTGAACCAGAGGAGAGGGAGAGGGTGTGCTGGACCGTGAGGTGGGTTGCGATTTCACATAGGCTGGTCACGAAGGCCTTCAGAAGGTGTAATCGGAGCAAAGACCTGAAGGAGGTCAGGGAGGGAGCCCTGTAGGTGTTAGACCCGGGCACAGGAGGTGGGCTCTTGGCTGGTGTCCTCAGGGAGTGACGGGAGGCCCCTGCGCCAGGGTGGGGTGAGCCGAGCCGGCTGAGCCCAGCCCTGTGAGCATCGGGTGCTCTTGGGCAGTTTGAGTTGAGTGTTGCGCTCTGAATGCGAGTCACCTTTTACAAGAGTTAACCACAGACCCAAGGACTCGGTGAAATGACGGAGCTGAAAATTTTGTGTGCAGTTAGCCCTGCTAACCAGTGTCCGAGAGGAGACTCCTGTCCCACCAAGCGTCTGAGTGTCCTGCCGGCACCACAGCTCTCCGCAGGTGTGAGCAGCTGTGGAGACGGCGGCCTCGCGCCCCAGGCCCTGGTCCGTCCCTGCCGGCCCGGCTTTCCTTGAGCCTCTTCTCTGTAAGCCCTCTCTCGTGGCACCCCCTCTCCTGGTACCTGTGTGGTCTGGGTTTGCAAATGTGTCACCCCCCACTGCAGTCAGTGAGGCCGGGGTCCGGCGCTTGTTTATCTGGTTGCCGCGCAGAGGAGGTTTTGCACACAGTTGCCTCTGTGAAGGACTGCAGAGCTGACTTTAGTTTAGGTAAGTGTTGACTGGAAGTTTTTGAAAGGCCCCCCACCCCCTGGTGAAATGTTGATGGGAGGGCGCCGGTGGGCAGTGTTGGGCTGCCCCCACCTCAGTTCCCACCTTGCACCCCACGCTGGTTGGATCACACCCCTTTTCTCAACCTGCCCCGCCTTCTCTCACTCCCAGGAGGAACTGGAATTGGGCCCGAAGACAGCCAGGTGGGCGGGGACTCCACCCGGAGCCGAGTGGGGCACAGGCCTGTCAGTCAACTGTTCTGTGCTCTCAGCCCCACCCCTGCTGACCGGGACCAGCAGCTCCGGCCAGTCGCAGTGGCGGGCAGAGAAGAAAGCACGGGAAATGTAAATTCATGTGACCTCCTCACACTCATCCACCTGGCAGATTTTTGAAAGCCCTAGTGTGAGTGTGCACCAGTGGGAACTCCCTGCGTTGGGAGTGGAGATTGTGACAGCTTTGTGAGAAGCAATTTGAAAAGTCCTGTGACGACTCCGCGTGAAGAAGGAGATGTGTGTAAGACTCTGCGTTGCACTGGTGTTCCCTGCAGTGTTGAGATTGCGGGACTGGGGAAAGCTTCAGTTTCCATCAACAGAAGAACAGAGAAGCGGGCTGTTTTTGCTACTTCAGGAGTGAATATGAAAGAGCTCGAATTATATCTTTCACAGATCCATCAAAAACGGTGCTGAGAAAGTGGCGGAAGTTACATACAAACACCATTTCTGGGAATTGAAACGCCATGCGTCTCTGGGCCCGTTACTTCCTCGCGTTTCCCTTTTTCTCTAAAATGAACTTGAAGTGCCGGCCTCCCGGGGTGGCCAGGGGCGGAGGATGGCTAACGAGGTGTGATGTCTGTACAGTGATTAGACTAGTGGCTGGCATGCGAGCGTTGTTGGCATATAGTAAACCGTGTCGTTACTGTTGGGCGCCGTAATGTGTTTCCTGTGGACTCAAGTTACACGACGTCAGAGTGTGGGATCCCGTCCTGGAGTGACGAGTGAGAGCCCTGCTCTGCCGACGATGTCGGGGCGGGCACCCGGAGGCCGCGGTCGTGCCATGGTTCTTCTTTAAAATAGATGCAGACGGTTTGGCATGTTGACTTAACAGCATTGTGCAGTGGGTTCTTTTCTTTTTTTTCTTTTAACTGTTTGCTTTAAATACTTAAAAATAAAAACTTTTAAAGCATGGGCTCTGACACCTGATTTTATAGGAATCCTGGCTCTACCCTTTATGTAGGGTGACTTAGAATGAGTCACAGTCTCTCCAGGCTTCAGGCTCCTCCCCTGCGGAAATCAGGAGCAACACACACAGCGCTGGGGAACCGAGTGGCTAAGCCGGGCTGGTGCACATAGATGGAACACCGTGCGACTTAGACATGATGTTCCCCACGTGTCAACATGTGATCTCCACAATGTGCAGCTCACAGGAGGTTGTAAGCTATCTTTCCTTCATTCCTCCTTGCCTGAGAGAAGCCAGGAAAGCCAGAAGCCACTGACTCTTTGTTTAATGACTAGATGGGCTCTGTGGATGGAGATGCTCAGTCATTCATTCCGCCTTATTAGGGAGGTGAGGAAGGGTTCGCATACCCACTACCACAGCTCTTAAGTATCAGCCAGGTTCTTTTCAGGAGCCAGAAACCATAGCAATGATTTTAACAAAAAGTGTGTAAAGAATTGTTTAGATATGTTTAAGTAGAAAGCAAGAAGGAAATGCGAAGGTGTCAGGGTGGTGGTGACTGCGAGAAGCAGCTGCCACCCCAGCCCTGGGTGAGCTCATTTTTGATGTTGGACCATTGGTAACTTGGGTTAACTTTCGAGCCCTGTTCCTTACACCGGGGCAAGCTGATAGAAAGCCAGGGTGCCCCTTCTCAGCTCCAGAGAGGGGGTTTATGCAAACCCCAGAACCCCTGCCCTTAACCGCAGTAAAAACCAGACCTGCCTACCCGTCCTTTCAGTCAAGGTAAACCAACTGGTACGGGTGCCTGTCCCTTCCCCAGAGATCCTGGTTATGGGAGTAATTCGCTTTTCTGTAACCTCTTGATGTGATGGCCTTAGCCTTGACATTGAACCAGTTCGGGTGGTGATGGAGTGTTCACCCCACCTCTACTGTGCAAGCTATAAAGCAGGAATAGAGGGGTTGGAATTGTTCAAAAGTGAGACGTGGGAAGAGAACCCCTGCAGATGCAGACCTGTGAGGAGGGGGGCGCCACGGGGCCACTGCCAGTGCCGACTCCGGAAGGGCCCTGAGTTGCTCAGTCTGCAAGCCGGATTCAACTGCAGCCGCCAGGAGCAGCTGCCCGTGCTGGGGTGAAGGAGCCTCGGGGACAGGAAGCAATGCCCACACACAGCAGGGCAGGAAGGGGCTCCTCTTCCTGCTTGTACTGGCTTTCTCCAGAGAAGCAGACTCAATAGAGTGTATGTGTCTAGATAGAAAGACTGATTTGAAGGAACTGGCTCATGATTATAGCGGAACCTGCAGGGTGGGCCTGCAGACTGGAGGCCCCGGAGAGCCTCTGCTCCAGCCCGCAGACTGCCTGGGGGAGGCGGCTTTGTCTGGGGAGGGCCGGTCTTTTTGTTCTCCTCAGGCCTTCAGCTGATCGGATGAGGCCCATCCAGATTATGGAGAGTGATGTGCTTTACTCACAGTCCACCCGTTTAAACATTAATCTAAAAACACCCAGGAAAAAAAAAAACCCCCAAAACATCAGGCAGCTCCCGTGGGGGTTTACGGCCTAGGCAAGTAAGTAGACATGAAATTCATGGTTACACGCCCCCAGCATCGTGGGCGTCCTCTTCTGTTCCTGGGTGGCTGCACTGTCGGCACTGCCCAGAGCTGTGCTGCCCAGAGATTCCCAACCCATCCCAGGTCACAGGCACCCATAGAGGGGCACACACTTCGGGGTCCGGAGAGAAGCAGCAGGTGGCGAGGGAGGCGCTCTCTTCCACGTGGGTGGGGGTTTGTGCCGGCACGTCAGGCACCCACACGAGCGAAGGTAGAGGCCTGCTGCTTGACTGCAGCCGACTTGCCCGCATCTGGAGGCGAAAACCCAGGAGAGCTCTCCATCCGCCCGCTCACCCAGCACAGCTTCCAGGAAACCCCGTGGCTGGTGGGCTCCAGTGCACTAGCTGACCCCCGCCCAGCGGGGCACGGCTTTGCTCAGACACCAGCCTTTCCAGAACACGAGAGGCGTAATCTATCACTAATTTTCAGTAATTGGAGACGCCCACTGGGCATCTCCAAGGGGTCCACTCCCCGTGCCCTGTGAACTTACGGGTTCTGTTTTTTTATAGGCATGAAGTGACCACCCTGCCGGGCGAGCTCTGGCAGCCCTTGCCCTCTGGGTTAGGGCGGGGCTCGAGGTCTGACACCGGGTGGGGAAGGCGGGTCTGGCGGAGCAGCTGAGGCAAGGGCGTGGCTCCAAGGCCCTGCTCAGAGGATTGAGGAGGGAAGGCTCTGAAGGGAGGAAGCACGAGGGACAGTGCTGAGGGCCCACGGAGCCCTCTCCTTCTGGTCTCTGGCAACCCACCCCCCCAGCCCCCTGGCCTTGACGACATCGAAGTCCCCCGCCAGTCACAGCGCCTACTGGTGGCTGTCCCAGTGGTCCTGCCAAAAAGCAATGAATGGACAGAGTGCCTTCCCCACCAGTACAAGGAAGGAGATCTTGGTTCGTGCCAGTTGGCGAGGCATGTCTGGGTGGGGGCAGTTATTTTAGTTGTGTGAACTTGAACTTAGGGGAAAATTTTTAAATTTTCAGAAGTGGTGTCTATTTTAATGAAGAAGTTACTCCTGGGATAGCGTTTCAAAATACGGCCAAATAAAATTAGGAGCCATCCAAGTCACTAACAAAACAGTTTTAAGAGCACACCCAAAGTACTGAGAGTTACATACAGAACAACTTAATCACTGAAAGGAACCTCTACTAATTTGGGCATAAAAAAGCCGTTTTCCACGAGAGACTGTTGGCGTTCCCCACCGGCGACGCTGAGCCGGGCAGAAAGGCAGGTGCGGGCGTTGGCGTCAGAGCCAGGGGACACAGAGGGAGCGGGCGCCTGCTCCGAAAGAGGCGGCCCCTTAGGTGGGCCATCCCGGAGACGCGGCCGTGAGTCACGGGCTGGTACCCGTGTGACTTTGGAGCTTGCCGAAGGCCCGTCGTCATCCATCGGACTTTGAGGAGGGGGAAAGACGAAGCCCTTAGAGCACATTTTTTCAAGGGCCTGGTGACACAGCAAGCTGAGTTTCCAGGGTCAGGTGCGATGAGGTGACGTTCCATTCCCGGGGACCTGTAGTCCCGCGGACAGAGATGAAGGTGCCGGGGGAGGGGACCTAGAGAAGTAGCGAGGGCTGAGCAGAGCCACGGAGGGCGGGACAGAGGGCTTTGCTCTGTCCTCCGCAGTGGCCTTGTGCTGGGTGGGCACAGGCCCCACAGCAGCCCCTGGGAGCTTCAAGGCCGCGGCTGCCAGTGGCGGACAGTTGCAGGGGGCAGGCTGCTGGGTGAACAGCGTGGCGGAGACTCCTCATCACTCCGAGTCCCTAGTGGTACCGGCCGCCCCGCCTCGGGGAGGATGGCCTTTCCATCTCCTGTCTGCACCACGGGCCCCGTGACAGCCGGCAGCCTGCTGGGTCCGTAGAGGGACCGAAGCGGCTAGGTGGGGAGCGGGTCTGTGAGACACTCGTCCCCCGAGGGCCCCCGGCGTCCACCGCGTAGGCAGTGAACGAGCTCTGCTAGAGGAGGGCGTGCCCCTAGTGCGAGGTTTCCGTCCTAGAAAGAGCAGACGCCGCCTGGGGAGCCCTGCACGAGACCCGCAGAGTGAGCTGCCGGAGCGGAAGGGCTGCCCGGGGTGGGGGCGGGGGCGGGGCTGTGCGCGGGTGGCGCCTGACACAACAAAGGCCAGGTCGCTAGGGGCCGCCCCTCCACGCCCCGCCCCCTCCCGAGGGCCCTCTTCCTCTGTGAAGCTCCCTCCAGTGACTCCACCTTAGACCTTCCCGACAGGTGAGCTTCAAACTCCTCATACCTTTCCACCCCCCAACTCCTGGACGCCTGTTGAACCCGCCGTGCCCTCGCTGGCGCTGCCCCGATTCTGGGCATCCCTGGAGGGTGTGCTGACTTCCCCATGGCCTTGTGGCCCATCAGCAGAGGGTGGCCAATTTATTTCCTTGTCCAGGCTTGCCCTTGGCCCCTGCCGTCGTCACCAGCAATGGCAGGAGAGGCCTCCCCACACTCAGAGAGAACCTCTCTCATTCCTTCTGCTGTGTCTCTCGGACTCAAGCCACAGAACGCTCTCTCTTTCCAGGGCGGGCTCACGCTCTTAGGCTGGGGCACCGGCTAATGCAGGCTAGGGCCGCTAGTGGAAGATCTGTGGTTTTCATCACATCTGCAGAGTGCCTTTGCCGTGTGATGAAACACAGCCCCCGCTTCTGAGGGCGAGGACACGGCCATCTCTGGGGGGGCCATCCTGCTGGCCGCACACCATCATGTTTTTGTAAAATTTACAAGAGTGATTTTTTTTTAAAGAAGATCCACCATTCTCTATTCTCTTAACCTAAAGGTCCCCCCCACCCAGCTGTAGGTCATTAATCATTGTTGCTTCCTTTACTAAGTAAGTTTAAGGAATGGCAACCAACCTTTGCTTAATGGATGTAGAATTGAATTGCACAGAAAATTCCATAGAAAAATGTTGCACATAACCCTTTGTGTTCCATGGAATTGTTAGTACACCCCCCCGCCCCCGCCCCTGCTCCCAGAATTAGGTCCAGGTGTAAAGTATGCTTCTTAGTATACTTAATTAAGATTTAAAAATTTTAGCCCTGGCTGGCGTAGCTCAGTGGATTGAGCTCGGGCTGGGAACCAAAGTGTCACAGGTTCGATTCCATGTCAGGGTACATGACTGGGTTGCAGGCCATGACCCCCAGGAACCGCACATTGATGTTTCTCTCTCTCCCTCCCTTCCCTCTCTAAAAAAATAAATAAAATCTTTAAAGAAATTTAAAAAAAGATTTTAAAATTTGAAAAGACATTAAGACCTTAGAATTCATCTGGAGTCTCCAGTTAGGCATGTGCTTGGTCCTGGGAAGAATTTTTTAAAAATAATTTATTGTTTTTTTAGGGAGAAAGGAAGGAGGCAGAAAGAGGGAGGCATATTGATTTGTTGTTCCGCCTATTTATGCATTCCTTGGTTGTTTTTTAAAAAATATACTTTATTTATTTTGAGAGAGAGAGGGGAAGGGAGGGAGAAAGAGAGAGAAACATCAATGTGTGGTTGCCTCTCATGTGGTCCCCAACTGGGGACCTGGCCTGCAACCCAGGCATGTGGCCCGACGGGGAATCCAACCAGCGACCCTTTGTTTCGCACATGGGCACGCAACCCACTGAAGCCACACCAGCCAGGGCTCCTTGGTTTTTGTATGTGCCCTAACGGGGATCAAACCCACAACCTTGGCATATCCAGACGATGCTCAAACCAACTGAGCCCCCCCCCCCCACCAGGGCTTCTGGAAAGACTTCTGGTGTATCTGGGAGGGTGTCTTCCTGACAGAGCCCGAGTGCCCGTGGCTTACGGAAGCCCAGGGGCTGGGGTGGCTCCCTTCCCCGGCGGTGCAGGTGGAGCCGCTGAAGGTGACCTGTGCAGTCTGTCTTCTCTCTTGTAGCGATGTCTACGAGTCACTTTGATCAGGGGAGGAAACCTCTGAGTACGTTTTTCTGGGTAAACGAGATAACCGGAGAAGTCACCTACCCGCCACTGACGGCAGCTGAACCTGCAGCTCCTCTTGAGCAGCCCCAAGAAAATCTCAGCGTGGGAGTGCTCAGGGGGCTCCACCAGGGCCTTGCCAGCCCCCCCGAGCCGCGGGCTGACTCTCCGTCCCCTCCGACGGCTTCACTGAGGTACAGTGGCTCAAGAAACTCCCTCCCACCTACACTGACCCACCACCGGCTGGCTGAAGCTGCAGCCAGGAGCCCCTCGCTGGTCTCCGCGACCCCTGTTACCATCTCACCGCCAGGAGGCGCTCTGTCAACATTAGTCCCCTGTGGACCAGCCCCTCCACCACTAGCCTCTGCCTTTCCTTCCAGCATTTCCCTCCTCTGGGCCTACACCTGCAAGCTGAGAAATGCCCTTATTGGGAATAACTGATTTTCCTTTTGAGCTGGAGAGTATTTGCCTGGCCACGCCCCTTAAGAGCCTTTCTGCGCCAGAGTGGCCTGTCACCTGCACACCTGTGTGCCCTGGGAGGATACGACTGCCTACCCTACATGCCTGCCCGCAGGCTCTCTGCTACTTTCTTATAGGAATGTGCCGGATGCTTCCAAACTCAATATAAATCTCACTTAGATTTGGACACGCAACGTTTTTACGACTTCCTTTGCCTCCGAGCCTATTTTGCATTTTACTCTGAACTCCTCAGGGGTCGATAATTCGGCTCTGGTGTCGGTGTCATGGCAGTGTGTCCAGTTCCCCGCTGGCCTGAGGGGACCTCCGTGGTTGAGACTGAACAAGTGCAAGCTCAGGCCGCGGCCTGTGCTTCTGACCTGCCGGCCACAGGTCAGAGGGTCCCACCCCCTCCTCCTTGGGTTCCATAAATTCGCTCGAGGGGCTCACAGAGCTCCGAAACCTTTTACCTGCGAGACCCCTGGTTGTATAAAAGCACACGACTCAGGAGCAGCCAGACAGAGGAGATGCGCAGGGCGAGGTATGGGGGAGGGGCTGGGGCTTCCATGGTCCGAGCGCTCCGTACCCCAGCACGGCCCTCCATGTCCTAAAAGCCCCCGCGGGCTCCAGCCTACCTTCCCGCTCCTCATCCCCACCCCCCACCCCGCCCTGTGGCTTCACAGTGCCCACCCTCACGTAGCCTGAGCAGCCCTCACCTGCCAGTTTGTCCTTAAGCCCATCCATACTGCGAGGCCCCAGCCATGCAGGTAACAGGACCGCGGGGGCTCACCTGGGCTGCCCCAAACAGGGAGCAGCGGGTCCCAAAGCCCATGCACTTTACTTTGAGGAAGAGGCGCGCTGCTACCTTAGCTCTAAGGAGGTATGCTGCGGTGACTTTTGTGTTTTAAAGGAACAAGCGATTTGCTGGCCTAGGACTCAGCCGGCCACAGTGCTCAGGAACCAGCCTGGCCTCTTTCTCGCCCTTGCTGGGGGCCCTGCTGGGTGGGAGCGTCGGCCTGGGTCCCAGCAGAAGCCAGAAACCACACAGCAATTTAAACAGGATGCCTGGTATATAAAAACCGGCAAACCTGGGTGGAAGGATGACTGCAGACGGATTAAAACCTTATGGCACTCTAGGGAGGAGGGCGAGCCCCCAAGGAAGGGAAGGCCTGGCAGGGGAGTCGGCGGTTGCCCTGGCCATAACCCCGGGCACATGTGGGGTGCAGGCAGGTCAGCGGAGGGTGGGTCCTGCGGACAAGCACGGGAGTCAGGGCGCCCGTGCAGCAGAAGGCCCGAGCTTGAGTGAGTCCAGAGGGTCGCCAGGCCCGGCCAGGGCCACGTGTTCTGCGCCCAGGGCTCTTACCAGATCCGCCACACCCACCCTGTGTCCAACAGAGCAGCTTCAGACCAGTAGGGGGCCCTCCCCCCCACAGGGTCCCTGTAGCGCCCTCTCCGGAGAAGGCTTACCCTCGCTGCACTCGTCGCACCGGCCGTTCAGAGCCATGGGGAGGGCAGGTCCCCAGGAGCTCGGTGGTTCAAGGGCCTGATCCCGTCTTGTCTGCCCGGCTGGGGTGGAATGTTCTCTTTTAGGTTACACTGGGAGAGGAAGCCGGCCAGGCCTGCCCAGGCAGCCGATTTCCTGTAATTTCCTATCACGCCGAAATAGTTATACAACTATTAATAACCGAATAAAAAGAAAACAGTGATCTGATTGACATATTTATTATGTAACAATTAGTTCTGAGACAAATTTCAATTCAAAACGTATTACTGAGGGTCCTATATTAGCTGATTTTAGAAATGGCATAATCCAAATGCATTTTTCCAATAAATTTTCTTACGTAACCGGTAAGGAATTTCTCACTCCCGTCATTTGACTCTGGGAAGGTCTGTCACATTAGAAAACAACGTGAAGTACAGCCATTAGGCACAGGTTCAAAGGGATGATATGCGCACACACACACACACACACACACACTGTAAAAACTACAAATCAATATTTCTTTGGAACACATTTAAAGTTTAAATAATCAGTGTTTTAGATTGATTTAAAACATACATCCAGAATGTTTCTAAACATCTTTCCTTTCTAACGCACTGGGGAAAGTTCCTGTCTCATTGTTTCAGCACTAAGAGGCATGGAAACAGTGTCCCAAATTAGGACACAGCTTGTCTTCCGCAGAAACAAGCTGAAGGGGTTTCTAACCCCATACCGCAGAGAGCAGCGTCTACAGAGCAGCCACACCACGCCCCTTGGGGCTGGGCTGTGTGGGGGTGGCTCGCTGGGTTTAACCAGCACTCCAGACGGTGGCCGGAACGGGAAGACAGGCTGAGAGGGGTGACGGAAAACTCGAGTGTTTGGAACCATGTTGCACTTGACCCCACTTGCTGGAACTCTTTGGGAAACAAGAATTTTCTGGATAGCGTTTTCCACGGCAACAAACGAGTCACCTCATTAAATGATTCCAGAAAATCTGCTGTCCGTTGGTTTCATGCTGCAGTCACACCGTTCCAAGGGGAAGGAAAATGCACGGGCTCAACACTACATTCTGCCACTGGGCATGTTTCAACAAACTGGTATCTGACTGCTGAGTTCATTGTCAGTACCACATATCTGTTCGATTGCTTTTTCCCCTCTATTCTCTGTTCGGCAAAATTCGGTCGTCTAGTTCTTGCTGCCCACCAGTCTTCTGTCTTGGACACCAGCTCTCCATGCCGGCTGCAGAGCGCATGCGTGTGCTCATGCACGAGACGTGACTGTGAGGTTCCGTGTGGAACAGGGCCCCACGCTTACCCACATTTGCTCATATAAAAATATACATCGTTAACTCTGTAATGCCTCACTTACATACCACAAAATACATTCTTTTTTCCCAACAGCGTTTTACCTAGTCTTGCCAATCCGATAAGACTAGGAGTTAAAACCTTTTGAAAACAAGTTTCCCAACAGAAATGAAACTTTTAAAAAAGGTCTACTTTTATAGCAGCAGCAGTCACTTTGTTCTTGGAGCAGGTAAATAATATCAATGTAGTGAATCGTGGGTTTAAATACGTTCAAAGGTTTCTTTCTTATCTCTTTAAAAATAATGCAGGTTTCTTGGTTACTTAGTGGCTCTTCCATTCTTCCAGTTCCAGGGGATGCAGAGGTCGCCATCCTGCATGACAGAGTAGAAGTTCGAGACGCAGAGGTGCATCCCCTGCAGCCAGGGCAGCGACCGGTCCAGCAGTCTCGTACAGCAGTCCACCATCTGGACGCTCGAGACGCTGGGGTCCTTATACAACTTTTCCAGGGAAAATCTTTTTGTTGAAGCCTGTATCAATTCACTTTCAGTAACCTTCAACCTGTTATATTGAAAATAAAAATGATATTGCCGCAAGCACATAAAAGGACATACAATGTAAATGTATTCTCAGATATGGGGGCTACACCTGTCTACTCACAACACCGAAAACGGCGTCCATAAGGGCCGCACTGTATGGTTCTAGAGACACACCTGTGGGCATCACGCACGGCCTGTTATTTTCACCGGACATCTGAAAGTATTTGTTAGATCTTTGTAGTAGTAATGGGGCAAAAGTAATTAATGCATAATTTAAAAAGCTCTTGTCCTGCCTCACCTAGCAGCTGGTAGCAACTGAAGAAAGCAGGAAGCTCAGTGTGTACAAGACCCCGAGCCTGACCCTTGGGCAGTAACGACTCGCAGAGACTCCCCAGTAGGGAGCAGGCTCAGGACTGCTGGGCACCCGAGGCCAGGCCCTCTTCACGCTCCCACTGCTACGCCTACCCTCCCAACCCCCCAACCCCCCTTCAGCCGCTGGAGGCTGGATGTGTCTGTTCCATCGAGGGCTTGACCTCAGGCCAGAAAGTGAACAGCTCAAGGTGGGAGGAGCCCAGGCCGCCCTCACCTGCGGCAGGGGAGTGGAGCCCAGCTGTCAGGGCTCCTGAACCGGTCTAATTTAAGTCCTGTGCTGGTCGAAAAGACCCAAACGTCCACTTTTATCCGATCTTAAACTCTGATAAAAGGGAAGCGTAAGTGCAGTGAAACACCCATAAGCTAGGGAGTGTATGGAAACAGAAATGGTCGCTGTGGTTAGTCTGCAGTTAGTGGTGCTGGTCTGTCGTCACCGAATCCCTTTCTGCAACAATGTCCTGAGCACTTGCTCAAGCACTGTTCCAAGCACTGTTCCTTTTTCCTGTGAGATGACTCCTAGACCAGGCTGCTGGAGGTTCAAGAAGGTGGACAGGGTCAGGGCTGCTGGGGCTTCCAGGGTGTCTGCTCCGGGGCAGAATGAGACAGGAAGAGTCTCAGGCACCATCGGCAGCAGGGGCACCTACGTTTCCTGCCAGGGCCTTTCCCCCAGAGACCCGAACGGTCTGGCTAAGGAACGAAGAGCCTTGCAGCGCAGCCAGGACTGTGAGGCTCAGCAACACTGCCCTCCACACTCTGTGCCGGGGGAGGTGGGCGGGGGGCGTGGGCCCTGTTCCCACTGCTTCCCCGAGAAGCCTCTGGCCTCATCCCAGGGTTTCCCTGAGCCCCGGGCCCCGGCCTCTGTATCCAGGAGGGCCTGTCAGTCCTTCTGGGGTACAGTCTTGGAGGGGTCTCGGGCCCTGAGGGGTCAGCCCTCGCCAAGCTCTCTCTGGGGCTGTGCTTGGTGCCTCTACTGTCTGTAGCAGACTAATTTTAAACATATTTAAACAATTCTTTTGCCTTTCCTTGTAGTTCTCTGCTTTATTATACTCATACCGAAAGGGAAAAAAAAAAAAAGGGAGGCCGTACAACTGGGGGAAGCACCCTGACATGGCGAGTGTGGCTGGTGGGGCGTTCTCTCCCTTCTCTAATGCCAAGAAATGGGCTGCCACTTCCCTCCTTTGACACAAATTATGTCTGTTTTTTTAAATCCTCACCCGAGGATATTTTGTTATGGGTTTTAGAGAGACAGGAAGTGGGGGTGGGCAGAGAGAGAGAGAAACATCAGTGTGTGAGAGAAACATTGACTGGCTGCCTCCCGCATGTGCCCTGACCTGGAACTGAACCCACAACCTTTTTGGTGTACGGGACACACTCCAACCAACCGAGCACCCAGTCAGGGCTCCTGAGGCGACTTTTATTTCTCACAAGCTCTGCTTCTCAAATTGAGGGCCATGATGTAAATGTAATTTGGGTTATTAGGAAACAGCCACAGCTAATGCCTGGCAGAACAAGGTAGGGAATAAGTAACTATGGAACACCCACCCATCAGTCCATTTCCTAAGTTAAGTACAGTTTTACTGTTCCATATTTATGAGTTCTGAATACCTGCAGTTTTTAAAAAAAGATTTTATTTATTTTTAGAGAGGGAGAGAAACGTCAATACGTGGTTGCTTCTTGAGCACCCCTCACTGGGTATCTGGCCTGCAACCCAGGCACGTGCTTTGCCCGGGAATTGAACCTGCAACCCTTTGGTTGGCACTCGGGCACTCAATCCACTGAGCCCTATCAGCCAGGGCTGAATTACCTGCATTTTTAAAAGTTAGACTGAATGACAAGACCTCACAGAGGGCTGACAGCACTCACTCATTTTTCCTCTTCATGTTCTCTCTGGCCTGCTGGGCTTTGGTGAGCAGGAACCACTGCAGGTATACGAGGTCACAGAGCGTCGGGATGTTAAAATGCCCGAGATCATGCAGGCTTGGAGCATTTCGGTCACTGTAATGAGACACATGGGAAGAAAACCATCAGCTCCCTCCACCCCGCACTCCACTCCAAAGAAAACACTGTACGAGGCTGATTAACGGAAGAGGACTTCATCAGGGAAACACACCCGAAAGCTACAGCCAGACTGATGCAGAGCCGTGCTGCATCCAAAGAGGCACACTTTACCAGGACAACCACCCACTCCCCAGCCCTGGGGCCGTCCCCGTCTGGAAAACGGGGCCTGGAGCCCGCTCCACGGCGAAGGCGTGAGCGCGAAGGGGAAGGCACTTCAGCTGCAAGCACAGTGCCTGGGAAACGACGTGTGCGGCACGCGCACAGAAAATGTGGGCTGCCGATTTAACAGCAGTTTGCTCCTGTCGAGTTTCCTCAGGACCGACTTCCCCTGTAAATGGCCACACATTTACGGAACGTTCTAGAGAGTCAATCCTTCGGTTCTCTCTTGTCAGCTTTTCTAATGTGTCAAGAGCGCTGCTGACAGGTGCAGCGACATTCTGTTCTGTAATTCCTAAGAGGCGCACACTGAAATACTAAAGACTGCATCGACTGACTTGCAGACCTCGCCTCGGTGAGTAAGTAAGAGTCAATCTTGTTTCAGGTGTTTACCTGTTGAGGATCATTTGTAAACCACGCAGACTTCGAGGGTGAAAAGGTATTCTACTTTTCAACAGTCGGTTATAGAACACATCGAGAAGAGAGTAGTATTCCTCCAGCGTCAGTACTGGCTGTAATTCTTCAATATAAACAACCTGTATGCCGCCGAGCAGATAGCTTATTTGGTCTTCTAAAAACATCAGCTTCCTCTGGAGGTCAAAGTAACTTGGTAATCTTTCAAAAAGCTACAGGATTTTTTAAAAAAGGGAAGACATATTTAGTTTTGCATTATAATAACTCAATTTTAAGGTTTCCAGAAAAATGGTATTGAGATATTTTAACAAGATAATTATTTTCCTAGAAGGAAAGTTCAAGCAAGCAATAACCAACAGACTTAATATAATGCTGGCAATGTTAATATTCAAAACAAACCACATCAGAATCTTAGGAATTTTTAGATAGGAGAACGTTGTAGAAAAAAGGAAATGCATTCCAAATAAAAATAAATTCTACGTACTAATAGATACTTAGGAAGAATCTCAACTTGGTTTAGAGCTGGGGTGTCAAACTCATTTTCATGGGGGGCCACATCAGCCTTGTGGTTGCCTTCAAATGGCCGAATGTAATGTTAGGACTGTGTAAATGCGACTGCTCCTTAACCAGGGGCAGGGAGCGCGGTGCTGCTGCCGGGTAGAAAGAGGGTGCCGCGGGATAAAACAAGGTGGAGGGCCGGCCCTCGGGCCTTGTGTTTGCCACCTGTGGTTTAGAGTGATTAAATAGTATAATAAAGGCTTTATTTCAACTCCAAGTCTATTTCTTCAGAATTTACTTTAATCCACCTAAATTAAATTAAATGCAATAAACATTACTGAGCAGCTACCATGTACTTAGGCAGTAAATTGGGCCCCCGGAGCATACAGATTGTAAGAGTTTGTCCCTGCTGGCCAGGGCTCACAGTGGGGGGAAGAGGAATAAAAATAAAAATCTGAATTCAGCACACGAGGTGCCTCAGCAGGGTGAATGGACACAGGCGGGTGAAGCCGAGGGTTCTAAGGAAGTCTGATGGGGCCAATCGGCCACGAGCCCCAGGACTGAGGAAAGGTCAGAAGTGAGTGGGGTGTGTTGAGGGAAGTCAGAAGGGCCTGGGCGAACGTGGACGCACGCACAGGGCAGCACGCTCACACGTGAGGAGTCCGGTGTGGCCGGACCACGGCTGCCTGCGAGTGGACAGACAGCCGAAGAGGCAGCTGGCGCGAGGTCAGGGGCACCCTTGGGTGCCACGTTAAGGACTTAGACTTCGGACAGAAAGCTGTGGTCATGAAGCTTTCAGGGTGGTTGAAAGGCAGCGAACACTGCTACAGTAAAAGCAACAGCAGTATAAAATTTCTACAAATGATTTATAATGTACTTCTAACACTTTGCGAAAAATGATTTTACTACTTCTTCAATTTTCTTCTGAAGGAGTTATTTACAGATGGTAACCACACTGTAAAAACTGTTTATTGGGAGCTCACTGTGGAGTCCCAGATCTCTCAGCCCGCTTCCCCGGGGTGGCACCTTGGGGACTGGAGTGTCCTGTCACAACCAGGGAACTGGAGTGACACAAGCCACCACCCTTGTCAGATGCCCTCCGTTTCGCTGGCACTCACTGGGCATTTCACTGTGTGCAGTCTCAGGTGGCAGAGCCCCATGAGGACACCGCGGAGTCCCACCGCAGGGCCCCCCGTGCTGCACTTGTATAGTGGCAGACGCTCCTCGACCCCTGGCAACCACAGACCCGTTCTTCCTCTGATTTTGTTATTTGAAGACTCTTACAGATGTGGAGACACGCAGCGTGCCCCACCCTTCGAGGCTGGCCTTCCCACTCAGCAAGGGGCGCAGGCAGCGCAGGCCCCTCCTCGCTGAGCAGCGCTGTCGTGTGGACGAGCTGCACTTTGTTCAACCCCGCGAACCCCGAGGGGCACTGGGGTTCTCCCCCCGCTGCGGGCTGTCACGAACATTTGCGTACAGGTTTCTGTGTGAACGTAACTGTTCACTTCTCTAGTGTAAGTGTCCAAAGGCACCGTGGCTGGGCCCGGGAGGGGGGGCCCCCATGCTGAAGGTGTAAGTGGCTGCCGTGCTCGTCCCCAGGGGGTGTGCCCGTTTCACACTCCTGCCCACAATGACGGAGGGAGGCCGTTTCCTGCATCCTCCCGAGCACTTGGTGGAGCCGTTATTTTTCACGTTATTAGCCACAATGAGAGGTGCAGTGACTTCTCGCTGTGGTTTTCGTCTGCGTTTCCCCAGGGCTCATCGTCTGTGCCATGTGCTTATGTGGCACCTGCCTGTCTTCCTGTGACACGTCTGTTTGTGTCTTTTGCCCACTTTCTAGTTGGATTCTTTTTTTCTTTTTTCACTGTTGAGTTTTGAGAGTTCTTTATATATTCAGATACAAAGACTTTGTCAGCTCTGCGGCTTGCAGATATTTTCTACCAAATACTTGATCTGAACAGACTCTTCACAAAGAAGATGTGTGGGTGGTGAACAGGCACATGCAAAGACACTCCCCATCGCGCGTCATTAGTGAAGCACCCATTCAACCCACGAGGGGGCAGTCCCGCACACGTCCTAGAATGGCTCAAACGAGGAAGGTGCCGGGGCCAGTGCCAGCTGTTCCCTCCACAGTTAAACGGCCCTAACATATCCAGCTGGTCCACTTTCAGGTATGCATCCAAGAGGGAGGGAGACAGATGTCCAGAGAAACATCTGTAGATAATGCTCATAGAAGCTTTATTTCTAACAGCTAAAACCTGATACAAGCTCATGTCTGTCAACAGGTGAGCGGATACACAAGGAGTGGTACATCCAAGTGATGATTTATTGCCAAGTACTACCTGACAATAAAAAGGAGTAATTTTCTTGATACACGCAACAGCATGGATGAACCTCAACGTGGTTATGTTAAGTGAAAGAAATCAGACCACCCCCAGCCCAAAACCGCATACCCTGTGATTCCAATTATACACAACTCTAGAAATACAAGCTATCTGCAGCGGCAAAAGCAGGCCAGTGCTGGCTGGGGGCGTGCTGGGACGGAGAGGGCTGACAGAGGGACGGGTGCACACTTCTCTGGGTGACGGGCATGTTCACTGTCTTGACTGTGGTAACAGTTTCATGGATAGTCACATATGTCAAATCTCATCAAGTTTACACTATGTATGCATGGCTTGTTGTATGTCAATTATGCCACAAGAAATCTGTTAAAATCAAAACCACAGATGCAGGCCTTTAGGCGATGTTTCGGGAAAGACCATAAAATTTCCAAATAAAAACTGACTTAGAAATCCAGTCTTAAGCATCTGATCTGAAAAGACCTGCAACTATTATTAGAAACTTTTTTATTTCATTGACATCATAGCATAGTTGCAAATGAAAGGAGGTGGACGACAAATGAGGTTTTTCGCATCAAGCCGCTCCTTACCTTGGTCCAGTGGTGGTGCACGTCCATCGTCCCCAGCATCACATGGCCCACTGCGCTCACCCCGGAGCGGTCTGTGAATATCACCGTGCATCCTGACGGGGAAACACAGACCCGGGGTCACCGCCAGAGCTGCCTTCCTCTGCCAGCATCGCGCAAACAGCTACTTAAGTTTAGTGTATAAATTCAGGGGTAAAGGTCAGTAGAAGTCTAAAGGTCAATTTTATGTGGCTGACTTATTCAAAAGAATGGATTTAAAAATTCAGCTGCGATAAAGTCACTTCTGCAAAGACTTTTAACACTTCGTTTTCCTCTGCACTTACAGATGTGGATAGCAGCTAAGTAATATTTTAAAAGAAAAGGGAAATTGTTTACCTTTAGCATTTTTAAGTGTTTCCAGGTTCTGCTGTGCCAAGCGGCCCAAACTCTGCAGCTGGCTGCAGCGGTGGGCGATGCCCCAGCTCCGCTGCCACCTGGTCCGACAGAGAGCACAGCGGCACGTCAACACCGGGCACCCGGGAGGAGGGGCCCGCGCTCACCCCGAATGCTCGAGTATGCACGTGTTTCCAAACTAGCTGAGCATTCAAGAAGCAACCAAATGGAAAACAGACTGTTCACTCGTTAAAAATATTACTACCCGTGTTCAGGTATCTAAAGATTTAAAACAAGCAAGTAGCAAGTAAGTTTCTATTTTAAAATAAGAAGGTGAAATGGGAAAGACTTTGAAAAGATTTTTTCCCCCTCCACATTGTTCACAATGATGATGATTTCGCTCTCAATTTAAGTTCCCATTAGGAATTCCGGTTCGGTTTATCAGATCCTTTTTTCTTATTGTTGAGAAAGTGATTTTTATGACACCACGTAATCTGCTCCTTTTATACGTGAACATCGGATCTTAGTGACAAAGCGGAACCTGACGTTCGCGTGATGTCACAGTGGTGCCGCTCTGTAGAAGTAAAGAGGACCGGTCTCAGGCAGCATGAGAAAACCCACCTTTGAACCCTAATCTGGCATTTACCAGCTCTGTGACCTTGAACGAGTTGCTTCTAGCCTTCCTACGGTTTCTCTTTCATACGTGCAAGTGCGGCCCTGACCTACGGCCTGTGGTCTAAATCAGAGGTGAGTGTGTGAGAAGGGGTAAGGCACTCTGGAACAATGTAGGTGCCTCCTTCAGCTGAATCTGTGAACACACTGAACACACTGAATCTGTGTTCTTACTAATGAGCAGTCTTTCACACAGGCTGTCTGTCCGGCATTAGGAACCGTGTCATTAGTCGCAATGCCTCTGTCTGCCGGGGACTTGGCTGCTCTTCCAGGAGGTGGGGAAGCCGCCCCGTCCGTCCGTGGGCCTCCAACACTGCGGTCTCGGGACCCGGCTGTGCGCTCAGACCCCGGGAACCCCAGCCGGCCTTCGTGTGTGGGGGCGACGCTTGTCGCCATTTACTGCACTGGGAGTTAGAGCCGAGGAATTTCTCCACAGCGTCGTACGATAAAGCTTATTTCTTTTTCTGTTTAAGAAATCCTTTCATTTTTACTAATCCCAGTCTGCCTTGGCAAATCTTTTAAAACTTCTACTAGAAAAACTTATTTTCATGTACACAGAGACAACAATACAACATTCATTTTCTCTCTCCTTTCCTGTTTTAGACTCGAATACCAACCTCACATGCTGGAGGAATAATTATTTTTTTTACATGTTATGAGTATATGAAAAAGGGTATTTTTCTTACGAACCCATTATGTGAAAAAGTTCAACCAGCTACAGCTACATCAGCATCTAACCCTTACTTCACTATTTTAAACAAGAGATTGATAGTAGTTTCCTTACATACATATTTGATTACTTTCATAAAAAGACAAGAGAAGAATATTTAGTTATCTGAATAATTAAAGTAAGAGATGCAAACATTTAACGGCTGGAAAGCGCTGCCACTAGGTGGCGCATGCTCATTCTAACCTGTGAACCAGGTTCTCTGCGGTACCTGATGTCTGAGAGCTGCAGCTGACGAGACAGCTCCTCTTTTAAACGGTCTAGTTCTTTTCTGAGTGGCAAACTGTTCTCCAGCCTTTTAACCGCACGTTTCCCATTGTTATCTAGCCAGGATCTAGAGAGAAGAAAACAGATACATGTATGCTAACAGCAATGTGGACGTGCCTGCTGTTAACAGACATAGACACTCCTTTAAAGTAGCCCCATGTTAAACTCCAGTCAAACCTTTACCAAGTTACAAGTAAAAAATAAAAGTGTAGATGGAAGTGGCTGAGGTGAGGTCTCGGCTGGGCATTCAGTCGAGGGGCAAGGGCTGGAGGTGGAAGGCACACCAAGGCAGCAGACCCAGCAGCCTGCGGGAAGCAGGTGGTTTTGGAGACTCCGTGGCGGAGAGGCCAGATTGCTAAGGTCTGCTGAATGAAGCCACTTGGACAGAGACGGGGGAACACACGTTGAGAGCTCTGGGCACTCCCAAGCCAGACTAAAATGAAGGATGAAGCTGGGGTCCACCCAGCTAGAGCCCACACAGCAGCCACTGCAAGCTCCTGCCTCAGGTACCCGCTGCCCTTTCCGTGTGGCCAGCACCGCCAGACGGGGCTTCTTTGCTGGCGACCCACATGCACACCCACACATGCTTACTTATATACAGAAATATAACGGAAACAAGTGTTCTGAAAACAGTATTTAAACTTCTGACAACATATATTCGAGATATGTTAAAAAGGAACAAAGCAAAATGACTTTGCTGGCCCCATGTCAATAAAGTGTGTTGGGATTTGCAATTTGAAAAACACTGACTTAGCCCGTAATCACGGGGAAATCGTGACTACAAAGTCCCGATCGCAAACGTTCTGCAGAGACAGTTCCAATGGGCAGTTGTCCAGTGCGGCCTTCTGTGGACGCCAGGATGGACTCAGAACTTAAGACACTGAAGGCGAAATATAAGTACTTGAGCAAAATTCAAATAGAAAAAATGGAGGTCTCATACAGAACACATTAAAGACAATTAATCACAGATAAGACAAATGACAGAAAAATGTTTGTACATGGTTTTTATCATTAAAATTTTTATCAATCTGTTCCACATAGTGTTTTTAAACGTTGACACCACATATTTTTATGACACATTGATTATTCCAGCAAAAGACCTTACTATTGAACTCTTCAAAGAAGCTGAAAATGCTTAACACATGAAGAAGCTTCCATTAAAAAGATTTAGATGTGTTTTCTTCATGTGCTAGGGGTAACTTGAGGATAGAATTTTAAAAACTTAAAACGATTTCCTGTTTGTGTTTGGTATGAAAAGATTAAAAAATTTAACATAATTGGAAGTATTCTATCAACTTTAAGAAGCATGAAACATTTTTTTTCACATAATTACTGTGCTAACTGTACTGATAGGATTACTTTTCCTGAAAAAAATCTGACTTTAATTTTAAATACGAACTTCAAACATGTGAAGTATAAACTTGTACGTACGTTAGGGTTGTTTCTGCTCTCGAGACTTGTTCGAGGTCTTCATCCGGGTCCTTGAATCCAGTAAAGGAGTAATAAGACTTGTCCCATTTGATGGGCCTGTCAGGCACCCCTCTGGCCTCTTTGAGAGGCTGGGGGTGCACACTGCTATTCGAACTTTGGACGTGTTCAACTGACAAACTGCAGGAGTTGAGAATATATAACACTGTGCTTAGCAGATCTCTGGTGTGCAAAGTAAATTTGACTGCTCGAAATCCTAGAGAATATAATTCCCCCAGACAATGAAGATGGTTGATTATTTGCTTCATTTAAATTTTTTTCATACAAAATTTATAAAATTAAAACCTTCTAAAACATTCCAGTACCGATTCAAATCCATCCACCTGTCAACGGAACACTACTTCCCTTCTCCAGATCGGCGCCAACACCATCCTTGCCTTCATCAGTCCCTGGGCCAGTGCCCGTCACTGGTCTGGCACCAGCGACTAGACCCGCCCCAGCCCAGGAAGGGGATTCGGAGCAATGCAATGCTGTCCATAAATTTGGTGTCCGTGGTCTAGGAGATGGTAACGCTCTCACATGAGCAGGGGTCCCCTAAAGGTACTTTCTAAGAAGAAGGGGGAGGGAGATGGTGGGGGGGTTTCCCTGTGACCGGCTCGGAAGAGGAGAGGAGTCTGACAGCCTAGTCTCAGTGGTGCCACAAACCCATCTAGAGTCTTCTCTGTGACTGGAAGAGCTTGTCCTCGTACTTGCCCACCCAGCTGGCTCGTAACTCAGTATTTTCGGGGTGATTTAAAATTCCCTCACTGTTTAACTGTGCTTCTCAATCTGATTCTGATACCGGGTAGTCATCAGGCTAGGGTTCGTCATCTAACTTGTTAAGTCATCAACAGGAAATCCACTGTTTGGTATTTTCCCCCTCCTTTATTGGAATGGTGCTTAAATCACGTAACTTTCCAACCATCACTCCCACCAACTGCACCACCGTTCTCTCTCCTTCCAAACAGGAACAAAGACTCGAGGTTGGAAAGGCTGCAGCAAGGGCTTCAAGCTAAGCTGACGCCAACTCAAATATTTTCTCCACTGCGACATATTTTTTCTTTTTTAAAAAGGTATTGTAATTGGTTTTGAAAACTTTATCAGTACTATGTAAGTGCATCCTTTCTGTGAAATCAGGGAGATGCACCAGTGCAGACATGGAGCATTCACGTCACTGCAGGAAGCTCTCTTAGGCAGCTCTGCTCTAGGCACTTTCTCTGCGCTTGTGTGTGCAAATGTGTTGACACAAACACAGCCCCACCATGTGAACGGTCACGCGGCCTTGGTGACCTTTCATATCTATGTGGTTAGAGCGACCTCCTTCTTTGTAGTAGCTACACACTGGTCCATATAATGAAGGCAGCATAAGTTATCGAACACTTCTGAAATTGATGGACAAAAAAATTGTATTTAATTTTTCACATTCTATAAAAAGCTGACATGTATTTTCTTGTCTTTGCCAATGATGACGGATATCACAATTTAACTTATTCTTAGGGAGACGTATTCTCTTGCCTTATACACTTAAGGAATTTAAAACATGCAAACTAAGAAGGAATTTTTTTAGTTTAATCATTCGGTGCTAAAGTGGGGAATACAGGCATGACCCTAATCAGTGGAAGAGGAAAGGAAAATCCAAATTCCTGCATTTGAGGTTAGGAAGAGACAGTTTATCCTTAGAAGAACTAAGTCAAGAAATAAATCTCAGTTTCCATCTTGTCAATTCCATGAGTTATTTCATCCAATGTGAGGGCTGCTCCACAGTGAGGAAGGCCTGCATGAGACGGCACAGGTTCTTCACTGGAAAACAGTACCTAATTAATTTAGTTTGCATTTGATTACTAAAGGAAAATAATTTATGTGTTTATTAGCTATTTATATGCATCATTTCCTGAAGTGTTTAGTCACTGTCTTTGCCCATTTTTGTAACAGAGCTACTCTGTCTTCTCTTTGATTTCTAAGAACTTTTTATATATTAACTTTATCTTTTTGCCACGTATGCTGTATGTTTTCTCCTATTTCCAGTTTACGTTTTTCTAAAATCTATTTTTGTTTAGTAAAGGGTTCAGTTAAACATTAATTGAAAGTAGTTTTCCTGGCTGGCGTAGCTCAGTGGATTGAGCACGGGCTGGGAACTAAAGTGTCCCAGGTTCGATTCCCAGCCAGGGCACATTCCTGGGTTGCAGGCCATAACCCCCAGCAACCACACATTGATGTCTCTCTCTCCCCCCCCCCCATTCCCTTCCCTCCCTAAAAATGGATGAATAAAATCTTTAAAAAAAAAAAAAAAAAAAAAGAAAGTAGTTTTGTTTTTACTCATAGCTGACTACAACAATTTATTTCTGCATTAACTCACAGAGAGCTTAGTAAATCTTTAACTTGTTTTAAAATTTATTACAATAAAGTTTATTTCCTCATAGACCACCAAAAAAATGAGATGAAGAAATGATTCAAGTCTTTAATTTCAGTAATCAATATCACTAGTAAACATTTTACTTTACTACCATCTCAATTATCAATGAAAAGGTAACTGATAATTTCTAATGTTCTAAAAATAAAAATGTAGAAAGAATGTGATCTTAATTTTATAATCAGGTAAAAAGATTAAGGACATAAAAATGTTTTAAATCTTTGTCAAGAGTGCCAATATTTGTCATAAAGGGAAGGCAATGACATAATTATTTTAAAGGAAGAACAGAAAATGTGGTACATAAACCAAAGCCTTAGACTAGGAATTTCTGGTACCAGCTCTTACTTCTGGTACCAGCTCTATGCTTAATTTGCCATGTGAAACTTTCCAAGTTCCCCTGTTGGTTGCTTCCCTCACAAAGAAACTTGGTTTATTCTTGAACTCCACGGTATTCAGTATCTCAGACAAAGCCAGCTGAGATGGTAGGGAAGTAGCAGCTGAAGCTGTAGAAATGAGCTCAAGTCTCCCAAACACGAACATAGAAACAGACTGGTGATATTTTTGCTTTAAAAATTGTGAAGGGTTTACTTTTGCCCTTATAAATCCGTCTGTCATGGAGAAATCATAAAATCCTGCATAAGTAGGATGGTTTTTGTCAATTCCTAGCCTAACCTTGACCCTGAGTGTAACAGAAACATCGGTCTATTTCACGGTACTTACGCGTCTTTGCCCTCACCCCAGCAAATGACAGCACCTCGGCTGCTCACACGACTCTCAGGGCCGAGACTAGCACGGTCACCACGATCACCTACACTCTCACCCCGAATCGTGTCACTTGGTGATAAAGACGGTTACTCATAATGGTTACGACGAGTGAGTATTTACAGCCTTCTCCAGTAGAGCTGTTCCCTTCCTTCACAACAGGGTTGTGAGTTCACGTTTTGTCGCTGAATACTGAAGAACAGGGTCTATTTTAAATAAAACTCCAAATCAGACGGAGATGGAGAAACAGCCAGGGAGGGGACCTTGCGATTCCTGATCTCCCACATTCAGGCACGGGAGGGCGAGAGGTGGGAGAAGATGTGCCACCAGACTCGAGTCCCGGGAGAGACGGGGTGGGCCGCTGTCTTAGACATGAACACCCCGTTCTGGTGCTTTTCAGACCCAGCTCCCGTCACGCCCCCCGCGCATGAGGCACGAGCCTGAGTGTCGGCACTCACACATGGTGCTCCCCCTCTCTCACTTTAACAGCGAAGGGCCGGGAGTGAGGGTCACACGGCTAGTCACCGGAAGAGCTAGAAACAGACTGGAGGTCTTCAAAGGCCTATCAACTTCTGACTTTCATGAACAGTTTGTTTTAAAAAATTAGTGTGTATTTTCTTTTTTTGTCCCTTTTTTATCCTCACCCAAAGCTGTATTGGTTTTTTTTTTAATTGCCTTTTTAGGGAATGAGAGAGAAACATAGATGTAAAAGAGAAGCATCAATTGGTTGCCTCCTGTACCTGCCCAGACCAGGAATCGAACCCACAACCTAGGTATGTGCTCTGACCAGGGATCGAACCTGCAATCCCCCAGCTACGGGATGACGCTCCAACTAACTGAGCCACACAGGCCAGGGCTACTGTGTATTTTCCAATTCTTTTAGTCTTAACTCACCAAAAGCTCTTAGTAAATCTTTAGGTTGTTTTCAAGTTCACTCTAAAAATAAAGCTATTTCCTCAAGGATAACTGAAAAGCTATATATTTGGAGAAATGACAGAACCATATTTGCCCTTAATTTTAAGTAGTGCTGGTTCATGGATGGCTAAAGCAGTGACAAAGGACCAAACAGAGGCTGTATATTTGGAATGACTATGCAGCATAGGGCTGGAGTTAAGGAACCTGGCTGGGTCCCCACCCCAGGCTCTGTCTCCACAGCCCTGGGGACGGCACGGGACGTCGCTAAGTTACAGCCGGGCACACGCTGCCCGCCTTGCAGGGAACATGGAGGAAGGAATAAGAGAATGCACGCTGCACTTTTAAAAAATATCAATTGTTACACAGTTTGACACTTCAAATAGCACTAAAACAGAAGGGGACAAATAGGAACACTTCAATTTTACAGACAAAAAAAGCTTAAACACAAAAAATGGCTTATTGAAACACATGCGGCCAGGAATAGATTCTAATTCTGGGAAAACCAATCAATTAAATGATATCATTTTTCTATGGCCACAGCTTCAACCCGAAGGTATTCGGGCACCATCAGACTGAACGAACCTACTGAACACGAAGCTTGCAAAGGACGAACTAGCAGTAGGAAAACGTACCGAAAGTACTGAAGGTTTCCTGGCTGTCAGGGGAATGTTGGTCTGTTTCTCTTACATAAAATGTGAGCTGCGTTGGTTTCAAAGACCTGAAGCCTGGTTTCTGGAGATTTTCTAAGTAGACACTTAATTTCTGAAGAGAGTTCTCATTAACTTCCTGGAAAAAAAATTATCAAGGGGTATTTACACAGAAAATAGAACGAGGGAACAACAGAAGTCATGTCCTGACCTTTTTAACACACATTGTGGATACTAAATGAGTCGGTAATAAAAGATGCTGGGATTTCACAGCACTGGTGGAGGGAGAAAAACAGTCACCTACCACTAGGCTTCATTTTTCCACACATGTTGGATTTAAGAACTTTAGCTAATATCTGCCAGATATCACAATTGGAATATTTTCCAAAAGCAAAGAAGCAAAACTGATCTGTTTTGGACTGCAGCTGGAAAAACGTAATATAATGATGTTCTAATTTTCAAGAGTTTTAAATTCCTTTTCACGTTAAAGCAGGTGGCATTGTTAATGAAAAGGAAAGGAACCAATGAAACAATTCCAAGGCAGTTAGCTCGGTAACACATCATCTGACGTGAGAAGCTACGGGCCTTCGGGACCGCGCTGGTCCCGAGAGGTTTTCGCTGCCTTCCCTGAGCGCGCACCGAGCTGAGCGGTGCCGCGGGGATGCGGGGATGCGCACTGGCCGGAGGCACCGGAGGGGACCACAGAGGCCTTCCGCATTCTTTCACACCTTCAGCTTGACTCGAACTAGAAAAACCGGTATAGGAAACACAATGAAAAATACTCTAAATGGAGTTCATAGCTTTATTGCCTACATAAAGAATGTCAGATTTCATAAAAAAAAACATGTTTTCAGTTGGTAGTATCTATATTTCAAATTGGGTCAGAGCAACGATTATGCATCAACACAACGGAACTGCAAATTTACAGAACCCTCCGTATTTCACCGTGACCGTGATGGTGACCTAGGTAAACAACCTAAACAGAAGCGTCGGCTAAAGGCTGAGCAAACAGGAAATGCTTACCCGTTCCCGGGGGTGCTGGCCGAAGAAATCGGGATGCACCACGAAGTAGAACGGCCTCAGAGCATTGACCGCTTCGGCTCCTGAGAACGCTCTCGAGCAGGAAAACCAGTGTGGGAATGCCTTCTCCAGACACAAGCTTTCAGGGAGACGTGGACTGATTAATTGTGAGGGCCCCGAGGTACAAGCAGACCCCCAGTGTACAAAGTGAGGGCAACATTAAACTGACTCTGCACGGAAAACACCACAGAAACAGGATAGCAAACAAAGCCCAAAACTTTGTGGTTTTCTGAAATCTACCAAGTTTTAACAAGCAGTGAGTGCCTTGCAGTTTCTAAAAACAGTGACTATAAATTCCTCTGATGCAATAGGAGAATATTAATTAAGAATATAATTTCCCCTCGGAAAACCCACTTGGAAATGTTAATTGGTTTTGCTGCAAATGAGGATGATTTTCGGCATCATCTTTTTTCTCCAGATGGGTTAAAAGAACCACCAATATCCAAGTGTCATCTTTTTATAGTGAAAAATACTTTGAGAATTGTTATGTTTAGAAAGAAGATACAGATCTCTTTTCATTTATTTTCTCATTACTGGCATGATAATATTATTCTAATTGTATAACTTGATATTTCATTCTTAAAATTTGGCATAACTTATCTGAGAGTGTTTTTTTAGTATAGTTTTAAATTTAAATAAGATCATTTGTAATTAAAAAATATTTTATTTATTTTTAGAGCAATGAGAAGGGAAGGAAAAAGAGAAGGAGAGAAGCATCAATTGTGTGGCCCCAATTGGGAACCTGGCTCGCAACCCAGGCATGTGCCCTGACTGGGAACCGAACAGGCGACCCTTTGGTTCACAGGGCTGTGCTTAATCCACTGAGCTACACAAGCCAGGGCTCATTTGTAATTTTAAGCAAGCACTTCCCTGATTTCTATTTTTGCATGTTATAATTTACCTTTTCCATTCTATAACATAAACTACATAAAGAAGTCTCTAAATATTGGGCACATTTTTATCTCATATGCTATGTATACTGAGTCTTCTGAAAAGCTTTCTGTTTTTAAAATGGTAGGACTGGAAAATAATTTCTGCAGATTTTTTTCCAACAGTCTAGAGACCACCAATATATTTTCAGATTACCTTTGGTTTGGTTTGGTTTTGCATATCTTTGATAATGTCAACACACAGGTTGAGCATTAAAGATTATAGTAGGAATTTGGACAGTAAAGGAAACAATAAGCCTGGTATGAAAGTCCTCTGTAGGAGGCAGTATAAGAAAATGTGAGTGACAGCTCCATTTATTCCCCATCAGAGCTTCAACAGACACTTAGCTATCCGGCCAGCCACTCAAATTTTACAAGTCCTTTAAAAATAGGAGTAGCAGTCATTATTTCCCTTCTAGACTCGGCCTGGATACAGAAGGCGAGGGAGCAGTCAGACAGTTCACCCCAGGATTATTTCCCTTACTGGGGTCCCCTTTCCCCGAGCTGCCAGAGCACAAAGCCTCAGACCTACTTCTGCCCGAGCCAGCTCGCCCTCCCCAGCCCGTTTTCAGTTAGTTTTGTTCCTTCTTGCCTACGGCATCCCCTGAAATCATTCTCCTGCTTCCTGCTACCAAATATCCCCATGTAAGTGGACTGCACAGCCTCACAATCAGTCTACTTTTCCCTAATGCTGAATATAGGTTAATTTTCCTAAAGTCCCACTATCACCGTATTCCCTACTAAAACACCACTATGGTCTTGCAATTCCTGCAGAATAAAATCCACCCCCCAGTCTAGTGCAGTAAGTCCTCTCTAATCGTTTCCAATCTGTCTTTCAAAGTTGATCTCCAGCCAGTCCTTACAGAAACCCTCAGGCCAGCGCCCGATGATCATCCTCACCTTTCCCTTTCTTCAACTTGATGTCTGAGCTCTCACACACCCTCCCTACCCCTCACTTCCATCTGTCCAAACTGCATACCCACTATGTGCCAGGAAGCAGGGTCCCCCAGAACCTTCCCTTTTAAATCCTCATTATAAATAGTCTTTCCCTCTTGAGAACTCAAACAAACAAGCAAACAAAAACCAAAAAAACTGTTTGGAACATAATACTGTTATGTGTAAATGATATATTTTCATTTGTTCTTCTTTCCTTCCACCTACCCACCCTCAACTATTCCTGTATTCTTAAAGGCAGTAAATACGTTTTAGGTATGTCGTTTGCTGTGTTAGTTTGCATCTGCTGAAAGCAGAGGCCAAGACAGGATTAGACATGCAAGACAATTATTGGGAGAGGAAGGCAAAGGTCAGAGAGCTGTTTTAACCCTGATTCAGGGTGGGCAGGGCCCCTGCAGGAGGAGAGCGGGAAGGAGGGGGTGTGGAGCATGGGGTCTGGGGCTGCGGTGCAGTGCCAGGAAGGGCTCAGCCATGCCCGGGGGGGGTCCTTGAGCCAAAGTCACCCACTGGAAGAGTCCTGTGTCTTGCTGGAATGATTCTGACTTAGGATTTATATTACACACATATGAATAGCAAATACAGCAGCCAAATGACCTTAGTATACGATTTAATTGCAGAGTGGTTTTCCAAATGTTAACAGGAGGCTGTTCATATGAATTTTCTTTTTTTGTTCTTGCCCTCCACCACAATATAACTTTAGAATTTGAAAAATAACAATAAATTAAAATTAGCCAAATGCATAACAGGTTCTCTTCCCCCACCCAATACTAACTACAGATTGGACCATGAAGCTTACCTCCTTACAGGTCTCAGGTGGCAAAACATTTCTGAATATGTATGTACGTCAACTTCCAGGCATCATTAATTGCTAAAACATTAAGCAGATATCAGTAATGAACAAGTTAAAAACATTACCATTTACATTCGCCCTTGCCCGAATGAAATACTTAGCTATAAATCTTAACAAAATATGTACAAGATCTATATGAGAAAAACCACAAAACTGTGATAGAAGGAGTCAAAAAGGAACTAAATGGAGAGAAAGTCCATGTTCATGGGTAGAAGAATCAACATTGTTACGAGGTCTGCTCTTTCCAACCTGCTCTGTGGATTCAATGAAATTCCAATCCAAATCCCAGCAACTCACATTCCGGGTACCGACAAACTCCTAAAGTTTGCGTGGAAAGCAAATGACCCGGACTGGCCAGCTCCGTGCTGGAGAAAAAGAGCTGTGGGGCCGACGCTGCCCAGCGTCAGGGTCACTGTTTAAAGCTACGGGGGTCCAGCCAGCACAGGACTGGTGAAAGAATGGATAAACTGAACTTCATTAAAATTAAAAACTTGTGCTCTCTGGGAGACAATGTAGAGAGAACGAGGAGGAAAGGCACAGACTAGGAGAGAAATATTTGCAGAAGACATGCATATCTCAAGGATTTTCAAAAATCAAAACCAGACTTAGTTAAGAGAGCACAGGTACAGGGCTCCGAGCTTGCAGAGAAGAGACTAGAAGGACACACATACTCGATCTCTAACTAGCTGTCTCTGGTTAGCTGGTGGGAGGATGTCAAGTACTTGAATGTTTTCTTATTTCCTAGTTTATTAACAATGACCACGTGACATATGTTCTTAAAAATTAAAAACATACATGCTTTTAGCATACAAATTAAATGAAGCAAACGATCCTGACAAAAATGAGCATTGTTCATTCAGTATGTGAGACGGGTCCCTGGACCGGGGAAACCTGTCGGCCCAAAGACAGTCCTGGACTGCGGTCGCGATCTAGCCCAAGAACAGCTCTCCACACTCACACAGAATGACAAGGACACCGGCAAAGAGACCAGTAAGTGAGCTAAAACTGTGGGTAAGAAATGGGGAAGAACACTTGGGACGCACGTGATCATCCAAGACTATGAACGGGATGTAGATTAAACTCTATGCAGCAAAGCTCTGACCACCATCTGTTATTCAGCATAAAAGGGTCCTAGAAGCAGCCTTGCAAAGCCAGAATTACTAAACAATGCAATGCACCTAGGCCTTGCAACAACACAACCTGTTTTAACTGTTTTTTTTTTACAGCAGTATCTTAAAAGTGCATACAATCAGAATGTCTGCGACTGATGAACAATGTAGGTGATCCAAAAGACACGCGTTGCTCGTCATTTGCAAAAGCAAGACATCAAAACAAACGAACCACTGCAAATAAAGTGTTTTGAAACTTGAAAGTTAAAGCAAAATAAAAAGACAGCAAGAATTTTGACGTCAATTTAGGAAAGACTAGCTGCTTCAAATTTGATTCATCAAGGGTTTCAGAGGCAGGCAGCCAAGTCTCTGTTCAGGAGTTTACACATTTACACATTTATGAGTGAGAATTGGTAGAAGCAGCGGCTGATTTAGCCACGAAAACAGCTTGAAGGATTGGTTTAAAGAGTTTGGAATTAAGTCTCCGAAGAATTACTTGCAGCAAAATTGCAAAAACTGGAGAATGTATCCTTAGTGGCTTTCAAACATGGAATGGGGCACAGAGAGCTATTTAGTATGTTTTAGAAGTTTCCATAAAAAAAAAATCAAAGCAGAGCCCTGGCCAGGTGGCTCAGTTGGTTGGAGCCTGTACACCAAAAAGTTGCGGGTTCAATTCCTGGTCAGGGCACATCCTTAGGTTGTGGGTTAGGTCCCCAGTCGGGGACTATACAGGAGGCAATTGACGTTTCTCTCACATCAATGTTTTTCTCTCTAAAATATCCTCAGATGAGAATTAAAAAAAATAATAATCAAAGCAGAAAAAAATGTTCCTGTACTTAAAGTACTGGTCTTCAGTTGTCCCAAAAATTATTCATTCACTGTTCACTTTGTAATCGTAGGGTATAACTAAACTACTAATGGGCAATGATTAATAAAGGAACTTAAAACTTGGAAATGTTCTTGGCAGGTTCTCACAATGAAAAGAAAATGTTTTCAAATACAAGTATGAACATTAAATCACGGTTTCTAGACTTAGAAACAATTTTTTAAAAAAGCTATCACAGGTTAAGAGTTAGGTGTGTCATGCCTGCTTTTTCTGTGAGTAGGCTGTTTCTTAAGAAAGGTTCCCACTGCAGTAGGTTAGGAGAATTCTGACCTTGGCCTGTGCTGCATAATAAGGTAGCTGCTAGCCACATGTGGCTATTACGCACCTGAAATGAGGTGTCTTAAGTGCCAATTAGATTTTAAAGATTTAGTATAAAAAATGCAAAGTACTTCATCAATACTTGTTTATGTTGAGATAACATAGTAAAATTAATTTCACTTGTTTTTGCTTTTTAAAAAGCAAAACACAACCTGGTTTGAATTATTTCTTGCAATTTGCTAACAGGACATGTAAAACGACACCTGCGGCTCCTGTTAACTTTCTCTTGGGCTGCGCTGATCTAAGCAAAAGCAGGGCAGAACGCGTGAAGTTAACACTCGCTGTCAGAGAAGGCAGTCTGCTGGAGGGCTGGGGAGGGAGGTCGGGGACAGGTGGGGGAGGGGGCGGACCTGAGATCTGTATTTAAATCCGGACTCCAGCACCGAGTGAGCAAGGAAGGGCACGTTATTTCACCCTCCCGAGTCAACTAGTAAATAATACAGATGGTCCAAGATCAGCCTGTTCAGCTACAAAGAAGTTTCTTCGATGTGAATTGGATTATTTGAAGTTTCTTCGATTGAATTGGTAAATTGGGAAAGATGTATCATATGCAGCTTTTTCCCAGCATGTTAATGATTTGGAGTAATCAGAGGTGGGCTTTCTACAATCATACATGCTTTAGCTACATAGAGAGACTTAAGGAAAAACCTGAAAATCCCTCAGTAGTTCCTTTCTTTGGTTCAAGAAACAGATGGTTAGTGGCTTCAGGTATCTCTACATTTCTGACGACATCAGGCAGTCTGGGAAGCTGCTGGTACAGGTGAAAAAGCCAGAGATTCCCACAGGTCTTGTTTTGAGTGGTATTTTCCCCCACAGACCCTGTGATTTCAGTGCATTGTCTTGCAGCATGTCCAGATTTCCAGGAATCATAGCGCATGTCCTCACAGTGGAAACACCTGTGTGACATGTAGGTACTGTCACCCCAAACTGGCCTTCAATTTGAAATTTAAAGGTTTTCATTACATGAGAGAATACATTCAGCTAACACAATAGGACAGTCTGCTGGGCAGGAATTTAGCCAGAAACTATCTTTGCTGTAGAAAATGTTTATACAGTTAGTGAGTATTTTACAGAATTTTGTCTTAATTTAGTAGAAAAAGAAAAATTACAATTCTAATGCTAGCAATAAGGGCTAACAAGTTTAGCATAAATGAAACAACAGGAAATATACGTATCATTGGTCCCTAGCTGGTATTTCCTAGACTGAAGTTATCTTCACTGTGTGTTTAGGGAAAAATTATAAAATGTTGGAAATATCCATTACAGATTTTCTAAAAGGTGAAATGTAATCCAGAACACTATAATTATGTTTTAGCTCTCTGGATGTGGAATTCCACATCACATAATTGTACACGTTTTCAGGAGTACATTATGTGTGAAAGTAGGGGACAGATAGAGGATTTTTGTGAAGCTTAAGTAAAATAATTATGTATAACATCTGGCAAATAAAAATTCATAAAAGTGGCAAGGGTTATTATATAATTCCCTCCTAATAGAGGTTTACATGTTGCTAGAACATGCACTAAAATACATTTTGATTGGAAAATTAAGAATGGTCAAAATAAGGGATCAATGTCCAAACGTCTTCAATACTGTGGGAGGCTATGAAAAGTTCTGCTTGAATTAGTTCTTTGTTTCCTGTGTGGTTTGCCCTCTTCTTGAGATTAAAAAAAAATCTAAGTGGAAGCAAGGACAGAGCCCAGCTGGCTGGTGGGCTGGGCTGCTTGCCCTTTCCCCCGGCCCAGATCTTGGGTCAGTCCTCCTCTTTGCAAGGCCAAGGTCCAATTTTGTCACTTCTGCCGAAAACAAACAGGTCTCGGGAAAAGAAAACGTTAAGGGATCTGACTGCTAACTACAATGTTAGTTTACTATGTTAACTCAAGTTAAAGTTAACTTTTTCATTTACTATGAGAAGTTAATTGCTGAGAAGACGAGAAGATTCGTACCTGCGGTTCTTTCCCTTACAGGACTAGCCACACAGGAAATCAGAATGACTGTCAGCACACTGAGTGCATACTGCTTCAGAGCAGAGCTGGGTGCTCTGTCTGCTGCTGAGAAACAGTCGGAAAGCCTAGGGCACCCAGGTCAACTGCAGGCTTCTTGTCTTCAGACAAATTCTTACATGGGTGGTTCTTGTATGTACCCCATAGAGCCCACTGTCCTTCCGTTGGGAAAAACCTCAAGCATGCTGCAAAATAACTAAAAAGTTTACACTGTCTTATCTGACTTGGGAGGCACTCTGAGTCCCTAATTCACCCAATTCATCAACAGGCATTTACCAAGCACTTATGGGCCAGGTTCTGCGCAAAGTCTTGGGAATAAAAAAGCATTAAGACAATGCCACCTCTCCAAAAACTGTGTCATAGTCCTAGGAGAGAGGCAGTGGAAAAACAGACACAAGCAGATAATTACAAACAATGCCGTAAATGAAATAGTAGCCATCTGCAGGGTATTATGGGAAACTCGCAAGTGCTACACCTGGAATTGGGGACTGTGGAAGGTCTTTTCCAGGGAGATGGCATCGTCCTGTGTAGACGGAGGGTGGGAGATGGGGAAGGGCACAAGTCGTTCAGAAAGCAATGTAAGCGTCTGCTATAATTCACTTAATAGCGATATTAGTTTCTATTTCATAAAATGAAAAATTCTGACTTTAAACTAAATTCTGAGCTGTGAAGTGAGGCATTAAATATTCTGTTCAGGTTCAAGTCAAATTTTGTAGAAAGAGATACCTAAGTTGGTGGGAAAGTCAAATTTGGGTAGTTTTAGGAAAACTTTCAGTTTGCTTAAACCACTTTAGATACAGGAACACTAATGTATTCGTCAAACAGAGGTCCTACCATTGATCTTTGGCCATGTGGCACAACTTTTGACAGTAACTTATTTTGACAAAGTTAATATCCTCACGCTACTCTCATTTCAGCTGTGACTACCTTACTCGGTTTTTAAAAGCAGCTTTTTCCATCAAGGAGGGATGTCAAAGAAAAAACAAAAGTCCTATTACATAAATCAATAAACTGTCGTAAGAGCAAAGTGTCTAGACTCTTTAGCTTCCTTTTCTAATCTATTGCTATGAGATTAGAATCATCACAGGTTCCTAAAATAAGGCCAAGACTTCGGGTAAACACCGCAGTCGGAAACAATGAAGCCTAAATAAATCGTCTTCGGTTCCTCATTTCAAAACACGTTAAAACAGATGAGGTGCAGACACTCCGGCCCCTGGCAATGTCTCAGTTCGCGTTAGCACGTCGAGCTAGTCAATGCTCTGCCCACAGCGACCCCCGTTATCTGCCCTGAGTAGCCAGAAGCAACTGGAGCCCCTCCCCTCCTGCGCCTTACAGTTCCGTCAAGGATCCGCTGGGAGGGCTTTCTCAGAATTGTATCACCTCCGAATTGTATCACCTCCGACCCGTTTCACCTCCCACCGGGTACTAGTGGGCCGTGCGGAGGCGGGCGCGGACGAGCCCGGGCGCATGCGCACCAGGGCACCAGCGCCGGTCCACTAGCGCGCGCCGGAGGGTCTGGCACTCCCACCCGCCCTCGCCCACTAGACCACAGCTCTGATAGGATCCTACCCTCCGAGCTTCCAGAGCCCCCACCCTTAATATCTCAGCTGGGCGCGCCCTGCCCCACCCGGCCAGAGTCGCCAGCCGCGGCTTGTCCCCGGAGGTGAGAAGCGGCGAGGGACAGGGCCGCAGAACACGCCCTCATTGGCTGAAGCATGCCAGGCCTTCCAGCCTGGAGCGCCTGCGCGCAGCCGGAGACGTGGGTAGTGAGCCTGGCGTTACCCAGTCCCGTGCTGACGTCAGCGCCCAGGTGACGTCCCCCGCCTTCCCCCCTCTTTCAGCACCTCGCGCGTCCTCCTTCTTACCGGCCGGAGGGAGCTCCGCGCGCCCGCAGAGAGCTCAAGGACGCGCGAGGGAGCACTCCGAATGTGAAGGACCGGGCCGGAGGGAGTCGGATGTGATTGGGTGGCAGGTGGCGGGGCCTGGCCCCAGGGTCGGTGGAGCAACTGAGCACGCGCTGGAGGGGTGGGACGGGGGAGGGCAGGGCGCGCTGGAGGACGCGCGCATGCGTCCCCTCCCCCAGAGTCCCCACCTTCCCAACCGCCACCCCCAGGCGCCCTAAGAGGGGGCCAGGCTGCCTCCGCAGAACCGCCCGCGGAGCTTTGAGGAGCTGACGGCTTGGGACGACTGTCAGTCCCAAATATAGCTAATTTTTAAAAAATTTCTCTCCTCCGGTTTGCCTTTCCTTTTTATTTGGGCTCTTTCAGTATCTGGCTATTTTCAAACTTTAAGCACCCTCCACTGTCAGCTTGGCTTTTTACTGTTAACTGTATTTCGCTTCTATGACTTTGATTTCCCCTTGAAACGGCCACGGATGAAATTCGGCAATTAACAATAACCTGTCTTTCCTCTTTTCTACCTTTTGGCATTGTTGACTGTGGGAAAGAAATAATCTGGTCACTTGTGATTTTTTTCCACCCAATCTCATTTTTCTAAAAGCTTCAGTTATCAACTCTTGACTCTTCATCCTTTCAAATGCTTCTTTGCTGTCAGCGTCTAAACAGGCTCATATTTAATTCCTTTCTTTGGGTTTCAGTGACCTCTTGTAGAAGAGACTAATTTATAATTGCCCGTTTACCAGTCTTCATTTGCCCTCAGAGACACTTCAAACTGATGGTAGTAATATCCAAACCTATTTTATTTCCTAGGTGTCGCATTTAAACAGTGGCAGTTATAGTCGCCCAGTTTGTTCTCGCTAGAGAACTTGTTATCTTCGTTGACGTCTCCCATCTCGCTTCCCATACCTCATTCATGATACTATTGATTCATGCTGCGTTTTCTCATGGCAAGCCATTATTTCTAAGTGCTAGGGTTTAACTTTTTTACTCGTGTGAGGTTACAGACTTATTCCAAGGATGCTGCCATTACCCTATTTTGGGAACTCCTTTAAGAAGTATTTTTCAGCTGTAGTCATGACTTACTCTTTTATTACTCACCTTTTCAGACTTTTCCCCCAAAAGACTTTAAATTATGGTTTAAAGTGTCAAGTCTAAAGTATCAAATTAAGGATTGAGGGTGACCATTTTAGAGAGTGATTGTGGTACAGATTCTGAAGGTGACTTCCGAAAAGGCGTTTTAACTTTCTAAGGTGCTTTGGAAGATACAATCCTTGTTTAGAAATTTAAGTTCTGGTCTATTTGTTTAAAATACTGTTTTCTTTAGTCATACCTAATGTATTTTCAAAATACATACAGTATTCTAAGATACACTAAAGGAAAACTATTCACAGGGTAACAAAATTTTTTGGTATGGGCTCTGGTCCGGTAGCTGAGTTGCTAGAGCATTGCCTAGATAACGCCAAGGTTGTGGGTGTGGGTTCCATCCCTGGTCAGGGAACATACAAGAATCAGCCAACAGCCGTGGCTGGTGTGGCTCAGTGGACTGAGTGCCAGCCTGTGAACCAAAGGGTTGTTGGCTGGATTCCCAGTCTAGGGCACATGACTGGTTGCAGGCCAGGTCCCTAGGGGTCACATGAGAGGCAACCACACATTGATGTTCCTCTCCCTCTCTTTCTCCCTTCCCCTCTCTAAAAATAAATAAAATCTTTAAAAAAAAGAATCAACCAATGGATGTATCAATAAGTGGAACAAGTCGAAGTTTCTCCCTCCCCCATCCCAACCCCTTTCCCTTCCTCTCTTTAAAATCAATCAATAAAAAAAATTTGATATAACTTGTGAAGTACTCTGGTATTTTAGTGTTTGAGTCATTTTTCAGTATTACTTGATTATTGTATATTACAGATTTACAATTAGCTTTAGAAACTGGACTGAAGAAAAAGAAACTGGATTGAGTATGAACTCAACCTAACTTCATACCCCTCAAGGTTTTCCTGAATATTCTTCCGGTTACCTGCCTGCATATTTCCTCTTTTATGGCTCCCTCTTATTAAATGCTGCACAACATTCAGTTTGTGATTTTTTTCAGTGTTTGAATTTCAGAATAAACAGGGATTTACCATATTTAGATTTACTTAAAAAGACGTCAAAGAGTGATTTGAAAAATCACTTCAGTGGGGGTAAAACCATTATATATTGCATCCATCAATCAAATTTTTTAGTGTTTGAAAATTAGTAATTTACTGTAAATAAAGGGCAAAGCTAACTATACTCAAAACCATCTTTATTTTTATTGCCTTTTATTTTCAACAATGATTACCTGAACTTAAAGTCCATTAACTAATGGTTCTTGAAAAGCCAAACCTTTCCAGCCCACTTCATGTTCTCTTTCAGCCATTTCAGGGCAGAGCAATATTCCAAACTGTACACCTGCTCCCTGTTAACATTGACGGTCATGTGCTTAATGAAAAGCTTTGGATCTGACAGACGAGCAGCCGTCATTAATCTTTCCACTGCAGCTTGATAATCGTCCTTGGTCCGAGATTTGTTTTCTTCGCATCTACAAAGTAAAGACCTCACAAAGTCAGACACTCTAAAAAGGGATGTAATTTCTTCAAGAGATACTTACATTTGTTAGTACTAGTTACGACAGACTTTTTACTATATTCTTCTATCAGTGGTTTTCAAACTTTTTTGACCATGGCACAGTAAACTATTTGGTACTGGGACCCAGTATATACCCTCATACATAAAAACTGAAAGTTTCAGAAAACAAGACGTACCCTATGACAATATACTTTATTTTCCATTGTCTCATTTTTAAAAATGTGGCTGCAAGTCCCCTAAGTTAATTTCACCACACAAATGGGCTATAACCCGCAGTTTGAAAAACAGTGACCTAGAACACTGATAATAGCCTCAATCTTTGTATTTTCAAAGTTAATGATCACATCATTTTATGATATGCGTAAAAGGATACTAAATTCAATCAAGTTTGGAGTTACATGTTTTACCTTGATATTGGCTATTCTGAATTGTAAATATATACTTACTGTGTAGGTAACATTTGGTAACAGAAATTGTAGCTATAGTCCTTTACTACGTTTTTTATTATTTTTCTTCAGTCCGGACTTAAGGTACTTCACAAAGTGCTAGACTTTATTGTCTAATGACTTTGAACAGTCTCTACATTTTATAAAATTCACACCTAATGGCTGTTTTTCCTATGGGACAGGGAGTGGGAGGCTTTGAAGTAGAGGGGGGCTGTTATATTAAGCATCACTCCTTTCGTGTTCAGTGCATTCTGCTCTTGGCATGCACAGGGTCCAGCAGCAAGGCCCAAGCGTGGGCCCACCTGCATTAACAACACAGTGTGGTCCACCGGTTGGTGGGGGTGAGGACTTCCACTTAGAACAGGAACTGGTGGTCACAGCGAGGAGAGACTGGTCAGGTGCCTTCTAGTAGCTTCTGGCTTAGAAATTGATGCCTAGAACCTGGTAGACTGGGCATGTGCCAACTACGTGCAGTTTTTAAAACTGTTAGGATGAATACAATTCTCTCTTACAGAGGTTATTGTAACAAGAAATTAAAAATTTTATTGAATGCTAGTAATTTGGTTTTCAGTCTCAGGTCACATTAGTTCTCAATTTAACTGTTAACAAAAGTTTGCAAATGCACACTACAGTATTATGTAAATATAAGCATATGTAAGTACATATATACATATATAAACATACATAAATACTATATAAAACATTTACATCCTAGGGCAGGTGTAGGGAAGCATGGCCTGCTTTCAGGATACAATTAGACGCCGTCAACCAACCTTTTCAGAACTATCTGCAGCACCTGTGTGGGAGTGCCAGGACTCTGAATACTGCTAGCGTTAGACACCAGGAAGATTTCCACAGTTAAAAGCATTTCAATCTCAGATAAATAAGAAGGGATCCGTAGAAGTTTTCGATATAAATTTCCTTCTAATGGTGGATAGCAACCCAATGAAAGAGCACCTGAAAATCAAAGAATAGATCAAACTTTACTAAAACCCTAACAGGTGAAAGCCTAGACTTCCAAATTATGCGTAGGTGATAATTACTTAGAGTGCAGAATAATTCTTCACATCAGAAGCAGATTTATTAAATTATACAGTAGCTTATCCTGGTACATTTAAAATTACTCTTTGTAAAATGTTTATGGAACATTAAATATGAATTGAGAAATAGATTTAAACAACTATGAAAAATGACTCTTGAGTCTCATCATGGCAACCACTTATTTGAAGCTATAGTCAATAGAACATAATTTCAGAGTTACTGAAAAACCAGAATAGCTACTTGGGTTTTGTTTTAATGGGACATAGCCTAATAGAAACTACATATATTTATAATTATTGCCTATCTTGAATCATGAACCTAAAATGTAGAAAGAAAATAAAGATTACAAGTAGATTTTATTTTCTATCATATTATTATAGTCTTTTTTACTTATTGGTTTTACAAAGAAAGAAGCACTGATTTTGTTGTTCCATTTATGCATTCACTGGTTGATTCTTGTACGTGCCCTGACAGGACTGAACCCACAACCTTGGCTTATTGGGACGACACTCTCACCAACTGAGCTATCTAACCAGGGCTCCTATTGTAGTACTTTTGAGTACCCTTATTTATAGTGCTTTTATAGGGAAGTTTTTGGGGATCCAAAAGTTATCCACAGGTTTTTTTATTTAAGTGTGTGTGGGGTTGGCACCTCTAACCCCCATGTTGTTCAAGGACCAACTGTAGTCTATGCAATAAATATTTATTGACGTTGAACTAAACACTAGACATAAAAATGAATAAAATACATTTTTATCTTGCTGGTACTCTGTGTTGTAGTTATCCTCACCAATTCAGGTTCCATACATTTTACATAAATCAAAAGAAGAGATTTAACTTTAAACTGTTTAGGTGCTCATTACAGTGACACAGACATACAGGGGAATCCCCTGAAGTCCTGGGACATCCAAATTGTATACAGACAATATTAATTATATCACTATCTCTTACCAAAACCAATTTAAATCTGTGTGGACAATTTATTTAAAATGTTTTGTTAAGTTTAAGAAATCTTTCCAATGTGGATGATGGCTAATCTTTGAGGGCGTACCACATGCCAGGTGCCTGTGCTAAAGATGTAGGTTTTATCTAGTTTTAACCTCACAGTTTACGACCTTTGAGGTTAGGTATTGTACAGACACTCCCATATTATAGATGAGGGGCTTTGGGTAAGCATTCCGGCCTTCTGACTACAGATTTTGGATTCCTGACCACTAGGTAGTCTGCCTCCCTAGGTCACTTCCAGGACTAACAAACTATCCAGTCATTAGCTTTCAAAACTTTATTGGTTAAAATATTTATTTATTAGAGAGAGAGGAAGGGAGGGAGAGAGAGAGGCAGAGAAACACTGATGTGAGAGAGGAACACGGATCAGTTGCCTCTCTCACACGCCCCGAGCAGGGACTGAACTTTCACTCTGTGGGATGCTGCCCAACCAGCCACACCAGTCAGAGCCCAAAACTTTTTATTGTAACCTACTATAAGAAATACATTTTACATATTAATGACCCAGTATATATACATACATGTATGTATGTGGCTGAAATGAAAATTTTATCAAATAATACTTAACCTTCCTACTTGTAATACACACTAATACTACATCTTTTCTTTCCAATTTCATTGGGGGAAAAAGTTACCACCTGCTGAACTGATCACAGCTAGTAGTGTGAGAATTATTTCCAAGTTCAGAGAGGTTTTTTGTGAAGGTAAGGGTGGCTGGGATGTGTGACATATTTCTCACAGTGGTGACAAATGTTAGGCATTCAAATGTTTGTTACATACATGAAAGTGATAGAAATGCAAATATAAGACAAATCACTGCAGGAAGGCAGAAGAGAATTGTTTTCTAGATCTAGATGCTACCTGGAATTACTTTCTAACTGAAATACCTGCGAGGTGGCTGGGACTAAAGGAAGCATTTGTTTTCCAGGCTTATTGGTTAGAGAGAAACAGCTATGAATAGATTAACAAAGTCTATTACTAGGAGCCATGTGAAAAACTTATGAATCATGTTCACTGTAATGGCAGCCTCTGGACTTCCTATATGGTCTGCCACAAAATATTGTAGGTTTTAAAAATCAGGGCTATAGCAGGGGTAAATAAAGTATGTAACTATTTCTTAAACTTCAGGCCCCAACTGTTCGACTCCTATATATTTTAAAGATATGCTTAACTGGTTCAAATCCTGTCATTTATTCCCTTTGCATACCCTTCAGTGGACATACTGATAATGTGCCAAGAAATAAAGATACAGTAATTGGAAACAAGAGAAATAGCAAGTTTCAAAACGGAGCACAAATCTGTTTAGACCACTATCTTTGCACGTGTATCAACTGCTCTTTATACATATTTGAATGTCTAGTCGTAGATATTATACAAAGATTCAGGGTTAGAAAATTAAAGTCAAAAGCAATATATCAAATTTAAAAATTTTAAATGTTTAACTTACTTTTGTAGTGGACTCTGGCTTTGAGCCATAAACAACTCCTTCCTAAAGAAGTAATTAATCTTCTAAGAAAGGAAAAATCAATGGGGATGTTCTTTGAAATCATGAATTCTGCTACAGAGGATGAAATACCAAGACTGTTGCTTTCTATACAGGCATCTAGGAGTTTGTTAAAAAGGAGGCTATACTGTGAGACCTCCACAGTTTCTGAAAAGAAAAACATAATGGGTACAATGAAGTGGCTCTACCTGGGCCCCTCAAACTTCTCTTACTATTTTCCTCCTCCCTCTGCTCCCCTTGTTCCCCCTGGCATTTTCGGAGTCACCGCCACTAACATGCAACCAGTCATCTCACGTGTTCTCTAGTTAACTAACGAGAGCGTGCAACAGCAGCATGTAACGGAGAGCAGGAAAGGAAGCCTGCCAGTGGTTTCAGAAGCTGTGTTAACACCTCTGTCTGTGACCTCCTCCCCCGTGACTGCACTGCAGCTTCTGCACGGTGGCTCCGTCCCGTCCTGCCTGTTGGTCATACCTCAGAGGTGTATTTCCCATGACTAATAAGAAACCATCACCTCGTAAATAGTAACTCACAAATGAAAAAAACCCTTCATCGGGTATTTCTATTCCTTTCTCTTCTTCACTTAGAAGGAAATGAAGTCACATGGAGACTCCCAAGTGTTTTGTGCCCTATATTCAGTCAGTTCAATCCATAATCCAGGCTTTAGGTCTTTTCATCATTTTTAGGATTTTTTAGTGGTCCAGGTCTTACCAGGAATTAATCTCCTTACCTTTAGTCTCTTCCTAAACATCACCACCAGAGGAAATTTCCTAAAGCACCAACTTTGACTGACACAGCAATGAGGGGAGGCCCTCAGGTGTTAACCCAGCCCTCTGAACCCACCGCCCAAACCCTTGCTTGTCTCCCTGAACGGGGACTCCTGAGCCTCGGCACTCAAGAGCACTACGTGCCACTGCCCACATTAGTGACCTTTCCTTGAACTTGTCATCTGCTTAAAGTCCTCTACCTACTTCATGTTCACCTATGTTATAAGGTAATGGAAACCCAGTTGTGTATTTAAATAATAAAAAGTATTCTTCATTATTCCAATGCAATGAATTCTCTTAAGATATAAAGCTTGCTGGGGGTACGTAACATACTGTTGGCTGATGACTTGACTGAGGTAGGGCAAGGGGAGTGATAGAGAAGGCTTCTGTTAGGAACCGCTAACAACCCAGAGACACGCATCTCTGCTTTTTAAAAAAAATCAGGAAAGCATATTCAATTTGCAGAAAACATCATAAAAAATATATACTGGAATATAAAATTCAACCCAAACAGGTGGAGCACTGTATCTTATTCATAGTTAAATACTAGATGGGGAAGAGATAATTAAGCTAAACTTTTAAAAATCATACCTTGGGAATTTTGAAAACCTGGTAGATTTTGCAAAACTTCAAAAGTCTGTCTGTAAAGGCTCTTGGCTAAGATTTCGTGTGCAATTGTACAGAGCAGATTATGGCGATTGAGTACGTCCAGTCTTTCACATGGCCACAGTGGTGTATTGATTATCCATTCTGACTCTTTCAAAAAGAAAAAAGTACTAATACTTTATACTATGAAAATTACACTTAGTATAATCACAACTCATGTTTTTCAATATCTTTTGGAAAGTGACAAAACATAAGTATATTTATTCACAAAAAGTAACGATGGCTCAAATTTATTAGAAACTTACACAGTGATTATTGTGATAACTTATTTTTAATTATTTATTTTTCTTAGCACACTTAACAGTTATTGATTCAGAAGTTAGTGTTTAGCCCTGGCTGCTTGAGATCGGCCACCATCACGAACAACACAGCAACTACCTGGATCAGGAAGTTCATGGCCAACAGACAACTTCAGCAGAAAAAAATGGTCATTGATGTCCTTCACGCTGAGAAGGCAACAGTATCCAAGACAGAAATTTGGGAAAAGCCAACCAAAATGTATAAGACCACACCAGCTGTCACGCTTGTGTTTGGGTTCAGAACTCATTTTGGTGGTGGCAAGAAAACTGGCTTTGGCTTGATTTATGATTCCTTAGATTATGCAAAGGAAAATGAACCCAAACACAGACTTGTCAGGCGAGGCTGTATGAGAAAAAGACCTTAAGAACACAGAGAGAGGAACAAGGGGTCAGGATGGAGCAAGGCGGGGGACTGCCAAGGCCAGAGTTGGTGCTGCGAGAAGTCAGCTGGAGACGGACCACAGGAGGAGTAAAGATTCCTCAGTGACTTCATCTGTAGGCTGTGCAGACGTTTTCCTGAGAAAGTTAATAAACTAAGAACTTTAAAAAAGAAGAAGTTAATGTTTATTTTTATATGACAAAAACGTTCAGATTATAACAAATACTTGTAATGTAAAATAGTATTTGTGTGAACTTCAATAATTTTAAATAAAGAATGTATCATTTGTTTTGGTCTTCTTGAGGAACAGTTTTTCCTCTCAATTTTAAAAACAATTTTTATTATAAAAATATCTGAGCCCTGGCTGGTGTGGCTCAATGGACTGAGCACTGGCCTGTGAACCAAAGGGTCACTGGTTCGATTCGCAGTCAGGGCACGTGCCTGGGTTGTGGGCCAGGTCCCCAGTAGGGGGCATGTGAGAGGCAACCACACACTGATGTTTCTCTCCCTCTCTTTCTCCCTCCTACTCCCTCTGTCAAAACATAAATATATATATATATATATATATCTTTAAAAATATATTTGATATGTAGGAAAGAACAACATGTAAGTTATAAAAAAGCATAATAATAAAATGAACTCTGTACACATCAAACAGCTTTAGAAAAGAAAATATTACCTATAATGCTGAAGTTCTTTGTTTTTTGTTAGTCATACCTGGTGCATAAATAACACACACAAAAATAGACTATATAGTCTTTTTTTATAAAAATTGCATTGTTCTTTATTTAGTACTCAGTTTACTATTAAGGTAAAATAATGTATTTTTGAAAGACTGATATATTTTAGGAGAATTATTTTGAAATTTTGCCAAATTATGTAGCTATATTAAAAATCTGAGTAAGTTGATTATTTTATGTACCAAAGTTAACTGAATCTAATAGTTGGGAAGTCATTTGGAAATTAATAAGCTCAATTCAACACGTTCACAGCTTTATCAACATAAATACTTTAATGAAAATTTTATAAGGACTCATAAGAATAAATTCTTATAAAAAAACCAGTTCACTGTGTACTTAATACTAATTTTATGGCGATAAAAGTTCTTATTGCATCAATCCTCATATTTTTCTCTGTTCCATAGTTGGGAACTATTTTCCATTTGTCTAAAAATCTCAGGAGTCAAAAGCAAGCAAATTTCCTGTAACAGACACTCTTTATCCACTGACTGTGCAACACACGCACACCCGGTCGTTACCTGTGCAGACTCGGAAAGCAGGCACTGAGAAGGAGACTACGACCACCGTCTGCACTGAATGAATTTCCAGGCTAGTCAGTGTCACAACCACGCACCCCTCTCTTACAATGGAGAATACTTGACAGGCGGGATGGCTGAACATATCCTTTCTCCCCTACAGAACTGTATTAAAATCTGACACAATATTTCAAAAACACACTCCAAAGAATAAACAGTTGAGGACAGCAGAAAATAGTATGGAAAAGGAATGAGGGTAGCCCTGCCTAAATAGATCAATATTATCACTTATTCTAAAGCTATGTTAACTAAAAAGAGCATAGTGCTATCAGAAAAAGATCTCTGGGAGAAAAGACAAGTATAGAGACAGCCCCAAGCAGATATAAGATTCTAATATATGATAAAAGTGGTGTTTCAAATAAGTAAAGGATAAGTTGGGGTATTTGGGGGAAACAGATAATATTAGGTTTCTACCTCATATCAAAATTTTAAAGTAACAACAAAAAAACGTGAAGACCATAATGGTGAACATATATTTTTGATAGCTAAAGACTGCCTAAAGCATGATACAAAACACAAATTATTAAAGGTTTAAAAAGCAGTTTATATTAAACAGAAAATAATGTCAGTTGGGCAAAAGAAGAAAACAAACAAAAATACAATAAAAATTTTTCCTAAGTGTGATATGTACATCATTGATGGTACCTGAAGTAATTTTAGATATTACATTATAATTTAAATAATTTATCTGTGTGTTATAAAAACTATACAAATAAAAGGATCACATTAAATATAAAAATCACATCAAACCTCTGATTTCATGTACATTATTACTTAGAATGAGGCCAAGTTAGTTGATTTAAAATAATCAACCAACTTTTATACTTTTAAATATAAACTATCACTAAAAAATCCAAGCAAAAGAGAAAAGTACAAAGAAGAAATGAACAAAAATCTAATATTCCATCACTGAAAATGACCAGTGCTCACATTTGGTGAAAATTATTTGGGAAAGAGGTAGCAATGACCTAAACAGCGGCCACACCTAGGTAAAGTGGGTATGAGTGAGACTGAAGTGCGCAAACAGGCTGACGATGGACTGGCCTATCACAACCTTGTGCTGGGAAAGCCACTTGCACTGACTGAAAATGAAGACAACGGTTTTAGAAAATACTAAAAGTGTTTCTATGCTTCTATTAGTACTGTAGTGACAGTCGCCACAGTGCAGGTGTTTGAGCTAATCCTTCTATTAAATTTCCTAGTACAGAAAAGTTAACACTTAGAAAAAAACAAACAACACACACACACACACACACACACACACACACACGCTTTCAAAAACTCCAGCCTGAGACAACATGGTTGGACCTTGAGAGCATTATGCAAAGTAAAGTAAGTCAGAGAGAGAAAGACAAATATTGTATGATCTCACTTACATGTGAAATCTAAACAACAAAACCAAACCAAAAACTCAAACACAAAAAGAGGTCAGATTTGTGGTTACCGGGGGCGGAGGAACTTGATAAACGTGGTCAAAGGCGCAGATTCCCAGTTGTAAGATAAATCAGTCTGGGGATGTGACGTACAACATGGTAGCTGGCGTTAACCCTGCTGCGTGGTCCCTCTGAACGTTGTGAAGGGGGGAGATCCTGAGAGTTCTCATCACAAGGGAAAAATGTTTTTTTTTCTTTTACTTTTTTGTATTTTTATGAAATGACAGATGTTAACTAAACTTACTGTGGCCATCATTTCACAATACGTGTAAATCGAGTCATTAAACTTATTCAGTGTTGTATGTCAATTATCTCTCAACAAAACTACAAAAAATAAAAATAAAAAACCCCTCTCCCAAACAGCAATTTCCTCCCTAGGAAGGTACAATGATAGTTAAGTGAAGCAGATCCAGGGATAATCCATAATAAAAGAAATCCAAAATAAAAATGGTAATGTTTATAGCAGTGGTCAACAAACTGGGGGAGTGACTGGAGGAAGTACGCTTTTGGGACACAGGTGAGGTGTGAGGTCACCATGAGAGAGTGCTGTAGATCAGTGGCCTTCACGGTGCAGTCCCCAGACTGGCGGCATCATCGGCCATGTCTGAGAACTTGTGAGAAATGCAGATTCTCAGGAGCCATCTCAGCTTAATGAATCTGAAAATCCTGGTCCAAGGAGTTTGTGTTTCCACCAGCCTCCCAGGGTATTCTGGTGGTCAAGTTTGAAAACAAAATCAGAATTACCATTTTGCTTGGTAGTTGACCAGCTTAGTCTGGGTCTGTTCATGTGATTTGTGCTTTTGCCCTACTGCAATTTTATAAAGTTCATTTAAAGGAAAGACTAGGTAAACAATAATGCTAGTATAGGGCTTAAGAATATGGACTTTGTAAACGGGAAGGCCTAGACCGGAATTCTTACACCACACTTATGTGCTGTGTGCTCTTCTCTGAACCTTAGTGTCCTCTCTGTGGGACACCATCACCCCTCTCAGGAGTTTGGTGTTGCGTCAATGAGGTGACACAAGTAACACCCTTAGCACAATGCTTGGTGTGTAGCAAACGCTCACATTATTAAATCAATAATGAAGAGAAATACAACAATGTGGAAACAGACCAAGAAGATAAACTGATAATTCATAAAAGAATAAGGACAAATGAAAAAAATATATAAATATATAGGTAATATATATAGTTAAATTTTTCTGTTAGTTAAGTCTTTTAACTATTTTCTAATAGTTAAATCAATTAGCAACAGTTAACTGCTAGTAAGCAATTAAATGCAAAGTAAAGCAGTGAATATCACTTTTGCCCTACAAACTTGCAAAGAGATAAAAAATAATATTCGAAGTTAGCAACAGTATTTCATAACATGCATCTTCCCGTATTGGTAAGGGGACGATAATCAGTGCAATCTTTCTAAAGGTGTATTTTGTCTCTATTCACAGAGATAGGACCTGGAATGGATTATATCGAACAGCCAGAGTAGGGTCTGCATACACTGGAGTGCACCAGTCTGTCTAACAGCTGACAACTGGAATATTAGGCACTAACACTTGGACTGCTCACATGCACCTCTGATCCCTAAAAGGACGATGTCTGTGTGGAATATATACCTATGTAATATTTCACTAACATTTTTCTCATAGAGAGGCTTTCTAATAAACTCGAAATAACTTGCTGCAAATCTGAATAAGGGCGTATTTTCCAACCTTTACTAAAAAACTTTAAACTGCCCTTATCCGTTAACCCAGCAATTCCATCAGAATTTATTCTAAGGACATAATAAAGATTTGTATAAAAGGATGTTTATCACAGACATTTGAAAATAAGCTGGTTTAAGAAAAATGGACTCATGGATATAGTTATGTATTTATATTTATAGATTTATGTTTTATTTATTTATTCATAAGATGGAAAACCATGCAGCCCATTAAGTGATGATGCAGGGGAATATTCCTTTTCACAGAAGGACGTCCAGAGAAAGACTGTTCCCTGAAAAAAAAAGCAAGGTACAAAAAGAGCCTGCATAATAGTAACAAGTGGGTAACAGTCATTTCTGGGTGACTGAATGAGGCATTTTTCATCAGTTTTGCTTATCTGCCTTTCTACTTCCTCTATAATGAACATATACTACTTAGATTAACACAATAAAAGATATTTTAAAATTCAAAGGCGGTTTCTCAATAAATGGCGGCATAACTTTTCACAAAATTTATATTCTAGTGAGTTATTTTTCAGCCTCTAAACTATGATTACAAATTACGAGTTTAAGGCTTTTTGATGTTGGCAAAGGGAAGAAGGCAGGGTGGGGCTCTGTTGTTCGCTTTCCAGGATACAGGCTACTGGTGCTGAGAGAGCTTTGCATGTCAGAGTGACAGGCCAAAACAGTCGATTTCCCTTCATCATGAAGTCTGTCTGGCACCCACCGAAACAGACTCAGGTGACGCACCCTGCATTTTTCCAACATGAGCATTGTATGTCACCCCTTCTTTAAAAAGGGGAGTAGGTAATAAATGCACATTTTTTAAAAGAAAAAAACATAGGGAAAACCTATTAAAAGGTTAATCTGCCTCTCATCCCTGTCCCCAAGCACTAAATTTCTGTCCCAGAAGCAACCACTGTCACTTGTTTCCTCCTGCAAACATTCTGAGCGTATGTAAGCACGCATGTCTGCATCCATCTTGCTTTATTTTTACACTAGTAGCATACCACATACACTGTTCTGCCCATTCCTTTTCTCACTTGACAATGGAACCTGGAAGTAATTCCAAATGAATACCTATAGACCTTCCTCATTCTACTCCAGCACACAGCTATCACACAGTTTAGTTAACTGGTATTCCCTTCATGGACACTTGAGTTATCCTGAATCCTTTGCTATCACTGGTGATTATATAAAAAAAAAGATTCCAGATAACAAACCATACATACCCTTGTATAAATGTGTTCGCAGGAGAAATTCCAAGACGTGGAGTTAGATTAAGGGAAATATGCATTTTCAATTTTGACAGATATTTTGCCAAAAAGCCCCTAAAGACAATGTATGTGAAGGCCCGTTTCTCTATACTCTCACGAAAAGCAAATCACCAAACTCTGATCTTTCCTATTCTGCCAGGTGTTTAGTTATTCTAATGCATACTTTAAAAAAAGATTTTATTTATTTTTTAGACAGAGAAGAAGGGAGGGAGAGAGAGAGGGAGAGAAATATCAATGTGTAGCTACCTCTTGCGTGCTCTGCACCAGGGAACCTGGCCCGCAACCTAGGCATGTGCCCTGACTGGGAATTGAACTGGTGACCCTTTGGTTTGCAGGCCAGCAGTCAATCCACTGAGCCACACCAGGCAGGGTCTGAATGTATACTTCTCTTGAGAATATTACTCTCACTACAAGTGAGGCTCAACCACATGTCTTTCCTTTGTTGAGAATGGCCTCATCACTGCAGAACCCTTTCAAGAACAAAAAAATTCTGGGGAGAACTTAGTACTTCTGTGGGCCCTTCTTTTGAAGAAATAAAATTTTACTTATGAAAATGACTTTCAATCAGAACACTCATTGCAAAAGAGAATCCTGTGTTTATAACTTATAGAAATTTTAAAGATAATCTCAACATTAAAACATCAAAATTGTAAAGGTTTTCAATGTCCCCCGACCATTCCATACCCCTCCCACGAACTTCCCCTCACTCTAATTTGAGAAAGACCAGCTGTGCCTGACGCTTTCAGGCAGAAGTTTCCTGTTAGTGACCTAAGCCCTGTTTTAGCAACTATTTTATTTAATCTTTCCATTTCTTGCCACGACACTCCTCTGTAATAGAGCTTGTGAACTCTGGCTTGCATTTTACTAATTTCTGTTTCATTTCTTGGTTACTCTTCCCCACTTAGCAAACCTCCCTGGTTAGGTTAAGTTGAAGAAAACCCTTTCCAACAAGCTTTTGATCACGAAGTCCACCCACAACGTCTGTGTTCCACACTCTCGCACTGAACAAATGCCAATATGAGTATGTCCGTGTGCCGATACATGTGTCTGAGTGTTTGTGTAAAGGTTATCTATTTGTGTTAGTTGTGCATATATTCCATCTTCCCATTTAAACTCTTGAGATTCTCGAGGTTTTTTCATTCATATCCCATTTTATCAGATAAAATCTGCCTGATGGTCCAAGTAGCCAGAGTTACTGTAGGTACCGTGCTGTGCTACCACTGTGCTCTCTAAAGCTTCATTTGCCTCGTACCAAACCAACCTTTGTTGCTTCTGCTGGCTTAATTTAACTTTTACTTAAACACACTGACTTACTAGGGAAAGTAAGCTTTACTTGTCTTTTTTGGAAGTCACGTTTGCCTATACATACAAATATAGAACTTAGCAGACTGCAATCAGAATTCCTGTCTCGGGTCGCAGCTGAAGCCTGGGCTCCAAACCTGGACTGTCTGGGTTTGAATCTGGCGCCCACTCCTTACTTGTTACGCATCTGGGGCAAGTTGCTTATTGTCCCTGACAACATTTTTTTAAACCCATAAAATGGGGATAGTAATAATTCAAAACTCACAGGACTTCTATGAAGATAAATTGAGATAATCCAGGTAAAGAATTTAGTATGGTGCCTATGTCACAGTAAGAACTAGCTTTTCAACAAAGTTTCATACAAGTTCTTTTTTTTTCAAAGATTTTATTTATTCATTTTTAGAGAGGGGAAGGGTGGGGGAATGTGAGAGAGAGAAACATCCACGTGTGGTTGCATCTCACGCTCCCCTTGCTGGGGACCTGGCCCGCAACCCAGGCATGTGTCCTGACTGGGAATGAAATTAGTGACCCTTTGGTTTGCAGACTGAGCCACACCAGCCAGGGCAGTTTCATACAATTTCTTTTTTAAAGTTAGGTTAACTTTCTCCTTTCATTTTATACAACTAGCTTTCCTACCCACATGACCATTAGGGTTTAGACCAAATTATATCCACAATTCAATGTCAACTTAAGGCAGCAATTTTCAACAGGTGTGCTGCAAGAATTTTTAAAACATGCAATACTTGACTATTTAGTTAGGGTCACTGACCTCTTTTCCCTTAGATTGTCAACTAAAAAAAAGACAACAGCCAATGCAACAATAGCTGTCTGGTGTGGCTGAATCAAAATTATACCTATTTTTGCCAGATCAGCAAAAATATAATATATTTTTTGGTGTGCCACGGAATTTTGGTAATTAGTTTATGTGTGCCATGAGATGAAAAGGCTAAAAATCACTGACTTAAGGTAATTCACTACACAGACAAGAATTTATAACACAAATTATTTTATGCTTGCATATATTAGAACTTACCTCTTAATACCCAAATGGCACCATCTAGGCTTCCACTTTTTAGAAAAATTTCTACTGCAACATTCACAATTTGACATCTTGGTGCCAACTTCTCAGGCCCTGTAAGTCCTTTTAAACTTGTAAAATGTATTTTTAATTCATATAGTGTATCTAAGACCTTCCTTCCCTAGAGTAAAAATAAAGAGCAGTAATTGAGAATCACTCATGTTGAGTAATACAGAGATACAAAGTCACACTGATAATTACAGGGAAACCAACTACCCAACTGAATCATCATTCTAGACGGAGAGTTCTCAAACTGCTCCAAGGGGAGCAAGCAAGGCTTTGCCTCCGGTTACCCGCCCACTCCACCGGCCCCTTGCAGCAGCTTCTCCTTCCATGTGTTTTATACACCGTGCTTCCCCTAAAGATTTCATTCGGCAAAAGGATTTCATGCCTTGGTGTGGGAAAGTATTGGTTATAAGTTCTTACACTTTTTCTGATGATTATCCTGAGATCCAGGAGGGAGAGAAAGTGAAAATGAAGATAACTGAGGTAAAGAATGATAGTGAAGAAAAGGGTAAGACTGTTAGCTGAAAACTGTTTCTTTGATTCAGCAGATTATCTCATGGGCTCTACGTATAGACTGTCTCTAGTCTGGACATCAGAAATTGGACATACATTATTATTTTACATCAGGGTCAGCGCACTTTCTCTATAAACAGACAGTAAACATGTTAGGCTTTGCAGGTCACATTTGGTTAGTTGTACATTCTTTTTTGGTTGTTGTTTTTAATTTCTAACTCTTTAAAAATATATAAAAAAACACTCTTAGCTCTTGAGATGTACAAAAACAGGCTGTGGACCAGACTTGGTCCTTAGTTTGCAGACCTTTGTTTTATATCACATTTTATAGTATTTGGAGTTAGATGCATGTAAGTAGTGGGTTTTCAAGAGTTCCTTTAGTTTAATTGCAATGATTTTATGTTAAAAAAAGGAATAGGTTTCATTAAAAATACCAAGATAAAATATTCATTCTAAATAAGATAGTGAATTTTTTAAATCTTCATTCGGGGACATTTTTTTTTTTCATTGCGTTTAGAGAGTGAGGAAAGGAGAGAGAGAAACATCTGATTCAAGAGAGAAGCGCTGACTGGGTGCCTCCTGTATGCACTGGATTGGGGATTGTATGTGCCCAGACAGGGAGTGAGATCGAGGATCAAAACTGCAATCTAGGTATGTGCTTTGGCTGGGAATTGAACCCACAACCTTTAGGTCATGGGCAATGCTCCAACCAACTGAGCCACACCAGCCAGGATGATGGAGAAAATTTTTAGTTAAAATACAAACACAAATTCACCAGCCTCTTAAGAAATAATAATAACCTAATAAAATTAAAATATACTCTAAAATTTGAACAAATTCAATCTGGGTTTTTAAAAAGGTCTTCCTGTTAGGTAGTCCTTAATTTCTCAAACATTAAATATCCAAGGTATTGACACTATGACCAACCTCAAGCTAGACCGTAGGGCCAGGGCCAAGGTGCCTTCTGCCCATTCCAGGCCTACCGCCCAAAAAGTGCTAAACTGCTTGGAAGCCTTAGAGACCAAGGACCTTTTGTACAATGATTTTGTCTTGTTTTTAATTTTAAAAAGTTCATGACTTTTTTATGTGTATGAGTGACCATGTACTTAAATGCAACTGAATTCATTCAATTTTGAAATAACTGCTTTATAAGAAGAAAATAACAAAAGATACATATTAATAGTTGATTCAATAGTGGCTGCACTCTTAACTGTTCCGCATTCTATATTATTCTAGCACTTCCTCCCTATTTTGGATTTTCCTGTCCCCTACTTTACTAAATCTATAGCCCCACCTGCCACCCCTTAGGGAAATCTAAAGAATGATAGTATAACACGGTCTGGAACCACTAGACCACTTCTATGGTGAGCTAAACTTCAAAGGTAGCATCAAGATACATGGTATGTAGTGTTCCAGAGCACTCTAGGAAGTAGTGATTTTTTAAAGGGGTTCTATTAATTGTGAGTATCCTGGTTTCATTTTTAAAAAGGTGTCTTGAACTCTTGCAAAATTACAAGTCTACGGATGGATAGTCAGGCACTGGTGAAATAAATTCTGAATTGAAAGTTGCTTCACATAAATATGACATTTAGCACAGCTTTCTAAGTGTTCCCTCCACTGAAACTCTTCCTAGTAGTCAGTCAGATGCCACCTCCTCTCCACATAGGCCTAATACACCACCTAACAATTCACTTACTAATCTGGGACTCATTTTGTCACTTGTGATGATTATTAGCAAATTCCTAACTTAACATATTCTGTTCAAAAATGTAAAGCAAACACTTTCTATACCAAGCCCAAACAAAAACTTAATGACGTACCTTGGACCACTGCAGCAGCTTGTGATAGAAGTACATAGCACTGATTCCGATTCTTCCCAGCAAAGTTTTATCTACTTCACTGTTCTGTGGATCTTTGCTAACTGGAACACAAAGCAGGCATATGGAAGAAAGTGAAGCAGTCACATAAAATGATGAAAAGGCAAGTTAATATGGAATTATTGATATGCCACAGACACCAGGTGTCGGCAAACTATAGCCCACAGGCCTGTTTTTAGATATAAACTGTGAACTATGATTTAAAAAAAAATTTAAAGAGTTGTTTGAAAAGAAAACAAAACTTTGTGACACAAAATATATGTGATGTGTACAAAGCCTAAAATATATGGTTCTTTATAGAAAAAGTTAGCCGATCCCAGATAAAGAATATAGCAGTGAAGAGCTCATGTTTAAAAAAAAAAAAGTCTCAAAAATACACCAAGTTTAGTGACTTGAAATAGTGAAGATTATGACAACTTTAATGACTGAAAAATTCAAGTGCTTCGGTATAATTTGCTAGCAATAGTTTTACCAATCTGAATAAAGAGAAAAATAAGAACATGAAACGTTTGATATTAAAATATCAATATTTGACCTCATATCATTAGTCTAACTTACTAAATAAATGGGAATATTTTAAAAACAGAAGATGTATCTGTAACCTGTAATATTAACTTATCCTCAACGTGGAAAATATTAAGAGCTTCACATTCCTGTTAAATGAACATTACATCACCCTAACACACAAGACTCAGACCAAAACAGTGTCACTTTACCTGTTTCAGCAAACTCACAAAATGGAACAACTGGTCTTTCTTCTTTATAGTCTTTTGTTAGTGTTTCAGCAATACAAGTACAAAATCTCTGGAAATCTGCAAATTTTTCACAGCCCGTTTTTACCTTAAGGTATAAATTTCCCAATTTGGTCCAGTCACTTTTTTCTTTACAATGCTATCAGAATTATTAAAAACAAAACAGAAAAAAGAAAGCAAGCTGTCATTTATGCAAACATATTATGGAGCAGGCATACGCAGTCATTAGATGCACAGGAATTAATAAGACATAATCTCTGCCAAGTTCATGAACTTACTAACAAGTGTTACATCAGTAACATGCTATTGTACAGTTTGCTTTTCTGACTAGTGCAGAGCAATGAGTTTTAGATGGCAATGTACATTTATTTTACCTAGTTCCTAATGTGCTTATGATGCCACCCCTGAACCTGAACTAGACAGTGGAGATAGACTTTATGGAATTTCTTCTATAAAAGGGGTTACAAAGTAAATTTCAGTAAACTATTATTTTCTATTATAAACTAAGCAATAGTTTTTCACGCCAACCAACCAAAAATTGTTTAAAGAATGTAAATACTAATTAAGATTAGACCAACAAGTACTATATGAGTATAAAAATGATCTTAAGTTAAAGTGTAAAATCATCCTGAAAGTCCTGTATTTCTTACACTCTAAATGCTAGGCGAGTGCACGCTGACCTTGGCTTTCCCTATCATTTCACGTACCACGGCCATTCGTGCATCACGACAACTAAGTCAACTTTCTTGTGCACTGAGTTGAGTGAGTCTGCCCCACGACAGGAAGTAAAGGCTAAGCTTTAGATTATTAAATTTTAACATAAGTTAATTTTGAAACTAACAAATTATTTCCAGAATTATTTTTAGGATAATCAACAATTCTAGAAATTATGTTTGTATCTCAAAGTATTAAAAAAAAACAAACTAGCCCTGGCTGGTGTGGCTCAGTGGACTGGGTGCTGGTCTGTGAACCAAAGGGTTGCTGATTTGATTCCCAGTCAGAGCATATGCCTGGGTTGTGGGCCAGGTCCCCAGTAGAGGGTGTGTGAGAGGCAACCACACATTGATGTTTCTCTCTCCCTCTTTCTCCCTCCTCTCCCCTCTGTCTAAAATAAATAAATAAATAAAATCTTAAACAAAGTAAACTTCTTTTCCTTGATTATTTTTTTCCCACGTAACAGCCACATTTCTAAAACTTTTCCTAAAATGGACTTACTAATCAAAGTTTCTAAGCAAAGATGCCAGCAATTTATTTAAAAAATAAGTGCCATACCTCTACTTCATTCAAGGCTGAGTCTAAATCACAGGTCCAGTTCTTTTTAAATTGCCTCATTTGTAACCTTTAACAATAGGAAAGTGTTAATTAATTGAGCACCTCAAAAGTCATTATTGCTCCTAATTCATTTATTTTACAGTTTATACCTAAGAGACTGGAGGGAAAAGAATGCATTAATATACTATAAAAACTCTTTAGAGCTAAAAAAATCAACTTCTTAAGTACCTACCTCACATTATTTCCTCCCCAGGCCATAGGCAACAAGGAGAAAAAAAAGTAAATTCCACACAAAACTGTAGCTTCAAATAATTGTGAATAAAAAGAGAAAAAAAATTAAATCACAGCACTTGATCTCTAGTTCCCACTCCATCCTCACTGCTCCAACAAGCAAAGTCAGATCAAAACAAAAACAAAGCAATAAAAAAAAAAGTCTGTGGGGAAGAACTAAAAAGGGAAACCACCAGAAGGATCTAATAACAAAACCACTACAAAACTAAGTCCACACTAAGTTTGAAAATGCTAAAAAGCATAAAAGCTTCTGCGTAGGCAGAATGCAGGCCACACAGAAGGAACTAAAAAGTTTATATGATTTAAAGAAGGCAACCTGAAATGCAAAGCTTGTGGGAGAGAATAAAAGACCAAAGTGAAAAAGATAAGTACCATTTGGCAACTGAAAGGAGGAAAAGAAGAAAAAAGGGAAAGAAGAGGGTATGACAGCCAACTATGGGGTCAGCGTTGGTAATTAGTCCCAACGTTCTACAAATTTTATTACAGATCATTAAACAGGAAGAACCACTTCTTAATTCCTTTTGTAAAGCGAGTACAACATTGATACCTAAACTAGATAAGAGACAGGACAAACTGTAGAACAATATTACTCATAATGGTGATGCAAAAATATTGATAAAATATTAACAAACAGATCAGCTTTGTAAGATGCAAGAGTTATGGGGATGGATAATGGTGACAGTTGTAAAAACAATGTGATTGTATTTATCTATTTATTTGAGATGTTAATTTTTTTAATTCAAATTATTTTATTGTTGTTCAATTACAGGTATCTGTATTTTCTCCCCACCCCTCCCCCTCACTCCCTCCAAACCCAATGTGAACGTATTTAATACTGCTGAACTGTACACTTAAAAATGGTTAAGATGGCTTTATCAACATTGTATCAGAGGTATGAGACAATACAATTTAGACAAGGCAGATCATTTAACTGAATAAGTAAATAAATGTAGGAGAAGGGGCAGCTCTTCTTTAGTGAAGAATTCCAACTAATAAATATACAAGAAATGGGGAAGACACAGAATCACGACTGGGCAAATACCAGAGTAGCAACCTGCAGGAAGGATCCACTGATGAATACTAAAATTAATGCATGAAGGGGTGAGGCGAGGCAGGACACTGGGTAATGCTAAAGTCTCTCCCTTGAAATGCTTATTAACTACAAAGGGACAAGCAGGAACTGTACAGTGTAGAGACTGGCAGCTGACATTTTTAACTAAGCGCTCAAGGTAAACTTAACCAGCAATAGGAGACAGTGATACCATGTGCCCCTACTATGATGCACTGAGATCTGTAGTTGATAGATTTGTACCAAAGTTAACTTCCTGGTTTTAGTAAGTGCACTATTACTATGGTGGATGTTCACATGAAAGGAAGCTAGATGAAGGGTACATGGGAAGTCTCTATACTAATTTTTCCAACATTTCTGTAAATCCAAATTATTTCAGAATAAATTTTTAAGCCATTAAATGTATGTTAACAAATTTTGTAGATTATAGACACACCTATATTCTCAGTGATGTCCTCAATATAAATGTTAGAATTTTTTGTAGCAGCCTTATCTACTGAGAGTGAAAGCTTTTCAAAAGAACTATAAACTATTTAATTAAAAACTATAATAAAAATCAAAGTATGAGTGTTTATTAAATCTAATTTCCCTAGCCCAGAAGAGGGTATTTATTTCAAAGTGTGCCAGGGAAATTCAAATATAAAATAATATACTATTTTTTTTTCTTTTGCCTTGAGGCTGGGTCCACATCCCCAACCACAATCCATACCCTTTAACTAACTACCGTTACTTGCCTACTCTTACCTTCATCAAATAGGTCACCAATGTTACTGCCTCTGAAAAAATACTAAACAATTGTTTTGAATCAGGAGCATAGGAAGGGGCAGAGCATGTGAGGATACAATTTTCAAAATTAGGGGCTGTAAAATAAACTGTAAAAATATTTGTGTGATTGTGCCACTGAAAATTTAAAAACAAAGGCTGGTTTGTCCTGGAGTCCTCCTGTACCAAGACAACCTTTTCCCAGTTATTGCATGAAGGGCAGAGCTGTGTAACTGTCCTGGGCACAAGGGTACTGCTGCTTCGCTTGAACTGGGATGCATACACTTCCCCTGTGCCAGCCGCCACTGAACCTGGTAGGGGACTGACATCTGCCAGCCATCTGACTCTCTGCCATAGCTGTTTCTGCCCAAAATGCTAAGTTATCAGTCTATGGCTCAGGGGACGAATAACATAATTTGGAGACTTTTCTCTATGTATGTACAGTTTAATAAATTTTGTTGTAAAACGATGGCTTTCCTTTTACTCAATACAGCTATATTATGGTACTACTCTTACAATTATCATAGTTTTTTTGAAGGCCTTTGGAGGCCCATAAGTTGAATAGGAAAAGTAAGCAGTGAGAGAGAAAATGGAAGGAGAGGAATTAAAATAATTTTTAGCTAGCATGACAAGAGGGTGAGAAAGAAAAAAGAATTAAAGTAATTTATATACATATAAGAGAATGTGTTAAGTGGAATTAAGTTGTAAACCAGAGGATACGAGAGATTCCTTTTACACTTGATGGGCACTGAGATGCAATCGGATACTGAGAAAGATACGGTGAGGCTGGCCAGGAGGGTGGGCTAGAGGCAGCGTGACCAACAACGATGACACTAAGACACAGCGTGAGACGGGAGAAGGGCTTACAGCGGGCAACCAGAGGTCTGGACATGGGAACCGAGATAAATGGTTTGCCCTCATCCTTTATAAGTCCCCCCCAAACATACGTATTTTTAGCCTTAATTCTAATAATTTTTCTTACCTGGGTTTCATTTTTAGAACTGCAGTTATTTCTTGTTTGGAAGCCTGCACTTGGTACAAAAGCTTAACAATATAGTTGAAGTGTTCTGGGTCAAGCACCATCCCAGCTTTAACAAGCTGTGGAAGAGAAAAAACATTTTTTCTTTAGCCTTACAGTAGTCATTCTTATAAAAATATGAAAGAGTTGAAAACCAGTATGTGTGAAACAACTAAGACACTGATGGAAGTGAAACAGGCAAGTAGAATTAAAACTCCTTAAAAAATTCAGCCGTATTTTCTTTAAATATTTGAGAACTACAAGAAGACACCCTACTTCAAGAATTTAAAGTAAAAATGAAAATCATTTGAGCATGCCACTTGAATATTCTTCCTGTTCTCCAAGTTACCTCAACAATTTCGTCACTTTACCTGCTGTTTGCTACTCATTCTGTCTTTTAGTACAGCACTGATGCACACCTTGTCCCTGAGTGGGAACTTCCTGAGAAGTGTACAACTGACGTCTGCTACAACTACTAGGGGTCACCAGTAATATCTTATTGAAAAAATTTCCAGGCAAGTAATTCTGTCCAGTTTTGTCATGTGGAACTAGAGGTGTTCACTGAAATACTTCTTCAGCTGCTACAGTAGTTTCAATGCTGCTTCCTAAAGAAAATGAGGGTTTTTCCTGCTATTAGGCTTATTCTGAAATGGATGGCTGGGCAGTACCAAATAACAGGAAGTATTCAACAAAAGTAAAAATTTTAATATTATTTAGAGAGACATTAATTTTTTTGTTTATGCCAAATATAAAATTTAATTCCTAGCCACCATTTTCTATTTACTTTCTTGTTTTGGTCAAGATTTTCTATTCACATATTTACTCATGTATTTCTGTTAGAAATGACCTCAAATCTTTGTAAGAGGAGGGTTTTCTGGAATCATCCTTCAAGTGCAGACCTGAGGATAGTTCGTGAATCAGAAAGGAGCCATCCGGAGTGCTTGGGACTATTTATTTAAGGGGAAGGCCCGTCGGTCACTGGAGCCGGTTTATAAACTCTCTTTCAGGAGAAAAGAAACATTCCAGAAAACAGAAGTCTTTGGTATCAAGAATGTGAATAAAAGGCAGTTTAAGAACATAAGTGGAAATGATTATTTTCTTGAAAATCATTTTTCTAAATCATTATTTTCGTTTCATTGATTATTCACTACCAGAAACTAAGAGATAAAATAAAATCATACCTTGCAAAGGATATCAATTAAAGCAGGCACAGCATTCCTTAATTTCATAGTTGCCACATACTCAAATATTTCTAGTAATATTTTCACAGTAGGCTGGATGAAACAAAAAAATCACACTCATTTTCATGTCTTCTTTCAGTACACTTTAGGTATCTCAAATTTGTTTATGCTGAAAACACAAGTGTCCTCCAGGAAGTCTTCAACAAACATGGAAATTTAACGGCTAAATTATACAAACTAGAACTATAATCGAGGAATTAACTTAAAATATTAACAATGATATATTTTCAGGTTACTTACCAGCATTTTAACCATTATGCTGAGGTTCACTACCTGAAACACTTCTTTCAATAAACAATGCTTGAGTAGAGAATTCAGAAGGTCATTCAGCACTTGTAAATCAAAGTGTATACCAGGAGGAAACTTTCTGTAGTACTCCATAAATATGTTTACTGAAGGTGAAAAAAAATATATTAAGGGCATTTACTAGTTTTAAGATATTCACCTTTTCTAAGTTGGATAATTTTTCTTTATTTAAAGATTGAGTAGTAGAAATTCATTTTCTTAAGGGTATACTTGTAGTATCAGAAATATCTGATGAAAATAATTTAAAGCCAAAGTTAATGACAATGGCATGTGAAGCCAACCAGGCATGTTAGAAACTAGAAGGGAAGCTAACTCATGTGCTCTTCACAAAAAATAGGTCCGAACTGCCTCCTACATCATGGTCTCAATATGAACTCCCAAGAGAGTTCCCTTCAGGCAGTGGCCTAGTCACGTGTGAGAAACTGTATAATTTGGGGATAGATGCAGACTGTTTTGACATATACCCATTCTTGTTGTTTTAACCCCACCAACATAAATATTTGTATATATGTTTTATATATAAACTTTTACTGCCTAGGGTCCTATTGTTTCACCATGCGAGCAAATGAACTCTCTCAGCTTTTACCTATATTTATCCCTCATTTTTGAGGGACAGTTTTGCTAGATATAGAGTTCTTTGATGACAGATATTTTCTTTTAGCATTTTGAACACTGACCCACTGCCTTTTGGCCTCCAAAGTTTCTGCTGAGAAGCCTGCTTATAATCTTATTAAGGAGCTCTTAAATGTGATGATTTTATTGTTTTTTAAGAATCTTTGCTTTTGGTTTTAGTGAGTTTGATTATAATGTGTCTCAGTGTGAGTTTCTTTGAGTTCATCTTACTTGGAGTTTGTTAAGCTTAGATATTTATATTCATGACTTTGACCAAATTTGGGACACTTTCAGCAGCTATTTATTCATATATTGTCTCTGCTCCTTTCTCTTTCTGGAAGTCTCACAATATGTATATTGGTCTGTTTAATGGTGTCCCACAGATCCCCCTTAGGCTGTGATCACTTTTTTTCAATGTTTCTTCTTTCTGTTCTCCAGACTAGGTCATTTCCATTGTCTTATCTTCCTGTTTGCTGATACTTTTGTCTGCTCAAATCCATTTTTAAATCCCTCTAATGAGGTTTTCATTTCAGTTATTGCACATTTCAGATCTAGAATTTTTTTGGTTTCTTTTTGGGTTTTTAAAATCTTTTGTTGATATTTCCATTTTGGTTCATACATTGTTTTCTCGACTCTCTCCATGTCTTCCTTAGCTCTTTAAGCATCTTTAAGATAGTTGTTTTGTCTAATATATCTGTTATTAGATTTTTTACAGAGAAAATGTCTATTGACTCAGGTTTTCCTTTGAATGGGCTACCTTTTTTCTGTTTGTTTGTATGCCCTGTGACTTTTAGTTGAAGTGGGCATTTGAATGTACTGTTCTGGTAATAATAGTGCTCAGATTTTTCCCTTCCTCAGGGTTTGCTGGGGGTTTTTTTGTTACTGCTTTAAAATTTTTTTCATCATTATTGTAGGCTGTCTCTGTGGGAGAATCTGCCTGAAATGTAAACTTAAGGTTTTCTCAGGTCTTTTCTGAGCATTTCCCTGGGCATGTGTGATCACTTAAAAATTTTCCCTATATATTCAATTGTTTTGAATGTCCTCATTTTTAATGTCTGGTTCCCAAAGGTAAAAAAGAGAAAGATGAAGGGAAAGAAAAAAGGTACTAGTTCTTTAAATCCTCTGGAAGTCACTTTAGCAAATGGGGGAGGCATTTGGCTTTCCCACTTAAAAATACTAAACTACTTTCAAACTATAAGACACAATAGCACACTGTTCGAAACATATTAATGAATTTATAGTAATCATTCCATTGTCTCATACCTGCACGTTGTAGTAAACACAGCTCGTTGATACTTATATATTTCTTAAACACATCCATGCAAATCTGCAAAGATTGCGAAAAATTTAAAAATTACCTTTTTATTTTTCATAAAAATTACAGAAATTTCAATCCTATCTTTATGCTTATACCAATTTTCTAAAGTGAACTTAAAGCAGTGGAATAAAAAAGCTGATGTTAATTTGAAATGTATACTGAATTTATTACAAAAGCCCTAATTAGAGAAGCTCTGTCAAAGAAAGAGTCAAGGAAACAGAGTCATTTACAAGAAATTGAAGAAGCAGGAAAAATCCTTGAACATTATAATAAAGACACCTTCTTTAGGTCATTTAAAAAATAACCATTTATTGACTCAAGGATAAACACACTTACCAGTGGGTTAGAACAGAGCACCTAGAAGTAGACCTATTCATATATAATTGGCAGATTTATGTCAGGGTGATACTTCAGTGCATAGGGGAAAAATGGTCTTTTTAGTAATGATGTTAGGTATTCTGGGGATCCACATGGGAAAAAATATGTATCTTGACCTCACATCACAAATAAAAATCACTTCTGAATTTTGGCTTAGAGTTATAAATGCAAAAGATAAAACAATAAAACTTTTATAGGAAAAAGAAACATCTTAATGATCTTGGCAAAGATTTCTTCAATAGGATGGAAAAAGTTAACATCATAAAAGAAAAACTGACAAAATTGGGCAAAAAATTAAGAAAGTCTGTTTATCAAACATACCTTTAGGAGGGAGAAAAGGCATCCTTTAAACAGGCATCTGCAATATTTTGTACATATCCAACAAAGAACTTGTATCCAGAATATGTACAGAATTCTTAAAATGGATAAGAAAAAGACAATCCCATAGAATATAGGCAAAATATTTAGAATTTCCAAAACGGGGATATGCATATGTCCAATAAAGATTTTTTAATTCTTTATTTTTTTATCCTCACCCAATGACATTTTTTCCATTGCTTTTAGAGAGAGAGGAAGGGAGGAAGAGAAATATTGATGCAAGAGAGAAGCACTGATTGGTTGCCTCTGTTACATGCCCCAGCTGGGGATCAAACTTGCTCAGACCAGGACCGAACCTACAACACTTCGGTTACAGGATGATGCTCCACAACCAGCTGAACCACACTGTCCAGGGCCAATAAAGATTTTGAAAGCTGCTCAGCTTCATGAATCATCAGGGAAGGCATCACTTACCACCCATCAGAAAGGCTAAAATTAAAAGGTCGATAATACCAAGAGCTGAGGAGGATATGAAGCAACCAGAACTCTCAGACATTGCTGGTGAGAGTACAATCTGGTAAAACCACTCTAGGAATGTGTTGCGTTATCTACTCGAGTTGAACCTATGCAGACCCTATAACCCAGCAATTCCAGTTTTAAGTATAACCCATCATAATGTGTACATATGTTCACCAAAAGACATAACATTGACAGCATTACTATTGTAATTACCAAATTTAGGAACTGCTCAAATGCCCATCAAATGTATATTTATCAACAGACATACTTCGATATATTCACATAATGGAACTTCAATATTACATAGCAATGAGCAAGAAAAGTCCACAATTAAGTTTAAAAAAAAAAAGAATCTTAAAAATACCAAGGCAAAGAAATCAGATACAGCAGAATGCAGGTTGTATGATTTCATTTATATAAGGCACAAAGTCAGGCAAAGCTCCTCTATTAGGGGTAAATGAAAATCTATATTAAAATGTATGATGAGATGGTTATTAAAACATTCACTACTTCAAAGACTCTACATACTTTACCTTTTCATCCCCTGGCTCGGGCACATGAACAAACTTACACTGTGGTCGCTCACAGCCACGCACTGTATTAAAATGAAATTTGCAATATCCAGGGGGTATCATCAACCCAAAGGGCTTCTGAAACACCTAGAAAATAGGAAAAATTCCCTTTCTGTGTTAAATGTAAAACACTTATTATACTCAAGTGAGAAAGCATTTGAAGCAATCGAAAATATATACCTAAAACAGTATTAAGATAAATTGCTGACTTTAAGAAAAAATAACACTTCAAACAATTTACATTTTAAAAAACAATGAAGAAATAAATTAAAGTAAGCTCTGTGATTTTTTTTTGCAATTTCCGTTACTGTAAAATATTCTATCCAAGTTATTATTGTTTGCTTGTACCTTTAAAAAAAGTTTATATATTCCCTTTTCCTTCTTGTGTACCCACGCTGTTTGCTTTCATAAAAAGTTAATTCTATTACAATATGCATCATATTTCAAATGCATTTATTAGAACCAAAATTTTCCTTAGCTTTTCAAATTAATAGAAAAAGGCAAATGACAAACTCAAAGCTTTTTACAATGAACTTCTCCCATAAACGGCTCTACATCACTATTCCCTTTCATCACAGCGAATATTCGCCCTGTGTTTCCTGTTTTGGATATCCAACCCCTCTTCTGCTTTTAACCTCTTATGTTATTTGTGAATATCCTCTGAATCACTATGTGTTCTCTTCCTGTTATCACCAATCCCGATTCAAAATCCACATAATGTCTCAAGCTGCTTGACAATGATAGGGAAATATAACCAGAAAGGCCCAAAGTATGTACTGTATAAAATTATTATTTTCTAAAATGGGGTCTTACCCTTACAGTCTTTTCCCTCTTAAATATTTCACAGGTTTCAGGATTCTGCAACTTTAGGACACAATGTTTTCCTGGAAACCTGAAATCTATAAATGATTGAGAATGACATCATACACCAATAGGTCACAACTCATTTCTTTCATACAATGAAACACATGACCACTACTATCTGCTTTAAAGTTTCACTTTGGACTATGCGTGCTCAGTTCACAGACTGTGCTGCCGTGGAGTGTTCCTGTGAAATACAGGATGATTTACATATTGGGTGCTCCTTAAGCAGTTCCAGGATTATAAGCTAAGATGCTGTCTTACAAGCCTTACACAGCAGCATTGAGCACTGCATTCAAATGACTGTCTCTAAGTTAAACAGGCAAGTGTTACACACAACAAGCTTTTCTAAGGGAAGATGACTACAGATACAACCCCAGGTGCTTCAGCTAAACTGTGCCCCCTCAAATTCATATGTTCAAGCCCTAACCACTAATCTGACTTTATTTGGTAATGGGGCTTTTTAAGGAAGTGTTAAGGTTTAATGGGATCAAATGCGTGAGGCCCTATCTGACAGAGTGTCTTTATAAGAAGACACACCAGAAAGCTTGCTTCCTTCTCTCTCTGCACACGCATCAAAGGAAAGGCATTGTGAAGACTTAGCAAGAAGGCAACCAAATGTAGGCCAGAAAGAGAGCCAGAAACTGAACCCTGACAGAACTTGATCTTGGACTTCGGCCTTCAAATCATGCGAAATAAATTTCTGTTGTTTAAGCCACCCATGCTATGGTATTTTGTTATCACAGCCTGAGCTGATGAATATACCAGGCATCATACCCCTTAATGTTGGTCTTTTTTTTTTTTTTTTTAAGATTTTATTTATTTATTTTTTAGAGAGGAAGGGAGGGAGAAAGAGAGAGAGAAACATCAATGTGCGGTTGCTGGGGGTCATGGCCTGCAACCCAGGCATGTACCCTGATTAGGAATCGAACCTGTGACACTTTGGTTTGCAGCCCGAGCTCAATCCACTGAGGTACGCCAGCCAGGGCTATGTTGGTCTTTTAAAATGAAAATTAGGACATTGAAATCTTTTTTCTAAAGATAAAACAAACTTTTTTATTTTAAATAATTTCATTTTTACTTTGGCAGCATCAGATATAATTTGGAGCAAGCTAACGTTTTTTGCTGCATAGCTTTTCAGTCATTTTCATATGAAACACACATGGATTTCCAGGACAAAACACGTGGCTATCGCGGGTTTGCTGCTGTAGCACATAACACCAGGTGGCACCAGGTCAGTGGTGGGAAGGTACAGAAGAGTTAGGTGTGAGCTCCACAGAGAGATTTTATTGTTTCTGAGTTCATTCCCCAATCTAGTTTATTTTTATCAAAGCAGTATAGATGATCGAAAGAACAGACACAAATTCTAAAGTACATTTTAAGTACTCAATAAGAATATGGAATTTTTGGTATAACCTATAACTTACTTGTATTGTCATTATCACATAAACATAAATACTTCAGAAATTATTCATCAAAAGTACTAAGTAAAGGTGTAAAAATCTTTTAATTTTAACATATTCTATGCTTATTTTGATGTTTTGTTTTTTTTTACTGTTTTGTTTTTTTGGCAGAAAAATCTCCTATATAGTTTCTATATTATCAAAGATCAACAGAATTTCATTTTATTTTATTTTTAAAAAGATTTTACTTATCTATTTTCAGAGAGAGGGGAAGGGAGGGAGAATGAGGGAAACACTGATGTGTGAGACAATCATCGATTGCTTGCCTCTTGCACACCTCGAACTAGGGGCCTGGCCCGCAACCCAGGGATGTGCCCTGAGCGGGAATTGAACCAGTGACCCTTTGGTTCGCAAACCTCTGCTCAATCCACTGATCCATACCAACCAGGGCCAGAATTTTATTAAGAAAACAGTACCATTCATCCACGGCTTCCGTAATGTGTTTTCTTGATAAGCATTTAGATTCAAAGGTGGCAACGGAAAGCATAGAGGTTTTGGGCCCAGTGCTGCTAACTGCCATTCACCAGCCATGACCTCTGCATTTTTAGAATCTCTGCTGTGTGAGTAGAAAAACCAGAGTCAGAATTTAAATTTATTTGAAAAACATCAAAATAATGAGAATCAAATTAAGTAAGAACACAACCTAATGCTATGAATATGCTATCTATTATGTGGCACACTATCATCATTCTATGATTATTCAGTATTTTGAACAGGTTGCTTCTGCCTTCTTAACTAGAAAACCAAAGCTTGTTAAATGACTGCAGTATGGGTGGGAATGAAGTGATGGGATTAAAACTAGAGCAAAGTATTTTTGATCATGCCAGACAAAAAGTTTGAGGAATAACTGGCCTAGCATTCCAATTCAGAAAAGATCATTCAATTACTCTACTAATAATGCAATGAAAGGAGGAAATTATTCTTCAGGACAAGTATACATATTAAATTTATACATGTACTTCAGAGCTTCCTTTGGGAAGAAGGTAAAAAAATGTATTGTTTTTGGTTGCTGATTTAAACAGCTTTGACTATATTCTAATATGTGAGATTCTATATAAGCAATTTTAGAAAAACAACCTGGCAGTCATTTATCTAGAAAAATAAATAACTTAAGCAAGGGGGAGGATGGGAAGCATATCAGAACTGACAGAAATGAATTTACTTTTCAGAAGATTACTCAGATACTATGATATTTTAACTTGAAAACAATTCTAGTAAGCTTTTTCAGCAGGGGTTCCTCAGGCCAAAAGAGAATAACAGTAAGTAAGAAGAGGGGCCCACATTTAATAACAGCTGAAACTTAGCATCAGTAAGAGTTTAATTAAAAAAAAACATACAAAATACATTTATTTCTCTCCCCAACTTGGGACATCATTAATATATGCAATCAACATAATGCTCCTCCAAATAAAATAAAGCAGTAACATAAAAGAAAGAAGTAGGAATTATGAAATTTTACAGATGGTAAAGCATCTCTAGTCAAATTCTTTTATTTTGGATTGGATGGCCGAAGCCCAGGGTAATATAGTGACTTGTCCTGTGTCACATTCCTGGTCCGTATGGTAGAGCCAAAGTGAGGATAAAACTCTGTAGGCTCTAATGATGCTTTTTAGTTTGTAAGCAAAATGCTTTCAATAGAAAAAAAAAGTTAACCCTGGCACTTTTTCTTTAAGATCTAATCTCCAAATGGTCATGAACCATGCTGGGCTACTGGGCCAATCTAACTTTTTCCTAGGCCTTTCCTTAATACAATGGTTCCCAAACTTTAGCATGTGTCCGGTCAGCTGGTGGCCTTGTTGAAACACAGACTCATGGGCCCCAACTCCAGAGTTCCGGATTTGGTAGGCTGGGGGTGAGACACAATAATCTGCTTTTCTGACAAATTGTCCAATGATGCTGCTCCAAGGATCACACTTTGAAAACCACTGGCTTAACGTAAAAGACTTGAACATATTCACCACCTGATCTGAGTGTGCTTTGCCTCAGCAGCAAGATGGGTGTGGAAGATGGATCAGATGGCCTCTGCCTCTAACTTTGGTACTTGTATATGTTCTAGTAAGTGTGCTGTAACTCTCAGTACTGACCACTGCAGTCATGTAAAACACCTGCAAACTGTGCTGTTCATCTGATTTCAGTCACTCTGACTTTAAAAAGTTACATACACATTCATTATTCTTTTAAAGAATTTTATCATTATCCCTTATGCTTTCCTCAAAAATATTTTAAGGGCTCAAAAACCTTAGTGACAGCATTAAGGTAATTTACAATATCCCTGATAACTAGGTATAATTAGCACATTAATCAAATAATGCCCATATATGGCTTATGCATGCTAATCCAAGCACATACAGTGGAGAATAAAAAGCACACTCAAGACAAATTATATGAATAATTGTTTCAATGTTACATAACTAAAAATTATGTTACAGACCTTTTGAAAATTTCATGCATATTTTCTTTTTCATCTTTAGCACTCACTTTATCTGAAAATTTGCACTGCAAAGATATAGTTAAAAGTACAAGTGAAAAAAATCTGTATTCCATATTAAACTACAAAACTTACCAAATTTATTAGAATGTATTAAGCATTAATTAAACAACTGGCTTATGGCCAACCCTGAAAACAACTCTACTGTACATTATTTAAAATACTGAATATTGATTTAAGAATTTCCACCATTGCTTGAGAGAAAAACTAATATAAATCAATTTTCTCAGTTTTTGATACCACCTTTAGCTGTACAAGCCAACATTTCAAATTATTATGAGCAATTAAACTCATGCTTCTTTTCATTAAGAAAAAAGCTTTCAGTAATTTTTACTTTTAGGTGGTTACTTACGAACATAGATTTATTTTTCATCAGAAGTATTTATATGCATTTAGGTCTTAGTTCTGCTCCTGGTCAGATGGAGGCATCTGTGCTGAGGGTCACAGTGAGCTGCAAGCAGCTTCAAGGGTGTCTGTGGCAGTCAGCAACATGGTGGAAGACATCATGACCAAAGTCAAGTACTATCAGAGTGCCCTTCTTGACAGCTGCTTCCCCAACCAGAACCAGACTAGGAACTGTTGGCAGAACGACCTGGACTTCCACCGCTGTGAGAAGGCAATGACTGTTAAAGCGGGTGGTCTCCGTGTGCAAATGGTACCAGCGTGTGTACAAATCCCTTTGCCCTGTATCCTGGGGGTTGGCCTGGGATGATCGCCAGGCAGAAGCACGTTTCCTGGGAAGACCTGAACTGGCTGCTCCCCACCTGTCCTCTGTCCTCCATCCTTCTCCCAGGGAGGTGAAGGGGGACCTGGGTATCTTCCACTCTGGGACCCTGAATTATGGCTTAACTAATAACAAATACTTGTGGGAAAAGTGCAAGACTATGCGTGTAAAAGAACTAGATGACTGGGCAGGAAGCTGAGTTGAAAACAGTACCTGCACCAGTAAGGACTTCAGAGTGAGTATTTTCTGTCTTGTTTTTAATTTTTATCTTATCAAAAAATGACCACCTCTTCTGTGTCAGACAGTAGAATGAATGAGTATACGAAATAGCCTCAAGCCCCTGCATGTGCTACAATTCATCTGTGCTTTCCCTTAATTATCTGTACCATTTTTAAAACTTTTCCTAGGTAATTTTTGAGCCACATGAAAATAGTGCAATAAAAACACATAAAAAATAAAAAAGAAATATTTATATGTATTTAAAACAATGCTATACTTGAAACATTTCACAATTGGTGTTTTGGGAATTGTGATTTTCTAACTGGGGTAGGGGATGTGGTGGTAGGAAAATGAAGACAACTGTATTTGAACAACAACAACAAAAAAGTTATACATGCTCAAATGTTAAACTTTTGAAAAAACAGGTACCAAGAAAATAACTCCCGAAATCACCCATTACTTAAGCAGAGATAACCACTTAATATCTTACTTATATCTTTCTAAAGTCTTTTGAATTTTATTTTTTACTAACATTTTTTACAGTTTTATTGAGAAATAATTGATACATATTATTGTATAAGTTTAAGGCATACCAGAGTTGGCAAAAGTAGGTTTATAGTTGTATGAGAAACAGTTTATTCTTGTATTATTGATTAATTATTGTATTGTTTGCCATATGAACAACTGTAAATCTACTTTTGCCAACCCCTGTATATTGTGCAATGATTACAATAGGTTCAACTAATATCTATCTTTTGATATAGATACAATAAAAAGAAAAAAAGGAGAAAAAAGGTTTCTCCTTGTGATGAGAATCTGTAGGATTTATACTCTTAACAACTAGTCTTTCTTAAGGTACATAATCATATTTTACAATGGTGCATACTGTATATACTATTAGAACCCTTAGAAAAAACTATAAAAGTCATCTGAGAAATATAAATCATTAACAAATAGAAAGACATACCGTGTTCCTGGATGAGAATATTAAATGTAAAGCTGTTAATTCCTTCCAAATTAATTTATACATTTAAATAACTATAATGAGAGCTTGAAGTACTCTTAGGATATAAGAAGAGCCAAAATATTTTAGATTTATAACACATCTTAGTATCTCTTAAAGTGATAGATTTGACTAAATAAAAATAAACAGCTTCTTCAAGGTGAAAAACCCCTAAACCAAGTTAAAACACAAATGAAAAACAGAAAAAAGTACTGCCACATAAGACAAAGAACAAGTAAGTTTAATGAAAAGTTCCTATCAATAAAAAAATATCACAATCCCAGAAGAAAAATGGGCAAAGGACATAAAAAGAAGTTCACAGAAAAAATATAAATGGCTTTTAAATATACTAAAAGACACTTAACTAGGCTCTTTAAGAGGAAAGCAAATTAAAACTAAAAATCATTTGTAAAAGTAGAAATACAAACAAAACAATTTAACACGGAGTTGGCGAGTGTGCGGGAAGAAAACTGGTATTCTCATTTAATGTTGTTGCAGGTGTAAATCAGAGCAATCTACTGACAGTCCTGCTTCTAGGAACTAACCCAAAAAATGCTTGCACATATGCAAAACACCTTAAGCTCAGAATGCATATTGCAGTAATATTTAAATAGCAAAAAATGGGAACAAACTAGTGTCCATCATGATACAGTGGGGCTTTTTGAATACAGTACATCCATACAATGGATAATTATGTTATTATAAAAATAAGGCATCATTACATACATTCAAAAGAAACAATCTTTATTGTACATTAAGTTTCAAAAAGCAAGATAAAGAATGGTATGGCCAACCTTTGTATAAAGTTAAAAAGAATACACAATAGGTCCACCCTGAGAAATGGCAGAATATCTATTACTGGGCTAATCCTCCTGAAGGTAACAACTATACACTCTGGATAAAACAAAAAAATCTGTCTGCAAACACTGAAAAGATATGAAAACAGACAATTTGGAGGGAGGTCTACACTTGGAAATACGGAATGGCACTGGGTAAATGTTCTGTTTTTATGCCTTTACTCCTGAAGGCAGGCCCTGGTTGGAACTACTTGGCAAGGCCAAAAGTTTGCCCTGCTGACATAAAGAGCCAGAAGACAGAGTTTAGGCCAAAGTCAGAAACTGGGAAGTGCAGCTGGGAATCTGGGAACGGAGATAGGAAGCCCTAGAATCTGCTTACAAACTTACTCCAAATCTCTAACTAACCCTTGAACTACACCTACATGGGGGAGACTCCAAACAGCTCATCTTAAAGAACTGAGCAAAGATTTTTCAATGGCCTGCTACCACAGGGGAGTAATCTGAAGGGTGTAGTCACCCAAGTTAAAACCTAAGCATGCAATTACCACACAGTCCAGCAACTGCAGACCTGGGCATTTATCCCAGGCAAATTAAAAATAAGGTTTACACAAAAACTCATACACAAATGTTTATCAGTTTTATTTGTAATAGCCCCAAACTGGAAACAACGCAGCTATCCTTCAATGAGTGTATAGCTAAATAAACTGTGGTAAGCCATATCACAGACTATTATTAAGCAATAAAGATGAGCAAACTATTGATGGATGCAACAAACTTAATGAATATCCAGAGGATTACACTAGGTGAAAAAAAAAACAATCTAAAGAGGTTGCATACTGTATGATTCCATTTATATAACATCCTTGAAATGGCAAAATTATAGAAAGGGAGAACAGATTAGTGGTTGTCAAAAATACCAAAATACCAAAATTACAGAGATGGAAAACATATTAATGTTAGGCATGTAAGGGGTAGTGAGGGAGGTGTAACTAAGGGGTAACCTATGGGAGATCTTTGTAATGATGGAATAATTCTCTTGATTGCAGTAGTGCCTACAAAAAAACCTGCACACTTAATAAAATACACAGAACTATACATATACACACACACTCATTGTACTATCAAATTCTTGTTTCTGGTATTATACTTTAAGGTGTAATCATGAGAAAACTATGTGAAGGGTAGATAAATCCTCTCTGTACTACTTTTGCAACTTCCTGTGAATCTATAATTATTTCAAAATGAAAAGTTAAAAGTATAAAGTACACTAGCATTTTAACTATCTAGGACTCAAAACTAGAATCATTAACAAATTACTACCATGGTAAACCTAAAAATCACTACATATGAATTCAGACTGTGATACACAGAAAAAAGAAAAAATAAGGTCTCTGGAAAAGACTATATGAGTATGTATACACATATGTATGTGTGTATATATGTATATGTTCATATATATATACACACACACATACACACACACACATAAATAAAATATATATGGAGGGGGACTAAAAAATCCCAGAATTTATTTATAAAAAATTGTGCATTTATTTTTATGTGTTTAAACTTCAGTTACTTTCAAGGTACTCTCCATTTGATGCAATACACCCATCAAAACATTTTCCTCCACTGATCGAAACAGTTTTTGAATTCATTGATTTTGATGCCTTTTAGTACTTCTGCTGTTTTTGTTTCACCTCTTCCACATTGGCAAAATGTTTCCTTTTGAGGAAAAAAGTCACTTGGGATGAGATTGGGTGAATAGGGAAGATGGGGCATGGGAGTCATGCCATTTTTGGTCAAAAACAGCCAAACACTCAGTGCGGCGTGGGCAGGTGCATTCACAAATCACCTATCATGAAATGGGCAAACACTTGAATGTCTTCAAAGAAGCCAACACAGCTTCTCACAACAATCCAGCTGGTACACTGATACAGATGGGTTCCTAGAAGACTCACTTAGTGGGGGAAGCCCGTGCTACAAGGGATCTACTCCATAGAAGATAATTCTGTTTTTTTGGGGGGTCCCCCCTCATATCTACACATAAATATAATATTGCTAAGAAAGCATTTCTAAAAATACACAGAAAACTGTATAAAAGCAGAAAAGTGGTAGGTCAGGCTTATGTCCTATAAGTCAACCTATTTATCCTCGGAAGTTCCTAAACCCTCTCACTGTGCTCATGTAAATCATTAAGCAATATATCCCCTGGCCCAAAGAATATGATTCTTTTAGTCAATAAGAAGCAGTTACACACTCATCTGATGACACTGTTAAGATGAATTTCTGTACTACCACTGTTTAAACCCCAAAATAAGAAAACACAAAATATTCCCTAGTACCTTTTCATCCAAGTCTGAACTTTTTATGTGTTCACTGAAGTCTCCCAGTTTTTCACTTTGAGAGGTCTTATTAGTAACTTCTCCTAAGGAAATGCTTTCATCTTTAAAATCAAATGTTATCTCATCTGCTGAAAAGAAATAATATTCAACTGTAGGAACTACTAACAACAAAATAACCAAGTCATTCAAAGATTATTCTACAAATGAGAAAGAATTCATAGTCTTTTAAAGTCCAATGTGAAAAATATGAAGTAGAGTTTTCAGCAAGTTACACAATTATTCCTCTTTATCAAATGACTCTTATATGGTATAAAAAAAGTGGCAGTAAAACAAAATTGAGACATATCAAGATAAATTTAAGAATCCTTCTTGATCATGTCTAGCTATTTTCAATATATTTCTAAAACTTTAAAGTCAAAGTAAAATTAACTTTCAAATTTGTTACTTCCTCTAAAGACCTAGATATTTAAACTGATAATCAGATGTTAATTATAAAAAAATTTAAAGAACTCAGATTTAAAATGTGATAAAACTTACATATATATTTCAATTTCAAAATAAGACTACAAAGATTGCTAAGGTCAATTATTTGTATTTTGTAGATAATGCCTAACAAAGTTATTTATGAAATAATCAAATAAAATTTCTCAAAATCTGATCTGCCAACCAGGCAATTAAAATGAGAAAAACTGACAAACTATAAAACATATGTTGTAACAGACTCTAAAATGCAAAGCTTCCTTTAATGAATATATTTTGACTAGGCCTGAATGGAGGTCTGAATAGATACTTTGATACTGAATATACTGAAGATGTGAAATTTTACCTGCTGGTACGGAAGCACAGTTCTCTGACTTTGCCAATCCAGGATCCAGTACAGGGAGTTCTCTATTATAAAGCAAACAGAGCTTAAACATTATAACATACTCTATGCAGAACTATCTACTTCTCCAAACCGGATATAATACCAGCCTTAGCAGCTGGTGAACATGAGTTCTCCTCCAAGGACAGAGAACTCGATAGGGACTCAGAACCCAGCATTTCCAAGCAGATTCCTAATTTGGTCCTTCAACTCCATGCGCTTCAATTTTTAGGGATGCTGCCATTCAAACTCTGTTGCTCAGAGAGAATTTGATGACATATACCAAGCCTTTAAAAATTTTCAAGTATCACACCAATACAAGATAATGTTTAACTTCCACTCTCAAGTATGTGTACACATGTCTTGTTGCCAATGTAAAAGGTACACAGTATGAGAGCAGTTTGAAGGTTTTGGTTTGTTTGTTTGTTTTTGTGGTCACTGAAGACAACATATGGTTCTAAGGGTAAAGCTATGGAGATCAGGGTTAGACCAACGTGGGTTTAAATACTGTTCTACTACTTTCTGTTAACTATGGTGAATTTATTTAACTTCTTTGAGTCTAATCATATGTGTAAAGTGAGAATACCACCTACCCATGAGGTTATTGTGAGGGTTAAATGAGATAATGTGTTCTTAAAGCCAATAGCATAGGCTCAACAAATGAAAACCACATCTATAAGAGCCACTCAAAAACAAATGGTCAGGTACTATTTCATTTTTAAAAATTTAGACAAAAATGCATAAAAGTACATAGAATAAGATATAATAGACACTCGTAATCCCACCATTTATTCATTTAATTAATGGGTTTTATTAAACCTATCCTAAATAGTCCAGAAAAAGAAAAACTGAACACAACATTTTATATACACCATTCTGAAGTCTTTGGAAACAGGAAGTATTTTTCCCCGCTAACATACCTTCTTTCCCAACTCATACCTCCTTGGACTCGTACGTCTACTGGAATATTTCTATTTCATTATTTCAAATGTCTCTCCAACTCAACATGTCTTAACTTGGCCTCGTGACCAGCACCCCTCCCTAATCCTGTCCCTTTGCATAAGAGAATTGTAATACTCCTCTTTAAAATGAGAGAAACCAGGTTATCGTCCCTAACCCCTATCACTGGCCTCACTCCCATGTAATTAATAAATCTGTACTTTCTAAAGCTCTCAAATCCACTCCCACTTATGTTGGAAATTATCATGCCCTTTTGATATAAATATTACAATAGTTCCCTGTTAATTTATTCTCCACAACAGAGCTGTGATTTTTAAAATGTAAATCTAATCAGATTCTCTTGCTACTTGAAAGTCCTTCAGTGGATCCCTATATCTCTTAGGATAAAGTTCAAACTCTTGGTGAATTCTAGTTTATCTAGGATGGTCTATTCATGCCTGTTATCCTGGCATATTAATTATGAATACCGCCCCATTTCCATCTCAAAAGTTTTCCAATTCAGAAGATAAATTCTATGGTCATTCTATTTGTAAAGCCCTTCATGACGGAGATTTCTGCACATTCTTTAGCTTCATATTTTTTTTGTTATTTCTGCTTTTCAGTTGTGACATGCTCTTCCCTGTGGGCCTTCTTATAGGCTAGTCCTTCTATGACAAAATTCTATTCACTGTTCTTCACCTATTGGCAAGTTCCTACTCATCCTTTAGTGTTCATCTTAAATGTCACTTTGCCCAGGACACCTTCAGTATCTTGCACTTTTATCGTATTTTATAGTAGTTGCTTAATTATTTGCCTTCCTTGACAGACTAAAAGTGCTGTGAGAACAAGGCCCATGTCTGGCCAGTTGCTCTGTATATACTCAGTACTTAACCTCCTCCTGGCCAGACATGAGGGAGACCCAAATGAAGATGTCTCTCTCCTGTCTAGGAACTCCCAGTGTTAAGGGGGAGGCTCACATACAAGCAGACAAAATATACAAGAAGACTATTGGAACAAGTCCCTAGAAAAACATCTCAGATGTGATTTGAAGCATAACTGAATGAAGAGAAAGGGACTTCCAGATAAACATGCAAAAGGATTCAAGTACATTACATACTGTGGAAACAGTAAGCTTCTTGCTGTGTTTATCTTTCATTAGCCTTTCACTCCACTTTTTTTTATCCCCCCAACAACATAATTGTTAAAGAGAAAATGGATGTAGATCCAGTACAGAGCCTTAAAAAGCCATACCAAGCAATTTAGACTCTATTCACCAGGGGCTGAAAGCCACTGAAATACTGTGAGCAGTCATTGACAGATTAATATCTATTTCATAGTAACACCATAGAGAGGTTATACTAAAAGAGTTCTGGAGATTAACCAGGAGCTCATCACAATAATCCAAGAGAAAGATGAGTAAGACACTAGCAGTGAAAATTGAGATGAGGAAAAATCATGAAATAAGGTAATAGCATGAACAGGATTAAGTGATTCAACAGAGAAGGACTAAGGGATGTTTCTGTGGTTTATAATTAATTATCCTGAAAGTTACATTCATAATAGGTATGATCTTCAGACATAGAGGAGGTTATTCCTGAAAGAACAAAAAATATTAATAAGTATAGCAAGTGAAGTGCTTTAATTTCAAAGTATTAGATTGTATTTTAGTATTGCTGACATAGTTTACAAGTGTGAGAAACTTTTTAGTATTTTACTTTCCTTTACAAGGAAAGTAAAATTGCATGTGCCACCCTTGTTATAAGTAATATAGTTTTTTTCCAATTTGAGGGACACAAGAGGTTAAATTCACCTAAATTTAAAAAATAATAAATTACGCAAAATTATAATCCTCATGAAATATTTTACAGTTTTGTATTTGTAGAGTGTAAAGTTATAGTTCTGTCTTGATGGAATGAAGAGGGAAACAAAGAACAGAAGGAGCAAAAGAGGAACAAGCAGAGGTGGCTCAGGCTACAGAACAGAGAAGCAAAAGAGAAGATTTGAGCGAATAGGAGAGAACAAGAGAGGCTTCTGAAGAACTACTCAGATTACAACACTTATCTTCTATCAGAGAATTGTTTAAGAGGGTGATGAAATTTAATGGGTTCCAACCAGGACTGTTTAAAAAGAAAGATTTTATTTACTTATTTTAGAGAGAGGGGAAGGGAGGGAGAAAGAGAGGGAGAGAAACATCAATATGTGGTTGCCTCTCTCATGCCCCCTACTGGAGACCTAAACTGGCCCACAACCCAGGGATGTGCCCTGACTGGGAATCAAACTGGCGGTCCTTTGGTTCGCAGGCTGGCACTCAATCCACTGAGCCACGTCAGCCAGGGCCAGGACTATTGTTTTTAAAAATAAAACAGACTAAAGTACAAAATACGGTACATCACTTGAACTAAGGAAAATACTGTTTTTGTAAATCTATTATTTCACACATTCATAAGTATGTACTGGATTGTAATGTAAAATGTATCTTTACTGGGGTAATTGACAACAATGTTTGAAGATGACTGCTCAAGAATAATTACTAGCAGAACAAGTTTGAAAACTATTGCCCAAGAAAAGGTCAGAATGTTATTGCTTCCTTTTGAGATACTAAGTAGTTGATTGTGGTCAATGTTCATTTACATTCACATATTCTGTTTCTGAATAGGACTGTCAAAATTTATTGGGCAATTAAATATTACAGTATCTATTTCATTAGGTCAGAGGTTCACTAGCCTGATGCCATGTTGTGAGGTGCTAGGTCTCCTGATATTACAATTACTCCATCAAGTACAATGCCATTTATTTCAGCAAAGACAAGAAATAATGGTATATATGGCCCCCCCCGCCAAAATCAGATTTATGCTTCTTTATATTGCCCCACCAGCTACTTTAAAGAGTAGGAAGAGATGAGAGAAAAGATCAAAAGTAAAATAAAGTACTGTGGCAATCTGTAGAGCAATCAAATTAAAGTCATAGAACCAAAAATGCCACTCTTTCAGGCATGCTGTTTTATGCAGGGCAGACAAACTTTGGAGCAGGTTGCCCTGGGTTTAGATATCAGTTCTGGCACTAGCTGTGTATTCTTTGGAAAGTTAATCACTTTGACTCAATTTTAAATGTATTAGGGACAGTTTCAACCTCCGAATTATCCCACCACATGAAAAAAATATAAGTGATGTTATCTAGTACAGGGTAGACACCAAATATCAGTTCTCACAATTAAGTGTAAAATGTTGCACTATAGTTAAGAGTGACTCAGAAATTCGGTGGAGAGAATGGAACAAAGTAAACTTCCTGCAAAGCAGGTCCAAAAGTCCAAATACAGGGGTGAGCAAAAGTAGATCTACAGTTGTTCATATGGAAAGGCACGCAGGTTACAATTAAATAATAGAAGAATAAACTGTGTTTCATGTACTCACAACTGCAAACCTACTTTTGCCCACCCCTATAAATGAGGGAGAGAAAAAAATGACTTTTACTTTTGGTGGAAACTTTTTTTTTGTCATTTGGTATAGTACAACTGGTGATTAGACTCCTCTACAAAGCCAATCTCTTGGGGAACAAACTGAGGTTAAATCAGATTCTGAGAAAACAAGTGGATTTGGTTACTTGGTAATCTGCCCAGGATAGACCCATGCTAGGTATGGGTCTAATGGAACACAAATACCTGGGTAAAAGTGATAGGCTTTTATTTTCTGTGCATTAGTGCTAGGTATTTCCAAGAGAAGTTTGTTTATTATTTACCAGCTCTAGAAGGTACAGTGACTCATTATGGACTTAAGTCAAAGTTGCAAAGGTGGTGTCACTGATCCTCATTAATCATCAGCACCAATTTTGTACTGAGTTCAAATTTTGATGCTTAACTTTCAAACCTTCTTAATGTGACATCACCCCAGTTATCAAGTTTTATTTCTCAACATTCTTTAACATCAGCATAGAAAGAAAGGATTTGGTCTCCATTTACATGTATTTCAATGCTTGAGAAACAGCCTACAATACAGTAGGAACTGAAATCTTAATTCTCTCCCGTTCCTCAATGTATGAGTGACTGGGCTTACAAAGTTATATGAGACATGAACATTTTCTACCCCAAGAAGTCCAACAGTTGAGCAGGTGAGAGAGATGTAAATTATATTATCATGAAATCAGTACCATAAGTGAGGTAGCAAAAGTTGCTGTGGGACTACAGAGGGGCTCCAACCTCTATCCAAAAAAGTCAGGCAAGACTTCATAACCTTCCCACGCAACCATATCCATACCTATCTATACCTTTTTGGTCCACATTTTCTTCATTATTTCTCTTCTCACACCAAAATTTTTCCTTTTGTCCCCTTCATTAAGCTAAATCAATCCAAACTTCCTGAATCAGTACAAATTTTTACTTTTCCAAGATGTCCTTTCATTGCACTTTTCTAAACTATTAGTATTCTTGGTACCTCAGTTTATACATCTTTGTTCCAAACATATCAGTTCCCCTTACTACCCTAGCTATATAGTAATTCCCTTGACTACTTGGCAGATTCTTAAAATCTCAATAACCTACTATATAATATCACTCAACTGTTATTTTAGCACATAATATAATTGTGATCGAAGATAATCCTATATTCTAGTACAAATTAACTGCCAATCACTGGCTATTATAGACATTCTCCAGCTATACTTACAGGCTAATACAAAAGTTTTACAAATTATATTTCCAAGCTCATTAGTTCAAGTTCTAATGAATTAATTCTAACATGCTTCTAATGCTATGGGTTTTAATATGAACTTACCCCACTGTGCAGACTGACAATGAATAAGCATTCTAACATAACTTAAATACTTAAGCATTCTCCGTAACCAGGTTTGAGAATACTTCTCCCAACAATGAAATCAACTCAAGTTTGTCTACCTGTTTTTCCAGTAACAGGCAGTCCAGATTTCTGAGGCTGTTTGGGCCTAGTCCTCCACCTTCAATTTCTATTTCTGTAAAATAGAAACTCATTCTAAGAGGCTTCAACCTCTTAGTGTCTTAGAGTGAGGAAAAGGGAGTATATGAACTAACAACTTACTGCTAAAAGGGAGAGAGCTAAAATCTGGAATTATATTTTAAGCTTCATTTAGTTTTAGAACCATTAACAACTATTAGCAGACCCACTGGCTCTCATACCTCTATTTTTTCATGTTAAGGTTTATCCTGGCACTATGGTTGACTGTAAAACTCATATTTCCAGTGTAGAAAAAAAGAAAATATTAAAATAACTTCTAAGGAAATTTTCAAGTTTATTTAAAAACCAAAACTTCAGAAGCAGATATGAAAGAAAAAGAGGAGCCAATAAAAGTATAATGGGTGTTTTTGAAGTAAAGAAACATGAAACACTGATTTGAAAAAACATATGCACCCCTATGTTTATTGCAGTATTATTTACAATAGCCAAGATTTAGAGGCAGCCCAAATACCCATCAGTAGATTACTGGATTAAAAAAAACTGTGGTATATTTATACAATGGAATACTATTTGGCCATAAAAAGAAGGAAATCTTACCTTTTGTGGTAGCATGGATGGACCTGAAGAATATTATGCTAAGTGAAATAAACCAGCCAGAGAAAGACAAATACCATATGATTTCACTTACATGTGGAATCTAATGAACAAAATAAACAAACAAAATAGAAACAGGCTCATAGATATAGAGAACAGACTCTCAGCTGTTAGAGTGGAGGGGGAGTTAGAGGAGTGGGTGAAAAAGGTGAAGGAATTAAGCACAACAAACAAAAACCCAAACAAACCCAAAACTCATAGATACAAGCAACAGTATGGTGATTACTAGAGGGAAAGGGGGTTGGGGGAGGTAGAAGAAAGACTTTGTGAATACACAATACAATATACGGATGATGTATTAGAACTGTACACCTGAAACCTGTAGAATTTATTAACCAATGTCACCCCCAATAAATTCAATAAAAATTTTTAAAAGTATATAAAAAAAGAAAAATCAAGTTCAAAGACAACAATAGAAAAACTGTCTAAATTAAATTTGAATCAAGCCAAAATGGTTCACCTTGTCCAGGAAAGACCAACACATAATTACCCATACCAAGAAAGAAAGCAGGAAGGGGGAGAAAAAAGAAGGCACTTCAGAAAGGGTGACAAGAGAATTAGTTTGGCCTCAGACTTTTCCACTACAATACTCAAAGCCAGAAAACAGAAAGAATGGCTACATAGTTGAGAAGGAAAAATGTAAACTAGTAATTTTATACCAAATTTGCTCTTAGGCAAGTCATTCTATGTACCCAAGATCCTAAAGAACAGAGCAATCAGGAACTCTTCTTCAAAAAAAATTGCTCTGAACTCTAGCCAACTAAGAAATGAATCAAAATTGTCAAGATTAGAGGAAAGCCAAAGGATTGGTGGTGAGGACTGAATCAGTTTCACAGAACTAAGAGTAAGTGTCTTTGGAAACTCAGATTATTGAAAATAATGGAATTGGCACAGGTATACCAATATAAAACAAAAAATGTTAACAAAAATGTGGGGGACAAGATTGGGAGAAAAACTGAATATGTATTATATGTTTATTTTTTCATATCAGGAAAGCAAATGCTGCTGTCTGAAGTTAGAACACAATTTTCAAAAGTCACAACAAAATTCAAACAAACTTTTTTTTATTAAGAGCCTTTTAGGAACTAATTTCTTGTTATAAAGAAGTATATTGATTCAGCAATTCCTTTGGTTTCATTTCAGTCCCCCCTCCACCCGGTGAAGTGTAAATAAAATTAAATGTTATTACTAAAAAACAGCATGATCTAATTGTTCTAAAATTGTATTCAGATATATGCCTAGATAGATGTCTGGAATGATGCATACAAATTGTTGGCAATTAATTTGCTATTTGGGATGGTGGAATTCCAACCCTTTTACACTTTGATGTAATGAACATGTACCATTTTTACAAAATCAGTCATTATTCTAAAGCAACAAGAGAATAAAAAATAAACTACCTGCCCAATTCACAATATTTCTCTATCTCTGGCAATAGCTCATTGTTGACATCTTGTTAGCTAACAGAAATGTTTGCTCTTGAATGCAGGATGTACTCTAATTTCCTTTCATATTCCCCAAAGAAGCATGGTATATAAGAGTTAAAATCATCTTCACTACCTTTTATCGAGCCCTTACTACTTACCCAGTGCCATGCTAAAAACTTTCCCATCCATTCTTTGATTTAATCTTTACAACCCTGAAGCAAGTTATCCTCCCTTTTTACAGTTAAGGTAAAATAATCTGCCTAAAAGATCACATAGCTATTAAAGAGTGAAAGATTTATAAAATCTGAAGAGAAGCCAGAGTATAAAAAGACCACATAGTTATTAAGTGGCAAGGAAAAAATTTAAAAACCTAGGTGAGACTATGATGGTCAAGCTCTTAACCATTATTTTTTTTTAAATTCTCACCCAAGGATATGTTTACTGATTTTAGAGACTGAAGGGGTGGTGGAGGGGGGTGCAGGAGGGAGGGAGAGAGGAGACAGACAGAAAGAGAGAGAGAGAGAGGGAGACAAAGAGAGAAAGAGAGAGAGACAGACAGACAGACAGACAGACATCGATCAGCTGCCTTCTGTCCTATCCTGAGATTGAATCCCCCACCTAGATATGTACCCTGACCAGGGTTCAAACCCACAACCTTTCGGTGATGGGATGACTTGCCAACCAACTGAACCACCTGGTCAGGGTTTAACCACTAATTTTAAACACAGGCCTGGGTTCAAATCCAGATTCTGTTACTAGCTGTGTGACCTCGGGCAAGTAACAACTTACCATCTTCATTTTTTCCATCTTCAAAACGGGCCGATTACAATCCTACTTCATTACATTGTTAAAAATAAATGATAAAGCTCCTAGTTCTCCATTTGACACATAGAAAGTACTGCATGTGGTGATAAATTACAAGTTCTTATAACACCAAGAACATCAAGAAGGAACATCAAGAATATGGCATCACAAAAGTAACTAAAATTTATAAATACTAGAGAGATTTAAGTCATGTACCAGTGAATCTTAGTGGAAAGTGTTTTCATGTTTCCTTTTGCGTTTGTTCACAGAACATTATAATATTCAAGTATTGCAACATACAAATATAACTTAGAGCTTGGAGAATTATACAAGTTTGTAAAATATAGCATACTATTAAAGAATATTTGGGCCAACTCAGAGTAGCTCCAGACTGCCACTTGCCTCCATTTAAAATTGCACCAGGCAAATCTGCCCTCACTGGGTACTAAATCATCATTTAAAACCATAACCTTAAAGCCACAAACAATTTTATACTCTTTTCTTCTGAAAATTAGTCTAACTTTTGATTCTACTTCCTAATTACTTCAAATAAACTTTTCCAAGACTTTTGCAAGACTTCTCTGTTCCCTCAAAAATGAATTTTTCATCTAACAAAGAAGTCACAGAAAATGGGTTAAAACATATAGCACTATTCTTAATAAGTACCTTGGCTGAAATGAAAGTATATCTCTATATTGACAATAATTAAAGAACACATGAAAATAAATTGAATTGACTTTGAAGGAAGCAATTTCAGTAATTTAAAAAGCCATTTAATAAACCACCATTTTAATTCTTAACAGTCAATCTGCTCCATTAAAATTTCCAACATATATGTAATTGTTTTATTTCAATGATGAGTTTTAGCATAATGCCATTTCCCTGTCTCAGCAATAGTATGCTATATCATATTTAATAATTGGGTTAAAAATAATGGAGCTTCAATGATTACTAAATAAATTAGTGACACCTAAGAGAATCAAAGTGCTTTTGAAACTTCCTCAAGTACCAAGAGGCATACTTGAACATGCATACCTTAAGTTATCACATGGCTCTTTCTTGGGGGGAAGCTCCACATGCTTGGAGTCTGTTGATTGGTGCTCTTCAGCAACACTGGGCTCCTGGCTTATCATGGGGACCTCTGAAGTAAATGAGAGATCCCCTTCATTGGAGACTCCAAAGAGGTCTGGGTCATCTTGAATTACATCAATTAAGAGGACATCATCTTCATATGCTTTAAGAATATCTGGAATAATTTTAATATCTGAAAAGTTCTTAGTTGTTTTTCTGTCACTAACTTCAGAGGAAACTTGTTTGAATGTTTCTTGTTCATTAGAACAGAAGGCAGGACTTTTCTCTATACAACCAGGATCACAAAAACAAGTATTATTTTCAATTGTGAGAGAAACAGCTTTCTTATTAGAAACAGTATTGCCTAGTTCAGAGATGTAGCTGGAAGGTTTATTAGTATTACCTTGCTTTGGGAAACTTGAAGAAGTACTACAGGAATTCTTATTGCAGTATGAGTCAGAACTAGCTTGCCCTGGAATGACATCATTTTGTATGTTCAAAGATTGAGGTCCTGAAGTTATCGTGGAGACAGTCTCTTTACTCTTGTTCTGTCTTACCTCTGCCCCAGATAAACTGTCAAGAAGCTCTAGGGGACTATATGCTTCTCTCTCTGATGATTTGGCATTTATTTTTCTTTTTTCTGTTTTATTCTTGAGTAAAGGAATTTTAAAATTAGTCAGCCGTCCTGTATTCAATATTTTAACCAAGTCTGGAACCACAAGTGTTGGTTTAGCAATACATGCTTTTCGGTGAATAGTTTTGCCTGCAGAGTGATTTGCCTCTTGGCTGTCCTGGGAAGTCACTGTCAAATTAAGTTTTGTTAAAGTCCCTCTATCTTTTTTTTTACTTCCTATTAAGTTTTGAGTCTCATTAGTTAGTTGAGGATCTTCAGTTGTATTGGAAACTACCTCTGACCCACTACGGCTCGGTTCCTCAGACTTCATCTTTTTATCATCATTGATTACAGGTTCCTTTGTAACCTTCAAAGTACGTTGTACAGCAGAGGCTACTTCAGAGACTGAAGACAAACCATTTAAATTAGAATCCAGTTTTTCTTTACTTGAAGAGTCACTGTTTGTCTCTTTTATGGAACACTGTAATGATAATCTGGAGTCAGTTAAGTGAATTTGATTTGTTTGGTGTTTAGGAAAATCATCTTGCCTAAAACTTGCCCCAGAATCAGGAAGAGAGTAATCTGATTTTGGCATGGAAGTCTTTTTCCAACACTGAGCAGATATTCTAGCACATGAATAACAAGGCCAAGTTCTTTTACCTGTCATTGGAATTGTTCTGTGACAGCTGAACTTTGATTCTTCAGTTTCATTTCTTAAGTCTTCCCATGATCTCTTTTCAACAGAATGGCAATTAGTAGGTGATTTCACTGGTGAGCTTTTCACTGGCTTAAAATATTCTTCTGGCTCCATACTTTCACATCCTAAGGGCTCTGACACATTCTTTGTTTCTTCTTTCAAAAGTGGCTCAAGGGTTTTCTGAAACATAGTATTTACATGATGCTCAGGACTTGTGTCTTTTCCTTCTGTTTCTGGAAGACTTGATAAATGATCCATTGGAGAGAGTGTACTATGGTTTACTTTTCTCAAAATGTTTAAAGTTTCTGTTTCTTTGCCTTCAGCACCTATTTGGTTTTCTTGTAACAGCAACTCAGACTTGTTATGTACATTAGGGAAGGTCACCTTGATAACCATTTCATCTCCTTTTTCAAACATCTTCATCCTTTTCCTGGGTTTTCTCCCAACATTGCTCTCCTCTACTGAGTATTTATTTTTTACACTTTGAAGACGGGGAAGCAAGCCATTAGTTTTACTTTGGTATAAATCAGTTTCTTCAAGCAGTAATTTATTTACTTCTATTAAGTTTTCTTCAGTTTTTGAAAAGTGAGGAATATTATTTGTGTCCCTCTTATCTGGAAGACTCCTAAGGTTTTCCTTCTTTAACTCCGAGGAATCCTCTGGTACGTGCAGACATCCACCATCAGGTTTATATGTGAGGTTATTTTCATCATTACTATCCTTGGAATGGGGGATACAACTGCAATCGTGTAATTTTAAAATGGAATTATTTTCTGTTGCAGGTGACAAGCTGTTATAAGAATATTTTGAAGTATTCTTGCACAGTTCATCTTGGCATCCAACCTTTATATTTTGTGTAGCGTGATTTTCAGTTATTTTGAAAGGTGGGCTTTCTAAGCTTCTGTGTTTTTTAATTCCAATTCTTCTTTTAATGCCGTCTACCAAAACTTCCTTACCCAAAGACTGTAAGACAGCTGTACTTTGAAATTCACCACACTCCACTGTTTGGAAAGATTCCGAACTGGTTAATGATTCCTTCCTTACCAGGTTAGTCCCTGGCTGTGGATCATCGCTTGAGGCTCCGGTAAGTTTTCTTTTTTCCCTGGCTGATCAAAACGACAAAACATACCAGAAAAGATTTTATGTTGACGTGGAAAAAGCAATACTACATGAAATTAAAAAAAATGTGATGCCATCCAGTTTTATTTCCCTTGAAATTTCCCTCATTTCTGTTAAGGAACTACATACGAACCTGTATAAATTCTAAGTCAGCTCAATACCCCCCACAACCTCGAGCATCACGGTCATTGCACACGAGCCAAAATGGATCGCTGACAGGAATTCCTCTTATGGGAATTCGGACCAGGAGCTCCTAAATGAACAAACACACCCGTCTTCCACCTCTGTCCTGGTCATCACGAAAGCCCACGCTGATTCCACTCTCGTGGTCACACAAAGATGGAGGGGGCTGGGGTGCAAAGGCTCGAGAGGGAGTGACCCCCGGCCCTGCAGGCTTGCTCTCTGTCCTCTCGTTTGCAAGGGGAGCTCCGCCGCCTCCTCAGTTCCCACGCCCTGCGAGGCCCACGGGTGCGAAGGTCCTACGTGCCCTCCCACTCCCGACCCACCCACTCGCCACCTCCCTGGGGCCTCCCCAGCCCCGGACGCCTCACCTGCCGTGTCCTTCTCCACCTTCTCTCTCACACACGCCCGGGCCACCATTCTCCTCTTCTGCCTGTTCTCCTCACGCCGCCCGGCTTCAGGGCCGCAGGCTCCCGCCTCGCCCGGCTGTGGCCGCCGCCCTCGCTTCCTCAGGCCTCGCGCGTCGCCCTCACGCATGGAGGACATCGTGGAGCCTGAGGCCGGTGGCCACCGCATCAGCTCCCGCCCGCCCGCGCTGCCCGCTGAGGAGCCCACGGTCCGCGCGAAGGTCTGCTCTCGTCAGGGTGCGGATGCTCCCCTGCCTGCCCGCCTGCTCCTCTTCGCCCACCACCTAGGGCCGACCGGAAGCGGAAGTGGGCAGCCGGGCCGGGCCGGGGCAGGCGCGCGGGGCACTGCGTGTGGAGGAGCCGCCGGCGCCCTCTCGGGCTTCTCTGTGGTGAGGGCTCGCCGGGGTCCCCGCGGTTTGGGAACCGTTCGGGGGGCTCTTGTCCCCCCTGCTGCACTGTACACCTGTGTGCTCCTAAACCCCACCGTCGGCCGAGCCTCCGGAGGTCCCATTCCATCTGCCCGCCCGCCCGGTATGTTCGCTGAGCCATTCCGGAGGCAGCCCGGCCTCTGGCTGGGCCTGCCGGGCGCTCCTTCCTCACAGGTCGCTCCTCACGCTCCTCGAGTGTGGATGGTGCACCGCCGGGAGCCCGGGAACCCTGACAGGCGTGCTCCTTCCCACGTCCTCCCCCGCACCCACGTCCGATCGGTCTGATTCTGCCTTTGGTGCTCGTGGGCCCCTCTTCCGGCTTTGCCGTGACGTTGGCTCTGGCTCCCAGTCTGCCTGACCGCGTCAGCCTGCTAAAGTGGGTTGGCGCCGCCATCTTGGTGCTGTGTCAGTCAGGCTCCCACGTGCTGCCGGCCGTGCCCCTCCGAAGACGGGGTCGTGGCATTTCCCAGCGTGACCCTTAACAACCTCCTTTGCCCGAAGACCGAAACTAACAAAGTCTAAACTCTTTAGTGTGGTGTTTACCGCCCTGCGATGCGGTTCCCGATTACTTACCTCACTTTGTCTCACTAGCATTGCAGGGGGAGAGTCGGGCTTCGGTGGACAGTTTTGCATGGGACTGAACCCTGTTGCAGGAGCTGACTCTGACTCTGATTCTGGTTCTGATTCTGTGGGACCTGTTCTACAGCTCTGTGAGTTGTAAGTGGTAGCAGCGCAAGATAATGAATGACCTATAAACATGCAAATTTCGTCCTAGAGAAGTTCAATTGACTTCCCTCTCCCACTGTAGAAGCGGCCAGCTTGCATCCATTTGCACATTCCTTTCCATATCCCTGAGTTGTAAATGCATCTGTTCTTTGGAGTTATCCTTTCGACTGGCGGCTATGAAATCTGCCTGATGAGAGAAATAAAATCTTGAACACATGCTCATTTTTACATCTATATGAGTCATGATTTTATCGTTTGCAGGGGAGGGGGGAGGGGAACGATACATTTTTTAAAGATTATTTATTTATTTATTTTTAGCGAGGGAAGGGATGGAGATAGAGAAACATCAATGTGCGGTTGCTGGGGGCCGTGGCCTGCAACCCAGGCATGTGCCCTGACTGGGAATCGAACCTGCGACACTTTGGTTCGCAGCCGGTGCTCAGTCCACTGAGCTGCACCAGCCAGGGCCTGGGAGGGATCTTTTAACCCTACACGTACCCTGCCCTTAAACCACGCTGGATTACTATTGGAGTTCCCCTGATTCCGCATGCTCTGTCAGGCCTTGGCCTCTCCACGTGCTAGTCTTGGACATTCTTCCTTGGCTTATCTGCTTGGAGAACTACATGTTTGCTCCCCTTCAATATTCACTGCAGTGACCACCCCTCAAGGAGGCTTCCCTGCTACCTTTCTCCTTCCGCTTGGAGGGGTCAGGTGATCACGCCCGCCTGCTAACACGCTATTGCTTTCAATTGCTTTCTTGTGTCTCCCTCAGGGCAGACACCTTCTGTTAGTCTTTGTATTTCACGTGTTTAAAGAGGAACTTGTTGGTTTTGAACACAACGTAGGTTATGCATTAAAGAATGGTCGTATGATGAGGGAGAGTGATGCAGTTTGGATGAGCAGTTTAAGTGGAGTATCCTTAAGGAGCTTTTGGAAAATAAAACAGAGCCGGTGTAAAGGATCTAGAAACTTTTTTTTTTTCTGTTTGTAAATTCTCCCTGGGAAAAGGGAAACAAGTTTAAGAATAGGAGAATTTAGAAAAAACTGTTTTCAGGATTTCAGGCTACATGTTCATTCCAAGTTCACGTTGAGCCTCAGTTTCCTCATCTGTAGAGTGAAATAAGAGTATCTCCTGAAGGAAACCAGAGTATGTTCTCCCAAAATATGCCTCTTTAACATAAAAATTATTTTAAGCTGAAAGCTTTCTCTGGCTGATACTAAGTTGGAAGCAGAAACAAAAAATTAGGTAAGTTGTTGATTACTAATCAAGTCCTGGTCATTTGGGGCTGATTGTTACAGTAGTTATTGGCAAGCTTCCTGGATCGTTAGTAGGTGGCGGTCTGACCGCTCACAAGTCTGTGTATAGCAGGCTGGCTTCCTGGGCCATCTACTGCAGTAAAGGGTTAGTTTACCAGACAGGTTGCTGCAGGCGTGGGTCAGAATTCTATTTTCATATTATCATTTGGCTATGGTCTTAATTGCATATTTAGTCTCCTTTGCTCCTGCCTCAGAGAATGAGCCACTCTTCATCTTTTCCCAAAGCTGACCCAACACTGATGATCTCAACATCATACAGCCCTGCTTACCAAATTCTCCCGTACCTTTCTTCCTTTTTCCTGCCAGATGCCTCTGAGTCTACCTAGCCATGCTTTTGCTCCTTAGTTCCCGAAAAATTTGTTTCCTTCCCAGATGCTTAAATGAAGTTTCTGTATGAAATGAGATTACAGGTTTAAAAGCTGACAACAGAAACATTGCAAAATCTATACAAGTAACATAACGTCATTATTATATTTAAATGTCTCATTATGTCATATTATGCTATTATTATGTTAATGCTTCCAAACTACCAGTTATGAACAAGTTTTAAGTGACTATGCTCAAGGAAAGACCAGATTTTTTTATTCTCTCTAGGAAAATATTATAAAGCTATTTATTGTCAGATGAAGAGGTAATCAAGTATGTATCCCCCCAAAGTTAAAAGTTAAAAGTAATATATTATAGCATAATAATATATGATATATAACATGTGACATACATTATCAGGGTTCCAGGCTTATCTCCTACGTTTCCTGTCCTGCCCCTGGGATTATCCACTTGGCCAAGAAGCCTTGGTTTCTCTTAATAGGAAATGGTGTTTTAAGACCACAGTCTGAGTGCCATAGGTGCTTATTGCTGACAGGTAGATCATCTAGGCCTCTTCAGCAGACATAGTTAGGAAGCTAAATAAAAATACTTCGAGTTCATACTAACACTTCTATTTCAAATTCATGACTGCAGGATTCCTGCTTAACTTCTTTCATCTTATCTCCGTAGTCTCCTTTCTCCCTTATAGATAATACTTGTTCTCAAGGAGACAGGGGATGATAGATTAGAATATCTCAGAATTACACATTTGCCCTCCCATGCCACATACACTCTACCCTCAGAGCTACAAAATTAATGCTGCCACCACCACCAAAATGATTACTGAAGACAGCTCACTTTTCCGTGTGCTGTCTCTATTTTCTCTGCCTTTAATGGTTTGCTGTATATACATCAGTAATGTCAGAGCAAAAAGCTTTTATAGCAGGTGCTCAAATAACCCAGCAACTTGCACCTTATTAAGCTCCTCAGGTGTGACCCATGTACAATGAGGCCTGAGTATCACGTACTTAACCCATGCTTCCAAATGCTGTTTGGGTGGTAGTTGCACCCCATAATACCTTAGACTTGGGGGAATGACCCTGTACTTCCCCAAAAACACAGCCACTCCAGTTTTCTTAAGAACCCACCTAGCATATTTTTTGTAATCATGGAAGTGTTGATTGCTTAACTCTTTCACTGGAGGCCACATCAGCCTCACAGTTGCCTTCAAAGGGCCAAATGTAATTTTAGGACTGTATAAATGTAATTACTCCTTAACTAGGGGCAAGGAGCTCGGCGCTGCCTCGGGGTAGAAACAAAATCCCAGGCCAGATAAAACAAGGTGGAGGGTGGGATTTGGCCCTTGGGCCTTGTATTTGCCACCTGTGGATTGTTAGAAATAGTCAATTGTTGCTCAAGTGAAGCCTCCCTTGTGTGAAGCAGCTGAATGAAATTATGGATTCCGCTCCATGGCATTCCTCTTGCTCAGGTTTTCCTAAGCAAGAAATCTAGTCCAAGGCTATAAAGGCTCTCGCTGAGCCAGCAGCCTCTGCCATTATGGGTCATAGGGGAATCTAGCCTGTGCCTAAATCCTTTTTGAAACCCGCTGCTCCAGTAGCACTGACGAGAGCTTTATGATCTTTGGAAGGTGAGCCTGGGACAAACAAATGGGTGTATAGAAAAAGCTGAGTGCCTAGGAGTGGAGGGGACCTAAGGTCAGCAGTGTGTCTTCCTATCTCCAAAGAAATGAACTCCTCTGCACATTTAATCTGCTCTCTGGAGAACACAGAGTCCAGCCACTGCCCCATCTGTCCAAACTTTGCTCTGAGGAACCATGGTGTCCTGTGCAGTTACCAGGGGAAAGAGCAAGGTCCTAAGCCAACTGTTGTTTCTGTGGCATGTTTGAAAACCCTCTCCTTAAGTCTTTGGGAATTTGCAATTGCCTCAGTGGAGTAACTTTTGGTTCCAAGCTATTTTTTTTTGTATTTCAGCTTTATGGCTTTTTAAAATTGATAAGGGGTTGACTTTTAGCTTCTTTTGAAGTCCTAAGTAGGGGGAACTCTGCATCTAACATTAGAATCATCCCTAGAAGGGCACAGGGCCTGGGGTTATTTTAACCATCCTGTCTGCCCAGTATAATGGCCCTTGAAAGGAAGTTGGGCTATTAGTATGTTTCATGGGTTTTTGAGGCTTTGGTTAGAAAGTGAAATTTGGAATTGAATTATAATGATTAGAAAAAAGAAGTGCAGTGGTATATGACGTTCATGGGGACCTTGTCGCCCTACCCAAGGGAACAGGCCTGTCTGCAATGGTAACAACGGAATCACCATGGTAACACAACCCAGTCATTTTAATTTTGGTCATGGCTATGAAAAGGCCAGATGGTTGTTATTTTAGTTGATAGTAAACTCCTGGGTTTCTGTTCTCAACTTGGTTCAGGTGTCGGGTCTCGATTCTGTTTCAAGGCTGTAATATATCTGGAGACAAGCCAGGACTGAGACCTGTGAAAAGTGAACATTACTAAATAAAAAGGTAGTGCTTCTTTGGGCACCTGCTCTAGTTTGTTAGCACTGGCTTTGAGTCACCTCTTACTGGCCACCCAGCCTAGGTCATTAACGCAGCCTGCCAGTGTACCCCAACCAAAATGATGCAGTGCCTAGTCTGAGCTCTGCCTCAGAGCTCCATCTACGCATCAAGGCCTCACTGGCTGTTTCTCCTTCCCTTCCATGGGAGACCACTGCTGCTCTAAAGACAATTTCCAGTGAGAGAACCCTATTGACTTTAAACCTGGAGACGTCCTTGTACTACTTCCCTAGTATTTGGGTTGGCTTATAAGGCTGTATCCAGCCCCAGAGGAGGTGGGTGGGAATAAAACAACCAGAGAACTTGGCTTTCCCCATGTTTGCTTGGGATATGGATCAAATGCTGAAGTCTTTAATGCTGAAGTTTATTTTTTTGATAAAGGGAATTATGTTTTTGCTGTAGTTTTTCAGCTACCATTAACTCCTTTACTGTGACTCCTCCCTCTTCAGATGCAAAACACGTTGACAGCAGAAAGCAAGTCACATATTCCTATAACTCATGCTGAGTTAACTCAGTGCCATCTGTAAGGTACTGGGTTGGACAAAAAGGTCATTTAGTTTTGTCTGTAAAATGAAAGACATATTTTTCATTTTCACCAATCACTTTGTTGATTTGGATACTTTGAGTATGTTAGCTATCTCCTGCTCTTGATGGCTAGTGGTTAGAGGCCTGGGGTGCTGCTAAACATCTTTTTATGTATATTACAGCCGCACAGCAACAAATTATTTGGCAAAAATGTCAATAGTACCAAGAAACTTTGCAAACTACTTTTGACACGTTCAGTCAGTCACAGTAACTTCTCCATTCACTGCACAAATCTTTTCTTGCGGTTTAGTTGCATTTTTACCTTTCTTAAAATAGTAAAGCATAATATGCCAAAAATGTTGTGTGTCTTCTTCCATCTTCAATGTCCATTTTAACATTCACAAAATTTTGCCAATTTTGCACAAAAATTCGCCAATTTTGATAAGTTTTTAAATGCACGTTGATATGACAACTGTCACAATACAACCTAGCAAAATTATGTTGAATGAAGTTAAAGACAACTAAGTGCCACTGGAGCCATTATTCAGAAAACACTAAACAAAGTTTTGGCCAGCGTAATACTTCATACCTTCTTTCAGGAGGTTGCTAGCCTGGACTGAGGCAACCGTCCTCTTTAGATGTTATTTCTAATTCTTAGTGTGTGTGCTCTTATGGTATTTAACAATCCGATGTTTCATGTACAGATATAGCTGGTAGGGACCCAACTGGCTGGCTTATTTCTCCACATCCATCGCCTCCTCTTTCAGAGGTAGTCATTTCCTTCTGGCCACTCTCCAGCTGTGGCTCCATCTATCTCTTGTCTCCACCTGGCACAGGTTCAGGACCCCCTAAAAGAAGATTCCTTTGTGATCCCAAAGGCTATGTTGGTTCAGGAGCCCAGCTTGGCTTGCCCTTCCATGTTGATTAAAATATCATTGCTTTTGGCAGAAAGCATTCGACCACGTTCTTGGCGTTGGTCCCCAAGAGCAGTTGGCACACTTAAAGCTAGAGCTTTGAGTGGCACCTCTATGGGGAGCTGCAATCTACCTCCATCACCTTTTAATTATAACCTTATGAATTATGCATCCATGAAGATGGCAGGCACTGTGTGTGAGATGTATGATTTTTCTCCATCTAATTTTCTGTAACATAGAACTGCTAATGACAGGGCCCCCATCCTTCCTTTTACTGGATGGATTTCTTTTGGTATTTGTTTCTAGATGTTTGAAGGCTGCTCTGAGTAGCAGGAGTAATGAGACTACCTGAGGCAGTTTATGGAAGGGCACTCTTTGTTTAGTACATACTCTCTGCCAGGACTGTGCTAGACTAGACACAATTCCTTTAATTTTTACAATCCGGGCTGAAGTGTCTTCTCAATTAAGGCTCATGGAGGTTTAAATTACCCAGTGTCACACATTCTTTTCATTGCATCCCTTTGGGAACAGGGTTTTCTGTAAGTAATAGGATATTTATGTTTTTGCCTACATGTAGTTATTATATTTCTAAAACCAATTATGGGAAAATGTTGGGTTATTACTATAGGACATGAAATGGAAACCAAAATTTCCATTTATGTCCCTTTTCTTTACTCGGGATATATACTGTTAGGGTGGCTGGTTTTAAAGTTGAGTTTCCTGGAGATCTGCCCACCTAAGAGCTGGACTTAAAATCCTTGGCTGTGGTTAAGTGGTCCTGCAGTCCTGCAATGGAGTTTTCGGACCCGTAAGTTCCATTAAGGTCAAGATTGTAAGTTGAGTGAACTTTGAGGCTTGTCATCTGGTCAAAACTAGAATCATCTGTGTAGGGAGTGGGTGACACTAGGATTTGTAGCAAATTGTTGAGTTACTGATCCAATCATTATGCACTGGTTGGCTCTTTTTTTCAAGCATATACTGAGCTTATACAGGGTGGGGCAAAGGTAGGTTTACAGTTATTCATATGGAAATATAATAATTAATAAAATATAGTACAAGAATAAACGGTGTTTTGTGTACTCACAACTGTAAACTTACTTTTGCCCCACCCTTTATTTTGTGGCAGAGCGTGAAACTGTGAAATCCAGACTATCTTGCCCCTAAGACTCTCACAGCCTTATGGGAGATAGATTTATAACCAAGCACTCCCCAGAAGTAGTTTGTGTATTCACCTCTCCTCTTTTGTTCTTTCCTCCCTTCCCTTCTTTTTCCTCTTCTACCAGGAGTAGCACACACATCACTTCTTTGGTACCCAGTAAACCTCCAGGATCAAGAAATTTGCTGTGTGGAAGTACTCACATACTGCTGGTTCCTCTGTACCGGAGGAAACCTCAGTGAAGTTAGGCTGCTGATGCCAGAAAGTAGGAAGTCACATTGTGACTAGTTGAGAGTCACAACTAGCCAGCAATCCAGTTGATAAGCACCTTATCAGCTGTTTGTGACTTCCTTAAATCTCATCATATGTCTCAGAAAATGAGACTAAATTTTTGGAGTATCTAAAAGGTATTTGGGAATCTCTCAATGACTGAAATTTTATGTCAACAATATCAGATTGTTCCTATATGTTTTGGATTTTTGGATTTTCTTGGTGTTCTTAAATCAAAATATAAATCGCCTCTTCAGCAAATAGTGTGTGTAGGTATTTCTTTCCTGCACTCTGCTGACCCCCTAGGTACTCAGTTTCTCCAATATGAGGCGCTGATCTAAAGAGACAGATTAGAATAAGCATCCTTGTAGCTCATCTCCCGCCTCTGTCCTTCAGTTCTGCAATCCTTGCAGACCAACCCTGGGGCCATGGTGGGATGGCCAAGGCTTCATTTCTCTAGATTAAAAAATATAATTTCACTACCTTTAGGAAATGATGGTGCTTCTTCCCCCTGTAAATTCATGCTGAGGCCTTTTATTTAAGAGTTTATTTAGTCATCTAGAGCCAAAGCTATAGGAGTTAAGCAGGTAGCTAATGTTGCTTGCCTTAAGAATGTTCATCTGTGAAATCCAGACGAACACTGTTGGTCTTTCAAGAAAAATCAACCCTAGAGAAGTAAGAAGCAAGAATGGACTCTGAATTTATAAAACAGTTGAGAACCCCTGGGAGAGGGGGCCCCAGCTATCAAATGTGAGGTAGCTGAGGATGGTTATAAGAAGAAATCTTCTTGGTTCTGTTCATGCTCTCCCTCTACGTTGCCTGGGCACAGTCACTACCTGCTCCTTCCCTGTTGGACCTGGGAGCAGCCCCCCAGCCCCCCAGTGAAGGCCAGAAAACACCAGGGCAGCAGACAGACAATCCCGGCTGGTGTGGGGAATTGAAGTAAAGGGAGGGCTGACCAGCCACCCGTGGGCAGTCCTGTCTGCTCTTCCACCTCTAAACCCAGGGGTGGTGCTCTGTGGCTCTTCCCCATGACCATGTCTTTCTATGGGTATAAAGGTGAGAATTGTCTGGCGGAGGTCAAAGGTGGTTCTGTGGTGCCTGGGGTTCCTCCCCTGCTCAACCTTTAGGCTCACGAGGACCAGATGAGAACCTGACTCTCAGTCCTCTCCTGGACCTATTGCAGGTAAGGTAGCAGACACCTTCCAGGGAGTAGCCCATAGTCTCCATGACTAGACACTGGAGGAGTGCCGTTACATAAAAGACTGCAAACTGAAATGACACAAACCCTCTGAAACAGAACCATTGGAACAGATGGTTAAGGACTTGCAACAGGGATGATCAGTGAACTTGATATAACAAACGGTGCTAGCAGCATGAGGCAAGAGCAAGAACTCAAAGATCCAGGTGGAAACCTGAGAAAAGGACAGATAAAGAGCACATCTATAGAATAAACAGTAGTGAATATAGCCGGAGAAGGAATTGATGAAAGAGCAGATGAAAGGAACAAGTATAAAGAGACCATAAAAGAAAACATCAGATAGGAAGGGTGGCTCTGATGTCCACGAGACAAGAGCGAAAGGAGGGGACCGTGGCTGACGAGAGAGGCGGAGACACTTAGTGTGTGGCATGATGTCCCCAGAGGCATTATTTGGCTTGCACATAAGTTAGGAAAATTGAGACCAAAATTTAAAAAATGGCATTTTAGCTTTTCTCAAGGGGGAAAAAGAAGATCAAAAGACTTCCACTCAAACCAACTTTCTTATTTCTGCTTCATGCTGCAGTCCACTGGCTATGTGATGTGTCTGAGCAGGGGAGGACAGACTGTTTGTGCATACCCCCATCCAGACCAGGTCACGTCTCTCTAAAATTATTGAACTATATGAAGCTATATTTAAAGACACCCCTAAAATCACAGTGAGCCACATACAGCTTTTCGGTTTGGAAAAGGTACACTGCAACCCACCAGCTGCCGTGGGCCAGGAGTACTGCCGATGGGGTGGGGAAAGCCCTGTGGTTTCTACTGGGCCACAGCTCTTGTCATCTTTAGTTAGGCAGTTCTTCAGTAGGTGTGGCTTTCAGAAAGATACGGGTAGCAGGCCTGCTGGCAAGCCTGGACAATTGTTCATGTTAGTGTTTAAAATCTGAAGTTACCTGACAGGTGGCTGGGGTCTGGCTGCCGGTGTATTTCACAGGCCTTTTATCCCAGGCTTCTAGCTGTCATACTGCCCTAGGGCAGCCCCCAGGCATCGTTTCCTGGTCTGGAGGATGGAGAATCAAGCTTGAGAAAACAGCTAAATGGCCACTGCAGCTCACAGGTTAGCTGTCAGCTTTTCCCAGTGAGTGGCAAGCCCGTTTACCTGAGGGCAGAGGACACAGAGCAGCAGGTCCTGCATTCACCGACACCTCTTCCCGCAGTGCCAGAATCAAGGAGCTTAAAAAAGGGACAGAGAGAAAGTGCCCTGTCACCTGTTTCCAGACAACACTGCAGCCTCTAAATGAGACAGTATTAACCTTGGGGTTCATGGGAATAAACTTGGGGAGGGGGGCAGTGAACCACTCAAAATCAAATGTAAGATTGTGTATATGTTTTTCTGGTGAATGCTTGTTTTACCTCCCAGAGGTATTTGTGCAGCCACAAAGGGTTAAAATCATAATTCCATTTGGAGGTCACAGAAAGAATCATGGTCCTAAAAGTAGGGGAAAGAATGGAAACTTTTCCTCCATCGACTTTTTGCCCTTGCTCCATGGAATTGCCACCTCTGCCCACCACTCTAGCTGCCTGCAATTTGTGGGTGGTTGTGGAGGGCAGTGGACAAGCCTGGATGGCTGGGTTTAGCTTTAAAGAGTGGTGAGTTGAGTTTTTATGGGTAGGAATAGTTATTATTGGCTATAACACTGATCATTGGCAAGGATATTTGAAAGCTTATCTTGCACCAGGAATGGTTACAGCATGTGTAAGTCACTTTTATCCTCACAGCAAGCTTAGGGATAGGTTCTAGTACCCTCACCTGAGATAATGAAAGGGCACAGGCTCATGCAACTGAAGGCAGTCTTCTCCACCATTATTAAAGTCCAGTGGAGTGCCCCTTCTTCAGAGAAGGTCTAGAATGCAGAGAAAACAGGGTCACAGGCTGCACAAACATCCCTTCCTCTGCTTGAATGAGTTTAAAAAATATAAATTAAAAAAAAATAAAGCTTTTAAGTTCTTCTGGTTGCCACTAGATGGTGGTGTGCCAAAGGCTATTTTATACCAGAATGCTCAGTGCCAAGGAATGCAAAGTTTTGCCCTGGAGTGTAAAAATTTGCCTAATAGTTTGAAAGAAAAGTTCTGGGAGTGAGCCAGGGACTTCTCCTAACCTCCTGCTGCTGGCCTCACCCCATGCCCCAGACAATTCAAAGTGAATGTTTCACATTTTGGTTCCCTGTATCTCCTATGTAACACATCCTGCCTGCCTTTGTCCCCTGGCCTAATTCTGGATTTTCATCTACAGGGCAGGTGTGACGATTGCATCCTCAGCAAGCTGAAACAGTTTCACAGAGCTGGTAAGTCATTTTGTCTTGACATCTTTACACAGTTCTTACGGTGCACAGGTTCAATGCATTGGAGTCTCGAGGTGCACAGGAGTGCCGAGACTGCAAGTGTGTGTTGAAACCTTTTATTGCTGAAATTGAAATGAGACAAGAACATTATGACTCTATAGCTTTTCCTCTATTGTATACTTTGTCCTTGTAACTGAAATCCTGTTTGGGTATTCCCTGCTGTTATCAGTAGCTTTCAGACACCTCCCTAAATGTAGGCAAACAATCAAAATGCATTCTATATCACTAGGAGCTAGCCCTTTCCAAACTACACATATGTGAGTACTGCAGTGAGACCAAAGCAATCTCATTCAATTAGGAGTTTTTCTTTAAGTAGTAGTAAGTACAATTTTAATGACTGTTGCTGTTTCCGCGGGGCCTTAAATGTATTTTTATTGCACCCTGTCCAGCAGTTAGATACCGAGATGAGTCTCTAGTCTAAAGAGCCTCATCTAAGATCATATATAATTCACACCCTAAATGGCTAAACTGGAACTGTGCCTCTCCTCTCTTACATAGGAACTTAAAACAGCAGAATTATTAAGTGGTTGGATCGTCTTCCTTCTCATGTGTACCTGATAAAAATGTCCTACAGCTTTGAGCTATTTGTTTCTGGAAGAGAGCTAAAGGCCAAGTATGAATCAGTGCATGTGATGTGTGTTCAGGGCTCTGCAATTCCTGTACAGATCCATAGCTGCGTTTTTAGTTGAATGGAGGACAGTCTCAGTGCTCATGTTCCTGTTTTGAGGCTCCTATTAATAGCCCTTGGGTTATCAGATTACTGTTTCCTGCAAACTTTCTTTCGAAACACATAGACAAGCACTATATTGTCCTATGGTATCTTTACATCCACCAGAAAATATATACCATCCCATTTTGCAAATACAACAATAGATACCAAAGCACTTTCTGTAAGTATACTTTTATTTTTGCAAAGCAAATTGTGCCATTGGGCTTCCTGTTAAACAGTATTTAACACTTTCCTTGTATGCTGATCACACAGACTCCTAATGGCATCTGCCTTCAGTCTTCCCCATCTTCTAACATGATGTCTCTTTCTTTTGTCTCCTTTGCAGTTGCTAGGTTGAGCATCATTTTGTGGTCACATGTTTTCTCCCCTTGTCCCTAAAACCTAGTCCCTGTTGACCCCAGCCTTTCTAATGCGTCGAATACATCTTTGTATATGTACAATTGCTTCAGTGTACAGTGGAATGTATCCCAGTTACATAAGTGGTTCCACATCAGTCTTCCTCTCTACCAGTGTTGTTTAAGAAGCGTGTTCAGCTATGCGGGTATATCGTACTCACGGCACTTAACTGTGACGTGGTGCTCTAGAGTGTTTATCCACCACGCTTGCCTTATCGGATCCCCTGATGATGGTTGCTAAATCATCTATGGTAATATTAGCTAGTGGGTCAAACCTGACACATTTATTGCTAGGAATATCAAACTAGTCATTCCTGATAGCAAGTATCTTTTTTTAAAGCAGGGACACAGGCACCTATCTTGTACCTCTGTCATCTTCAAGGTTGTCAAGGCTGCCAATGTTTCGGGTAAAGATAAAGCAGGGGAGAGAGGACTGAGGATTTACTTGGGAGGATTTTCTGGGCTATGCCCAGAATGGTGCGGAACACCTCTAGTTACATTCTGTTCACTATAGGTTGGTCACAGGCCACACCTAATGCCAGGGAGGCCGGGAAGTTACTGCAAACAGTACTGCTTTTTAAAGTTCAGTGTTTAAATTCGTATCTAAGGATACATTTTTTTCCAATGTTGACCTTGTTACCTGTTAGTTTTAGTAATTGATATATAGGTTTTTAAAACTTTTCTGCAGAAACAGTTATGTCATCTGCGAAGTCTGACCTCTTTATTTCTAATCATTTTGGCTTTTCTCTTTCTTTTGGCAGTAGCTACAATTTCTAGTACAATGTTGAACAGGAACCGTGAGCACGGATATCTTTGCCTTTTCACTGACTGTAGGAGGAAAGCATTCAGCATTTCATCATTGGCTATGATGTTAGCTGTAGGTATTTTGTTGATGCTTTTTATCAGATTGAAAACATTCCCATCTATTCCTAGTATGTTGAGGGTTTTTTTTAAATTAGGCATTGGTGTAGAATTTTGGTAAATGTTTTTTCTGCATCTATTGAAGCAATCATGTGATTTTTTTCCTTTATAATATTAATATGGGAAATTTTATTGATTAGCTTTCAAATCTTAAACCAACTTTGCATTCTGGGTATAAACCTCATTTGAGCAAAGTGTATTGATTTATTAGTATTTGTGTTAAGTACTTTTGCTTTTGTTCCTGAGAGAGATTGGTCTGCAGTATTTTTGTATTGCCTTTGTTTTGGTATGAGGGAAATGCTGGCCATAAAACAAGTTGGGAAGTGTCCCCTCCTCCTTTTTCTGAAAGAGTTTGTATAAGACTGGTGTTTCTCTGAATGATTGATAGAATATGCTAATGAACCATCTGGGTCTGGAGTGTTGTTTGTGAGGAGGACTTTGATAATATATTTTTAAAATTTTATTTTTCAATTATAGTTTACATTCACTATAATTTTGTATCAGTGTTAGGTGTACAGCATAGTGGTTAGACAGTCATCTACTTTACAAAGCATTCCCCCAATGTTTCCAGTCCCCGCCTGGCACCATACACAGTTATTACAATATTATTGCTCATGTTCCCAATGCTGTAATTTACACCCCTGTGACCATTCTGTAACTACCGATTTGTCCTTCTTAATCCCTTCATCGTTTTCACCCTCTCCCCTCTGGCCACCACTAGTTTTCTCTCTGTGTCTGAGTTTGTTTAAATTTTTGTTGTGTTCTTTAGATTTTACATGTCAGTGAAATCATATGATATTTATCTTTCTCTGACAGACTTATTTCACGTAGCACAATACCCTCCATGTCCATTAATGCTGTCACACATGGTAAGATTTCATTCTTTTTATGGCCATGTAATATTCCATTGTATAAATGTACCACAGCTTTTTATCCATTCGGCTACTGATGGGCACTTGGGTTGCTTCCAGATGTTGGCTATTGTAAATAATGCTGTAGTGAACACAGGGGTGCATATATTCTTTTGAATTAGTGCTCGGGTTTCTTCAGATATATTCTCAGAAGTGGAATTGCTGGATCAGAAGGCAGTTCCATCTTTAATTTTTTGAGGAAATTCCATAGTCTTTTCAATCTGCATTCCCAGCAACAGTGCATGAGAGTTCTCTTTTCTGTCCATCCTCACCAGCACTAGTGATTTCTTGTCTTTTTTGGTTGATAACCAATCTAACAGGTATGAGGTTCTTTTTAAAGGTGTCATTACATTGACTTTTTGCCTCTATTTTTTTCTGATGAGAAACCACCTGTAATTCCTAGTTTTGATCCCCTATTTGTTTCCTTTTTGTTCCTTTTTCCTTCTTTGGTTTTCAGCAGTTGGCCATGATGTGCTTGGGTGTAGTTTGATTGTATTTATCCTGCTTAGGACTCACTAAGCTTCTTCAATATCTACATTCACATTTCTCACCAAATTTGGACATTGGGACTATTGTTTCTTCGTAGATTTTATGTCTTATCTCTTGTCTTCTCTCTTTTTGGGTCTCCAAATACAGCTATGTTAGACCTTTTGATATTTAACCACAGGTCATCTTTTTTTCCCCTTTCATTTCAAATATGCTATTAAATCCACCTAGTGAAATTCTGAACCCTTCAGATAGCCAAAATCCTCCTGAAACACTGCTTTTACTAGGTAGGTCTTTTAAGAATCTACAACATGATTTATTATATATAAATTATACCTCAGGAAAAAGTAATACAGTGCTTCCCTATCACCTACTAAATGCAGACCTAGTGCCTTATCTTGGCACTCAAGGGTTTTTAAAATAGTTATGTATATTGCTTATATGTGCAAAAAATTGCTGTCTGGATAATGTTAGTTTCCTCTAGGGATGGGAATTAGGTGGTTGTGACACAGGCACGGAAGGGAAATGTTCCAACATTTACTTTAGAAATTAGAATGTACTTACCCTAAAAAACAACAGTACCCAGAAGGATACAGTCCTGTCCCTATTCTGATCAGCCACCTCTTCCATTCCTGGACGGTGCACTGCTTCTTTCAGTCTGGTCACCCCTGCCCACCCCATGCTTTTTTTCCATAACGCATGCCCAAGGGCTTACCTTGCTTTTAAGACCCAGCTGGCAGCTCTGTTTCTGGAACCTTCTGTATTAGGGTTCTGTAAGGGGCAAGCTTCAGCCTTTGCCCAAGACAGGGGGCAAGTGGGGCTGATCTCAGGGGTATCTAGACTGGGGGACAGGGGGGAAAAAGGGCTGATCTCGGGGGTATCCAGACTGGGGGACTTGGATGTCACTGGGACTCCCCAGCTTTTGTACCCACCTCTCTGCGTGTTCATTTTCTTTCCCCAGGCTTCCTATACAGAGGAAGCTAGAGCCAGAGTTTCAGGTAGCTCCAGACTTGATTTTTTATAGCCAGCCATATGATGCATTTCTTTGATAATTCAGTAAGAAGAACCCCAGGGAGGGACTGATTGGCCTGAGTTCGGCCAGGGCAAGGCCATGTGACACACCACGGATCAGCTCAACCTGCCATGGGCAGGTTCACCAGAGCTGTGTGGCTGGAGGGGTCGGGGAGCAATCCCCCAAAAGGAGAGGAGAGAGGAGACTACACTGACAACATATCAGTACACGCTCATTGCTCCTTCCTGGGCGCCTGCTGCCCCGCTGGGCTATCTGTGCTTCCCGTATCTGTGCATGTCTTTGACATGTGTCAGGCTGTTATGCAGAATATGCCTGTATTCTTTAAAGTCTGACACGGGGTAATCTTATCTCCTCCACATTTTAATTTCTGAGAAAACAAGGCTATAAGTGTTGAAAACACCAACAAATCCTGGCACAGACATGAACTTGAGGGTTTGCTAACATGTCAAAGCTAATGTCGGATGTTGTAGCATGGCTGCTTGAAGAGTTCTCCGGGCAAAGAAACATTTGGAAGGGAAGCGCGTGCTTGGGCTGAAGTTCAGGGTAACCACGGCGGGCAGTTTCTGACTCTCGTGCCAGCTGGGCTGTTCCCTCCAGAGTCAGGGCCGCTATCTGTCAATGACAGCGCAGTCTATGTTGAGACGACCTTATAACCTTTGCACTTGTAGTGGATATGTGACACCGATATTACACTTTAATAGCCACCATTTTTAATGTCTTCAGACCTATGGGTGCTGTTTGAATCTCGAGTCTCGTCCTTGTAGAAAAAAGTATAGCAGGTCCTCAAGTAACGTTGTTTCATCCAATGTTGTTTTTATAACATTGATGAGTTAAAAAATGATTCCCAGCTGGGATCTCAGTCTGTGTGGAGCTGGCATGTTCTCCCTGTGTCTGCATGGGCTTTCTCTGGGTACCAGGGTGTCCCGAAGATGCACACGTGAGGTGGGTTTGCGTGTTTACATGGTCCCAGTCGGAGTGAGTGTGTGGCTGTGAATGGCCCTGTGATGGGTGTCCTGTCCAGGGTGGGTCCCTGAACTGGAATAAGTGGGTTAGAAAATAATGATCTTACTTGTTTTCATTCATTGTTCTTAACTGTATATATACTTCATTTCAAATGTATATATAAACATTTATTTCAATGTTTAATATGAGAAGTGTTTGCATCTCTGTTTAGAGGTTTGGTGACGTTTTTGTGACCAGCAATATGCCGTAAGAACTTAACTCTTGTTTATATCAATTAGGCTATGGTAAAATTGATTTCATTGTACACCATTTTGTGTCCAGTCCCAGTTTAAGGATCTACCCATGACATGAAGAGGACCTACTGTGTTGTAACAGCTCACCTTCACTTAGTGGACTGGAGACAGAAATTGGTTAACTGAGTAAGCTTTAGTTTAGCCTTACAGGGAAATTCTTTGATGCTGACAGAACATGTTTAGTGACAGTAAGAGGCAGTGTTACAGTGTCACTGGACGAACTGACGAATGAAATTAATATAAATGTTAGCTTAGGAGAAACAAATGAACCCCAAACTCTTCGCTTCATTTATAATTTACTTTGATACTCTGTCAATGATAATATATTCAGAGATATTGCTATGTAATTATGGCCAGAATCTGCCCCCGCCCCAGGCTTCCTTTTGCTAGTGCTGTCTATGCTAGTGATTTTAATAATGGGCATTCCCCAGAACAGGATGAAGGGAGGGTTTTCAAATCTATTTGGAAAAAACAACTTAAGGTCAACAGTTCTGGTAGCTAGAAAAGGCTGAAACCTGTAAAGAAGAGCTTCATGTTATCAGGTTATCAGAAGAATAAATGAGTCCTGCGCACTTTTTGCCCAGGTTAATGTCATGGGTGAAGGTTGGCTCTACTGCCATCAAAGTGGTGAAGGACCCTGACTTGTGCCTTGGCTTAGTCACATCTGACCCGGGGGGTCCTTGAGGGAGCTCTGTGCACAAGGAACAATGGGACACGGGAGAGCAGTGTGCCGGTTTCGCTGAGTCTGTGCCCTAAAGTCCCCAGGACCCAATACAGAGTCTGCAAAGACTGGGCTGGAGCCTGAGACTCATGCTGGAGGCTTAAATAGGGTCTCTTCCTCTAAGCCTCGAACCCAAAACCTGAGACCCTGTTCCCTTGGCCCAGCCTCCCGGTGATGATGAATCCAAAGCAGTGATGCATAGGGTTGGCCTGTGCACAAGGAGGAGAGGCCAAGACACGGCAGGGTTGCTTCCGCTAGAGATGTGGGGCTTGTTCCAGAAAAAAGCATTGACAGCGACTGAACTCGGGCAACAGTCATTTTTAACAGACAGACACCATGGTACTAACCTCAAGAGTCTGAAGTGCTATGAGAGAGAGTAGCGCCTGGGCGGAATATTGAATGATTTACCCACTGCCTCCCGTCCAGGAGCCTAGGTTACAAGTACTGACTGAAGCAGAAAAGAAAGTAATTTGCAGGAAAAGATGAAAAGGCAGATTTGGAGACTGCACAGCCAGGAACAATACCCAAAATAACGTCACAGAACCAGTCCCCCGAGAGACGCACAGGTGACGTCATGTACAACCACTCTCCAGACCCTGAATGTGCAGCCACTTAACCCCCTGCCATGCTGCCATCACCAGAGCTGTGCCTGCTGGCAATTCCCGTGGTGCTTAGTGGGACCCTAGCAGAGCCCTGGGGCCCCCATAACTGGCTGCTATTCCACAAAAACAGAACAGACATCACCCTGGGCAGCAAAGCGAAGGGGACCCTTTGGCCACATTCAAAGATGCCATTTAATGTTACTCTGTGGCTTCTGGCTAGGTTTGGTGAGCCTCTGAATGCCGTGTCCCCTCATTTAATCAAAAGTTTTTACTTTTACCTGTTCTGCACATTGGGATTCTTATGTCAGTCTAAGTTCAGAAACACTGCTTGTGGGAAAAGGCATGTGTTAAGTGTCAGGAGGCCTGGGAATGGGTATGTAGAAGAGGCTCCGGAAAACATCTTTCCAGGTGTGCGGTCTGACCGGGGAGGCCTCTCTGGACACATCCCCTGATACGTTCTTACCAAAACCAGTCAGGCGGTCCGTGGCCCCTGTTGACAGCAGGCTAAGCCTCGGGCTAACCTAACCATCTCCTGCTCTCTGGAGTGCCCGTGGTAATGTTAGAGAAGCAGGTTGCAGGCGCCACACCAAGGGACTGAAGGAAATGGACTGTCACCTCACGGCCACAGGCTCACTCTGGTGACATGAAACCTTTCTACTTGTCTTCTCTTGCAAGACGGACACGAATCTTTTGCAATGCCTCTCTGAGCGGAACAGATTCTGACAAGGCCGAAGTGTCCAACCACAGATTGGGTTCCCAGGGAACAGATGGAGTTAGGGATGCAAATGGTGTCGGGAATTCCCCTTCCTTGGGGGACCAGAGCCATGCTCAGCTCTGCTGAGAATGACCTTCTCCAACAGCTGTGTCCCACTCTGTCCCCTGGGCCTTGAAGCAGCCCTGCCTGTGTCCTGAGTGTCATCAAGCTTCTCGTGAACTCATTGACCCTTGTGCCCCTCCCCACAGGTGTTCAGACCCTTCCAAGGGGCAGGAGAAGAGCTGTCTCCATAGCACCCCTAGTCCCTGTCCTGGTTAGCATTCTCTGCACCCCTCCCTTACCTGTCCAAACCTCTTCTTACAGGTAGGAAGCAAACCCTACATGTCATCAGATGCAAAGAGAGGCCGAAGGTAGCACAGAGGCCCTGCTCTGGCCATCAGCCCAGCTCAGCCCATCCAAATGCCCAGGATAGAGGCCACTGGCCATTCACTTTGACCTTTTCTTAACACTTGACAGAGGCTGCCCATCAAGCTGCCCTTCCCCAGATACCATGAACTCAGTCAGTACTTCTCTGCTTTCCCGCTTCCAGATAAAAGAGTGTAAAATCAGACTCAGTCCTCTGTGAATGGATGCCTTATCACAAGGTTAAAATTAAGGATCATTGATCGAAGGTGACCTGAATGCACCTTCTTGAGAGAAAGCCCTGTGCCAACTTAGAGGAGTCCTTCTAAGTCTCAGGATCCAAAGTGAATTTGTTCAGGATTGTACACGTTTCTGGTGAGAACAGTTAGCAGTGGTGGAGCTGCCCACGGTCCATGCTTTAGGGAGGTCACTGGCACCATTCTGGAAGCACCCTCCTGTGGGATGTCTCCCCAGACAGAAGGGTGCCTGTGGGCAAACACTTCAGCACTGAAGGAAGGACCATGGAACATCTCTGCAGAGCAGGCTGGGTTCCAGGCTTTCCCACGCCGCTTCCCTCCTGGGCCCTAGGGTCTCCGTTTTGCATCCATTAGCTTCACAGGCCATGGAGAACAAGTGCCAGGTGTGTCAGGAGACGAAGAAGTATTGGGTTAACCCTTCAGTGCTTCAGTAGGTAACCATTTCCAGCTTGTCATTGGCGTGAGTGTGGAGCTAAGTGATTAATGGCTAGCTTGAAAATCAGCAAGTGCCATAATACTCCATTCCCAAATGACAAGGGGGCAGATGCTAAAGTCTCTAGGCAATGAAAAAACAGCAAATGTTCCCCCTTCTGTGTAAAAAATGAGTGGGAGAAAGGAGAAGTGACTTGCAAAGATTCGCTGTTCTTAAAAATTAGTCTTTACCTTAAATCACCCAGTGCAAGTTCCTGTGCTGCCCAGCCTGTGGGGCTTTAGCCTGAAGCTTCCAGGGAGACAGAGAGAGAGGGGAGGGGTGAGGGAGCGAGGGAGTAACAGGGAGGACAAGGAGGGAAAGAGAGGAAGAGAAAAAATGCAAGAGCATGAGAGAAGCTGCAATCTTTTTATAACCTAGTCCTGGAAGTGGAATGCCCTCACTTCTGCTGCATGCTATTGGTCACGCACAGCCCGATCCTGCTACAATGCGGAAGGGTGTGAACACCATGGGGTCTGAATTATCGGGGTGTGAACACCCTGGGGTGAGAATCATTGGGAGCGCCTTGGAGACTGCCTACCACAGTGTCTGTTGGTGGAGGAGCTAAGATTCAAGTTCAAATGGTGCTTCTGACCTATCCACCTTTAGCCCCTCTGATAGGAACCAGTTTGAACTTCAGTCTACAAACCTAGGTGCATGAAAAACCTTTATGGTGAGCCTCCATTTTATAGGGTCTTCAGAAACTTTAACTTCCCTCTTTTTCAGAGGAGCCAAGATATTGGTAGGGATCTCCGTGGTTATGAAGCACTTGTCAACACAAGTTCCTGCTGGGATATTCATTTTCCCGAAGGCTCCCTGCTGCTTCCAGGCTGTAGCCGGGAATCTATCTGGGTGGTCTTGTAGACTCTCAATTGCCTGGAGGTATCACATTCCTGTCCTTTCTGGGGTCTGGCTGCTTCCCAGGTGGTTCTTCCTGGGAGGTGAGGAGCAGGTTGCCTCTGTCATGGGACCCCCAGACTTCTGGGCTTGTTTTCACTTTCACAGACCAGGAAAAGCTCTTCCTATGTTGGTCCCTTCATTTTATGACCAAAATACCTTTCTTGAGAATTCTCTCCTAGAATCAGGGGTTCGGACTCTGGAAACATGCTCTGCAGAGCCCAGGCTGCTTGCAACTTCTGCCCTGAGGCAGTGAGCGCAGGGCTCCCTATCCAGTTGACCCTTGAACAAGGTGGGGGTTAGGGGTGCCAGCTTAGCAGACCATCAGGATCCATGGGGGTTGGTTCCAAGACACCCCCACCAAAGCTACCAAAATCTACAGATGCTCAAGTTCGTCACATAAAATGGTGTGTGTTAATGCATCCAGTGGGCCCTCTGCATCCATGGGTCCCCATCGCTGCTCAAAAACAGTACAGGTATTTACTGAAAAAAAAAAAAAAATCTGTGTGTAGGTGGGCCCATGAAGTTCAAACCCATGTTGTTCAAGGGTGGACCGTGTTTTGAACGGAAGAAAAAGGAAGGCAAACTAAGGAAGGCAAAAAAGGAAGCCTCCCCAGCACGCTCCTTGGACTGGGCTGTGCTTTGCATTGTTCATCTCACGTTTGTGCCTTTGCCGGCTGTCCCCAGGTTTGGCAGGTTTACGTGTACCTGCCTGCAGCTCTATCTGACCCCCGTTCTCTGGGCGCTGTCTTAGACGTGCCTTTTTTCTGAAAACCTTTCTGACCTCCAGCTCAGAGTCAACCCTTTTTATTTGATGGAGCACCCTTGGTCTCATTCCTTATTTGCTGTAATCTTCTCTGTATCAATTCAGAGATCACAAACTGGCAGTCTGTTTGCTGCATCTGTCCCAAGGGTGTAGTCTGACCCGTGCCACTTTTGGTTTTTAATTTGAGTAAGTTGCCACATTGAAAAAAATGGAGGGATTTCACATAAGTTTGGGTTCTGGGTGGCACTGAAAAGTTGTATCCGCTAGTGCCAGACTGATATTCCCACGGAGTACAGTGGGCGGGGCCCAGCAGCAGCTGCTCCCTGTAGGTGGGTCCTCCTGGCCACAGTGTGCACCTGCCCGCTTCACTCTTCCTTGTCACCTGCTAGACCTGTGTGTGTGACTCCTGCCCTGGTCGCTTGTTTAGCTACCTCACCTCTCACAGGCTGATGGCTGTGGATGCTCTCCTAATCCGTTTAATGATTGCCCAGCACATTGGGCTGAACTGCATACATCAGAAGAAAGTTAAAGCCGTGTCATCTGTGTATTAAAAATTAGGAAGGGCCTTCCTTGATAATTGGCCTTGTCAGCTCATTTCACTCAGCATCCAAGAGCTGAGTAAGCAAAGTCTTTTGTGTGTTTGACAGCTCTTACTTTATAATTGGCTTATAGCTAATAATCCCAAGCAGCCATTTCCCTTCTTAGTCTGCCTAGATACATGGTAGTCCTCCCTTATTCATGGAGATACATTCCTAGACCCCCAGTGGGTACCTGAAACCACAGATAGTACGGAACTCTATATAGTTTGTTTTTTCCCCTATATACATACCCACAATAAAGTTTAAATTATAAATTTGGCCCAGTAAGAGATTAACAACAATAGTAAAATAGAGAACAATTATAATAATATACTTAATAAAAGTTATGCGAATGGCTTTGGGGCTATTATTAATAAAATAAGGATTAAACACAAGCATTACGATACCACGATAGTCGATCTGATAACCGAGATGGCTATTAAGTGACTAATGGGAGGGGAGCGTCCACGGCACGTGTACGCTGGACAGACGACAGATTCATGTCCAGGGCGGGGTGGAGCGGGATGGAGCAAGATTTCATCACACTACTTAGAATATCATGCAACTTAAAACTTACAAGTTGTTTATTTCTGGAACTTTCTATTTAATATTTTTGGACCATGGTCGCCTGAGGGTAACTAAAACCCCAGAAAGGGAAAAAGTGGATGGGGGGTTACTCTTTTGTAATTCACTTGCAGCAGGGGCTGAAGAGACCCTCATGAGATGGAAATGCTTGTTCTTTCTATGAGTTCAATTTGCTCTCCAATACAGGTCTCATTTAGGGAAACAAGTGCAAAGGCCCTGGGGCGAGAGAGAGAGAGAGAGAGAGAGAGAGAGTGAGTGTGTGTATGTGGTGGAGGACAAAGTAGAGGCAAGTAGTAGGAAATGAGGCCAGAGAGCCCATAGGAGGCTGGCGTGTGAGTGCAAATGACAGGAAGTGCCAAGGGCCTGGCATTTACATTGGCTCAATCTAAATGAGGTCCCCCATCCGTTCTGCTGCACAGGGCTCTTGAAGCTCCCCTTTGAGAGCACTCCCAGGAACAGATGCAAACCTTTAATTTCCCGTGCTTTCCTGTCACCCTCTTGCAGAGCCTGTGATCTGAGGCCTCAGGAAGCTCATCGACTTGCTCAAGGTCATAGTCAGCAGTGCCTAGCTCCAGGCCTTTACATCCAAAATGCAGAACTTCTGCACTGTCTTGGGATGCCCTTTGCCCCAGAGGCTGCCAGCCTTGTCTGAGAAATGTGGAGCCTCTGGGAGCCCAGGGGGCTCTTCCCCTGTCCCCCGTGGGCTATTCAAAGCAAGCTGGCAATTGCACAATAACTCAGTTCCTTCATTCACAACCCTACATTTCCTTCTGCCCTGCTCTTTACGTGCCTTCTTCTGGTTTCTGCTGTGACGACCCTTTGTCTAGAGTGACTCCGGTACAGAGCTGTTTTGACTTTGGAGGCTGTTTTGCAAAATTAAGAGCCTGCTTCGACATGGCTTCAAGGAACACCCCACAAGCCTCAGCAGTGGCTTCATTCAATCCCGGGATATAACAAATGTTCCAAACAGGGCCACGCATGCCTAGCGTTGCACAGCCACCCAGCAAGTGGCCATTTAATCTCAATTGCTCCCCACAGCGTAGGCCAATTAAAGAGGAAGCCAGCGGGGCCAGGATCACTGGTGAATCTTTTGAGGGAAGGAGACCCCAGAGCTGCCTTGCCGAAGGCTCTCCCTCTCCATTCATGCGCTGTGTGAGAAGGCAAACCATGGGCTGTTAGTTGGATGGAGGGCTGCCCCAGAAATGGGAGCGGAGATGCAGTACAGATGGCACAGAGAGTGGCAGCGACGCAGAATAGTATCCCCAGGGCTTGAAACTTCCAAAATGAGATTTACAGTTCTGGCCCGCCCTCGTTCGGGAGGAAACACCTGCTCCAGCAGCTTTGGGAACGGCCTCTGATTATCAACTTCTGTGCCGGGATCAGATTTTTGCAGCTAACTAGTGCCTGGTGTGAAATAAAAGCTATTTTGAGGTGGGAGGAGTTCTCAACCTTTTCCTCTTTGCATTTTGGGTCCTGATTAATTTCTCTCTCATCCTTTATTCTCAAGTCCCCTTTCTCGCACTGTTCTTCTGCCTCTAGCTTGCTTTCTACCCTGTTCTCCTCTCTAAATATTTACAGCCTATGCTTTGGAGACCAAGCCAGGGCTCACCAGGGGTTCCCAAATCTATCTGTCCATCAGAGTTGCCTGAGGCCCCAGAATAGTTACTCCTGGGCCACTTTCCAGACTGTTTTAGTCAGAATCTCTAGGGCTGGGCTGTCAAACTCATTTTCACCGGGGGCACATCAGTCTCGCCTTCAAAGGGCCAAATGTAATTTTAGGACTGTATAAATGTAAGTACTCCTTAACAGTTAAGTGAGAGCTCGGTGCTGCCGTTGGGTAGAAACAAGGAGCCAGGTGGATAAAACAAGGTGGAGGGCAGGATTCAGCCCATGGGCCTTGTGTTTGCCACCTGTGCTCTAGGGGTGGGGCCCTGGCATAGAAATGTAAATTCCCCAGCTGATTTTATGTGCAGCCAAGGTTCAGAACTGTGGGCTATAGAAATGCTAGGAATAAGGTAGATTTGACTGTCCTGATTCACTGGAGTTAGCATGATGCCCACACATGAGTTTCTAGAAGCAGGATTTCGTCCCAAAGATGAGCTGTAAGGAATCAGAATCTTTTTTTATAGTTGTTCTCCTATTACACAAATGATACATGCTCACTGAAGAAGATTTAGAAAATGGAGAGAAAAGACTATAAATCTAGCCACTTAGAACCACCATTAATATTTTAATGTATATTTTAGTATATGTTTCTTTTATTTTATACACATGTGCAGAGAATTTCTTGAATAAAGATGGGATTGTGCTACATCATAACGCTTTTCCCTTAATATCATGAACCTTTTTCCATGTAAGCAAATGTTGGCTAGAACACAAATTTCAATTGATGGCATAATATTGTCTAATCAGTCTCCTACTAATAGATTTTGGGCTACTTTTGTTCTCGCATGATAAACACTGTGATGTCCGTGACTGTAGCTGAATCTGTGCCCCCATCTGCAGAACCGGTCTGGTCTTTTCTCTGTACTCGTGCCTATCTCGTCCCATGCTTCCAGTCAAACCCCAAATACTAACCCTCCAAAGTTTATGTGCATTTCAAGTCACTTTTGTTCCTAAGAAGCTCTTATGATGCCCCTTTGTTTGTCCAAACCTCAATTCCTATCTATGTCTTGTATATTTGTTTTTTCTTCAAGTCAAAAATCTAGACATCACCTTCAACTTTTCCTTTACCCCATCAGCACAGAGCCTCTCCCCACCGATCCATATATAAGATGTGTTTGTTCGAGCTCCAGATTGTATTGAATCTACCTACATCTTTCCATCTTCCTATCACCACCTAATCCAACCATCTTCATTTGAACTAAACTTTTCACTCTTGACCTTCTATTTTTTTCCTGAATTGCAGCCAGAATGGTCCCCTTCAGGCATAAACCAGATGATGGTGCTCCCTTCTTTGAGGAGCTGCATGGATCCCTATCTTCAAGAACAAAATTCAGGACTCGTTGCCATGATCCACAGGCCTGCAAATATGGGTCCTGCTTACCTTGCTGGTCTCTTCATCCTAATTCTCCCTCTGAGGACGGGGATCAGGGAACACTTGTATGCTTTGTGTTCTTAGCGTACACCATTCCCACCTTAGGGCTTTGATACGCACAGTACGGCCAACGCCCCCCGGGTGCAAGGGGCTCTATGCAAACATGCAGCTTATGCTTTTTGTTCAATGAATAATAAGGTCCTTTGATCCAAGAGTCTCTTATCTTCCACCATGAAACTGTAGCGGGCTGATTTGTTAGCTTGCAAGTAGGGTGCAGACCTCAGAGCCTCCACAGTTGTGAGCACTCACAGCTCCAGTGTGCTTGGGAAGAAACCCTGCCGCAGGGGAGAGCAAATGTGCATGTCTGCTTGTTGGATACACTGCCACCAGGCAGGCACGACAAACGGGCAGGTGCTGGAGTTTCCCCCTCCCCGCCACCTACACTTTCAACCGAATGTTGAACAGTACTGCCTTGCCGAAGGGCATTAAGAAATCTCAGCTGTGAGAAAATGGGTAGAAGAAGCAGGAATGATAATCTCTCCACTCTCCTGATTGTCCTGTTTGGCCTATGAGTAAAGCAGGCGGCTCCCAGAAACCAAATATCGGCTGTCGTGGCTTTTCACCACGCCAGACACGTGAAAACTGTTCTGGAAGTCAGGTAGGCTCCAATGAGCTAAAGCTTGCTTTTCTATGTGAATTTTGGAAGAAAGCCAGGCACAATTCATTTTCTTTTTTTAAATTGTTTTATTGTTTATGTTATTACAATTGTCTCAAATTTCTTCCTTTGCTCCCCTCCACCTTAGTCTGCCCCCCACTTCTGTACTGTAGTCAGTCCCCACACCTTGTCCATGTCCATGTGTCCTGCATATTTGCTCTTTGACTAATCCCTCCACCTTCTTTGGATGACTCGCTTCGTCTCTCCTCCCCTCTCACCACTGTCAGTCCACTCCATGCTTCTCTGCATGATTCTATGCTTCTGATTCTATTATGCTCATTAGTGTATTTCATTCGTTTTCTTAGGAATGAGCACAGTATGCATTCACCGTCTTCCTGCAAGGGTACTTGAAGTCTCCAGTACATGCTCACAACTGGGTCAGCAGAGATTTGGATTTGATCGCCCTCAACAGTCAGCTGTTTTTCAAACTGATGATACTGTGATGGGCTCCTTCTCAGAAGCAGCAGTCAGGGAAGATCAGGGAACTCCAGTAGCACACATGACCCGCTAATGATGGTTAATGCACCTGGCTGAAATGCGGGGCCTAGTCAGTTTAATTCTTAGAATTTGTGCTTTTTCCTAAGGCAACAAGTGCTGGGTAGTGACTTTATTCCATGTGTCTAAACTAGGACTGACTCTAAAGGCTGCCCAGCTGCCTGTTGGCATGCCTGCCTCATCCTCTGCTTTCCTAATTCCACTCCTCCTTCCTGGGCGTGGACCAAAGGGAAGGCGACGGCAGGGCTCACCTTGCTGTCTGTCCTGTGGGGGCCCAGGAAGGCTGAATCCAGAGATTCAGGCTCATTGCCTGATTTGAGACAGGTAAATGAAGAGAAAAAGGGGGAGATGGTGGCAGATGGAAATGGAGCACACGAATGGGTAATGACGCTGGGAAAGGATAGTGTCATCTTTTCCCAAGACTGCATCTTGGACCAAGAGAATAATACTCTTAGATGTTTGTGGTGCCAAAGCATGGCAGATGCTGGAAGAAACCTCTAGATTTGCTTTCCCTTGTGAAGGAGACTTGGACCAAAGCCAGAATGCGAGCTATATTTTAGAATTCTACCGGGTCGATTTAGGAAAGGGACATCACTCAGCACACCCTGATGACCAGCTTAAATACCAGCAGGCTGGATGGGGTGGTGGTTGTTTTGTTTTGTTTGTGTGCTTGGGTTACATTTGTGATATTGGTTCTTTTTTAGCCTTGGGAGAAATCCTGTCTTTGAACTGGGTTGGACACGTTGTCTTATGGTGCCTGGCAGCGGACGTGTTGTATGCTTGTGAGCCAGGATGGCATCGTGTTAAGGGTATAGGAGGAGCTGCATCTTGCTACTCACACAGTGTCTCAGAATGTGCTTTGCCTTTTGACTACACCAGATGTGACTGTGGATAAAAACCAGACGAGCAGCGTTCATAGAGTCAGAGTGGTGTCCAAGGGGTGAATATCTGTGCGATGTGGTGGCCACACAGTGTTGAACCCCACTGGGTTCAGATTAGTGGTGCTGCACAGTGAAACCTGGAAGCCTGGGTTAGTGAGAACTTCTTTCTTGATGGCTGGGATATGGCCATGGCCCAGACCAGAGGGGACCCTGAGTTTCCTAAGCAGGTGGCCTCTTCTGACCACCTAGGTTAAGGAAATAAGTGGTATGTGAGAAAATGGGTGTTTCTGTTTGGAAAGTTGGGAAAATGATACCATAATACTAGCTGATATACATCTTACACATCACTTTAATTTCTGCCACAGTCACAGAGTATAGTAAAAGACTCTTAGCTTCATAGATGGAGCTAAATGAAAACCAAACCGATGTAGAAGATCGTCTCCAGGTTGAGAAGGTGTTTTAGGAAGTTGACTTAAGCCCCCTGCATGGATGTAATTCCCATGGGAACTTGCCGGAGGACACTATGGTGTTGAGTGCTTCTGTCAACACCTATAAAAGGGGCAAACAGTGGAGGGTGGAGGGGGAAATGGAGCAACTGCTGAAGGAATATGTATCAGGAAACTTGTGATTGGCACAGGGTCTTGTTAACTTATTTTGTGGAGAGAATTCCAAAGCCACATTACAGGATACAGATCTTGGTGATTGTCTGTCTCTACTGTAGTATATTTATTTTTTGGGACAACAAATATTGGAGAAGTTGCTGTACTAAGAGTAAGATAACACTTCAGGTGTGCACCGAGAAGGGTTGAACGAGGATCAGGAGGTGAACTGAAAGGAAAGGGTTAACAGCTGGCTCTGTGCTCTTTCCTCCAGCCTCAGGGATATCTGAGGGTTTGGCTTCTGGTCTTTTCTTTTTGCAACATTACATCATTGTTGGGATGATGTGCTATTGATTCAGGAGAGTCTGGCTGAGGATTATGTACAGGTGCTTTGTCTGTACGTGCGCAGTGTCAAAATTGGTCACGGAGTAATGAGTAACAGACATGCATGAGATGCAGCTGCCCTGAAAAAAGAGGGGGTATTCACATGCCTGAGGGCCGACATGGCCAGCGGGCACAAAGCGGAAGGGGTTCAGAGCTAAGGGCTTCGGGGCTGAGGTCACCTACACTCAGTTTCGCCCACGTTCAGAGTGACTGAGCCTGAGGGTCGCAGGACCTCTGCCGTGCCATTGCCGGGCATGCCAGGACATTGCACGTCCTCTGTCCTTTAGTGAAGCTGAGTAAACTTGGTACCGGGAGGGGCCCGTGTGTCCCCCGTGTTTGGTTGTCTGCCTGAATCCGGGTCCACTGTGGCTAGTGGAGCAGAATGGACACTGCAGTTACCTTAATCATTATGAGAATAAACTGCATTTCATATGCTCAGGACTGTAAACCTACTTTCGCCCACCTCTGTATTTTAAAATGTTTTATTCTTAGTCATAGTGTTTAATTCACAGCCATAAGAACATGCGATAGAAGGTAGGAACCATGAGAAACATTGACGTTGAAATATATGTTTAAGACGATAAATGACAATACATCAAATTTGCCTCAAGATGTTCTTCTCAGATCTCTCAGTTGCATTTATTTGCTCGAGGTCTTTATACAGCAGATAATGTCTCCCCTACTTAAGCAACCAATGCTAAAGAGAAAATGTGGTACAAATTACTCCAATTTGGCTTTCTACTTATTAGAAATAAATACTACCCAGATCTGTATGTGTTGTTTGCAGAGAAATGCTTGCAAATAGCAGCCTAAAACTTTGTCTCTAAATTTGCCATTTAAAAAGAAGCCGGTTGATTTTATCTCAAACACAAGAATTCTAACCATCTAATGTACTGACTTCAATTTGTCCCTAATCCAAAAGCACTTGAAGCATTGGGCCTTAGTTAGGGACATTGTGAGACAGCAAAAGCAATTTCATTCAGATTCCAGCTTAACCGTCGTCTCTTCAGGGGTCTGCCTGGAGGCTCTATCTGATGTCTTCCCCCGGGGCCTTCCCTCGGGGCATTTTCCGCCCTCTGAGTCCGGGTTTTCCATCTGACTGCCGCACTGTTTTATTTTGCACCCTGTAGTACTACCTTCCGCTCTCAAATGGAAGCTCCATGTGGGCAGTCTGTCTTGTTTTAGCGCTGTGCCCGCCCAGTGCCTAAGAACATTGTTTGGAACATAATGGTCATTTGATTTGAACATATTATTTTCCTTGAGGTGTAAAAAGCAGTTTTTTTGTGACAACTGACAAAAAAGGAGAGTAGATACCATGCTTTGCAGTTAGACACCACTGGTGGTTCTGTTTTGGTGATTAAAATGCGTGTTAGATTTTAAAACCAAAGGTGGAAATGCGCTGTTCAGATCTCCTGCCAAGAAGACGTAGCTGACTGAATCTACCTGCTGCTTCCCTGGACTCATGAAGGTGTTTGAACTGAAGTCATGGGCTACTTCCCCTGGGCTACTCCCAGCAGGTGACCAAGCACGGTGGGCTTCCTGGTGGCATGTGAGACTCCCCTGACAGCTTTCACTTGAGGACGCCCCGTTGGCTGGGCTGACACTTTCTTGGTGTTACACTGAAGTATTAGACTCTTTCCCCCCAATGCTCCTTTTTTCCTCCCTTCTGGGAGGTCCAGTCAGTGGGAGGTATTGGCAAAAGATTGGAGAATGGGAGGAGGGGAGAAAGCTTAGGTCCTTCTCCTCTGTCTGCTCTCAGCGGCACCTCCAGCAACATCTGTCCGTCTCCTCCACGTCTTCATCTCCCTTCATATCATACATCCCCTCCCTCTGTGGCGCGGGTCTCCTCTGGGCTGCCCATGCTGAGCCTCTAGCCTCACCCAATAGCCACTGTAATCAAATCCCTATTGGCTTAGGGATTTGCAAATACACAAATTCTCCCCGTTCCAGGAGAAAACTCAGAAAGAGATCCTCATTCTATAAAAATTGAATATTCCAAAGAGTTCTTAGATTTACAATAGATTATATAGTAAGTGTTGCTTATACAGAAAAAGTATATAGACTCTTGCTTGGCACAATGCTGTAAAAGTTAATAGACAAGAAAAAGCTTAAGAAAATGTAGTTCAGATAAGGGTAAATCTCTATAATATGTAAAGAGCTTGTAAAATATGACAAGAAGGAGGCAACTTGCTAGACAAATACGCAGAGGATACTGAATCAGTAAGGACTTTTGTCTGACTGCTGGTGACAGACCCGCCTGTAAGTGGCTCAGAGACTTGAGAGTTGGTTTGCTTCTGTAAAAGGTCCAGAGGGGGAGGTTGCTGGAATTGGTTCAAGGCTGAAGTGTCTCCACTGCTTGACCTTTCTCTTAGGGTGACAAATGGCTGCTAGAGCTTCAGACAGGACACACACATTCTCAGTCACAGGAAGAAGAGACAGCAGGAAAAGGACAAAAAAGGGTTGTCATTGATTTTAGCCAATGACTTCTATTTACATCCTACCCCAAAACTACTAAAAACAAACAAGATTACCCACTGTATCAGGATGATTTTTCATCCAAACAACAGAAGATCCAATTGAAAGAAAATTTTTTAAAATGAGGAAAGATCTTTACATATAAGTCCTGAGGCTGGAAGGTTCCCGGATTAATTCAGTGGTTCAGTGTTATCAGATATCCAGGTTATTTCCATTTTTTGGCTTTGCTTTCCATAGAGCATTTGCTGTTTGCTGTTACTGCATGGTTACAAGATGGTACAGCTATGTGTATCACTATCTACGTGACAGTGATCAGAGGCTAGAAAAGGCAACTCTGTCTTTCATACCAAAACAGGACCAGGGGGATGGAGTTATCACGACTGAATGATTGGCTTGGACTGGAGTCTTCACCCTGGGCCCACACTCAAAGTGGGAGGCAGTTCTGAGACTTGGATCTTCTCAGTTCTTAGGGCAGCCTGGGTGGGACCTGGGGTGCCAAGACCCTCCGAGGATAAATGGGAGTCCTGGAAAGGGCCACATAAAAAGCATAGCTGGTGTGGGCTTTGATATGAAAACATACGGGAAGCAATGGCTAAGTAATGCACCTTCTCCTCCTGGGGCTACTGGCCATCGGAAACCCAAACAACACCCTGATTCCACCAGCAAGGTCAAGGAGGAGTCATCAGAATATTTGCCACAAGTGTAAAAGAGCTGGAATCAGATCAAATTACATTTTTAATATGAGGGGGATTTGGGAGACTGGGTGAAAAAGGTAAGGGGATTGAGAAGTACAGATTGGCGGTTACACAATAGTCACAGGGATGTAAATTACAGCATGGGAAATATAGTCAATAATATTCAAATAACTATGTATGGTGCCAGGTGGGTTCTGGAAATATCAGGAGGAACACTTCGTAAAGTATAGGATTGTCTAACTACTATACCATACACCTGAAACTAATACAAAATAATGAATACAAACTATAATTGAAAAAATAAAAAATAAAAAAAATTATAATCAGTGTCTCTACAAATAAAACAATAGGATCACTGCTTTAAAGTGTTGAAGAAAAGAACTTTAACGTAGAACTTGATATCCAGTAAGACTGCTTGCTCCAGATCAGACTCACACGGAAGCAGGCACTGAAGTGGAGATTAGCACTGGGGAGCCTTATTAGGAGCGACATCCGGGGGAAGGGAAGGAAGCAGGATCAGGCAAAGAGAAGCGCTGGATGGCAGTGGAGCCCTGGCAAAGGCTTCAGCTGACTCCAAAGGGAGGTCTACGGTGGGATGGCCTTCAGAGTTGTTGCACGGTGCTTGGGGTCTTCCTACTGCCGTGTGAACCTGTCACTGGGTGCAGGATGCCCCCTGGAAAGGGGCGCAAGCTTGGATGAGGCAGTTCTCTCCAGCTGAGGGCCATTTCTGGAGAGGCTGAAAGGGCAGCTCTGTCGGCCTAGCTGCTGGTGGGGTGGGTGGGTGGGTGGGGCGTTCTTTAGTATTGGGAGCGGGTACTAGGGGTCATATCCTGGCATTCAGCAGAGAGATTAACATTTTTTAAAGATTTTATTTATTTTTAGAGAGAGGGGAAGGGAAGGGGAAAAAGAGAGAAAAACCATCAATGTGTGATTGCCTCTCATACACCCCCTACTGGGAACCTGACCTGCAACCCAGGCATGTGCCCTGACTGGGAATCAAACCAGTGACCCTTTGGTTCACAGGCCCACACTCGATCGATCCACTGAGCCACACCAGCCAGGGCTATCTGCCACATCTTCTTTATCCAATCATCCATTGAGGGACACTTACGTTGCTTCCATGTCTTGGCTATTGAAAAAAATGCTGCAGTGAATATAGGGGTACATAATGTCTTTTTGAATACATGTTTTCAAAATTTGGGGGTAGATACCCAGAAGAGGGATTGCTAAGTCCTATGGTAGCTCTATTTTAATTTTTTTGAGGAAGCTCCCTACTGTTTTCCATTGTGGCTGTAATGATTTATGTTTCCTGGAAGAGGCAGTTTAAGCAGAACATAGGAGTTGAGACTATTGGTGGTGTCTAGAGGTCCCACGGGGCAGCCTAGAAGGCCCTGGATCCCAGAGGAAGGAGACAGAGCCATGGAGGGGACATAGACGCTGATGGAGGGGACATAGACGCTGATGGAGGCGTCACAGGAAGCAGTGAGAAGAGAATGCCCTAGTCTTTCCCTTCTTCCCATCTGCCAACCTTCTGCCAGTGCCTCCCGTTGGCTGACCCTCCCAGAAGACGGCGGGCAAGTGAGCCCGGGAACGTAGTTCCCTGGGATACAGAGCAGGGCAGGAGAATGGTGGGGACTGATCTGAAGGCAACCACCATTGAACAACAACAGTATATTGAGAAGGTGATAAATTCAAGGCTTTTTTCTTATAGAAAAAAGAAATTGCAGAACAAAATAAAGGGAGCTGGAGGTTTGTGAGTGGAAGGAGGCGGTGAGACTTGGGGTACCACACTGAGAAGGTGGCGTCTGAGCAGAGAATCAGGGTGAAGCCGTTGGCTAAGTGACTGTCCGGTGGAGGAATACAGTATTCCAGAGAGAAAGGAGCTAGAACAAAGGCACAGGGTGACGTGGCACCTGTCTGCTCCTGTTACAGAGACGGGGAGGAGGAGCCAGAGTACGTCAGGATGTGTGAGTGGCCAGTGCTGTGGCCCGAGAGGAGGGGGCGCCGGGTGGTGCCGGCATTTAAGAAGTGTGACTTTTACTCTGAGTAAATCAGGAGCCATTGCATGGTTTTAATCAGAGGAGGGGCTTTCAAAACCGTGGTTTAAAGTCAAACTTTTCCAAATATATGGATTTAAAGCATACTGCTGCAGACTGTCTCTGAAAAAAACTACCAGAGTCATAATTCAGCAAGAAGAAAAATTAGTTCAGGAGGAAGTGGCGAGGCATGCTGCTGAGTAAGATCCAGAGCTGTCTAAATGAGTGCTAATGGAGAAGATGTTCTGAAAGAATGGTCTGGAACTGGAAGTCCAGATGACTTCAGCATGGAGGTAGGGCAGTGGAGGGCGGGCGGTGGAACAGAGGATGGAACAGATGATAGAACATGTTATGCTTCTTGCCCTGTCTTGGGGGAGAAGACAAAGAGAGGGACCTTGTTAGAAAACGCATGTGGCCCTGGCTGGCGTAGCTCAGTGGATTGAGCGTGGGCTGAGAACCAAAGTGTCTCAGGTTCGATTCCCAGTCAGGGTACATGCCTGGGTTGTAGGCCATGACCCCCAGCAACCACACATTGATGTTTCTCTCTCTCTCTATCTCCTTCCCTTCCCTCTCTAAAAATAAATAAATAAAATCTTTAAAAAAAAAGAAAACGAATGTGAATTAAACATTTAAATCTTAGAGTTCAGGTTAAAAGTTTAAGGGTAAGTCATGAAAAAATGAATATAGAATATATATAACTTTCTAACGAGTAGAAGAAAAAACAAGAACTAAGGAGACTTAATTTAATTCAACAAAAGACAAGCAAAAGGTGTGTAGGTGGTAGTACTGGTATAAGAAACCAAGAGCTTGGGAAAGAAAACCCAAAATTAGATAGCAGGAATATGTTACACAGAGAGTTACCATTTGACTCAGCAATTTTCCTGGGGATCTACCCAAGAGAACTGAAAATGTGTGTCCACACAAAGCTCCACCATCTATTTATAGCGGCGTTATTTATATTGCTAAAAAGTGGGAGCAACCCAAATGTCCGACAACAAACGAATGAATAAACTATACATGTACCCACACGCTGCAATGTGATTCAGCCGTAGGAAGGAACAAAGCGCTTCTACCTGCTATATCACGGGTGAAGCTTGAAAACATTATCATAAGTGAAAGAAGGCAGTCACAAAAGACCACGTATTACATGGTTCCATTTATGTGAAATGCTCAGAATAGGCAAATCTATAGACACAGAAATAGATTAAAGGCTGTTTGGGGAGGGGTTTGGGGATAGGATGAAATGTGAATGGTAGTTAAAGGACAGAACTACAGAGAGAAATTGACAGATGTCCTAGGGAGAGAATGACCAATTTCTCGTGGGCCCTCGTGACTGGGTGCAGTGGGTCCCCCTGCATCTCTCACGGAGCCTGGCACAGGGTTTGGCGTTTTGCCAACTGGTTTTTCAGACGTCGGTGGCCACTGGTGACAGAACAGGAATGTGGTGGACCCAGGCCTGGCCTCACAAAACACAGGATGACCACGGCCACTAGGGCAGTGTTGAGAAGCTCGGGGAAATGTATTAAATCAGAATGGACCTCCCGTGAACAGGATGTGGGCAATGACCTTGAGCAGAGAGAGAGAAAGCCAGGCTTCCACTTTAATTATGCATTCGGTGCTGGTGGAATGGAATTAATTATCTTTATTGTCTTTGGAAATGCTGCAGCGCACTTCCTATCTTTTGTTTCACATTCCTTGAGTTAGAGGCATTCTCATAATTACTTTAAAAATGTTTCAAAACAAGGACACAATGCAGTCAGAGAGACAATGATGGTGAAGATTTACTGGGTGTGATTAGAGCTGTCCTGAGCCGATATTTGGTGTATATGTGTACTTTTTCCTACTGTATTGCTTTTTATTTTTCCCAGCTTTATCGAGATAGTATTGCCCTATATGTAAGTTTAAGGTATACAACTTGATGATTTGGTATATGTATATATTATGAAATGATGATAGGTGTGCTATATTTTGATTTCTGCTTTGAAATGTGAACTGAGGTATCTGTAGACTCAGTCCTGACTCTGTCTCTGATTTAATTTCTGTGACTTTTCAAAGGTGTCCTCGTCACTCCTGGGTGCCGAAGGCTCTATCAGCTTCCAACACCTTTCACATCTACAAGGCATGCCTTCATCCTTCAAAATGCACCTCCATCCCACCTGCATTGTGTGGTGAAGCTTCCCTGACCCACGGCAAAGCCGTTCACTTCTCACCAGGGCTGGTTCTTAATCACAGCACATTGCAACCCACGGTGGTAGTTTGGTCACAGCTGTCTCCTTTATGGGATGAGCTCCTTGGGACAGGATTCTCACATCTGGCCCATACCCATCTTCTAAGAGAAAAAGGGGCCAAACACAAAGAGTGTTGTTTTAGCTTCGGTCTCCCCTCTGCCCCTCTTTCCCCAATAGCCTCTGAGATAGGGAATGTAAGTAGTTCAAGTAGTTTATCTGGGAGGTGAGCCCAGGAGGCAGGCACCAGGTGGGGACCTGGGGAGGCAGTCAGTGCAGAGCGTGCCATCGAGCTAGTGATCACGTGGGCACCTGCAGTGAATCCTGCAGGGAAACTGGGGGGACAGTGCAGACTGCCATAATGGCCGATTTTGTGTGTCCACATGGCGAGGCTATGGTACCCAGATATTTGATCAAAAATTGTTTGGGAGATGTTTCTGTCAGGGTATGTTTTATTATGTATTGATTGTGGGGCAGGGGAGAGAGAAAGAGAGGGAGGGAAAGAGAGAAACAGTGATATGTTGTTCCTCTTATTTATGCAGTCATTGGTTGCTTCTGACCAGGGATGGAACCTGCAACCTTGGCACATATGGATGACTCTAACCAACTGAACTACCTGGCCAGGGCCTGTCAAGGTGTTTTTTTTTTAGATAAGATTACTATTTAAATCAGCAGATTTTGACTAAAGCAGATTCCCCTCCATGATGTGGGGACCTGAACAGAGAGAGACTGATCTCTCCTAGGCAAGAAGGAGTTCTGTCAGCAGTCTGCCTTTGAACCTGAGCTATACCATTAACTTTTCTCTGGGCCTCCAGCCTGCCAGCCTACCTGCCTCTACCCTACAGATTTTGGATTCACCAGCCTCCACAATCCTGTGACCCAGTTCCTTTAAATTGTTGTTTCTCTCTCTCACTATATAGATATATTTATTCACACGTACAAACAAATCCCATTAGTTCTGTTTCTCTGGAGACCCCTGACTGTTACCAACACTCACCTCAGAGTTGGTCACTCATTGGGAATTAATTTCCCAGTACTTCCAGCTTGCTGCCCACAAGGACAGAGGGGCTCTGGTGGCCAAAGAACGCCCTTAGGGAGAGACTTTAAGGTGCTGGCAATGGGCAATCCGGCCATGAGCTTGGGAAGCTGCCTACGGAGTCCTGGTGGGGCTCTGACGGCTCCTGCTCGGAGCTCGTTCACTGAGTGGAGAGCTGCAACCAGACGCTCCTCCGTTCCTTCGTTTTCTCAGGGGTAGCCATGATTAATTCTGTGCCTGACTCTATTTTTTTTGGTTGGTTCACATCATTTATTATTAAAAGGGAAAAATCAGGATCATAAAAAACAAAATACTGAAATAGAAATAAATAACTAAATAATTTACTTGTAGGTAGTTTTGCTGCATTGCACACTACCATGCAAAATTCTAAAGCTGATTTTTTTTTTAAAGCTTGAAAAACACATTTGCCTTTCTGAGTTTCTGGCTAAGTGATGAATGCTTCGTGAAAGGAAAACTATTCTATGTATGTGCCCTGACTCTTGAGCAAGATACCCAACCTCTTCCCTACAGCTTTCCCACCGCTAGAACAGAACAATAGCTCACAGGACTGTTGGCGAGAGCGATGATACAATACATGCAAGCTTTATGCACTGTATTTAGTGTGTATAGCACATTCCATGAGTGATAATTACTGTTATCAGCCACTGGAGCATCTAAACCCTCCCTTCAGACTGTGGTCTCCAAAGCTGATGCTGGAACACTGGACACTCACTGCTCTCTATTACTTGTCATTCCTCCCTGTGACATGGAGACACAGACACAATGCAAGTTTGGATACGGCACTAACATGACCACTGAGAAGCTCTGCCGTTGCATCTGGGCAGCTCCTCTGTTAATTAAAGGGCTTCCCATAAAACTCAGTTCTTTCTGATGGTCTTCAGCCTTGCCATTTCCATGAGCGAGAAACATCAATGAAAGGTCATATGCTCTTTATTGAAAATACATGGCTTTCTGATCAGTGTGTGTGCAGCAGGGTGGGGAAGCAGACTCGGGAAATAACAATAAACTGGGAGGAGTGATGTGACCGGCATTTGCATCAGGTTGACGTGAGCTGGAAGTCTCAAAGCTTCTGTGCCTGCGTCTGTGTGAGTCTGCCGGGCAAGAGGGCATTCGGGCCCTTCCCCAGGCACAGGAAGGGATAGGCATGTTCTTCTGCTGGGGAGTAAAAATATCAGCCTCCCCCAATGTAACATATGATTGGAGTATGGCGCCAGCATTTCAGTAAGTGACCTGTAGGACTTAAAGATGTTTTGAGCATGGCTTTTGAAGGAGAGTAAACAGCACTCATCACTCTGGGAAATCGGGAGTCATCATTTCATTCATGCCCAGATTCTCAGCTGTGGGTTATTTTGTAGCTGTGCTGTGTGCCCCTTCCCATGAACGGACCTGGTTTGTCCTCAGCTGCAAGTGTGGTGAGGCCAGCGGAGCAGGACCACGCTTGGCTCAGGATGGTCATCGACCGGCAGGTGTGGGGAAGGAGGCTCCCCGAGGGAATTCTACTTTCTTTCCTTGAGACAACTTAGGGTTCGTGCAAATGGAGGGCGGATAAAACCCTCAGTACTACATGGAAGTCATTAGACTCCAAGGCTGGCTGGCATAGTTGACATCAAATGAAAAACTGTAAAAAACATAAAGATCAGGTACACAAACCTACTAAAAAAACTCATGAAAATGAATTGCTTTTTCTTTAACTTTGAAGAAGTGGTAATATCCAAGATATTACAGACTTTCAGAAATTCCCGTTTGAGACATCAATGTAAATCAAGACAAGTTGGATGGAAATGAATGCTCTTGGACTATTGGTGGAAACATTTATTCCCATCCTACACATTTTAGATAATTTAGTTTGCAGCATAGTCTGCCTATGTTTGGGATGCAATAATTTAAGTAGCAGTAACATAAATCATCTACCCCGTTTACGGTGTTCGGCCTTGACATTGCTTGGTGCTGCTGCTCACACACTTTGCATTTCCTAAATGCCTCTGAAAACATTGGAAAGCGTTGTGACTTCCCATCTACAGGAACATCAAAATGCCAGGCTAGCATGTCATTGCTTCTCTGAAGTACAGGTGGTCTTCTGACCCCAACCATGTGGGCAATGAAGCCCCACTTTCTACGCTAAAATTACTGCAAGCCAATCAACTTGTTTTGCGTTTTTCTGGTCCACTCCAAAAAGATTTTAAGCCAAATGTTGACAACTACGAAGGGAAAGATCAGTCTGTATTGGTTTCCACTTACATGGTCTGATGATTCCCTATGCAGACTTTTCTAGACAGATGGAGAGAGAAAAGATTGGTAGTCATTTAATCAGACCAAGAGCCCTGTGGGTAGCTGGTAGTATTTCTGTTTTATGATAAGAAGGCAGTTTCTGAGAGGTTAAATACCTTGCCTAAAATCACTCAGCAATTAACTAACAAAGGCAGGATTCAAACCCAGAACTTTCTGACCAAAGTCCTTGAGTTTTTCACTCCATACCTGCGTGGCCTCACTCTAGTCCACATTCAACTGTGTGAGCACTTGTGCACTCCAAAGCAAACATGTAGGTCTTTATTTCCTGGGAGGTGTATAACTCTGAGCAAATGACAAACTTGACAATCTATAACTTATCTCAGTTAACTAAAAAGTACTGTCTGAAGCAGGAAATGCATGTGGACTAGACATTAGGGAACAGGGATGAGAGTCTTCCATATTGTATATGATATTTTCAAGTGTGTTTTGAAGGAATGATAATGGATCTCTGGGAAGGCCTGATGTTTTGAGGCAAGGCTGGTTCAAAGAGAACCTACATGTCGCTGCCTTCAGTTGGAATAAGAAAGCCCATTGGCTGGTAGGGAGATCCAGTAGCTGCAGCAGGAGCTGTGGCTGCCAGCCTGACCTCCACCCCATCGCCCCCACCCCCCACACTCCCTCTGTTCCCAAATACCTCCGAATGCTCACATAACCTGGGTTTCAGAGGAGGCTGACTCACTCTGTCCCCAGGGGTGGGTTTGATTGGTGTCACCAGAGAATTCCTCTTCCTTTGAAGGCAGGTAATTGGATTAGGCAAGGGTAGGGTGACACAATGAATATAAGACATAGGCAGCTGGAGTTTCTCTCGAAAGGTAGCCTCATTCTTTGGTTTCAAGGAAGAGGCAGAATCCATTCTGCCTCCAGCCATTTGACTGCATGTGCTGCCTGGAACGGCCGAGGGAAGAATCAGAGTTAGATGGACTGAGCTAGAACGATTGAAAAGACCCCGTCCCTGTCACCTCTGAGCCTATCCAGGAGCTGCCCTGCTCATTTTGAATTCTTCTATGTGAAATAATTTCCTTGTAGTTGAAGCAAGTTGAGTTCGTTTTCTGTTACCAATGGCTTCAGGTGACCTACTTGGGAGGGTGGGTGAGGGTGAATCCCCGGCATTTCGGAAGAGCCCTGGGGCAACCTCAAAGCTTTAAAATGCAGAGGGTCCACTTCATCCAAGAAATACTCCTGGACAAAACTAAGGCAATTCGTGGCTGATTTCTAGGAGGCCTTGGGACCCCCCAGGCAGTTCAGTGGCGTTGTCTTTGGTGGTCCTACATGTACTGTCAGTTCTGAGAGCACGTTGTCTTCCAAGCACTCCCCATTCCTGGGTGGTTTGTGTTTTCTGACTGTACACGCTTTACATGTTAATGGTAGAGAACAACAAAAGGATAAACAAGTATTACTTGTAATCTTAGCCTTCAACTATTTTGGTGTATATACTGTGTTTGTGTTTCTGATTAACTTTTTCCCCTCACACTCATCACATTGTATATGTAGCTTTATATCCCATTATTTAAACTCAAAACTGTAACATGACATTATTTTCCACATATCATTAAATGTATTTTAAAACTTGCTTGATGATTGTACATTAGTACATGACTATGTAATAAACCATAAACTGGTTATATTTTACATGAAGGATGCATAATTCAAGCTTTGTATAATTCAGGACTCTTTTTCATAAACAGAAATCCTCAAGTAGTGTTTCTCTGTATTAATAGCAAATACCACTAATAGTCCGCTCACCAGCTTTGGACCATGATTTCTGAAGAACTTAAAATTTGAAGGTGATTTACATTATTTCAGAATTTGCCAACGAGTGTTGGAATACCTACTAGTGCTGGCCTCATGCCTAGGCTTTTGGGACTCTCTGAATAGGAGTTAAATTTCTAGTTGGAGACAAACAATAGACACAATCAGACTTACCTATGTATCATGTTTATTACATTTAAAGGTGATAAGAGTTATGAGAAAGAGAAAAAATGAAGGCAGCGCACGGGAGACTGGAAGGGGCAGCCTGTGAGCTGCGGGGTGGAGTCAGGATGGCCTGGACTGGCCGGCTGTCAGGAGAACCTGATCAGCTTTTCCCAGGAGCACAGTGCTTTGCTTTATGACTGATGAAGCCATCGGCTTGGGGGACTTCATTGAGCTCGATGGTTGGTTGAAGAGCTTGGCAAGAGAGGTGCTCGACTGATGTGTCCTTAATCAGGACAGAGTCTGTCTGTCCAAGGAAACCGTGTCCTTACTACTCCCAAAGCACCCGGTCTCACATTGTCCGACCCTCTGCCACCTAGCTCTTGCTGATCCAAGGCCCCCAAACTGAAGAACATGACTATGGAAGGGCCCTGAGAGGTATAATTGTGCTCCTACCAAAACGGAAGTGGAAAGAAATGAAATGATTTGTCTGAAGACGTTGGAGGCCCTTCCTTCTCTTTGCCAGGCTCCTCCTCCAGGACCACTAACTGTCCAGTCTTCCCGGCTCTGTCCAGGGACCTCTTCTGGCCTCCATCTGTCCTCTTCCTTGGATTTTAATGCTAATTGTTGATTGTTCCCAAATTTTCTCTTTTCCTTTGACTTTTTGTCTGAGGTTTTGTCCTCAAATTAATCACCTGTGTAACATTCTGCTTAGCTGTCAGCAGGCAGAACTCCTGATCTTTCTCCCCTCAACCTTTTCCTCTGTCCAATTTCAACAAGTATCTCCACTCTCCACTCACTTCCTATATCCAAAAATCAGCCATCCTTCTACAATCCATTAAGAAGCAGGGTAATATTTTAAAGATTTAAAAGGTATACAAATTGGAAATGAAGAAATAAAACAGTTCTTATTTGCAGAAATGACATGTTTTTCTATGGGGAAAAAAAAACCCCCAAAATATCTATAAAACTCCCAGACTAATAAGTGAATTTTAGCAAGGCTGCATGGTACAAGAGAAGCATACAGAAATTAATTGTATTTCTATACAATAACTACAAACATATAGAAACTAAAATTAAAAACAATACCATTTACAGTCACTTCAAAGAAAATAAAGTACTTAGGTATTGATCTGACGAAACATGTATAGAATCCGTGCTGAAAATGACAGACTGCTGATGCCAGCAATCAGAGATCTACATAAATGGGAAGACATGCTGTGCTTATGGATTAGAAGACTCAGCTGGTAAAGGTATCAATTCTGCCCAAACTGATCTATATGTGTAATGCAATTCCTATTAAAATTCCAGTAAGATTTTGTTATTTTTTTGTAGTCATATACAAACTTACTCTAAAAGTTTACATGAAATGACAAAGGAATAGCTAAACCAACTGGCAGAGAACACCAAAGCGGGAGAAATCAGCCTACCTGCCTTGAAGACTTGCATACCTACAATAGTCAGGACAGCGTGGTATTGCGGAGCAGTAGAAACATGGAACGATGGAGCAGAACACTGAACACAGACAGAGACCCACAAACATGGGCTCATCTGATTTTGACAAAGGTGCAAAAGCAGTTTAGTGGGGGGATGGAGAGAGTACCCACAGATGGTGCTAGAATAAACAGACCTGCATAGCCATACCTTGTCCCCTCAAAAGAAAAAAATCTCAAACCAAGTTAACCCTCTCAGCTTCTACAAAAAATAACTTCAAATGGATCACAAACTTAAAGTTATGAAATTTCTAGAAAGAAGTAGGGAAAAATCTTCAGGGCCCAGGGCTAGGCAAAGAGTTGATTTGACATCCAAAGCCCAAATTATGAAAGGAGAACTGTAAATCAGAGCTCATGAAAACAAAAACTGTTGCTCCACGAAACACCTTGTTAAGAGAATGAAAATACAAGCTACAGACAGGAAGAAAATTTTTTCGAAGCACAGATCTGACAAAGGATTTACATACAGCATATATGAAACACTCTCAAAAGTGAACAATAAGAAAGGAGACAATCCAATTAGAAAACGGGCAAAAGACAGGAGCAGATGCAAAGATGCAGTAAACTCATGCAAAGACGTTCAACACCATTAGCCCTTGGGAGATGCAAATGAAATCCACAATGAGATATCAGTGCACAAATCAGAATAGCTCAAATGAAAATCGTGACAACGCCGAATGCTGGTAAAGACGTTGAGAAGACTGGATCACTTACTCATACATTGCTGGTAGGAATGTAAAATGGTACAGCCACTCTTATGTTCACATAAAAGACTTATTTATGTTCACAGAAAGAACCTCTACATGGATGTTCACAGCAGCTTTATTTGTAAGAGCCAGAAACTAGAAATGATCCTAGTGTCATTCAATAGATGAAGGGTTAATCAGTTTGCGGTACATTTATATCACGGAATACTAGTCAGCAATAAAGAGGAACTGACTGGTGATACCAGCAACAATGTAAATGGACCTTGAGGGTATTGTGTTGAAAAAAAAAAGCCTATATCATCAAGTTGCATTCTGCATATTTCCATTTAGATAGCGTTCTTGAGACAATAATGTCATAGAATGGGAAGAGAAAGGGGATGCCTGTGGCTGTACGGGGGTAGTTTAAGGGAGCCCTGTGGGGGATGAAACAGTTTTGTATGTTGATTGTGGTGGTGGTTACATGAATTTACACTTGTGGCAGAATTGCAGAGAACTATAACACACACACACACACACACACAAATAAGTAGATATAAAACAGGTAAAATTCTGCAGATTGTACCAATGTCAATATCTTGGTTTTGATATAGTGCCGTAGTTATAGTCAGATTTTTCTATTGGAGGAAATTGGATGAAGGGTATATGGGGCTTCTTGTATGTTTTTTTTTTATTTTTGCAACTTTCTGGGAGTCTATAATTATTTCAGAATAAGTTAACAAATGATAATATGAAATATAGACAAGATCACAACACTCTTCTATTTATAATCTCTTCAGTATCTTTCCATTACTCTCAAGAATAATTTCTTACAAGGCCTGCATGATCTGGCCCTGCCTACGTCTCCCCTTGCTTACTACTCTCTGGTGGACAAGCCATTTGCCAAATCCTAGGCCATGCCAGCAGCTCTTTCCAGCCACAGAACCTGGCTTTTCCTGTCCCCTTTGCATACATCCTTCACAAGGTTTTTTTTTCCCTCTCTTTTTTAAAAATAGATTTCAACTTAAACATCATCTTCTCAGGCAGGTCTTCCCTGACCGTCATATTTCTTATGGCACCATGATGTTAATTTTCTTCATTGTGCTTATTACTATTTGGATTATTTATATTTTCATTGGCTTTTTATCTGCTCTCTAACTAGACTGCAAGTTCCTCAAGAGCTGGAAACGTCCTTGTCTTGTTCTCCAGCATCTAGCACTCTGCCTAGCACATGGCTCCAGCTGAACGAATAGGTCTATGAATTAATGACAAAGTGCTTTCTCTTACAGCAGCACACCCTCTCCAGCTCCCTCTGCTTTACTCCCCACCCACTAAGAACATTGGCAGCAACAGCCAGTAGTTCCCATAAACACAAATACATTATCTTGTATTTGTGGTGGTCAGCAATCCAAAACGGATGTCACTAGGCTCAAGTCAAGGGATCAGCAGGATCATGTTCCTTCCTCAAGGCTCTCAGGGAGAATCCATTTTACCCCCTTTCCCAGTTTCTAGAAGCGGCCTGCATTTCCTTGCTCACAGCCTGTGTCATCTTTAGAGGCAGTGGTGGCTGGTCAGATCCCTCACATTGCATCTCTCTGACACTTACTCTCCAGGCTTATCCTAAATCACCCACATTTAGGCACCGTTGTGATTACATTGGTCCGTGGTCTTTAGGACCCATCAGGAGGCCTCTATTCTGCCTGTCATACCACTGGACTCTACTTTTCCTAAAGAAAGTAACTCCTCTGTTTATTGTTGGATCCCCAGGGCCTGGCATCTGGTATCACCAACATGAAAATTGTTGAAACAAACTTAACTAAAGCCATGGACAGCACCGGTGTCTAGCATGTGGCAGACTTTCTTACCTTTACCTACTAAAGGCCCTTCTTCCCAGCCCAGCTCCGCCCAAGGAAGTCAGTATGTTCTCCAGGGCTTTGCTGAAATCCCCTTGTTACACGAAGCCTCCATGAAGTGTGAACCAAGGTTTTCCTGCTCATCTGTCGGGGCCCAGCTGACACAGGTTTTATTAGCCTGTTTCCTTCACTAGGTTCTAAACCGTCAGGATAGCGACAGTGTCACTCATTTCTGAGCTCTTCACAGTTTCTAGCATGCAGGGGGCCCTTAACCAGTGAAGAGAAAGGGGATAACACCACAGAAAGGTCACAGAGAGTCAGGAGGTGGGGCGTGTGAAAGTCAGGGAGAAACCTCTCTCGGGGGCTTCTGTTTCCTCTCACTGGAGGAGAATTTCCATTGCAAGGTGGCTAGAGGGCTGGTATTGGAGACCACGACTGTAGCAAGGTGTTAGAATCGGATTCTCTCTCCCTTAGTCCCTGTGGGAACGTTCAGATCCCATGAATACCGTCCAAGTCAGGGCCTGCAGCCCACCAGGCACCTGGCTCTTTGCCGACAGTGGAAGCAGCCCTTTGCAGTTCTGATCTATGGCCATGGCTCTGCCTCCTGATCTGGCCATTTACTCTCTGGTCTCTCCAGTATTGGGGGGCATCTGTCATCCTCCTTCTCTGCCTTGTTGCCTCCACCATCTCCTTGGTATCCGGAGCGCTGCCCCTTGCCTGTTTTGAAAGTCATGCCTGAAAGTCTACACCTTGGCCAATAGCTTTTCTTTTCCGGAAAGTGCAGAAGGTGACTCCCATGAAGTTTAAAAAAAATGGGTATGCTTTTATTTTTCTTTTTTCTTCAAAGACACTTTAAACTCTTTGGTCAACATTTTTTCATCATTTTCCTTTTAGCTACCCAAGGTCAAGTACTATTTTTAGCCATTGTTCTCCCCAATGGGGTTCTCCTCAGAGCAGCCTGGCTACTGGGGCTGTACTTTTATAAGCTTCTTCAAGGGATAATGCACAGGTAGCCACATCTCATTTCTCCCCTTTTAAGTAGGTTAAATCTTCCACAGATCATTTGCTTGTTGCATGTCTAGTTATTCATAAATAAGAATAACTTGAATAAGAACAACCAACTGGAAGGATGAGAAGAAAACCACATAACTGTGGTTGCTTGGAAGAAAATGTATTATTTACTGAATGTTCTCTTGGGGAGAGCCTTGAATGTGTTTGAAAGAAGTGCTTTGTGAAGCTTTTGGAAAGCAAGTGAGACCCTGAGGGGCTTGGGTGAGAACAGAGAAAGAAGGGATTTGTGGGTTGGTTTGGGTTTGGAGAAGGGGGCAGTGGAGTTGAGTGGGGGAAGTAGAGAGAGAGAGAGGGAGAGAGAGAGAGAGAGAGAGAGAGAGAGAGAGAGAGGGAATAGCCAGCAAAATGGCTGAAGATGGCCATGTGTTACAAGATGTGACCCTTTCACATAGCCCCTCAGCTCCTTGGCGAAGTGCAGTTAGGTCACAAAATACTTGACATGAGTAGATTCCTGTATGAACTGGTGAAGCCTGGTTGATGCAGTGCAAACAGAACAACTTATGCTGCCAGGCTGAAAGCTCTGAGAAGTAGGAGGACGCAAACCACAGGAACTCACAGAAACTGTGAAAAGGGCAAAATTAAAAATCAGGAGTAGAACTTCCCCAGCTGGTGCCAAGTCCATGCGTGAGAAGCACTGTTCGAGGATGGTTTATTTACCTTGGCTGTGCAGCCATGGCTGCTGGCACGACCCTCCTCCTGAGATCACACTGCCCCTGCTCTGCAAAAAGCCTTCTCCCCTACAACTCGTGTTCTCAGCGGTGGCCCTCTGAAATGCTGCTGCCTTTATCACCTGTGGTACATAATTTAGTGCTTACAGTTAACATCTTGTGTTAGTAAAAAGAAATTAAAAAACACAAAGCCACAGTGGCCTTGTGGAACATTAGAGAAGAGACACAATGGGTCAGAGGGATGCGAACCAGTGGGAAGAGCAGAGAACTGTCTTTGGTGACAGTGGCAGAGGCAGAAAGATGAATTTTTTGGTGACCAGAGTCCAGTGCAATTCAGTGTCCAAAGCTAGACAGTGTTGCTTTGAGGTAGACACGAGTGGCTTGACTTCGAGTATCGTTCCAGCTAACCTTACCTGATAGGCTAGTTTCTCATCCCTCTTGGCATTTTTTAAGCCACCCAATATCCCTTTGAAGGTGTATGTTCTGCTTAAATCAGCCAGGTTTAAGTGAAAGCAACCAGATTTTGTTGCTTCCAAAGAATAACACAGGGTACATAGCTGTCGTAAATACTGCTATGATGCAGTCCCTGAATACACGTTCTCAGCACACATCTTTGATGGATCTCCTAGCATAAATTCCTAAACCTGGTTTTCAGGTTCTGGGTAAGAGGGAGGAGCACACCACCCCTCACTCCGGTGGGATGCGACTTTGGTCAACAGAATGCATGGAGTAGCTATTTGAGGACTTTGAAAAGTTATTAGCAGGCAGATTGGAGAAGACAACCAGAAACCAAAGTATAATACCACCAAACTGGCAGGGAGTTGACTTTTTTTTCCTGTGGTATCTCCTAGTCTAACTTCATGCAGCCAGAAACTCAGAGGTGAGCACTGTGGCACAGAGGAGCTCCAGGAGAATCCCTCAGTGCTTCTGGCTTGAGGAATTAGAAAGTGAATGCCTCTCTTTCTCTCTCTCTCATTTGGGTGGGGGGAAGAGAGAGAGAGAGAGAGAGGCTTTCTGGATTTAATCTTCTCTTTTCTCTGTCCTCTCAAACCCCAGTCCCCAGGCAATCCTATAGAGTGGGGGCCAGTGGGTGGGGCCTGCTTCTGTTGAATTTTTATGTCTTCCCACCACTTGGCCCAAACACAAACCCATTCGTGGATGTGTGTGGCAGAGAGGGATAACTACATCCCGTGCTCTTGGCCAGAAGGCTGAAAAGGGGAGATCTAAGAAACCAGAAGGTACCGGGGAGACTGCTGAGAAGGAGGAGCTCAGGAAGAAAAACCTTCTCCCCTACAACTTGTGTTCTCAGTGGTGGCCCCTAAAATGCCCGGTAATGTTTGTGAACAGTTGTAATGTTTGTGAACTGGTAATGTTTATGAACAGTTGTCTGTGAGCTCCAGGGCTCACTCCTGAGATGTGCAGTGTGCATGATATCGTAAGTAGTACATAGAAGATTCTGAGAGCTAAAGTAATGGGTAGATTGCCCCTGTAGCCCTGGATGTCAGGCTGAGTGGTACACATTCATGACAGAGATGAAGAGCATTGCAAAGGTGTCGCAACTGAACTGACATTGGAGACATAGCCTCCTGGTTGGAACTTTCAACATGAACCCAACCAGGTCCTTTGCCTGCCAAAACAAAAATATCAGTATTCTCCATAGCATTTAAACAAGACCCAGAGTTTAATAATGTAATACTTAAAACGTCATGATATAATCCAAATAATTCATATTCAAATTATTCATACGAAGAATCACAAAAGTTTCAACTAGCATGTGAAAGGCCAGTCCACAGATGCCAGTGCAGTGATAATAGACAGAGTTACCTGACAAAGACTTTGTCAGCTGTTACAAAAATCCTCAAACAAGCAATCGTTAACACTTTTGAAACAAATGCTAAAAAAAGAGAAAGTCGCAGCAAAGAAATAAAGAAGAATTAAATTTTAGAACTGAAAATTACAATAACTTAAAAAAACCTCACTGAATGGACTCCATAGCAAACAGGAAAATAAACTTGGACATAGATGGAGAGAAGTTATCCAATCTGAAAAACAGAAAAGATAGGAAAAAAAAGTGAACAGAGCTTCAGGCACCTGTGAGATAATAATAAAAGGCCACCAGAAAGATCAGAAATCAATCAGATTGGAACAAAAAAACAATACAAAAAGTCAATGAAACAAAGGTTTGTATTTTGAAAAGATTTAGGAACATTATAAACCTCTAGGAAGACTAAGAGCAAAGAAGAGAGAAGACACAAATTACCAATGTTAGGAATGAACAAAAAGGAGCTATCACTACAGCCTTCACAGGCTTTGAAAGAAATACTACAAATGACCCAGCTGTTGGAGTACTTACATGAAATGGATCACTTCCTCAAAATACACAAATTATCAAACCTCACCTGAGACAAAATAGAGACCTGGCACTGTGCTGTAACTATTAAAGAAATTGAATGTGTAAGCTGTAATCTTTTCAAAAAAGAAGACCTCAGTCCCAGATGGTTTCACAGGAAAATTCTCCTAAATACCAATTCTAAACACTTTCTTCCAGAAAATAAAAGAGAAGAAAAATTTCCCTACTCATTTTGTGAGTCCAGCATTATTACCCTGACACCAAAACCAGACAGAGGCAGTATAAAAATAAAAAGTACAAGCCAACCAAGTTATGTCCTTTTATAATAAAGTGGTAATCTAGTAAGTGAAATGTTTCTCTGAGTTCTATGAGCTGCACTAGCAAATTAATCAAACCCGAAGCTCAGGTAGTGTCAGACTTGAGTTGAATCATAGGATACCCAGCTGGTGTAGGAGAATTGCTTGGTGGTGTGGAAAAAACACACACACATCAGAATTGGGTGCAGAATTATAGAAGGGAATCTCTTCAACCTGAAATAGGACACCTATAAGAAGAAACCAACAGCTACCATCATGCTTACTGGTAAAAGACTAAATGATTTCCCCCCTAATGTCAGGAACAAAGCAAGGATGTCCACTATTACCACCACTATTCAGCATCACACTGGAAGCTGTAGCTAGCACACTCCATTATCTTGTACTGGAATTTGTAACTTTGGACAGACTTCCTACAATTCTCCCCCTCTACTAACCACGAATCTGATCTTTTTCTATGAGTTCAGTGGATTTTTTGTTTTGTTTTTGATTAACATATAAGTGAGGTCATATGGTATTTGTCTTTTCTGCATGACTTATTTCACTTAGCATAATACCTTCAAGGTCCATCCATGTTGTTGCAAATGATAGGATTTCCTTCTTTTTGTGGCTGAATAATATTCCATCGTGTCTGTCTAGAAAGTTTCCAGCCATGTAATATGAAAAAGAGACATTTATTGAAGAAGATACAACATACAAGATATAAAAAACATTGTACATAGAACAATGATGCCTCAATTACCTTCCAAGTAGGTACCTTGGGACTTCACACAGTTCTCCCAATTGCCATCAGCTGCCCCATCATATTTTCTTGAATCTCATCAATGGTTTGAAATCTCTTCCCTTTCAAAGGTGATTTTAGTTTTGGGAAAAGCCAGGAGTTGCAGGGTGCCAAATCTGGGCTGTAGAGGGGCTGAGTCACCTGGGTGATTTGATGTTTTGCCAACAAACTGCACAAGATGTGATGTATGAGCAGGCCCATTGTCATGATGAAGCTGTCAATCACCCATTGCCCATAGCTGCAGCCTTCTGAATTATCCAAATAGTTTCCATGGAGGAATGTTCAAGCTTAACACAAAAATGATGCAGATTTGTTGCTCTACTCAGTCATTCTGAATGTGATGGCCACATAGTACACATTCTTACTCAATGACGTCTACCACCCCCACTGACTGGTACAGTGAAGTCGTCGTTGTTCACGCATGCTCATTCCAGTCCACTCTGCTTGGCTGCCAGGTTATATCAATGTTGCACAAACCATTTTCATTTTATTAATAATAGCTGGACTTTATTTATCCTTTGATGGACAATTAGGTTGCTTCCATGTCTTGGCTATTATAAATAATGCTGATATGAATGTGAGGGTGCAGGTTTTTTTTAAGTTAATGTTTTTATTTCCTTTGGGTATATTCCCAGAAGTGAAGTTGCTAGGTCATGTGGTAGTTCTATTTTTAATTTTCTGAGGATCTTCCACACTGTCTTCCATAATGGGCATATCAGTTTACAATCCCAGCAATAGTGCCCGAGGGTTCCTTTTCTCTACATCCCTGCAGCATTTGTTCTTGCTCATCTTTTTGATTATGGGCATTCTAACAGGTGTGCAGTAATATCTCATTGTGGTTTTAATTTGAATTTCCCTAATGACTAGTGATGTTAAGCTTCTTTTCATGTACCCATTGGCCATTTGTCTATCTTCTTTGGAAAAATGTCTGTTCCGGTCTTTTGCCCATTTAAAAAATTGGATTATTATTATTATTATTTTGCTATTGAGTTGTGTGAGTTCTTTACATATTTTGAATATCAACCTTTTATCAGGTATGTGGTTTAAATATTGTTTCCCATTCTGTCGGTTGTCTTTTCACTTTGTTGATGGTTTCTTTTGCCGGGCAGAAGCCTTTTAGTTTGACATAGTCTCATTTGCTTATTTTTGTTGCTGCTGCTTGTGCTGTAGGTATGATTTGTGCTCCTCTAGGGGCAGCCCTTCCCTGGCAAGTGGTGGGTGGGTGTGTAAATTCTCCAGCTCTCTCACCTGTAATCATGAGCTATACTATCCCTGGAACCACTGTGAGCCACGGTTATCTTTCATGGGGCTTTATGGGGTATCACACCCTTGCTTGCTGTCTTCTTGTCCCCAACCCCACCTCCATACACACACTAGTTTTTCTTGGTTGTTTTTCAGCTAATCTTAAGTCATTTTGACATGGATCCTCATTTCAGGGTCTTTTGTGGGAAATACAACTTAAAACAGATATTCTTTTTCTTCTATTTGTGACATAGTTTGAAATTTGTAATTCTAAGAAATTATATTATTTAGAATATTGGTTTGATTGCTGTACCAGGAACCCCACATGACTTGGTTCACATGAATAGATTTTTGTGGTGGTTGTTCATGAAACAGTGTAGACAGCTCCACAGTGTTGGGAACCAGGATCATTCTACTGTTTTTCCTCTGTTCCTCAGGTGCGGGGGCACTCACATGGTCTCCAGTGGCTTTCCAGCGTGTCCACACAGGGAGACGGGGAAAGGGAGGCATGCCTCAGAAGGTATACACATCTCTTATGTTCATACCCCATTGGCTGCAACTTAGCTACCTGGCCACTCTGTGCGGACCCAGGTGACAAATAATGAGATCACCTGTGGGACAGTTGACCTTCCAGCAAGTAGGTCTTTCTAGAAGTCCAGAAGATTTACTTGAGGTTTGCTGTCTCCAAGTATAACATGTACCTTCTATACTGAGATCTCAAAACCTTGGGTATGGTCTTTGGTGGATAACCCAGAAGTGATTTTTTTAAAGAAGTATCTTTTAGAGAGAGAGGAAGGGAGGGGGAAAGAGAGAAAAATATCTATTAGTTGCCTCTCACATGCACCCTAACCGACCGGGCCCACAACCCAGGCATGTGCCCTGACAAGGAATCGAACAGGTGACCTTTCGCTCTGCAGCATGATGCCCAACCACCTGAGCCATACAAGTCAGGGCCATAAGTGATGTTTTAAAAGGATGAGCTCCCAGGAGAAATCAGTGAAGGAGTATGGAAAGAGTTGACAAAGAAGAAGCAGCAGCTTAGAAAAAGGCAATTTCAGGCAAAGTCACAGCTTTGACCTGATTCCATAGAGGTGCTGCGGGGAGCAGGGCAAATTATGTTTGGATTGGAGGCAAGGGAGCTGAACTTCCATACTCTTGCCCTGGCTCCAGGTTGGCTCAGGGGACAGACTCCCAGAGCCTGCAGACAAAGCTGCGCCCGTAGCCCCAGCACATTCTTTCCAAGAGAGTTATGTGTACAGGCAGTGAGAATCTCAAGGAGGGTCACAGAGAACCAGTGGAAGGCATCTGAGGGGATCTGGGAAGATCCCTGCTACAGGGAACAGTGTCTGTCACAGGTGAGGTTTACCAGTGAGCCCAGGAGCTGCTCTTATGGGTCTGCCTTCTTGGAAAGGGTGGCCTTCTAGCATGATGGGGCTGGGGCTCAAGCTTTGTGGCAGCTCCTGGATAGCTGTTCTGGTCCCAGGTCAGGGTCTTCTCTCTGGGGCCCTCTCCTTACTTGGGAGAAGTAAATTAGTATGGATTTATGAAAATCAGAGCTCCACAGATTACAGGGAATGGCTGACTTCCTTCTCCACCCACAGAGATGAAGCAAATGTCATGACATTAGGGCTCCCAACCCAGGCATAGCCCATCAAATGAAGCGGGTGGCTGGTGCGTCTTAAGTGATTCTCCTATGTGGCTGTTACTAGGTGTATCTTTTCAAATGAGTTGTGCTTAAATTAGCAGTGCTTTACTTTTAATAGTCCTCTCTTGAAGCAGCTAGCACAGTTTTAATCAGGAGCCTGATTAATATGCAAAAAATGATTTGTTTTGATTTCAGTCTAGGGTTTTTTTTCCCCTTCCCCAAGCAACTCCTTTATCAAATTCCTCTGCTTTCAAAGGATGAGAAGAAATGTATCTCCTTAAAGTCAGAGGGCACAGTTTCCTTAAACTTGGAGATAGGAGGCCTCTGTGGGAACTGGTCTGAAATCTTAACAGTATAAATTTTCCAGTGGCAAAGACTCTCTTCATAATTTTCAGTCTACCTTCTGGTCTCATCAGCTCCCAGACTATGCCATGCCAAGTCTTGTCCAGTGGAAGTCAGAATCAATGTAGTTGTTCTATCAAAATATTTGTTTTGCTGAAGTCATTATGTGACTTCAGGCAAGCTACTTAACATCTCTACATCTGTTTTATTATCCTTAAAATGAAGATAACACCATACCCGCTGGGATTTCACATAAGGTTAGTCTGTAATCTCTTATCCAAAATGCTTGATGTGTTTCAGAGTTCAAGATTTTTTTTTTTAGTTTTATTTTTAGGAAGGTAATTCAACATAAATATCACGTTATTTAGCAACCCAGTGGATCTTGGGGAAGCACCCCATAATCAAACACATTAGTGTGTCTGCAGCCAAACCCATGAATATTCACAGCAAGTAGCATAAAGACTATAAATAGCCCCTCATCAGTCCAGGGTAGGTTTGTAACTGAGGGAGTTACAAATAAATCTTCCCGTCTTTCAGAGCTCTTTGGATTGGGAGGTTGGGGATGAGACTGTGGTCCAGTGATAAGACAATCTCTGTGTCCATCCACCTATTTCCCAAGTGGTTCCAGAAAGGACCGAAGACAGTGCAGTGATGTGTGTGGCAAGCCTGACTCCCTGAACAGTTGTTTCCCTCCCTACTTGTGAGGTGGGTAGGCTCTCGTGAATTTTCCTTTCTTCTTTGACATTTTTAACCCTGATCTGCTTCTCCCTGGGGTCTAATTTCAGGCAGAGCTCTACCGTTTTGACACAATTAGAAGACTTGCTTTTTTAAAAAAAGGTTCTAGAGAGGGAAAAACAATAATGCCAACACTTAATTGGTAGGCTCATTAAGCAATAAATCAAATTGTCTAAAAATTGGTAGGAAGTTCTAAGAAATTCTTCAGGTGGCAAGTTTCAGGGAGTTCAGAACTAAATATACAGCAAGAGCTTGTCAGCGTACACCAGGAGCTGGAAGCCTGAGGCAAACCCCTCCAACTGCCGTGGTCCCCCTCCTGCTCCTCAACAGCCTCAGCAGTCCCGGCTCAACTGTGCTGTGACAATGTTTAATTTTTACTCACTATGCCAAAATACATATGTAATACTTGTGATAATAAACAAAACACATCTACAAAATACAACAATACATCTACAAAATACATCTACAAAATTTATTTTCACCATATATACTCCTGGAATTTTCTGGAGAACATTTATCTCGAGTTAAACTTTCCTAAAGGTGTGTTAAATCCGTGGCCTTGATAACTTTTGGGGGGTGTTGTCTTCTTTCACTACATTTATCTTTATCGCAGTAGAAAATAATAATAGTATTTATGAAGCAGTTACTGTCTGCTAGGAACTGTTCTTAGTACCTATATTTATAGCCCACAGTTCCTTATCCCAGTTCCCGGGTCCAGATGTGTTTGGGGGTTTAGAAAGCCAAAGTGGAGTAGATGCTAATTATACTGTTATAGCCCAGAGTGGCTTGTAGCACCATCCTCAAATCACACACTGTAATATTTCTGCAGGAAATTGTATAAAAGTTCCTACTAACTGGCATGAAACTACGTAAACAACTGTGTAAGTTTTGCTGCTAAATGATTTATGAGAACATTCCAGTTTTCAGAGCATTGGGAGTTTTAGAATTGCATACAGGGGATGGTAGGCTTGTGTTATCTCACTCAGTCCCCTCAGCAATGCCATGGAATAGGAACTGTTATTATCCTTTGTGTCATGAAGAATTCACTTTAGCCAAAGAGCGGTCTGGCTTTGCCTTGGCTTCTGGAAGCTGATCTCTAGCTCCCTGGAATGCCCCACCTGATAAGAGTGTGTTCATTTGCTGAGGCCCTGGCCACCAGAAAGTCTACCAATGTGATTTATGATGGGGATTTGGGGCCATCCATGATCAGTTCTGACTTCTGGAGGAACCAGAGACTAAAAGTATTAGCTTGACTGAGTTGTGCCGAAGAGTGAAGGTGAGCTACCTGGACAGGATGTGATCAAGCCCCTGTAAATACTCTGGGTACCAAAGGCGTGGGTGACCTTCCCTGATTGGTAACTCTGTGTATATTGTCACACACTGTGGCTAAGAAAGGCAACACCATCTAGGACAACCAGAAGCTCTGCATTTGGACCCTCCTAGGCTCTACCCTGAGTCTCTTTTTGGGGGCTAATTTTAACCTGTGTCTTTTCCCTGTAGTGAAGTGAGAGTATAATTGTTTTCAGTGAGTTCTGTGAGTCCTTCCAGTGAATCACTGAACCTGAGAATGTTTTGTGGAATCCCCTCCTCAACTTCTAATTGGTGCCAGAAGTGAGAAAAGTCTTTTGTGGAGGTTGTTCCCTCAAACTGTTGAGCTGGCTAAACTCATTGCATCTCCATTTGTCAGATCAGCAAACTGAGGCCAAGAGTATGAGCAACTTACTCCAGGCCATAAACTGAGTGGCCAATTCAAACCCAGGCCATATAGCTTTAGAGCTAAATCTGTTCTTAACCTGTGTCACACTTGTATCAGGAAAGTGGCCGAGGCCCGTGGTGCACAGAGAGGCAGGGCTCAGTGGGCCAGGAGTGGTTCATGAACTGAATCCAGAACAAATGATGGACAAGGATTATAAATTCTGTTGGCTTCTAACCAGAGAGATTTTAACATGATATGTATTGTGGTAGGGAGTTAAGTTCACTTGTGTGAAAAGTAATAGGCTCGAAAAATAGGATAACAGTTCTTTTTGTTTACATCATGATTTGTATTTCTGTAAAATAGTTTTTGAATTCGTAATTTCATTTCTTCCTGGTGCCATTCTGAAATGGGCAGGCAGTAGAGCTGAAAACACATAGGTATTGGAGGCTGGTGGATATCGAGCCATTTGTTGGCTGAGTGCTTCCCAGCCTCTCTGATCCTCAGCTGTGTTTGCTTCAGAATGGAGATGCTGTTGGTAGCTCTCTCGGAGGGACAGGAGTGGAATAAGGATGCCTGAAAACCAACTGACATCACATGTATCCATTTAGGGATGACTTCATTATCTGAGAGGGAAGAGTGAGTGTTAGGTGGATTCCCAAGTTTACACTTACACAAGACAGAACCCAGATTTTGCTCCGTAACTTACAAAAGATAAGGATAAAAAGGGCCTCAAAGATCGTCTGGGTGTAAAATTCTAACTTCAAGCTTTAAAGAAAGTCCTGGAATGCCCTAAAGTGGGAGTCAGATAAGGGTGGGGTTACTTTAATTCAGTTAGACCCAGCCTTTTCTCCTCCCAAACTATTCCTTAAGGGTCTGTGGTACCCTAGGGTTCCTTGGAGCACTGCTTAAAGAGTCTCTGGTCTAGTTCTACCTCTGCTTTACAACTGAGGATGAAGAGGCTCAGAGAGGTCATGTTCCTTGCCCAAGGTCACACAGTTGGTCTTTTTTTTTTAATTAAGCTTTTTTAAAAAAGATTTTATTTATTTATTTTTAGACAGGGAAGGGAAGGAGAAAGAGAGAGAGAAACATCAATGTGAGGTTGCTGGGGGCCGTGGCCTGCAACCTAGGCATATGCCCTGACTGGGCATCGAACCTGCGACACTTTGGTTCACCTCCCGTGCTCAATCCACTGAGCTACGCCAGTCAGGCACAGTTGGTCTTTTACTGGTATGAGACTTGAGCTTTGTTGACAGAATCCAAGTTTAGTACCCTCTCTACATTACCATCTCCATGGGCCAAGACATCTGACCCCACATGAGACAGTGCCATCTGATGACACTAAAGTGCACATTGCTCTCCACCCCAGGGATCGCCTGTGGGTCCTTTGTCTCATTCATATTCTCCCACGCTCACTTTGTAGTCTGCACTGTGAAGGCTGAAAGTGTGGGTCTGCATTTTTAGTTAATCTTGCCAATTGTGTTCCTGTCAGGCGTTGCCATTGTAAGGCATTTGCAGGAGGCTGGAAAGCAGACAGGGTAGAAGCCATGGGTGCTGCTCCTGGCTCTGGGCTGTGAACAGCTGACGGTGACTTTGCAGATTTTAGCAGCATCCATGTTCCTAGGATCAGCACCCATGCAGACTAGTCTGTGTGGTGTTGTGTCAATCTCCGTGTTTCCTCCCCCCACCACCCCACAACACGGCGGCATTTAAAGAAGTACCAGCTGCTTCCACTGGGTAAGGAGACCCAAAGGAATGTTCAGCACATTTAATGGTTACCTAATCAGGGAGGGAGCACCCAGATATAACATATTTTGTTCTTGTATCACATCTCCTTGGCCTAGTTCTGATTTTCAGCACCAAAGTGGCGGACAGCTCCAAACCAACTGTTAGCCTGCAAGATTTGTGTCATTTCAGGTGCTTCTAGAGGCAGAAGCTAACACTATTAGATGAGCGAGAGGAATGAGGTGAGATGAGGTGAGATAAGGGGAAACTCCTGTGAGGGGTAAAGGGGAGGAATGAAAAGTAGGCAGAGAAAGCTTCAGACCACCGTGTAGTTCTGAGACAGTCTTGGCCAGGCCAGTGGGGACGTCCTGAGCAGGGATTGCCCTTTAGAGGAGCCCCTCACTGGGCAGGATGGTCTGGTTCCAGTGCCCTGTTGATTTCTTATTGGCTGGGGGCAACCTGGGAAAGTGTGCCGTTAGGGGGAGCACTGTGACAGATCTGAGGGTGCAGCAGCAGGAGATGTCCTGCAGCAGGTTCCGTTAGTGGAGATCTGAGCATGGACCCTCCTTGGCTGCCACAGTGGGCCCCACAGTTGCTCTTGGCTTTCCTGCCTTGGAGCTTTCTCCAAGCTGATGAGGCCCGTTGGGGCACACACACTCAACCCAGAAGTGCAAGGGAGATGTGCAAGGAAATGCCCCTGGGAGACGAGGATCTATGGATGAGTGTGCAGCTTCTCATTGGAGTCAGCTTGTATATGGTTCCTCCGAAGGTCCGCAGCAGGGCTGAGACTGGTCGCCCACAGTAGTCACCTGCTTGTTATTAATGCACCCTCGATCGTCATTTTCTCCATTCCCTACTACCCACTTCCTGCTTCATGAGATCACTCACTCTACAAGTGAGCTACCCTCCCATAGACCTTATTTCATATCTTTTTGGGGTAGCTCAGAAGAACACATCTGAGAAGCTGAACACTCTTGGGGGTCAGTGGCAGTGCTGAGAGTGACAGCACCCTGTGAGGGGGTGACATTCTAGGGTACAGAGCTGGGGTTCTCTGAGGTAACACATGCATAGCGCCAGGCTTGTTTTTTCAAAGGAAGGATGGGTTGCTCAACACACTCTATTTTAAAGTGCCTCATCTTTTTAAATCACAAGGTGGCTCTCATCCACTTCCCCAGGTCTCTGGTCACTTGGTGTGTATTTAGCCGGCTGGCCTCACTTACAGCGTTTCTGACCTTGTAAGACCCATGCTACTGCTCCTTGGTAACCACCAAACCTGCAGGATCTGCCGCCTGCCCCCAGAGCCTGTTGTGTAAGGCTCATCAACTGGGAGATCCCTGCTCCATTTTCTGTGTATGGCAACCAGTGAGATCTCCCTGAACTTTTCTTTCTGTATTCGTGTTCTATAAAAGCAATGCACTCCAGCCCCTTGTGGAATTATATACCAGTGTTTTCCTACTAGTTGTCTTCCTTAAAGGTCATTCTTCCCCTTCCCTCATCTTGAGAATCTTCCTGAATCTTTATCTGGAGGGTTGCTACTTTAGGAATACATTGGTGAGAGTGGATTTTCTCCCTGTTGCTCCCTTCCTTCTTCCCTTCCCTTAGTCTCACCACTGATAGGAAGTGGTCTTTGATAAGACAGAACACAGACAGAATTCTTTTACCCTAAGAATCTGTAACTCCCTCTGCTGGTATTCTCATCCCCTTGCCCTTAGCACCCTGTGGTCAGACTCCCATACATCTGCATGTTGTTATCTGAGGACTTATTCCGGCAGCAGAAGGCAATTTTCCTAGCCATGTGCAGGCCTGAAACTCTAAGGAATTACCAGCTCCTGGGAACAGGCTTCGACTGAGGAATACCCCAGGTCTTGGAGGTGTTTGTTTTCCACTAGCTCCCAGAGTGTCCCTGTGGGTGGCACTAAGCTCCAGTGACTGTCATAAGTCACTAGCTTGATAAGGAACTCTCCCCGTCCCACTTTTCCATTCTCCTAACAATGTTTCCCAGGGTCACTTCCCAAGCAAAATTTCTTGCACTCAAATTCTTATCCTGGGATCTGCTTCTGACAGAACCCAACATAAGATATAACTCATCCAAGGTCTGCTCTGAAGGGAAATTGGTAGTCAATGGGAAAGTTTTTTTGAATGCTACACAGAACCAGAGCTTCCTCCAACAGAGTCATGCTGTCTCTCCACGTAGAGCAGGAGCCTGGGCAGGAAGGAGGAGATGGGGCTTGGGAAAGCAAGGGTGGGAGGAGGGAGCTGGGGGAAACACGTGGTGCTCCTGGACACCCGCCTGATGGGAACTGCTGGAGACATGGTGGAGAAGTAGAATGCTGTGCTCAAACCCAATCATTGGAATGATCTCTTCCTGGCAATGGTCTGGACCTGATCTTCCTTTGGGACCAAGCAGTTTCAGAGAGAAGTACTTTTCCAGATCTGTGTGGGTCCATGGCTCCCTCCAGACCTGTGACGGATTTGGTTGATGAGGATGGGACCATATTAGATATCTCTGTTTAACTGGAATTGCAGGGCTTCCTGTCTCCAGGCCCTTCCCTTCTCATTAGTTAAATTTGCAGCATAGTCTAAGACAAATGTCCAGAACAGGAGGCTTCTTCCTGCCCCCCCTCTCGTGTGATCCAGTGTGAAATAGCGGGCTTTTGTGTAGGTCCTGTTGGGAGCTGGCGGAGTGGCCTCTCTGGATGATGGTGCGGGGCCGGCTCGGGCTGACAGGTGATGACTGCATCACTGTGCGTCTGTCTGGCAAATCTTGAAGAAATTATGTTATCATGAGCTATTCAGATGTTGGTATTCTTAATTTTTGTGAATCTCGGTCCAAATGGAGGTGATTGTGTATGAAACAAGAAGCCCAGGGAGTGTGCCGGTGGAAGAGTTCTGAGCAGAGTTAGCCATGGCTGTTGGACCAAGGTGGAGATGTGCCCTTTCAGATATCAGGAACCCCGCAAGGATTTCTATTTGCATAACACCTACCTGCCTCGTGGATGCCAAACCCCTGCGAGGGGCAGCCTGTGTGTTTCTTTTGTTACTATTTGATGTAATAAATGTTCTCTTTAGGGGGTATGCATTATAGCTAGCTCAGAGTCCTGGAATAGCTATAAATAATCATGGATTATAAAAAAATCACATTCATGCAATAGAACAGAATAGAAATGAACAAACTTGTTCATTCGTGGGCTTTCAATCCTCAAGGCACATGATTCTTTGTGAGGCAACAGATTTTCAAGCTGTTGGTGGCCTTTGACAGGCAAAGCAGCAGCATTCTCTGATCCACTGGAGCATCTCCGGATGCTTAGGGCAGAGGTAGGCACAGGGCTGTTCTAGGGACACCTCTCTTAGGGAGACTCTGATTTAAAGAAACACAGTGAGAATCCAAAGACAATCCTTATTGGAATGACCGGCATCCCAGCTTGAAAAAGAGTCTCGGAGCCTAAAATCAGCCTCCCTCCCCATGCGTCTCATCTACACTGAAGTGTGAGGTTCTGCTCGAAATAGGACAGGGTGCTGTGGGTGGAGGAGGCAAGCCACTTTAATTTTCTAATTCAAATATTCTGTCACACGTGTTCTGACTTTTTTTTTCTTTCTGAAAATGCACACAGAGGCCTGCGGAATTAAAGGACACAAAAGCTAGCAGATTAAACAAAGTCGGGGGTTCCTATTAGAGGTCAGGAAATGGTGGCGGGCGTGTGGCCCCGTTCTATTTTTCCAAGATAGGGACACATTATGGAGAGAATTCAAAACACATATGAAAGTTTCAGCCGAAACAAGATATTTAAAGGAAACACTAAGCCTGCTGGAAATGTGCGTGAGGAGGGATGACCAGTTACCCCCTGGACAGTCAGGGCGCATGCTCCCTCTGGTCCTTGATTTGATCTGAGGTCCCTACTGCAGTGGGACACAGCAGGCACACATCAGCACAAGTCTCTTTATTTCTGGTGGCTGACGTGAGTTAGAATGATTGAGCACTGGGTTCTCTGGTGCTGGCGTGGGTCTCTCTTTGGGCAACAGGAAGGCACCTTGAGCCTGAAGGGCGAGCAGAATAGGGTACCAACTGCTTGACTTGATCTGAGGCTTTACCTGCTCCATGCAGTCTTTTTACAGGCTACAGCGGAGTTCAATTAGAACAAAAAAGTGATCTAGAAGGTAGAGTCCTTCTCAATGATCAATGTGAAGATCAAGAACTTGGTGGACGATCATTTATGGCCAAAACACACCCCAGATTAGAAGCTTCCCAGCTCAGGGAATGTAGAGCCCCCAAATGTACAAAGCAACCCCACAGCCAAATGCTACTCCACCCCAAGTATGTACCACCTGTGACAGGAGAGATTAGGGCTATTAAAGTGTTCACTGTGCTGAGGGCTTGGCGCGCATCCTCATGCAGTCTTCCTGGCTCATATGAGGTGGTATCCTCTCCAAAGCAGGCCCTGAGAAAAAGACCCAGGTGGCTGATTCAGGAGGTGACTTCAAGAAGCATGATGACAGAGGGAAAGTGGGAGAGAGAAGGAGGACAAGCAATACAGGGTACATGACTGACGGTGCAGTTTACACAATGGGCACCCAGAGCTCCGGCTGATGGGCACCCCTCTGAAAGACCACGTGGACTCCTCAGAGTCCTCTCTCTCTGGGGCAAGGAAGCTGGGGTGCCTCTCCACCAACTTCCAGCCTCGGTGGTTGAGGCCAGTTTTGGAGCGTTGACTCTTGGGCACTTGTGACCTGTCCCACATATGCAGTTGAGCTTGCGGGCTGTGGCCCAAGGAAGCCATGGACTTTGTGAAACTGTGCCCAGGCAGCTTCCTGAGGAAGCCAAGTGGCTATGAGTGAGACCCTGATAGCACCTGCTACTACAGGTACACATCACTTCCATTCAAAACATGGGAAAACAGAGACTTTCAGGAGCTTCCCAATTCAAACAGCTCAGATCTGTTGGTCTAAGCGGGACAGATGTCTGACCCAGGACAGATGTCTTGGCTGCCTCAAAACATACTAGCACATTCTCGACTATACTTTCACTCCTCCCTTCTCCAGGTCCGAAAACACTTGATAGTCTGAAGGGGTTGTTACAGCTGCCAAACCAGCCTGGGACAGGGTGGGGTGAAGAAGCAGTAACATGAGTGTGCAAAAATCTGAGACCAGCAGACCAGCAGCCAGCCGTAATACTCTCCAACCCCATCATCACCCACACAGCCGGAGCTGGCCCTTCCATTTCCACACACCCCTCCAGCTGCTCTTCTGCCACAGTCTTCCTGGGCGAGGCAATCCCCGCTGGTCACTTTCATAGCATGGTGTCTAGAGGTGCGCATTCAGGAGCCAGCCAGGTCTGGGTTCGTGTCACGGCTCCGTGGCACACCTGCTGCTTGTGCAGGTTACCCGCCCTCAGGGATGGGGAGGCTGGAGTCTCCCATTTGCAGACTGAGCATGACAAGGACCCCTGGAAGAATCATTTTGAGGATCAGATGTCTCAGGTACTCACATGTGTTGTGTTCAATAAGGAGTGAGCTGTTGTTATAATTACTGTCTTTGAATTGCCTGGGGGGAAGGGAAGGTGCAGTGTGATCTGTCCAGTTGGGGCTCTTCGAGGGTGGTTCATGCCCCCCCATAATGTTAACACTTACTAATGAATGACTAATCACATTAATTACTACTCATGCTGAACTAGCACGGCCACGTGACCTCTGTTCAAGCCCCCTGCAGGTCTGGTGGGGACACTCAGGGGTCCTCTGAGGACCTTAGATGTTAACGTTACTAGCCCTGGGCTCCATGCCGATGGGGAAGTAAAGAAGCCATTGAAGGTGTGCACACACTGAAATAGGGGATGAGGCCTGGTTCAGGGCCCCGTGCTCTCCTGCATCCTGGGCATCCTGTGGAGCGCTGAGCAGGACTGGGAGTGGGTCCTCCTGCCGGCTTCACCAGCCTGTGCCTGGGGCCGACTTCCTGGCACCCATCTTAGTCACTCCAGAGGAATCTTCTAGCCTCCTAGGGGCAGCTACGCTTGCAAGGCCAGGAGGGGCAGAAATCGCACCCCTCTCCACAGGCCTTTAAACGTTTTCATTGATTGCAAGGAGAAGGCCCTGGAAGACTGGAGCAGGAGCTCAGACTCGAGGCTGGTGTGGCCTTCTCGTTCCCAGGAGCTGCCCTTGCTGTTTGATCCCAGGGCTGCACCGCAGCTCACGGGCTTCTCTCTCCCTTCCCAAGGGTATATTCTGTGTGACTTAGAATAAGTATTGGGTCATGTGGATGTTACTATGGCAACTGGTGTTTTAAATAAAAATAGGCCTACACCCCCGGTAGCCTGTCAGTGTGAGATGTGCCTACAGGCAGTGAAAGGCTGTTGGCACCTGCATCCCTTCCGTTCCCAGAGGCAGCCTCCTGGCACCCCCCAGGCCCACAGGGCAGAACCTGCAGCTCTGCACACGGGGTGGGGCTCCTCCCTGTGTAGGGGAGCAGACAGGGAGCTGGCACAGGCGGGTTCTCCCAGCTGGCCAGGGGGCTCTGCCTGGCCCTTCCTTCCCGCTGCAGAGGGGTGCTGCTAATTCTCAAAGTCTTTCTGGAGAGAAACTTGACCGGACTCAAGATGGGCTTTGTCTTGAAGTCTGCTTCTGAGGGAACACAGCGAGTCAAGGACTTAGGTGCAAGTAATTTATTTGGGAGTGATCCAAGAAAATGCCCGTGCAGTAGCGAAGGGGGGCAGGGAAGCGAAGGTAGCTAGTTTAGGTGCATTTTCAAAGCAATGCTGTGGATGAGGGGAGCTCTGGAAGACCATATTATCCCTCCAACGGGCAAGGAAGCTGGTGGATTTATCTAGCAAATCTCCCTTTGTCTTTGGGTGAGGGCTCCTGCCTAGGGCATTAACTCCCTACACTCCCAGCTTGTGAGTAATCAGAAAACCAACCAACCCTACAACAGTCTTAGGCAGAGAGTGGCAGGTGTTGGCAGGCAGCAGCCTTCAGCATTTGAAGGTGAATGCCTACCTGGAGGACGTGGGCAGGGTACCACGTCACCTGCTGTGGGCCTCCTGGTCAACCTGTCAGCCTTCTCTGCATGTTAATGAATTTCCCCAACTATCAAAAGTGCTTTGCAGTTAGAATAAGGAGCTTAATCTGAAAAGTTAAAGGAATGTGAAATAGCCTTTAAAGATGTTGAAAAGTTGCCAACGTTCCAAAGCCTGATGATGAAATTGGTACCATTAAGGCCCTCTGTTCTCCCTCACAGCGGAGAGCGGAGGCAGGGCTGGGTGAGGGAGGGGTGCAGGACAGGAAGCAGTTTACTACCCCCAAACCAGCATTTTTGAGGATGTCCTTGAATGAATATCTCATACTTTGGGAGATGAAAAACATTAAGATGAAGCGTTATGATATTGAACCCAAGAAACTCAAATTGAACACGTAGGGGAGGAATGAGTGGCGGTTTAGGCAGGGGCAAACAGGTGGAAATGCACCGGAGATACATCGCTTTGAGCTCTTGGCACAAACGGGGGTGGGGTGGGCGTTTTCCCACGTGGCGGATCCATTCGCGTCTAATGACAGGCAGCTTGGACTCACTTGCTCTGGGTCCGCAGGCAGTGGTTCTGCCCACCAATGGAGGGAGAGCTGCCCCCCAAAGTGCCCTGTCGCCTCCTGGGCCAGCATACTCCTTCCGGGAACGTGAGCCCTGAGCGGGCTGGTTGGAGGACTCACATGTGGATCACTGACAGTTAACGGTGGTGTCCTGAACAAAGCAGAACAGAACAAAACAGCTCACTACTTCCGGGAGGCTGGGAGCTGTCAGGTCCCTATCCTTGAGGAGCCTGGTTCTTCACCTTTTCCTTCAGTTCTCTGAGTATGCCGCAGCATGCCAGTAAACTCTGGCTCCTCCTATATGCTCACCGGAGTCTATTTGTGTTGTTTGCAGTGGGAGAGCCCCGGCCGATCCCTGTTCCTCGGGAGGGATCCCACTGGGACTAAAAGCCTAGACACTCTCAAATGAAGCCATATGGAAACCTCTCTTGGTTGTTGCCATTTCACATAGGAATAAGAAAAAGGAAAAGATGTCTTAGCCCCGTTTTTTCAGAGGACCCCCGTGAGCGTGAGGCGGGAGTGAAAGAGGTCTGTCTGGGGGGCAGGGGAGGGCGGCTAGAGGGCTGGGGCGTCTGGGGAAGGTAGAAGGGGGAGCACGCAGGGCCGGACGGGGCACCCAGGCAGCTGCATGGCAGTGAGGAAGTCCCAGGGGCCTGGGGGCAGTTCTTCAGCTGGGGGCTGCCTGCAAGCGGTGTGGCCTCTGCTCTGAAGCTCGGCACAGTGGCGCTCTACCCCTGCCCCAGGCAGTCGGGGTGGCTGCCTTCTGCGGAGCACACACTGTCCGCCAGGCACTTTCTCCATTTCCTCTTGCTCCAGCCTCTCACCAGTCCTGTGAGGTCAGTGTTTTTCCACTTGAAATGGAGACGAAATGGGGACCTGGCAGGTTATTCACCCCAAGACTGCTCTGCTGGTGAGTGGTAGAGCTGGGATCTGATTCTGGGTCTGGCTGGACCGTGACTGCTCTGATGTCCTGTGACAGTGACCACTAACTACGTCAGCCACCATCACCCATATGATAAGGCCTTAGGTTCCGCAGCCTCAGTGCTGCTTACTGCCCCCCGAGCACATTTTCCGTCTGGGTAGTGTGTATGCATCTGCCCATGGGTCTGGTGTGTCTTGGGTTCAGAGCACAGCTCTCTCCCATGCCCTCAAAGACAGATGCTAGGACAAGTAGTTTATTTGAGAAGAGATCCCAGGAAGCAGGAGTTAGGGTAGAGGAGTCAGCAAGGGGAGGAGCATGAACCAGTCAAGGGGCATCAGGGAACTGGTCATGTGGGCAAGTGGGGCTTGAACCTACTGGGGACCATTGGAGGAGCCATGCAGAAAATTGGGACAGTTTCGACTTCCTTTCCTCCTTGGTGGAAGGCAGCCCCAGGGGCGCTGGCTCCCTGGCACTTCCGGGCAGGTTTGCAGAGGCTGAGCTGCAGGAAGAGTGTCAGGTACACAGCTTGAGAGGAGATGCAGTCAGCATGCAGGAAACTGCCCATCAGGGCTGCGGGGAACCAGAGTCGGCCTGGATGACGGGGGACCACAGCATCTGCCACCCCAAACATTCAAGGCTATGGAAGGCCCTGCCTCCAGTTTAGAGTGCTGGATGCTTGCAGCTCAGGATGCAGGAGCAGCGGCCCCGGCCCCCACGCCTGCTAGGGCATCACAGTGGTCAGGTCGGGCTGTCATGACAAAATACACAGGCTGGGTGGCAGGAACAATGCAAGTTTATGTTCTCAGGGTTCTGGAGGCTGGAAGTCTAAGATCAAGGGGGTGGCAGGGGTTGTTTCTTCTGAGGCCTTTTTCTTTAGTTTGCAGATGGCTGCCTTCTCGCTGTGTCCTCTCATGGTCTTTCATTTGCGTGTGTGCCTCCCTGGTCTCTCTCCCTCTTCCTGTAAGGGCATCAGTCCTTTCAGATTAGGGCCCCCACCCTTATGACCTCATTTAACCCAGTTACCTCCTTCAAGTGCGTATCTCTAAATACAGTCACAGTCTAAGGCACTGGAAGTAAGAGCTTCAACATAATGAATTTTAGGGAGGACACAATTCTGTTCCTAAACAGGCATGAGTGGCTGGCAAGAGGACCTGGATTTGAGTTCTATTTCCTCATTTTACTTGTCCCAGAGACAGAGCAGTGAGAAGCTTAGGGGCCCACAGGTTGAGCAGCAATGCAGTGCTGAGTCAGAAGCAGGTCTCTGCCCGGGGTGCCCACCCTCCATGGAGTTCTGGAAAGCATGTACCCAAGGTCTCCTGGGCTTGGCTCTAGCTTCTTGAAAATCCCTGGCACCAATCCTGCCTCCCAAGGCCCCCCGAGCTCTCCTGCTTTCTGGGGCTTCTCTATATTCTATTGGCATTCCAGGAGGGGGCCAGGCCTGCAGTCCCGAGGACCAGGTTCCAGGGCTGGCCCAGCGTGTGTCCTTCTGCAAGGGCTTCCTTCTGTCCTCTCATATGGGAAACAAGGGGCTGGGCTGAGCTACCATTCTTATTCCCCAGTCTATATATTTTTTCAGTGTTGCTGAAGATTTTGGCGGGAAATGGGCACTGTACCGGCTGGAAGGATTGTACATGGGCACAGTCCATCTGGGAAGACGATGCAGTAAGATACTTCTGAAGCTCTAAAGAACATGCATATCCAAGACTGTTTCCTTAAGATACACTCTGAGAAGGCAAATGGCTGGGCCAATGTCTTAGCTATGAGGAGGCACGAGTGTTGGGTTCTCACATTCTACTCTAATAAACATCAGAATGCCAACACAAATAAACCATAAACACATCATGGTACCCTATTCAATGGAACACACAGACATAAAATGTGATTCTGTAAAGAACATTTAATGATTTGGAATGATTTTTTTACCATATCAAGTGAAAAGGCTAATTACACAGCAGCCCACAGTGTGGTTTCATTCATGCTAAAAATACAAAGGCCTGGAAGGATAATAAATTGGGAATGAACAGCAGTGATGCCTATGGAAAATTTCAAACCCTTGTTTTCTAAAAGAACAATGTATATTTATTGCTTTTATAATAACAAAACCCCACAAAAACAGTTATATTAAACAATAACTTACATAGTTTTGACAGATGCTGCTGACTGGCTAATTCTGTAGCTATTACTGACCTGCTCATCCCTTGCTGCTTCAGCTTTCCACTCCCTGGTTGAATCCTCACCTTTCTAGCTTTTAGGACTGCTAGGGTGGAGCTCCAGCCCATGAGAGGCAAGTGGAAGTCTGGTGGGCAGAGGTGGAGGGTCTTGGGAAAGCTATGTCTCCTGATAAAAAGAGGGAATCTTACTGGCCTACCTTTTTCCTCCTAAAATGTGGAGGTGATGGCTTGAGTAGCAGCAGCCCTCTTGTGACCATGAGGTCATAAGGGTAGTGGAACAGAAAGGTAAAGCCTGGATTTTTGATGGCACTCTTGAATCATTGCATCAATCCTGGAATCCCCACTGCCAGGCTTCTTGTTATGGATATTTCAGCTATAACAATTCTGGTTAGACTAGTTATCAATGCTTTTGGGCTGTAAGTAACAGAGTGTAGACCTTTCCTCCAGATGTCAGATCACTGCCACTACTCCATGCTGATCTTGGAGGTGGAGATAGGGGCACCATGGTCAAGACACTCTCTTCCCAACTGGTGATGCCAACTACTTGGTGTTAGTATCTGAATTTGTTTGGTGGCTCTGGGAGGAGAGGGGCACTGAGTCTTGCAGGATGGGGGACATTAAGCATCCTTATGTGCCAGGACAGAGTAGGGCACTGCATGAGACAGCAAGTCAGCTCTCCCCCGAGACAACTGCTGTGTGCCAGACACCGTGCCAGGTGCTGGCCTGGCCGAAGAGCAAAAGGGATCCTGACCCTGTGCTCCTGAAGCTTACTGCTAGAGGGAGATTTAGGATACTGCGAAGTCATAGTTAATTCTTTGCCTAGTTAAGAGTGTGCAGTGCTTTGAAGTACAGGCTTCCATGTGAGTAATGGGGAGCCTGACCTGGTCTGGCCCTCAGGAATGGTAGCCTAGAAGCTCTTTTCGGTGTCCTTAACCTCAGCAACACGCCTCCAAAATTCCTGGGCTCACCTGTCACAGCCTCTGGTCACAATGCCCCATGGGAGGCATTCTCCCCTTTGGCAAAAGCACTCACCTGGGGGCTTATTGTCCTTATCAGTAATATGAGACTGGACTCCAACTTTTAGCTCCCAGAGCTTAAGTGACATGTGAATGCAGCTGAAAGCAAACCACCCAAGGAAAGAGTGGGGATGTGGGCTGGGGTGGCAAAGCTGTTAGGAAAGGAAACATTTACTGCCCAGCCTTGGCAAAGATGGGTTCCTCATGCGATTATTCAACAAACACATACTGAACACTTGCTGTGCACCAAGCTATTCTGGCAACTGGGGATAGATCGGTGATCAAAGTGACAATGCTCCCTACCCTTGGAGGTCATGGTCTGATGGGAGGAGCCCAGGTCCCAAGTACGTTCGGGGGCAGCCTGCAGGTGGTGTGTGCTGTGAAGACAAGGCGGGGCAGGGAGAGGGGATGGAGGTGTGTGCTGTGGACCGTGGCACACAGGGAGCTCGGGGTGGCTCTCACTGCGGGGAGGGCAGGAGTCGAGCCGACCGCCGAGTAAGAGAAGCCTCTGTAGGGGACAGAGTGTGTGAGGGCAGCCGGAGCAACTGGAAGGTGGAGTGTGGCTGGGGGGGGCAGGGTCAGACCCCATGGGGCCACGGGCAGTAGAGGTCAGAGGCCTATAATCCAACTTGTGTTCCAAAGGGTTGCAGGTCAGCCCTTGCCTACTGCATTTAATGGGAGTCAGAAAGCAGGGGTCCATGGGGGGGGGCCTGGTAATCCGCATGGTGAGCTGCCCCGATGGATGTGGTCTCAGACGCCTGTGCCTCCCGAGGAAGCATTTATTTCCTTTCGATTTGTTCTGATGTATCTTCAAATGTGTATGGCTTTTGTAATCACATACACACACACAAAAATTCAAATCATTAAAGAGTGGTTATCGCTGGGACAAGATAATAAGGGACCTTCACATTCTATCTTATACATCTGTAATCCTTTTGACTTTTCAACGGTTTGGTCCTTGAACAGTGTATTTTTTTTTTTTCTGGTTGCTGTTGTTTTGTGCCTCTAAACATTGTAGGGATTGCTCTAGGAAGTATAGCAGAAGAAACAGTACAGGCCAAGGTCGGAGAGAATTAACTGAGTCTTGCAGTCATGAAGTCAATGACACACACACACACACCCTCTTCTGTTGAGTCAGGCCCCAAGGGAATGACCTTGGAGGTTTACACCACGAGGGAACGGCAGTGTTCTCTCTCCCCAATGCCAGTGTTTCCGGCTGAATGCAGATGTCAGTCACACCACTGTGGCTTGCTGGTGGGTGACGGGAACAGCTGCCCCGGAAGGAGGGAGGATGAGGCCCCTCAGAGGCTAGAAGCAGACGTCATTGGAGCCCGACAGCCTACTCACTGGCCAGGAGACCTTGACCAAGTTCTGTGATCTTTCTGAGCCTGTTCCTCACCTAGAAGTGGGAATGGCAACACTGCTTCTCTTCCCAGGGCTGCCGCACCTAAATGAGATGGCACGGGCCAAGTGCAGGGCACTCGGTAAATACCAGCAGGGTAGTGGGGTCATTGTCTTCATTCAGGAGCACAGAGGCCTCGGGCTCTGGAAATGACGGGCTGGGCTGTGTGGCCTAAGGCAGGTACTTGACCTCTCCGAGCCTTGGCTTCAATTACAAATGGAGTTGCTAGGGGTAGGCATTTCCATAGCAGGTCACAGTGTCCTTGACAGCCTTGACAGCAGCTCTCCCACCCCTGGCGCCCCCACCTCGATTCCATTCACTTGAGATTGTAACAGACAGCTGGCAGGTGCCCAGCCGTGGGCTCTCCCGTGCCCGGGCCTGCTCTTGTTCCCCCACCCCACCCCACCCCATTTTTTCTTCTACTCTAGTGCTTCTCAAGCTTGAGGCACTTCAGAATCTCCTGGAGGGCTTGTTAGCACACAGGTTCCTGGTGTCACCCCAGGGATTCTGGTTCAGAGTGGGCGGTGACCCGGCGGGTTTGCCTCTCTGACAAGCTCCCAGGTGATGCTGATGGCCCAGGGACCACACTCGGAGAAACACCGCCCTATTGGACATTAAGTAGCAACTCCGGAAGCTTCCTTTCCAAACCCAGCTTTCCCCAGAAGCGCTGACTGGGTCAGACAGTGGTGACCAGTTCGAGAGAACGAGATGGAAGACGTAACAGCGTGTGTCTGACGAGCTCCCCGCAGCACCCCGCCTTCTGGTGGTCTGCACTGGGGCCTCTCGAGAGAATCTCATGATTTGGAGTGTGGCTGGCTGCCCCGCGGTAGTTATAATATTGATACAAGATTCTGAACATGGAGCTTCAGACTCTTCACTCGACCTAGGTTTCGGAGAAGGGGTGGTGGCGGACACTCAAGTTTTCCTCTGGCCAGGCGGCATCACGTCTCCCTAAGCGGAGGGCCTGGAACGTCCTGGAGGAGCGCAGGCTGCTCCTGGGGAGGCAGGGTGCGCTCGGAAAAGCAGCCACACGGTGGGCAGAGCTGGGGGGACCAGGCGTGGGGCCGTGGCTAAGAACGGGGAAGGCAGGCCCAGGCTGGCTCTTGGCAGCGAGCAGTTCTGGGGGTGGGGGTGGGGCACACATTTGTCTTTGCAGCCTCCGACCTCTGCAGGGACCTGTGCAAACTTCCAGTGAATTCACCAGCTTAACAGTGAAATTAAGTAGAGCTTCCTCTGGTTCTTAAACAGGTCCTCTCTCGTTCTCTCTCTGGAGGTGACCCCATTTAAAAATTTTATTAGGTTTTTAATCAGGTTCCATGATGAAGTGTTTTAAACAGGGTTAGAATCTAGCCGTTTAGAAAGGCACCAACAAGGAGAATACAACAGCCCCCAGCCCTTATGCTCGGGGGCTACGTTTCAAGACCCCCCAAGGATGCCCGAAACCACTGATGGTATGGGACCCTGCATGTACGGGGTTTTTCCTGTACATAGGCACCCATGATAAAGTTTAACTTATAAATTAGGCACAGCAAGGGATTAACAGTAAGAGGACAGAAAACAATCATACAGCACAAGTTACATAAATATGCTCCCTCTCCCAGAACGTTTGATTTTCCTGTACTCACCCTTCTGGTGAGGATGCGAGATGGTGACCCGCCTGTGATGAGGTGAAGTGAGGGGAGCAACACCGCGTTGAGTAAAACGAGGGTCACTGGGGCACAAGTGCTGCGAGACCCCCGCAGTCCACCCGACAACTGAGTGGGTGGGGTGGGGGGGCGCGGGGAACAGTGCGCCGTGGGGTCACACTGGACAAAGGGACGGAGTGGGACCACATGGAAGTTCATCATGCTGCTCAGAATGGTGCACAATTTAAGACCTATGGATTGTTTATTTCTGGAATTTTCTACGTAGTATTTTTGGATCGTGGATAAGGGTGAGGGGGCTGCTGTACTGCCTGGTTCAGCAATGGAGAGGGCCGTGCAGGGTCTCTGGGAGCAAGCCCTGGGAGCTTCTACATTTAGTCCCCCACCCTGGCCCCCTTTGCTCTAGCTCCTCAGCAGGGGCTCAGGGTGGGGACGGGGAGAGGTGGCTGGGGAATGCGGGGTCACTCCTCCTGGGGCAGCAGGGTGAGGCCAGCCCTTTTAAGGCAGGGGTGGAGGGATTCCCGTGGCATTGGAGTGCATTTTGAAAAGAACATTCTGGCTGTTATGTGCGGAAGAGATGGGGCTGACATGGAAGCTGGAGAGGATGTGGGGAGACCAACAGGGGGTCCAATTCTGAAGAATCCCCTGGGGGGGCCTGCTGACGCACAGTCCCTGAGCCATGTCCTCAGCACCAGCCCCCCCACCCCCATCCCTGCCCCCCCACAGCAGGTGTGCAGCAGGCCCGGACGCTGCCTCTCCCACAGCCGATGCTGCCACCATGGCCCACGCCGTGGCACTAGGCAGGGATTTGTTGGTGGCAGGGGAGCTGGTAAGTGGCTAGCTTCTCAGAGACATGCAGCTTATACATTCTGAGAAGGCAGGAAGACCCTTCCGACAAACTGGAACTCCCTTTAGCCTGAAGATCCTTGTCCCCAAGTATAACTTGGTACAGAGTTTCGGGGTGCCTCAGTGACGTGGGGTGAGGTGAGGGGCAGAGCTTCATAGGGGCAGTATACCTGCCTCCCGGAACTCAGAGGTGACAGAGCCCCGGCGCCCCTCCGACTAACCCAGGACGTCAGTGTGACCTTGATGTTTGCCCCCCGGCTTTTGTCCGTCCCTCTGTCTGTCTATGGGACAGCAGCACAGCACTGGGGTGACACAGAGGCTGGGTTATCAGAGTGGCCCTGGGTCTCTCTGTCCCACAGCAAGCCAGACAGATGGACATCCCCCTCTTCCTTAGTGTTCCGGACAGGACACAAGTTAGCCCAGGCACTCCAGAATTGTTTGTTTTTGGAATTTCCTACATAATATTTTTTCGAGGTCTTTAACCTCCTCTCTCAGCTCTGAACTATGGTGGTGTCACGTGTAAGACTTAAGTTAGGTGTAAAAACTCTCAGACTCTGGAGACCCCCGTTCCACCTCTGCCAGGCCCCGGGCCGGGAGGCCCCTGGGAGAGGAAGCCCACCCGGCAGCACAGGGGACGGGTCTCACTGCTGGCATGGGAGTGTCTGGCAGATGGAGCCCTGGGAAGGTTCTCTTGGCTCTCCTGCAGCAGGGACACAGGCCCGATGGAGGGCCGTGGGACGCCCACCCTCAGAGGAAGGCGGAGGTAGACGTGTTCCCCAGCCTCTCTGAGGACTGATTGCTCCCCCGACCCCCCACCATCCTGTGACTAGGGCTGCCCTTCCCTCCACTTTGCTCGATTCAAAGCTATCGTCGCCACTCAGCAAAACAGAGGCCCAGGTCACTGCTGGCTGTTCCCAGCACCTCACAGGAAATGTTTAGTTTGCTGTCGCTGAACCCTTCTGAGGGCCCCTAACACCATGTTGCTGGTGGCACCAGCTTCTCTGTAGGGAGTTAACGCTGCCAGGAGCAGCTTTTCCAGGAAAAGGGAGGCTGTGTGTGTTGGGGAACAGGCAGCCTCGGGGCACCCGCGTGGAGCGCCTACTGGAGGACCAACCTTGTGCTGGGCTTCTGGAGGGCCGGGTGGTGTCCCAGAGATGCCGAGCCATTGCAGGGGGCTTGGCTGGGGCCGGAGCCTGGCGCGCTGCCCGTGGTGGGGTGTGACCCTGGTGTTGTGAAGTAGCCGTTCTCTGGTTGGCAACGGCCTGATTCACAACACCAGCTGCCCCACCGCACCATGCTGGGGAGGTCTCGGGGTGGCCGACGGTCATGGGGCCCCTCATCACTGCTGCTCCTGGATGTGGAGGAGAGAGAGAGAGCAGCCATAGGTTAGAACCAGAACACAAGAGATTCCACATTTCATCTCCCTCTCCACTTCATCCGATGGACTTCTTTTTGGTGTGCTTTGCCAGCCTTCCTACCCCTGGGGTCATGGGTGGGGACCAGCGGCCCCTAGGAGCCCTGGACCCTAGACCCACTTATCTGTGTGTTGGTGCTTCTCCGGGAAGAATCTCCTGCCTTTAATAAGGCCTCAGAGGGGAACACAAGCCTCCACAGCTTCCAGATCTGTGCCCTGGCAGGCGTAATAACAACTGAGTATTTTTTTTAAGGCCCATCAGTGATGGTCTTCCCTCACTGATACTTGTGCGAGAGGAACAGGAATCCAAGGGTTCTCGTTACTCTGTTGCCAAACAGACTAGAGACCCTTCTCACCTCCTGTCCTGAGCAGTGACCCTGCCCGGCCCTCTCCCTCCCAAGGCCCATGCCTGTCTAGGGCCCTCCGTCCTCGAAGGCCCAGCGCCGTAACTCCCACGTCGACTCAGGACAACCAGAGTCCGAGTGGACTCCTCCAAGGATGGAGAGCAGCTCCCTAGCTCAGTGCTCCAAAGGTTGGAAACACGTTCCAATCACAAAACAAGGCCAGTCGCTGAGGGCGTGGGCAGTCGTGCAAACCAACAAAAAACTGAGATGGGCTGAGAAGAAACCAGGAGGTTAACGTGAGAACAAAACCGTGCCCCGGTTCTCAGCAGGTGCCCAGGGGGGCTCGTGCTTCAGCTGTGGGGAGCTCAGCCATAGAATGATGACGGAACGAACGCTCCTTTTGGTGTCTGCTTGGCGTTTATCTCCATTATGAAATAATGTACCATAAACTGACATGGAAATAGCACTTGAAGTTTAGTCCCTATTTCCAGGTGTCATTAAACACTTTTAAATGAACAGCTTTTTGGCCTCACATGGCTCCTGTCTGCTGCGTGGTTCTTAGTTACCACCCAATCAAGAAAAATGACATTTTCCTCTCTCTGCCATCTATCTTGGACTCGGCTTTAAGGACACAAAGTTGGCACGTTCCTAGTACTGGATGTGGCACAGAAGTTCTGCCAAAGTTCTTGCTGGCGTCGGGGGAGGCAGGAGCGTTGAGTAATTCATCCATCATAGCTTACTGCTGTGCCGCGTTAACTGCTGTGGCCCCGGAGTTTTCAGAAATGTCAGGGTTTTTTTTTTTTTTCATGTCTGCAATCAAAGACTCCCTGCAGGCACATCAGGCCTTGCTCTCTGCACTGGAGCCTTTGCGGTCCCCAGCACTGTCAAGCTGGGGATTGCTGCCACGCGTGGGTGGCTCCCAGGCGGGACACAGGCCAGCCGTGCACTCACTGAGCACTGGGACTGAAGCACGCAGACACCCAGGTCAGGCGCTGTCTAGGTGCTTCACATCTGCGGGGATCACGCTCCACCACTGTGCCCCCTGGGCTGGCAATGTTTCAGTGCGATGAAGGCTTTCTGTGGTCAAGGAACGGTGGGAGGAGACAGGGTGCAGAGGGCACCCAGCTTCAGCTCCGGCTCAGCCGCCAGCTTTCCTGGGTGGACACAGCTCCGTCTGGGTTCCTCTCCCTATCTGGATTCCTCGTGGCTGAAGGAGGCCCAGAGCACAGAGTCACTAGGCGCCTGCAGGTCTGCAGGCGGGGGTGCAGGGTGGACTGGAGGGTGGTTGTGTAGCGCCGCAGTTGAGCCCCGGGACTTTGTCATTCAGCCACATGGAGTGGCCTTGCTAGAGCATAACCAGTTCCCTCCCTCATTGGCCTTTCTACCTGCTGTCACCTCCCTAAGATCGCAGCCACCCCACTTAGGACCACAGCTATCCTGGGGTCATTGCAAGGGAAGGTAAGATTCCTGCTGTTCCAGAATTCTGTGCCGGTTTTAACCAAAGCCTTTCCTTTCATCATTTTCCCCTCCGTCCTACTTATATTAGTCCTCTGCTACTCACTGGGTAGGGTCGAGCCGGCTAATTCTGTGAGCGCGTGTGTTAATGTCACATAGCGTAGGCAATCCCGAGGACATGGCATTTATCTATGCTTCATGCTAGCAGAAGCATCAGAGCAACAGACCATTTTTTCTGCTGGTTACTCCTGGAGAAAGGTGATAGCAACAGAAGCGCAGGTTGGCTTCCTCGCCGACCACCTCCCATGCTGACCATGGGTCGGTGCAGGTCAGTGCTGGACATCTGCCCCAATCTGGCTGGATGCAGGGCTCCACCCTGACTCCCAGATCCTGCTTCGGTCGGTTTAGAAGTGAAGCCAGAAACCCACCCCCCACCCCAGGGATTCTGATTTGGGGACGGCTGCTCTAAATCTGGGCTCTGTTAAAAACCCATGTTCCTAATGAGCCTCGGCGCAGTGGGAGCCTGATACGGCTTGAACATCTTCAGAGGAAAATTAGATGTTGCCCATGTGGCAGGCACTGTTCCCGTGCGCAGGATACACTCAGTCTGGGGCTTCCTTGGATGAGGACCAGGAGCACAGGGTCAGGCTGCACAAGGGCGGCTGGGGACAGGGAATTAACATCCTGGAGCAGTCCTCACGAGTGACGCACTGGGGTCGGTGGACGAAGACCCCTCGCTCTTGCCCCACACAGGCTTGCAGGGGTCCCCGCTCGCTCAGAGCAGTGGCTGGGTAGCTAACACCGTCTTCACGGACTCCCTCCCCCTCCCTGCCCAAGTCTCTCGCAGCGCTTTCTGGCCCCGGCTCCCAGCACTCAGCTGCAAGTTTGTGTCCATGTCAGGTGTATTGTATTTAAGTTCACCCATGTTTTGGATGGGTGGGTCTGAAGTAATTTCTGTGGTCACTCTCAGCAGCGGGGGGACCTGGGTGCGAAGAGGGAGGCACTGCCAGCTGCTGACCTGCCTTGTCACCTGCAGGACTGAGAGCACCGCCTGCAAGTGTGCATCCTAGGCGGTCTCGCTCGCTCTCCTTGGTCCAGGGCTGACTTCCAGGGAGTCAGGCAAAACCACCCACTGACTGCAAGGAGGTATTTCCTGAAGTGTGTTGTTGTACCTAGGCTTCTTTATTGCTCTTTCATAGACAATATCCCTCAAATGGAAGGCCTCTTTGGCAGCGAAACTGAGGTATTAGGATCATTCTGCACAGTAAGTTACACGTGCTGTCACAGGCATTTAAGACAGCACATCTGTTCCAAGACAGTGGCGAAAATAAACGCGAAGGCAGCCTGCGAGACCCACCTGCTCTCACCCGTCTTGGCCGATGCCTTCCAGGTAGGCTTTGAGATAAAAACTCCGGGTTCGGGGAAGACTGCCCGGCCTGGCACACCCAGCCCAGAGTTTATTAGCACAGTTAATACTGCATGCAAATAGATTTCCCCGCTTCGGTCATGCCAGTCCATTAATTCAGCCCCTTGTCTGCAACATCTTTATCCTTGGCAGGTTAATCCTGCCAAATGCCTTTGCCGCAGCCCATGTCACGCTGTGCCTATGTGCAGCAATGCAATTTGCTAATCCTTTTGTATCAGCTTTGTGGCCCTGTCCGGTCAATCCAGTGGCGGAAAAGTGCATGTAAGGTTTTTGCCAAGAACTTCCTCGTCCTCTGGTACCCGTGCCGACCCGCCCCCCCCCCCAAAAAAAAGGTTTCAATTAAATGGTTTGAAAGTCAGCCATGGTGTTTGGACAGCTGCCACGCCAGTGTCTCTCCGACGAGAATGGCAAGGCTCTCGGCAGGCTCCGAGTTCTTTCCCGCAGCCTCACCGAGCCTCGGGCCGTCCATGCATCTCGGCATCTATGCTTAAAGGGGAAGGGTTAAAACAGGACAATCCACTAACTCCTCCTTGTCGTAGGCTCTCTACACATTAAGGGCTTGAAGATGACGGAATGGGTGGCATATGTATCACCCTTTACCTTTAATGCCAACCTCTCTCCAGCTTAGTGGAATCGTTAACATGAGTTATTGGAAGAAGTGTGTCCCTTCCTGCAGTCGACTTTGTCATGCAGCCACCAAACACAGGGCGGAGACGTGTCCCCAGGACCCCCAGTGTCCTGCTTCTCCAATCTGTGGCTCGGCAGGGTTAAAAGCATGAGCCTTGTGACCAGATGCAAATCTCGGCTGGACCACTTTCTACCTCTGTGACCTCAGGCAAGTTGCTTTGCCTCTCTGGCCTTGCTTTCCTGGTCTGTAAAATGGGCACAACCACAGCATCTGCCAGGTGGGACTGCTGGGGGGATTCAGCGAGTTAGCACATGTCAATCACTCAGAATGGGGCTGGTATGCATACAGCAGGCACTGGGTAAGTGAGAGCTAATAGTAGCCTAGATTGTGGAATGTGTTAAAACTCACTGTCATTTGCAGCTTGCCCTAGTACACATGCAGTGTCACAGTAAAATGACACAGGGGCATGTCTTTTAGGGTAAACTCCACTCTCTTGCCTGCTGATTACAGAAGTGTGGCTGAGGAGCTGTCTGGTCTCTCGGCCCCTGGCGTCTGAGTTCCCTGTGGCAGCCTCTCGTGGACGTGAGAGGCGTGCCAAGTTGGGCCTGATCATCCCAGGACTGAGGCTTGGGCGTTCACTACCCAGCTCTGGGCAACATGCTCAACCCTTGAGACTCTTACACCCCGACATCAGAAATGGGACTTGGTTCTACATTGCTGGGTCAATGTGAAGAACGCGGCATACTGTTGAGTGCACAGTAATTGTCCCATGAATAAGGGCTGTTATGGCTCTGGAGCCTCCTGCAGGGTACCGAGGCTTTCCTCTGCAACCCTCTGTCCATCTGCCTCCTCACCTCCCCACAGCCTGAGCGAGGACGAGGACGGTGTTACGTGGAGTTACGTAAGGAGAGCCGCCGGCACAGGGCTCCGGAGAAGGAGCCGCACTCTCACTGCCGTTAAACCATAGTTCAGCTGGCTCGTTGCTCACCCCAAACATCCTCAGTGCCATATAGTCCCTTTTGCATTATTAGTCTGAGCATTAGTCTCTAGTCTGAGCCAGGCTAAGACCCGTGAGCAGCCTTTAAATGATGGTGTGCGTGTGTAGCTGTAAAGCTGCCTCTGTGTTTGGATGTGAGCTGAATGTGCATTCTGAACTGAGCACTTAGGTGTTTTTATGATAACCTCGAGGGTGGAGGATTCAACCTACTTGGTATTGGATGTGTCAAGTCAGAGCTTGTGCCCTCATGGTAAGGGGAGTATTTTGCTACTGGGAAGAGCTGTATGCTGCCCCTGGCAACCCACCCACCGAACACCACCTACTTCCCCTGGATCACGCTAGATCTTGTCTTTTAAACATTTTTTTTTCAATTACCATTGACATACCATATTACATTAGTTTCAGGTGTACAGCACAGTGATTAGACATTTATAGAACTTAGGATCACTCCAGTAAGTCTAGTGCCCACAGGACACCATACTTAGTTATTACAATATTATTGACTATATTCCCCATGACTATTTTTATAACTGGCAATTGGTACTTAACTCCCTTCACCTCTTTCGCCCATCCTCCCAACTCCTCTCTCATCTGGCAGCCATCAATTTGTTCTCTTAGCCTATACATTTATTTCTGTTGTTTATTTTGATTTTTAGATCCAATACTAAGTGAACTCATTTGGTATTTGATTTATTTTACTTGGCATAGTACCTTCTAGGTTCAGCCACGCTGTTGCAAATGGCAAGATTTCATTCTCTCTATGGCCAAGTAATATTCTATTGTATTGTACATATGTACCACATCTTCTTTATCCATTTGTCTATTATTGGGGCACTTGGGCTGCTTCAGTGCTGCAATGGACATAGGGGTGCATATATCTTTTTGAGTTAGTGTTTTGGATTTATTTGGATACCCACAAGTGGAGTCTCTGGATCATATGGTACTTCTATTTTTAATATTTTGAGGAACCTCCATACTGTTTTCCACAGTGGCTGCACCAATTTTCAATCCTACCAATAGCACACAAGGGTTCCCTTTTCTCCACATTCCTTGCCAACACTTGTTTGTTAATTTACTGATGATAGCCATTCTGACAGGCGTGAAGTGATATCTCACTGTGGTTTTAATTTGCATTTCCCTGATGATTAGTGATGCTGAGCATCTTTTCATATGTCTATTGGCCATCTGTATGTCCTCTCTGGAGCAGTGTCTATTCAGGTCCTCTGCTCATTTATTAATGAGATTGTTTGTGGGTTTTTTAAATAATAAGTTATATGAGTTCCTTATATATTTTGTATATTAACTCCTTATTGGATGTGTCATTGACAAATATCTTCTCTCATTCAGTAGGATGTCTTCTTGTTTTGTTGAAGATTTCCTTCATTATGTGAAGACTTTTTAGTTTGATGTAGTCCGATTTGTCTATTTTTCTCTTGTTTTCCCTGCCTAAAGACACAGACATATCCAAAAAATATTACTAAGAGCAATGTCAGAGAGTTTACTGCTTATAATTTCTTCTAGAGTTTTAATGGTTTTGGGTCTTACACAAACTCAAAATGTATTAAGATTTAAATGTAAGAAAGTAGTCTAGTTTCATTCTTTTCATGTATATGCCCAATTTCCCCTGTGCCATTTATTTTAGAAACTGTCTTTACCCCATTATATATATTCATGCCTCCTTTGTCAAAGATTAATTGGCCACATAGGCATGGGTTTATTTCTGGACTCCCTGTTTTCCCCCATGATCTATATGTCTGTTTTTATGTCAGTACCATGCTGTTTTGATTACTTTAGCCTTGCAGTAGTATAGTTTGATATCAGGTGGTGTGATATCTCCACCCTTGTTCTTCTTTCTCAAAATTGTTTTTGCCTATCTGAGGTCTTTTGTGGTTCCATATAAATGTTAGGATTATTTGTTCTTGTTCTCTGAAAAATGCGATTGGTATTTTAATGGAAACTGCACTGGCTGGGTAGATAGCTTTGGATAGTATAGGTATTTTAATGGTGTCAATTCTTCCTATCCATGAGCACTGTTTATCCTTCCATTTATCCGTTTATTTGTATCAATCATCCTTAATTTCTTTCTTCAGTGTCTTATAGTTTTCCCAGTATAGGCTTTGATCTCCTTGGTTAAATTTATTCCTACGTGTTTTATTATTTTTGATGCAATTGTAAATGGTGCTTCTGCATGGGGTGAACATTTATAAATGTTATATCCTTTTGTTGGATTGATCCCTTGATTATGAAATACCTTTGTCTCTTATTATAGCCTTTGTTTTAAAGTCTATTTTGTCTGATATAAATATTGCTACCCCAGCTTATTTTTTCATTTTCACTTGCATGAAATATCTTTTTTCATCCCTTTATTTTCAGTCTCTGTCTTTTGCTATGAAGAGGGTCTCTGGTAATCAGCATATGTATGAGTCTTTTTCTTTTAATCCATTTAGCCATCATATGTCTTTCGATTGAAGCATTTAGTCCCTTTACATTTAAAATAGTTATTGATAGGTACATAGTTATTACCATTTTATTTTCTGATTGTTTTTGTAGTTCTCTTTTCCTTTCTTATTCTCTTGCTCTCTTGTGTGTTGATGACTTCCTATATTGTTGTGTTTGGATTCCTTTCTCTCTATTTCTTATATATCTTTTGTAGATTTTTGGTTTGGAGTTATCTTGTGCTTCATACAAGTGGGGCAAAAGTAGGTTTACAGTTCATATGGAATATAATTAATAATAAGAACAAACTGTGTTTCATGTACTCACATCTGTAAACCTGCTTTTGCCCCGTCCTGTGTATACCAAACTATGCTTACAGCACTCTCTTTCAAGTTGATGGTCACTTAAGTTCGAACATATCTAAAAATCACTGCAATTTTTACTGACCCCCTCCATATTTATGTTTTTGTCATTTTTTTTTACTTCTTTTGTGTGTAGCATTAATTTACTGTTATAGTTACACATGATCTTTCTACTTTTGCCTTTTAACCTCTGTACCAGATTTATGGTTGGCAGATCCACTGCTTTCGCTAAGTGTTTGCCTTTTTGGCAGTGAGAATGTTTTCTTTCCTATAGTTCCTTATTCCAATTTTTGATTTTTTTCTTATAGAAGTCCCTTTAACATTTCTTGTAATACTGGCTTAGTGGTGATGGCCTCCTTTTAGTTTTTTTCTTGTTGGAGAAACTATTTCTGCTTTGATTCTAAATGATAGCCTTCCTGGGTAACCTTGGCTGTAGGTCACTGCTTTTCATCACTTTGAATATTTCATGCTAATCCCTTCTGGCCTACAGAATTTGTTGAGAAGTCAGCTGGCAGTCTTATGGGAGCTCCCTTGTGGGTAACTGCTTTCCTCTTACTGCTTTTAAAATTCTTTCTCTTTAACATTTTGCATTTTAATTAAGATGTATCTTGGTGTGGGTCTCTTTGGGTTCATCTTGTTTGGGGTTATGCACTTTTTGGACTTGTACGTCTATTTCATTCACCAGGTTAGGGAAGTTTTCTGTAATTATTTCTTCAAGGAGGCTTTCAATCCCTTGCTCTCTTCTCCCTCTGGCACCCCTATGATGTGAATGTGGTTGGTTACACTTGATGTTGTCCCAAAAGTTCCTTAAACTATCCTCATTTTTAAAAATTCTCTTTTCTTAATGTTCTAATTCAGTATTTTCTGCTACCTTGTTTTCTAAATTGCTGATCCTATCCTCTGTTTCATTTAATCTGCTGCTGATTCCATCTGAGATCTTCATTTTGGTTATGGTACTATTCACTTATGGCTGGCTCTAATTTATGGTTTATATCTCTTTATGTTAAGTTCTCACTGAGTTCAACTATTCTTCCCCTAAATTCTTGAGCATCCTTATAACCAGTGCTTTGGACCCTGTATCTGGTAGATTGTTTGCTTCCATTTTGTTCAGTTTTTTTTCCTGGGGTTTTGTCCTGTTATTTCATTTGGGACATCTTTGTCTCATTTTGGCTGCCTCCCTGTGTTTGTTTCTATGTATCAGGTAGATCTGCTATGACCCCCAGGCCTGGCAGGGTGGCTTAATATAGTAGATATTCTTGGGGCCCAGTGGTGCAGTCTCCCTGGTCACCTGAGCTTAGAGTCTTGGGTGACCAGGGTGACTTAGAGTCTTGATCGCTGTTGGCATCACCGTGGGTGGGGCTGACCCAGTCTGGCTTGCTGTGGCTACACTGGATGAGCTGTTGTGCGGTGGATGACCCTGCAGAACAGGAGTTGCTTGACTGGGGCTCTGGTGCCCACTGAGTCTGTCCTTCAAGCATGTTGTTTGTGGAGCTGGTCGGGCAGTGCCCAGTGTGGTCTGCAGCCAGCCACCAGACCGCAATGCAGTTTTCATTTACCATTTACTTGAATAAAATGGGTTTGCAATACTCATGCTAATTCAAACATGATGCAGTCAAGCTATTTGCACAATGAACTGTTCTGACTCTCCGGCCTTGGGCGAGTCCACCGAGGCACACCTGTGTGCTGCCTTGGCGAGAATTCCTGCTGAGAGGACAGTCCATCGAGGCTGGGTCTTGAGAGAGCCATGCTTACCTAGCAGAATGCAAACATCTCTGAACTTTGCTTTCTGGATAAAAGGCAGCATTAGCCTCCCGCTGCATTTTCTCCAGCAGGATCAATCCCGCACCCCAGCCTGACACTTCGCCCCGCTTGTGATTAATCTCGCAGAGGCGAGGCTCCTCCTGCGATGGGTTTCTGGATCTGAGTGCAGCCTTCCAGGGGGAGGCTGGGAGGAAAAGAAAGGCTGGGAGCAGAATAAGCAGCACGGAGGTTTGAGAAGCCTGCTCCGTGCCATGTGCTGCAGGAAGCTTTTTTTAGTGGTTGATTCACTGTCAAGAAAATTCGCTTTTGCCATGAATGCTGCTTGAGCATCATGGAGGGGTTTCTGATTTCATTTTCTATGGTGTGAATTCGGTGCCTTAGTCGTGTGTGTGTGTGTGTGTGTGTTTTCTGTTCTTTTTCAGCCAAATCAAAACTGTCTAAACCTGGTCTCTTTGGTGGATCAGGGATGTGCTCAGCACTCACGTCCTGTCAGAGGGACAGCAAGTGCTTGGGTTGCTCTCTATTCAGAGGGATGAAGCTGACAGTTTCACACCCGTGAAAGAGACCTGCTTTTGACTTTGCTCTCAGGCCTCTGATTCTTCGTTGGATTTTTTTTCCTCCTTTCACTGTGGACTTCTCGGCTCCTAGGCTTGTTGAAGGGGTGTGGGTGGGAGGGGGGTGATTACAGGGAAGTGAAAATCCCACGTGTTCATCAGGGGCGGCTAAGGCCTGAGGTGCTAAGAGCTTCCAAAAGGGCTGTCAGCTCCTTGCCTTTCCTGGATAATTCTGTCTGTTACTATTTTAAGAACAAAACAAGATGCAGGAAAACCTTGCTTTAAAGAAACTCAGTACTTGGCAGCCTCTATGTATACGAGCTAAGGGGCGACTTCTTTAAGAGATTTAGGACCCTGTTAAAAAGCAAGTTTACCCGCTCCCTTGACCATCACGAGATACACCTGGTTTTAGGCACGGGCCCACGGTACAGTGAGGCACGTCTGCATTTCTCCCCGCAAACAGATTTCTTTTGAAAAAGCCCCTCTCCCCCGGACAACATACTGACCATAGAAGGATTACTGCCTAACCTGGTGTGTGACAAGTGGCTATTCATAAATGAACCACACAGTTCTGTCTCCATTTTCCTCCCAAACACAAAGCCCCATTGCCCACAGACCAGAGTTGAGGTGTCCATGAGGTGACTGACCTCTCCTGTCCTGTTGCCTGTCCAGGACCCAGGGAGGGACCTCCTGGACAAGCCCGACTCGCAGCCCAGACCCAGGTGGCCATGCGGGGGGGCCCCGGGGCTCCACCCACGGGACAGGTGAGCTGCTCGCCCTTCCTCCTGGCATGCTGCTCTTGCTTTGGCTCTTGGCATTTCTGTAGCCAGAGAACAAAATGCTTTCTTGCTAGACAACACATCCATTTGGGAGGTTTGACCAAGAAGTTTTTCTCAGGGAGGAAAAGAAGTTGTTTGAAAAACAACCGAGGCCTGGCTGGGCATTCTGGGTTCTCAGCAGAGTCCTATGTGCTTTTTTTTTTTTTTTTTTAAGTCCTGCTCCCTCCCACAATTCCTGGCGTGGAGCCCAGGGTTGTTTCCCCTGCAAGGTTCTGAGGCCTCTGTCACAACAGGGCTGCACTCTCCTCTTTCCAGGATTTCTCCCAAGAAATTATCTTCTTAAAAATACAGTCACGAATGTACTCTTGGAGGACGAAAACCTTTTAAAGAAATGTGGCTTCACACACTGGCAAGGGGAGGTTCTGCTCTGAGCAGAATGAGTTACTACACCACAAAGCCCTCAGGAAAAGCTGGAGGGGAACAGGCTTCCGAGAACGCGGGAATCACCGCTCCGCAGGGAGACACTGGCGCGCTCACACCTGCGCTCCCACTCCCGCCACGGTCTATTAGACTGCCCGGCCGTGGCTCAGACAGGTCACAAGTCTGAACCTTTCTGTGGTTACGAACCAGTCACCGCAAGGGTCCTCTCCCTAGATTCTAGATGTAGGCCCACTGCTGACATGACTTTTATGTCTTGTCACTGTGGAGCGGCTCAAGCACCCGCAAGGAGGCCCAGGCCAGCTGGAGCAAGTGAATCCCCCGGCTCTGTGCGCACCTCAGGGCGCCTGAGTCCTGGGGGCTGCGTGCCTGGGGCAGGGGGTCATTCAGCAGTGTGGATGGAGGAACTGGAAGGTGGACAGCCCATGGCAGAGGGTAGAATTCAGGGGTCCAGCAGGTACCTTGGAAACGCTATGGAAACACTAAGAACAGTTCTTTCTGTAGTTAGTTATGAAGAAATTGAATGAGGAATACTTATATACCCCTAAGACTTGCTCAAAGTACTTTTGAAGCCCTAGGTATTTTCATGTGTTTTTAAAAAATATTTTATTTTTAGAAGGGGAGAGAAACATGAATGTGTAGTTGCCTGTCATGCACCCCCTCCTGGGAATCTGGGCCCGCAACCCAGGCATGTGCCCTGGCTGGGAATCCAACCGGCGACCCTTTGGTTTGCAGGCCGGCACTCAGTCTACTGAGCCACACCAGCCAGGGCTATTTTAATGTATTTTAATGGTGAGAGGAGGTCCATAACATAGAAAAGGTCAAGGACACCTGCCTCAGGTGGATGTAGATGCTATGGGAGGGTGGAGATCGGCATAGATATGGAGACAAGCTCCACCCCCAGGGCTCACACCCCATCTGACCTCGCAGTCCTGCCCACGTGCTCCAGCTCACTCCAGCTCTGGGTTTCCTTACTGCAAAAATGGCAATGACACCACCCCTGGGTCTCAAAACCACACGTCACCTGCCTGGCCTGTGGCTATAGCCAACTCAGAACCCCGTCACATTGCACAGAAAAAAACCTACTGACCTGCGTGGGTCCTGCTGAGCCTCTCTATCCCTGATGTCCAGCCTCCTTCTTCGTTCTGCAAGAAATTTCCAGAAAACAGTCACACTCGTAGTCACTCTAGCTTCAGACTCAGCAAAGGCAACCTTGGGACTCAGGCAACTTTCATGGGGCATTCTGGCCCAAAGCAAGCCCCCCTTATCAGTGACCCGCTCTCCTGACTCTGGGCTGAAAATCCTTGGGGCGGGGAATTCCGCCGGCCTGAGCTCACCGCTGGATTCTCTCTCGCATGTGTGTATTTTTCAGACAAAGTGACAGGGCACAGCTAACGTCGTCACAGCCCCCTCCAGTGCCCCTTAGCTCTCGCTCTGCACCGTGCTTCTAGTGACGTGCTTTGCTGGGTCCGGAGCTCAGGCGCCACGGGATGAAGCGTTTCCTGTTTTAGGGCTGGGCTCTCTCCCCCTTGTCTCCTTACCCCCATCCCACAGGCCAAGAAAGAAGAAAACGGGTGGGACAAAGCACCGAGCCTGCAACCACGCTGACGCTGTTACTTCATCCCCTCACTCCCGACCCAGGGGGCTCAGGTTAAGGGGGGGGCTTTCAGGGGAAGCTGGAGGGAAAGGGGTGAAAGGAGAAGACCCTTTGCAAAGCTTGTTTTCTCAGCTGAGGATACCCCCGACCCCTGTCCCCTTGTTCTTGACGGGCACTCAAACAGGACGTGAGAAGATGGGGCAAGGTTTGGTCGCCATTTTGCAGATAGGGGAAACTGAGGCACTGGGGCTTAAAGCACACTTTTCTGGGGGCAGCCTATTGACATTTATGAAAGTCACAGGTTGGTAGGGGCCTTACATAGTTTATAAAGGTCTTTAACGTTTCAAATGTTTGTTTCATAGTTAACGCTTTTGATTTTCTTTATTCCTACAACGGGTTCGGACCAGCAGAGTGAGGAGGAAGTGATAGAGGAGGAAGCAGCTGGCCCACAACATTCATTCAGGTGAGCAGGCTGCACACCAGGAGGGCCTGGAGGGAGGGTTCATCACGGCAGTGCCCGGGGTGCCCAGTGACACTTCCAAACCCCGAACCACCTGTCAACGGGATGTGGGCGGCTTATGCACGTATGAGAGATCACAACCTGGCTGCTTCTTGGGGAGCCCTGGAGTCAGGTAGGAGAGACTCAGCCCTGTGTGACCCTGGGCCACTCACCTGTCTATCCCAACCTTCAGCTGTGTCACACAGAACAGGGACGTGGGTTGTCATCAGTGAACAAGACAATGTGTCCGTGCAGGGCTTTGTCATTCGCAAAATGTTCTCCCCACCCCCTGCCAAGCACATTTAACTCTAAAACACCGCTCACCTTTTGTGGCTGCTTCTGAGTGTCCGAGCATCCAGTACTCATCAGAGCGCACTGGCAGGAAGTGCTGTGTGAAGGTCTGAGGGGACTCCCGCAGAGACACCTGGGTACCTGGGTGGAAGGGTAAAGGTCAGTGAGACAGATTGCCAGCGATTAGCTGACAGTTTCTTCGTCCGTAGGATGGGGACAAAATGGGGGCACTTATCCTCCTTGGCATTACTGGGGATAAAAGAGGTAATCCTTGGGCTTAATACATGCTCGCAGCCATCACTGCCATGGTTGGTGGCTCACCAGGAGGTGCCCTAACACCCCAGTGGGGGGGTCCCTACGTCTGTCTCTGTCTTGGGCAGCCCTGGAGGAGTGCTACACACTTGGAATGTTCCTTCTAAACAACATCTCTGGGCTCAGACTTCATTTTGCCAAAGGGTGACATGTTGGTAGAGCCCATCATGTTCTTCAAGGTGATTTTCTCTAATAGCAGAGATTAGGAAGAAAAATGAAAAAGATCCAAGTAGAGGACTGTTGATTCCCAGCCAAGGCAGACTACACAGTGGTTAGGCATGTGCAGTGGAGGCAAGGAAGCATGGGACAACTTGCGCTGGCAGGAGACCTGGACAACAGTGTTGGTGAAACGTGTGATGCCCAGCAGGCGGCTGTGCCCACCTTGTCCCTGGGCTCTGCCCTGCAGTGACCCCACCCTCCCCACTGAAATCTGAGAGCCCATCTTCACGGCTGGGGCCCCCTCCCTAACACACTTCTCAGGGGCTTAGTGGGGAGTGTCCTCTGAGCCTGCTCTGGGGACAGGGCGAGGAAATGGGTGTGCAGCGCGTGCGTGATAAATTCACTGCAGCATCCCAGCCTTCCTAAGCCTTTGATTCCTTCCTTCTCCATCAAGCCAGGGAAATCCTAGAACCTCAGTGAATGTAGGACCATTGAGCCCAACTTCCAGCCAACCTGCAAAGCAGTCTCTCAGAGCCCCTTCTAGCTGCTTGAGCTAACCTGCTAAATTGAGAATCTCTTTTGTCCTCCTTGGTCTAATATCCTTAGGGTCCACTCTTACATGCATCTCTCAGGTCTTCACCAATACATCCATATATTAGCAAAACATGACAATCCTTTGGAGAAATGCCCCTCCTAGCCTCTGCCTACTTCTGGGCCCTGAGGACTGGCTGCCACCCTGTGCGCCCAGGGGGCGGAGTCTGGGCCCCCAGTCTTGGCTCCCCTAGTTACCACCAGTGCTTCTGCCGGGGAGGAAACAATTCTGTGGGAAGCGGAAACTCGCTGACAGAGATGCTCAGCTCTATTTCGGTGTTTTGCCAGAGACTTAACTTTGATTTTGAAATAGAAGCATCCTGGTCCTGAAGGGGTCCCCATGGACCAGCCCGAGGCCATGCCCTGGAGCCAGACAGCGCTGCTTTTCTGAGCTGCTGCAGGGATGCAGTTCCTGCCCCGTGCTGTGGGCTCCCCCCGTCACGCTCCCTCCAAATGCCGGGAGATGGTGAATTGTTGTCAGAGACAGACTGTGACCCGGGCCTGCGGAGGAGGCACAGAGATGTGTGGACGGGCTGGCAGCTCCTGGAATGCTCTGCGGCAGGAGCCACCTTTCACCAAGCCTGACTGTAGGCAATCCAGGTGACCCCTGCACCTTCTCGCCAAGCCACACGGGGAGGCGGGTGTCACTGCCCCCTTTATGGCTGAGGAAATGGAGACTCGGCCTCACCCGTATGCCCCCAGCGGGAGTGATGTCGAGACAGGGAGGTTGGTTTGGGTTTTCCCCAAAGAGGAGATCAAGCTGCCTCTGGGTCACAGGGGCGGTGTGGATGGAGAGTGGCCTTCCAGGGCAGTCACAGGGACACAGTGGAGGCTCTGGCCACAGCCCTCCAGCCCCTGGGTGTCACCGGGAAGCCTCCTTTCCTCGCAGGTGGGCAGGCTGCCTACTCGCTGTCGCTTTTCCAGGTTCCCTGGACGCAGAGGGGAGGCCAACCCAAGCCGTTCCATTTTACTCCTGCCTTAGGAGCACCTCCTTAAACGTTTGTTTTGAAACGCCTGGAACCGGCAGCAAAGTGGACGTTTCAGATTATGTAAGACTGTAAACAGGTACGCCGCTGTAGAATGTCCACGAGAAAGCGTGGGGCTCCTAAACGCAAAGCCTTCCTCCGCTGGACAGACTCGGCTCTCGGAAGCCATGGCTGGGGCTCTGAGGCTGATCACGGACCCAAAGTGTGCAAAGTCGAAAGATGTTAAACACCAGTGCACCCTGTGGTGAGAACTACTTCTTTTCCCGACCACGGGGTGGCAAGTAAGCTCGATTCCTGACTTAGAAAGATGGGGCTTCAGCGAGAGCTGGTGTGGGCTCATAAGACCCTATGGTTGATTCCCGGCTCTGCAGGTCTTGGGAAAGGCATGTGAGCTCAGGCTCCTCATGGTAAAATGGGGACAGTACCCCCCTCAGAGGGTTGCTGTGGGGCTCAAACCGGATGGACATGGGCACAGACGCTGTTAACTAACAGTGAGGGCAGCTGAGCTTGACACGCCTCAGTTCTATTCCTTCTGCCCTAGAAACTCTCATTCTAGTCGCAGGAAGAGACTTTCCCCACGTCCGAGGCACTCCTGCAGTATTTCTTTCTGATTCAACGGCTGAGAAAACCGAGTTGGACACGACAAAGTCTGATAACCGGTGATCAAAAACCACCAAGAGAACACACATGCACCAAAGTCAAGGTCCCAGGCTGGTCTGCTCGTTGCTGAAGAGAAGACCAATTGAACTGACTAGACTTGAACCACGGAGACTTCCTTCATAAGACTGCAGCACAGAAGTGTTAGCTGTCGCCTACTCTACTGTAAAATTAGCCAGCCACTTCCAGTAAAAGCTCCTTGAAACAATAAGAGAACAAGTGAAAGCCACATGCTCCCAGCCAAGCTTAAGAACAGGGTGAGTGAATGAGGACACGGCACATGCCAGCCACGAGCAGCTGAGGATTTAAATCCCTGGGTGATGGAGTTCTGCGGGCACTTGCATTTTCATCCTACTTTTCCGTGACCCCACCTGGGGAAGCTGGAATGCAAAGTTGCAAAGGCAGTGATGTGGGGGCCAAGGCCAAGTGGGGTTCACAGCGTGGGCTTTCTGTCAGAACGGAGGCAGGGCGGGAGGGGCAGGTTGCACCGTGGAGATGTGCCGTGGCCATCCCAGCTGAACTGGAGGCTCGGACCCCAGCCACCCGGCTGCCCCCTTTCCTGCCACGGAAATAGAATCTACCTGACAAAGCATCTGAAATGCAAAGAAATCCTCCTCCCCGTGCACTCGGCTCTCGGAGATCACGTTTTATGCTTTCAGCCTAATTAACAACCAAGGGTCATCTTACTTGCCGACCCGGTTTTGTTGTTGGTTGGCTTTCCACTTGGGTTATTATGGACTGATCTGCCCTCCCGGTCCCTCCTCTTCACTCACAGATACCGCCCCACCCCCGGCCCTCTCTCCTTAGTCTTTGCTGTGAGGACCAAGTCTACAAGCGTGCAAGTGCCATTAACTGACATTCATCAAAACACTCTCCATTGTTCGCAGACACCAGCGGCTGAGAGGTGGGAATTACTTGGCATTTCATTTTAATCTGTATTGAAGACTCGCCTGACAAAACACATTAAGGGTAAGAATTACCGGCTTGGGAACGGAGCTGTGTTTATGGCCTGCCCATATTTTTCTTTCCTAAAGAAACAAAATGACACTTCCCCTCTCCTTCCCAACCCTCTGCAGCTCCCGCCCCACCAGCCTCATCCACGAAGTGGTTAACATTTCATTTTCCTCCCTGAGTGGAGCTTTTGTTAGCGGTGTCTATAAAATGTTAACAAACATTCTGGGACTCTGCCCCAGCATCTGAGATTAAAAAAAAAAAACAAACCCAAACAACAAGAACCCAACAAGCTCTGCCTTTAACGAGGTGTTATCGGCGGGATCTCCCTCTCGGAGGTAGGCGGTCAGCACCGAGTGCGGGCCACGCGAGCCGTGTGCTTCGCCGGAGAAGAGACTGCTCCCAAAGGCTCTGACAAAGGATGGCTGCCACACTAATGAATGCACACAATTAGCAAGGGACACGGATTCTCTGGCTGCATCCTGACAGTCCCCCAGGGCAGTCCTGTACGGATAGCCCTTGCCACCGCGCTTTTTCCCCTTTTGGATTCTCAAGCTCCCACTTTCATCTTTCAGGCTACTCTTGCATTGTCTCGAAAAGTAAAAGTGACCACAGGAGCTCACAGATGGAAGATTGCTTTTTGCTGCCTTCCTTCCGTCTGCCTCTGGTTCAGGAGGCTGCTCCGGAGACCAGGTAGGCACACCGTGCGTGGGCCATACTTTCTACCCTGCAGCTGGCCAAGTCCAGGAACAGGGGTCCGGGAGAAGGAGAATGGTGGGCAAGCTCCTACAGGTCAACGGGGACTCCCAGGGACACGTGAGCTCTGCCCGCTGGGGGGTCCCTTTGCTCAGGCTCCGAGGCTGCACACCAGCGCTGGGTGTGGGCAGGGCCCAGGAGCCCTGTCCGCTCCTGCACTGTATTGTGATGAAGATCTGGGAGCTGGGGCCACTCAGGAGCTCTGCTTCTTGGTGGGCTTTCTCTTCCTAGGCTCTGAAGTGTCACGGGCCCCTGAAGGTAGGCAGTTTGGCCGTCAGGCCTTGCTCTGTTGAACTTGGTGAGGGTTATACAGGCCACAGTCTCTCGGGGGAGGCCTCTGTTGTCCCCCACCTCGACTGAAGATACAAACCAGCTGTCCATTTCAGCCCTTTCTTTGGGCCTTTGCCATTTCCAGGATTTGGGGAATGAGCTGAGCAGAGGAAAGGGGAAAAGAGGTGCTTTGTGTCCTGCCCCCACACAGGCGGGGTGGAGGCGCCACAGTCTGGCCAGCACTCCCCGGAGGGGCTCTCCCACCCCTTCACATGGTGGTCCTGGGGGTGTCTGGCCAGAGCTGCCCACGTAGCCCCCAGGCATCCTGAGGCTCCTGTTGGGGAGCAACCGGAAAACCCCACTTGAGTGATGGGGAAGCCCCGCCTCAGGCACCGCTGGGGGCTGGGGGCCTGGCTGGCTGCAGAGGTCCTGCCCCACAGACCCACCTGGCTTCCTCACCCTCCGAGCAAGGGTCTTAGGTGGAGTTTCAGTGAACGCACATACGTTTTCTGGAGGGCGTGTGCGCACTTTTCCGTGATGCACGATGTAACACTGCTCACGGCCAGAGTCTCAACACCGCTGTCTCAGGCCGACCCCAGAGGAGGGGGGATTTGCTGTGATGTCTGGGAGGCTCGTCACCAGTCGAGCCCTGAGCTGACCCTGCCCCTCCTACCTCTCGTGCCTGATGCCGGCCACCTTCATGCACCCCCAAAATTCACACCTTAGTAGCCCCAAGACATGACCTTTTGTTTGAAAAGATGTGGAAAAAATAACACCTACCCTGTTTCAAGTCGTAAGTTCAGTCTGGTACTGTTTGAGTTGAAAGCTATAGAGCATAAGGGAGACTGGCATGTGGCCTGACTTTTAGGGGCACATGTGAAAGGGATGTGATTAACTGTCAAGAGTTACAGAAAGTCATCGGAGTTAACTACATGGTACATCCCATCATGTCCAGAAAGCACAAGCAAGATGATATCATTTCTAAACCTGCTGTACATACTTGTTTTTCGTATAAAAATTAGGTTAAACATATGCTAATGCCCTATTAGCTTCCCCTTGAACAGACTAGAAGTCTGCTCCCTTTCTATAGGAAGTCATTTCTCAGATTATCACGTGGACTCTTCTTCAGTTCCCTGACCCCAGGTTCAGCTTGTCTGATGCTTACAACCCTGCTTTGTCTCCAGGAAACCCCATGTGACTTAGCGTCTCCTACCTATCATTGTGAAGAAGCTCCCAGGGCCCTGCTCCCATCTCCCCTGCTCCGCACCCTGGATCCAGCCCAAGGGAAAGGACAGCACAGGCAGGCAGCCTGGGCCCAGAACACCAGGGCAAAGCTCACCGTCAATGGCCGCCGGCTGGGGCAGCAGGTGGGGGAGCCAGGGTGCGTGCCCTAACCATTTCCCACTGCATCCCACGTTAGCCTGCTTGATTCCCGTCACAACGCTTACTGTCACCTGGAGCTAGGTTCTTTGGGCTTTATTTATTAGCATATCACTTGATTGTCCCCTGGACATAAGATCTATGAGGGGGCATCTGGTCAGGCCTGTTCACCTCTTTATCTCTGGCCTCAAGAAGAGTGCCTGGCGTATAGTAGATGCTCAATACAGGCTTGTTGAATGAATGAATGAGGTGTAACATCTTGGTTCCACAGAGCTACCCACTCTCTGGCTGGCCTCCGTGATACCCCTGGGCTTTGCACAGAGTCGGGGAGTACGGGAGCAGCTCAGGAGATTCCCGTGGAAGATGGAGAGCAGGTGAGAAGCTAAGCGCTATAAACCAGAAGGACGCCCTAAGTACCATGGTTAAGAGCCCCGAGACCCTGGCGCCACAGCCTGGAGATGACTGCTCTGATGTTTCCGGTCTGTGTTTTCAAGGCCAGAAGTCGCTGCAGAAAAATAGGAAGGGGACGAGCAGTCGGAAAGAGCTGCAGGAATGAATGAAGTTCGGCCGTCAGCAGCTCACACAGAGGCCGACGGAAGCCTGATGCTGTTCAGAGTCTACAGTGTGCCGTGGGCGTGGGTGAAACCGGCCTGTACCAGCGGGAGCCTTAGGCCTTGGAAGACGTGCACACCCACCTCTTCAGTTCCAAGGACAAGAAAGAGCTTGTTGACTATTTCTTGTTCCAGATACGGCCACATGTGAACATAAACTCTGACACACACACACACACACTTCTCATGAAAATGGTTCTTAAGCTAATGATTATTTAGATAGCCTAAGTAATTTTGCTAGTGTATGTGGCGTCCTCTTTATAAGCTTTTACATCTCTAAAACACAACGGGAAGATGGGACGGGGAGAACGGGTTTCGGGCTGGGACGGCTGCTCTGTGCCGAGTGGGGACACACCACAGTCCTCGGCACACGGGGCCTGGGCCAGGCCTGGCCCGGGCGCACTTTGGGGTGACAGGGCCCCGAGGTTTGCCAACTGTCTTTTGTTGGCTGTCCTCGTAAGGACTTGGGTTACTTAAACAATATTGTAATTCATGCCTGAAAAATGTGTCTTCATCGAATCCTGAAGGAACATTCTCTAATGTCCCCTGAAAAGTATAAATGTCATGAAAGACGAGAGAGGCCATGAAACTGTTTCACGTGACGCAAGATCAAAGAGACATAACCAAACGCAATGAGCACTGCTGGACTGGATCCCTGACCAAGGGAAGGAGAAACCAAAGGACATCATTGAGACAAATGGCACCATTTGAACACGGATTGTGACACTGTGGTGACACAGCACTAACGCAGTTGTGTCGATATAACAATATCGCATCAATGTCAAAGCTCCTGAATTGGATCACTGCCTTTGGTTATGCTTTCTGGAAATACAGGCTGAAATATTTAAAGATGAATCCTCAAATGGCTTAGCAAAAAATCTGTGTACGTATGTATACGAGTAGGCACATGTGCATTGTGTGTATGAAGGGAAGAGATGAGATAAAGCTATTAATCTAAGAATTCATTGTGCTACTCGTACAAATCCTTTCAAAGTTTTAAATTATTTTATTATGGGGGAACACTTTTTCATTTTCTCTTTTCCTTTCTATTTTGAAATACGTCATCTGTAAATACATGCAATTGAGTTTTCCCCTCACTTTTTCACAGGAGGTAGAAAAAATAACTGACATCACATTTAATGTCAGTTTATCATGTTATTTCTTTAAATTCCCATAGTTTATAATCCCAATAAGTCATGTACTGCATAATTTTAAACTGATCTGTAATTTTCTGAATCTCACTGAAAAGCTGATTTGGGAGGGGAAAATATTTTTATTTTATACAAAAAAATGGGTAAAACAGTTTATACTTTTAACAATGTAATGTGGCTTAAATCATAACATGCCCTTTGGCTTTTTAATTAAGTCAGAAAAAGAAATTCCTAGTAGTTGATCAGATCACCTCCCTGCCTTTGCCCCTTGCTGGTGATTCTGGGGGCTGGCGTGGACAGAGGTCCCTGGGGAGCCTGCTGACCCCTCGTCACACTCAGTCCTTGGGGGGTGCCCCTCAGCCAGCAGCGTCGGCACAAATGGTGCCCATTTGACACCATCACCCCCTTTCTTCCATTCAAGTGGCAGATGATCAAAAGCTAGAATATTTTGTTTGGCAAGTGGCCTAAAATTTCTAAATTTATGTATTCTATTTTTGCTCCATTCTCAGATTGAATTAGTTACCAGGCAACTGAAGTGGTTAATTTCATTTGCTAATAGTTACACTTTGATAGAGGCAGCTCTGTCCCTGACCAGTGCTGGCCCGACCACACAGCCCGGCACCGGCCTCGCGGGCGGCTGTGCGTCCTGCTTCCTTCCGGCTGTTAACCACACTCCCCATACTCTTACATTTTATTTGCCTTTCATGCACAGGAAAAGGGATGCCTCTTTTCGATTTATTTATAGCAAAAATATTTTAGTGATCTGTTTTCCTCCCCCCAAAAGCTATCTGTTTGAGGCATCCTGAACTCTTTCAGACTTCTGGTTCAAGATGGCAAGCCAAGCACATATGTTTTCTTCCACTCACCAAGAAAGAAAGAAAAATCTTAATAGCATCGAAAGAGCACCATCAGTACCCCAGCTGCACTGATGGATTTCTGGAAGACAGAGAGCAGGTGCGGCAGCTTGACAGAAAAACTAGAACAGGGAAAACTGCTACCCGAGCTAGCCCAGCAGGGGGCTTGGCGGAGGTCAGAGAGTCTTCCTAGTGGTGTTCTGGAAAACCCCGAATTTGTAGGGAGAGCAGCCGTGTGAGGGAAACAAGTCACCCCTGGACCCTTCCCGCAGCAGGCAGAAGGCTGGATGTGTACGCTGTGAGAGTCGCTCTTAAAGAACATCAGTCAGAGGAAAGCACAAGGTGCCTTGGCAGATGGAGTGGGGATACGGGGAGGAGAGAAACACAGCTCTTCCCAGAAGGGAGTGCTGGGAGACTGCTCCACCTCAGGGCAAAGCTTCCTCGTGGGAGGGCGGTCTGGCTGCTCTCCTTGCAGGAGCCCTGAAGGGGAATCTGCCATCAGGCCAGCCACTAACTGGCCAGGTCCTCAGCCATCCCTCCTGTTCAGGAGAGGAGCTGCAATGGAAACCAAGGCGTATGCTTGCTGAGGGGTCTGAGGGCAGCCACCAAGTCCAATCCACACACGTCCGCACTTTATAAGTGAACACGAGAGAATGATGAGACTTTGGGGAAAATCATTTGCACAATCAAGAAAGAAAAATAACCTGAACTGGATTCCCATGCAGAAAACAACTCGCACACACATTTGCTGCCTTCAGAGGGACGCTGCCGCGATAAAATGAGAACAGGCTACGGTGAGAACGAAGCTGCCAGAGAGCAAGTTTCCTTGTGGGGAGGGCGGGCCACACATTCTGACTAAAACTGGATTTCCCCACCCGGGACAGGAATGCTCAGCTTCACCAACTAAAGAAGGATCGGATGGAGAGCTTCCGAAGCACCGAAGGAAAAGAAGAAACACATTACGAGGACGGCAATAAAGGAAAGTGAGTCAGGGAGAGAAACGAGGAACATGTGAAGTAGGAAATGAAAATAGATGACAGGGATAAGTCCAAACATATCAATATTTATAACAAATAGCAACAGTTTGACTCCCCTATTAAACGAGAGACTTTCAGATGGGAAATAGGTAGAACTGAGCCATATGTTTACAAAAAGACTTAAAATGACACAAAATAAAATGATTAGAGATAAACGTAATAAGTGTTAGCAAAAGGAAAGCAAAAATGCAGTATTAATAACAGACAGAAATGGAATTCAAGGCCAAAGGCAAGGTAGTATTTTATATGAATAAAAGACACAATCTAGAAGATAATCATCACATACCTTTTCACTGAACAACATAGCATGAACTACATAACAAATGATAGAAATGCAAGCAGGAACGATTGGGTTGGCCAAAAAGTCTGTTTGGTTTTTTTCCATAAAAGACACATTTTTCACTTTCACCATTAACTTTATTGGTTTGGATATTTTAAGTACGCCGGCTATGTCCTGCGTAGTGTAACACTGATTGTTCTCAATGTCTCGATTTGATCACTATCAACGTCAACTGGTCTACCTGACTGTGGAGCATTGTCCAGTGAGAAATCTCCAGAATGAAATTTCACAAACCATTTCTGACACATTCTGTCAGCACAGCACCTTCTCCACACACCTCACAAATCTTTGAGTTTCTGCAAAGCAAAGCATAGTAAGTAAATAGAAATAATAAAGTGTACTATGCTGAAAATGTTGCATGATTTCTTCCATCTTCAATATTAAAATGGCTACACAAAATTTCACCAATTTTGTTAAATATTTTTTTTAATGCACTAACAAAACTGTTTCGAATAAAGTTAAAGACAACTAAGCACTACTAGAGCCATCTTACAAGAAAAAAACCAAGCGAACTTTTTGGCCAACCCAATATTAAATCCAGGATCATAGTGGGGAACTTTAGTATATTTTTCTCAGAAATTGACAGATCAACTTGATAAAAAATAGGCAACAATTATAGATGATTGGAGTATTCAGTCACCAAGCTAGATGAATTTTGTCTTTAAATTCAGTTTTCAGCTATCAGAAAACAATGTTTAAGTTTTTATGTAACACTTAAAAAACCTTACCAAGTATGTGGCTCTCAATAAAACCCTCAAAAGACAGATACTGCAGGCTGCTTGGACCTCTAACCCAAGAGTAATTTATAGAAGAAAAATCAAAGCTGAAAGTAGACACAGCGGAGCAGAGAGTGATGGCGAGAGCACTCGGCTCAGCATCTATAGGGGGCATCGAAGACGGACTCCAGTCTGACACATTTCGAAAACAAAGACTGAAAATGCACTAGACAATGACCTCTAGAAGTTTTTTTTTTAAAGAGGTAAACAAAGTAGAAGAAAAGATGTCAATAAAGATAACAGGAACTGATAAAATAGAAAAACAAGTTGGTTTGAACATTATAACCAAAAGATGTTTTAAAAACCAATAAAAACAATCTGATTAAAAAAGGATAAATAAAATTGGGAATGATAAGGACAACTACAGATCCGGATTTGATTTCAAAATTATTAGAGATATGTATAAATTCTAAAAAGTTTGAGAAAATATTTGAATATGGAAGTAAAATGACTTGCTAAGAACATGTAAATTACTACTAAAATGAGTCAGTGAGGAGCAGAAAACCTGAAAAGACCAGTAATTACAGGAAAAGAAAATTGAAAAGATAGTCACAGCTCCCCACCAGTCCCAGCAACCGGTCCCAGGTCCAGATGGCTTTACTATTCACTGCATTTTAAAAAATTTTTTTCCTTTTAACCACCTTTAAAATTTAAAGAACACATTAGTTTGTGTGCCAGACTGGTACAGAACACAGAAAATATGGAAAGACTGTCAGTTATTCTGCACAGCCAGTATAACCCCGATACCAAACACGGGCAGGACGGGACAGAAACTGTGGAGTACGAACCAGAGTTCAACCACGTGAAACACCTACCCAGACCCAGCAGAACATTTAAAAGGAAGAAATATACTATGTAACAAGGAAATTAAGTACTAATTCAAGAGATCACAGGGAGTGGTCCAGGGCAGCAGGGTGAACATAGGCATAAATGGTTTGTTTGGTACACAACAGCAGGGGTTAGAAGCATAATCTTATTAATACATGCAAAAGCAAAACTCCTAAATATGATGAGTCAGACTTAAGAGTGTCTTAAAAGAATAACATATCATGACCTAGGAAGTTTATCCTATGAATGCATTAGAAAAATCTATTACTATGATTCAATTGATTAATAGATCAGAGGAGAAAAACACATGGTTATCTTGATAAATATGGTAAAAGCATTTAACAAAACTGCACATCTATTCCTAATAAAAATTCTTAGTAAGCTAAGCTCAGAAAAAATGTTGATAAAAGAAAAAAAAAATGGAGTCTCAGAACATTAGGAGGAAGAAAAATGGAAAAAATAAGAATATGGGTAAATACAATATATTGTCCCTCTCCTTTTGAAACTGTAAATTATATCTGACAGTTGAAACAAAATTATTAATACTGTCTGATGTGGTTCTAAATGTAGGTAAAAAATATTTAAGACAATTATAAGCTGAGAGGGTAAAAGGGTGTAAAGGGAAGCAAGCTTTTTAAACTTCAGTCAAACTGGTAAAATGTTGATACCAAAAGACTGTGATAAATCACAGACATATATACATGTACACATGTACATATGCACAATCATTTACATATGTATACATTTATAATGTGATACCTAGACAAACCACTAGACTATATACAAAGAGACACACTTAAAACCACTATGGAAAAATCAAAATGGAATTCTAAAAATATTCAGGTAACCCACAGGAAGACAGGAAAAAGAAAACAAATGAAAAAAAAAGTACAAACAGAAAAGAAAGATAAAATGGCCAACTTATGTGCTAATATATCAATAATTATACTAAGTGTACATGATCCAACTACACCCATTCAAAGTCAGAGACTGAGCGGGTAAAAAACATGACCCAACTATCTGTTGTCTACAGGAACCTCATTTCAGATATAATGACAAAGATATATTTAAAGTAAAAGGATGTATCATGCAATCATTAATCAGAAGCTAGCAGGAGTGACTGTACTGCTACCAGATAAAGCAGGCTTCCTAGCAAAGAAAATTACCGGAGACAGACGGATATTCCATAATGACAGAAGGGCCAGCCCATGAGGAAAACACAGCAAGTCTAGATGCGTATGCACCAAACCACAGTGGTACAAACATGAGAAAAAAACATGGTGGGATCGAAAGGAGAAACAGAAAACCACAATTATGTTGGAGACATCAACATCCCTATCTCAAAAGGTGTTGGAAAGAGTAGACAGAAAATCAGGGAGGATATAGAGAACCAACAAAATCTAATCAACATTTACAGAACATTCCACCTGATGCTAGCAGTGTACACATTCTTTTCAAATGCCCATAGAATGTACACAAAGTGACTAGGTAGAGCCAAACTTCAACAAACTAAAAAAAGTCAAAACCATACAGTGCATGTCTCTGACCACAATGGACTCAAACTAGAAATCAGACAAATAACTGAAAATTCTCCAAACACCTGGAAACTAAAGATTTCTAAGTGATCGATGGCTGAAACAGGAAGTCTTAGGGGAAATAAGATATATTAAACTGAATTAAAATGAAAATCCAACATATCAAAATCTGTGAGACACAGCAAAAGCAGTGCTAAGTGGGAGATTTATCACACCAAATGCTTATTTTAGAAAGGGGGAGAAGTCCCAAATAATAATCATCTAAGCTCCTACCTGAAGAACCTAGTGAAAGATGAACAAAAAAAAACACAAAAAAACCCCAAAATAACACTTTTCATCTTACCTTATGAAGCCCACATTACCCTAATATCAAAACCAGACAGGCACTATATAAAAAAGAAAATTACAGATAATTATTATAAAAGCAGGTGCAAAACTCCTTAACAAGACATTAACAAATAGGAAAGAGGATATAATAAAGCGCAGAAACCAGTGAATTTGAAACAGAATAAAAAAAATGAGAAACAAAAATCTGATTCTTTGAAAAAGATCAAGAAAATCGACAAATCTCTAGCAAGACTGACAAAGCAAAAAAGAAAGAATACATAAATTACCAATATCATGAATTAAAACAGGGAGTATCACTCATACCCAAAGACATCAAAAGGATAATAAGGGACTACTATGAACACATTCTATACACATAAATTTGACAATTTAGATGAGATGGACCGATTCCTCCAAAAACACAAACTACCTCAAACTCCCCCAACAACAAATAGATTGACTTGGCCAGTCCTATAAGTATTAAGGAAATTGGATTTGTAACTTAAAATCTCCCAAAACAGAAATTTCCTGGCCCACATAGTTTCCTAGGAGAATTTTACCAAAGAAGGTTTTTTTTTTTTATCATTTCACAATTTATTCTGTGGTCTATGCAACAGAGATACAGTTTGGTCACAGAGAATAATTCTGCCCATCTGCCAATGTTAGCTTTTTTAAAAATCACAGTTTACATTCAGCATCATTTTGCATTAGTTTACGTGCACACAGCACAGTGGCCAGACGACCACATACCTGCGAAATGTGCCCCTGACGTTTCCAGCACCCACGCGGCACCATGCGGAGCCCCCGTGGCTCTACTGACTACAGTAACCATGCTGCCTTTCACATCCCCATGACTGCTTTGTAACTACCAATCTGTATCTCCCAGTTTCTCCACCTTTTTCACCTAGTCCCCCTGTATATATTCAGAAATATATAGGAGGAATTATATGCCGTGACCAACTGGAGTTTATTCTGGGGATACAAGCTGGTTCAGCATTCAAATAGCAATCCATATAATCTACCACATTAACAGGCTAAAGAAGAAATCACACGATCATACCAATTAATACATTAAAGCCTTTGACGAAATCCAACACCCATTTATGACAAAAACACTCAGAAAAACAGGAGCAGAGGAGAACTTCCTCAACTTGATGAAAGCATCTACAGATTGTTGTAACATTAATATTATAGTTCATGTTGAATGCTTTCCTCATAAAACGGGGCAAGGTGAGGTTGCCTGCTTTCACTGCTCCTGTTCAACATGGAACTGAAAGTTCTAGCCAGTGCAATAAAGGAAGAATGAGATAAAAAGGCATAAAGAACAAAGAGGAAGAAATCAATAAAACTGTCTATATTTCTAAATAACATGAGATTATGAGGAAAGTCCCGACAAATCTATACAGGAAAAACAACTAGAACTCATAAGGAAGTTGAGCAAGGTCACTGAATGCTAGACAAATGAAACAGATAAATCAATTGTATTTTTATACGCTAGCAATGAACACATGAATGCCCAATTTAAAAAAGAAAAAACCAGTACCATTTACAACTGCTCGAAAAACAAAAAGAAAAATACATGTAAATTCAACAAGACTTGTGCAGAAATTGGATGGTGAGAACCACAAGATGCTCACAAGAGAAATGAAAGATCTAAATACATGCAGAGACAGTCTGTACTCATGGACTTGAAAACTCAATGTAGCAGAGAAGTCGATTCACCCCACATAGATAGTTTAACATAATTCTTAACAGAATCCCTCTATTTTGTAGATATAGACAAGACTGCCCTAAAAATGTTAAGGTGAAGACAAAGGTATTAGAATTGCTGAACCAATTCTGAGAAGCAATAAGGTCAGAGAAATCAGCCTGCTCAATTTCAAAACTAATTACAGAGACAGAGCAACCAAGACGGTGTGGTGGCGGCAGAAGGACAGACACACACAGATGAATGGAGAGACGAGAGAACTCAGAAACAATCCCGCATCACCGCCCCGCTGATTTTTGGACAAATGTGCTAAAGAAATTCAGTAGAGGAAGGATAAACTTTTCAACAAATGGTGCTAGAACTAGACACCAGTAGACAAAAAAATAAATGCATGCATAAGTAAATAAACCTCAACTTAAATCTCACATCTGATGTAAAAACAACTCAAAATGAATTATAGACTTACACGTAAAACTGTAAGACTTAGGCAGAAACGCAGGAGGGAGACTATCTGGATTTGGAGTTAGGCCAAGGACCCTTAGCTATGACACGACACCATAAAGGGGGGGAAAGTTGATAGCCGGACATTCTCAAAATAAAAACCCTTTGCTATACAGACTGAGAGAAAATACTTGGAAGCCGTATATTCCACGAAGGATTATTACCTAAAATATACAAGGAACTCTCTAAACTCAATAGTAAAATAAACAGTCCAATTGGAAAATGGCAAAAGACACAGACAGACGTCCGGTTGAAGAGGAGATGTGAATGGCTAAGGAGCACATGAAAAAATGTGCACCACCACCACCCATGAGGGGAGATGCAAACCGAGGCCGGGAGGCAATGTCACTGCACACCTGTCAGCAAGATACATGAAAAATCGTGACAGCACAGGTGCTGGAGAGGATGTGGAGACGCTGTACTTTGCCTGTGGGAATGTGAATGGGACAGCCACTCAGGAAAGCTGTTTGGACGTTTCTTCAAAAAATAAACACACGCCTGCTGTATGACCCAGAGGCTGTGCTCCTGGGCATCTGTCCCAGAAAAACTGAAACTTGTGTTTACCCAAAAAATGATATATAATTGTTCATAGTGGCTTTACCTGTAATAACCCCAAATTGAACCAACCAAAATATCCTTCCATAGGTAAATGACTAAACAAACCGTGGCACACTCACACCACAGAATACTCGTCTACAATACTAAGGAAAGGAAAACTCACTGATACAACAACTCCAAGGGGTCGCAAGGGTGCTGTACTGAGGAAGCAAGGTCAATGAGAAAAGGCCACATACTGTGCGAGTCCATGCGTTAACACCCTCCAGGCGAGGAAATTACGGAGATGGTGGACGGTTGAGTGGTTGCCGTGGTTAAGATGGTGAAGGGGAGTGTGTGAGTGTGAGTGTGTGTGTGTGTACTACAAAGGGGTAGCACAGAGCAGATCTTTGTGGCGATGGCTCATTCTTCCAACTGTGGTGACAATGACACAAATCTACACATGTGATTTGCACGGCCGGCTTTGATAATGTACTCAAGGTATGTGCGATGTGATCACGGCCAGGGGGGTGGGGACTGGTAAAGGATGCACAGGGCCTCTCTGTGCCACCTCTGCGACTTTAGGTGATTCTGTAATTACTCTGAAATTTAAAAAAAATGTTAAGTTACTAAAGGTTAGAATATAAGCTCTCTGAGAGTAGGAACTTTACCAATTCTTCGGTGTTGGATCCTCAGCACATAAACAGTACCTCACCCATAGCAGGTGCTCATTTAATATGTGGACACTGCTTGTGTAACAAGAATCTCATTTTTGGTTTTTGTTCTTAAAGGCGCATGGTTGTAAATGCTGAATGTCTGAAAACATAAAACACCACATGGTGAATGGTGATGATCTCCAGAGACGGGGATGAAGTTGGGAAGAGGGGACGAGTATCTTATAAACAGTGCAGAGATTCGCAGAGTAATAGGCTACGTTTTTCATTCATGTCTACTTCCATCATTCTAAAGGAGAGTCTTCCCCATGTTAATGATTTTTAAAAAACGCTAATAGATGATTATTGTAGAATAAGTGAACACATACATGTATAAGGGAATATCTTATGTGTCTTTGTTCTACTGCCCTGGAAGCCAGCAAGGAGGAATCTTGTGGCCGAAACACATGGGTGACGGGGCAGCCAGCCCAGGGGGTGTCCTGCTTTCCAGCTGTGGGGTTGCCCTGCCGGCCAGCTTGTCTCCGAACAGACCCTGGTCAGCCTCAGGGTGGGAAATGCATGTGATGTATGAAACAAGCCTGGCTTGTTTTTAAAAATTCTTAAAATAACAAAAATTGTTATATAAATAATATCTACTTACTCTTTGTGAATCTGCTTCTTCCCAATTCCCCTTGCCTTTCTGTCACAAGTGCAAGACCTTTTTAAAGCATTCTCTTAAATCAGCCATTTTCAACATTGCCATCTCATGGTACACATAAACTACTAAAATTCTGCCACACACCCAAAAAATATATATATATATATATTTTTTTTTTTACGGAAATGACAAAGAGAATAAGTATAATGTTGATTCACTCACACCAGATGGCTACTGTGGTGTTGGCTGTTGACATTTTTTACTTGACAGTCAAAGGGAAGAGAGGCCAGTGCCCTGACTAAACAGTCAGGTACTGCACATTTTAAACACTCTTGTGGTACGCTGGTTGAAAATCACTGTCTTAAACGACAGCAGTCTTTTAACCATTTATTGCCTTCGGCAGGTGGTGATGTCAACTCCCTCTGCCATTAGGGCAAAAGCACTAAAAGGTTACCCATTACATCCTTAATTCCCCTTTAACTCTATTCCTCTGTGAGATCATGGCTCGAAAGCGCCTACAGGGGCCAGCCTTGCCCCCCATGCACGAAAAGGCCGCGTCGGACAGGGAACCGTCACGCCTCACGTTTTCACTTTATGTGACGTCACACGGCGCTTATGCTTTCCAGGGCGCCCTCCCCCGTGCTTCTCCGGAGCTACAGAACAGCGCTCCGGGGCGGGCGGTGCAGAAACAAACCTGAGGAATGGAACTCGACACCTCATACCTCCTGCCCAGAGTTGGAAAGGGAACCAGAGGTTGCAGCGTTACACCATATGTTCTTGTGTTCCAGAAGGCACACGATGGGAAGTGGAAGGTTACTCCTTGCAGTCTGATTAAAAAAAGACGACGACGACTGCCTCACGGTGACGATGACAAAAACTGTCTCCCGTTGTCCGCCCTGCCTCACCTGACACCCCGACCTGTGACGCCTGCTCTCCTTCTGTGTGAATCGGCAGAGACCTCCTCAGCCCCACCGTTGTCATTCAGACAGCCGACATGCTGGTTGTGCAAGAGCTCAGCTTTCTAAAGAAATACGGCTGGGAAAACTCTAAAATAAAACGCCCCTTCTGGCCCCCACACCACCCTTAATTTTGAAAAGAATGATAATTATTTTTTTTTTTACAAAGCAGAGCCAAAACACACTTGCTTTCAACAAAAACCTGGCGAAGTACAATGAAATAAGTGCCTAAGGACAGTGAGGCCTCCATCCCCTCGTCAAGGCCAGCACACTGACCGAACCCGACAGAGGGCAAGGCTGCAACACTGTTTCACGCGCTGAACCATTTTCTTGGTGAGAAACACGACTATTAAAGGCTGTGCCGGTCATGGAGGGAAAATGGAGCTGCAGTGTAAAATGAGTAAAAATAAATAAATAAATAAAATCAATGGGAAAAGGCTGGAAAACCTGGAGCTTCTACTGAGTAAGTGGGGGCCAGGATGCAGGCAGGTATCATTCTGAATGAAACCTTCCCTAAAGCTGTTTCTGAGATCCACGGTTCTCAAACTCGGCTGCACAGTGAATTCACGTGGGCTCTTTGGGAATGTACCGGGGTCTGGTCCCTCCCCCAGAGACTCGGTTTAATCGGTGTGGGGCCAGTCTGGGAAAAGGGTTCCTAAAAGCACCCCCTCCCTGGTAATTCTAATGGATGTCACGGTTTGAGTTCTCCCCCGACTCCGACGTCTAGATGATACCACAGATCTGGGGCGTTCTGCGCACCCTCCACCCTGCACCCCGGCCCTGAGGTCACTGCACACCTGGGGGCCGCAGAGACCTGAGAACATGGGAGCCAGAGGGCCGGCCTTCCCAAGAGCTGGAAACGTGTGGTGAAGCGTTTTGGGGAGCCCTGCACACTTAAGAGCTCCGGGGTTCAGCCTTCTCAGAAGGGCTATAACTCAGTGACCCTGAGACAAGGTGGGAAACTTTGCGTCTTGCAGAGACCAGCCACCTGGAGGGAAATGTGCTAAAAACAGGATCCTTGTGGTCTCCAGACGCCCTTTCACTTTCTTTTCCAGAGTAAAAGGAAAAGGATAGTTTACCGCGGTTGGCAGTTCATCACTACCCAATCTGGATTTGGGAAAATCAGCTCAGTAGGTAATTGCCAAAACATACATTTTCTGCCCTGGCTGGTGTGGCTCAGTGGATTGAGTGCTGGCCTGCGAACCAAAGGGTCACCAGTTCAATTCCCAGTCAGGGCACGTGTCTGAGTTGAGGGCCAGGTCCCTGGTGGGGGGTGCATGAGACACAACCACACACTGATGTTTTTCTGCTTCTCTTCCTCCCTCCCTTCCCCTCTATCTAAAAATAAATAATAGACAACAACGGCTTTTTACTTAAAATAAAATTGCATTTTCCCACACTGACCTGGTGAGGACATTTCCAACATCACGACTCAGATACCTTTCTTTCAAAAATCAAGTAAATTAGGATCAAGGGAGAAAACCACTCTTATCACCTGCTGCCACTGCGGGTGAATGCTGACCCTTTGGTCAAAGAAGCAAAAATGGCACACCCCTCGAACTAAATGAGTTCCAGTTTGCTGACGGGAGCAGGAAGAGACGGGAAAGACACGTGGAAGAAGGCGGTCAAACCGGCACAGCTATCCCCCAAAGGGGCTGGAGAAAGCTGCCTGGGGCGGGGGATTAATGTCACACTTCGTAGGCCTGGCCCCAGGGGAGCAGGACGTGAAGGCCAGGACAGACTCGGCCAAGAGCTGGGCACAGCCACCTGAGATAGCAGCACCTGACTTAATTACCCAAGAGGGAGAAACGAAGCTCACGGACCTTCAAATACAAAGGCAGAAATCTCCAAAGCTTTCACCCCTCTCCCGCTTTGTTTCCCCTGACCCCTGCAGTCATTAGGAGACAGACAAGTGGAGAAATGGAGGCAGCCTGTGACCCTGTCACCGTTCCAACTGGTGACTTGGGGGCCACACGCACCCTCCGATTGGGCTAGGACCCACGGAGCCTTCCAGAACTTGCATCTAGAGGCAGACACGCGCACGGCATGAGTTCACCTCTTCCAATTACGTACCATTGTTGTGGTTTCTGTCCCTGATGCATTATTCTCTGAGCATTAATCCCCTTAAAATTGGTCTTTGCAGGGAAACTTTGCTTTTTAAAAATCAGGACATATTTCATAGAAGGAGCTGGCCCCGGCTCTGCTGACGGGCCCGCAGCCGGGCACGGGCAGAGCCGTGGGCCTCCTGGCTCCTCTTCACCTGCGCCCCGGCCCCCACCCCTGCCACTCAGTGAGATGCACTGTCTGCCTCTCTCGGCTAATGGACTCTCTTCAGAGAGGGAAGTTAATCCTCGGGCGGCGCAATGTTAAACCGCCCGAGGAAGAACTGAATATTTCAGAAGAGAATGGGGATAAAAAATGGCCACTGCTATTTTAGATTCTTTGAAAATTTAAGCGGAGGAGCAAAAAATAGACAGCAGCTTGTACTTGGCACAACGGATCCAAGTTCACTTTTGTGAGATTCTTAGTAACGTGCGGGGAGACGGCGGAAGCAGCGACACACGTGAACCCACAGAGCGGACCTGGCCACTCCATCTCGGGGAGCACACTCTTGAGTTTCAGGGGCCCAGCAACCGTTCCAATCCCTTAGGTGTGGAAAGAACAGAAAAGAATGTGCACTTTCAAAAAATTAAAAATGGACCTACTTGCCTTCCCCACAGAAGTATCGCAATGAAAAGCAAAACTTCCAGCTTGGGAGGAGCCAGCTCTGGAGTCTGCTGCCCTGGGTGGGGTCCTGCCGCACAGTCACTGGCCTGGCACGCGGCGTGGCCTCAGCTGCCTCCTCTGAGAGGGGCGGCCCGGGAGAGCCTGCAGGTGGGGCAGGTGTGAGAGATAAACTCGGCGCCCCGTGTCTCGGGGAGTGGTGAGCAATCAAGAATGCTGGATGATGATGACATAATCGTGAAACAGACTTAACCTGTATGCATTTTTTATTGCCGGAGTACAAAGAGAAAGCGCTCTCCTCTGCGGACTGGGGAAAACCAGGTAATTGTAAAAATGCTGCAATCATTTTTCTATCCTGTGCTTTTACAATCCAATTTATGGCTCTGCTCCTCACGGCTGCTTTCCAGAGCGCGCACACTGTGGTTAAATGTATTAGCGGGAGTCGGAATAGCAGGCCTGAGTATTTATGTATTTATGGCTTGCCTCGGAGAGGCACAAGTGATGTGACTTCAATTGTTTTAATTTGCTACACCTTGTCTCCCTCTGCCTGGGGCTCTGCACACTCACGCACGCGGCTGGCGGGGACAGAAGGGGCTGTGGAGAGCACGCCAAGGGCCACGGTGGGGCTGTTCTACCCTGAAGACTTGTGTCACGCAGGCAGGGGCCTGCCTAGGTCCTGAAAGTGCTTCCATCTCCAGCACCATGCAGGGGGGGGCGCGGCTCAGAGCCTGGCCGGGTCTGGAGACGCCGCCATTCACACATGGCGAGGGGCAGCTCGCACCGCTTCCAGCCTCTGCAGTTCTCAACCAGCTTTGGTTCCCCGTGGCAGGGGTCGACCACGGCGAGGCAGAAAGCCCAGGTAAGGATCATGGCCTCCTGGGAGTACCTGCTGGCCTTTCACGCCTCACATGGCCTTGAGCAAGTCGCTTAGCCCCTCTGGGCCTCAGTCTCTGCATCTGTGAAATGGAGATAATAAAACCCGTCTCGAGGGTGAGGGGAGGAATTAAATGAGGATGCCTCCAGAGTCCTTGGTGGTTAAGACTCTAGATGGTGGCTCTGTTAGTGGAGTTAGACGTCCAGTTCTCCCCAAGCCCACATGGCAACACAGAGCCAGGCCCTCAGATGCTGCCCCCGCTTCCCCACTGCCTGCCTGACACTGTTCACAGTCCGGTGTGGGGACTCCCTGATTCTACCAGCAATACCCGCCCCCTCCCCCGCAGTAGGCTGGGCTCCACTGTCTCATTCCAGTCTCGCCTCAAATGCCACCTCCTCTGGGAGACCTCTCCAGCTCCCTGCCAGCCAGCTCTCGCCTTCCTTCTCCCCTGGCACGTGGCATGTGTTAAAAAGCCAGAGTGGCGTGCGTTATGACTGACACGTGTTGTCCCTGCCAGTGCCCTTGAGGCCCTAGAGACAGGGTTGCGTCTTAGTTATCCCTGACCTGGCCTGCCCACTCACGCCGTCCATGGTGTATGCTTAGTAGGTGGACAACACACTTCGGCTGAACTGTAAGCTGGCTCACGGAAACTAAATAACCCAGCTTCCCGAAATCCCGAGTCAGAGTCTGGCGGTTTCCTGTGTGAGGTGCCCGACGCAATCAGACAAGAAACGACACGGACCCTCCCAGAACCTGAGATAAGTCCCGATGCCCAGGGAATGGGGAAGGCGCCTTGCCAAGAGCCCTCCGACCCTAGGCGTGGCGCAGCCCAGCTGGGGGCAGGACTGGGACTGCCCACGGAAGGAGCGTGCCTTGGCGAAGCCCTGGATCTACCTGTCTGTGAAGCATGCAGCGCCTGGTGCTACACTGGCTCCTTGCCGCTGTTAGACTGCAGGGCCCCAAGGGTGCTCTGTTCAAATCTGGGCGCCTTGAACTTCCCCTGAGCATGTGTGGTTAGTGGGGAAGGGAACTGGGCGCTTGGGTGCTGGAGCGGGACACGCCTAAAAACACTTATTCCCAACTGGGTGTCCCTGTCCAAGGTCCTGATCCACCCCAGTCTCCCTCTCTGTGAGCAGGTGAGCCCCCACCTCCCACGGGCGCCTGGCACGGCTAACACAAGCTCCTGCGTGCGTAGTTTTGGTGCAGCTCCTGGCATCTGGCACCCAGGCAGGGCTCAGGAACACCCACTATTACCCGAATGCTGCTGCAGATGCGTTTGCTCTTCCGTGGCGTGAATTCCGTCTCCACAGTCTAGTATGAGCCAGAGATGATGGGTGAACCTGTTTTGCTTGCTGAGTCTGAGTGGGTATGAAGAAATCAGGGAAGAGGAGAAAATGACCGGACTCAGGTAGATCTCGACCGTGTGTGCTGATAAATGCAACAAAATCTGCTTTTCAAGATTAAAAAGACAGTGGGGTGGGGTGGGGCCTGGAAAGAGAAAATTGAAGGTGTTTTTCTATCTCACTGACCTTAATTTCCAAAATAAACTGTCTCAGGACAATGAGGACCTCCTGAGCTCTCAGCTCCTCGCCCAAAGATTAGAAGTAAATAACAATAGGTAACGAGTGAAAGGCAGAGCCCAGTTCCTAGCCCCCGGGGGGAGCTGAGAAGCCAGGACACTGGTTGTCCTAACATCAGCTTCCTCTTAGCCCGGGAGGGCCCGAGGGAGGATCTGAGAAATCGCCAGCCTCAAGACGCTCAGTGCTTTTGAGGTCCAGCGGAACTACAGCAGCGCTCTTCAGTTAATGACCGAGACAGACGCTGGGGACCTGCCTCTCCTGAAACTGACTGCCACAGTCAGAGGGCAGGGAGGCCGGTCTCCTGGGCAGCGATGTTTAAGGAGCCATTTAAAGGAGCTCATCAACTAGGCGCCTCCATCCATGGGCTCAGATCACCCCGAGAGGCTGAAGAAAACCGCTTTTAGTGTGTGCTGGGGAGAGGGAGAGAAGGGTGGGGGTGAAAGAAAAAAAAAACCCACCTAGCATCTGAGCTAGAGAACCATTTCCAGAAGAAGGAAATCAGCAAACCACTCAAGCCAATCTATTTATGGTGCTACTGCTATTAACAGGTAATTTACAACATGCATGAGAGGCTTTGCTTCCAGGAGCATCTGCTTTCAAGCGGCACACAGCAGAGTACTGCCGAGGGCACCTCCTGGAGATCCGGGGCTTAATGTATCCGGGAGGGCGGCGAGGCCTTGTGCCGGGTGGCAGTGAGCTCACTGCTTTGAAAAGCTCTGTGTGTGCGTGTGTACTTGTTAAACGACCGTGTGGTTCTCATACTAGTGACCACCTAGCTCCTGCTTCATTTTCTCTCCCTACTCTGATCATCAGTCAAGGCTTCCCAGGACCTCGAAACTCACGGTGGCTGCAGGGAACTACGGCATCTCCCTGGGAAGCTGGTGGAAATGCAGATCCTCGGGTGGCCCTCCACCTGCTGCGCCTGAATCGGCACCTTTACTGAATCGGGAAAGCTCGGTGAGCCCTGCTCTGGGGAAAGTCTTGCTGTTGCACAGACCCTGATGGCACGGACATGAGTGGAAACGGGCTCCTTCCTTTCAGCCTACTTGATCAAGAGCATTACTCTCAAGCACTGGCTGGGTCAGACTCTCAGGGAAAAAAAAGAAGATAGAGTTTGGAAATTCTGCTTTCTGTGCATTTCATGAAAGCAAATCATGGGATGCAGCGTCATTGCTGGGGAGCTCACCCCAGCCACGGGGAGCCGTAGTCTTCGTCAGCACTGCGCAGCCTTCACGGGCACTAACGCTTCTTCTTTTCTCCTAATTATGCTCGTTCTGGACTGACTTGGTTATTGGGCTCCAGCCCCCCCGCAACCCTTTGCCTTGGGTGCCCTCCAGTCGTCTTCTACCGCCTCCCCCCGACCGCCGGCACAGGGCTCTGCTCCCCCACACACCTCTCATTCTCCAAGGGCCCCGGGCCTCCTAAACACAAACCCACCGGTGGTTCTCTCACCCCCAGTCCCGTGTGCCGAATCTGACAGCTCCCCTTGGGTCCCCCGCACCCCATGTGACCCATCCCATCCAGAATGTCTGAGATAACTCATTCTGCTTCCCAAGTTTGCTCCCTCCGCCCTGTTCCAGGGCCATCAGCACCGGCCCTGCCCAGGCTTCCACCCTGCCGTCATCTCAGCTCCTGTCCCGGTCCAACCCTTGTCACCATCTCAGAATCACTGAGGTAGGGGAGGCCTAGGAACTCCTGGTCCAACCCAACTCGGGCCCCGGAGCTTGGTGAGCAGCCCGCCCGAGGTGACCTGGCTGCTTTAGGATGCAGGTCCTCGGGGAAAAGTTCAGGCCCTGTCCGCCTCCCCGCCCACTTTCCCCACATCGTGGGTGCCTGGTGCACATAGCTGTCCTGCCATCCCTCTGTCCCCACCTGTCCTCTAGTTCTCGATCACCCCCAGGCATCCTCTCTCATCAGCTCCTTGATGGCTCTCCATTCCAGTCTCTCTCACTGGAACTCATTCCCCACACAGGGAACAACTAAGTCATCTTAAAAATGCCACCTGAACATGACCAGCCACTGGCCCCCAACTGCTCGTGGTGTCCCTGTTTGCCCAAGCTCCTTCCCCTGGTGTCCTGCCGCCTTGCCGGCCCCAGGACGGCCTGCAGCCTCCTCTCACCTGTGGACAGAAAACTCTCCACCTCGGCTCCATGGCCGGCAGGCGCCCCCCACCCCACCAGGCCCTCTCCACCCTCTGCTCTGCCCCTGCTGTTGCCCACGTCCTCCCGGAGTTCAGATCTGGCTCCGAAACCCGAGGGGGCTCTCCCTTCCTCTCGTTTCCTACAGTCCCTTGTTTTCTGTCCCATTTATCATTAAACGATTAATCATGTCCTACTTCTGGCTGCTTTGATCGGCTACGAAAGACACGTGTTTAACTCTTGAGCCGCCCCCGCCGAGCTGCCCCTCCCCGCCCCGAGCTGCTCTGGAGACGTGACTCCGCGCCCAGGAGGGCGCCACACAGACAGTGGGAGAGCTGGTAGGACATTCACGTAGGACGCGTGAACGAAAGATGGCCAAGGCCTCTCTGGGGTCTCTCAGTGCCCTGGGAGCCAGGGAAGGCGCAGTGACAATTGCTCCAGCCTCCGTTGCCCTCCGAAGTGCCCAAAATGAGGTTTCCAATTTCTCTTTTCTATGTAAATCTGGCCTCTTTACAACCTATTAAAATTTTTGCAAATCCTGTTTAACTATCGATTCCGACTAACAGGTGCTTTTCTCCAAAGAGGCTTCAATATTTCTATATCCTGGCCCTGATGTGCGACCCCTGTGTGAGGCCAGTACCGCCGCCCCTGCTCGGGTGCAAACCCCGCCACATGTCACCTGCAAAGTTCTAACCATTTCCCATTGGCTGCCTCGCCTTATCCTCGCCCTGTCTAATCTGCTCCCCCACTGCAAAATGAAGATTTCACAAGAGCAAAGTCCATCTTGTCATTTCCCTATTCCCCTGACCTTTCAGTCCCTCAAAGCCATTCCCCCTGCTGTCCCCTGTCAGGATGGCTCCCCCTCTCCCCCAGTGCCTGCTAGCCCCACCCCCCGCCCCCACTCCACCTGGCAGCCTCATTAAGCCATCCTTGGGGTTTTTGCGTAGATGTTACTTAACACCTACCCACAGGCCCTCCTGCCACAAAACATAAACTAGGAGGCAGAGACGTTGGTGTGACTCCCTCTGCACCTGCTAGTGCCTGTACACAGTAGGCCCTCGGCTGTCAGGTTCACCTTCCTCAACCTAAGATCGTAACGACAGAGGAACTCAGAGTGAGGCGAGCTGTTCTGAGGGGTCTGGACTCCCTGACATGCCAAAAAGATTCAGCATTGTCTCAAATTAATCTGAGCTGTGACACCAGAAAACCCTGCCCTGTCCCTGCTGTGAAGCCTCAGCTGGCAAGGAGGTGACGGGCAAGGGTCCCCTCTGCACAGGCTCCTCACTGGCCTCGGCGGGGACAGTCACCTCTGAGTAGTCCCGGGCAGATAATTCCAAAGCTGGGCCCTGGTTTTCTGTGTTTTTTTTTAATTGAGTAAATTATACATAACATAGAATGTCCCACTGAATATTAGTTAAGCACATTCACATTGCTGTGTGGCCAGCACACCATCCATCCCCAGAACTTGCCATCTTCCCCAGCCCTCAACCCCTTGCAACCCCCTTCTCCCCTGTCTCTGTGAGTGTGGCCACTCTGGGGACCTCGTACAGAGGGAATCCCACAGGGTTCGTCCTTTCTGACGGATTTGTTCACTCGGCACAACGTCCCCAAGGCTCGTCCACGCTGCGCGTGGCAGAACCTCCTTCCTTTCCAAGGCTGAGTCATGCTCTGCTTATGGACGTGCCGCCTTTCGCTTATCTGTTCACCTGCTGCAGACACTTGGGTCGCTTCCACCTCTTGGTTTTCCCTTTTGCACAACGGGTTCAATATTAATCTGCCTCAAAGGACAAGCCTTCCCCCAGCTGACTGCGGCAGGTGCTGATGCCACCCGAGGCACCTTGTCCCGAAGCCTGGGTCTCTCTGCCTGAGGTTCCCTCAGCCTCAGGGCGCTGGCTGGAAACATGGCTGCATGAATAGCTCCGCAGTTACCTACTCCCACTGACTGTCTCCTGTCCCGACTCCCCCCTCCCCGCCGCTCTCTCCCTTCCCTTCCCCTCTCCCCTCACTAGTGTCGCATCCCCAGGTGAACCTTTGCACTTGAATCCTCTCCACGTCTGCTCCTGGGGGAATCCAAGCCAAGGCCTGCGGCAAGCTCCCTTGTGCCTGGCAGTGAGGCCCGTCCAGAGGACGGGACGGAGACACGATGTGTGTGCTGCAGACTGAGAACCCCATTATTCACCCACAGGGGGATGGCTCCCACCACCCAGAGGGCTGCCGGGCAGCCATCACAGGAGGAGGGTCCTGACCTAAATCGGCGCGGAAACCCTCTTGGGAGATGAGTGAGAAGGACCCTTCTGGCGGCTCCGGGCTACTGACGGCAGCTGTGGGCTGCTGCGGAGACGAGCCAGGGTGCCCTTCTGGCTCGTGGCTGGCCTCCCCTACCTGACAAGCCAAGTAGTGTTTCCCCACCCAGGGTGACGCTGCCACTATTCCAAGGCCGGGCAGAGCCCCGAGGGGCGGTCAGGTCCAAAGTGAATCACAGTCTTGCAGGCCCATGCCTGCCTGCGTACCTTTTGGGGCTCTGCCAGCCCCTCTGTACAAACTTGAGGGTACAGCATGCCTCACGGTGTTTCAGTAGCCGGAGGAAAGGGAAACCGGGTGCAGGCCCAGGCCCAGGCCTGGCCGGCACCAGCTCCCCAGCATAAGGGCAAAGGACCGAGTTTGACTTTGAGTGGTTACAGCCTGCCGCTGCCTGCCCTTCTCTTTTCTGCACCATGCCAACCCTTCCCTGCAAACTGCAGGCAGGTCAAGGACATAGCCACCTGGCTCTGGCGACATCAGAGAGGAGAGAGCCAGGGTGTGGACTTTTACAGGGGTGGATGTCCTCCCCACCCTGCTGGGTCACGAGTCCATTGCCGGAGGACTTCATGTCGCTACTGAGGCCTCAGGTCACGTCGGATGATGTGAACACCGCCCTGATTCAGCATCTGGTGTTTGGAGGATGGCCACTTTCCGCCGACAGCTGGGAACCCTCAGCCGGGACGGGTCCTCGGCTGTTTTGTTTTAAGGGATAACCGCTGATTATAAAACGGAGCTTACCACACCCCACAAAGCCACTGTGTGCCCCCGCTCCCGCCTCCGCTCTCAACTAGTCCAACCTGCCCACCAAGACGGGAGTGATCCCCGTTTACTCAGCTGGTATTTGCTGAGTTCCCTCTCTCTGACGCATTGGGCTGGGGTCTGTGAACACGCACAGAAGCCTGACACCGGGAGGGGCCTGCCCTCTGGGAGCGTCCAGTGTACTTACAGGCAGATTAGCCTCGGCCGTGACGATGAGCGCGGACAGTGCGTCCACAGCTGTCCCGCACGCCTCACATCTGTCCGCCTGCTCGATCCCGTCCGCAGCCCTCTGAGGGGCACGTCCTGTGTCCGCACATCGTGGGGTGAGGGAACCCGTGAACCCCGCTGCCGTGCCGGGCCCTCGGTCACCTGGCTATGCTGAGCCAAGGTCCTACCCACCGAGTGGGTTCTAGCACCCACACTTTTTTTAATCCTCATTGGAGGATATGTTTACTGATTTTGGAGAAAGAGGAAGGGAGGGAAGGGGAAAGAAAGAGAGAAATGCTGATGTGAGAAACATCCGTCAGTTGCTTCCTATGTGTCCCAACTGGGGATCGAACCCACAACCTAAGGATGTGTCCTGACCTGGGACAGAGCCCACAACCATTTGGTGTACAGGACGCCGCTCCAACCAGCTGAGCCCCCCGGCCGGAGCCCAGCACGGACACTCTTAACCACTGCACCACACAAACTCTCAGCAGCTCAACGGCGGGCTATCTTTGCGTTTCACGGGGTCACTGCTCCGTGTCTGTCCTCTCTCTGAGCCTCACAGCAGAGCTGTCTCCCTGTCACCGGGAATCCACACAGAAAAATAAACGCCCGCTCACCTCGCTCCGCCTGCCAGGCTCTGCCGACCCCTGTGCAGAGCAGGTCTGCATGCATAATGGCTAAAGGCGGGGTTTGACAGAGAGACACACCCCCCGGACGTCTGCTGAGACACTTAATCAGGTGTCAGGGCTCTGAGTTTGGACGTAGGTTTTTCCTGCCCCAAGGGAGGCTGGTGACATCCTGCTTTCATGAGTCACTGAAATTGTCTTAGCCCATCTCCTTTGCCAAGTTACAAATGTTTTAAAGAGCGGCAATCATGACAGAATATGGCGTGTGAATAGAGAAACACCCATGCACACACGCACACACGCACGTGCACGTACGCGCCTTCCATTTGCACCGTTTCATCACAAAGAACTCACACACCCCTTATCTGATGGTGGAAAAGACACGGCACTCCTGCTGGGCACTGTGCGGGCTGCAACAGTCTCTGACTCGAGGTTCTTAGAGCCCAAGGGGAACCAAAGGCCGTCAGGGAACCGGCTTTAAGACAACATGCAAGAGCGTTGGTTACGTAGAGACAGGAGCCGCAGACCCTGCCAGGAATGGGGTGGGGGCGGCTGGGAGTCAGGGGTGGCTCCCTGAAGAGGAGACGTCTGGCTGGGTCTTGGACCCTAAGTAGGAATAATTTACAGTTAAAAAAATGTACGCAAGGCAATGGGTTGATGAGGAAGGGGCATCTCCTTAGCTCTAATCCGACGTCTCAAAGTTCTGCAGGGCCCTTGGCTCCTGACCTTGGCCTTGAGACATGAATGTAAGATGACCCTTCGGTTTTTCTGCACAAACTGCCCAGGCTTCCCGGCAGAACTGCATACAAGAATGCATCATAGGGGACCCGCCCCCATGAAGAGGCAGGAAAAATTCAGCAGGCTGCAAGACAGCCCAGGCACCGTCCATCTTCCATTAGCTTTTGGGGTCTATTATTTAAACAGTCACACATCCTTTGCAGGGGGTATGGAGGGGTGACACGGGGCGGGGAGCTTAGCTTGAGGAAAAACGAAATCGCCACCCAACAGACGGTTGACTGTAGTGAACCTCAGAGAACCAAGAAGAGACGCCCCTGTTTCAGAAAGCAATTCACAAATAAATTGCCAATCAACGCCGCTCCAAGTCCCCGGCAAACTCCTCTTCAAAACAGCCAAGGAGCGGAGCAAGGGAAATGCATAATCTCTGTCCCTGGGCAGACAGCAGCCTGCGTTCTGACAAGCAGCAGTGGCAAATAGGTTTCCTGCGTGCTTCTCCCCGTGTTGCCGGTTCTCTCAGTTGCTCTCTGGGCCTCCCTGCTCGGGTGACAGTCTATCTATTTTGTGACTGTGACATGTCTAGTGACCCAGAGTTGCATGAGGTTTGCTTAGAATTTTAACTGCAATTCTCATCTTGGCTCTTCACGGCTTGTAAGTTTCTCCAGTTTTCCCGGCCTCCGGGCCTGGGCGTGGAAGGACCTAGAAGGCAGCACTATGAGTGAGTTGCCACGTTGCCTGTCGCGGGACCAGGGACCAGAACCACATTTGAGACAGACTTTCACAAAAGAAAATGGGGTTGTGGGGGGGAGTGACCAGGAAGGTACCCATAGAGTAGCACTGGTTTCCACGGGACTGAATTTGAGGCTTCTAGAACGCACAGTGATAAAAACTACAAAAAACGGCGACATTGGAGACCCCAGTCTCTGTCCGAGAAAGACAAAACATTAGACAGCCACCCACAAACAAAACAACTCTGGGAGAATTCTAGAGTCCACTAAAGAGATTTTAGCAGCACAGTGGAACCAAACTCCCCTTCCAAAAAACCAAGCAGACAAACAAAAACCCAACCTGAACAACCAGACAAGAAGAGAAGGAGCCTGGCTTCACGAGGCTGGCGTCACCCCATTCCCCACGCCGGTACCGTGCAGGGCCTGCAGGGAGTTGCCAGCTAGAAAGAGCGCCCCTCACCAGGAGGGGATGAAAGGAGTAAGCCACCGGCTTCTCCAGCCTCTGGGGGTGTCACTCAAACGTCCCACACTTCAGTTTCTCTAGAAGGGACCTTCGAGGACACTGCTTCTCAAACTTGAACGTGCACAAGAACTGCCTGCAGGTTCTGAGCCGGCAGGTCTGGGATGCAGCCTTGATTGCTGTGTCTCTCACGAGCCCCCACAGGCCACTCTGGGCTTGGGAGATTCGAGATGACCTCCTTCAACCCTCTCATCTTCAGAGGAGACACCAGGCCACAACTTGGGGAAGGAAGGTCAGGGAAAGAGAGGAGTTGAGTCTAAAGGCTAGGTCTGGGATTCCCGGCCCGGCGCCTTTTCAGAAGAAATGACAGGGGTGAGGGGCTGCCCTCCCATCTCCTTCAGTACCAGGCAGGATTTTACTTAGAGACGTTGTTCAGTTTTGACTCCTAGTAGGCAAAAACCTAAAGCGGGAAATATAAACCTGAAAACAACTGATCTCTAGGCTGAACCTATTTCTCCTTTTGCAGCATTTGAAGGAGCCAAAGAGGGATGATTGAAAAAAAAAAATCAAGAACAGTGCTCTTAGACATGGAAATAAAGAACAAAATGACAGTGACCAGAGGGATGGGGTGGGGGAAGGGGGGTGGGGGGTAACGGGGAAGGGTCAAGGAACATGTATAAAGGACCCACGGACAAAGACGGTGGGGGGGGATGGGAGAATTCAATGTGGGAGGTGGGAGTGGGTGGTTCAGGGGAGAGCAATGGGCAGAAATGGGGACATCTGTCATTGAACAACAATGAAAAGCAAAGAACAGCACCCTTAGGGCCACAGAGAGCTGACACCTGTCACTCTCAGCAACGTGGTTTTCAGAATCTGTAGGAATGCGAGCCTCCTGCCTTAATAAGGAGAAGGTATGTGATAACGCTCTTAGCGCTTTTTAATGCCACCGTGTCTTCCTGATCTGGGGCACGAGTCATCAGGGGGTTAACAAGTATCAGCTTCTGTAATACTAGAGTGTCATTTCCCAGTAGGTGACAGTGACTGTTGATCAGAGGTTCCCAGATGAGCTCACCCCTGGGCTCTGCCCCCCAGTCACCCAGGAATCTGAATGTGAATTCAGCTCCCCACCTAATTCTAATGCCCAACCAGTTTCAGGGACCCGAAGACTAGCTGACGCCTCAGAGCCGCCTTTGAGCTGGGGATGGGGCAACCGTGACCAGGACAGAGGCCGGGTTGGTCACGGGCCGCCTGGTGGCAAGGGGGAGAAGGGCGCATGGACGGAGGGTGTGGCGGGGCCAGAGTAACCCCAGGGGGCCAGAGGGTGGAGAGGCCCCGCCCGCCGTGACCAAACTGTCCAAGATGAGGAACAGCTCTGATGAGCTACCATTGCTGGGAAGAAGGCAATGTGGATATTTCAGAACTTATCAGAAAAGGAAGTCAGCAAAACTGAGTCTGTGATCCCAAAGTGTGGAAGGAAGCATTTGTAGGAAAAACAAAAAACCCAAACCATTCCTTTGAAAGCCTTTCGGAGTCGAATGGAGAACATGTGATGTGGGACCGGTTTTCTCTGAAGATGTGAGCAGCTTGCTGGGCGCACTCTGAGCGTGGCCGAGGGCCGGGCTGGCAGCGGCTGCCGGTGTCCCGCACTGCCTGCAGGGGCGGGAGAGGCGGGGGCGGCGGAGTTTCCACCACCCAGCCTCTAGGGATGAGGGGCTGTGGCAGGGGGCATGGTGGCCCCGATTCTGACCCTCCACCCCTGCCCTCTGCAATATGAATTTGCATTCCTCCCCTAAAGGCGGGGGAGGGGGCATACTTCTCTGCCCCTTGACTTTAGGTTGGGCGGCTTAGCTCGCCTTGGGGACTAGAACGAGGCAGACTGGCGGAGCCTGGGTGGCAAGGCGTCTGACTGTCCCACCTGCCCTCCTGACTGTGAGCAGCAGGCGAGTTGCGGCAGCACTGAGTTCTGCGGTGGCTTCTGACGCCGCGCTGGCTACGTGGGCCAGGAGCCCAGCGCGCGGCCAGGAGCCTCAGCCCACGCATTGCCCCGCGCTCTGCTCAGGGAGGCGCCTCACTCTGGAGGCCTGTGCATGGGGCCGCAGACTGAGAGGGCAGGGCCACCTTGGTAATGAGTCTTCACTGACTCCAGCCCCTGATCCAAATGTCAGCCCCATCCTCACATTCCTACCCATCACGAAAAGAGAACCCGGACATTGAACCATGGGGGTTGTCTGGAAAAAGTAACACTTCTGCTAAGAATACACATGTGACCGTGAACGTTTTGCCAAGTCACCTGCCTCTGGCTCAGGTCTCCTGGCACTTCACAAACACTTACTCATTCATCATTCGCAGGCCCGCGGCTTCTGCCGACTCCCACAGCAGAGAGGGGCCTGGGGACCGGTCCCAGGCGCCTGACAGGGCTCTCAGTGGGGAGAAGGACAAGGAATTACCCGTGGCCTTGTTGGAGAGGCAAGGCACTGGCTAGAAACAATTTCTTATCAGTCTAAGTGCTTGCCTTGTCAGAGCCTGGCTTGGGCTTTAATCCGGCTCAGCTGCTTTCTGACGGTGTTATTTTAGGGAAACCACGTTTTCTGAGCCAGTTTCCTCAGTATAAAACTTTACGCATTGCTGTCAGCGTCCTAGATGATAGCTGTGGGAGGAGAAAACGCCTGGCCCGCTGCTCGCACACGGAGGTCCTCGGGGGTCGGTGTTTTCTTTATCAGAACCCCACGTGCTCGAGGTTGCCGCGTGCGACAGGGCAGGTTGCTAACGGCACAGAGACTCCTGGCCAAGGAGGCAAACGGGGCTGAAGGCCACCCCCTGTGTAGCTGCCCAGAAAGAAGGGGCCCAGCTTCTAACTTGTGCAAAAGGCACATGGCAGCCCTGAGTGCGGCGAGCCCGGGACACTAAAGGTTAAAGATGTGTTAGTGCTGCAACTTCTCTGGGAGAAAGGACACATGATCCCTCATCTGAGCTCCTAGCAAATAACTAACTAGACGGCTTTTTCAAAAAACAGCCAGTTGTTGTTGGTTTCCCCCTGCAGCCTGGAGAGCCTGACTCAGCAGGTCTGCGGGGTGGGGAGGCCTCGGGTCTGCACTTCACTCTGCGTCCCGGGTGCTGTTCGAGAACCACCGAAACGTTTCCGGTCTCTTCCGCCCGGGTCGGGGCTCCCGAGAGCACGATCGGGTGGAATAAACTAACAAATAGGAAGTAATACTCTCCAGCAGGTCAAGTGTAAATCCCAGGGTTAAAAATCCAGGTATACCCCCTGTGTCTCGTTAATAAGAGCTGCAGCGGGCGAGGGCCGCGTAGCAGTTGGGGCAGGGAAAGGCCAGGGCACAGAAGGGGACACACGGCAAGGGGACGGGGCGGCCTGGGAGGTGGCCGGGGCTCTGACATTAGCCCATGGTGCACACTCATGACAGGGAAGAGCTTGGCCACAGAAGGCAATTACGGAAGATGAGACATCGCGCAGGCTGCTGAGACGGGGGAGAGCGGCGGGGATATCTTATTATCTCTGCCTTGCTTAATAGCAGCTAATAGGTGGAAGGGGACAGAACAATGGCGTGTGAAGTTTAATGCCAGTGCAGCCTAATACGCACGCTCTGTTTTTATTTCGAAGAGGAGAAAGGCCCAAATTTTATACTGAAAACAAATGCTAAAAATTAATTATAAAGAAGACCCCAGAGGGCCTGGAGCGTGTTCCCTGGGTGACTGATTAAATGCCTGCCTCATTCCGACTGGTATAAACCCAATCTCTTGGAAGAAGGCCAGAACTACTTGCCAGCGTCCACGGAGACGCTCCAAGAAAATGATCCCGGTGCCAGGGAGGAGAACAGCGTTGTCACCGCTGCCGCTGCTGGAGCCAGGCTCGGCCACGGGGTGGGGCCAGCCCCAGGTGGGGAGGCCGATGGGTTCAGTAAGGTCATCCTGGGTCAAGAGCAACCTCTGTCATCTGAAACTGATGTCGGGATGAGTTGAACGAGGCCATGGCTCGGCCTGGGGTAAAGGGGGCTGCAGAGCGCTCTCTCTCTCTGCAGGCTGGGAGGGGTCGGGGGCTTCCCCCTTCTCACTGCTGGGCTGTGTCTGCGTTCAGAGAGGAGCTTTCTGACTCTCGAACTGCGCAAGCTCCGGCGGAAACTCTGCCTGCTAGGAAGGAAGCCAATGACTCCACTGTCTTTTGAATCTTAAAGTTACTTTTTGATGGCAGGATAACCTTTTCCTTGTTGAAGTAAAACTGAAGGATTACCAAAAAATGCTGGCGTTCCCCCCTTCATGGCTCCCTAACCCCCAGTTCTTTCCTTTCGCCCCCGCAGGTGACTCCTGTGAGCGGTCAGGGGCGGGTCCCCTCAGACCCACAGAGTTCTTCCATGTGGTGTTTTTCCACTGGTGACATCACACTGGGCATGTTTTTCTGCAACTTGCATTTTTCATCCCATGACGGGTCTCAGGAATCAATTCACGTTGGCACATATGCTAACTGTGGCATATTCCAAAATATGGACAGTCTCTCCATGTTTAAAAGAATAAAATATCCATGTTTCTTAGGCTTATTGTTAGGGCTGATCATAATAAGGTCCCAACCTGCATGTTCTACTTTATGTCCCACAGTGGTGCTCCCCCCCCACCCCGCCCTGCCCCCCACAACTTCAGGAAATGATACACAAGCCAGAGGGACCATTTGCAGTTGCCCGCAAGGGAGGGGTGGCATTTCAACGAAGAACTCTCCCCATCACCGGTTCCTCCCCATCCTTGAAGGTCGGCTCACGCCTTCCTTGAGACTCCCAGTCTCCTTTGGGTGCCCCTGGTGTAGGCCCTTCCACTTCTGCTGGGCGTTTGAGCAATTAGCTTACTGTTCTCACTGTCCCATTTTAGCAGTGAGCTCTCCGAGGGTAGGAGTGTGGACTAGGAGTGTGGTAAGTACTCAACAAATTTTTGTTGAATTAAAAAAATAAAAGCAACAAAGGCTTGCTGATTCTCTAGACTGCTAAGGGTGGAGGAGCAATAGTTCGACTGCAAGTAGGACTGTGGATCTATTTTCCTTCTTTTCATCAGCTATCCATCCACCCATCCACCCATTCATCCTGCCACCCATTCATTCACCCACGCACCCACCCATCCACCCACCTATCTATCCACTCACACACCCCTCCCTTTCTCCCCTCTTTGGGGGGAGCCATGAAAAATGTGCCCTTCAGACCTCTGACTGCAGGGAGCTTACTGACTGAGCCACACCGTGAACTTGGATGGGTTAATACAAGAGAAGCATGAGATGGTGGCTGCTGTGTAAGTGTTCAGCACCCGCTTGGTCATAGCAGAGCTGCTCACGTTTGCTGGGGTTCCTCACGGAGCCATGGCCCAAGGGTGCATCCTCTCCTGGACTGCCCACACGCACAGTGGACTTGCCTCTTTTCACTGGGCTTTCATTTGATCCCACTGAGGATCAGGACTCAATCGTTCCTGTTTCAGAGGTAGAGGAAGGAGCTGCAGGGAGAGCCCTGTGGTCTGCCTTGAGGGGCCCCTGGTGGAGTCTGCAAGGCCCACGGGCGCTCAGGCTTCTGCGAGCTCCTCACCTCAGTGGAGGCCAAATGATAAATTGGAATTTTTTTTTTTAAACTAGACTATGCTACTTGGGAAAGATGAGCTCCTACTTTCCTTTCAGTTCTCTTAAGATTCTGAGATTCCACAGCTTCCCCTCATGTGCCCACTTGCAGTTTTAGATTTTATTTATTTTTTACAGAGAGTGGATGGGAGGGAAAGAAACATGGATCAGTTGCCTCTCACGTGCCCCCAGCTGGGGTCCTGGCCTGCAATTCAGGCATGTGCCCTGACCGAGAATTGAACCGGTGACCTTAACCCACTGAGCCACACCAGCCAGGGTCACCCCTTGTTTCAGTTTCAGACAAGCATTTGGGCTACATCCAGTCTAAGGGCTCCCTCTCCTCCTCTCTGAGTCTCGGCCTGACCAGCACTCCCTGGGCCTCCCCGGCCTTCGCCCTCTTGCACCCGAGGAATCAATCCGTCACTCACACTGACTATTGCCACCTCCTTCCCAGCTCTTCTTGGAGGACAGTGGGTGCCCGGAGGGTCAGAGGCAGCTGAGGGTGCCCTCAGAACAGGGCTCAAGACAATGCGCTGGGTGGGCGCTAGGAGGCCGGGCTGCAGGTGTTCTCGGGGGCAGCCAAGATTGCAGACCAGCTGAACGAATGGCCAGCCCCCTCTGAGCTGTCACCCCGTCTGTCCTGCTCACCCTCTTAGGCTCCCACCTCCCAGAACTGATGCTCCCTCCCAGAACCAGTGCCTGCCCCGCATGGGTCTGCCCGCCCTTTCCCCAGGCCCTGCCTGGCCTCCCGCTTCTCAGAGTCCCCCACAACCACTCTTAGGAAACAGGCCTTTCAAAGCGTTCCTGTTCATCAGCAGCTTACCGCCCGCCTTCCTGATTGCTTCTAGTTTTCTCCATTTCCACTCGTGGCCTCGGTGTCAGGGACGCTGGTCCCCACCGCTCTCACGCCCCCTTGGGTCCCCCACCTCTGCTCCTTCTAATCTTCTTCCTGCGTCCCATGCACACTTGCCCTGTCTCAGACCTCCGCTCCCGTCTGGTCCAAGCGGACAGGACCCGGTGTCCCGTGTGCAGCAGCTGCCTGACTCCCACGGTGATGACCCCGCCACGGATCCAGCTGAGCCTCTGGCAGTTCTTAACACAGCAGTTTTCAGGGGTGCATTTGGCCCGTTTTGGCAAACAAGCACTGAGAGCCAGCTCGGGAGTGCCCGGGCAGCGGCCAGCGGTCTGAGAGGCCGGACACGCACACAACCAGGCCGGACCCGAAGTGTCTGGCCGACGGAACTGGTGAACGGAGCGGCTAGGTCTGGGTGCCAGGAGGAAAGCTCGTTCCCCCCTTCATTTTCCACACCCCGATAAATGGGCCCTGGGTGCCGGCCATGAAGGCGACGGCGGATCTTCTTCAAAGAATGAAGATCCCACCAACACGTTTCATTTTTAAAAGTCACATGACTGTGAAATAAATTCCTGTTTGAATGGTGGAAGATAAATTAGAATCTAGGAGACAATCCTCAAGGAATAGAAATACCAGTTGTGTGTGGTGCTTTCCAAAAAAAAAAAAAGGGTCAAGAAAGTATCTTCTTGAACAAATTACGATTCTCCCATAGGGTTAATTTATTAACTATTGTAATTTTTATTCCAAGTGCACAGAAAGCCAGACATGTTTCTCTGCTCTTGGCGTGGAGAAGAGAAACTATGTGCAAGTGTGTTTTGCCTTCCGGATCATCGGATAAGCCCTCAGAAACTTACAGCCTCTGTGGGTGGCACCCCCCCACTCCAATGTCCAGCAAAGTCCCACCCCGCCTTCTGTCTCGTCCTTCTTTGAGGAGACTGAGACGTCACCTGTTCCCCGAGGAGGAGCCGGTGACAGCTGTGCTCTGCCCTATCCCCCTCTGTCACTATCGTTCCCAAATCGTTGCATTTTAAATGTGGCTTCCTCTGTCAGCTGAATAACAGCTCTAATTCTTCCCACTCAGAGATGACGTGACCCCTAGTGTCACCAAAATGTGTTCCAGAAGCCCGCGGTGGCATCACAAGTTCACAGCCCCCCGCCCAGCCCCGGGGTGAGTGGGATCTGTAGGAACCAAGCCTCTCACTTCACAGGCAAAACCCAGCGGGCCATCCTGAGAAAGGGTCAGCTAGCATGTGAATCGATTCAGCCAAGTGCAAGTCCCCCATCCCTCCAGGCCACCGATTTCTAGTATTTCCTTTTCTTTCCACTGATCCATCTCACAGGGACTGTCTGCCAATAGGCTGCCATTTCTATGGTGTTTCTTGGGGTGAGCATTCCCCTTTTCTAAATCAGCATCGTCTGACACTGAGCAAAATGTGCGAGCGTTGCTGGACACAGCCGGGGGAATTAGAATGTGAAGCGGGCACAGAGCTCCCCTGGTGCGTGCGCACTCACGTCCTTCCCCCTGCACCCGCTTTCCGGGACGAAACAGAAGCCCCAGCCCGTCCGCGCGAAGGGGCATCGACGGCGAGCATCCCCGTCGCCCCATTAATCATGCTTCGCGCACGCGTCTGACGGTGTTATCTCTGCTCCCAGTCCCGGGAGTCTGTAATTTCACCCGGGCGCTTCCCCCCCAAAGACTGAATCAAGTCTGTACACCATCTCTCCCAACTTCCTTTGTGCCTCCAAATTAGAAAACCTAAATGTCACTTTTCTCAGATATGAAATCCTCTCCAGGCCGACGGAAAAGAATGAGGCAATTAACTTCCCAGGTAAATTCTAGTGTGGTGGGGAAAACATCACACCTGAAGAAGGGGTTAAAAAAGAAAACGGTCTCCACAGCCGACATCCCTTGCTTAAGACCAAAATGATGAATGCGGCTCTGGGGGCCCCTGTCAAATGACCGGGCGGGCGGCGGAGACTCGGCGTCCCCTCGCTGCCAGCTGGCTCCAGAAATGGCTATTTCTATGCTGCTGGGAACACCAACGGGCTGTTTGATGAGGCAGATCTGTGGCTTGTTTCTTTGCTTTTCTTCCTTTTCCTCCCGTTTGGGTACCTTTTTTTTTCCCCCCAAGTTTTCTAAGGAAGCAAGTTCCATTTCTGAATCTCCAGCGGGGCCATTATGGTCTCACAGAGGTGAACCCTCGGCGCCAACGAAACACGCGGCGTTCTGTGAGTGAGTCCAGTAATTACGAGGAGGCAGCCCCACGCAGAAACAAAAGGATGGAGGCAAGGTGCCAACCAGTTACTGAAATCTTAACAGGTTTTCTTTTCTTTCCAGGTTTGATTAAACCTGGGCTTAAAATGGGCAGTCTCCTGCTTCTGCGTCAGTGAAAATGAAGACACAGGCTCCAGTGCACGCTTCTTGACCATAGCCCCGTGGTCACTGGAGTGGGGAGGGGACCTGCTGCCTGCATTTGACTGAATTTCCGAACCCCAGTCCGGTCCGACAGGGGCTGCACCGGGCCTGGAGCCCAGGAGTTCCTGTGGCCACAGGGCGTTCAACAGTGTCCCCCGTGACCGAATGTCCTAGAACCTGCCCAGAGGTGTTCGTGGGTCTCCAGAGAGCTTGACCTCAGCATGCAGAACAGCACGCAGAGCAGGGCTGCAGCTGGCACGCACAGGAGTGTCCTGAACGCAGGCAGGATGCACCTCAGAAGCAGTTCCAGATCAGGGCACTGGCAGGTCCCATCGCCTTAACTCGACGGCTGTCCCTTCAGTAACAGACGTGGGGGGCACAGCACATGGAAGCTCTGTGAGCTTTCCGTCCTGCCCAGGCCAGTGCCGTCTCCTTGGGTCTCTGTGTGGCTGTGACCCTGGGAAGGTGAGCCTGGGGTTCAGAATCCCCTTCCAGCTAGAAGGACTGGCGCTGGGCTCCCGAGAGACAGGAATGTGCAGTCACTGGGCCCGGTCAGCAGTTCTCACGGGGCGCTGGGGGTGGGGCGCAGGGGTTCTAAGAACTCCCCGCAGCTGCTCCAACCCCCGGTTCCCTCTCAAGCGGCTCATTCTCATCCCTCCCCCAACACGTCTCCCGCCACCATCTAGGCATCCTCCTGTCCCACCGATGAGGGTCCCCTTTCTCATTCCAATCTCCCTGTGGACCCCACATTTCCGAATCAGCTCGGAGCATTCCTCAAAAACCTCAAAAAGCAGCAAGTTCCACAAGAATCCCAGCTTTTGCCACAGCGACGCCTGCTCCCCAGCTTCACAAAAGGGACCAGGCAGGACGGGAGTGCCAGCAGCCACACACAGCTGAACGCAAGACGGCTGCGGCTGGACGGGGTGCCCTGGGGGGGGCAGGGAGGGGAGGGCTGGCGTGCTCAGTAAAGAGGACAGGACCCCTGCTCCCGTGATCCTCAGTTGCAAATCTTTTCAGCTGGTTTGCGGGCACTTCTCCCACCTCTCCAGCCCCGGCAGGGCCGTGCCCTCCTGCTGCTGGTCGTGATGAATCTGCCTAGCGAGACAAACAGCCACTCGACTCCCACTCAGGCTCCCGGTCTGGGGCAGAAGCAGCCCCTGGCTGGCTCCCAGAAGCCCCAGCTGGCAAATAAAACCTTAAGGATTCAGAGGAGCCCGGCAGGGCGTGCGCGTGTGCGTGCATGCGTGTGTGCTGGTAGGTGTGGGGGCTGAGGGAGGGAGGAGAGCACACCCACCCCCCACCCACCCCCGAGCCCCTGCTCCCCTGCTCCCCTGCTCCGGAGAGCTGCGAGCAAAGGGGTGTGAGCAAACGGAGGAGCCGGAAGGGCAGCCTGGCGACCCGCTGCTCTCAAAGGCTCCGGCAGGCAGGCTCTCCCCGTGACGCATCCGCTTCATCCTCAGGACTACTTAATGCCTTTTATCTGCCACAAATGTTCTTGTCAGGGAGCTGTAGGTGTTAGATGTTCAGGCAGACTCAGGGCTGTGAGCACACACGCCGTCTTTTGAAAAGCACATTTGTCTCACTTAAAAACAAACAAAAACGACACCCCTGCCTGCCTTAAAGTACTTCTCTGGGAATAAATAGCCTGCCTCCGACTTCCAAGCTCCGGGTTCACTACCTCCGGATGGAGGAGGGCCTTCTCCCCGCAAAGCAAGCAGCCCCGCAGCCCCGAGGCTGCAGCTTGGAAGCCAGGCGGGGTGGACAGGAGCTGGGACGGGACAACGGACGTGCGGGCTGGGCCAGGACACTGTCAGGGCTGGCTGGCCCAAAGCTGGGGCACCAGGAGCGTGCCTGACACAGGGCCATGGTGGGGGGTGGGGCACAACAGCCGGAACGGCCCCCAGAAATGGTGAAGCAGGATGGATAGAATGTTAGTGAAACCAAAGGGTGATTAATCCACAGAGGTCCCTGTTCTCTACCTCTCCTTTAGCCGCTGAAAACATAAGGTGGTTTCCCAAATTCCCAAGCCACTTTAAAAGACTCAGGGAAGTCATTCACCTCCCGGCACAGAGGGGGGAAGTCCGACTTGGGGCGGGAGAGGGTGGCAGCAAGTGGGCAGCCGAACAAGGTAACCAATGCGAGGAGGCGTGGTGAACATGGGGGAGGAACTCCATCACACCCAGAATTGAGGAGAGTCACAATGGTGTGGCATTTGGGCCACAGATGCCTGGGGCAGGGGAGGAAGAGGGGCCTGTGGAGAGGACATCCAGATCTCTGGGACACCCGTGGGGGCCCATGAGCAGGCGTGGGGCCTGAGGACTGCCAGCCACAGCCACAGGGGGCCGGTGGCCGCAGGCGGAGGGGCTGGCACGCCTTCCTAAAATCCCCTTGAGGGGGAAACTGTCATCAAATGCTTCCGGGGGCAGAGGACCAGCTCCAGGGAGGGAGGCTGACTGGGGGCGGGGCGGGGGGTGCTGGACAGGAACATCAGCACTGAGACGCATGGTGGAGGTGGGATTCACAGGATGGGGGCCGGAGCCAGGACAGAGGCAAACAGCCATGTCTAGAGTGAGAGGCTGGGGGCGTGGCTGGGACGCAGGGCACTGCAGACGTTGTGGGGGACAGGTGGGACATACCCAGAGGCAAGAGAAGCATCTTGGAGCAGAACTGTACCTCCCTGTTGCTGGACCTTCTTCTCTGTGCCCCGCACACACCTCAGGGCTGAGGTCAAGGTCACGTACGCTGTGAGAGGCCAACATCCAGCCGCTACTGACCCAGCATCATCCGATGCTGTGGGGCTGAAAAATCACAGGCCAAAAGCGAGCCTGAAGCAAAGACCTTGGTGGGGTCGAACATGAAATGGGAGACCCAGAGACCGTGGTGAAGGCCCGAGAGAGCTGAGGACTGAGTCAGCTTCCTGACTCAGAAGCTGGCATTTCACAACCGGTGGGACGGGCAGGTCAGCGAGCGGCCCAGGAAAGCGGCCTCCGGCGTCAGTCACTGGGCCGCTCTGGCCCCGGGAGCCCAGGGGGCCCTTATGGACCTTGTTGTCAGATGCACGTGCTGAAGCTATGACAGCGCTGGGTTCCCAGCAGGAAGGGGGCGGTGGAAGCCCCCTGTTCTCACTTGCTGCCTCCCACAGCCGCTCCCAACGCCTGTATTTTTAAAGCCCCAGCTCCCCTCAGGGGCAGGGGTCCAGCTGGCAGCCCTGGGTCTCCAGTCTGGTCCCTCCCCCCTCCCCCTGCCTCCCCTCCCCCGTTAATCCACAGAACTCCCACAGCGTACCTCCAGGCACCCGACCTTCTCAAAGGAACCCCATGGCCGTGAGGGCCAGGAGAGTCTGCAAAATAAAGTGACTAACCTTTTTGCCTCATGTTGCAAATTTCACATAAAAGGAGAAAATACAGCCCGGAAAACGTGCCCCTCTGGGCACTGGCGGGGCTCCTGGCTGGCTCCCTCTGCTTGTCCGCTTTCGGAAGGCGGCTTGGTTTTCTCCCGTAAATGCACACTTCCGGCGGAACGCTTTGCCCGTCTCACCGCCCCCACAACTGCAGGGCATCCCGTCTTGGGTTACTGCACTTAGATCAATACCGCTTGTTTTGGGAAATGCAATAAACAGCTGAAAGCGACGCTCTCCCCAAGGTTACAGTTCACAGGGCACTGACCTCTCAAGACAGCCCCGCACTTTCAGAAGAGACAGCCCATGGGTCCCAGGGGTCTGCCCTCCAGGGGGTCTGCACATCCCACTTCATTGTGCCGACCCTCAGGGCCTTCCCTCTGTCGTCTTCCCCTTCACCCAAAACATTCGTGTTTGTGCTTTTCTCAGGAAAAAAAGTCTAGCTGCCCACAAAACAAACGACCATAGCAAACTACACGCACAAAGTGCTCCTCAGGCACGGAACAGATCTCTGCGACCCTGAGGAGCTCAAGGCCACGCCTGTTTTGTTTGAAGTCGTCTTGGGTCATCGCTAGTGGTCGCTTGTGCTGTCGCCGATTCCAGTCCTCAGTCCGCGCCTGGAACCGGGTGGGGAGGGGTCGGGAGCAGCAAGGGCTGCTCCCAGCATTCTCCGGCGCACTCGCCTGGCGTCTGGTACAGGGGACATGCAGTCACTTCTTTTTTAATCCTTGCCCGAGGACATGCCTATTGACTTGAGAGAGAGGGGAAGGGACAGAGAAAGACGAGGAGAGAAACATTGTTTGGTCGCCTCTCATAGGCATCCTGACTGGGGACCAAAACCTGCAATCTAGGCATGTGCCCTGACTGGGAATTGAACCTGCAACCTTTTGGTTGACAGGAGGACGCTCCAGCCAACTGAGCCACAGCTGCCAGGGCACAACTTTTTGAATGAATGGCCAAATATCAGTTTCTGCAGCTTTGGTAGGACCGGCTATATGATTTCTTTTGTCTTTTCTTTTCTTTGTCTTTTTCTTTTCCTTTTTTACATTAATGAAAATCCTCTTGTTGAGGGGAATGGATGGGAGGATCTGGAAAACACGGGAAAGATGGCAAATGCGTTGCTCTCGAGACAACCCTCCACCTTCTCGTGCCCTTGGCAGACATTAATAATCAATTACGGGGCTCCTGCTGTGAGCCCTGATTAGGTCTCTTCTGTCATCTCAGATGCCAAGCCCGATCAATGGGCAGCGTCCCCCTTAAGTACTATGCGGAGAAGGATCCAGTTGACTTCTCTGTGTCAGATCCAGATTTTTTAACGCGACACTTAAAAAAAAAAAAGGATTGCAGGATTATTTCTCTGGTTTTAATGTCACCTCTTTTATTTTTAAACCCGATTCCTTCCTTCGCTGATATTTTTTCTCCTTGCTCTTCTGCCTCATCCCGTCTAAACGTAACTGTGTCTGATGGCCCGGCTGACTGTCCCTGCGGGTGCCCGCTGCTCCCGCCGGGTGCCCACCCCTCCTCCATGTGTGTGGGGCGGCATGCACATCCCACGCCGGCGGCAGCCCCTCCCCAGAGGCAGGGAGCGGACATCCTGGTGAGAAACGCTGTCATTCCCCTCAGTCCACAAACACTCCCGTTTGCCCCTGGAGCCTCAGTGACAGGACCCCCATGCTGGATCCTCAGCACAGCAGACCCCCTCATCGGCTAGGGCTTCGGAGGAGCCAGATGGCCCCCAGCCGGACCCTTGGCCATCACCCTGGCTGCTGCCAACGGCCTACCTTTCAACTGGGAGTGGTTCTTATAGGGACACACCTGAAGTTCCCGTGTACGAGGTGGCTATAGACGATGACACCGTGACACATCTCAGAAGATACGATGAGTTGACAGGAAGGGAAGAAAACAAGACTTGTCCCCGCCCTCAGGAGGCTTAGACTATCGTGGGGCAGACGACGCCAACTGTGTGGCAGGAAGATGGAGCTAAACCATGACTGTGGGCGCCCCATCTCGCCCCCTGGAAGATCAGAAAGCACGAGAGGGGTCTCCCTGCCCCCCCATGGGGTAAGTCGGGGAGCACAGGGCCTGAGGCTTCACTGACTTTTGGAGAAAGTTAAAGAGGTTTTGATTGCTACATTTTCAAAACCAAGAGGGGGAAAAACCCCAATGGGGGAAGGTGCTGGGTCTCTCCGAGGCTTGAGCCAGCCACGCGGGGCCTGGGAGAAGCACCCTGCTCCCGAGCACTGCTGCGGGGCCGGAGGCTGAGTTCTGGCGGCCGCAGGGCAGGGACTCGGGAAAGTCTCCGAACTTGCCCACAGTCCCACAAGCAGGAAGACAGGGCGTCAGGTTCTCTTTCTTCTCAGCCTCTCAGCTTCCAACGGCCCCAGCGCTGGGTCTTGGGGGCGGCGTCCTCATCTGGAAAAACATTTGCCCAGTAGTGGAAGGGGTCTAAGGCTCAGAGCCCTGGATTCAGTCCGACCTTGCCTCCCACTCCCTGTGGGACGAGAGGCTTGGCCTCTTGGAGCGCATCTCATCGGGAAAGAGGGGAGAAGTCCACTCCTCCAGGGTGGCCGCCGGGGAGACGAACCCAGCCAGGCTCTGGGACAGGGTTGGTGTGCACGGAGAGCGGAGAGCGGGCGGCTGGCAGCAGGAACGTCTGTATGGACACGCCTTTTAGTTAGGTTAGGCTGTGTGTCACCGACACAGTCACGGCTGCTTCCTGTGCAGAATCGTCGCTGGGCTGCCTCCAGCCCGCCGCTGCCAGCTCTCGGCCCTCTCAGCTCTGCGTGCGGATGGGTGTGAGTCCCCGCAGGCGGTCGCCCGCCGGGATGAGAGTGGACTCCCAAGGACCCCAGGGAAGATGGGGAACCGAGCCCCACGCCGGCTGAAGCCCCTTACAGGAGGCCTGCGTTCCAGGGGCCGCATGCCCGGCCACTGGTCCCCTGGAACCCGGGACCTGGGCGCAGAGAATACACCGGCCACCCTTACAAGGGGAGGGGCGGAAAGGGACAGACAATGAGGCTGAAGAGAGAGTTCTTGCCTCTGTCGTGGGGAGGGAAAGAGGGCCAGGCCAGCCTGGAGTAAGTCACAGAGTCGCACAGCCAGAGGCCAGAGCAGGTGCACAAACTGAGGACTTGAGGGTGGGCCCTTGGGCTGGGGCAGGCCAGTGTCACCACAGGCTGGTCGACTCTGCGGATGGGGGAGGAGGGAAGACACACCCTCTACCTCCTGGGAAGGTGCGAGCTGGGAGGGGTGCTCTGGGGGTGGCACTGAGGGAGCGACAGGCCTCTCCAGTGTCCACGTTTCTGTTCCTCTGTTTCAAGTCACTGGACGGGTTTCCATGCAGCAGGCTGATCTCCGCTGTGCTGGCGGATGGGGCCGGAGAAAGAGAGAAGCACATTGCCCCTCCCTCCAGGCCACACATGCAGCAGCAGCAGCAGCAGCCAGGGAGGTGCAGCCAGACATGCTGCACCCTGCCAGGGAGGCTGGTGGTCCAGACCTCGCAGGGAGCAGACAGGGGGCAGGCAGACCATCAGCATCCAGTCCTGGCAGAGTGGGTCTGAGAGCCGCCTTCCCCGCCCCGCGCCGTGCAGAGCGCATCAGCCGAGCCCTGGTGCTGGTTTTCCCAGACTGGCGTGCGGGCAGAGCGTGCCCGCTGCACAGCTTGGGCCCCCCTCCAGAGCCCTCGGGCGTGGAGAGTATGCTTCCTGCTGGGCAGGAAGACGGAGGGGGAGGAAGGGTGGCTGCTTGGAGCCCACCCCAAACAGGGCGCCTCCCTGGGCCCCAGGCACCCTGAACCACAAATGCAAACGTTTTGGCCAGAGAGCGTTTCATCGCAGGCTGAGCCCGCTGGGGTAAACAGAGGTCTCCAGTTTCTCTGTCTGTGGGTGTTCTGCGGTCAGCGTTTCCTCTGTTCTCTCTGGGGGGCTGGGAACCCACAGACGACTGAACTCCAGGGGTTCCCATCCGTGGAAGTCAGGGCTCAGTCCTGGAGAAAGGGGGTCCGCACCTTTTCCCGCACAAGCCTCTCTCCTGCCCTCCCGTGTTCACTGGGAGGCCTCTCCTGGGACCCATGCCCAGGACACCAGAGGCTGGGCTTCCCCCACCCTGCATGTGGCCTGGCGCTCCCCCGCCCCCCAAACCCAAAGGCTTCCCCTCCTCCTCTTATTCCCCAACACAGGGCACAGCCCCACAGACACTTATAGAACATGTTATTAAGGGATCCAGGCGGCATTCGCTTGTTTTCTTTGAAACTCAGAAAACACAGTCCTTCCCTTAAAAAAGAAATTGGATTTCATTTTGGGTCATGCTTCTGTTTGCTCTGAGTAAAGTGGGATCCGGGCAGGTCTGTAAGACTCACTGCAGCCCCGAAACCGACTTCGCACCCCACAGGCTCCAGAGGCTCGTTAGAGAACACAGAAAAGGGACCTGAAGCGCGAGACTGGACGCGTCCCTGCAGATGCACGGGGCTCGTGGCGTCAGCAGCGTGGCGCAGACACTGGGGGTTTGTTGGGGAAAGTGGTATCAGACTCCCACCAGGCTCCCCTGCCCCCCGCTCGGCTCTGTCCTTTGTGCGGTGACAGTGCAGATGTGAGGCTGGCGAGGGGCGGGGTGCTCCACGCTGGAGGGGTCTGAGCATGAGCTGAGCGCCGATTCAGAGCCCCGTCAATGGCTCCATGGAAAGAGGCCTTTGTGACGGGCCATCCCCAGGGGCAGGGGTCTAAGGACCAGGGATGAAGGACCCATTTCAACTCAACAAGGATGCACTGAGGTCCCACCAGGTGCGAGGCCCTGCGTTCCGCTCGGGGACGGGTCGTGAGAGGGACAGCAGACAGCGGTGTCAGGGCTGTAGCTCACCAGTGTCTCGGTCGGCCGAGCCCCTGGCATCTCGCTGCGCCGACTGAACAGTGGGGATCTTTGCTCCCATTGTCCCTGCGCGGCGGCCACGCAGCCCACGTCGGGGGAGCTGTGGACGCCGAGAGCCGCTGAGGACCAGATGGGCTCGCTTTTGCTCTCTGCTCAGGACCGGCCGCCCCGGGGCATCTCGAGGTGACTGTCCCTCTGCAGGTGGCAATGGGATGTCACAGAAATATCAAGGTGCCTCTGGGGTGCCAACACCCCCCACGGCACGCTTTCTTCTCTATAGGCCTGTGATCTCCCCTCGGCACCGGCCACCGACCGAGCCGTGTGGCGTTGCCGCCTGCCCTTCCGTTCTCACACGCGGACCTCTGCAGGCGAGGGGCGCGCCGATCTCCGGAACGAGAGTTGATTTTTGAAATTGGATTAAGCAAGCCAACGCTTGCGAGTTAACCCACCCTTGAAAGGTGAAGACAAAAACGATATCTAATGAGGTGTTAGATGAAATTCCCTTAAAAGTAGAAAAAACAAAACAAAACCTCTGCCACAAGCCAAAAGGGCCTTTGTACAATGATGTAGGAAAATATCCATGGCGAAGAAGTAAAATAAAAATACCTACTTATTTACTCTAGACTTTCAGAATTTTATGCAAAGGCACGAGTGGGCCAAAACGCATCAACGCAATTTTATCCCCAAATCGAATCCTCTTATAAGAAAACAATTCCCAGAAGATCTCTGTGTAACATCAAGGAGCCCCGACCACCACTTGGGTGCTGTCGCTTTCCGAGCCTCGGCTGCCTCCCGGGGCATGGTGCTGTGGGTTTACTCTGTACCCAAAGCTCTTGCTGCTGACAGAGGCGACTGTGGGGACAGGTGTGACGGGACTGCACGGTGCTGCCTGCAGCACAGCCGTCAGCTCTCGGGCCCGGACCCAGAAGACACTGCCCACAACCCAGTCTCTGCGCGCCAGAGAGGGCTCGCAGACCCCACGGTGGGAAGGTCGCCTTCCCCATGGGAGAGAAGCGCTCTGGTCAGAGGTTGCTCAGAGCCCAGGGGCTGACTCCTGGTGAGCGCAGGGAAGTCCTTCATGGACAGGACCCCTCACCCAGTGCTGGGAACCCCCCAGAGGCTGGCAGCAGGTGCCTGTGGGGTAGGACCTTAGACTGCTGCTTGGTCCTGGGGTGTCTGGACAGCGGGTTGTCACCCCCCACCTTTGCCCACAGAAGATATTACTCATCCATCATCACATGCAACCTCATGCCTCCTAGCACTACACCCAGGCCACTACTCACTTCTGTGCACCTCAGTCAAGTTCCTGGACGGAAACAAGGAAAACTCTCCCATCCAGACCCAGAAAGCCATTTGCCCGTTGATAGCTTGTGGACCAGAGGCCTTGGGACACAGCGAAGAGAATGGATTACGCAAGCTTTGTGCTTAAAGAGAGCATTCAGAAGTCTGCCAGCAGCCATGTTTAGAATTCCAAGAATGGAATTCTGTGCAGAATGGTACGAAGAAGGCTGGTTGAACGAACTCGGTGAAAAGACCAGCTAAGCCCCACACACTGGCCCTCTGTTCGCGTGCGCTGTGCGCAGAGAGCGGCCCCGATTCAGAAGTATTTACGGAGGGCTGCAATGACCATTCACCAAAGACCTCTCGGGCTGCTCTGAACTGATTAGCGCGGGAGGGCTGTCTGCTAGAGAGGACTGATGACACGTGAATTATGTGGAAGCAGGACCTTCCTGACCAACTGCACCCCAAAGGCAATGAAGGAAGTCACATGGGCTGCGGAACTGCTCATGTAGAGGCCAGACCGCCTGCCAGCCTCCGCCAGGAGCCTCAGTGGTCGGTGAACGTGGAACCCAGAGACCACTCCACAGACCGCAGGCAACCCTCCCGCCCTCCCACCCTGTGAGAGTGATGCTTAACAGAGGGACAGGAGTCCGAGGCTTCCCACCAGCGTGCCGACGCTGTTGAGGATGGGGCGGTGAATGACAGATGGGGATACTAAAGATGCGTCTGCACCCCAACTGGGACGCAAAAACTCAGCAAGGTCCCTGCAGCCCCTGAGCCCCCTGGGGAGGTGGCGCAGGTCTCGCTGGTTAGAGATGATCAGCAGGGCACACAGGGGATCAGAAAGCCACCACCCACCACCGAGTTTCTGAGACATGGTGCTGTATCATGCGGTAACTTGAAACTGTTAAGAATGTGTTAAACATTGAAGACTCAATTTGCTTTTAAAAATAGCGTTGTCAGGTCTATCCACACAATGACACCCCCCTGCATTCTGATGAGCTGTCGGGGTGGGGGGAGCGGGCAGGGTTATTTTTGGGCACAGCCAGGGAACTACGCAGAGAGGGCAGCCTGCTCTGTCCATGCCTTTGCCTCCAGTGTGTGCCTGCTAATCCCGTCCCGCTGACAATGACGGCAACTACTCAGTACCTGTGTGCCCAAGATCCTGTCGCTGTGCGTGTTGTCAGAATCTAAGGATACCCGTGGAACTGTGTTTCACGTGTCAGTATTACCTAACGCCTGTGGCTGGGGTTGGGGTGGAAGGTCAAGAATTTTGTCTGAGGCAGAGACAAATCTCTGAAGAACTTGGAACTGGATGAAGGAGGTTGCTGACTGGGGCGGCTGATCACAGATCAGCCCAGGGAGCCCGAGGTCCCACCTGGCTGGCAGGGATGCCAGGTTCAGGTCCCATCTACGCTTCTTTCAAATGCTTGTCACCTCAGCATGGTCTACGCTGGAAGGAGACAGACACTCCTGGGTCCACCCGCATCACGGCGTGAGTGGAGGCTGTTATTTCGCACTGCAACGCACCCAGTGAGTTTTGGGGTCGCAAAGGACGTGTAGGCAGCACGGGCAGACATTCTGGGCTCCGGTCCTCAGAACAAAGAGGCCCCGCCACCACCAGTGGCACCCTTGTCCCCACGGTCTTATGCTCCCCCCTCTGACAAGGAAAAAACATCATCCAGTGAAAAAACTCAGGTCACAAAGCTTTGCTCAACACAATCCTAACTCGGGAAACCAAAAACGCTGCATTGCTCATGGAAAGAATACTGGAGCAGGCGGCAAATTGGCCACCAGCTACCTCTGCAGTTTTTGATCTATAGAATGAGCGTTGACTGCATTGTGCTCCATCTAGGAGATTCTTTATGGTATTAAGCACACACACACACACACGGAGGCTAAGAATATATGTAAAATACATCTCACACTTTTTTAGACTTCTGCAGGAAATCACCCTCGTGCTATTCAGTGCGCACCAACGCGCCCTGCGACGCTGTGAGGAAAATTACCATACTTGATTTACACAATTGATGCTTAGTTTGAAGTCTCTTAACATTTTCTCCCATTCAACTGAAAACGGACCCTCTCTGCTCGAGATTGGTGGCAATCAGCTCACACAGTAGTCTCCAAACTTCTCTGAGCACGTGACCCCATCAGGAACGGGAAAACCGGGGTCATGCCATGGGTACACGCATGCTTGCGTATAAAGCCGGTACCTATCTTACTACACTGACATCTTCGGTCCATCATCAAGTGCGTGAGAGCAGAACTGCTCTTGTCTGATGAGGTGCCATTTTCCTGCAGCACAGCGGGGTATCCTGTGTGCTCCCCACTTTGGAGACTCGAGTTCCAACCAGCTGGGAGAAGCAGCTGGTTGGCAGGACGTGGATGATGTTGTTCATTTGCTCCTTGAGGGGTTTCCAGGGTAGGGGCTCCAGGAACCCTCACCGCTCACCCCTCTCAGGTGCAGGCACACCCCGGAAACCCCCAACCGGATGACGGCGTGACCGTGGCCACCTGCACCCGGCAGGTCACTAGCAGGCACTCACTCATCCTTGGGCTGAACCACCCCTCCCACAGCGAGGCTCATGGGCAGCTGTGACTGGGGACCTCAGCACAGCCGGCTGAGGTTCCAGGAACCTCTGAGAAGGAAGCACTTCCCTGCCTTTTCCAGCTGGCTTGTCTGGAAGACGATTAAATACAAAAGCTTTTGTGATTTTCTTCCTGCTCAGAAATCTCAACTGTAAATGGTCAGAGTAGTCATATCAGAGGTTTCGGAATGTTTCTATAAAAATCTGACCTCAGGACTTCAGGGAAAGCTGAAACACCCAGGTGCAGTGCTGCGTCCAGAGGTGCCTTTCAAACACCAAGAAACGCTGAGAATCTGCATGGCCTCCTCTTCCCTCCAAACAAGTTCCGAGGGGCATGGGGGAACTCTATATGAAGTTCCCATCTGGAGGGTGCTGGAGATTAAAAGTTAAAAAAAAAATTCATGCCTGAACTCTGTGAGCCCCACACAAAGACTCATAAAATGCTGACATCAATTCCATCTTTGCCAGGTGGAGAGTCTGATGTCTCCAGAATTTTCAGCACCTGCCCTAACATCCAGAAATTAGCAGAGAGCAGGAATGCTGTATCTCTGCTGAAGAGTGAGTGAATGAAGCGATGAATGAGTGAAGCCATGAGTCAATGGACCATCCCTTGGGTTTACAAAGAAGGCATAAGCCACAAGGGCAGATTGCCCAGGGTCTGATTCTCAGAGCCCAGAAGCCAAACCACCACGTGACCTCTGCCATCATTACCCTTCTCTGTGCCCTTTTGACCAGGAAAGATGCATATTAAGTGAAAAAAATCTGGGTTACATCGTTCAACGTCATCATAAGCTGGTACATCGCCAAGGTGTAGGTGATGGCCTATATGCTGTGTGGTTTGTTTCGTAGATACTTGTGACTCTCCGAAGGCGTGTTTTTCCTTTTTAGTTCACACGGGGAACACAGATGGCAGTCAAACTCCTGGCCCCCAAGAGCTCAGGGCCAGTGAGGAAGAAGGATGGTGAGCATTGGCGGTCAAGGTAGGGTGTGCTCCTGAGTGTGCCTGAACATGCCGCAGGAGGTCCTGGGGAAGTCCTGAACCTGGGAGAGCAAAAAGGCTTTGCGGAGGAGCTGGCCTGTGGCCTGGAGGTGGTGGGTGAGGGGCAGCCGGTCGGCCTGTGAAGGTGGGGGGAGGGGCACTCCCAGCTCTGGAAGCAGACTGTGGGGGTGCACAGGGGCAGAGCAGGATACGACTAGGGGGACTGGGGGACGGGGACAAGCCCCAGTGCTGAGGCCAGCAGGAGGCGGCAACCTGCCTTCCAAGCACCTCGCAGGGGAAGGCGGTTTCATTCTGTCCTGAAGGAAATGAGGAAACAAGTTGATTCTAAGTAGGACACAGACTTCTCCTGTATTTTTTGGGGGGAAAAAAATGACAGAATTTGAAAAAAAAAAAAAAGATAGCTCTGACAATGTGAAACTAGGGAAATATCTAAAAATAATTTATCAGCTCAGATATGTTAAACGATCGTTTTTGTTCTTCTATATTAAGATCTCCAGTTCCAAATCACGGATGAAGGGGCAGAGTCACCTTCGCGTGGATCGTAAGGGGTCTGCTCAGAGCGGCGCTGGACGCAGCTCGTGCACGTGACCGCACCCCAGGGATGTCTGTCCCAGCGAACAGTGCGAGTTTAAGATTCGGAGGGAATCGAGCCCACGGGGCCCCACTTTTTTTTAAACCCTCACCCAAGGACATGCTTACCGATTTAAAAGGGAAGGGAGGAAGAGAAAGGGAGAGAAACATCGACGTGAAAGAGAAACGTTGATCTGTTGCCTCTTGCATGCGCCCCGACCACGGACCAAACCCCCAACCCAGGCATGTAGCCTGAGCAGGAATTGAACCGGCGGCATTCTGGTGCCCAGGATGACAACTGTGCCACACCAGCCGGGGCAAGGGGCCTCACTTTTTATATCCGCTTGAGGAAGTGCTATGGCCTGCCTAGAAACGTGTGCTGGGCAATGCTCCGATGGAAAAAAGACCATACAAATAATGACTCGGATTTCCGCAGAAGAATACATAAAGGCAATGTGACAAGTTGTATGTTAAAAAAGAAAGAAAGAAAGAAAAACAGAAAAATAAGGAAGAACACTATGTGCGTCCATGACACACCACAAAAATGACTCCTCTGGCTGCCTCTGTCCTTTATGATCGCCCAGGAAAAGGCAGGAAGTCCCTCAGGAAAGAGAGAGGCCCAGAAACGCCACAGCCTGGTGGCTGGAGCAAATGGCCCCCTGCATGGCTAGTGTCACCATCCTCAGACACTGCTTGGGTGCCCTGGCTGCAGGGCAGGTGAGATGCACAGATGGGGTGTTACTGGAACATTCTACATGCCCCAGTCTGCAGGAAGGTAACGGGGAAGGGCTCTGCAGAAGGTGCTCTCCCAGCTGCAGAAGGGGGTCAGCAGAGTCACCATATATCGGCAGGGGGGCAGTGCCCGGGGCTCACAAGGAGGCCAAAGGTTGGGGCTGCCCTGGCAGGGCTCACCCCATCACTTAACGTGCTGTGGGCACAGGACCGCAGGGGAGCAGCGAGGGAGGCAGCTCCCCCTTCAGCCTGCCCCGACACCCTCACCGCACTCGCCCGCCAGCGGACTCTCAAAACCCGCATTTCACCTGCCCCGATGTTAATGAGGAAGACGCCGAGTGGGGTCTGGGAGTCCGCACACGTGACCGGCTCCTTCCCAAACGTGGCAGAAAACCCCGGAGGTAAAGCGGTGCATGCACGTGTGCTGCTAAACTACAGCCGGGGTGGGCGCGTTAGCTGTCACGAGTTGACCCTCATTTCTTTTAATGAAAGCAGCATCACTGGGGCGGGGGTGTTGTCTCACCCTTGGCCAGAAGAACAAATGTTTGCCCTGGTGCCACTGAATGACAGACTCACGGGGTCACTGGGAGTGGAGTGTGGCACCCCCTATACGCAGCAGTCACCTTGGCAGGGCCAGACGGTCACCACGCCCCAGTCTGCACGCATCACAGCCTCTGCTGCCCAGAGAAGCACCCCGGCACTGTCAGGGTGGGCGGGAAGGGCACCCCCGCAGCACACTATGGCCCCCCTTCACCACACACATCTCGGACTGACCTGCCCCTGCCGAAGACTCTGCCCTCTGGTAGGGTGTGGATCTTTAACGCTGTCGTTGTCACGGCTGTGACGCGCTCATCAGTAAAAGGCGGCCTTTGGAGAAGCTGTTTTGAGCTGAATGAGCAGAAAGGCAGGTGACTAACAACCAGCTACATTCCCCTGGGGGCTGCCTCCTTCCGGCCTCCTTCAGCGCCTCCTGCCTGTCACACCTGCACCTGGCGCCTTGCTGCTTGGCCACTGGACACTGGCCGGATGTCAGGCTTCGCGTCTGTGCAGCTGCTTTGAAATAAAGGTCTGACAGATCTCTGGAACCACAAGCTCCCGCCCGTGCCCTACAAGGGGCGACTCAGAGCAGGGAGGGAGGGTTGGAAGGGACAAAGGCTGTGCCTCCCAGCTGATGAATGCTAGATGGGCAGAGGCCCAACCGAGTGCTACAGATTAAACTGAGGATCCTGATCTGCCCAGGAAGATGGACCCCAGTCCCAGAGATCTCCCTGTCCAGTGAGGGACCCCGAGGCAGGAGAGAGACCTGAACTTCAGGGGCAGACACAGGCTCTCCAATCCTGTCCGCAGCAGCAGCACACAGCACCACAACCGTAAGGCCCCGTACAAAGGACCATGCAGCCCTTCCACCGTACAGAGAGATAAGTCACCTCCTTCTCTGGACCTCGGCTTCCCTAACGTGACACCACAAACAAGTGACTGGGGCAGAGTAGCGGGGACAAAAGTCTTGGGTGTCCTGCTTGCTGAGTCATTCTTATTACTAACCTGCTTCTGCAATGGATGATCACTGTTGACCTCTCAGCCCAGAGAATGCCTTGAAAACACGCAGCATAAAAGCCCGATGGCAGGAACTGGTTTGGGCAAGCGATAGGAATAGACAGTTCATGGAAAAGCACGTTGGAAGAGCCAATACACACGCAGAAAGATGCCCAGCCTTAGGAGTTGCCAGGGAGGTGCAGTCACAGCAATACCAGCCATTCCTTATGGAGCCTTAATTGTTACCGATCTGATAGGTGAGAAATCCCACTGCTGGTGGGTCAGGCTGAACACCGTTGGGAGAAATGTAAATTAATTCCATTTTTTTCCCCAAAAGCAATCTGACAACATAGATTTCAACTTAAAGTATGCCTTCCCTCCCACTTACACTCAACTCGCATGCCTGCCAGTGTTTTCTCTGGGGGACACTGTTGGGTTGGTTTCCTCCTTAGGGTTCATTTGCCCCTTCTTTCTAACAGGGTATCCACCTCTGTCCCTGTACTATTCCCCTGACCTTCACCTGCAAGGACCTGGGAAGTCTAAGAGGAATCCATCTCCCTTGCCTGTGATTGGCTCAGAAACACAGGCCTAAGCCAATCAACTCCTGGCATTCTCCCCGTTCTGAATAGGTCAGTAACCTACTCTGGGCCAATGGGGTTCTGGGAAAGATAGTTTCTCACTCTTAGGGGAGACACCCAGAGCCTCTGTCTTGCGCTGGCTGCTTTTGTGTGCTGTGGCCAGGCTGCCAACGACTGCTTTCTCACTCCGAGAAGACGACGCAAATATGGGGACCGGGGGCCTGCTCACACCACATCTACCACGAACCTTTCTTGCCAATGAACCCCTTTTGCTGGTTTTCTTTGTAATTTGTGAAAAATTTCAAAAGAGAGAAAGGTACAGAAACTAAGGTAAAAAATATTCATGTGCCCACAACTCAGACGTCACAAACGTTCACATTTTTACATACGCTCCAGGTCTGAGTGTTAAAGCAAACTTCATACACACATGGGAAGCTCTCTTGGTAGGTGTTGCTGACTCCATTCTCCCCCTGCCCTGAAGGGGGCAGTCTCCTTCCCTCCACCTGTCAGTATTTCTATCATAGAAGCATCATGGGTATTAGATTGAACTCTATGAATTGGTCAGTATCAACCATTTTTGCCAATGTGTTTTACCTACATTACCTATTTTGTATAGCTCAACCAAACCCACAGAGGTGTTTTTTTTTCTCCATAATTTGGCAACTTTAGTCACCAATATACGAGGTCTGTCCAGAAGGTATCCTGCCATGTAATATGACAAATAGGGACAATTGTTTGAAGAACATACAAGAAACATTGTACATAGGACAAGGACACCTCAGTCCCCTTCCAAGTAGGCACCTTGGGACCTCCTCAGTCACCATCAGCTGCCCTGTCATATATTTTCCTGAATCTCATCAACAGTCTGAAATCTCTTCCCTTTTAAAGGTGATTTTAGTTTTAGGAAAAACAAGAAGTTGCAGGGCACCAAATCGGGGCTGTAGGGGGGCTGAGTCACCTGGGTAATTGGATGTTTTGCTGAAAAACTCTGCACAAGACATGAGGCACGAGCGGGCATGTTGCCATGAGGGAGCTGCCGGTCACCAGTTGCCCACAGCTGCGGCCCTCTGAACCCTCCAGATAGTTTCCACGGAGGAATGTGCAAGCTGAGCACAAAATCTGGTGCAGATTCGCCACTCTACTTGCTCAGTCATCTTGATGGCCACACAGTACAGGTGCTCACTCAATAGCGTCTACTGCCCCCACTGACTAGTACAGTGAAGTTGTCATTGTTCACACATGCGCATTCCAGTCCCCTCTCCTTGGCTGCCAGGTTACATCGATGTTGCACAAACCATTCTTGTTATATTAACAATGGCTGGACTTTTTCTGACAGACTGTACTTTTTAAAAAATATTTTATTTATTTATTTTTAGAGAGAGGGAAGAGAGAGCGGGAGAGAGGGAGAGAAACATGGATTGGTTGCCTCTTGCACGCCCCCAGCTGGGGGCATGGCCTGCAACCCAGGCATGCGTTCCTCCAACCAGGCACTGAACCTGTCTGTGACCTTCTGGTCTGGGGGAACGGTGCCCAACCCACTAAACCACACCAGTCAGGGCACCAATACACTTTCAACGTTTATCCGCACTGCTCCCTGCCATTTTCATTGCCTCTCAGAACCGCACTGATGGGATGTGCCCCAGAGTGCTTTCCCAGCCCCCGTGGGTGGGAGCCGAGGTTGGCTCCTGTTTCCTCCGTCACAGAGGCTGCACCTCCTGGTGTTCCTGGAGGAGTGTTTCCGGGGCAGCCTGGAGTGGGGCTGCTGGGGCAGGGCTGGATCTTGAGATGCGCCGGCATCTGTCACATTTTTAGTGTGACAGGCTCCGCTTCAACACTTCCTCTCTGACCAGCTTCCCATTTACCGGGCTGCAGCATTTTAGCTAACCTGGTGGCTGTGGAACGGCTCCCAGTACTAACTGAGCATCTTTTCAGTTGTCATGGGCGGTCACCTAAGACCCCCCTGCACCGAGCTGCTCCCCACACTCGGATGGACGTCTCCCGAGGGGCTTGTCCGTGGTTTTTTCCTTGAACCCTAGGAGTTCTCTGGCTCTTCAGAATGGTTCCCTGTTCACAGCTGTATCTTTTCCCCAGAAGGGGCCGGTTTTCCCACCTTCTAAAAATGGCTTCTACTGTCATTCATGAGGTTAAACGTCTGTGTTGTAAAACTCATCCATCTTTTCCTTTCATCACTTCTGCTTTCGCGTCCTGTTTAAGAGATCTGTCCCCCCCTGAGGTCATAAAGGTATGTGCCCGATTTCCTCCTTAGCATTTTAAAACCTTGCCTTTCACATTTAGGTCTTAGATCCACCTGAAATTTACTTTTGTGTGAGATGCATTTCCCCGTATGAAAAGTGAGTCGTCTGCGCACAGTCCATTGACTTGGAAATGTAACTCCGATAAACACCCCGGCCGAAGAGACGGGCCCGGGAGCCCGAATGTAACGCCTCTGCAAATACCACCTTATTTTAATAACCATCTTTATGGAAAAAAAAAAGATCTATCTCACGGTGCAAGGCTACCTTCTCTCTTCTTTACCTGGGTTCTCCTGGTCCTTCCTTCTTCCCCGTGAATTTTAGGATCGGCTTGTCACATTCTGTCGAATATTTTATCGAAGCTTTTACTGAGATTGCTCTGAGTTGATACATGGATTTGGGGGAAATGTGCCATTGTTACAGTGTTAGCTTGTGTCTCCTTTCAGTGGCTTTCTTGTCCTTCGATGAAGTTTTATGATGATCTCTGTACGGATTCACACTTTTCCTATTGGATTTATCTCTGAGAGTCTCAGCTTTTATAGTTAACGGAAGTTTTACATTTCAGTTTTTACTTGAAAGTGTTTAGGAACATTATTGAAAAGCCAGCAAACTTTCTGAATTCACTGAATAGTTCTAATCATGTAGATTCCCTTGGACTTCCTAAGTAGGCAGCCGTATGGGTTTCTAAAAATTGACACATTTCTTCCCTTTTATGTTCCCACACACCTCCTGCCTTCTCCCCGCCGGGTCCCAGGGCCCGGGACGGCCGGCACCCGTGAGGAGGCACAGCGGCGGGACTGGGGTCTTTGCTGTGTTTCTGCAGGCAACCTTTGACCAGGGAGAGGGTGTTTACCACAGGTTTTTTGGTGGCTGCCTTTTATTTTGTTGATCAGTAATTTTTTAAAAACTGGGAATGAGTGTAAAGTTTTTGTCAAACACGGTTTGCATCCAGGCTGAGCTGACAAAACCCCTTTTCCTCTGTCACCCGTGGTCGTGGCCCATCCTGGAGACAGACTTCCCAGGGCGCCCCCTCCCCGCTCCCCCAGCATTTCCTCATCATGACGTTTGTTTGACAGGACCCCCTCACAGCAGTGGCCTATGCTTGTCTGTAGAGCCAGAGATTTTCACAGTAAACATTATTTATAAAATAAGAATACGTTTAAAAATTATTTCATGGTAGATGTTTATAAAAGATATCTCGGAAAGATGCATTTATTTGATTTTGTCTGAAAATGTCATCTTATATCAGAACCTACCCTCACAAGCTCCGAAACCACGCTCCGTCCACCCAGCCACCACCATCCGGCACGGTCAGCGGCCTGCTCACACCCGAAGGCGAGGGCAGGGGACACGGTGAGAGCTGGAAGGGGCTGGGGGGACACTTCCCATGTGGACCCCACAGCGCCCCGGATCGCTGTTCCAACAAGCGGTTCAACAATATGAAATGTTCACATCCTGTCTCACTGCCCAGAGATGTCACGGCCCGAAAGGGAGAAAGCCCTCGCTGTGCCCTCACCACCTGCCAGCCCCGGGCGGGGCATCGAGAACAGGTGTCCTCCGTGGGCCGCGCTGCTCCGGCGTCAGCCCCCGTCCCTGCTTCTACGGCAAAGGAGCAGAGGAAGACGGACGAAGCGCGACGGGAAAGAACGTTCTTGCTTTTCTTCGGCTCTGGAGGGAAGTCCCTTCAACAGAAGCCGGGCAAGGTGGGGAAAGCAGGCGGGGGTGGCTGTGGGAGTGACAGTGTAGCACTGCCAGCAAGCGTCTCCGTAGATAACCTGACATCTACTGACCTCCAGTGACCGTCCCTACCTACGGCTTCTCCGTAAGGAAACGCAGGAGTCGGCCAACAGCTGCTCGCACTTGCTCCGGGCCAGGATCCTGGCTAAGCGCTGGGGGCCGGCGGGCCCTGCCCCCCAGGGGCCTACAGTCCCCTGCCCCCTGAGACCCCAACATGTAAACCAAGGCTTTCAGTCCTATAACAAACAACAGAGTATTACAGGAAACCACAGAAAAAAGAGGGGGAAGGCTCACTCCAGATAAAACACATCAGTACGGACTTCACAGAGCGGTGCAGTTGAAGTCTTCTGTCCAGGACACTGGGGTGGAAGCCTCACTCGGGGTGGAAGGCAGCAAAGAGAAAGAAGGGAAACATGGGATGGAGCAGAATGAAGGAAGCAGGGGGAGGGAAGTGGAAGACAACCGTGACTGCCCACCGGGCCGGGTGCCCCCGGAAGCGCTTTGCATCCCTTCACTCACTCAGCTCTCACGCCATCCCTGAGTGGTGGCACCCCTACCCCCATCAGCCCCACAGGGAGTACAGGGACCGACGGGGAGCCACAGGGGCTCTTAACCCCCAGCTCCATTTCTTTAGAAAACCCCCTGGAAGAGTGACATCCTGCTGGAGACAGGGGGCTGGGGGGGGGCGCTGTGGTTGGCATGAGGGGGCTGATCTGGAAGCAGAAACACCAAGGGGTGCCTGCACCCCAGTGTAGACTGAGGCATGTCGGTGTCGTGGATGAGTTGTTGGTTGGCCACCTGTTTCTTAAGGCTTTAAGTGTTCATTGCTCAGTATTTGAGAGGCAAGGCTCCCTGCTGCCCTGAGGGGTTTGGGGAACGGGGTGGTGGCAGAGGTCAGTGTCCCCTCCAGGGTCCCCGGGGGGGGCGGTACAATCATTTTTGTCTTTAATTCCATCAGCCATGGCAGCAGCGACCCTTGTATTGAGCACTTCCACTGTGCGAGGCACTAAGTATTCGCATTCACCCACTCATTGACCTTGGACGTGGGACCTTGGACGTGTCGTCACTCCCGTGAGTTCCTGAGAGCGAGGCAACCTGCCCAGACTTACGACCAGGATTCAAACCCAGCTGCTCCGTCCGAATTACTAGGTGTAGATAGACAGCCCCATTGCAGGCAGTTCTGGCCCCAAATGGCACCCTCCCCGGAGTGAACCAGAGCCCCGCAATTACCTGGCCTCCCACACTCTGCACAGCAGTTCATCATCTATTATGAGGGAGCTGGGGGTCTTCACCCATCCAACCTCAAACGGCTTATCCTGGGACTCCCCCTAAGCTCACACACTGAGGCATTCTGGGAACCACAGTTTTCTCCATCTTGTTCAATTGCCATACCTCGGGGACACACTGGGGATGTGGATGCCATCCAGTCTGCCTGCCTTTCATCTGGCTGTGTCCTCAAGAGGCAGCAGCGACGCTGGCCTCACCTCTGGCTCAGGCTGAGTGTCTCACGCCAGCATCCAGACTTGATGGGACACCCTATGCTCGAGGCGGATGTCCTTGGTCCCGGTCCCACCCTTCCCAGACTGTCCCCCCAGGCAGAGGGGGTTCTGGGCCCAGAACCATCTTTGTAAACTGGGCAGATGGACAAGATGTCTGGAAGGTTCTCTCCTGTCCCAAGTCGAAACTGTGCATCGGAACTGAAGCCCCTCCCTCCACGCTTTGCCGGCCAAGCCGGAGACAGCTTGCTAAGTGGTTTTCAGAAGCATCTGTCCTCACACTTGCCCCTCTTCTTGGGGACAGGGCTGGGACAGCCCGTGTCCGTGGGAGGGGCATGTACGTGTGGGTTGTGACTGATACTTGTGCCTTCCCGCACGACCCAGCCCAGAAAGGATCAATGACCATCCTCTGCCAATTTCAAATGTGAGTTATATATAACCAGGAGAGTCAGTGCAGCCAATTACTGACCCCTAACCTTTAGTTTAAAAGGGAAACAAACAAGCCCAATGGTTTCCTGTTCCATCAAAGGGTGTCAGCAACTTTTACTTTTGATGCTCTAAGAGAAAATACCACAAAGCGAGGCTCTGGGTGCCGGCAGCACCGGGTCCGATTCTTTCTCCACCGACTCGCACATGACCTTGGACAACCTGCGTTGGTGCTGGGAGTCTCTGTCTCACCTGGAAACTCGGAACGGCATTCTCTCCATCACAGCGTGCCCAAGGGCATTAAATGAAATCCTGTGGGGAAGGTCCCTATCACTGCTCGGGTTTCGATACTTCAAACAACCCAAAGCAAAATTAATTTTGAGAGACATATAAAAGGAGCCCTTGCATGTGACATAACACATGGGTGCACATATGTGTTAGAATGGACACTGAAGATCTGTGTGTTTCCTTGCTTCAAACGTTGCAGGCGCCAAAGAGGAAGTCCAGAGACGTGCCTGAGGTTCATTAACGGTGCCATGGACAGAAGCGCCATTTGATCTGGTGAGAAAGGGAAACCACCTAAAAACCCAGCAGAAGGCGGACGATGGATAAATGCAGGTACTTCCACACGAAAGCTGTGTTTTCAGAGAAGGTTCAATGTCCTGGGAACGTGCCCCGACGACAGTGGCAAGTGGGGGAGAGGACAGGATATGAAACCCTGGAGAGAGCAGAATTCCAATTTCAAGCTTCCGTCTGCACAGCCAGGATCAGAGGCGCCAGATAAAAGCGTTATCATTTGTCATCCCCGGGGGTACGACAGTGGGTGAGATTTTTTTTTTTCCCTTTTATACTTTTCTGTACTTTCTAAATTGTCTGAACTGAGCGTGTATTACATTTGGAATCATAGTAGGAAATGAACGCGGGCCATGTAGCATTTACAGGAAGGGGAGCGGTGACGGTATGAAAATGAGACCCGCACCGCGGCGCAGCGCTCCAGACAGGGTGGCGGTGGGTGGCTGCAGACAAAAGACCTCCCCCCACCTCATTACCAGAGAAAACAGAACCCTCACCTCCAAGGCAGGAACGCCAGAAATGGGGTTTTTACGCTATCAACACCACTGAAGAAAAGCCCAGGGAATCGCCAAAGCGCCCTGATTGAGAAATGAGAGACCACGGCGAGAGGCAGAAACACCTTCTGGGTCATTTTAGAATTTCAATCCCTAAGTCACGCGAGAAGCTGCTTAGTGAGAATGACCGTGCTTCTAAACGATTATTTTTACGTGACACACAGTTAAGAGACTCATTCGGGGGATCATCCTGTTGTTCTGTCATCATTACTACTACATTCACAACATTATTTTGTACAAGTGAATTGTCTGAAATATGGGGATGGCCTTAGATTTCTGAAATTTAAATGAGACAGGAGTTTATCTCCAAAGAAAAAGAACATTACATCCCCACAGCAAGGAGTACTTGCACTGTGTGGGATTTTGTACTCACATCCTTCCGCTTTTTAAAAAGCATCTGAAACATGGTATCATCTTTGAATTTTGGTCTTTATCTCAAAATGGCTAATGTTCTGGAAGGAACAGCATTAAAGAAGGTCAGAGACTGGATTTCCTCGAACCCCAGCAACTGCGCCATCTGACACCGGTGGGGGGAAAGGGAGTGTCTGTTTATTAAGGCAGAGGTTTGGGGAGAGGGTGGATTGAGATTAGGACAATAGCCACTGCCAGAGGAGGGGTACCCCAGTACCCCCAAACCTCCTGAATCCGTCAGACACAGCTCACCACACAGCCCACAGCTGCCCTGTGGACACCACCATGCTGGACGACCAGGTTTCCGCCCTGACCCCACCTGCAGGAATTTCCCTGGAAGGGTGACTTGATCATCGTATCTGAGGTTGCCAAGGCACCAGGAAGGAAGCTGAGACCAGGAGCACGGTGACTGACAAGGATGGGGCTGAACCTGGGCGGGGCTGAACCTGGGTGGGGCTGTGTGGCTGGCCCAGGAGGGCGGGGCTGGAGGAGTGAGAGGGCAAAAGAAATGAGCCTTGGGCCAAGGGTAAGAGCGAGAAGTCACGGACGACGCCAAGGTTCCTGGCTGTACAGCCTGGTGACCAGCTGTGCTGTCAACAGAGACAGGGAAGCCGGGAGGAGCGGACCTGGTGAGCGGACAGCGCGTTCAGCACTGGGACAGCTAACCCTCTAGTGGGAAGCCCATGGCAGAGCCTCCCGGGCCCCTTATTTCGGGATGACTGACAAGTCACAGAGGCGTCATCTGAATCTTACGCAGGGCTCCTGGCGGTGTTTTCCCTTCCTTCCTCATTTCCATCCATCCAGCTATCCTGTCTTGCCCTCCGTCTGTCCGTCCCTCCCCCCTCCACCCATCCTAGAGTAAGCGCATTGCGCGTGTTGCCATTGGGATGTTGGAGATCCAGGAGTGAAGAGACGACATCTTGACCTCAGCGAACTTTGTCGCCCACTGGACTACTTTAAATGACGACACGAAGAAGGCTTCCTTGAAGACGTGTCCTTTCTATCATCAGCAAGGTGAGAGAGAAGGGCTGGCGAGGATATGGAGAGGAGGAAACCTCACACGCTGTTGGTGGGAACGTACACAGGTGTGGCCACCGTGGAAAATAATTGGGAGGCTCCTCAAAAAAGTCTAAACTAGATCTACCATATGATCCAGCAAGCCCACCTCTGGGTACGTGTCCAAAAGAAGCGAAATGACCACGTCAGGTGATATTCACACCCGCGTGTCCACTGCAGCCCTGTTCACAAGAGCCAAGGTGTGGGGGTCACCTGTGCTTGCGGATGGAAGGAGGATGAAGAAGACGCGGGAGGTGTACGTTTCAGTAGGCCCTCACTCACTACTGTCGGCAGCCTTTAGGCGCTGCGATGAACGTACAACGAAAACAGTTTTACGGTAGGCTAACGGATACAAACAATAGTTTCTAAGGCACCTCATCCATAATTACCATGAAAGAACCTTAAACCCAATGATGTTATTTGAGGGCCTACCGTACAACAGGTTATCCAGCTTTAAAAATGAAGGAACTCCTGCCTTTCTCGGCAACATGAACAGACCTTGAAGACACTGTGCTAAGTGAACTGACTCGGACAACTCCCGTTTGTTATCGTTGGCACGTGGAAACTAACCAGAGAGTGGGTGGGGGAAGTCCAGGGCTGGGGGTCACGGGGAGATCTTGGGCCAAGGGTACAAACTCCAGCTATGAGTAAATTCTGGGGGGTTTCAGGTACAGCATGGTGACTGTCATGAACAATACTGTATGATATAATTTAAAGTTGCTGAGAGCATTAAGTCTTAAATGATAGCCCTGGCTGGTGTGGCTTGATGGATTGAGCACCAGCCTGCGAGCCAAGGGGTCGCCGGTTCAATTCCAGGTCTAGGGCACATGCCTGCGTTGCAGGCTGGGTCCCTGGTAGGGGTGTGTGAGAGGCAACCACACATTGATGTTTCCCTCCCTCTTTTTCTTCCTCCCATCTCCTCTCTCTAAAAATAAATAAATAAAATCTTTATAAAAAATCTTAAATGTTATCACCACACTAAAACATGGTAATTCCATGAGGGATGGACGTGTTAATAACTAACCTTATTGTGGCGATCATGTCACTATATACACGTATGAAATTGTCACACTGTACACCTTAAACTTACACACGCTAATATATACACACATCGATAACATCCCAATGACGCTGGAAAAACAAAACAAAAACAAGAAGTGCCCTTTAAGCTGAGATCCGAAGAACGAGAACAGAGAAGGGGGGAGCATTTCAAGGCAAGAGCCACAAGGTGGGGGGAAGCAGGGCTCATTTGTGGAAATGGAAGAAGGTGGGTGGGCCCAGTGGTGCAAAGGATTCTGGTCTGCCTGTGGAAGATCACGGGAAGTCTGAAGAGACGGTGTTCTCCCCTCGCCCAAGGAGAGTCCCACCCTGGGTGGTACCCAAGATGCATTGGTGAGCAGCCGATTCCTTACAAGACAGATACCTGAGGACTTCATACTTTCTCAGAACTGACTGAGAACTACTATCTCTGTAAAATCCTTTTGTTATATTTGCTATTCATTCAGGGGGTCTAAGGCTGAGCCGGCTTTAAACAGAAGTCCGCCCTCCATGCCAGAGCAGCCAGGGTGGCCTCGTGGTCACACGCGGGTGGAAATCCCAGCTCTGCCCCTCACAAGCCGCACAACCTCGGGCGAGCCGCTGTGCTTGGCTTCGACGTCTCTGCTCCCACAATGCTTATTCCCGTTACTTCTTCCACCAGCCCCTATGAGACAATTCAGAAAAGGGGCTTGGCCTACATTTTTTTCTGTTGACCGAGCATCTCCTACCCTTGTGTTATTATCAAGTTGTACTTGAGGAAGGACTTCCCAGGCCACGTGGCCCGGAACTGTCTTCCCATCTTCCACAACGGCTGCGGGGGGGCCCCCTCATTAAAGCGGTCATGAGTTCACAGTCTTTGTCATCCTATTCTGGGTACAGTCCCTCCTAGGTTAAAATATTTGGGGATGCCTTTCCCAGGGACTGGGCGCTCTGGGTGAGGGAGGCATGAGGAAATCTCTAGCTCCAGGCTCAGCTGTGGGCGGTGCATGGCAGGAATCCCTCTCGGGGCTGTGTGGGAGCCAGCACAGTCAGCTGCCATCCAGGGCGACCGGCAAAGCCCCCTCACTTGCTACTTGTGCAGTCAGAAGGGCTCTGAGCCACCACTTGTCTCTCTGGAAGTGCTTTGAGAAAGAACTGTGGACACTTCCGAATGGCATGATCTTAGGGGTTACCTGAGAAGTGGCAGAAATCAGGCATTATTCCCTTCATGGGCCAAACCACAAGGCATCCCCACCCACTTGGGTCAAGAAAGATAAGAAAACCAGCATTGAGGCATGAAACCCAGCACCTAGGGCAAAAGGCGCTCCATCAACCTGCATTGTTTTTTTTTAAAGATTTATTTTATTTTTATTTTTAGAGAGGGAAGGGAGGGAGAAAGAGAGAGAGAGAAAGAAACATCAATGTGCGGTTGCTGGGGGCCATGGCCTGCACCTAGGCATGTGCCCTGACTGGGAATCGAACCTGTGATGCCTGGTTCTCAGCCCGCACTCAATCCACTGAGCTACACCAGCCAGGGCCAACCTGCATTGTTAAAGGAAGGAAGGAGACAGGAGGCTAGAAGGCCTGGCCTGGCACTTCCATGTGAGACGACGAAAACTGAGAACTGGGTTCCAAGAGAACAGTACTTTTCAGCACCCTGACCCCACGGGCAGGGCCTGCTCCAATCTGGAGACTTCAGAAGGAAGCTGAGGGTTAAACCCACTAATTCAGCAAGTCCTAGTCTGTCTCACTTCACGGTTCCCAGGGCTCGTTCCCACACATTCTTTCAGCTCCTGCCAACAACTCTGCGAACTAGATGTTATTACCCTCTTTTTAGGGATGTGGAGACTGCAGCTGACAGAAGTCCCCCGACCAGGCTGCTCGGCGCAGCCACTGGAGGGGCTGTTAAAACACAGGATCCCAAAGCCCCAGCCTCCAGCCGACGGAATCAGAACTTCAGGCTTGGGGAAGGGGTGGCCTGGAGATCGGAATTTATAATCATTATTATCAGGTGGCCTCAATGACCTCTGTGTAGGAACCACTGGTCCCTGGGAGCCACATGCGGTGGTCTCCTTGTAAGTCTCCCGTTCCCCTTCCAGGGCCCAGTCCCTCCACTGACCGTGGGGCTACACCCGCTGGGTAACTCCAGACCTAAACTCCCATCCCGGGCAACCTCAGCCTACTCTGGCTCTTCCCATCGCCATGCCGATCGGGAAGGTATTTCATTCACAGTATACTGACATCAGCGCCAGTTTGAAAGTGATAACCAGGAGGGACTGACGGGCTTTAGCAAGGCGCTGCTCACGGACAAAGAACCAGATGGCAAAGAGGCGAGGAAGTCACCATTTCACATGCAAAGAAGGACCTTTCCACAGTGCACACAGGGCCAGGCCGCCCGCTTCTGCGGAAAGTGTCCAGGGAATAAGGAAGATAGCAGCTGAATACGCTGTGTGCGTGGCGGCACACACTATTCACGCTGATGATGTCACATACAGGCGCTTTTGCACGCCTAACCTGCTGACCAGTTAATGGTTTCACCTGTCCACACTCCTGCTTCTCCTCACTTCCAGGTTTTGAGAAACATAAAAGTATGGTTTAAAAAACAAACAAGCAAAAGATGAAACCATTGGACACAGTTCTCCTTTGAGACTTGAGAACACACGGATGTTTCTTCCAACAAGCCGGAGTTGGGGGCAGCAAATAAGTCAGAGCTATAACGTCTAGAAAAGAGAAGGGGTTGGCCTGATCTACAGAAGATCTTTAGACGACATGAAGATTTTTACCCAAAAGCTGTTGTTGATGGCTTTGCCCGCTGGGCAGAAACTCAGACGGCCAAGTAAATGATGTTCTTGCTTTGCCGGAAGGAAGAGGAAAATGAAAGACTTGCTTTTGAAAAACCTGACGGGATGTGCTAATAAGCAAGAGAATCAGAGAATCGTGAGCAAGGTCTCAGAGCTAATACTGAAGACGGAACTTCAGAAAACAGTCAACAAATTCCTCTACAATAGAGGGTAACGGTCTATTTACACCTACGGGATTGAAAGAGGCCCAAACAGACAAAGAGAGCCTTATTTCAGGGCATCCTTTGCCGGGCACGATGCTACACCGAGGAGGAACCTGGTGGTTCTGGTCACTTCTCCATAAGACCCTGGTATCTTCCATCAGAGCTGAAGAGGGGGACTGGAAATTTCATTTCTCAGAGTGCGACTTTGTTTTGCATTTGAAATCCAAAGGAATAAGACACACCAGGATGATCTATCCTTTGCCTATTCAAAGGTTCTCCCTTTTCCACAGGAAGGGCCTGGTGAGAAAAGATACTCTACTTTCAGGGTCAGCTGCTTTTTTGCCTGATGTTTTATTCCTTGGTTCTGTGAATACCAGTCGCGGCATAACACTTAAAGCTGCATCTGAAACGCTCGTAACTCACATGCCTCCAGGCCCTGTGGTGAACTCGATGGGAAACGCATTACTGATCAAGGTGAGAACCCTACGCATCGAAGGGCACCCGCAGTCCCCACAAATGAAGGCTGGAAGGGGAAGTCTGAGGTGTGCCAATCTGCCACCACCACTGGCCTCCGGGTTGCTCATGTGCTACCTGGAGCGCCCCAGGCAGGAAAGCCAGGCCTGCATTTCTCGAAGCTAGCATGTGCCCTCTGGTTCCTACTGTGTCTCTGGGTGGGCCGCACCCTCTGCGTAAAAACCAATTAAAAACCGCAGTTCTATGCAGCAGAAAGAAAGGAGGAGCTCCTACCCTTCGCAACAGTGTGGACGGATCTGGAAAGCATTATGCTAAGTGAAGTAAGCCAGGCGGTGAAAGACAAATACCATATGATCTCACCTATAAGTGGAACCTAATCAACAAAACAAGCCAGCAAAATATAACCAGAGACACTGACGTAAAGAACAAACTGACAGTCACCAGAGGGGAGGTGGGGTGGGGATAATGGGGGGGAAAGAGGAAGGGTCGTTAAGGAACATGGATACAGGACCCATGGACAAAGCCAAGGGTGGGGGGTAGGATCGAGGGTGGGAGGTAGATGGGTGGGGAGGAGGGGAGTGATGGGGGGAGCGTGGAGATGACTGTACTTGAACAATAATCAAGTGCGAAAAAATAGTACCTTTTGACATGGGGTGTTTTCTGGGACACTTTATGGGAAATAAATGATTAAATCCCAGAAAACAGGGACGGGGATTATGTCTCATTCATCTCTGTCCTTGACATACCCTAATGCTGTCTGACAGAGCAGCACTGGACACAAAGATGTTTTTGTGTGAATGAGAAAAAATAAAACAAAACCAAAAACCACATCGCCTCCCGCCAGGACGGGGCCAGGACACAGGTCCACCTGCATGCGAGGACAGAGCGGGAGGCAGCGGAGTGTGCTGGCTCCACCCCTCCCGGGTGAGGGGGGCGACGTGAGACTTTGCCACAGTGGGTGGGTCTCTGCAGAGGGATCAGGTGCCCTGGAGACCCAAGTCTGACACCAGCCTCCCTCTCCCTTCCTCTGGGTGGCTGGAAGTGCCCTCGGCAAGGGCTTCCGAGGCTCTGCCCCAGGAATGCAGCCCCACCTGCGGTCCCACGGCTGTCCGGAGGGCTGTCACCAAATCCACTGGGTGGTAGAGCAGCTTATTGCATGAGACATCTTTCAAGAAAAAGATCACAAGCCCTACAGCGCCTTCATGAGCCAGAGTTTCTGCCCAGAGCCTCGCCTGTGGAGGGGTTTGCGGGAGTAGGGACAGGAGGGCAGCGCTGGTGACGTGGTCCAGGAAAACCAGGTACATCGCTGGGTTGGCTGGACCCATAGGGAGAACCTGAAGAAATGGACTCAACTGCCAGAGGAGGATGAATGGGTAGCAGGTCTGGCCAACCCCCAGAAGTGCTCCTGGGGTGGCGGCCAGCACCCGAGGTGGCGGCTGCAGCAGCAGCAGCGACTCCTCCCAGCAGGGCACCCTGGCTGCACCTGCAGGAAGCTGCCTGCAGTGAGGATTTGCAGAGGTGCAGAAGGCGCCCCATATATTCACTCAACAAACCCACACTAAGCACCTGCTGTGTACCAGGCAGTGGGGACAAAGCCAGAAATGAGACAGGCAATGTCTCAATGTGCTTGATGCCCGGTCCACTGTCATAAAGATGATGATTAATTTTCAATAGGGAGAAAGCACTCGGAAGAAATGAAGTGGGCTAACAGGGTTCTGGGGAAGACTTTCTCAGAGTAAGGACCAGGAATGACCTCTCTGAAGCGGTGAAGTCTGAGCTGATGCTTGCACTACCAGAAGGAACCAGCCCCGGCAGCCAGCGAGGGGCGTGTACAAAGGCCCTGGGGTTAGTTGCAGGAAGTGCTGAGAGGCCAGCCCGGAGGAAGAGTGAGCTGCCACAGAGCAGGGGGGTGGGGGAAGGGCAGGCAGGGGCCAGGTCCTGAAGGACCACAGAGGACGCCAAGGTAGAGAGCCTGGATTTTATTCTGAGCGCACCAGAGAGGCAATGGAACATTTTTAGGCAGGGGAATTACGTGATCTGGTTGCTGTGCGGAGAAGTAGAGCAAGATCCGTGAGAGGGAAATGAATAACTGCTGGGGTTGTTTTTTTTTTTCCCTATGGGTCAGAAGTGGCTGAACAGTGGCAATTTCCCATGGTTCAAGAGGATTCCAGTCCTGCGAGGCCGTCACTGAGAATGAGAGCAACGTCTTCATTTGGCTGCGGTGCCTGCGGCCAGTCTGGCGTCTTCCGAGACAGGCAGTGGCAGGAGCAGCCGGCAGCTGATGGGGGACACACAATGGGGTGGAAGGGGGGTCTCACCGTGTCCCTGCGACCCACAGGGCACACAGGAAGTGATCTCTCAATTAGTGTTCCCCTTCCGCCACTTTCCTGGGCATCAGGTTCCTCTGCTCTGCCAGCACAGCAGACTCCCGGGCCAAGTCCTGACCCCAGGCACATGCAGTGGAGGGAGGGCCGTAGCCACTGCACGCCTCCCTTGCTCCTCTTCCTCCTGCTGCCTCGACCTTCTTTGGAAAGAGAGACGGGTCCGTGTGAGAGGTGGCCACAGTGTCCCCTCCGTGCACCTGTTCCACACAGTGACAAGCCCCCACCTGCCTGCGCCCTGACAGGCTTCTGTCTCAAGATGTTGTCACTAAGCAAAGTGCAGACTGGGGGACTGCCAGGGCTGATCTGGTACCGGGACCAGATCGGCACACGTTCCTATTTGTCTGCCCATCCACGTTTTCCTTAGGTGCACCCGGCACTCAGCTCCACGGCGGTGGGAAGGGTTTGCGTGAGTTACACTGGGTGTGAGAACACGGCACCACAGTTTCCCTTTGGGCTGCATAACCTTGTCGAGTACCCAGGGTTCGCCGTTCAATTTTGGGCACGTCACGAGGCCACTACGGGCACTTGTCACTTCCAGAACCGTAAGCTGCCCAGTAACTAAGCAATACCTCATTGCTATTGCTCACTTTGATCTTCCTGTTGTTACTCCCTGAAGCCCAGAGGGAAGCGCGGCTGTAACCCCGCAGCCGCCCGGGGGTGGGGACGGGGAAACCCTATGGGGCGGCGACGCTGATAACCGTCGTACATCAACCCCCACACGGACCGTTACTGATCAGCAGCTGGCAGAGCACCGATTTGGGATAAAGTTTAAAGACAGGGCAAGGGCCTTTTCTCTTTGAATCTATTAGAAACTAGTTACTGAGGGCCTTTGGGGCTGCCAGACTCATTCTTAATTTATTCTTTCTAAGAGGCGCTGGGTGGGTTAACACCGGCCTGTCATCTGGAGTAGCAAAATAGGCCGCTGACCTGAAATCAAGAGCTTAAAATATGAAAATTACATAAAGGTGAACCACGAAGGGATTCTCCTGTCCCTCTAGAACTGAGTTCTGCAAAAGACACCGGAGTCAAGTTCTTTTCAAGTACACGGACGATGCAGTGTTGGGGGGGCGGCATGGGGAGACTCATGCTGACCCCCAAATGACAATGTGAACGTGAGCCTGGAGACAGCTTAGACTAAAAGGTGGCTGGAAGTCAAACACTGGCTAGCAAACGAGGCCAGCTCTCCCGACGGGAGCTGTCTTCGTGCCCTATAATCTCTCACGGCAATTCAAGACATCCCGGCGGGGTACGTGAAATGCCGGAACCCCGGTGCGTGGGGGGCCGGCACGAACGGCCACTCAGAGAATTCCATCCTGCTTGGAGCTCCGTCTCAAAATACGAATCACAGATTTGCATGTCCGTGAACATCTATGCAAACAATCTCTCGCACTGCCCAGGAATGTCTTTCCCAGCATCGGCCTTGATGAACACGAGATGATCAATAGTATCTACAAAGTGGGAATGAATTTTCCCCTGCTCCCGGATTCAACCACAGCAGACCTTGATATAGTATCATTTTGCCCAGCTACATCCTTTTATACTCGTTCCCTTTCAATTATTCATCCAAATGAGGGAAATAAATATTTTTAGTGAATCCTTTTACCAATCAAATAGGATGTCTGTCTCAAATGTTTCTGGACCTGAGACTATTGCTATCCATTTGCTATTCTTTCTTAAGCTAGAAGCTTAAACAATCAAACAAATAACACACACACACACACACAAATCCAGTGTTCTTAATCATTAAGAGTTTCTAGAAGAGAAAAGGCCGCTTTCTAGGTTAAAAAAAAAAATCCACCAGTGTTCTGAAGCATAATAGTCTAGACTGGCATTTTAAATGAAAAGAGTTATTCTTTTAAATGAATCGAAAGAGGGCTGTGGAGGCACATTTGCATGGCTTGCTATCCAGTGTGTGTGTGTCTGTATGGGTGTATTTCATGCGAGCAAAGTAGAATTCAGAACATCAGTAAAAGATTATATACACCACGATCCTCCCCAGGATTCAGTACCAACTCCTGCTACCTTAAACAAAAGGCCATACAGAGACAGTGTCCCTAAAGGGGGGTGGCGGGGGACTTTTACCGCCTGCTTCCTCAAGAAGCCACATCCCAAGGCACAGCTCTGCTGTGCTGAGCGGAAGTCAGCCCAGCTCACTTGAATTCTTTCCTTCCTCACATTCTCTGTGGTAAGTTTCTGCTCCCCCCGGAGACCTCAGAAAGATCTAGGCATTGCTTACTATGCTAAATGTGTTTAGTGCCGTGCTACACTGTTACACATTCGTTCGTGCGCAGGATTCATACATCAGCGCTGGTGCACGGACACCATCGGCAACGTGCTCCGTGCGAACCAGACACAAAGACGCGCCAGACACACTCCAGGTCCGCGCGCCAGACTCCTGCCCATACGCTGGGCAGTCACGTCCCCGCTGCTACCTGCTGTCCCTCTTAAAGCCTCTCTCTCCTCACGCCATCCATCTTCAGGAAAGCAATCCTATGAAGACTTTCCAGCAGACAATAAAGGCATTTCAGAATTGTTTGTAGTAAATACATAAAACAGAAACAACATATTGCTTCGTGAGTGTCCTGTCTTCTTGTTTTTACCGATACCACCCAGAAAAGCTTGTTTAAGAACCGAAGCAAACAAAAAGCTTTTTTGGCTCCTTTTCATGTGGTTACTTAGAAGGTATTGATCCGGAGTGGTCTCCCTCTTGCTCTTCCTCGTGGAGGCAGACGCCTCATTCTCCTCGCCCACATGCCTGTCGTTTCCACCCGTGGACTGAGTCATCTATGTAATATGCAGTGTATACGCCTCTATTTTGTATATAATAAAAATGGGCAATACACTGACATTTTAGATCATTTTTTTAAAAAGTGAAAGGGGCATGTCAAATAGAAATACAAAGTTTGTACAGAAAATACAAACCCCCAACCAAATGTTACTCTAACAACTAACTTACTGATATAGCTCCTTCCCCCTAAAACACAAGAAACACATACTTCCTTCTAGAGCTTGCCATCAGAGTAATATGCTTTCCATGGTAAAAATTCCTATTGTTGTCAGAACGGCTCTTTCCATAAAGGAAATTTATCGTGACTTAGCCATCCCCAGTAAACACATCCTTTGTTAGAAGCACACTGTACACTGATCAGAACGGGCTGAGTTGAACAAGGCTTTTCAAGTACTCGGTCTAAGCACAGGACTATCGGGATCTCTGGAGATATTTTTTTGCAAAGTGTTCACTGGCCTACAAAAATCTTTGAAAAACAATTTAGATAATCCGGGAGAGGGGCTCACACGGGCATGTCGATGCACGGGCTGTGACTTCCTGCGAGACAGATCAACCTACCAAGTTAGTGTGGGTCAAGTTCATACGCCCAGTAGAGTTCTTGAAAAATGGACTCGGGTCTGCAGAGACTTTTTTTTTTTTGTAACGATGGGGTTGTGGATAGATGAGCAGAGCCAGGCAGGAGGGCAGCCAGATGAAAACCAAAGGCAAAGGATAAACTCGGGCTAGAGGATACCCGGAGGAACGGGTGCCTCCCTGGGCACTATGCCCTGTGTAAAGAAAGGCAGCTCTTACTGTCATGTCCCTTGTGGGGACATGTCAGTGACTTCCACAGAAGTAACACTGACCTAGAATCACCCCCAAACTGAAGCCAGGCACCACCCTGTCCCACCTTCACAGCGCACCCCAGAAGTCCTTACTTGTCAAATGCTGGGCTTTAAAAAAAAATAACTGTGAGCTTTACTTATAAACACCAATATTTAATTCAGCGATTCCTTGGGGGCGGGGGAAGATGCCATGCCTAACTAGCGTTCCACGGAACAACAAGCCAGTGGTCACTCGGTGGAAAAGGAGGGTGGGGGGAGGAGGCACGACCCCCTTTGTCTCCCATTCCCAGCAAGGAGCATATCTGGGAGCTGCAGACGGCTCCGTGAATTCGAGACCGCTTAATGATGAAAATAAAACACACTTTATACATAAATCAATAAATCAGCCTGCAAAGGCAAGCCCGGCAGCCGGTTCCTAGACAAAATGAATATACATAAGCACCACCTCCTAGCAGAGCTTCTGGGCCTGGGCAGGACGCAAAATCCGAAAGGGACAGTTCCGGGAAGGCTCCCGCGATGCCCCGAGAGAAATGACACGCAATTTACCGGCAGGAGAGAATGCCCTGAGAAGAGGTCGGGGGAGGGGAGCTCAGCCTGCAGGAGCTCCGGGAGTGTGAGGCCGAACCTCCTCACCTTGCGGCGGGGGAAGAGCAGGCGGGCGGCCAGGCTGGGTCCGCGCTACCCCAGTGCGCACCGGCCGGAGCGCAGGGGCGCGACCCGCGCAGCCCGGAGCACGCCCGGGAGCGCTGCTCCGCTACTTACCCCTTTCTGCCTTCTTAATAGACGCTAATGGCTCCGTGAGGTGGGGAGAAACAGCTCTCGTTTTTGTCATATGCAAATTCCAAGTTTAAAAAATCCCAAAGCCGCAGCGGGCTCCCTGGTGCAGTGGCTGGGAGTCGCACTCCGCCCCCAGCCGCCTCCGCACTCGCGGCCAGCCCCCAACTTGCAGCAGCGGGGGCCAAAAATCAATCCGGAGCCGGGAGAGACCCGGCGCACAGGCAGACAAAGACTTCACCTCGGGCACAGCCCCAGTCTGGCTCGGCTAGGAAAGCGGTAACCCGCAAGTGGCATTCCAGAAAGGGGGTCCTACATACTGTTTTTCTCCAGAGGATTTTTTTATGGCATCCGATCATACTTAAGTCTTACATGGTCCCAGAGACTGTCCCATGTCAGTGGGACAATCGTGTCCCATGATTCTCAGAAAAAAAAAAAAAAAAAAAAGAATCCCAATCTCCTTTGTGGCAGACCAGAAAGCACCTGGCAGTCTCCTGGCCCCAGACGCTTTCTGGACACACCCACCCTACCTGCCTCCAGCCTGGCCACAGAACAGCCTTCAGAAGCTCCTTGGGTTTGGGAAGGGAGAAAGGGAGGAAGTGGAGGCAGAAAGAGAGGAAAGGAAGGAAGGAGGGAGGGAGGGGGAGGAAAGGAGGGAGGGAGGAAGGAAAGAATCAAGTTTAATCCATTCAGAGATGCTGTGGTTAATAGCAATCAACTATCAGGGCTTTCGCTTCCAAGACAAACTGTGTCACTGAGTGGGTGAACATTTTTCTTAGAAAGCCTCAGGTCAGGAGATCTGGTCTGAATGCTCTGAGCAGGTGAGACACACGGTGCTCCCGCAGTGCCCCTTTGGCCGGCCAAGGGCAACCCTGAGGTGGCTGGCCGGGCCTCCCTGGTTTGTCCCACACCACCGATAGGCAGCCAGGCCTGCCACGGTGGTGACCGTGGCAACCCATGATACAGATTCAGCTGGCATTTGCGGGAGTGGAGTTCGACTCAGTGAAGAAGTCCGTAATTCTGAAATCCGTCATAGACAAAGCTGAGGAGGCAGGTCCTGGGGAGGGGACCAGGGAGCTGACTTCCCACTTTCTCCGCATCCTGGACTTTCCGCACCTGTGGGAGGTGGCTGCCTAATCTAAGGGCCTTGCACCCTCCCGGAGCCTGCCACTCCTTGGTCCAGAAAACGGTTTGTTAAGGGACTTTAGTAGTTAATACATAATCGTGTTAAACGTGCCTGTGGTGCATTTTAATTATTTTAATCAAGTTCCCTCTTTCTATGTCTCGGTATTTATCCATAAGCGTGCATCTTTCTCGGAAGTAATACAACTCCATTAGCACAATTACTACTTTCCAATAAGTCAGGCTGGCCTTCTTTCCACGATTCTCAGTCAGTGAGAGTTAAAGGTACAGGAACTGTAGAACTTTACAATTGTTTTTCTAGTTCCTTACTCTCTGCTCTTTCCCATCCCTGGGCACCTCCCAGGAGGAAGGATAAAATGTGACAACGTTTCAAAATACTGGATCCTTGCACAGAATCAGTCACGCTTTACAATAGCCAGTGCTTTTTTTTTTTTTTTTTAAACATGGACTTTGCATGAGCAGCTGCAAAAGTTCAACAACTAGCTATTAACCACTTTAGGGTCTGCTTTCTGAGAACTGTAATCTTCACGGGCAACCCGGGAGCCCTGTGAATTCCAGTAAACCAGGGGCGGTGCCGTTCATAACCTGAATCGATACAGAGAAGTGACGGCACTGGGCACGGAGGTCCCGGCAGGTGCCGTACTGAGACTCACCTCCTCATGTGCAAATAAAGGGCTGCAACTGTTTTCTTGGTTTCACCAAGAGAATGCAAAATGTCATTAATTCTTTCAAGACAAATGCAAGCAACTGGCTTTGTTGCTGTTCCTCCCTCCCTCTCTCCCTCCCTCCCTCCCTCCCCTCTCCCTCTCTGCAGCTTTAGAGAAAGGCAGCAAGCAGGAAGATTGTAGCAGCTACAGAATCACAGGCAGCACCAGGGTGATGTCTTAGCTCTCAGCTAATTATTTACCCAGATCAAGCCTGACTGCTGGAAAATCAGCTCTCTCCAGGAGGTAACTGAGCTGAAAGGTTCTTTTCACTGAGAAATGACGGGGCTGGTGGCTGGCATGCAGCCCACTGGCCGGTGTGCACCCTTGTGGGCAGCGTCACGACATAAATACCCAGGACCACACCATTTTCCTCACGTGTTCCCAGGAAAGTACTGGTCAGTGTCAGAGAATTAGGTACGAAGAGCCCATCTGCAGTGTGGCAACACACAGAGATGGAGCACCTAAGAGACACTGTTGTTCAAAGGGACCTCACGGAATGAGGAAAGGGGGCACAGTGAGACCGTTAGCATTTTTATAGCCCGAGCGTCCCTTCCAAGTCCCTATATGCAGACAAAGCAGACTGCTTCATTGTTCCCACTCCCGGGTGCCGTTGTCTCCTGCAGGTCTCCTGAAAACACAAAACGCTCAGGCAACACTGACGTTCTCATTTGCTCGGGCTCGTGTGGAAACAGAAAGCCACCAGCGCTCTGCCAGCTTGCACGGTCCCCCAAAGCTCTGGGTCACCCCCTCCCTCCCCGGGCTCCACAGACTAGAAGATTTAAACAATCCATTTACATCAATCAATATCATTTCTCTGCGCCTATTTCTAAAAGCTGTGTTAGAAGCAACGCTTGATTTAAATGCTTTCCACTTTCCTATTTACTTCCCAGGACTGCACGACTATTGTCAGGCACATGCAAATGTTTAATTTTTCTCAGGCCCGCGACGGGACACATCACCTGCCAGTTTCTTTTCTTTCTCACCGCTCGCAGCCGAACATGGCCGCCAGCGAGGCTGTGCTGTGAACAGGGGTGGGAGCTCGTGGGCCTGCTCGGTCTCCACCCTCCGCAAGGTGCAATGTCAGGGTTCCTCCCACACGCGTGTGATAGGTCTGGGGAGACGGCGTGTGTGCCCTGGTTGGCATTTCCAGTTCACGCCGTTTATTCGAACATTAAGATCAATTTGCCTCCTCCTCCCATACAGCTGCCTCTGAAGAGCACATTTGAGGGTTCCTTCTCCTGCTTCCCTGCGAGGGCTGGGATTCAAAAGCTGCCGTGGTGTGGTTAGCTGGCTGATTTCTAAAAGCTGATTTCCCTTTTCAAAAATCCCTCTCTTTGGGGCGACGGACGTTCTCACTTGCGCTTCGGAAGCGGCGGCATTGTCTTCCTGCATCCGACGTCTCGCCGGGCTCCCTCCTCCTGAGTTCAGTCGGGGTTTGTAATGGAGGCATCAGGTCCCTAGTACGAAGCACGCGCATCCGTATCACAGCGTCTACGTTCAGGAGAAGGGGCGCGATAAACTCGTTATTTAGGGAGTAGTCAGAATGAGTTTGCCAAAAGTCTCTATCAAGCTCCTCGGGAGACACCACAGAAGGACACCTAGAATTCCACAGAATGAAGTCGTAACAGAAGAATGAATAGAATTTGGGAGAGGGTGTACCTTTCGCCAGGTGGCACGAAGGGGCACCCCTGTTGTCAGTAAGAGCCCCTGCCTGTCTCTCGATGCCATTGAAAGCGGGGAACAATTCGTCTGGGCAGGAGGGAAGGAAAAAGCCTCATGCCTCAGGCTGACAAACTGTTTTATAGGGGAAAAGTAGAATTATTTATATTACATTATTCCTCTTTGGGAGACTGCATATTCATGATAAAGAATTTTCTCTCTGGTACTGAGGAGAAGTTTTCAGTGGGACGCAGAAGAATGTCCCCCCAACGCCAAGGAGAAATAAACACCGTGCTATTCTCGTAGCTGTCCCAGACTAGAGACCAGTGCTCAGATTGAGAATTTATCTTCCATAGAGAAATGTCGATGGCAGTGATCAGAGTTTTTACAAAACCCTGTCAGGGTGTCGGGGCCATGCGCACAGCCCGCAGGGTGTGAGGCTGTGCGGACACTTCGGGCTTTTGTCCCGACCACACGCGGCTCCACTGGGTGGGACCGAAGCCACCGTTCTGTTCATCCGAGGGCGGCGCAAGCTCCATTTCCCTCCTGGGGCGTGTTCATGGTCCCTGAGCTGGTGGCCCCCTCTTTATTTTTCAACAGTACCAAACATAAGGTTATTGGACCACCAGTCCCTACCCCTAAAATAGACCGACGAAGGCAGGAGCACCCCAGCCCAGGGAAGAGCCAGCCGGTTCGCTCTACAGACAAGTTGGGAAAGGAGGGAGAGCCAGGGTGGTCAACTGCATGGTGTGTGCGGGCTTTGTCTTCGGGGGCACCCCTGCAGGAGCATGGACACTCGGGGTGGCGCACCTCACAGCCGGTCCCCGAGCTCTCCTCCGGATCTGGATGCCCTTGGATGTCCTTGCCCTTGGCGCTAATCGCTCGGGGCTGGGTGTGATCCTCACATCTTCATGGGGCCATCTGCTTGGACCACAAGTGCCTTGTGACCCCTTCACAAGGGGTCACAAGACAGTCATTGCAAACACCAACGCTACCCTGCACAGTCGCAGGGGCAGAGTGGCCCGAGCCGTTGAAGCAGCGGCGTGTGCCTTTCCTCGACCTTGACGTTGCGGCAACACAGTGCAGGACGATGGGTGGCGGTTCTGTTTTTGCAGAAAAGGCAAAGTGACAGCAACGAGGTGACACAGCAAGGTAATGTCCCAGTCCAGGGTCATGCCTGCTGATTTCAGGGTGCTCCCCCTCAGGAGTCCAAGGCTCTGAATGCCTGGCTAACGTAGAGATGAGGCTGTCCTGTGGTTCTTTCTGGAAAGCCAGGCTGGGTCCCTACTTTCCACCAGCTTTCAGCCCTGGCCCCCTTCATCCCACACCTGAAAGGCCGCGCCCATCCCCCGCTCTGCTAGCACCATCGGCAGGAGGGGTGCTGCGGTGTGAGACGGGACCTGACACCCCTTTACATAAGTGCAGGGGAAGGTGAGCCCTGGGTGGCACCACCTTCGTCTCTCCTGTGGCAGGGACCGAGCCCGACTGTCTGACCCCCACCAGCACCTAGAGCTGGGCCCCGCTCCTGAGCAAGGGTGGGCCCGTGGATGTGTGACTGGTCCTGGCCGAGGAAAAGGCCGGGAGCCACCTCCAGGGATCGGTTTCTGAGTTCTGGGGTCTTTCTCCTTGGATGGGGTCTCGCCTTCTGCCGCCCCCTTACAGATGCGCCCTCGTGGCCTGGCTGTTACCGCTGCCCCGACCGGGCACGTCTGCCCCACGTGGCATCAGCTAAGTTCTCACTGAGGAGCCCTCAGGGGCGACACCAGGGCCATGCCCCTCGGAAGGAGATTGGATCCTGCTGCCCGCCCCGCCTCCACCACTGCTACCTGTGCTCCCGACACCGTCCAGGCTCCACCTGGAGACTGACCACCCCGGCCTTGCTGCCAGACCTCTAGGCTGCCAGACAAGGCGAGTGGTTACCCCAGCGACACACGGACAGAGACGAGCAACTCTTTCCCGGACAGACCTGGGCGGTTCCGAGATGTCCACCTGGCTCGACAGACCATCATGGTACCTGAGCCCCCCCTCGCGGTGGGACCACGTCCTGGCTGGGACCCAGAGATGGAGCCATCTGTTGCCTTAAGTCAGGGTTGGAGCGGTTGCTTCTTTCCAGCAGGTTTGTTCAGCCCAGGCTGGGCTCGCAGGCCAGGAGGGGAGAGCGCAGGGCAGTGCCCCGCTCCGCTGGGCCTCCGTCTCCTCTTCGGTCTGGCGGGAAGTGCACAGCCAGCCGCGCAGAGTCCGGGCAGAGACGGCCTGCGCCGATGGTGCGCCAGGAAGCTCAACACGTCCTCGTGCGTCCTCTCTAACTGGCTCAGCACGCCCCGCCGGGAGCTGGTCCACAGCCACCCTCTTTCTCCTGGCGAGGGGGGCGCTCCTCCTCCAGGAGAAAACCCCCCAGAAGCGTGTGCACGCCTGGCCAGGGGAGCCCCTCGCCGCTGTCCGAGGCAGAAAGGGCAGGTGGGTGGGGTGCAGGGGCTTCTGTCTCCTCCCGCCTGCACCGGCTGTTACCTCCACTGGGTGCTCCTGGCTGCTCAGCAGGTGGGTTCCCAGACATTTCTGCACTTGGATCCTCCCGGGCTCAGTGCTCAGCCCGCCCTGAGCAACGGCTGGCTGCTGGGACACAGAGGCGAGCAACACAGACCCAGTGCTGCCCTCGTGGCCCTTACCAGCTCACGGGGCAGGAGGACTGGGGCAGACACCTGGAACCGCAGGGGGTCGTGATGGATCGCAGATGGGGGGCCCAACGGGATCAGCTTTGTGTTTCCAAAGCCGACCCTGGGTGCTGTCTGGCTGAGGACCCGGAGCAGAGGCTGGAGACAGGTCGACCAGGTGCAGATGGAGGCCAGGGTTGGGGACCAAGGAGGGAGGTCTTGCTTGGGGGCGACTCCAGAGACGGGGTGGATGCGGGCACCAGGGAGACGGCGGTGCCAGGGATGACAGCCGGGCTGGCTGGTGCGGCCGGTTGGCTGGGGTTGCCGCTGCCTGGCAACTGCAGGGGAGATGTTTGGTCCCCTGAAATGCACCCATATCCTGGCCGTGAGGCTAAGAATGCTCCACTAGGAAACAAGCTGGGCAGGGGGGTGGGTGGGGTCCCCGAGCCACACCCTTTTTGTACTCAAAGTCCTGAACCCTCAGGTGGTACCTGGATGTGGGGACGTGGCCCCCAACTACCCAGCTGGCCTACAGGTGACCACGCCACTGGATCCTGAGAGAAGCTCCCTTACACGAGACAGAAGTGTTTTGAAAATCCAGGGACGCACGTACGCAGTGGCAGGCAGACACACACCCCTGTCGCCTGGCCTTGCCTCTGACGCAGGAAGTCAGAGGCAAGAGCAAGGAATCCGACGAACACACAAAGAGCACCGTCACTTGGCCAGGGCCGCTGTGGGTCCCAGAACAGGGCCAATCCCTGACGTAACGTCCCGCCAAGAAGCGACGGCACGTCGAGCGAAAGCAGAGAGAAGACGGCTCAGCCCCTGCCTGGAACTCAGCATGGAGGAAAACAACTGAACACGCAATAGAGCACCTGGTCTCCCTGAATCCCGGCGGCGGGCTGGCAGACCTCTCCCGACCTCAGGGGGGTGCCTCGCACCTGTCTCCGCCTGCGAGAAAGGGGAGTTCCTCCTGGTTCTCACTGGATGGAAAACAGACCCAGCCACGCATCCGAACATCCCTTTCCAGAAAGCGGACAGTGCCCATGGCGAACAGCACTGAGCACCTCCGACGTGGCAGACACGTTTCTCGGGGGGGGGGGGGTGCTGCAAGGAGGCAGACACACAGTCCTTGAAACTGCCCTTTCAGGTGTACCATTGTTCTACAGACTCAGAAACTGATGCTCAGAGAGGTTAAGCAACTGGCTGCGTGTCACAGAGCAGCCAGCAAGTGGTTTAGACGGGACGGGAAGCCAGGCCGTCCGAATCCAAGCCCGGGTGCCGTCGCTGCCGTGAACAGGCAGGGGGCTCCGCACTGCGTGGGGGCGTTTTTGCCCACGTGGGTACTCGGGGCAGCCAGGGGTGACCAGCAGTACTGTGCAGCCCGGGGTGTGACCCTGGTCCCCAGCCTCTCAGCGTGTCTCCTGCTAAGGGGTAGGCTGCCCTGAGACCAACATCGGGTTATTAACTGGGAGAAAAAAATTCAGGGTGGATAGTCCACTGAAGCCAAGATCCAGAGTTGGTAGCGTATCATTATATGTTTTCCAGAGACAGAAATCTAATACTCCCAACAAAAAATAATTCAGGAAGTCTCTGGAACAACCTAAAAAAATAATCTGCAAAAGCAGACATAAATCACTGTGTGGGAAATATTTTCTTCTTGTGGGACCGAAACCCTAAGGGGGAGAAGTTGAGGAAATGAGCACGGAAGCGAGGGGCAGCGGGCCCCAAGGAGCCCCAGGGATGGATGACGGGCTGGGAGGCCTCGCTGGGCGCAGGAGGCTGGGAAATACAGTCCCTGGCGCACTCCCATGTTGACTGGTTCCTTCTTTGCTGCCCCGGCTCACGACTCAGAAATACCCGGGGCGAGTGGTGAGCCGGGACAGGGATCCCGGCTGAGGCGGCTCCGAGTTCAGGCCCCTGAAGAGGCAGGATGGCCTACACCCGTCTCTGAGCCAATCTTTTCACTTGCGAATGGAGGTAACAGGACCTACTCCATGAGTGGTGATGCAGACAAAATGAAAATACCCACCGCCAGTGCTGAGGAAACACTACAATGGGCTAGTTAACAAGGCAGCTAGCCCTGGCTGGTGTAGCTCCGTGGATCGAGCGCCAGCCTGAGAACCAAAGGGTCGCTGGTTCGATTCCCAGTCAGGGCACATGCCTGGGTTGCAGGCCAGGTGTTTGAGAGGCAACCACACATTGATGTTTCTCTCTCTCTCTTTCTCCCTTCCCGTCTAAGTAAATAAAATCTTTAAAAACAAACAACAAACAAAACAATGAAGGCAGTGGTAATAAATCACAGGGGTTCAAGGTCTCTTCCTTGGACGCCCTGGATCCTGCTGCTCAGGGGCCACCAGGTGGCCAATTTGAGTCCCGCTCCGGGGATGGAGGGCACACACCTGGTTGTTACCAGTTCAAACGATGCCCCAGAGCCAACCGCAGGGTATGATCCTGGATGGAACTGGACCTCAGACCTTGGCCGTGTCCTGTCTGCCCCCTGGTCCCGCAGGACAGAGCAGGTCCTGCAGAAGTGGCCAGATGGGGGCTGGGGAAGGACGGGTTGACAGACCAGGTACCCTGGATCCGCCCCTGTCTCTCTGAAACTCTGCCAGGCCTCCAACAAGACAACTCCTTCCGGCCCACCCGTGCGTGTGAAAAGTTCGGAGGGTGCCGGAGTCCCCGTTCAAGAAGCATTCCCGCCAACACCTAGGGTTACAGATAACTGCCGTCCTTCCACGAGGGGCTCCAGGCCCCACCACCATCACCTTCCGTCACTAACCGAGCTGAGCCTCCCAGGTTCGCGTGAACGTGGACAGCGGCGCCCCAGTGCCCACCCGGGCTGCTGTGTCGCTCTGCAGAGGGCTCAGGCCACCGGGGCCTGTCACAGCCTGCTTCCCCACCTCCCCCAACCCACAGACTCCCTGACAATGGCCCTGCCGGCGCGACCCTGCCACCCACTCAGCAAACTCGGACCAGCACCCGGCTGTCAGTGCAGGCCGCCGTCCGTGCTGCCTGGGGACAATGACAATGACCCTCTCAGTGCGCTTTACATCGAATGACCGCACGCCCTTCTTAAAGCCACACGCGCGGCCATGCCCAAGTACAGTGACTCCCACAAGTGAAGACATAAAGGCGCTAACCCGGACGACGGGGCCGTTCTTGCGCATAAAGGACTTCTGTGTGGGCTCGTTGTGAATTGTCCTTTCTCAGTGTCCCATTTGTCAGCGCAGACTGACAGCAGAGGGGAGCAGGCGCGGGCCACGTCTGAGGGGATGTGCTGGCCGGGGGCCACCGGAGCCGTCCACACCCTTGCGGACTGCAGCCTGTGGGGGGACCGAGGGACGAGCCGGGAAGGTGGCCAGCCTGGTGGGCCCCTGATGCTGGGTGCGGCTGCAGCAGGCAGCACAGCTGAGTAGGGTGACGGGGGCGGGCCACGCTCTTTCTCCCAAGGATTTCGGGAGGGACTCCTGGCTGGGGGACAAGTTTGGAATGTGCTACAGCTCATCCTCAGGGTCACCGTCCCCTGAGGCTTTGTGGCCACTGCCCCTCTGGGAGCGGCTGTCCTTTCCTGAGTGAGGCTGTCAAGGGCTCGCTGCCACCTACGGAAGGTGGAAACAGCGCCCACCCCAGCCGGGTGCAGGTGAGCCTCGGGGTGCAGGCCCCGCAGCGGAAGGTCTGCACATGGTGGGTGCTGTGGCTCAGGTGACCACGCAGCCAAGAGGAAGACCAGCTCCCACCCAACCAGCCTGGAGCATCAGTGCGGGGGCCCTGGGGGAGGGGAAAGCTCCCCCAGAGGCAGAAGGCGGGAAGTGGCCAACGATGGCCCCCCGGGGAGTTTTTGGTGACCTCCCAGCCTCCCCAACGACAGATTCTGAGTCTGCGCATGTCCCTGCAGGCTGGAGGCCCTGCGTCCCGGCCTCCCGCCCACCTCCCTCTCGACCCCACACACATACTTGACGTGCCTGCAGTTCCTCGAATAAGCTGCCCTGTCCCCCTCCCTCAGCCTCTGACCCCTTGCTCCTCCTCCTCCTCCTCCACCAAGATGGAGCTCTGGACATTTCTCCAACCGGGCCCAGCTGATGAGACCCTCAGCACCCTGGGTCAACTCCCTCCTGGCACCCCCTCCACGCGGCAGGGCAGAACTGTAGCCTTCGGCCCCAGACACTTGTCCGGAGCAGGGGCCTGGCCGTCCCCACGTCCCCTAAGGGATGTCCCAGGGAAGAAGGGGGAGGGCCTCAGAGTCTGGCTCAGCCATTTGAGGCTCCCCTCCAAGCAGCAGCCCGACAAGGAGGCTCCGGGGGTGCAGCCAGGACTGGCCCACACTGAGATGCTGGCTGGCTGGCTGGCTGGAGCTTCGAGAGGGGTCCCCGCAGGTTGGCTGGGCTAGAGATGGGGACACAGGGCCAGGGCAACAGTGGGAAGGTCCCTGGGCTCCTTCCCCCCCACCTACTCTAAACCCTGGCCAGCCGTGTCTCAAATTTCTCGCTCCTTCAGAGAAGACAGGGGCAGAGGAAAGTGCTTCCCGAAAGAACCCCTGACATGTTGGGAGGCTGTGGGGGTGAGGGCTCCAGCCGAGGCATCGGGGGGGGGGGGGAAGCTGCGGGTGGCCTGTGAACCGGGCCCTGAGGGAGACCCAGACCAGCAAATGCGGAGGGGCCCGGAGAGCGGCTGGCCCACCGCTGAGGCCTGGGCCACAGAGCACTGAGCGCTTGGCAGGCTGTCGCAGTCCTGTGGGACAGCACCTGCCTTCGTGACAGAGACGTGGAGGGTCCCATCCTCACCAAGTCCCAAGCGGGGTCGGGTCTGTGAACTGGGAAAGGTGACAGGAGGAATAAGCCATCCAGGGAGACAGGGACCAGATCGGAGCCGTACCGATCGGCCTGGGCACAAAGGGCGTGCCTGCCCGAACCAGGTCAGCGGCGGACCGGTCAGAGAAACTGGGCACGGCAGGGGACCCCAGCGGAGGCGGCAGGTCTCGGGGACCCCAGCGGACTGCGGGAGGAGGAGCAGCGGAGGTCTGCATCCCGACTTCCCGAGCAGGACAGACGGGGAAGGGGACATGCCCAGCAGGACCCGGGAGGCTGGGTGTGGAAAGGCCACTGCGGAGGCGCAGGCCTGGGGGCCGCCTGCTCAGCGGACAGAGCAGACGGGCTGAGTCTGGGGGGGAAGCAGGAAAGAGGGACGAGGCCGAGGCCAGCCAAGCCCAGCCTGACACAGAGCAGGTGACCGGGAAGTGAAAACAAGCTAAGGGGCAGGGCATCCTGGCCAAAACCTTACTGCACATCCCAGACTCCTCTGGGGACACAGCCAGAGGCAGCTGCCACAGACACACCTGGGGGATGTGAAGTCCATCAGTGCCCTGGCCCCGCCCCCGGAGATTCTGATACAGAAACCCTCTGTGAAGACAGGCTTAAGAGAATGGAAAGAAATGCTCTAATTCCGCTCATGAGCGGTAGGGCCCAGGATCTGTCCACTAATGTTTTTTTTTCTGAAGAATCCCCTGGGTGATTCTGAGGTTGGGCCAGTTGGCAGAGTCTCGGGTCTAGGGGAGAATGGGTGGGGTGCAGGCTGGGAGCTCCCCGAGGACAGTGCCGCCTCGCCCTGCTGAGTGCACCCCGCTGGTGTGCCTCTCCCCACACCAAGGCCTCCGGAATGTGCGGAGAGCTGGGGGCGCCCTGGGGCAGGCACAAAGGGGAAGGTCGAAGCTACCAGGCACCCTATTTATCTCACACATCTGCGTGTAAAGTCTCAGGATGGTGGGAGGTGGGGCCACCAGGCTCCACCAGGAATAAGGCCACTCGCCCAAGGACTGCACCCCACATGGGCTCTGACACCGTCGGAAGACCCTCTACGCTTACGGAGAAAGCTTTAGCTGGTTCTAGTGGCAGGTCTCTCCACGGGCTGAACGAGTTCCCACAACTTCTTGCCTTGACTGAGGGCGCCTGCCTTTCGTGTCCATCACACTCCGGGTGAAACCCTTTCGGGCACCGGGGTGCGAATGTTCATCGGATGGTGACGCCCTGACCGTGGGCAACGGTGTGATGCCAAAGAGAGGGGAGGAACAAATGCCTTCTGGGAGAGCAACCCAGACCTTTGTCCCTAAACCCCTTCTCCCCAGGCCAGGGTCCTCTCTCAGGGCACCTCAGATGCACGCTCAGAGCCTAATGAGCCAGCCAAGACCCGGAGAGGTTCTGGAACAACGGAGCCCGCCCCGCTGGGGACCAGGTGTCAGGGCAGCGACAGGAGCCAAACCCACGGAGGCCGGGCAGAGGGGTGGTCGCTGGGGCTGGGGGGCAGGGACACGGATAGCTGCGGACCGAAGGGTATTGAATTTCAGTTGTGCAAGATGGGCGTGTCCTGGGGCGCTACAGCACGGCACCTACAGGTGAGAATACTGGACTGTTCACGCAAAAGTCTGTTAAGAGGGTAGATCTCGTCTTAAGTGTTCTCAACACACACACACACACACACACACACACACACACACACACAGCGGTAACAATATGCTGCACCGTGCCCCGAATGGGAGGATCTGGTTCTGTTTAGAAATGTACCGCCAAGAACCCCACAAGCACCGCCGGGATGTCCTCGGTGGCTGCACAGAGGCCACCCGGTGGAGACAGCACCGTGGCTGGCACCGCCCAGTCTCCCTCCAGGTTCTTGGGTGCACGCAGCCCGTACCCGGCTCACGTCGTCCACAGAGGGGACTTTAGGGCACACCTGCCTCACCGCCCCGACTGCCTGAGGTGACGCAGTCCAATACGCAGCCACCAGCCACCTGTGCTTTTCATTTTCCAATTTCAATCAACATTGAAACAAGACTTTGGAAATTCAGTTTCTCTGTCACGTTTCTAATACTCGGTAGCTACAGGTGGCGCATGGCTCTGTTTGGGACAGGGATGGCAGAGGACATGTCTGTCGTGGTGAGATAATGCTGCCCAAGTCGTCAGCGCAGGAGAACAAAGACCACGTGGCCACCCCGGCCACCAGAGGTGCCACGCCTGGACGGATACAAATGAAAAAGAAGAGGAGGAAGCCCTAGAGCTGGGCTGACCTTCCCACATTTACAGCATCTTCGAGGAAACGGCAACAGTTCCCGTCTATACATGCTCACCTGGTGCTGATTTTTTTTAACAGTCGAGTCAAATCCTCGCTTAGAGAAGATTCGCCTGCCTGCGTGAAGCCAGCATCCCAGCTCCACCTCCCCCTGCCTCAGATGCATCTAAGAGGAGATTCAGGAGCACGGCCTTGGAGCTCGGTCCAGGCCGGGAAGCCACACCCCCAAAGTATTCCCTCAGGTTGCCCGAGAGTGGGAGAGCAGGACACGGTGAGTCTACCCTACATCCCATCTTTGTAAGTCTGACCTTGAGCACTTTGACCCTTAAAAATGGGAGAAAAATGGTTCTGAAGAACTCCAGAAAGGTAGTAGATGTCGGCAGAAATGTAAAAAGCGCGCAGCAGTGAAATGATGACCCTGAAGACGGTGCAGCCACCGTGCTGGAGATGAACGGGGCTAGGACACTGCGTTTTCAAATTCCTGCTTTGGGGACAGAATCCACAGACTGGCCACCCCCTCTGCTTGGCTGAGACACAATCGAAGTCCCCCAGAGGATGGGTTCGAGTGTCTGCACACGTTAGTGTCACAGAAGCACAGTCTGAGGGACCAGGGCCACAGCCGGACGAAGACATTTCCCTTGAACGTGGGGGGAACGGCTTTCACTGGATTCTCTGATTTTGAAAAATCAGACTCTCATTCCTTAAAGTTCCCCTTACCTCCCACCAATACACCCCCCAAAGCAAAACAAAACAAAAAACCCCACCACCAATTACCCTTTCACCCAATTCTACCATAACCCATGGGGATTAGTCTCTCGGTAAGAAAATAACTTCTGCTACCACATGCACCTCAAACAAAAACTAAGCCGAGGAAGTAGCTGAGCCTATTCTCTCCAGTGTATCGGATGTTTGTTTTGTCTGTTTCTCAGCATTAGGTTTCCAATTAAACTGGCACAGTTTCGTTTCATTTGAAACGGTATTACGCATTTAGCTATTAATAAGTATATATAGCAACACGCTCGCAATTAGTATATACTTCGTAATACACATACGTGATTATGTCAGTACGTATGATACAAGGTCATCGGCTGAGGGTGGCCCCGAGCTGGTCTCTTCTCTCTAAGGTTTAACAAAAGCTTCCTTCTGCATCACAGCCTCTCTCCCAGGGCAACGGACTTCCATGGAACCCAGCAGCCGCTCGCCCTGAGCGCACTGTCTGCTGGCTTTCTATTAGCATGAGCAATTACAACGGAAAATAAACTCTTTATTAAATGTTAAGCTAGATTTATTAAAAGTAATATACACCACACTACTACTTCACTGATGATTGAATTAGTACACTGTAATTTTTGTTTTTACTTTGCCTCAATGTGTTTTATATTAAAGTGAAAAAAAAAAGACCAATTTTTTTTTAAAGCATCTTATCCTTAATCCACGGCATCAACCTAGGTATTATTTAAATCCTTCTTGGAGGAGAATGGGTCCCACTGCTGCTCTTCTGCTAAGTGAGCGGGACTGGAACTATGCTGCCGCTGACGGGAGAGAGAGAGCCTGCTCTGCTGGTGAAGTTTATATTGAATAGAGATTAAAAAAAAAACTATTTAAAAGCTTCACCAAGAACCTGGTGAGTACACTGATGTTTTTAGTTCTCCCGAGATTTATAAAGGGTAAGTGCTTAAACCTGCTCCGTTTGTCTTTAAATATTCTCACTGTGAAATGGTCGGGATTGCTAAGAAAGCCATGTTGTGAACGCTAGGTGGTTATATTAACAACGCAATCTGGAATATCTTTTAATAAGAAAACACGGCGTTGGCCAAAAAGTTCATTGAGTTTTTTCTGTACAATGGCTCTTGTTGTGCTTAGCTGTCTTTAACTTTATTTGAAACAATTTTGTTAGATTGTGTTGTGACAGCTGTCATATCAGTGTGCATTTTTAAAAATACATCAAAATTGGTGAATTCTTGGGTAGCCATTTTAATATTGAAGATGGAAGAAAATAAGCGACATTTTTGGTATAGTATGCTTTATCATCTCAAGAAAGGCAAAAATGCAACTTAAATGCAAAAAAAGATCTGTGCAGTGTGTGGAGAAGGTGCTGTGACTAATGGAACGTGCCAGAAGTGGTTTGTGAGGTTTCTTGGTACCATTGACATTTTGGCCAAAGAATTCTTTGCTGCGGGGCTGTCTCCTGCACCGGAAGATGTTGAGTAGCGCCCCTGGCCTCTGCCCACTGGAAGCCAATAGCGGGAGATGGCCGACATACTCAGAGTATCCAAATCCATGAAGTTATTGGTGAAAATGAAAAAGGTGTCTTTTATTTTACTGAAAAAAAGTAATGGACTTTTTTGCCCCCCCCAATAGTTCATGTAACTTGTATTTAGTTCCTATTCATCTCCCTCTCTTCACTCACATATTGAAATAAATTGGGAAAACTATCCAAAATTCAAGACAATAGCAAGGCCCATAAATACAGGCTTCAGACTTGAATGCCGCTGGGAAATTTTTTCTTTCCAGTTTCCTTTGTTCCAGCATTTCCCTCTTTCATTGGTGATATGCCAGTTTTAACCTTTGCAGACATACCTTCCTCTGTAGGTTAAAAGTAATAAATTTCATTGAAGTCTCTCATTCCTGAGTTTAAAATTCTTGCATAACCTAGCTTTTGCTAAAATCTGAACAGCATAATTCCCCTAGTTCGCACCATCAAATTGTGATTGCCTCTCTCAGTGCCGAAAGCCACATACTACAAGTAGTTTCTACCTGTTACAAAACCGTGTACATACACAAGGGAGTATCCAGTTGTAGGATTCTCCTTACAGAAGATACTGCTAAAATATGTGCTCCCCTAGAATTACATGCCGTTGAACTTCTGCGCCTGGCTAGTTCTCAGATAATCCCGTTTCTCAGCAAACTTTGCAGCCTCGAATCAGAGACCTTGACAAGAAATCGGGAGCATTTTAATGAAGTAGATGAAAGTAGGCAATTGTTCCGGAAGCTCCGTGGAAAAGCAGTGGATGTGATCAGGGCCCGATGCCATGTCCTATATACTTTAATAGCCTCTCCTGGCCTATTTCTCACACTCTATGTGATAAGTGGATTCTTCCGATGTATCGGATAGGACCTGAGATTTTAAGAGTGGAAACTCTGCCATAAGACACCTTTTAAACTCTTGCATCCTGTACAGGAACTGAAAGAGACCTTTGTGGTGGCGTGTGTGTGTGTGTGTTGCCATAAACAAGCACATTAAAATCTGATTAGCAGACAGCCTATCGGCTGCGTTCCCTCATAGGAGACAAAGAATTTCTGATGGCAGCGAGGCTGTGCCCCACCCAGCGAGCTGGGAAAGCATAATGTACCCCACACTGTCCCGGGGTGAAGCAGGATTACAGCTCCCACAGCACCCCGATTCCCTCATGGGCCGAATTCCACACCCACAACAAGCAGCAACCACCTCCGTCAGCTACAAAAAGTAGCCAGAAACATCTCTTGCCCAGAAATCCCTATCATCACAATCACTGCTCAGTTGGAAAAATAATAGATTTTAAAGAATTACCCTTAAAACGTTACAACAGAAATTGCTTTACTTATCATTCAATGGGAAACTTTAAAAGAAGAAGAAAAAAAAAAAAGCAACCAGGATCTAGCGTTGTTAAGGCACGGCTACTCTTTGCTCAGTTGTTTTTAAAAATAATTTATGTAAAGCAGGATTCTCTCTAAATGTACCATGTTCTCCCATGTACATGCTGAAAATATTTGCATACAGTGTGTGTGCGCACTGCTCCGCACGGTGACAACTTAAAAATACGTGCTGCCTGGAGCAGGAGCTGATTTTAAACCTGCACCGACTTCAACAGATTTGTTGGTGATGGCTGCAGTCCTCGGGTACAAAAGCTCTTCCTTGCTGGCTGTGGTTCTAGACAATGTGTACACGCTAGAGTGTGCAAAAACGCTTCCCGACACAAACAGAGGCGGGGGGGCCCAGGATCTCGGTCTTCTAGCCTCGCCTTTGCTATTAAATATCGACTCGGCGAATGTGAGGGGGCCTGGCAAAGTTGGCGTGTCACGCTACGGTGAACATGATCTTTTGCCCAAGACGTTTTTTCTCATGAATATAAGTTACCTGTCATTTATTATGAGATTTTTCCCCCCTGATTGACACCCCATTATGTATATTCAGTCAAGCCCAAACAGGATTGCAAAGTGATCAATATACCATTTGTGCTGGAAGTCTCTTGGCAGCGACAGCAAGAGACTCTGCGGCGACACAAAAACAGAGAGACCCTTCGTGCACAGAGCCGTGTGAACACCCGTGTTCTGGGCAGAGGGGCGGAGACAGGGAGGCAGAGAAGCCAGGGGAAGGGAAGGTGGGGCGGACATTTTTCCTAATAAAAACCAGCTTTCTAGACCCTGACCACTGGTGAAATGCTTTGAGTGCCTATGAATTTTTTTTTTTAAAACGTCACACTATATGTTGAGGTCTCTAAGGAAGCAGGAGGGGTCTCAGCCAGCGCCAGGTCCCTTTCTGAGAAGGGACGGTTCCCTCTGTCAAGAGCCGTCCTTGGAAGCACTTGACACCCACACAGCAGCGAAGGTGGACCGGACCAGACCCATCCCCGGGCGGTTTGTAGAATCCTGCACCATGCAAAGCCTTTGGAAGGGCAAAGGCTTCCTGCCCATTTCAACACTTTCCATTTTGTAACGGAAATGTGGCAGAGCCCAAAGTTGGGTGGAACCTTCGTTGGCTGAGCTAAAGAGGCATTCTGGGTAATGTACGTGGTGGGGAAGGCAGGTGGATGGCAGCCATAGGATTTCCTTTGGCACAAACATGTCTACATATTGGAGCCTCTGTCTCCTTGAGCCAGGAGAAGAGGAGGAGAGGCAGGGCCACTCAGAAAAATGCAACGTCCTGGGAAGTGTCCATTCAGCATGACCCAGACACCGAAGGTTCATATTCTGTTACCAGGAGCACACTGGCGTGCGGAGGGGGGAGGGGACGGCTGGGACGTGCTGTAGGAAGTCACTCCGCTGTGTCAGGGACAAGCGTTTGCCTAAGTCAGGCGTTCCTCCCCACCCCCCAAGCCCACCAAACGGGAAGCCCATCATCTCCTCGTAGACTCTGGTTTATGAGGCTAAAGTGTTGAGGAGAAGGAATGCAGATGGGAAGAACTACTCTGCACAAAAGCTTCAGAATTACCGATGTGCGGTTGTTTGGTTTGCGGAACTTACATTTTGAACGACCCTCGGGCGGAAGCGCAGTCTCCATCCACGGTATCACAGGGAAACCTGTTAAGATCAAGACGTGCAGATCATTAGCAGTCTGGATAGTTTCCAAATTCCACGGGTAGCCAAGATCTGCAGGGATCTGACCCAAGGAGAGCATCCTGAACCGTATCTGGACAAAAGCTATTTCTCATGACACTTAGCTCCAGAACCTAGAGCATGACTACTTTGAAATGGGCAACTTAAAAGACACACTGCAGAAAAATACGCTTTCCTTAAAATATGAATCATGGTGTTTGTTCACTGCCCTTTCTTGAGGGTCCTCAGTACCAAGTTACCCAAGCACAACAGAATTGGATCCCAACAACCACCAGGAAAAAAAATAAAAATAACCCCCGCCCCCTACTACCCCAAGTCTCCTCCAGACAAATAACCCAATAACCCTAAACAGCCATACTAGCTTGCGTGGGATGTGTGTGTACATGGAAAAATGTGCACACTTGTGCATTCTTTGATTCTGCAGAGATTTATGTGCAAGTATTTAGTGTCACATAACTTTAAAGGGGCAGCGATGACCAAATGGCATTTTAAAGGCAATTCTTTCCCAGTACTCAGCCCAACGCAATACCCACACACCTGAAAACATATAAGTATGTTAATTTTTAAATACTTAAAGACAGTGGTACTATTGCTATTAGTATGTTAAAACTGCCTATCATAAGTGGATTAGCAAAGTGTGCTCTCTTCAATCTCCTTGCACAATGAACGTAACTAGACATCCTCAAATGGAAAAAGGTAGAGTCTTGGAGGCCAGCTCTGAAGGAAGTCTGCTACCAGATGCCCCTGGCTGGAGCGCAAGTCTCTCCATCATCCCACACAAGCTCCGTGTACAGCCCTGGCTGGTGTGGCTCAGCGGGCTGGGTGTTGTCCCGCAAAGCATAAGGTCGCCGGTTTGATTCTCAGTCAGGGTACATGCCTGGGTTGCGGGTTCCATCCCTGGTTGGAGCCTGTTCAATGATTGATGTTTCTCTCCCCCTCAGCCCCCCCCTCTGAAAAATAAATAAAATCTGTCCGTGTACATTAACTCCATCTCCTGTGATGAAAAAAAAATGAGACGGTTTGGCAGGCTAAAGCAACCCAGGTGTTTATTCAGCCAACGCGTTCATTTCACCGGGAGGTGGGTGTTCTGGAATGCTTCTGCTACAATGCTGTATACACACTTCACTGCCAGAACTCAAGGAGGTAGTGTTCTGGAACCTTCTTCCACTGCAATTAACTGTGCAAGTGGGCAGAGCTAGCTTCCACGATCACTGCAGATCTTAGGAAAAGACCCTTTTTGAAACCAGGCTGCCAGGGCGCCAGCGTCCGAGGACAGCCCCCGACACATCCTACCAACAGGATGCTTCAGGAAGCCACAGCTGAACTCTATTTTGATTTTAGGATGACCCGCAACCTCAGCAATCTACCCGATTGCGTGCGTATTCCTGGGGAAATCTCCAAGCCTTCCCGGTGCTAGGAAGTGTAGGTGTTGGTTTGGGGATTTAAAAGAGGGGAAAGATGGTATAGGAAAGAAGGAAAAAAAAGCAGGAGATGGTTCCAGCAGCTTTGAACTTAATGTCAGTTCCAGAGAGAACACACGGTTTTCATCCGGAGTCGCGCTTTGGGCTGGAATAACCGCTGAGATACCGCTAACCCACCCCATCCAGGTTCAGCCACACAGTCATTCCCTCTAGCCATGGGCGCTGGGGGAAGGATTCTTTTCTTTACGTGACTAATTTGCCTTGAAAAGGGAATGGCAACATCAAGTGGGCATCCTTTGGAAAACTTTCTGTTTTCCTAAAGAAGAAAAGAAAAACATCTTGGAACCTCTCCTCCTCACGGGCGGGCGGAGGGCTGGCTACAGCAGATGCGGGGAAGCAATGCTCTGCCTGTAACGAATGTGCATTTACATGAGCGCCTCTTTCTTCAGAGCAGCTCAGAACGTTCTCTTTCCCCCAGACTTGAACGAGATCCGAAATCTCGCCTTGTGGCAGACATGGCCTCGCTCTAATCCGACAGGGCTGGGTTCCGAGGGAAGGACCCAGCAGTCCCAACAAGGTAAGCTCAGCTCACCTGCTCCCACTCCCATTACGCATCTCTGTTCTAACCGAGATGCCAGGTGCTAACTGTCTGTGCCGCAAGCAGGTCTGCTGCCTGAAAATGAGCCCCCTCTTTCTTAAAAAAAAAATCCCTTACTTTTATTTTAAAAAAAATTTTTCATTAAGAAGACCAGGGCAAAAATAACTCCTTTTGGTTTCACTCTATGCTTTGCTATTTGTCCTTCCAATAAGGGCTTTTAGCCCCCCCCCCCCGGATTTTCAAATTTGGAAGCAGCTCCCATTTCATATCCCTTTTCTATCCAAATCAAATCTTTCAAAGTGAAATGGACATCTTAACAAGCTGACAGGTGAATCTGAATACCTACCCATAGGTAAAGGCTACCTTCCCCAGTTTTAGTGATCCCTTAAATGCATGTAACAGCCGAGCCTAGAAGCTGCCTCTCACTGCACCACTGCAATTGTTGAATTCATTTCCTGGCCTTTCATGCAGATGCTCAGAAACAGGGCGGGGCTCCCCGGCCTGGCACGCAATGTCGAGGCAGTCGGTGCGGCCCAGGGAACTCAATCAATCCTCCCTCGCCCAGGTTTCCAGAGTCCTTTCCAAACGCCTTTGAAACCATCACACTGTTGGGAGTGCCACTGTTTCCAATGTTAAGATTTAGGTTCGCATCTTTGTGTCAAGTCCAATGTTCTGTGCACAAGCATGGGTGGCAGGTATGGAAACGAAGGTGGCACACCCAGGAATGGGAGAAAATCGCCCTGAAGGAGACATGAGGGGGGGACAAGCTTCTGTTTATGTGTGTGTCTCTGTTGAATCTCTCTCTCTCTCTCCCCCTCGTTTTTACACGTAGGATTCCTTCGAGTCCGCAAGTCAAACCCAGCCCTGCTAAGCCACGCTGGTCCCCTTATGAGTCAGCAGGCCGCGGAGCTGCTCAGACAGTGCGGCCCGGAGGGAGCGGGCAGAGCAGCCTTGGGACACACCCATCTCCCTAAGCCTGACTCTGAGCTTCGGAAGAAACCCTCTTCCTGCTACTTGGCTCGGTGTCCGGCCTCAGGACCTGCATCAGCAACTGCACCCCACCGCCTCCGCCCCAGCGGGCTCTGGCTCCACCGTGAAAGCACCCGCTTCCCTCGGCTCTGGGCGCAATTGGATTAGGGCTCATTTCTTTCTCAATGGGCAACTCCTGTTTCTTTTTCCCTCTAGCCTGCATGTTATCAGCTTGACATTCTCCTCGGTGGCATATGACAAATCAAATTGGCCACCATTGCATTCACCAAAGGACCATCTTTTCTATTTCCAAGGGCTGTCTCCTCCCTTCCTTGTACAATCATGGACACACAAAAATAAATAAATGTGTGTGTGTGTGTGTGTGTGTATCTCCACCCCCCCACAAAAATCTTGTGGGGTTTTTTTTTGGTGTGTGTGGGGGGGAGGTGGTAAAAGATAATGAATCCAATTACCCTAAAGAGAAAAATTAGCAATCAATAGCCATAAAGCCAAGGACACAGTCTCCAAATGATTTTAAATACCTGGTGTCTACACCTTTTACTTAAAGCATTATTCCAAATATACGGATATTATTAGCTTTGAAAAAACTTAACCAAAGCATGAAGTACATTATTTTCCATGTCTTTTTACATGAGTCAGCACTTTTAATACTAATTTATGCCAAGAAGTTAAAAGGCAAAGGGCTGTTTTCGGAGTGGCTTAAAACCTCACACACTCTCCACGGAACCACTAGAGGGGCATGTCGGAAAGACGGGGGTCACTGGCTCGCTGCGGTAACGTCCAGTGACCACCTCGGGGCAGCGCAATTCCTCCCTCCGGCACCTAAGTGGCTTCTGGGGGACAGAATGACCGGCCGCAGAGGCTGGACCCCATTCCGGGCTCATCCTCCTGGCCCGGAAGCCACACACACAGGCACACTCGGTGCACCTGCGTGACCCCCACCAGCTGCAGCTACGCGCTCCACCTGATGTGTCTTTTCAACCTTTGTCAAGTATCTCAAGGCAAGAATTTCCCGGAGCCCTCCCCCCCCCGCCCCCCAACGGAGGCTCTTGCGGGAGCCCCCAGCCCGCGGGAGCAGCGCGAGGCGACGGAGCTGGAGAGAGACCTCGGACTCGCTTTGCAAACTTAACCTGCGTGTCGCACGGACCCGTGTCCGCCTCCGAAGACGCGCACGTAGCCCGCACTGTCCCCGCAGCATCCCACGCCCACAGTGCACTCTTACCTGAGGGTCCGCAAGCCGCGCGCCACCGCGACTCAACCCCCAGTCGCGACCTCCGGCCGCCAGCCTCCGCGCCGGGTGCCGGGGACCGCGGGCCGGCCCCGGGCAGGACGCCGGGACGCCGGGGGCCGGCAGGAGGAGCGCGCCCGGGCGGGTCTGCGCCGAGCCCGAGCGAGCGGGCGAGCCGGGCGGGAGGGGCCATTTGTAACCGAGCAGACGCTACCACCGCCCCTTACTCGCGGGGGGCGGGGGCGGGCGGTCAGGTGACGGCGGCCCACCCTCCGCCGCCGAGCCGGGTGGTTCCTGCCCGGGAGGAGCCCCCTGGCGCGCTCTGATTGGAACTCCCGCCGCAGTGGCGGGGGCGGCCGGGGGCACGTGACAGCCCAGCCCGGCGGCCCGGCGCACCCCACCCCCGCTGGGCACCCCATCTTCCTCCCGGAAAAGCCGGGGGACACAGGAAAGGCGGGGGTTCACGCGAGGTGCGGGAGAGCCTACAGCCCCTTTACCCGCAGTCTGGGGCGCTCTCGGCCGCTACGGGGAGAGGACAGGTTCCCCCGCGGCCAGCCGGCCTCGGCGGTCCCCCCGCCCTGCCCTTGGCCGCAGTGCCCTCCCCCACACCTCCAGGCCGGGCAATCTGTGGAGACCACCGCCACTCTGCAGATGCCCGTGGCACTTGGGGGTGTGTTTTTGTGTTTCTCTCTGCACTCGGCACATTGCGCCAGAGAGAACGCACGGCCGCGCAGGGCAGACACCGCCCAAGTCCGAGGCCGGGGAGACCCCGACCACGCCCGGGCATGTCAGAGGGCCCCGCGTTAGGTGGCGAAGGGTGTCGGGCCAGCTCCCTCGGGAAGAGGAGGGGGTGCTGTGGAAGCTGCAAGTCCGTGATCCTCTCCAGGAAGCAGCAGGGTGGAGCGGGAGAGGGCGGCCTTTGGGGCGCGGAACCGACTCCCAGCCTCTGGGAGGCTTGATAATAAAGGTCAAGTTAAAACAACTAAGCTAGTGGTGCCGACAGGGACGCGCCGCGTGGTCGTGGGAAGCCAGGCTACTAATCATCCATAATGAGTATTGCTTTTCTCGGGTGGGAGAATGGGGCCGTGGGAGAGCCCCCCCCCCACCCCATCCCCTCCCCGCGTCGGAGTTGCTTGCTGTTCTAAAGCCTCAGCGCTCCCGCGGAACAAATGGATTCCGCAACCTCCCCCCTCCCCACCCACCTCTCCGAGGCCCTCCCACCCTCGAAGGCAGGAATTCGGAGAAAATGCGGTGTCACGTTCGCCGCGGTGCTCGCGGACGCGTCTGCGCCAACTGCAGCAACACGTGGGGACCGAGAATCTGGGCGTCTGCGCTCCATTCTGGTGGTTATGTGGGTCTATGTGTAGGATTATTTATTGTAACCAGATTGGGAGGGGAAGTCTGTCCGTACAGTAGGTTCTCTCAAACTTTTGTCCGAGGAAGTTCTGCATTCGATCAGGGCGCTCAGCTGCGTCCAGGGATCGGCCGGGAGGGTGGGACGGAGGCCCCTGGTCCCTGCGTGCTGCAGCCTCCGCTCCCCGCTCGGACCAGCCGAGCGACCTGTCTTTGCTCTTTCCCCCCCTGAGGACCTTTGCAACCCGAGGGTGGCTCTCAGTGTTGAAGCCTGGGAACCTGGACCGGTTGGGGCCTGGGTTTCCTGGGCGTGGGGCAAGTGATGAGCAAACCCGCCCGAAAAGGAGGCTCACCATAAAGCTCCTGGAACAAACACTACAGGGGAACTCCGAGAAGCTGAGCCTCAGACCATTGTAAATTGGGTTCGGGGAGGGGGAGAAGCATCGGAAGAAAAAGAAACTCCTTTTTACCGTGACGCGCCCCACCCCCCACCATTTCCTCCCACCGCGAGGGTTGGAGCAGCCGCATCAGGAAAGTCTGTGGCCGTCGGGAGGAGAGTGATCAGTTAAAACAAAAAACAAACAAACAAAAACCCAAACAAAGCCTCTTTAATAGGAAGGCAAGTTCTCTATTTCCAGGTGTTAATGTCAAAATTGGAGGTTGATTGTAACAAGAGAATTCCAGCACACAGGACGCAGAATTTTCACAATTAAAAATAGTCCCCCCCATGTCACCCCTTTCGCACAAACACCCCCGTCAGCTAGTCCAGCAAGAACTGGGGACCCAGAGGCTGCGGCCCGGGGCCGGCGGCTGGGCCGCGAGGGGCCGCACCGCCGGAGGAGGTGACAGCGGAGCGGATCCCGCCGACGCTCGGTTAAAATCCCTTCTGCCGGAGGCGGGCGCTGCGGGAGCCGGGGAAGGCGGCGAGCCGCGACTCAGAGCCTGTTTTTGCTTTTGTTTTTGTTTAGTTGACCTCTGGACCATCTTTGCTCGAAATGTTTTATATTGCACGTCTGACAATTTGTGCGGTTCAGCGCGCCCCCCCCCCAACACACAGGGGGTCGCCCCGCAGGCGGGAGGTGCGCGGCACGCGTGTCTGGGACTTTCAGGGGCTCTGCCCTTGGGAAGCAGAGAGAGGGGGACGGCCTCGCTGTGGCTGCTGTTTCGAGACAGGTAACTCGGAAAGGTTCTCCTCCCGCCGCTTGGACAGTGGGGAGTGGGGGTCTGGGGGTGGAGGTACCAGGGCGTTTAGGGTGCAGCGTCGGCCGCAGGGAAGGGCAGAGGTGTCGGGAAGGCAGGGACTGGGCAAGGGCGAGCTAGTTCTCGGGATTCCAAGTTCATTGTCTACCGGGTCACGCTCTGGAAAGAAAATGCGCTACACCGGAGCGGGGAGGGGTGTAAACGAGAGACACACAGACGAGCAGGGACCGTGCAGGGCCCCGCTCGCCGCCGTGGGAGGGGGACACGAGGCTGATCCACACTCGACTCTCGCGGCAGTCTCGCCGGCGCTCGGCGGCGGCGGCTGAGACTTTGCCTTCAGCGTCCTCCGGCGGCACCGTCCCGGGTTTGCGGAGCAAAAACCGAGCACAGAAGCCGCTGCTGTGGGTTTGTAAGGACCACGTCTTAGGGCTGCGAGAAGCTGCCCTTGGGCACCTGGGGAGGGAGAGGTTAACAACGTGAAGACTGTGTCCTGGCTTTTCGTGTAAAAAGAAGCTGCTAGTCATGGGCGCTTAAAAGGCTCCACTAGGAATTTGGAAGGGGAGTGGGGGCGGGGGCGGGGGGAAGGGGTCAGTCCTAGGGTTGGGGCCACACTGTGGGATGTGCCCTGTTTAAACAGCCTCCCCCGCTCAGGTCGCGCGCTCTTGAGAGCTCGACCCAGTTGGAGGCGCCGCTGCGCTCGCGGTCACTACCCGCATTATGACACCTGGCGTGGTCCCGCAACTCCCTGGTGCCTGCCTCCGAGCCGGCGGGATCCCGCCCGCCCTCCCCCATTTCAACCGACCCGTTTCCTTTCCTTTCATTCCGAGAATAGGTTAACGCCGGCAGGGACCGCAGTGCGACCAGTGGTTACCTTGCAGCGCTCGCCGCCCCGGCTACCTCCTGTGCGCCCCACGCGGACTGCGGGGCTGCAGCGGTGGCGGGGCCACAGCCTCGCAGTGCCTGCCTCCCCCGCCCCCCATCTGCGGCCACACCTTAGTCACGTACTGTCCCCCCACCCCCCAAGGCCATCTTCCCTCCCGCGTGCGCTTCCCATACTGACACTGCCAAAGCTAGTGGAAGCCTGGGTTTATGTGCCCGTGTTCGTGTGCTTGCGTGGGTGGGCGCACACAGCGCTGACCGGCGACCCCACGGCTGCCCGCATCTCGGGGTCCACCCACGTGGAACCTGCCGGCCCTTGCTGCGCCCCCCCCCCCCCAGCCCCCGCGCCAGTCTCCGGCGCTCGACTAGGGCGCAGTTCCCCGGAAGCCCCACGGCGCTCCCACCAGTGCCTGCCCATCCCAGTCTTTCCCCTATGCCGGGGTTTGGCGGGTGAGGAAGCCCCTTCCTCCCCTGCCTGCATCCCCAGCCATTCCTGGACAAAGCCGCCTAGCTTCCCGCACCGGAGTGGGTAGAAGGCCCAGACACCAGAGTAGCGAGATGCGCGCGTGGAGAGCGCCTCCAGGCGCCGGGCCTCGGTCCAGTCCTAGCCCCAGGCCTGTCCGTTGGGTGACGGGCTGGGGCGCCGGGCTGGGGCGCCCGGCAGGTACCCCACCCGCTGTACCTCCAGCGCCGGCATGCGGCCGCTGCCGCGCTGCAGGAAGCAGGCCCCGCCGCGCGGGTTCTTCCACACCCACGTGCCCCTCGTGTGCGCGCCCCAGGCCTGCAGATGCCACCCGGCTGGCACCACCGGGATTTTCGCATGGCCCCACCCTCCCCGGCCCCAAAGCTCGGCTACCGGCTCTTGGAGTCTTCTTGGAGTCTTGGCTGCAGGATCCAAGACCAGGCTCCGCCTCCGCGAGCCTGGCCACCCAGCGCGCGGGCGGCTGGCTGCCCACAGACCCCACCTCCGGCACAAGTCCCGCACTCACCTTTTCTGGTGGACGGTGGGCTCAGCCACTGCACCCGGGCTTTCAGCGACTGCCCACGGCCTCCTGGAGGCTGCACCGGAGGGCGTCCCCGAGGCGCCAGCGCCCTCCTTAAGCCATTCCTGGGCTGTCCGCACAGCCCCTTCGCCAGCCGGCCACCCTCCCTGACAGTGCGGGAAGCGGAGCTCTGCTGGCTCTCCTCGCTTTGTCACTCTCACGCCAGTGCCCACCTACACACACCTGAACGCCCCGAGGCCGAGGCCGGCGTCTCCCTCTCCCGCTCCGGATTCCAGCATCACGCAGCGCACAGCACCCGACAGCAAAGTGAGGGGGTGACATTCGGGCTAGGTGGGTTCTTGAAATTTACGAAACAGCCTTCTGCCCCTGACCATTGCATGTTGAAGAGGATCGTGCTTTTACTTAAACAATGGATAACCCACACATTCAGAATACGACTGAAGCATTTTGAGATCATCTCAGACTCCCACGCAATTGTTCAGAAACAATACGGAGAGTCCGCTGCACCTCTTCATGCGGCTTTCCACAATAGTAACAATTCCCCAAAACCATGGCACAATATCACAACGGGGATGTTGGCATCGATGTAATCCACCCATGTTTGGGTTGCCTCATCTTTCCTTGTACTCACTCGTGTGAGAGTGTATACCGTGCTGTGCAATTTTGTCACCTGTGTAGGTGGGTACATCTCCAGCACCACAGCTAGGATACAGAACTGTCCCATCGCCCCAGGCTCCCTCTGTGGCTTTCATAACCACACCTACCTGTGGGGGGGGAGGGGGGAGGGCTTGACAACCACCCAGCTGTTTGTTTTTCTAGCACTTTGTCAATAATCTTACATAAATGGAATCATACAGTAATGTGGTCTTTGTGGACTGGCTTTCTTCACTCAGTGTAAGTCCCTCGAAATGCAGCCCAAGTCATTGCCTGTAGTAATAGTTTGCTTGTTTTTCAAATTGTTGGGTAGCACGCCATGGTGGGGAGGGACCATAAAGGTGAACGGTTTATTCAACCATTCACTCATTGAAAGACATCTGTGGGGTATGATGAGTAAGCTGCTATGCATGCCTGGATACTTATTTTTGTGTGAACATGTTTTCGTTTCTCCGGAATAAATTCCAGCAATTTTTTAAATTGCTGGGTCATGTGGTAAGCACATGTTTAGTTTTGTGAGAAATGCCATACTATTTCCCAAAAGGCCTGTACCATTTTACATGCCCAACAACAATGTATGAGTGGTCTAGTTTCTCCTCATCCTTGGCAGCATTTGGTGTTGTCACTGTTTTTATATTTTAGTGATTTTAATCGGTGTAGTTGTACCTCACTGGGGTTTTAATTTGCATTTCCTTGATCTTTTGCCCATTTTCTAGAGGTTTTTTTTTTTACTGTCACATTTTTCTGTTGTTTTTAAAAGCACTTGATTGAGGTACCATTGACATACAGAAAGCTGTACCTATTTAATGTCTACAACATGGTGAGTTTGGAGATACATACACACTTGTAAACCATTGCTACGATCTGTGCTATAAACAGCCATCCCTTCCAAAAGGGTTTTCCTGCCTTCTATACTTATTATTTTTTTATGGTAAGAACAGTTAAGATCTATCTCAGGCACACAACTCAATGTTAACTGTAGGCACTGCACGGTAGTAGCCCTCCATGACTTACTCATCTTATAACTGGGACTGTGCCCTCTGACTAGTACCTCCCTCTCTCCCTCTCCTGCCAGGCCCTGGCAGCCACCGGTCCGCTCTCTGCTGCTATGAGATTGACTAGTTTAGATTCCTCATAGGAGCGGTGTCGTGTGGTCTTTATCCTTCTGTGCCTGGTTTTAGTTCACTTAGCATAATACCCTTCCGGTTCGTCCATGTTGTTACTACACCAGGATTCCCTCCTTTTTTGAGGCTGAATAATATTCCATTATATGTATACACCGTGTTTTCTTTATATGTTCCTCTATCGGAGGACATTTGCATTGCTTTTATGCATTGGTTATTGTGGGTAATGCTGCAGTGATCACGGAGGTGCAGCTATCCGAGATCCTGGTTGCAATTCCTTTGGTTATAGACCCAGAACTGGGATTATTGGATCGTGTGGTAATTCTTCTTTAGTTTTAATCCTCAGCTGAAGACATGTTTATTGATTTTAGAGAGTGAGGAAGGAAAGGGAAAAGAGTGAGAGAAACATTGACCTGAGAGAGAAACATTGATCGCTTGCCTCTTGCACACACCCCAAACCAGGACCAAACCCGCAACCCGGGCATAACTCGGGCATAACCCAGGCATGTGCCCTGACCGGGAATCGAAACCCTTCTGCCTGTGGGGTGATGCCCAACCAACTGGGGTGTACTGGCCAGGGTGGGAGTTTAATTTTTAATTATTTTTTTTAAAGAAACCACCATACAGTGTTCTATGCTGGCTGCACCAATTTATGTTCCCATCAACAGTGCACAAGGGTTTCCTTTTCTCCACATCCTGGCCAACATTTTTTTAAAAATAGTAGTCATCTTAACAGGTGTGAGGCAGTATCTCACTGTGGCTTTCACTTGTATTTTCCTGATGATTAGGGATGTTAATCTCCTTTTTGTGTACCTTTCCCCCATTTGTCTGTCTTCTTCTGAGAATGTCTATTCCGCCCCTTTGCCCATTTTAAAATACGGTTATGGAGGGGGTTGCTATGGAATTATAGGAATTCCTTATATATTTTAGTTATCAACCCTTTATCAGATATGTGTTTTGCAAATATTTTCTCTGTAGGTTGCCTTTTTCATTTTGTTGATGGTTTTCTTTGTCATGCAGAAGCTGTTTGCTTTTTAGTTTGATGTGGTCCCACTTGTCCGTTTTTGCTTTTGTTGCCTGTGCTTTTGGTGTTTTCTCCAAGAAATCATTGCTAGGACCAATGTCATGAAGCTTTTCCCCTATGTTTTCTTCTAGTAGTTTCATGGTGTCAGACTTCCTATTTAAGCCTTTGATCCTTTTTGAGTTTTTGTGTGTGGTGTAAGGTAAGGGTCTAATTTCATTCTCTGTGTGCAGATATCCAGGTTTTCCAATACCACTTGTTATAGAGACTATTCTTTCCTTCTTGTATATCCTTGGCATATGCATTGAAGATCAGTTGATTATATGTGTAGGTTTATTTCTGGTCTCTATTGTTTCATTAGTCTATATGTCTGTTTTTAGGCCAGTACCATACTATTTTGATTACTGTAGCTTTGTAATATACTTGGAAACCAGGAAGTGTGATGCCTCTTGCTTTGTTCTTCCTGCTCAAAATTGCTTTGGCCATTCAGGATATTTTGTGGTTTCTTTTGAATTTTAGGATTTTTTTTCCTATTTCTGTAAATAATGCCATTAGGCTGTTGACAGGCATATTACTGCATTTCTAGAGCTCTTGGGTAGTATGAACATTTTAACATTATCTATTCTTCCAATCCATGAACATCGGATGTATTTCCATTTATTTGTGTCTGCCTTAATTCCTTTCTTCTGTGTTTTCTTCTTTTCAGTGTACAACTTATTCGCTTCCTTGATTATGTTTATTCTTAAGTATTTTATTCTTTTTGATGCTATTATAAATAGGATTATTTTCCTTTTCAGATAGTCTGTTGTTGGTGTATAGAAATGAAACTGATTTTTTATGTTGATTTTGTATTTTGAAACTTGACTAAATATTTTCATCAGTTCTAACAGTTTTGTGTGTGTGTGGTTTTCTACATACAAGAACATGTCACCTGCAAACAGAGACAAATTTGCTTCATTCTTTCTGGTTTGCATGCCTTTTATTTATTTTTTTCTTGGCTAATTGCTCTGGCTAAGATTTCCAGTGCTACAGTGAGTAGAAGTGGTGATAATGGGCATTCCCACCTTGTTCCAGATCTTAGAGGAAAGCTCTCAGTTTAAATACTATACATACTTAATGGTAAAAAACTGAGAGCTGATTTCTCAAAAGAAACCTTGCAGGCAAGAAGGGGCTGGAAAGAAGTATTCAAAGTCATGAAAGGCAAGGACCTACATCCAAGATTGCTCTATCCAGCAAAGCTACCATTTAGAATGGAAGGGCAGATAAAGTGCTTCCCAGATAAGGTCAAGTTAAAGGAGTTCATCATCACTAAGCTCTTATTATATGAAATGTTAAAGGGACTTATCTAAGAAAAAGAAGAAAATAAAAACTGAACAGTAAAATGACAACAAACTCACAAATATCAACAATTGAACCTAACAAAAACAAAAACAAACCAAGCAAATGACTAGAACAGGAACAGAGTCATGGAAATGGAGATCACATGGAGGGTTATCAGCAGGGAGGGGGAGGGTGGAGAATGGGGAAAAGGTACAGAGAATAAGAAACATAATGATAGATACAAAACAGACAGAGGGAGGTTAAGAATAGTACAGGAAATGGAGAAGCCAAAGAACTTATATGTACGACCCGTGGACACAAACTAAGAGTGGGGGTGGTGGTGGAGGGGTGCAGGGTGGAGGAAAATAAAGGAGAGAGAAAAATGGGACAACTGTAATAGCATAATCAATAAAATATACTTAAAAATGAAAAAACAGGATGCATGGTATTAGCTGTGAGCTTTTCACACATGACCTTTCATGTATTGATGTAAACTCCTCTATAGCTAATTTGTTGAGAGGTTTTATCACGAAAGAGTGTTGAATTTTGTCGAATGCTCTTTCTGCATCTATTGAGTTGATCATGTGGCTTTTATCCTTCATTCTGCTAATGGGCTGTGTCACATTGAATCATTTGTATACGGTGAATCATCCTTGGATGGCAGGGATAAATCATACTTGGTCACATACAAATTCTCAGTGTGTTGTGTAATTTGGTTTGCTAATATTTTCTTGAGGACTCTTGTATCTATGCTCATCAGAGATACTGGCCTGCAGTTTTCTTGTGTTGTCATTCTCTGACTTTGGTATCAGGGTTCTGCTGGCCTTGTAAAATGACTCTGGAAGCGTTCCCTCTTCCGTTTTTTTTTGGAAAAGTTGAAAAAAGGATGGTATTAATTCTGCTTTGAATGTTTGGTAGAATTCGCTTGTGAAATCATCTGGTCCTGAGCTTTTATTTTAAATTGGAAGGTCTTTGGTTACTGATTTGCTTTTTTTTTTTGCTATTGGTCTCTCCTTGGTCTCTCCACACTCTGTATTTCTTCTTGATGCAGTATTGGCAAGCTGTATGTTTCTAGAAATGTATCCATTTTTTTCTAGGTAGTCCAATTTGTTGGCATGTAATTATTCATAACAGTCCTTTATAATCGTTTTTTTTTATTTCTGTGGCATCAGAAGTAATATCTCTTCTTTCATTTATGATTTTATTACTTTAGTCTTCTCTCTTTTTTTCTTAGTTTATATAAGAAATAAACTAAGATTTTGTTTATCTTTTCAAAATACCAACTCTTAGTTTCATCAAAATTTTATATGGCCCTGGCTGGGGTGGCCCGGTGGGTTGAGTGCCAGTCTGCAAAGAGAATCGTCGCTGGTTCAATCCCCAGTCAGGGCACATGCTTGGGGTGCAGGCCAGGTCCCTGGTTGGGGGCCTTCAGAAGGCCACTGATCAATGTTTTTCTCTCTTTCTGTCTTCCTTCCCCTTTCTCTAAACTTAAATAAAATCTTTTTTGTTTTTTAAAGATTTTATTTGTTTATTTTTAGAGAGGGAAGGGAGGGAGAAAGAGAGAGAGAGAAACATTAATGTGCGGTTGCTGGGGGTCATGGCCTGCAACCCAGGCATGTACCCTGACTGGGAATCGAACCTGCGACACTTTGGTTCTCAGCCTGTGCTCAGTCCACTGAGCTACACCAGCCAGGTCTAAATCAAATCTTTTAAAAACTTTTATATTGTTTTTCTATTCTCTATTTCATTTATTTATGCTCTAAATATTATTTCCTTCCTTCTATAACTTTGGGTTTAGTTTGTTCTTCTTTTTCTTGCTACTTGAGATGTACAGTGACCTTGTTTATTTGAGATCCTTTTTTCATGAAGGCGTTTATCACTATGAACTTCCCTCTTATTACTGCTTTTGATGTACCCTGTAAGTTTTGGTATGTTATATTTTTGATTTGTTCTAAGATATTTTTAAAATTCCCTGTTGACCTCTGGCTGTTCAAGTGTGTGTTGATTAATTTTCATGTATTTGTAACATTTCCTCTTTTCCTTTTGTTGTTGATTTCTAATTTTATGCCATTGTTTTTAGAAAAGATACTTGGGATGATTTTGATTTTTTAAAATTTGTCCGGGCCTGTTCTGTGGCCTGCCACGGGATCTGTCCTGGAGAAAGTTCGGCGAACACGGGAGAAGAAGGCGTGGGTCGTCTGCTGCTGTTGGGGGCGGCCTTCTGCGTACAGGTGTTGGGACATTTGACCTTCAGCGTTGTTCAAGCCTGCTGTTTCCTTATTTGACTTTCTGTCTGGATGTTCTATCTATTATGGAAAGTGGAGTATTGAAGTCTCCTCATATTATTGTATTGTTGTCTGGTTCTCCCTTTAGATCTGCCAATATTTACGTTATATAGTTAACTGCTCTGATGTTGGGTGCCTGTCTACTTATAATTGTTATATATTAACCGTCTCCTTTAAGCTGATAACCTAAGTTCAAGTGCATAAAAACTCTACACTTTTCATCTTCCCTCCTTTATTTTATTTATGTCAGAATCTTCTTTTTACATACTATATCCGCTAACAAATTTTTATGATTATAGTGATTCTTAATGCTTTTGTTTCTCAACTTTTATACTAGGATGAAAGATAGCTTACGCCTTTGCTGGCTCCCAGGAAGGCTGATGCGAGTGGAGTGAAACTATTCTTCTTACCATTGTCAGTGCATCTTTCCTTGTTACTGGCGTGCTGTGAACCCCATCCTGGATTTGGGGGCTCTCGTGCCAGGGTAGAGATGGTTGTGGAACCGGTCTTCCCGTGCAGGGGTGAGGGCTGGAACCTCCTGTTCTGCCGTCTTATTGCCATCACTCTTCTGAGAGTTCTATCTATGTTCCAAAAAGCGCCCTTTCCCAGATATGCGGTTGGCAAATATTTCGTCCCAGTCTCTCGCTTGTCTTTTATCTGCTTCACATGGACTTTTGCAGAAAAGTAGTTTCCAGTTTTGATGAGTCCAATTTATCAAACTTTCATTTTCTGAATCTTACTTTTGGTATCAAGGGTAAAGATTCTTTTCCTAGCCCTAAATTCTTAAGATTTTTCTCTAATTTTTTAAAAAATAAGTTTTATAGTTATACATTTTATATTTAAGTCTGTGACGCATTTTGCTAATTTTTCTATAAGGTTTGAAGTTTAGGTTGAGATGCTTTTTTCTTTGTTTGTTTGGCATATGGATACCCAGCTGTTCTAGCATCATTTGATGAAAAAGCTACCATTTCTCTATTAAATTGCTTCTGAATGTTGACTGGCATATTTGTGTGGTTTTATTTCGGGGCTCTCTATTCAGTTCCACTGACTGATGTGCCTGTCCCTCACCAATACCACACTGCTTTGACTACTGTAGCTATATAGTAAGCTTCACTGTCAAGTAGAGTGATGCACTTTATTCTTCCTTTTTGAAGATTGTTTTTGCTCTTGTAGGTCTTGTGCCATTTCATTCTAAATTTTAGAATGGGTCCTGTATCTACAAAAACAACAACTACAACAACAAAACCCTTGGTGTGATTTTGGTAGGAATTGCATTAAGTCTCTGATTAAGTGTGGGAGAAAGCTGACATCCTTTCAATGCTGAATCTTCTCATGCATTAACATGGTCCATCCATCCCTTTACTGAGGTCTTCATTGTTTTCATTCATCAGCACTTGGCAATCTTCAGCAAGCAGGTTCATGTTTTGTTAGATTTGCACCTAAGGGTTTCTTTCCTGTGGTCAGTTGTAACGGATGCTGTGTTTTCAGTTTTGGTGCCCACGCAATCATGAGGAGCACAGTTAACATCTGGGTGTCGGTCTTGTACCCTGCCACCTCGATGAATTTATTTGTCAGCTCTAGGAGTTTTCTATGCAGGCAGCCATGCTGTTTGCAAATAGGTCCAGTTTTAGCCATTCTGGTCTGTACACCGTCATTTTTTCTTGCCTTATTTCAGTGACTAAGACTTCCAGTACTGTGTTGGGTAAGAGTGATGAGAACAGACATCCTTGACTTCTTCCTGACCTTACAGAAAAAGCACTTGGTCCTTCATCTTCCAGTATGTTATTAGCTGTAAGGCTTTTGTAACTATTTCTCATCAAGTTGAGATAATTCTCCTCTATTCCTAACTGGCTTAGAGTTTTTATAATGAATGGGTGTTGCATTTTGTCCAATGATTTTCCTGCATCAATTGATATGGTCATATGATACAGTGATTAATATTATAGATTAATTTTTTAAAGATTTTAATTTATTTATTTTTAGAGAGGGAAGGGAGGGAGAAAGAGAGAGAGAGAGAAACATCAATGTGCGGTTGCTGGGGGCCATGGCCTGCAACCCAGGCATGTGCCCTGGCTGTGAATCGAACCTGCGACACTTTGATTTGCAGCCAGCACTCAATCCACTGAGCTACGCCAGCCAGGGCTATAGATTAATTTTTTAATGTTTTGCCAGCCTTGCACGTCTGGAATAGATCCCACTTGGTCACGGAGCATAATTCTTATACACATTTGGATTACATTTGCAATATTTTGTTGAATGTTTTCACATCTAAATTCATGACAGATATTGGCATGAACAACTTTTTTTTTAATGCTTTTGTTTGGTTTCAGGATCAGGGCCTCTAAAATAAATCGGGAAGTGCTCCTTCCTCTTCTGTTTTCTGGAGGAGATTGTATAGAATTGGTGGCAATTCCTCTTTCAGTGTTTGGTAGCCTTCTTTAGTGAAATGATGTAGGCCTGGGAATTTTCTAGGTAAATTTTTTACTTATGAATTTTCTTTCATAATTATAGGGCAATTCAGATGATCTAGTTCATTTTGGGTGAGTTTTGGTAGTTTATGGTTTTCAAGAACTTGATTTATTTCTTGTAAATTTAAATTTTTTTCTACTCAGTTGAGCTTGGAGGTGTTCGTGCTGTTGCCTCACTTGCCTTGCAATGACTGGCTACCGTCTGTAGTGATGTTCACGGTTTCATTCCGATATTGGTGACTGTGTCTTCTCCACTTTCGTCTTTGTCAGCGTTGCTAGGGGTTCATCAATTTTATTGATTCTTGTTGAAGAGCCAGCTTTTCGTTTCATTGATCTTTCTCTATTGTGTTCCTGTTTTCAATTGCTTATGTTCTTAACTTCATTTTTTCCTTCCTTCTCTTTTCTTTGGGCTTATTTTTCTTTATTTTTTCTACCTTCTTGAGAGAGGGTATGACATTATTGGTTTGAGACCTTTTCTGTTTTTTCAGTGTAAGCATTTAATGTAAGCTATTAATTTCCTTTCTGGCATTGAGTTAGCTGTGTCTCTCAAGTGAGACATATTGTGGTTTTATTTTCATTCTGTTCTATTATATTTAAATTTTGTTTTGGGTCTTCCTCTTTGATCAATGGTTCATTGAAAGGTGTGCTGATTGATCTTCCAGTGTTTGGAGATTTTTCTCTTATCTTTACGTTATTGATTTCTAGTTTGATGCTACTATGGTCAGATAATGCACTGCACATGCTTCAATTCTCTTAAGTTTGTTGAGGTTTGTCTTATGAGACAAAATGTGGACTATCTTGATGAATGTTCTACAGGTTCTTGGAAAAAATGTGGTCTCTGCTGTTGTTGAGGGGAGGGTTCCACACATATCAAGTAGGTCGTATTGGTTGATGATGTTGTTGCCTTCTTCTATGTCATGAATAATTTTTCCTTCTAGTAGTTCTCTTAGTTACTGAGAAGGTGGTTTGAAGTCCCCAAGAAGGATCGTGGGTTTGTCTATTTCTCCTTCAAGCTCTGTCAGCTTTTGCTTCATGTATTTTGAGGCCCTGTGGTTTGGTGCATACCTACTTAGAATTGTTATGTCTTCCTGGTAGATTAATTCTATTTTCGAAATTATTTTATTTATTTTTAGAGTTGGGAAGGGAAGGAGGAAGAGAGGGAGAGAAATATCAATGTGTGGTTGCCTCTCATGTGCCCGCCATGGGGACCTGGCCCACAACCCAGGCCTGTGCCCTGCCTGAAAATTGAACTGGCGACCCTTTAGTTCGTAACCCGTGCTTAATCCACTGAGCAACATCAGCCAGGACCAATTCTATTATTAATATACAATGTCCCTCTCTATCTGTAGTCAGTTTCTTTGCTCTAAAGTCTACTTTGTCTGGAATTAATATAGCTACTCCTGCTTTTGAAAAAAATAATATTTAAATGATGTATATTTTAAATCCTTTCAATTTCAACTTATTATATAATAGAACTTAAACACTTATACATTTTTAAAGGTGTTTTGTTGTCAGCAATTAATGAAATTCTAAAAGTCATTTTATCCCATAAAAAGCTATGTTTTCATGACATTGGATTTGGTGATGATTTTTTTTTCTGGTTATAACACCAAAAAGCCCAGGTGACAGAAATAAAAATAGGCAAATTCATCCAAATGTATAACTTTTGTGCACCATAGAACACTACCGAGAGAGTGGAAAGACAACCTGCGAAGAGAACATTTTTTAAAAAGATTTATTTATTTATTTTCAGAGGGGAAGGGAGGGAGAAAGAGAGAGAGAGAAACATCAATGTGCGGTTGCTGGGGGCCGTGGCCTGCAACCCAGGCATGTGCCCTGGCTGGGAATCGAACCTGCGATACTTTGGTTCGCAGCCTGCGCTCAATCAATCCACTGAGCTACGCCAGCCAGAGCGAGAACATATTTTGCAATCATCTGTGTGATAAGGGGTTATCACACGGATGATAACCCCTGTAACTCTTCAACAATTACAAAATAACCAAATTCAAAAATCGGCCAAGGATTTGAAGAGACATTACCTGAAAGAAGAAATAAAAGTGGCCAATGAGCACACGAAAAGGGTTTCAACAACCTTAATTATTGTGAAAAGGAAAGTCAAGATTATGGGATGCTACTTCATACCATTAGGGTGGCTATTAAAAAAACAAACGGAAAATTGACGTTTCTGAGGTTGTGGGGCCATTGAGCTGTGTGCTTTGCCGGTGGGAGTGTGACGTGGTGCGGCTGCTGTGGGGACCGGCATGGTGGTTCCTCGAAAAGTTAAACGTAGAATGACCACATGATGTGGGAATTCCACTTCTACCTGCAAAAGAAGGGAAGAGGGGCTCCCACAGGTACCTGTACATCAGTGTTTGTAGCAGCATTATTCACAATAGTCAAAAATGGAAACAACTCCAATACCTATTGATAGATGAATGGATAAACAAAATGCGGCATATACATAAGTGGAATATTATTCAACCCTAAAAAGGAACGAAATTCTGATCCATGCTACAACATGGATGCACCGTGAAAACGTTCATGCTCCCCTGGCTGGTATGGCTCAGTGGGTTGGGTGCCAGCCTGCAAACCAAAAGGTCACCCATTCTGTTCCCGGTCGGGGGCAGGGGAGCGGTTACAGACCAGGTCCCTGGTTGGGGCACATGCCAGACGCAACCAATCCATGTTTCTGCCGCACATCGATGCTTTTCTTCTCTTTCTCTCTTCCTTCCCCTCTCTCTAAGAGTAAATATTACCATAAAAACATTTATGCTGAGTGGAAGAAGCCTGATACAAAAGGATAGACATGCTATGAGCCCACTTACATGAGATACCTAGAGTAGGCAAGTCTGTAGAAGCAGAAGGGTGAAGTTACCATGGGTTGGGGAGAGGAGGGAAACGGGGGGTCACTCTTTAGCCATCAAGCGTTTCCGTTCAGGACGGCAGAAAAGTCTGGGAAACATGACAGCAGCACGTTGTGAGGGCGCATCACGCCCCTGAACTGTGTGCTTGAAGAGGTTAAAACGGCGAATTATATGTTATGTTCCTCTGATCTCAATAAAACTATGCAAAGAAGCTGATGGTTTGATTCATCAGGAGTATTTACCTCGTCCCACAAAAGTGTTTCAGTGCAGCTGGCCGGGAACGGCTGGCTGTGACCTTAACCCTAACCCTAACCCACCCCTGCTTCAGTTTCGTTTTTGTTTACTTTTGGTGACCTTAATCTGTCTCCCTCGGGTGTCCTGCTGCATCAGTAGAGGGTGTACAGTATGATGCCAGGAATACTGATGCTTCTGGCTCAGGATGCATCTGCTCCCATCTCCCCGCTGCCGTGGTCACTGAAGACAACTCGGACCTTGGCAAAGTCCCCTGCGGGTCTCACTGCCTGGCCTCTTCAAGGACGAGCATGAGCCCTAAAATCTGCCTGACCTCTTATTTCTCCTTCAAGTGTTCTTTTTTTTTGGTCTGAGTCTTTTTTAGCTTTTGCTATTACGACTATATGATCATACAGACAAAATTCAATTATTAAAAAAATTAATGTTTATGCCTAGACGGTCAAAAGGGCAGGAACAGTATTATTTGGCCTCGTGCCGATGCTGAGACCATTGTGCTGTATGAGCGGCACGGACACCCAGGAGGCCCCGGTTGTGCCCCTAACTGAGGACAGTGGGGGCCTGGGCTTGTCCAGTCTCCTCTAAAGGTCAAGTGTCTGTACTTTTTGCAGGTGGGGCTGGAGGGTCCCAAAGGTCCTTCCACATTTCAGGTGAGAAGATGCGAGGCTCCGGAATGTTGTGCTGCCCACGGCAAATCTTCCCTCTTCCCTCTTACTACACAAAACGCCATTATTTTACAACAAAGATATTCTTTACACGACATGTGAAAATCTTACCCATTTAAGTAGCAAAATGTTCAATATTTTAGAAATCTTTTTTTTTTTTTTTGCATGACTGGTTTCTGTCCACAAGATAGGCTACATATTTATAGGGCCCGGCGCCAAATGAAAATGCAGGCTCCCTGTTCAAAAAGTACTAAGAATTTCAAAGTGGAGAAAGCTGAGTATTAAGCCAAGTGCAAGGCCCTTCGGAGCATAGGTCCCAGGGCTGTCTGCCCTTGAATAAAGTCACCGGCCAAGCCCCGCCCCACCCTTGGGGAAACATTCAACTTGGCCGGGCACCCTGAGCAGGCAGCAGAATGAGGTGAAAGTGGCCAGATAAAAAAATGCAGATTCTTCATTTAACCAACATTTATAACGAACTGTAGTCCTGGGCTAAATGTTGCAGATAAATCTGTCACCCCAGGCATTTCAGTCCGTCTTTGACACCTTGGTTCCCTGGAGAGTCACATGGGAACAGAAGTATTGCTCACCTGTAAACCTTTAAGAAGTAAGTGGGACCTTCCCAGAAGTTCAAGTGGAAATACCGAAGTAGTTATTGATTATGCAATAATGAATAATGTTATCTGCTAAAAAATATCAAAACTAGAGAATGAGTGTAGATTGTAGGGTGTCAGGGGAGCTGTGACTACCCTGTGAACACCCTTTTCTTTCTTAGCTTTCTTTCACCTGAACAACTCAGTGGGAGCTTCCATTTCCAGAACCCTAACTAGGTCCTCCACTACCTTCTAGGAATTTATAGAATTTCACCCCTGAACTTCAAAGACACAAAAACCAATAACAAGGACCATTCTGGTATACCTGGGTTTATACAATCAATGTAGTGCTAAAAAAAAAAGGGGGTGAACTGAATTATATTTGGAATTCACTAAAGAACTTGGATATCAAAAGAAAATCTGCACTGAATCTTTTTATACAACAACAGTAACAACAATTTTATCAAGCAAGAAAGTTACCTCCAATTTGCTTGATGTGAAAATCCAGGCTTGTGCACAGAGTTCTGAGGTGTGCAGTGGGAGCCCACTCCCCGCCCCCCCCCCTCCCCCGCCCGCACGAGGGCCCGTCCTCTTCCAGCCGCTCTGGGGCCGCGCAGGTGACCGGGAGAGGCCGGTCTGCATTCCTTACCAGTGTTCCTAATCCATTTCCTCCATGCACGAAAAGTGTTTTCTTTTTAAAAATAGTTTACTTTTGACTTTTAGAGGGCAGGGGGAAGGGAGAGGGAAACACCAATTTGTTGCTTCACTTATTTACGCATCCCTCGGTTGATTCTCGTATATGTTGTGACCAGAGATCGAACCCGCAGCCTCAGTGGGTCGGGATGGCACTCGAACCAACTGAGCTACCCAGTCAGGGGGAAAAGTGTTTTCTAAGCGGAGGAAATACTCCGACCCAGAACCTTCAGTAGAGCCCTTATCAGGAAACAGGCTGTGAAGAAGAGCAACAAACAGGCACTTGGGGTGAGGTGGCCCTGGGGATTCACAGGTCACCCAGCCCATTGCTTTCAAACTGGAACAGGCTGCACCAGAGCCAGCCCGGGATCTGTTAAGAGAGACACGGGTCTGAAAGCCCACCCTCAGAAGCAGCAGATTCATCGCCGTGATTGAATGCCCACGGAGATTCCGGTGCCCCTGATTTACAAGCCTCACCCTGGGCAGGGAGCTGGGAGGTTGGGGGCGGGCTGCAGAGCCCCCTTCTCTGTCCTCGGTGCTGCTACCTGCCCTTACGTACTGTTCACGCCCCAACCCTGCGCCCCCCCCCCTCCAGCGGATTCCACGCTGTGTGTGATGGTGCCTGCGTGTCCCACGCTCCTGCTTTGCCCTTCGCCTCCTCTCCTTCCCACAAGCTCCTGGAACCTGAGAGGAGTGGGCTTTTCCCTTTCCCTTTCTGTCTGAACGCCTTATCCTTCTGTCTGGCTTCCTCTCAGCCTTAAGGGTCCAAGGCACGCTGCTGATGGGAAGAAGGTCACGTGACCCTTGGCAGAGACGCTTCGGAAGGGCTGGCGGCGGAAGCCAGACTGGGGGCCTGGGGAGAGAGAAGAGGGCCAGTGAATTGACTCCCACCCCCCTGGGGTGCACACCCCCTATGTCTTCTCCCTTTGGGTGTCAGCAGGACTTAGGACCATGAAGGGGTGTCACCCCACGATTAGGTTCTGCTGCGTAGCAGAGATGTCTGCAAGGCCCCCATGAGTTTACTTGAACTCTCTTGGGAGGGACTGATGCAATCACGTGAGCCCTTTAAATCTGGGGTTAGAGTCCGAAACAGAATCAGCAAGAAGAAAGCTACAGCAGATGCTTTCCTACTGGCCTCCGAGAAGAAGGCCACCGGGAGTTCAGCAGCCGCCGGGAACTGAACTCGGCGACAGGCTCAACAAGCCGGAGGGCAGCAGCCAGGTCTAGACGGGGCCGCAGCCGTACACCCAGGGCGCGGGACGCGCAGGGCTGTGCCCGGACTCCTGAGCCAGGAAGTACGAAGTGTTGGATTTGTGCTGTTTGAAGCCACCGAGTTTGTGATAATTTGTTACACAACAAAGGGAGACAAACTCACTAAGATTCTTCTCTTAGGACTAAGGGAGTCTTAGAAGGGAAGGGAGGTGGCGGGGTGTGTGCATTACGGAGAGCACCAACGTGGAGCCGAGCCTGCGGGGCCTGCGGGGCCTGCAGTGATGGAGCTCTGGTGTTCGGCGGTCAGCTGCCCCAAACTCACTGACCAACAGCCCCTCTGAGCAGAGAGATTAGGCATGCCGGGGTCTGCCTCTGCAACCAATCACTCTGATTGCCTTGGAGCGCATGGGTGCTGTCGTTGGGTGAGTCAGAATTCAGGGCAAGTTAGGTCCAGAGAGAACCTGCTCCTTCATCTTCAGGAATTTCAAGAGGAATTCTGTTCACTCCATCACCATTCAGTTCAGCCAGGAGAGAAACGTCGTTAGTACAAAAATGATTTGATGACTTGTTCCGATCGATCACCTGCTGTTCACACCGGGGGTCATCACCGGGAGCAGGTGAACCAGAAGGGCTGTGGGAGGCAGGCTCTGTAGTAACCAGGGCAGGTGGTACCACTTGGTTCCCGCAGAAGGACGTGATTGGTCTGTGTGGATGATGTCACAGGCTGGGGGGAGGGGAAGGCCGTGGTGATGTTGAGGACTAGGTGGGGTGCTGCTGGCTAATGGGGGAGCTAGCCTGGAGGGGAGGCTTTCTCCCGGGGGTGGGGGGGCACATGCACGGGGAGCAGGGGAACCCATGGAGCCTCATGCAGCTCAAAGATGTCAAGGCAGCACTTGACTTTAGGTCTTTGAACACATTACTAAAGACTCCTGGTCCCCAATTTAGTTTAAAACGAGATCGGGAAAAGCTAACCCACAGAGATGGATGATAAGTGTGTGTCCTTGTGCCTTAGTCTAGTGACTATCGGTGTGGAGTCTAAGGAAGGAAAACAAAATTGCTAATTATTGTTGCCACAAACAAGATTATATTTATGGGGACTAAAAGTTAGTTTTTCAGTCATTTTACTCATAGTATCTTCTTTCAAAACTGATTTAAATTAACAGGAGGGTCCAGCAAATTTTCCGGAGAGAACAGAAGCCTAAACGATCAGTATCTCTCCCTTACAGCAACGATAACACATTAAATAATAAAACAGGTTAAAGTCCCGGTTACAATAGCAATATAAACAATAACGTTTCTGGAACAAATCCAACAAGGCCATATAAAGCCTATGTGTATAAAAGCATAAAGCTTCATTGAAATATTTAAAACCTGTGAACTAAGCCCTGACTGGCACAGCTCAGCTGTTGAGCCTCATCCTGCAAAGCGAAAGGTCCCTGGTTCGATTCTGGCCAGGGCACAGGCCTGGGTTGCGGGCCGTCCCTGGTTGGGGACGAGGCAACTGACCGTTGTTTCTCTCCCTCTCTTTTTCTCTCCTTTCTCCTCTCTCTAAAACAAAATACATACAATCTTTAAAAGCTGTGAATTAATGAAGAAACATACTATTCCTTGTATAGGAAGCCTTAGTGTCAGTGGTGTTTTTCATGAGTTAATCTGTAAGTTTTATATAAAGTCAAACAAAACCCCAACAGGATATGTCTTGGAAGTTCATAAGCTGATTCTAAAATTAATTCTATTAATCCCCAAATTAATCTGGAATGGAAAAATGAGTAACAATGGTGAAGACATGTCTCTGAAAAATGAAAACAAGAAAGCACCCCAAATACAAAAACATTCTGTGGAGCTTTAGTAAAAGTACGGTATTGGCCCCAAAATGAACTAATTAATGTAGCAGAAGAGGGAGTTCAGGTACAAATTCATGCATATGAGAATTATGTATAAGAGAAAAGCAGCATATTTAAGTCAGTGAAGTAAGGATGAACTCACTAAATACAGTCAGGATACTCTGCTATTCATTTGAAGAGAAATAAACTTAGATTTTACCTCTTCATATAACTAAAATATTTCAGGTGGATTAGGAGCAATTCTTAGATGGACACGGAGCTATGCATGAGAATGTTTACAGCCTCGGGAGTAAATATAGCATTGTTAAGCAAGACACTGTAAAATAGTAAAAAATTTTCACATTAAAAAGCAACGGTGCAATAAAAGATATTATGAAGATTATTAAAGTGCATGCTAGTGACCTGAAAAAAAGTTTTACAATGCCTATGAAAAATTACCAACCCAAGAAAAAAATCAACACAGCCCAATTAAAAATGAGACTAAACACTTCACAGAAAAGGCAAAACAAATGGCCCATAAACACGTGACAATGCTCAGCCTCAACAGGAATTGGGAAAACGAAAATTGAAACAATGAAGTACGAGTCTTAATGCATTAAATTATTTAAATGTTCTTTCTTGGTAAATTTCCTGAATTGAAGAGGGGAAGGGGACATCGCATACTCATACATTTTTGTTGGGAGTGAATTTTTAGAGCCTTTTCGGAAGTCTATGTTTTAAATTTTTAAAGAGCACAAATCAATGAAATAAAAACTGACAAAGAATGGAATAAATTAAGAAAATGAAAAGTTGGTTATTTGAAGAGATCAACCAAACAGCTAGACAGATCAAGAAAACAAACTAAAAAGGAAGACAGGAGTTATCAATATCGGGAATGGAAGAAAGGATTATCACTGTAGTTCCTAAAGGCATTAAAAGGATAATAGAAAAATATTATAAATAATTGTATTCCAGTGTATTTGATACATCTAGATGGACTATAAATTCCTTAAAATTCCTCAACAGATATAAGTTACCAAAATGGACACAAGATACAAGAAAAAGCATGAATAGTCCCACAACTCTACAGAAATTGAACTCATCGTCAAAATCCTTCTGGCACACAGCTCCAGGCTGACACGGTTTCACTGGTGAATTACTCTAGACATGTAAGAAATAACAACAATCTTAGATGAACTCTTTCCAAAGTAGAGGAAGAGAGAAATACTTTCCAGCTTATTTTGTGAGGCTAATATAACCTTAATACCAAAATCTGACACACACGTTTAAAATTAAAAAAATTTACAGATCACTATCCTTCATGAATATAAATACAGATATCCTTAATAAAATATCAGCAATAACTTGGGTGGGCCCATAGGTTGGGTGGGGTGAAGTCTCAGGGGATCTCCAGGGTGGCGCAAACAGTGTTAGCCACGTTGATGGAGTCTCAGATATGGTACTAGCTTGCTGGCTTTGTGGGGTGAAGGTTCACAAAAGGGACAATGGCCTCTACTCACCTTGATGCCAGACACTTCAGTTCCTACCTGTATGCCACTGGTGCCTTTCAAGCTGCTACCCTAAGTGCTGGAGCTCAGAGGGAGTGAGTCTGAGTAGCTGAGTCCATGTGTGGGTTCTTTAAGAGGACCTGCTCGGGAAAACTGAAGTTTCTTCCACTGACTCAATCCCCGCTGGTCTTTGCAGCCAGAAGTTGTGGGGACTTATCTTCCTGGCACTGGAACCCTGGTCTGGGAGGTCTGGTGTGGGGCTGGGACTCCTTGCTCCTGAGATATGCCTCCCGAATTTTTATCCGCCACATGTGGGTATGGGACCAGCCCTTTCTACATCTATGCCCCTGGTACTAGTCTGGATGGACGTGGTTTCTTTAATTCCATAGTTGTCAGACTTCCATTAACCTTGATTTCTGAGGGTTCTGAGGGATGGGTGTTCTATATTTTAGTTGTAATTCTGATGTGGTTGTGAGAGGAGCCGAGCCATGTCTGCCTGTGCCATCATCTTGACCGGAAGTGCCCCTCAGAAAAGTTTTTAAAAATACAAATTGACAACTGTATTTTAAAATGCAAATGATCTTCATGGGAATGCAAGTGATCTTCTATCATTCAAAACAACCAGAAATGGAATGACAGAGTCAGAAAACTTACCCTACATGACTGCAAGGCTTACTATAGTGCTGCAGTAATCAAGACAGAGTGGTACTGGGATAAAGGTCAGCAAACAGAGCAATAACAGAACAGTGAGCCCAGAAATACATTCCAGTGTATGCAGTCAGATGACTTCTAACAAAGAAGCTAAAATGATCCAATGTAGACAGAAACAGTTTTCAACAATTGGAGTGGAAATAATTGGATATCCATATGGAAAAACCCCAAAACTTATTTTTACCTCACTCTAAATTTCCAAATTAATTCCAGATGACCCTTAGCCCTGGAAGGTGTGGCTCAGTGGACTGAGGGCCGTCCTGGGAACCAAAGGGTTGCTGGTTTGATTCCCAGTCAGGGCACATGCCCGGGTTACAGGCCGCATGCCCAGTAGGGGACATGTGAGAGGCAACCACACAATGAGTTTTCTCTCCCATTCTTTCTCCCTCCCTTTCCCTCTCTAAAAATAAATAAATACATAACATCTTAAAAAATTTCAAGATGTCTCCTAGACTAAACATAAAAACTAAAACCATGACAATGTTATTAGACTTGGGATGATGATCACTTCATAAGATACATAAACATAGAATCACTATGTTATATACCTGAAACTAACATAATATGCCAACTAGATTTTAATTTTTAAAAAAACTAAAACCATGAATTATTTATAAGGATATCTGTGTGAATTGGGGTAGGAAAGGTTTTGTTAGATCACAGAAAACAATAACCACTTAAAAACTGACAACTTAGATCTCATCAAAAATTAAAGCATCTGCTCATCAAAAGACACCATTGAAGAAATCAGTGGGCAAGCCATGAACTGGGAGGAAATATTTACAAAACATATGTCTGACAGAGGCCTGGTATTCAGTGCATGTTAACAATTTCACAATAATTAAAAGACAAATACTTCAGAAAAATGAACAAAGTATTTGAATAGATACCTTACAAAAGGAAATATATGACTATCCAATGAATACTTGAAAATGTTTGATGTCAATTGTCATCAGAGAAACAGTTTAAAACCATAATAAGATACCACTACACACCTCTCAAATAGTGGTGGGGGGAGGGGTGTTGGTGATCGACCAGGAAGGAGCATGAGGAAACATTCTTGGCTGTTGTTAATGTTCCAAATGTTGATGGAGCTCAGTTTGATATGGGCACGTAATTTGTCAAAACTCCATGAATTTTCATTTAAAATATGAGCGTTTATTTTATTGTGCATTAGTTGTACATCAAAAAGAATTAAAAGTATTTGACATTAGTCAACTAATACAGGCAGCTTGAAGTTTTGAGGGGAAGTGTACTGATTTCTCAGGTTTACTTGGAAAAGAATCAGAAAATTAGGTGAAGTCATGGATTGATAGAGGAATGAATAGATATGTGATAAAACAAGCATGCACAAATGGTAACGGTGGAACAACAGTGACACACTGGCACTCACTTAAGTTTGTTTCTTCTTTGCACTTTGTCCAAAAGTTTCATAACAGAGTGTTGGAATAAATCAGTCTACCCTTTGATTCAATCTACTTATTTCTAGTTATTTATCCTGCAGAAATGCACTTTTCAATGTACCAAGAGGCAAATATAAGTTTAGAAATTACAGTCAACAAAAGCAGAAAGCAAAAACAAAAAGCAGACGTGATGGGACATGTGGATGCCATGGTTAAATAGGCTATGGTATATCCATATAACCGACAACTACGCTAAAGTTCAGAAAAAGGATGAGGTAGATCTATATGAGTCAACATAGAAAGCTCTCCGAGGTACATCTTAAGGTAGTAAAATAAATTATAAAATTATATGCATAATGTATTTCCACTTATGTAAAAATTTAAAAAATCAACAGTTACCATGATGCCGATAAGTCCAGAAAGTATCCAGCCATGCCATATGAAAAACAGAGACATTTAGTGAAGATATAAGACACAAGAAACATTGTACACAGGACAATGACGCCTCAGTCCCCTTCAAAGCAGGCACCTTGGGACCTCACACAGTTCTCCCAATCACCATCAGCTATCTCGTCATATTTTCCTGAATCTCATCGATGGTCTGAATTCTCTTCCCTTTCAGGTGTGATTTTAGTTTTAGGAAAAGGCCATAAATCTCAGGGCACCAAATCTGGGCTGTTGGGGACTGAGTCACCTGGGTGGTTTGATGTTTTGCCAAAAAAAACTCTGCTGGAGATGCGATGCATGAGCAGGTGCATTGTTGTGATGAAGCTGCCAATCACCAATAGCTGCAGTCTTCTGAACCATCCAAATAGTTTCCACAGAGGAATGTTCAAGCTTCATGCAAAATATGACGCAGATTCATTGCTATACTCGCTCAGTCATTTTGAATGTGATGGCCACACAGTACACATGCTCACTCAACGGCGACTACCACCCCCACTGAGCAGTACAGTGAAGTCGTTATTGTTCACACCTGCTCATTCCAGTCCACTCTCCTTGGCTGCCAGGCTACACCGATGTCATGCAAACCATTCTTGTTATATTAACAATGACTGGATTTTTCCCGGACAGACCTCGTATGTCTATATAAATGATTAAGAAAAGGTCTGAAACAAGAGTCGGCATATTTGTCTGTAAAAGGCCAGACAGTAAATATTTTAGGCAACATCACTCCTGTTGCAGTTATTTAACTCTGCCATCGTAATGCGAAAGTAGCTGTAGATGAGACATAAGTGAATGCATGTGGCTGTGTTCCAATAAAACTTTATTTACAAAATCAGATGGTGGGCCAGCTTCAGCCTGGGGTCCATAACTCACCAACCCCTGACCTAGTAGTGCGACTGACTGCAGGGATGTCTGAACTCTTTACCTCTTCCTGCATCTATACCCCTTGCTATGTACCTTTGTCTCACCTGCCCCTCCCGACTCTGAGCTCAGCCATGGGGTTTGCTTGAAATGGAAGGGGATGTTGGTGAGTGGGACACCAGTAGAAGCTGGGGGGACTTTCGTGCCATGGGGCTGGCTCGCTCTTGTGCCTCTTCCATGACTCAGAGACCATGCCTACCGAAGCAGTAGAGACACACGGAGGAGAGTCCCGTCTGCACCGCTGTTCCAGCCGAGGCCACCCACGACTGGCTGATGGTCAGGTGAGCCTCAGACTTGGGGGCCAATCCAGCCCAGATTCGTGGAGCTGCCGAACTGCGACAGCAGACACGCAGACAAGGAGTGTCTATTGTCTTGTGTCACCAAGTGTAGCTCCGTGGCTTTAGCTAACTGATCCGGGAACAAAACACAAGCAGCTGAAAACACTGGTTCTCTTTGGGGACGGGAGTGGAAGGGTGCGGTTTTGCAAGTGAAAGAAAAAGAATAAACTTGAACAAAGGAAAATTGGGTAGTGATGTTCCAAGATTCAGAAAATGTAAGCTCTGGTCTAGGTTCTTTGGAAGGTCAGGCCCAAGCACAAACGCAAGTCAAGGACAAGGTCTGCGTGCCATTTCTGTGTCTCTCTCTTTAATATCTTTCCATTTTCCCCTTTATTCTCTGACTATAAATATATCCAAGTCTTTTGTGTGCTAAAAAAAACCCCCTCTGTTGCCCTTGTGACCTTGTTTAGCTATAAGCTAGCTCTCTTCTCTTTGAAAACTTAATTTTTTAAGTGGCAAAGGAATTAATGCATGCACATGCCAGTAAAAATGGAAACAGCACAGGAAGCCCAACATAAATAATGAAAGCCTTCTTTCCTGCCTACCACCTTCCCCTGGTCCCGTTCCCTGGACCCCAGAGCTTTAAAATGACCCTGCCTCTCTTTTTTTTTTTCTGGCAGGTAGCCACATGTCTCTAAATGCCACGTTTATACCTGGTCCTTCGCTTGCATATTTTGCCTTCTCCGTATGAAAGCTCTGGCCTGTAGCTCATGTATTCCACCCCTCTGCCCTCACCCTGCTTCACACAAACTGTGTCTTTAAACATTTGAAATTCTCTTCTTTTTAAACTTTATTGCTGTAGCAAGATTCTAAACCATGCATTTCCTGTTTACAGTGGCTTTTACATTTTTGTTGGTCCCATGTCTGCTCAGTTACCAGCAGCAGCCCAGCCTCTCTACCTACGCTGCCCACCTGAACCCCGTTTCAGAGGCAGCCACTTCTAAATGCCAGGTGTGCAGAGGGAACCCCTGGGAATCTACTGAAATGCAAACCCTGGTAGAAGGGCTGCAAGGGCCTGAGAATCTGCATCCCTAACAAGCTTACAGGTGATGCTGAGCCATGCGCCGCACTCGAGTAACGCCGTTCAGGGCTGGCAAAGGGCCCCCAGTCATAGGGGCTTGGGTTCTGAGGCAGGAGTTTAGTTCCGTTGGGGACTGAGATGCAGACCAGGAGTGGGAGGCCCAAGTGCTGCCGTGGGGACTGGGCCGGCAGGACAGGGAGGTGAGTGGCAGTCTCTGCCCTTCCCACACCAGGTTCTTCACCTGGACCCACACTCCCAAAGCCTTTGTGCCCCCCTGCCCCTGGCAAAGGAATCCTTATCCAAAGCCTCCCTGGTGGCCTGGTCTGGCTTTCCAGGTGCAGGATAAACCCCACGACAACCCTGTGACACAGACTCGCTGCTCACAGGCAGGTGATCTACCCCCTGTGTCCTTGACGTGTCTGTCCTCGTCGTCAACCTCATTCCCAGCTGCTCCCGCGAGGTCATGGCCCATGATGACAGCATACTCCAAATTCAAGTATCTGGTTCCACCCTTACAGGTTGCCTCTGTTCTGGAAACACAAGTAAGGAAGGACTGGGGGCAGCCACCATGGAAGTCATACATCTTTCTTAGCTCGGGTTTTCCCAGGCGCAGATGCTGAGACGAGATGAGGCATCAAGGACAGTCTATTTGGGGTGATCCCAGGAAACCCCAGGATGGGGGATGCAGTGAGAAGGACAGAGAAGGCATCCACAGAAGACGTGAAGTCTTAATCTCTCTGAGCAACTCCAGGAATAAATACAAAACACACTTCAGAGGGTCCCGCCTGAGAGCTGAGAGGCAGGGCGCTGGGGCGTTATTTCCACAACTCCTTGCCCGAGAGTTGCTGGGGGAGGGGTGGATTCCCTGGCACTTGAGGCAGCTGTGAAGGGGAAGAGTGGGTTCTGACAGCGAGAGAGAGGCCCCTGACTATTTCAGACGGCCACTCAGGGGTGGAGGGTGGGGTTCCTCAGGTCAGCACCTGCGGCCTGCCGACGCCTCCTTGACCCTGTCTGCACCTCAGACACCAGGGCGAGGGGGGAGGCGAGGCAGGGGTCCTGGGGTGTGGGGACCCCTGACCTGGGATCCCTGGGGCTCTGCACTGTGGAACCATCGGGGTTCCGGGTCTGTTCCTCCACGGAAGCCACCCTGCGCCCTGATCGGCGGCCCCATTTCCCCAGGAATGTGTGTCAAGGACACGGATCTGTGGGGAGGAGCCATCTGGAGGGGCTATTTCCAAAGGCACTATTTTAAGGCTGTCCTTCAGTCCACCACATCCTGACACTGGGTATATTTAGCATCGTCCATAGACGGGGCTAATGGATTTTTAGTTGCAAATCATTGTGATTCAAACCACCGCAGCCTTTTTCTTTAATTGCAACTGAGGTGCGCGCGCGCACACACGCACACACACACACACACACACAACACACCCGTTAATAGCTCCCTTATATTTATACGCAGAAAATGCTTCCAATAAAAGCCACTCTGGTTAAACTTACAAGCCTTGGCTATTGAACGGCCTATCTGTCGGGGGAGGGGTGCGCTGCAGGTGCTCGCGGACGGCCTCCGCACTGTGCGTGAAATGCACATCTCTTCGGTCAAAGAAAAGAACGCGCGGAAGGTGTTTTCAATTGACAGCCCAGACAGGAGTCATTTAACACGCCATTCTTTGCCTCCCGCTTCTGTGGGCGCAGCGCACTGCCGAATTGCCTGACTGCATACAAATTTCTACCGTCCCTTCTGTTAATATGGTTCCTTTTCATCCCGTGAATTAATCTCCTCTTGCCAGCACCACAAAAAAACCTCCCAAAACTGCAGAGTAACAAGTTCCACCGTCAGGAATCAAAACTGCAGTAGACTTGGGCTTCCCGGTGGGAGTCCCATTCCGAGGCAGCCCCCACGCGCCACACCGATGAACTGCGGGGAAAACAGGAGTGACGCACGCGGTCAAAAGCGGCGTCCACAGATGTCCCCTTTGCCCTGTGGCCACCATGCCACAGCTGGACTCCCCACTTCCTCTGGTGTCCGACTGCTGAGATTCTGGGCCTTGGCCTCGCCATGCCGAGGTACTAGTCCAGACATCGAACCCTCCGCTGTTTTTAAGATCGGTTGGCTGCCTGGTGTCCTGGCCCCGCCTTGGCTCCACCCCAGGCCGGACCCACATTCTCTGAGGGTAGATAGCGGGTCTTACACCTTTCTGTGTCCTGGCAGCATCTCACACAACGCCTGACGCGGCGGGGACTCGGAAAACGCAGGCGGAGCGCGCCCACGGCGCACGTGAGCGCACCTCAGAGGAAGGCAGCCCAGCCAGGGCGGAGCTCCCCTGGGGGCGCAGCCCGCACAGGCCAGGCCCGGCCCTGCTTGCCTTGATAGGATGGAGTCATCCACCTAGGAAACGTGGGGACAGGGGCTCCGGTGACTGAGCACTGACAGCAGTGGCTCTCACAGCTGGTGGTGACACCAACACCATCACCAGGAACCAGTTAGAAATGCAAACCCTCGGGCCTCTCTCGGACCCGGAAACTCCGCGGGGTGGGGCCCAGCAGTCTCCGCTTAAACGCGACTCCCAAGCGAGTCCAGGGCATGATGAAGTCTGAGAACCTCTGCTCGAGATCGCGGGCCCAGGCGCAGGAGCCAGACAGCCTGAGCTACGGGTCACAGCTGTGGGACCTCAAACAGGCTCCTCAACACCCCCGTGCCTCAGTTTCCCTGCCTGAAAAAGGGAGAGATCTTAGTCTGTATTTTCCCCAAAGCAGGCCTATGTGGGTGAAAGTAGTGTATTTGGGGGGTGATCCTCAAAAGAGGGGGAGTAAAACAGGGAACTCAGCCGGAACAGATCCTGAGTGGCAGTGGGGGTCAATTCCACTGACGTCTCTGTAAGACAGTGGGGGGATCGACACCCCAGCCCTGGTCACTGTGGCCAGCCCATCGGTGACTCTGAGGTGTGTTCTCCAAACCCCCCTCCTTCCTTGGTTGAGGGTGTCAGTGCCCCGACGCCCACAGAATGTGGCAGAATAAAAGTGACAAATGCATGTGCCTCCTGCAAGTCTCGTAGAAGCAACAAGGTCTCAGCCAGGGCAGGGGCGTCGTGCCCTGCCGACCACCACGCGGGCCCGATGGTTGTTTCTGCGTGGCCAGCGCGGCAACCAGCCACCCTGCATGGCAGCGTGACGGCAAACACCCAGGTGCTGCTGTGAGTTAGGCTCCCTCGGAGGCCCGTCCTGGGACAAGAATTCCAGTGCGAGTGGTTAATTTGGGGGGTGGCCCCGGGAGGCGATCCCAGGAGGCCACTCAGGGACGTGGGGAAGTGAGTCGGGGAAAGGGAGGAGGCCCACGCAGGGTGCTTTTTTGCACAGGACTCCACGAGGGTAGCTGTCCCACTGGGGTCTCTGAGAGACGCTGTCCCACCCTCACTGACGAGGACGCTGGGACCCTTTCCACCAACTCCCCATTTGTCCTCAGCAAAGGGCTGACGCTCCAGCATTCCAGGCCCCCCACCCCATGCAGATGCCCACAGGCGGAGCTGAGAGTGTTCACCACGTAACTTGCAGGTGGAGGCAAGCCCCATGCCATCTGGGTGGGCACCCGCCACCTCTGCTGCCCGCGTCGGGGACATGTGGGGCGGTGAGCAAGCAGGAAAGGCCGAAGGTGTTACCAAGATCCCGGCACAGCTGTGCTCGGTTCTGTGTGGGTGAGCTTGTCAGCAGAAAGGTACCCACCCCGTGACGTCCACCGAGCCTGCAATGGGGCGCTGTGGTGGGGGAGCCCCATTCTCTTCCCTCCCATGCTCGGAAAGGAGAAGTGCGAGAAGTGTCCCGTGAGAAGGACATTGTCTCTGTCCCTCTCCTGGCAGCTGGGGCAGTGGGATGACTCTAACCATGCCCCCCAACACACACAGACACACACATACACATCAGTGTCTCAGATACTAGAAGCTCTCGATTCCAAAGGAAAAAGGAGAAGAGTACCTTCTGTTGTAGCCATGCAGGTGTGGCGCTTGGTGCATGGATCTTCCCTCAGGAAAGGACCCGCTGGTCAGCCGGGAGAAGTGCCGTGAGTGATGGCCACGGCTGCCAGTGCCTTTGGTTGGCCTCGGCTTCCACATGCCGGCCTTGTGCTTGCCAGGCAGCCCCAGCGGGCAACCGAGCAGCGAGGGCCCCTTGTGGACCATTCGCCCAGCAGGCAGCTCTCCGTGGGGTTGGCCAGGACTTGGGTCCCGGGCATGGCAGCTGGATGTCCTCCCTGCTCCATCCTACTGCTCGGTCTTCTATTGTTCATAGGTGGGACCCCTCAGTGCGCCTGCAGGGCACCCGCGTGCGGAGAGAGAGCGAGAGAGAGGGCTGGCCGCATCACTGGCAGAGGCCCAGAGACCGTGCAGCTCCCGTATTCAGGAACTACTGCGAATCTCAGGAAGCGGGTAGCAGAGCGCGAACCCAATGCAGGCTCCTTTTGTGCGTGGGTTCCCGCAACTGTGCGGGGCCCTCAGGCCAGCCTTAATTTGGTTTTTGGATTCGTGGCTGCAGGGAGCAGGTGAGCACCGCAGATGCCTGCCACGTTGCTGTGCACGCCACACGGGGATGGGTTTGCTTTGCCCCTGACGGCAGAGAAAGGAAGGCACCTGGGAGGCGGGGGGAGGTGTTGATCACGCTCACGTCTTCCGTGGAATCTATTAAAATACTCAGCAGCCGAGGGAGATGAAACAGACCAGAGGGAGCCCTGAGGGTCTCTGAGACCACGGGACCCAGGATGCCACAGAACCACGGGGCCGGGCCACGGGCTTTAAGAGGAGCCGGGAAGCCGAGCCCAGCAAGCGGAGCTTCCTGAGCGTTGGGTGAGGCTCTGGGGCTGGGGCAGGTGTCTGCAGGGGAGTGGCGGGGCCCATGGCAGGGCCTAGCCCTTCTTTTCCTCCTGCTTTAACCAAAGTGGCCCCGTTTATATCCGTTGGCTATTGGGGTCCCACTTGGAATCCACTATTCAGGAATCCGCTGCCTGGACTCCCTGAGCATCCTCTGAGCAGCGGGTGGCTGTGGGTGGTGGGCTGTCCCTGCACCCTTTCCTTGGTGCCCAGCAGCTGCCTGAGTGAGCAGGTCTGCAGGGTCTCGGCTCGGCCACAGAAGGCCTCCCGAGTCGTCCTGGCCGGGCGGAGGAACACCACCCGCCGCAGCAGGCCTCGCGCCCCTCAGTCTCCGTGAGTCCCGCGGTGTCACGTGATCTCCCAGTGGCAGACGGCGTGAACGTGGCCCCCGCATCTCTCTGGAGTGGTGCGGACGGGTCACCGGGAAGATCCAATGAGTCCACAAGCACCAGGACCTCCTCCGGAAGCTTTCACTCACGCATGGTGGGTGGGAGCGGGGGCGGGGGGGGGGCGGGGCGGCGGCGGGGAACGGCCTCAAAGGCTTCGGGCCGGATCCAGTTCACAAGTGGATAGGCTTTGGCCTGTGCAGTCTTTGAAAACATCGACACACCGTATTTAACAATCAGATTTCACCTTTGAACGTCTGGCCCTTGTGGAAGAAAGGGGCCGCTTTCGGCAGCCCGGGCCCTGTTTCCTGCGGCCGCCGGACGCACCTGGAGCAGCGTCGCAGGCGCCGCCTCTCCCTGGCGCACAGGTTCCCGTGCAGCACGGCCCCACTCAGCCCACGTCACTCACCTTGTGCTGCGCCTGGGCCCCGTGAACCGCTGCACTGGCACTGGTGACACTCCGAGAGTCCCCGGATGTCTCCCCGTGGAGTGACGACCTCAGACGTCACTGAGCAAATCCCGCCTCTCTCCTCGTGCGTCTCCAGCCAGGGCCGAGAACTATCTGAGTTTGCGTAATAGTAGAGTCCAGTATGTAATCTCTTCCCCAAGAGAGATGTTTGTGACGGAAGTGTGTGCCGTGACGGAGGTTTTTAGGTCCAGCCTCCCTCGGGGGGAAGGGCTCACACCTTGCTTGCACCTGCCACCAACCCAGAGGAGCACTCCCTGGGCCCAGTCCTGGGGCCTCGGATCTCTGCACCCCATTCTCTCTCCCTGGCTCTGTCTGTCTCTCTCTGCAAGATGAATACAGCAACAGGCCTGCGTGGCGGATTATCTCATTAGCAGAGCCCTCACAGGACAAGAGTCGATGAATGCTAAGCATGTCCGTAATTACGTCCTTGGTTCCAGGCCAGAGCCCTGTCTCCCAACCCGGCTGCTCGCCAGCCCGAGGAGGAGACCACAGGCGTCCGCAGCCCCACCCGGAGGACGCGGCGCCCCAGCCCCCTGCTCGGAGGAGCGAGCTATTTCTGAGTGTGTATGTGGGAAGGGTGGGAAGACGGAAAGAAAAGTGAGAAAATGTATGTAAGCAAATATTTCAAGAGAAGAGGGGGCAGCTCATCCTTAAACAGCATTGTAACATCATCGACCAGATCCTGCCAGACCCCCAAATGAACAGCGGGGCCCTGGGTCCCTTGGTAGCCCAGCGAGACACTGGCGAGTGCCAGCTCCAGTCCCCGTGCGGCCGGGAAGTCCTCAGGAAGGTGAAGCCGGTCTCGGTGCCCTTGGCACCTGCCTGGGAATGACTGGCTGGCCCGAAGCTGCAGACGAAGAGGGTGCTCTATTCCACCCCGGCCTCTTGGCCGGCCGGCGGGCGTCTGGGATGTAACGTGTTTACGGCGCTGCCCAAAGGACTGCAGTGCGCTGCGCTTACCGGAACAAAGGGCGAGGCGAGGCAGGAAGGGGAGGCGTCGAGCGAGGAGTGAATTTTGCTCTCTGATATATTAGCAGGAAAGACAGCCGGGGAGGCTGAGCTGAACAAGAGTCGCTTCTTCCTGCCAATTCCTTTCCCGTCTACACACTCAGCAGAGTCTCCAGCTCCCCGTCTCCTGTGGTCCTCCCCCACCTTCCAGGGGAGACCTGGGCAGTGACGGGGGCGGCTCTGAGTGACAGGTGGAGGAAGGGGCCTGCGAGGAGGACACGCCGAGAGCGAGCCGCGTCTGATGCCAGCGGGCGACAGAGGCCCACAAAGGACTCAGAGCCGGTGACATTGCACCAGAAACCACTTTCAGACTTGAGACTATGTCGACACGCAGGCTTTTCTTTGTTTCAGTCGTTTTGGAAAGTACATAAGTCTACTTCTGGTTTACATTTCTGATTCATGTTCCAGTTTAAAAAATGTTGGATTTGGTTCTATTGGGATTTAGCAAATTCACTTTTTTTTTTTTTTTTTACTGGGTTTGGCGTTCAGCTGGCTTGAGGGTCAGACCCCGTCACACTGAGACTCGGTAACATGCGTTTCAACGTGGAAAGCTCGATGGAGCCAAATAGTCTAGTTATTGATCCGCACAATTAAAATATCAGAAGGTAATGGATGGGAAGGATCTGGCAGAGCTTGTATGTGCCCGCGGGGACCTGAGACGAGGCAGCGCAGGGGCTCATGCTTTATGACGAGCTGGGAACAGGCGGTGGCCATGCCGGCACCTCACCATGGGCCTCACCCCTCGGGGCCTTCAGGTGCGTTGATGGGCGTCAGCCGCTCGTGTGTGGACCAGGACAGTCCGAAGTCCTGGATTTCCTTCAGGGGCAGACGCTGTGGGCGCCCCGCTGAGATCCCTTGACAGCGCAACGCTCCTGTCCTCCGGCTGCAAAGGGCACACAGCTGTCCCCTCCCCAGCACTGGCCTCGGCCTAAGGGACCCAAGCCACCCCCACAACTTTCACCTCTCCTGAGGTTACAAGTCACCCGGACTCCCACGCACCCCGCCAATGGGGGAGGAATGTGGGATTACAGAGCTCCGCATGCACCATGAGGACAGCCCGAGGTGGTCCCCAGCTGAAACCGGACCTTGCCTAGCTCCTTCCCTGGCTCCGTCCCGCTTCCCCGAGAGCACCCCGAGCCAGAACCCCGCCTCCGGGTCTTCTTTGTTCCCAGTACTTCCGGCTCAGCGTGCCCACTGCGTCCTCCAGTCCTGCCCGGCCCAGTCCGGGTGTCCACTGAACTCCCGCCCATTATCTTAGCCTGAGGCTCCAGGGGCCTGAGAAGGGTTTTTGGTTCCACAGATGGACCCCGCTCTCCCGGACTGGCGCCCATGAACCCCTAGGGGCTGCTGAGGGGCCTGGAGGCGAGTAGATGTTTCTAGTTATAACGAGCACAAGGCAAGATCAAAGTGACACTGGATTTCTTCCCTTGCTGGAAAGAATTCCTCTTCAAGTAACAATTCCCACCCACCCCCCTCGCTTGCATCCTAAAGTCCAAAAGAAAAATGGAACAATAGAAAATGCCTCAACCCAGCAATTCTATCACCAGCTCTTAGGCTGTTTCTTCTCTCGGCTCCCCCCACCCCAACGTGCTCTGCCTCCCCTTGGGCACCTCCCACGCAGCTGGAAAGGCCGTTGAATCTAGGGCGAAATGAGCGAGACCACACAACTGTGTTGCCACAGGGGAACTCCCTTCCAGGGTGCCCATGGGTCAGCCCCTCTGCCATAGTGGCCATAGTGACCACTATGCAGTTTGCTTGGTAGAGTAGAATCCCGTAATAATGCAGGGGCGTGGAGCTACACTAGGAAAAAATACCAGGGGCTGCAGCCTTCTGGGTCAGGCTGAGGACACACACACCGATCCCTCGCCCTCGGTTGGGGTGGGGGGCGGTCAGACTCCATGCCTGCCCCTGCCAACCACGCGGTGGGCAGAGGGGCACTTCAGATAGCGAGTAAGTAAATAATTGTTGACCGTCGGCAATGAAAGCAATGTGTCTGGGCTGGGATGAGCTTGGGAAAATCTTTTGTAACAGAAGCTGCTGATGCTCCGCCTGAGGTCTTTTCCCCACAGCACAGAAATTGCTCAGCTGTGAGTGGGAGAAACAGGAAGTGCAGGAGAGAAAGGCGGTTACCAGCAACCAAGGGGGATGGGAAGACGTGGGTGATGCCCAGCTCTTTATTCTGCTCTAAGACTCCTCTGAGCCTGGCTCAGTAGGTTCCTCCTCGGGGAGTTCCCAGTGGGTGGGAGCCCCCAGAATCCCCCAGGGCAACTGGTCATCCACGCAGCCTTCATTGACTTTCCTCCCTTCCCTCTCTTCCTGTCCCCACTTGTCTCTGCTGCCTGAGATCCCCTCTGCATCCTGCATCCTAGTCCTCACGCTGGGTCTGCTTTGGGAAACCCAAATAAGACAACATGAATCCATTCGTCCATCCCCACCCATCCTCCTGTGACCCCGCCCCACCCCCTCAGGTTCCAGCACTGTCCTGGGCAGGAGGAAGATCAAGAAAGTGCAAAGCCGAGTGAGTTGGTCTTCCTGCTCCCGGGATCCCTCAGTCTACCTGGATCTGACACGCACCCCAGGATGGGGCAGCGCCGGCACAGGCCGAGGCACACGGCACTACGAGATCACAGAGGACAGCTAACTCAGCCCGGGGGGCCAGGAGCTTCGGAGGGGGGAGGCCACGTGTATGCCTGTCTTGTGGGACCGAGCAGCGCACTGGAGTGACGCCGTACCTACTGCAGAGGAGGGTTGGCCTACAAGGTAAACACCTGATGCCGTGGAAAGCACACTTTTGATACTAGAATCTCTTTCAGCCTAGCACCCCTGAGAGAACGGAAGGTGGATGGGCATGGGGGCGCAGACACGGGTGGCTGTTAGATCTCTGGCTGTCGGCTGAGTGGGTCTGCGTGGGCGGGTGGAGGCCAGATGGTGAGACCCACTCAACGTCATTCTAGGGATCTGGGGCCTTGTCCTGTGGGCTTGTGGCAGCCGCCAGGGGTTGCTGAGCACAGGAGCGAGGGGCTGAAATGATCTCCCGAAACATTCCCATAGTCGGGTCTCACTTTTTAATCTGCTCTGTTCATAGGTAAAACTTTGTTTTTACCGATGCATTTAGACAACGTACCTTTAAAGTGGATATTAACATAGTTGGATGGATGACGACCCTATTGTAACTGTTTTCTATTTGTTGTTCTTAATTTTGGGTGCTTTAAAAAATCACCCCCTCTTTTTCTGCCTTCTCTGACTTCGAGCCTTTTACATGATTCCATCTTATCTTCTTTCTTAGCATATCAACTACATTTCTTTCTTTCTTTTTTTTCAAGATTTTATTTATTTATTTTTAGAGAGGGAAGGGAGGGAGATAGAGAGAGAGAGAAACATCAATGTGCGGTTGCTGGGGGTTATGGCCTGCAACCCAGGCATGTGCCCTGGCTGGGAATCGAACCTGCGACACTTTGGTTCACAGCCCGCACTCAATACACTGAGCTACGCCCTCCAGGGCTACAACTACATTTCTTTAAGAAACTTGTTTAGTGGTTACCCTAGACTTCAGCAATACGCATTTACAACGAATTCAAGTCTACTTTCGAATAACAGCTTACCGCTTCACAGGCAGAACCGGTGCCTTTAGCAAAGTATTCCCAGTTCCTCACTCCCTTTCCTCACTGCCATTCACGTCACTCAGAGTGACCTCAGAGTGTGAACCTGAACCAGCAGGACGTGGAGTGAGGCAATAATAACCTGGGAGGACTCTGAAATCTTGGAGGCGAGAGCTGGTATGCGGTAACTTTACAAAGATGCTAAAATCATTCTACCCATCCCTTACCAGACCCCTTTGCAAAGTGACTTTGCTTTTCCTCAAAGAGGAAAAACATTTCTTTCTCCATCCTTAGAATATGGGCGTGTCCACATAACACGTTAACCAATGGGATGTTGGCCAATGTGACCCAAGCAGGGACTCAAAAGGTACCTGGGACTTGACCTCTGGTCACTGGTGCATAAAAGCTCACAGCAGCAGCATCCCCGCTGAGAGCTAAACTGAGTTTTGTCACCAAGAAACAAAGAAAGCCTCCCTTTTACGTGTTCTGGGTGGCATCCTGGGTGGTTTGGACCTGTCGCTCTCACAGCGAAGTCCCCTCTTCCGCCCGGCTGCCTGCACACCGGCCTCATCCATCACAGGCGCTGTGGCCACTGTGGAGGCGGCCAGCAGACAGCCCTCTGTCCACCCGCCTTGTAATGGCATTAGGAAAACCCTGGCTCCAGTCGCCGTTCTCTGGGCCTCGCTATTCCAGAACGGTCACTGACCTATATCCGTTTTACGAAGAGACAGCCGGGACGCAGTGCACTTTCCGCCACGCCCCCACCGCACACTCCCACCTAAACAGCCAGCTGGCGGGGCCCGGGGAGGAGTGGCCGATGGCTCATGCATGATTAGGGATGCAGGAGAGAGCCCAGAGGAGCACCCAGACGTCCTTGGAAGTCAGACAGGGGGAAGCAGGCTCGCCAGCGGCGGGGGACACGCCTCCCTCCCGGCTCCCAGGGCCCAGCTCCTGCTCCTTCCCGTCCGCCTCTGGCACCGGCAGCACTGAGTCACCGCATCGCCACGTATAAAAATTTAAGGAGTCTGCTGTCTCGGAGAAATGAATCCCAGACCATTTATAAAGACTTCCGCCCCCACGGTTGTTCTTTCTTTCTGCTCTCTCCCAACCTTTACTCGCCGGAGAAGGCTTCTCACTGGAGTGTGTTCCTAAGAAAGCTTTAGGCGAGGCGTAGATGTTGCTGAGTGTACTCCTGAGCTGGGACAGGTGTAGCTGCCCAGGTGGAAGCCCACCTGGCCTGTTTGAGGGGCTGGATGGCTGTCTTATGACAGGTCTAGAGCCCTTCAAAGGCCCTCTGTGACTCAGGCCAGAACTCCCCATGGTTTTGCCCAAGAGACTCGGGGAGCAGCCAGCAGGCTTCACGGGAAGGCACGAAGGATGGGAGGAGCCCAATGCCCACCCCAGTGCCCTGTCCTTGGCCACAGCTGCCCCTGCGTCAGGACCTGTGCAGCTCAGGGTCGTGGCGGGGGAGGTGTCCAAGCCACCCCTCGGAGCATCCAACCTGGAGGGGCAGGCGGGGAATCAGGTTACCGGGCTGGGCTCTCACTGGGGAGAGTCAACACCAAGATTCGTGCTGGGGCCCTAGCGCTGTGATGGGCGGATGGCCCACGCAGTACACCTGACCAGGAGGCTGCGTGGCTTCGCGGGAGAAACACGGCCTTGAGTGCAGACAGGCTGAAACTATAGCTATGTGACCTTGGCCGAGTCACCTGACCTTGATGAGGCTCAGTTTTCTCACCTGTTTAATGGGGATTGCTGTCAGGCTTAAAGGGAACAGTACAAGTAAGGCAGCTGCCATATAAACACTCAGCCAAAGAAAGCACAAGCCATCGGTGCTGTGAATATTATTATACCTATGATTATCACTGCTACTATTGTTATTCCTAATGACAGAGACACCAGATCGGATGTGGCCAGTGTGTGAGCTGCAGCCCGAGAACAGCAGTGCGGCGCTGGGCACGCAGGCACTGAGGACAAGCCTGTGGAGTGCGGGAGGTGGGGGGTGGCGGGCGGGGGCAGCTTCTCAGAGCCAGGCTCTCTGAAGCTCTCCTTCTGGCCCAGCCCGAACGTTGCCCCTCTGCTCCTTTCCTGTGAAAGAGCCCCACCCCAGACCCCTGGCAAGTCCGCAGGCCCCCGCCTCAGTTTACCTGCATGTGTGTCTGACAGGGAGTGGGTGGTAGCATTTGGCTGTGGCAGGCTGGCTGTGTCCACTTCCTGTGCCACGGGGTCAACTGAAGACCCTGAGTGTCTCTCTCTGTCCTGGTCTCGGAGTGGGCAGTCTCCGGGGTTGCCCGGGGGTGGCGGGAGAGCTTTGGCCCACTCAGCACAGCAGCTGCTGCCCTGTGCACAGCACCCTAACGGAGGGGGAGGAAACAGACAATAAAACCAAATCAGCCATTCCATGAATGGCCGGGCAGGAGCAGGCACAGGCTCCGTTCATTAGCAGGAGCAGTCCCGGTTATTATCTTCAATCCATGGACAAGTCTTTATGGTATTTTAATCTGCGCTGATCACTGCTGGCGGGCCCGGGATCTGATTCAGAAGTCAGCTCTGCAGCTTCAGGATCGCAGCGCGCTGACAAAGTGCCAGTGCGGAAACCGCCCCCGGGGCCCTGGCTCTGGCCCCGTGGGACGGATGCTGGGCCTGGACGGCCAGGGGTCCGAGTCTGAACTCTGCTTTAGCCACGAGCTATCTGGTGACCATCGGGAAGGCATCCAAAGGTGGCTTTGTGGGGGCTCTTCCCAAGGACCCCGGAGAGGAGGGGCTGGGTGCGGGGAGTGTACCTGGGTGAGGGGCTGGGGAGACTGAGGCAGGGAGGGAGGAAGCACAACGATGGGAGTTGCGGGAGAGCATGGGTGGGCACGAATCCCTGGCCCTTCACCTCCGGCTGGGCACAGCTCCGGGCCCCCGTCCCCACGATGAACTGACTCTCGATCTTTTGCCTTCTCTTACCTCCCCGCCCCAACTGCCGTTTCCTGGGGTTCTCTCCCAAATCAGCTGCCTGCATGCATCCCCTTGTCTCGGAGTCTGCGTGCGGGAGGTCACAAAAGGAGCCGGTAGCAGAGCTGAAATCTGACCCCGAATCCAGTTGACCCCGGAAGGATGTCCTTCCAACCGTGGCTCCGGCCGGGTCTTCCAGGTGTTTCTGCCTGTGTTACCTGGTTCCCAGCCCCTTCACCTTCCCACGGTCGCCTTTCTCCCAGGGTCTTCTCTAGTTTCCCGTCACCCCCACCCTGACTTCCTGGCCTTGCTTGGGGACCACACGCTGAGCTGGGAGCTCTCGTTGGGAGAGCGTGGGAAACCCTCCCCGCCCGAGACTGGGGGCGTGTAATTACTCGTGGCTGTGGTTTGCCTGTGGCCTGGAGTTTTCCAGGCTCTGGGCGATCGTCGAGGCACCACCTGCCGGCCCCGCTGTGATGTGGCCACAGGAAATTGCCTCTGTGTTTCCTTGGCTCCCTCCACGGTGCCTCTGAAACGGGCTGCCCTGGCCCGGTCCACCGTCTGCAAGGCTTGTCTGTCTGCGGTTACACGGCTCCCGCCCGGCTCCCCTCATGAGAAAAACTGATCAAAACTAGAGCCCCACATGCCGGAGGACGGGAGTCAGGCATATTTTGGCAGGCCCCGTGAGGGTCACCAGCACGGCCAAGCAGGGTGTGGATCAGGGACACTCTGATGTCATGTGTGGGGACTGGCGCTTGTCCCCGACTCCTACTGTGTGGGGTCCCCCTTTCCAGGGGCTCTCTCTGCCATAGGACACTTCCTACACTCTGTGTCCCTGATCGGACAGAAATCTGCTCCTCGGCCAGAGGAGCTGGCTGGAGGTGATGTGTGATAAGGTGTCAGCGGCGATGACAGAGAGAGCCACAGGGTGGTGTGGAGACGGCTTGTAAGGCACAGCCTTTGCTCAGTAAACCCAAGGGGAGCTGTACTGGGCAGTTCCCCAGGCTCCTCCCCCTTGTCAGCTGGTGCCACCGGGGAAGGTCCCCCCAGAGACAACAACCATGCCAGGACAGTCTGGGGGCTCCTGGATAGCTGGGCATTGGCACAGCCCCTTCACAGGTGAGGAGGGAGCAACGGGAAAGCCGGGAGGACAGCCTGGAGGAGGTCAAAGGCTACTTGCTATGTGAGGAATGAGATGCTTCCTAACTGGAACCCGACACTCACCAGGTGGCTCAGCTGGCAGGAGGCAGAGTGCACAGACAGGGGACTTTTGCTGGGATACCACAAACAGATGCATAAATAGTGAAAGAAAAATCAGCACGGTCCAGCCAGAACACCTCCGTGCGTGGCGCTTGGCTGTGAATGACTGTCTGACAAGGGAATATATTAGAAAGAAGGTTCTGGGTGCCCATAAACTCGTACTTGCTGAAAATTTAATGGATTTCTTAGTTTCTCTAAAGCTTTCTGAAACCTCAGATCCCACTTGCACTCACAGGGCTGTCTGCTCCGTGGCAGACACCCGCGTGCAGAGGAGACGGGGCAGCCTCCTCGGCCCCTGCGTCCTTCTCCGGGCCAGACAGACCGTCCCTCGTGCCCTTGTTGGCTGGGTTACATCGATGCCAACGATCTCGGCAGTCAAAAAAGAACATCCTTTAGCATTGCTGGTAGGCATGTAAAATGGTGCAGCTGCTATGGAAAACGGTATGGGGTTCTTCAAAAAATCAAAAATAAAATGACCATCTGACTCAGCGATTGTGCCACCCCTGGGTGCCCACCACACGGGGCCGAAAGCAGGGCCGTGAACAAATGCTTGTGCGTCAGTGTTCGCAGCAGCGCGGCTCGCGACACTCAGAAGGTGGAGACGACTGAACTGCCCATTGACGAACGAGTGGTTGAACAAAACGCTGTCTGTGCACCATGGAATATTATTCAGCCCTAAAAAGGAAGGCCGTTCTAAACCATGGCTGAACTTTCTGAGTAAATTCAGCCGGACACAAAAGGACAACGCCATGGTTCCAGTTGCGTGAAGTGCCTTGAACAACTTCACAGAGAAAGAGAACACAGTATATAGTGGTTCGCCGCAGGTGAAGGGGGAAACGGCACAGGCGCTGGTGCTCGAAGGGTACGGCGTCTCGTTTGGAATGACGAAAAATTTCTGAATGGAAAATTTCCAGATGTGGATAGCGGTGGCGGTTGCACGGTAATGTGAATGCACTCAATGCTGCTGAATGACACTCTTGGAAATGGCTACAATGCTACTTCTCTATGTTATGCATATTTCACCACCACAAAAGAAGTTTAAAAAAGGTCCTCCTGTGAGATTTGGGATGGATACTTTCCTCAGGTGCACACAAGCCCTTTTACGTAATCACTCTGGTTTCTCCGCTCACGTTACCACCCGCACCCGGGAGGCCTCTTTGGCCTCAGGCCACTGAACTGGATCGCCAGCCTTTCCTGGGTGGTCCTGTGGGGAGGGGGCGAGGCTGCTGTGGCTGTGATGCCAGTTCCTTTATTCAGTCAACGATCCGCCTTCCTGGAAAAAACAAAGGTCGAAAGATGCTGACAAAGGCTGCAAAGATTGCCTGAGCATCTTGGGTAGCAAACAGCTCATAAAAAGCTGGGAGGAGGGATTAAAAAAAAAAGTACGCTTTGATGAGTAAGGTGTACGTGAGTCAGAAGCTTGAGAAAGAAATGTTATCTGAAGTGTAGGTAGGTTTGAAAAGGAAGGGGAAATGGTGCTCAGCAAAGTTATTTGTGGTTTTCAAACTCAGATCGAGAACAATAGAAAAATTGTTCCAGATGTTCAGTGAGACTTGGAACAGGGCCAGATGCACCCAGCCCAGCGCCGTGGAGAAAGGGAGAGGGACTGGAAAAGGAAGGAGGGAGAGAGAAGATTACGGGCAGGGGGGCGGGGCTGGTTCTGCCGTGTGTATTTAACTGTGAAACTAAATACAAATGATGGAAGAGGCCGTGTTCTCTGAGCCTTCGAGGCGCTGCCTGCCAGAGCGACCTGAGTTTCTGAATTTAATATAACAAGATAGAGGGTTAAATCAGCTCCAGTGTCAAACACTGGGGAATCTTTCCCCCATGGGAATTCAGAGTCAGAAAGAACCCTGTAGGGTGGACCGGATCCTTCCCCTTTAATTGCACTTGGGTTGCTTTATGCAGTTCTCCATGTTTTGGCATTGTTTTCTGAATTGAAAGTCATGTCATGTTAATTTATTTATAATCTCGCAGAGCCTGAAAGTGCCCAGATTCTACTGATGAGCCATTGTACTGGATCTGTGGCCTAGCGCCAGAGTGCTGGGGGTCAGCCGCTGGTAGCTGTCGGTAGTCACCGTAAGGTGGGGTTCAGTTAGACCCCTGCCGGCCCTGAGAACACGTCTGAGCCCGGAATGAACACGGTTGTTCTCGGGAAGCCATCCAGAGAAGCTGAAGTTACAAGAAAAAACACCTGCTCCCCAAGAGTGCAAAAAACCACACCAGCTCTCCGACACCACGACGGCTCGTACACGCCAGAGCGACGGGACAGTTCGTTTGACACTTGCTACGTGCCAGCCTGGCACGCTCCCAGGGTGCAAAGGAAGGCTCCTGCCTTCACAGAACTCACGGCCTGGCGGGGGGGGGGGTCCACAGGCTAGCACCCACCGTGTGATTTCTTCAGTGTGACAGCAGGAGCTTGCGCACGGTGCTCTAGGAACCCAGGAAGAGGAGTGAGCTAGTTTCTGGCTGTGTGTGCGTGCAGGTGTGTGTGTGTGTGTGTGTGTGTGTGTGTGTGTGCGTGATCAGAGAAGACTCACACAGAGACCCTTGTCCTCTGTGTTGAAAAAATGACTAGAATTTCAAGAGGCGAGGGCAGGGGTCACTCCAGATAGCGGGAACTGCGTGAATAGAACAGGCTGAGATTCAGGGTGAAATCACTTTTGTGAAGGAAACAGAACTGATGAAAAGCAACCAAAAAAATAGCTCGTCTCCTTCCTCTTCTCATTTCACTTCCACCTTCCCTTTTCTTCCCTTCTCCTCTGATTTCCCCCTTTATTTCTCAAACGACTCCTCCCACGGCCACGGCCACGAGCTGGGGCAGAACGAGCTGGCGCCCACGCGCGAGGAGGGGGTGACGGGCCAGAGGAGCACCTGCTCCAGGCCCGGCGGGAGGGACCCCACGGGGAGCTGCCAGCAGAGCGGGGCGGGGGGGGGGTGATGGGACACCCGCAGAGGGGCAGGCAGGAGTGGAACTCCGCCTGCAGGAAGCTGTCCCCTGTCAGGGTGGCCTGGCGGGAGGTTCCAGAGCCCAAGCCAGGTGAGGACAGTGCCCACTCGGGGGCAGGGCAAGCCAGGTCGGGAGACAAGAGGTGATTTTAAAAGCAAACAACCTCAAGATCGTACATATTGATCAAGTTCACTTATTCATTCAGCCAAAATGTGTGGCGCGTGTACCAAGCTCCAGATCCGGGGGTGGGGGAAGTAGCCGTGAGTGAGGGGGAACAGTTTCCGGCCTCATGGAGCTTGCGGGTCTTGGGGATCTTGGGGGAAGGATACTCTGCGCAAAAACTGAGGTCTTGCAAAAATGTAGGTCTTGTAACATCTCTGGGCCTCAAATTAAACCAATGAAAACCACACTCAAATTCTTCCTGCTGAGAGCGGTGGAGGGGCCCATCAGCCCAAAGGGGTCACCAACAGGTCAAGTTCAGAAACACTCATCTAGACTGGCCAAGACCGACCCAGCGTTTGTTTTCCCGCTGAAGTGCATGCTCGCTCGTGCTCTGTGTCCTGTCTAAGAAATCACTGCCTAGTCCCAGAGGATGAAGATTTCCACCCATGTTTTCTTCTTAGAGTTTGTAGTTGTAGCTCTTGGTTTCACTTCGGGTTCATTTCTGTGTGCAGCGCGAGAAAAGGGCACGGTTTCATCGTTTCAGCACGTGGGGTGGTATCCAGTTGTCACGGCATCGTCCGTTCTCTCGTGGAATCTTCTTGGTGCTTCTGTCAAAAATCAGTGGGCCAAAAAAGTGTACAGGTTGGCTTCTGGACTTTCAATTCTATTCCATGGAGCAATGCCTCCTTCTGCTGAGACCACATGGTCTCGATTTTTGGAGCTTTGTAGTAAGTTTTGAAATCAGAATGTATTTCAATGAGCAACCTTAGCGACACTCGTGGGGGTTCCTTGACTCCTCTCCCTCCCGGGGAAGCAGAGCAGAAGTACAGACCTGCCTCCTGGAAGAGCCCTGCCCCAAAGCCTCCCTTCCGGGAAAACAGTGTTAACGACGGGAAGCATCATTGGTAGGTACAAAATATAGACGGGGGGAGGTTCAGAAGAGTACAGGAAATGGAGAAGCCAAAGAGCTTATATGCACGACCCATGGACATGAACTAAGGTGGGGATTGCTGGAGAGAAGGCGGGCCCTGGGAGGAGGGGGGCAAAGGGGGGAAAATTGGGACCACTGCAATAGGATAATCAATAAAATATACTTAAAAAAAGCAACAGGCACCGAGTTGCTTTTGTCCACCGACATTGTCTCATTTAATCCAGACGTCAGCCCTAGGAGGTGCGTGTTACTATTTTTATTATTTCCATTTGACACATGAGGAAGTGCACTGTGCTGGATTTGTTCCAAATGTCCCCCTGCACCCCGCACCCAAGACTCACGCTTGGCACTCTGAGGGCCTGGCTGGTGTCCCTGCCCCCACACGTTCTTTGCCCCTGGCTTTTGGTTGGGTTTGGCAGGGGAACCCCCCAGTGGAAGTTCAGAGGGTGGGATGCATGAGGCCAGGGCTTTTAATCCCTGGCTCCTTCTCAGTGAGGGTGTCTCTGGCTGACCTTGACCCTTCCTGAATGACACGGCTCCTCTCAAGGCAGCTTGCTCTGCACGAGTCACTCTGCCCCTGGGTTCCCCAGATCCCTCCCTGCATCGGAGGGGCCACAGCTTCCGGGAATGCGGCTTCCCCCGGGTGGGCTGATGGTCTTCGAGCCCCGAGCGAACCCCTTGCAGCGTGTCAGCTCCGCAGGCTCCGGACGGCGCCCTCCCGAGGAGGCCTGAGGGAGGAGCCACGTGCTGTGCTGATTTCCACAAGCACTTACCCCGAGATCCCTGGCCAAGACATGTAATATTAATGGCAGGAGTAGACGGCGGAGCTCCTGGGAAGGAAGCTTGGGAAAACATAATGGAATCTCAGAAGCAAAGTGCAAGGCCGTGGAGCTCCGCGTTGAGAACTTTCTGCCTTGAGAGGCCCCTCGGACCCTGCCAAGTTTGGGAAACCATTTAGCTCTTTCAGAGCAAACTGAGAAAGGGGGAAAGTCGTAAGTCAAATGTCGAGGTGCCTTCAGGAGAGGAGTCCATTAGCGGTGCTTCGGAGACACGCCGAGTCCGAGAACGTGGCGGGGGATTCTGAAGTGAGCGGGGCGGGACCCAGTGTCTGCTTGGAGATGTGCCTTGTGGAGAAGGGGCGGCCACGCCTGAGCGGAGCTGCAGAACCACTGCTGACACTTCGCTTCTTCCCTCCACGCGCTCCAGGGTGACGACTCCCTCAAAACCGCACGCTCACTCCACCTGGGAGCCATTTAAAAACTCACCCTTTTGTTTAGGACAAAGACTGAGACCCACTGAAAAGTTGCAAGAGTGTTTCCCTGGACGCCAGTGTGTCTCTCGCACGCAGAGTCACCTGTTCTCCACGGTTGCCACGTTAACTTTATCTCTTTGTTCTCTTCCAGTCTGCAGGGCTGAACTGTATGAAATATGTACATCATTTATTCCTTTTCTTAATTTTTGCTGAACATTCGAGAGTAAATTACAGAGAACGAGACCCTAAATATCTAAATACTTCCCATGTACCTCGTAAGAAAAAGGACATTTTCTTACGTTACCACAGTTTGAGGATAAAATTTGGGGAGTTAGCATTGTTGTCATTGCTGATTGCCCCCCAAACAACTTTTGTAGCAATGGTTATTCCCCCCCGAATTCAGGATCCACCCCAGCATCACGCCGGGCACTGAGATGCCGAGTGCAGAGCCTTCTGCTGGGCGCTTGAGTTACGCGGGGCCCGGTGTGGACTGGGCGCCCGGCTGGCTGGCCCTGGATGGAGGCGAACAGTATTTCCCCCAGAGAAAGAAGCTCCCCGTGTGTCTGAGATGAGACGCTCTGTCCGCTCCAGGACTCGGGGGATCCAAGGACTTGGGATGACGCTCCAGAGAGAAGCCAGCCAACACAGAGACACTGGATGGAAGACCCTAGTTCTGGGCCCCCACTCAGGGGTACCACAATTTGCAAAGCACAGATTTACAGCCCGACTCCATAGCGTCTCCCTCGCCCTGGGCGGGGTGGGTTCTCAGGGGTTTCGGGAACTGCCCCCCGGGCGGTGCGTTCTCCTCCGGGGAATCCTGGACCCTGATGTGCCCTCATCTGGCTTTGATATCAGAAGAGGGTAAGGCCACACCCTGCCCCACCCGGCTGAGCTGTCACGCACTGCTAGTCCCTAGCTATGACATGGGGGCAGCAGCATCTATGTTGCTAGTTTGTAAGGATTCAAAACAGTGTCCACAAAATCCTGGAATGTGCATGCTCTCAGTAAAAAACAAAAACATTTTATTTTTCTCAAAAGTTAACTACTTTTGCTCTGTTTTTCTTAAACAATAAGTGTCAAGTGGAAACCTCAATGCACCTGACTTGATTGTATATGTATACATGTATGAGTGCGTGTATATGATATGTAGTTTATACATGCATGGTATGTATTGATGGGTTGCATCACTCTATGGACTGGATCAATCTACTTGTGATTTCTTGACCCTGGCTATGTTTTGCAGAGACAAAGAAAGAAGAGGTGACAGCAGATATTGCTGGCTGGATGACCCAACACCAATCCCAATTCTCGTCTCTGGTATAGAGGTGGGAGGATCTGCATGTGTTACAGCTATAGGGGACCTTAGCGTCAGAGGGCCACATGGCATAGTTCTGGTCCACAGGACGTAAGCAGGAGACTCTCGGAGCTATTGGGAATGATGCTTGCACTGCTGTTCCTTTCTTCTACCTTCACTTGAGTGTGGATGGTGCCTGGTGCAGCAGCAGCCCTTCTGTGGCCATGAGGGGAACCCTTTTCAACCCGAAGAGAAAAGGCCAACAACACGCTAAGAATGTCAGAACAGAATCAGTTCACAACCAGTTGAGCTGAACCAATTATTACAACCACCTACTTCTGATCTTGTTGTACAAGAAAAAAATTAATTGTATCTAATGAGCTCCCTGTAAATTGGAGTTTCTATTGTACATTCTGAAAACATTCTTAATTGACAGAGGCATAATTCTGAGAGACATTTCTAAGGGAGATGAAGTCTGAAATCACGGCAGTTTGTTAGCTCTATCTGTGTCTGGAGGCGAGGGAAAGATAACCAGTTTAGGCTAAGAGACGTTCAGTTTGGTGCCGCTTTGTCAGCGCTCGCCAGCCCACGCCATCTCCCTCACTCCTCAGTCCAGCCTGCACTCAGACTGGAGGGCTTTTGCTGGAGGGGGCCTTTGCTGGAGGGGGGTCACTGGACGAGGAGAGTGGTGCTGTATTCGCCCTAGCACGTCGCCCAGGGAGGCTCACGTGGGAATGCAGAAGGGACCGACGGTAGCAATACTGAGGTACTGGCTTGAAGGTTGGCCTTGAATGTAATGGGGGAAGGGAGGGGGAAGGGAGGGAGATGGGGGGATGGGCAGGCAAACCCATCCTCCTAGAACCCCTGGGGGAGCTGCGAGGTGCCCACAAGGACACTGGTGGCCTCCAGGGAGAGAAGGGGCAGAGAGCTACGGGGAGTGTTCAGACCCCAGAGTCGGGCAGCCTGGGCGTGTGCGCTGCTGAGTGAGGGCTTCGATCACGCACCTGGGGCTCCTTGTCTCCCTGCTTCAGCAAAGAGCTGGATGAGATGCTCTTCAGTGCGGTTCGATGACCACACTCTATGGCCCACGCTCCCTCCTGCACACAGAGGGTGAGGACCTCTGCTTCTAGCAGCCTGGAGATGAGGGCAGAGAGGGAGAAAGGAGTGGAGAGAGGCACGCAGGAGGAAGGGGCTGACTGTTCACAGGGGTGTCAGGGCAGAAGAAAGCCTGTGGTGTTAGCAGTTTTGCACAGCTGTGAGGGGAGGTGACGGGAAGGTGACGGCAGAATGCCCGAGGAGGCAAGAGGGTGGATGCTTGGGAGTTATCTCTTCCGGCTTGTCGGAAAAACCAGGAGGCTCCTGTTTCCACTCGCTGCTCAGCCGTCGCCGCGAGCTGATTTGGGGCATCCCGAGGTGCGCAGTGTGTCGGCCTCCGAGCGTTCCTGCTTGAGTTTCCTCTTGCATCGGTCCTACACCAACTGCCCCTCTGCCTCCAGGATGGCGGATGGTGCAACCTGCGAGCGGTCGTCATGTTTACTGATTTCCTTTCGGAAAGTAGATTTTGCTTGAGGTTTCTGCCTGTTGTTTCAATCGTTGTCACCTTGCCCTTGTTAAGGCACGTGACAGCTGCACAGGAAGCAAACGCCAGCAGTCGGCGTGCCCGTGACATTCAAGAGGCCCTGGCCCCCTTCACCGCCACAACTGGCCGCTCTATCCGGCTGCCTCTCTGTCCTCAGCACCTCCGCTCCTCTGGCTCAGCCATGCCTCCCGCCCAACGCACCAAGAGCCAAACTCGCGTTCCCCTCCCACCGTCCCCCTCAAACCCTCTTCCACGGGTCTCCGCAGGCGGCGCCAACACGTGTTCTGGACGCCTCGCTCACCGTCACGCCTCTTACCGCATCCAGGCCAAAGCCAGTTAACACTCCGCTCCGGGGTCCCCATCACACGCCTCGCCCCACCCACCCACGCTCCAACGGTTACTGCTCACTGGCGCTCCCCACCGATCGGAAGCTCAGGCTAGTTTTACCCATAAACAAACAAACAAGAGCGGTGCATAGCTCTCCTTTGCTTAAAACCATTTCATGACCTTCCAAATAAAGACCAGCCCGTGGTGTGGCCTCCGGGAGCTTTCTGGCCCTGGAGCACGGCCCAGCTCGGCTCACTGCGGTCTGGGCTGCGCCGCCACGCCAGCTCGGGTTCCTCATTCCTGTGCTGAGCACCCTCCTCTTCCTCCTCACCACCTGCCTGAGTTCCCGCTCAAACTCCGTCTCTCAGGTCCAGGGTCACTTTCCCAGGGGGCCATCCCAGCCCCCACAAAGGCCAGTTGGACCCTCCTGCTACACCCTCCGCGGAAGCGCCCACCACGGTTGTAACTCGATGTCCATGCGCCTCTCTTTATAGAGTCTATCTCCCGTCTCCAGCGAAACCAACGTGAGCACAGGCGCTGGGTCTGCTTTTGCTCCCAGCTGAACGCCAGTGGTGTCTGAAACCGCGTGTGACAAACAGTAGGTGCTAAATAACACCCTTGGAACAACCAAGGGGTGGCTGGGTGGACAGAGGGGTGACCCACAGAGCCTAGATTCTCTTTTCTTCTGTTGAGGGGAAATGCCTCGCCCTTGGACACGCCCACCAGCCCCAGCAACGTGCGAGGGCCCGGATCTCTGCGCATCCTCACCAGCACGTTGTTTTACACATTTCTCTCCATCCTAGTGGGCGTGGACTGGCATCTCATTGTGACTTTGATTTGCATTTCCCTTGTGACAAACGATGTTAAGCATCTTCTCGTGTGCTTATCGGCCAGGTAGATGTCTTCTTTGGAGAAATAGCTATGCCAATCCTTTGCCTATTTTTTTTATCAGGTTGCTGGTCATTTTATTGTTGAGTTGTAAGCCGCTAGACTGCAATCCGATATTTGACTTGCAAATATTTTAGAGAAGTCTTTATCTTTGCTCCCTCTTGTAACTCCCTAAAATGACAGCAAAGGAATGACATTACATTCATTTTAGACAGAGGACAAGAAGCAAACAAACATTGACCAGAGATTTCTGAAATCTTTGGAAACAGAAAGCACTGGGAGTCGTGGCCTCTGACCTTTGACAGGGAGGCCGTCACACCCCCGGTGCTGAGGAGGAGCCCCGCAGCCCACTCAGAAGAGTCCTGGGAAAGTCCAGGGCCTTGAAACACCAGAACCGCAGAAGCTGAAGGCTAAGCAGGGGATAAAACACTAGTTCTGTCTACAGAGCAGAAGACTCGGTCTCAGCCATTGCCACCCTCAGGAGATGCGAGGTTTCTTCTCTACGGGAGATGCTTCCATTTAGACATTTTGGATTCAGGGCCCTGGGCACAGGGGAGGTGGCAAAGAGGCGTGGGGGGTCACAGCAGGCAGGTAAGACGAAAGTGTCCATCTTGAAGGGGCCCTCTGCTGTTTCCTTATGTTCTTGTCCCCCAATGTGACAAGGGTCTTCTCCAGAGACTCTGTAGAGCCTCAAAGAAAGGCCTCCTGACCCTGACATTGGGGGCAGGGGCAGGCTTGACTGCAACCGGCCCAGTCCCCAGACCCACCCCACTGACAGTGACCAGCACCCTCGCACTGGCCCTGACTCCTCTGCTTGCGGGTGCCCACTCACTAAATTAGTCCCTTAAAAGGAGCATAACATATATTTCAGAAAGAAAAAAAAATAGCAAGACCTAGAAAACAAAATAAGGACAGAAAGCCGTAAAGGAATAACAGAAAATATGAAAGCAGCTTTGAAAATTAAAAATGAAATTTTTAAAAATTAAATAGCAGAACTAGAGGATAAAGTATAAGAATTTTCCCAGAGAATAGAACAAAAACTCCAAAGTATGGATAGATAGGGCAGAAAATAAAGAAGGAAATTATTAAAGAAATATTATAAGAAAAATTGCCAGAACTTGAAAGGGCATGGTGATTATCCAGGTCAGGAAATACAAATTCCACACCAATACACATCAAGAATAAAGAAAAGATTCTGGAAGCATATACTAGGGGAAAAAAATAGATCCCACAGAAAGAATTGGGTTGCATCATGGCATTAAACTTCCAATGCAGAGCAAAATGGAAACAATAAATTTAAAAATATGGGGAGAAATAATGTTGAATCAAAGAATCTATACGTCCAAGTTATCCACCAATTCCAAAAGCAAAACTTTTTAGATGGGTACAATCTCAAAAAAAAAATTGGTCTCAAGCAACCAGTATCGGGAAACTCCTGGAAGGTGTGCCTAAGCAACACGAGGGAGAAAAGAGAAAGGAAAAAGAAGAAGAAGGAAACTTTAGATCCAGCAAACCAGAGAAACAACCCAGAAGGATCAGAAGGGAAAAGCTGGCCTGCAGCCCTCCACCAGCTTCAACACAGGGTTAAGGAAAAGAGGTCTCCAGGGAATCATAAAGCTTCTGATCTGCTTGGCCACTTAGGAAATGTTAGCTGTAGACACTTTACAGATCCACTGGAAGATACGGGGGGAAGGGCAATAAAAACATAGACAACAAAGCAAATGAAAAAAAAAGAAAGAAAACTGAGGCAATGATCAACTCCAAGAAAAACAAAAAACTCTACAAGAGAGAAAAAGGCCAAAGAGCCCGAGCTTCAGCTGGGATCAATATTTGCACAGTCGTAACAATGCCAACACTGGCTACCGGTTTAGTTACTGAAACAGCATGTCGGGGGGTGGTTCAATGCAAAGGGAGGGTGGTGATCTGTAGGAGACCCAAATTCTTATCTAATGTAGTAGGAAGTCAACAGATCATTTGCCACACCGATAAACCCAGGAACTACGGCACAAGCACATTATTTGGAAATCGGAGGGTGAGTTCCAAGGCAAACAGCTGAACTAAGGGGTTGCCTCTGCGGGGTGGACCTGCAGGTCGGTGATGGAGAAGGAAGAAACCCACACTTGTGATTGCCAGACTTGCGGCATTATTTCATTTTTTAAAAAGAACAATCATAAAATCAATAATAAAACTGTAAGGAGGTTCCCTTTGCTGCAGAACCAAGAATTGAAAGTTTCCACTCCATTACCTGCAAGAAAAGTGACAGTAACAGTCATAGTCCTACAGGATTTTATCAGCCTGGGGTTCAATGCGCTCCCGCATGACCCCCCTCCCCCAGTGCACACACCCTGCGTTTGTGAAAAGCTGTGTGCTTTAGACGAAAAAAAGGCGAAAACAAGTGTGTGGAGCTCCCCAGAGCCTCACTGGAAAAATCACAACCCAAAGCACATATTTATTTGTATCACAGACAGATCCCCTGACTTGCCTGGAGAAACTTAACATCGTTAGTGTCTACGCTCGTGTCGAATGTGTGATCTGCAGTGTATTCCAGCGGAGAAGCACATGGTTCAGCAATAAGTGGGAGACCGAAGGGAGGGAGCCAGGGAGCCAGGAAGTGTGACTCAGACATTTGCTTTTAACTTTAATTAGTAAGCCCTGCCAGGACTTCTCGGAAGGGGAAGCTCCTCTCCTACCTTCCTGCTTCTAAAGAGATTTCAAGTGAGTCTCGCCCAAGCGGTGGGCCACTTCGTCGCCTCACGCGTCTGATGAGACCTGCTCACTTGGTACTAGTTAACACCCGAGCTGCGCACCAGTCAGCAAAAATATATTGATCGCACCCTTTCACAGGGCTCCCTAATGCTGGTGGATTTCTCAAAAACGAATCCAAGTCCCAGAAGGTTCCTAAAAGAAATGGTGGTGCGTGTATTGGCTCGGAAACAGCTTGCAAAGTGCTTTCCAGTTGGTAGGCTTGCAGGAAGATGCAAAGGGGAAGTGCAGACCAAGTTTGATTCAATAGATGTTTACCGAGTGCCGACCATATGCTGTTCTACTGGGATGTGGAAATGGCGCCATGGGACAGACACTGTCCCTCTGCTACCCCGACACTGGCGCACAACTCCTGGCCCAGGCCTGTCCTGTCTGCTCCACAGGACTGGGGAGCCCGCACTGCCCTCTGGGAAGGAGGGAAAACTGAAGAGGCTCAGACAGTTTCTCTGATTCTAAGATGTGTCCTTGTCCTTTTTAGTTTATATTTTAACGTCTCGGGGGCTGAGCGCATGTCCTCACGTGTGCTCATTGTTCTCGCGTGAATATTAACAGCTCTACCTTCTCTGCTGAAGGTTTCCAGTTTGGATGATAAATGGTACAATCCCCCTAGAAATTCACTACAACCATGCAGTGTGGCTGGTTGGTTCTGACTTCGGACAGAACTGAACCCTATGGGAGCCCTTTGGGTCCGACTCCTGTCCAAGAAAGCCAGGGATAGCCTGGAAGGAGGAGGGGCTGACCTGGTGGAGATCATGGTAAGAAGAAAGTCAGGTGCAGCCCAGAGCCTCACCTAGACGGAGGCCTGGAGGTGGCCGAGATATCTGGGGACTGCGGCAGGCAGTGGGAGAAGCTGAGTCAGAGTGGGGCGGTATTTTTGTCCGTAGATTCACCTTCATGTGCTGGTCACCACCGCAGATTTCTGTTTGGACTTTGTGACTCTTCTAACCTGAACTTGGACCCAAGGCTATTCACATATACGGCAGGTCCTCGCATAATGCCATGTTGTTATAACTTTGATAAGATGCTTTAGGAACTTAACTCTTCTTTATATCCATCAGCCAGTGGTAAAATTGGTTTCATTGCATGCTGTTTGTTTGACGTCACAGACCTGCAGGCTGTGCTGAGTGAGGACTGCCGTGCAGTGCAAGGTGAAGGGGAGACTGCAGAGAACTCGTGCGTGTCGATGGACAAAAGGAGAGCAAGCAGGTGGACTAGGGGAGAGAACTAATGAGAAAGTCCAGACCTGAGCCCGACGGGGCTGCTTTAACCACCCCGCAGCTCCTGCGGGTGTGAAATCAGGTCACTGTGGCGTCTTCCTTCCACTAGTGCGCATGTCCCGTCCCCCAAAAGGAACTCTCGACAGTCCAGTGCCCTCTGCCAGGGCACCTCCCGCCTCTCTGAAGGGCCACAGACCCACGTCCAGGAGCCCCTGGAGGTTTTGTCAATTCTTGAGTCAACCTCATTAAAGAAACATGATGGAAATGTTGCTTATTGACCCTGGAGGTGTTCTATCTCCTTGACTCTTTCAGGGTTTCTTTCATGGAACCGGGCTGTTCTCCGGCACAGTGGACCATGCACCCACCCACTTCGATGCATCTGCAGTCTGGCATTGCCCCGGTTCCACCGCCGACTGAGTGTGGGGTTAGCCAAAGAGTCCATATTTTTTTTTCCATAAAATAAAAGACACATTTTCATTTTCACCAATAACGTCCTCCATTTGGATATTTTGAAGATGTCGGCCCTCTCCTGCATGTACAACATCGATTCTTCTCAACTGATGTCTCGATTTGAACACGATCAACTTCAGCTGGTCTACCCCACTGTGGAGCATCGCCCGGTGAGAAACCTCCAGCACGAAACTTCATAAATGACTTTTGACACGTTCGATTGGTCACAGCACCTTCTTCATTCACTGCACAAATCTTTTTTTATGTTTCCGTTGTATTTTTACTTTTCTTTAAATAGTAAAGCATAATATGCTGAAAATGTTGCATATTTTCTTGCATTTTCAAGGTTAAGTGGCTACAGAAAAATTCACCAATCTTGGTAAGTTTTTTAAATGCATGCCAACATGACAGCTGTCAAAGGACGATCTAACAAAACTATTTCAAATGACGTTAAAGATGACTGAGCACTACTAGAGCTAGCCTGTGGGAAAAACACTAATGAACTTTTTGGCCATCCTAATAAATAGTTGGAATGAGTCACTTGAATGTTTTTTCCATCAGCAAAACAGGTAACACACAAATTATATCCATATCGCTGCCAAATAAATGAAAGAGATTGCCCAGGACCACAGACAATAAACCACTCCTGCCGTTTGTGTTTCGGCTGGGCCTGTGTCGTGGGGAAAGAGGGACAGCGCCCGGGTTGTCCCCTGCTCCTGCACGCCGCACGACCCCTCGTGCGCAGGTGGGGTTCCGGCTCTCCCGCTGACCAGGTGCGTGGCTGTGAGTAGGTCTGGACGCTTCTCCCAAGTTCCTTCCTCGTCAGTAAAACAGAACTAATTGTACGGAGGCAGACACGGCTTCCACCGCACTGCCATCCCTCCTTCATTCTCGCTAACAGAACCCCGCCCATTGGGAGGGGCAGTGTCCCAGAGAAGGTGTTCCCAGGCTCCCTTGTACCGAGTGGTGTTCATGTGGCCAGTTCCTGCTAAGGGGGGGTGACCAGCAGCCTGCTGGGGTGGCTTCGAGGAGAGCTGTCGCTTTCCTCATGAATGGGGACAGACTGGGCTGGCACGTGCCTCTCACTCCCCGCCTTTCCTTTCTCCTTGCGTGGGGCACAAATGCTGTTCTTGGAGGAGGGGCAGCCACCTTGTGACAATGAGAAGGGAGCGGGATCCTGGGTCCCTGATGATTCCTCAGGCAGCTGCAGGAGCCTTGGGCAGCGACTTCCCTGGACTTTCTGTCACACGAGGAGAAGAAAGCCCTTATTTTGGCTAAAGGAGTCTTCCCGAGCGTCTCTGAGCTGCCTGGACACCTACCTCCAAAGTGGCTGTGAGGACGAAATGACACAAGGATAGAAACTGCCTGTGCAGGTGACCCCCCGCGGGGAGATGCTCCAGTTTGCCTTCGAGAGGGGGACGGATGGATGACACAGATTTCGCTGGAACGCAGACCGTTTCCGGCTCCGAGTGGAAGCTGCGTCCAGAAATCCCGACCTCGGCGCCCAGAGCGCCCGCCGCCCTCGCCTTGCCTTGCTTTGGGATGCACCGGCTCTGTGTTGGAGCAACATAGAAATAATGAGACTTAATTAGATGGAGAATTTGAAAAGAGTGCTAATGAGGTAGGAGTTGGTTGGGGGAGAGTCATCGGAGGCTGAATTAAAGGGGGGGCATGAGGGCAGCTGGTTAGCAGCGCAATGAGTACGGTGCGCTGCAGTTTACCTGACCAAGTGCGCTGTCTGTGACCCCAGTTTCCAAACCCGGCAGTGTGGGAGGTCAGACGTAAATCAGGCTCACTTCTCGGGGCGGCGGCGGGGAGACTGTTCTTGAGTCTTATCCTGATCTATCTCTGTTGAGGTTTGTTACAATTGAGCAAAATCAAACGGCCCCCGTTTCCGCCAAGAAAGGCAGACCTTGGGCAGAAACACGTGGCCAAGACCGGCTGCACCCTGTCCTGTGTTTTTGTCATTTACTTGGAGGAGATGGACACACCGGGCGCAGGACCACTGTCAAGCAAGTTTAGACCGCTGGCCACAGCTGAAGTCAGCAGCTACCGTTGCTGAAATTTTGAAACAGAAAAAAATGCGTAATGGAAGGAATGGTTTACCATCTAAATAGTTAAACCATTTAAAATGCTGCCCAGGTTTGCTGGCCCACAAAATTGCATCTAACAAAATGTGTGCAAATGTGCTTCTTTTTCAAACAGAAGAAAATATGTTTATTAATAGCAAATTACTTTTTCAGAGCCTCTCCAAACTAAATGTTGAACAGGTATTTAAAAAAATATTATTTGACATAGTGCTGAAATAATAACCTGAATGCCCCGAGGGAACTCAGGGGAGGAAAATGGTAACAGTGCCACAGAGCCACTCTCAAGGGTGTTCTAAGACCTTTCCACAGGTTAACTCGTTTAAACCTTGCGATTGTTATTCATGTTTTACGGATGAGGTACACTGCTAATAACAAAAGTTTTGCCCTTTCATTTTTTAATATAATCCTTAAATGGGAAGTGTAAAGTAGCAAAGCTAAATATGCCAGCCTGTGGCCTAATTAACACACATGTTTACTGTCTCTATGTTACTTTTATTTATTTTCTTCTTTTTAACCTAGAGTAGATTTCTTCTGTTTTAATATGGTTCACAAGTAGCATTGGAGGGACAGAATAACAGCTTGGTCATCGAGAAAATGAGGTAGGAAGCAATAGCAACTTGCCTTGGCTCTTGGGGGATTAATCGTCATGGATATTTAATTTAGGACTAATAATTGTTTTAACCAAGCCCTTTCGAAATGTGCCAAACCAGCCAGGAAGAGGGGAAATGAATCCGTGAACTGAAATTTGGGGAGTAAAGCTTTTCTCATTAGCAGATAGCTTTCTCTTTGTAATGTGAATAGATCTAATGAGCGTCAATTATACCTTATTAAATTTTGCTAAACCAGTGTTACTGACCGCCCTCTGCTGCACACTCCTCTTGCCTTGCCTCCTGAATTTTCATTCTAATTGCTTCGGGTCTCTTCCCGGGAGCGTCAGTGCCATTCACGCCTGCTCTTTACCTCCCACTAACCTTTTATTCGGGAGATCTCTCGGATAGTATCTGGAAAATCCAGGCCCGAAGCAAATTCCAACAAGGGCTAGTATGTTCTTGAGAAACAAGGCCCTGAGTTGGTGGGTAGGGAGTGAGGTGGAGGAAAGGTGGGCAAGGGGGAGAATTGGGAAGGTTGGATATTCAGTCAGCGGCCTCTACTTCCCTTTATCCATCCAGCCACTGAGCGTGCGTGACACCCCACGGCACTGTCACGAGAGAGTGGGACGCGGTCCTCGCCCTCCAGAAACTCCAACCTGGTGGGAATTTCCGCAGGTCAATGTCTCCCCTGAAGGACGACCTGGCAGTGCTTCACCTGCCCCGTCCGGTCAAGGCCTCTCCCAGCCCGGAAACTGGAAGAGCAGGTTCAGGGCATGACAACAATGTACTTTTCCCTTGTTCTTCTGAATGCTCAGGAGAAATCCCAGGGATGTTTTCCTTTAAGCAGTGGGTGCCTGACTTTGTCAAACCCAACACCTACTTTACCAGAAGCTTCTACCACCACTACCTTTGCAGCGGGGAAATTCTGAGTTTCACCTTTCCCAAGTCAGGTCCTCAGGGGTCTGCAGAAATTCCTTCTCCTGAGTACTGTTGGCTCAATAGCTTTTTGGAAGGGAAGAGAGAGGCTGACAGTTCTCCTCTGCTTGGCTCTGTGCCAAATGAGCAGGGCTCACGATGCTGCTAAGATATCTTGCATGGCCCAGCAATAACGCCTCCATTATCTTATTAAGTGACTGCCCCCAGATGTAATTTGGAGGACCTCTGGATTCTCAGACCCCCAGGCCCATCAATACTCATTAAGGAGGAGCCACTGGTCTATGGTCCAGCAACTAAGTACCTTGAATACAACTCAGTTTTCCTGCCGGTCCTTCCGGTCCTTCCGTCTCTTCTTGGTCCGGTCAGTGTTTCTGCCGTCTGTGCTCTAATCACTGTCTTTTGTTCTTAGTCGGGTAAATAAAAGGAAATTCGCATAGCCCCTCTTAGAATTTCTAGTCTGCTGTTTTGTCCTCTGTGGCTTTTCATCTACTAGGAGAGTTCCTTTAAGGGATTGTTGATTAGTCTGAAGCTGTGATCAAAAGCAAACAAAACACGGAGCATCAGGCCTGGGTGGGCACCCGGGAGTTCAGCCCGGCCCTTCCTCCCTGCTGAAGTCTCAGCTCCGCCCAGCCTTCCTCTGGGAGCCACGTTGCCTCCTCCCGGTGGGATCCCCGTGGAGGCTGGAGAGAAGCGCTTTTGCTTCCTCCGCCTGTGGGCCTCGGCCCCACACAGGGACCTGGGAGAAAAACACCTGGAAGCAGCCCTCCTTGGTGACCAGGCGCTTTTCAGGCTGCATTTGGGAGATAGTGAGTGGAGTGCAGGTGATCTCCGGCTTTGACCCACCTCGCTGCAGGGGGCTGCTGTGCCGGACGGAGCACTGGACCGGAAGTCAGCTGCTGTGCTTCCAAAAGCACAGAACTCTTTTTTTTTTTTGGCTCAGTGGCCAATATGTCGTTAGCATATTCTTGAAATAAAAAATTTCCACTTTTCCTTCCCGTACATCATTTTATATAAGCACACTGAAATGCTTGGAAATAACGGCAATTGATTATCATCATTAAGCTTCAGCGGGGCAAGATCCAGATTTGTTTGGTGGTTCTGGAATCAGCTCAGGTTCACGTGGTACTTGATGCCTCTTGGGCCCTGCCTCAGCCCTCCGGGTCTTGACTGTAGTCACAGCTGTGACGGACAGTTTGGGGTGAGTTTCCCGTCCTCTGAGCACTTTGGGCTTCTGGCATCTCTCTGCAAGATGCATGTTTTGTGCTCTTCCCGGTCCCAAAGGCGAGGGGTGGGGACATGGCATGTACATGTGCTGTGGCAGGCCTGGCTCCCAGGAAGTACAGTAGCGTGCAGGATGTTTATTAGGGAGTCTTCTGGGCATGGAGCCTGAGGAGGGAGGTTAAGGAGGCAGTCGGCTGTGGTGCAGTCCAAGGAAGGCCTGAGTCAACCCCTTGGGATGCCCTGCAGCTGGGATGGCCCTGCAGGGGTGCCTGACTTAGGGGGCTCAGGCCTATATGTCCCAGCGGTGACAGAGTGTGGGCTTCCCCTGGAAAGAAGCGTGACCTTGGAGGCGGTCGCCCCACAACATCAAGCTAAAAAGGTTTTGCACAGCAAAGGAAACCATCAACAAAATGGGAGGACACATTCACCAATGGTACATCTGATGAGAGGATGATATCTAAAATGTATAAAGAGCTTATACAACTCAACACCAAAACACAAACAGTCCAATTAAAAATGGACAAAGGATTTGAATGGATACTTCTCCAAAGAGGACATACAGATGGCCAATAGGCATATGAAAAGATGTTCAATGTTGCTAATCATCAGGGAAACGCACATTAAAACCACAATGAGATATCACCTCACATCTGTCAAAATGCTCATCATCAGTAAGTCCATGAATAGCAAGAGCTGGGGAGGATGTGGAAAACAGGGAACCCTTGTGCGCTGTTGGTGGGAATCCAGACTGGTGCAGCCACCGTGGAAAACAGTGTGGGGTCTTCTCAAAAAATTAAAAATGGAACTCTTATGATCTAGCGATCCCACTTCTGGGCATATATCCAAAGAAACTCCAAACACTAATTTGAAGGAATATATGTACCCCGATGTTCACTGCAGCATTATTTACAATAGCCGAGCTTTGGAAGCAGCCCGCGTCCATCAGCAGATGAGTGGATAAACTGCTGTGGTACATTTACACAATGGGATACTACGTGGCCATAACAAGGAAAGAAACCTTACCTTCTGCGACAGCATAAATGGACCTAGAGAGTATTATTCTAAGTATTATACTAAACATAAGCCAGTCAGAGAAAGACAAATACCATATGATTTCACTTATATATGGAATGTAATAAATAAAATAAACAAATAAAATAGACACAAGCTCATAGATACAAAAAACAGATTGACAGCTGTCAGAGGAGGGGTGGGGCTTGGGGAGCTGAGTGAAGAAAGTGAAGGGATTACACACAAAGAAATCTCTCGGACACAGACAACAGTATGGTGATGACCAGAGGGAAGTGGGGTGCGGTGGGGGGAGATGGTGATGGAAGGGGGCTTGAATTTGGATGGTGAACACACAATATTATACAATATACAGATGATAGATTATAGAACTGTACACTTGAAACCTATATAACTTGATTAATCAATCTCTCCCCAGTAAATTCACTAAAATTTCATAAAAATCAGAAACGAACAAGTATTTGTGAGGATGTGAAGAAATTGGAATCCTTGTGTCATCTTTGTGCGACTGTAAAATGGAACAGACACTGTGGAAGATTGTATGGAGATTCTTCAAAAAATTAAAAATAAAATTACCATATGACCCAGCAATTCCAGTTCCGGGTATAGACCCCAAAGAAGTAAACGCAGGGTCCTGAAGAGACCCTTATATACCCGTCCGTGTTCACAGCAGCGTCATTCTCCAAAGGTAGAGGCAACCCAGGTGTCCAACACTGGATGGATGAGTGAGCAAAATGTCATATGTGTACAATGGAATATTTTTCAGCCTTAAAAAAAGAGGAAAATTCTGGTATACGCTACAACATGGCTAGACCCAGAGGCCCTGAAACATCCCTTGTTGACAAACATGGTTTCCTTCCTACCTGGAAGATAAGAATCTCATGAGCAAGGAGAACCCAATGTAAAATTAAGAAGCAACATTTTCCTTGCCAGAACGATTCTTATGACAAGCCGTTATTCACGGAGAGAGCGCACAGCCCACACGCTTCCTCGCCAGCCTCCCTGCGTTCCTGTGCGGGTCTTTGGATACGACCTCTCTGGGGGTCTCCCTCCCATTGTGCTTTCTGTGGATGGCCACTTTCAAGTCACGGGGCTTTGGACAGGCCGGTTAACCTCCGTGAGCCTCAGTTTTCTTCTGTGCAAAGTGGAGGCAGCAGAGAGCGTCTGGGAACCTGGGAGGAGCAAGGGTTGCAATGGCACGCAGAGCGGACATGCTCAAGCAGTCACTGATGAACAACCACTCAGGAAGTTGGTTCCCATGGAAACATCCTGCCCCTGCCTGCCGTGCCAGTGCAATGCAAATCCACGGCAAAGGGAAAGCACGATGTCTGCAAAGATGCAGGAGTCCACAAAGTTAACCAAAATGACATTGGCGAACTGCTCGAGCCACATGCGAAGTCAGCAAAAACAAATAAAAAAGGTCTTGTAGAATCGAATCAGTTAAAATTGAGGGAAGGAATGATGGAAAGCTCTGGGGGGAAAGTAGCACTTGGTTTGTTCTTTGTTTTTTTCTAAGAAGCGGTGATCCTTCGTTCGTTCGTTCATTCATTCATTCATTCACACAAATATTCAACGAAGATTTATTGCCCAGGGTCTGGCCTGAGCACGAGTAACACAGCAGACCAGCACTGCACTGAGAATACAATTTTGTGAAACATGAGACAGAACCTATCTCCATAATTTCACTTTTCAAGTTTAAAAAGATTCAGTTGCAGATTTTTGCACTGCTTGAAATGACATTTTGGTTCTCATCTTAAGTGAATTTATTTTAAGGGGCCTTCTTCCAGAGGCAAGTCATCCTGTTTCTATTCTTCCCGGCACTCAGAGTGTTTCAGAGAATCAGACGATGACAGACACCTGTCAACACTTCGTATTTTCTAACCAACTTGACAGGGAAAGTGTCTGCCTCTGGGGACCCGCTCCCATAGTATGGTGTGGTTTATTGCAAAAGGGTTCCCCCATTTAAAACTATTATTTCTATTATTTTAGGTGTAGAGAGACCTCGGGTTATAGCACATTAGCATCATTGCTCTATAGGAGTCATCACTCCCCTTCAATTGATTTATCTTCCTTTTAATCCCTGCTCTCTCCTCCCATTCCCCTTTTCCCACGGGCATCACCACAGCGTGTTTGATAAAAGCCCTCTGATAAGTGTGTCTCCTTGTAGACTATACAGTGTCATTCTGCGTCTTAATTTGTGTATATGGTGTTGGGTAATGCAACCAACGTGCTCTGTTTCTTTTTTCACTCAGCACAATGTCTTATGATACATGCGCACGGTGTACAGCGAGGGTGTTGCTACGGCTGCAGAACCTGCCCTGGTGCATCACCACACTACTCTACCCATTGCCCCTTCTGCATGGACCCCTGTGCTGCCCCCAAATCTCTACGACCTAACTGACTCCGAGGTAAACGCCCTTGAACACGCGCCCCCTACCGGCCTGGATGGGCAGGTCTTTGGGATGTTCACCCAGGAGAGTAGTCCTTCATCTTAGGACCTGTACCAGATGGGTTTACTGAATGACTGTTCCAGTTTACCTACCGCCCAGCAGTGCACGGAATTTCCCACCTCCTCACCTCATCAGCCCTTACTGTTAATTACCTTTCTATTTTTTCAGACTAAAAAAAAAAATTCAAAGGATCAATAAACCCAAGAGCTGTTTCTTTGAAAAGATAAACAAAATTGACAAACCTTTAACCAGACTCATCAAGAAAAAAAGAGACAGGACCCAAATAAATAAAATCAGAAATGAAAGAGGAGAAGTTACAACTGATACCACAGAAATACAAAGGGCTGTAAGAAATCACTATGAACAACTACATGCCAAGAAATTGGACAACCTGGGCGAAATGGACAAGTTACTGGAAACATGCAGTCTTCCAAAATGGAATCGGGAAGAAGCAGGAAACCTGAACAGACCAATAACAATAGTGAATTTGAAGCAGTAACCAAAAAAGTCCCAGCACACAAAAGCCCTGGACCAGATGGCTTCATAGGTGAATTTTACCAACATTTAAAGAACTCACTACTATCCTTCTCAAACTATTTCAAAAAATTCCAGAACAGGGAAGACTCCCAAATTCTTTTCACAAGGCCAATATCACCCTGGTTGCAAAACCAGGGAAAGGCACAACAAAGAAAGGAAACTACCGGCCAATGTCTCTGATGAACACAAATGCTAAAATTCTCAACAAAATATCGGCAATGCAGATTCAGCAATACATCAAAAAGATCAAACACCATGATCAAGTGGGAAACATTTCTGTTTTTCCTCTACTCTGATGGGTGTCATATATTATGTCCATAATTTTAATTGCACCTGTCTGATTGTTGTTGAATTTGAGAATCTCATCTACGAATTGACTATGCGTACCCTTTGCCCATTTTCCATTAGGTTTCCTGTCCTTTTCTTGCTACTTTGCAGTTCTTTGTAGAAAACAAAGTTAATTATCTTTTTAAATCATTGCAAACATCTTTTCCCACAATGACATTTGTCGATCATATTGGACTTGCGAACAGAAATCCTTTCACTCAATACAATCAAATCTATTGAATTTTTTTGTCTTACGGTTGTCTTTCTCTTGGTTATGAGATAGTCTCATACATTTTTTCCCACTGGCTCTATTACCTTCCGTTTTGCATTTGGAGCTTTAATCAGTCTGGAGTCTTGCTTTTCAGAGTGTGAGGTAGGGCTTCAGCTTTCGTTTATCGCACATAATTACTTTTTTTAGAAGTCTAGCTTCCCATCACCATCGACTTTCCGCACGGCTCTGTGGTAGGGCTTTCATCACCATGCCGGCTTACCGTGGAAAGGCGTGCCTCGTCCTACGCCCTCCATTCTGTTCCTTCGATCGACTGCATTTCTTTGACATCTTCTACTTTATCTTTAACAAATCACTTGGGTTTTCCATTTTGTTTCTTAACATCATATTTGCTGTAGGATACAATGTAAATTATATTTTAAAAGTCACATATTTGAGTTCCAAGGCCATGCAAGAGCAGGGTTCAAATCCCACCTCTGCCACTCAACATCCACGTGACTTGTGTGGCAGTCTGCGATGAGGCTACTGGAACAAATCACCACAAACTTTGTGGCTTAAGGCAACATAACTTTGTCATCTTACACTTCTGGCGGTCGTGCATCGGAAATGAGTTGGCAGGGCTGGGTCCCTTCCGGAGGCTCAGGGAAGAATCCATTCCCTGCCTTGTTCGGCTTTGAAACACCATCTCTCTCTTCCTTGACTCGTGGCCCAGCATCACTCTGACCTTTGCTCTGCTGTCTCGTCTCCTTCTCCGACTCTCCTGCCCGCCGCTCTCCCTTACAAGGGCTGTTGTGACGACAGTAGCTCCACTAGATGTCCCAGGATGACCTCCCCAACTCAGGACTCTTAACTTAATCACACCTGCCATGTCCCTTTTGCCCGGCAGGGACACCATGCGCAGGTTCTGGGGATTAGGACAGAGGTGTCTTTGGATGCCTACCACACCTTGAACAGGTAACCTAACCTCGCTGAGCGTGTTTCCTTATCTCTAAAAAGGGGATGGGAAGGTAGGTAAACGGCGTTTGTTTGGCATAGGGCTGGGAACATGGTGAATGCTTAATAAATGGCAGACAGTTTTATTCTCACTATAGTCCAGGAAGGTGTACCGTGAATTACAGTTGGAGAAATTCAGAGTAGACAAGGCCGTTTGTGAGAGAAATGGTAAATTACTGAAAACAGTCGTAATGGGTCATTTTATTAGTCTTTCAGTACTAAGCCGGGTGTCCCATCCAAACCCAGGGTTTGTCTGGGTGTCACTTTCCACCTGTTATTCTGGTGAGTAAAGTCAAGGTGATCTTCTCTGCATTCAAAACAGATGACCTTTGATGCTCCCTGAATTCCCTGGATTCACAGGAAAGCAAGTTTTTTATTGCTGGCTCTCTCCTGCTGGAGAGCTGGCACTGTTGATTTCAGCAAAGAAAATCACAGAGGACTGAAAGAGCCTGGTGCTCAGAAATCAAGGTCTGTGTGCGAGAGATCTCAGGGGACTTCATTTGGCAAGGGGAAGTTCTCCGAATCAAGGCATATTACAGTTTGTGTCTAATCAGATTAAGTAGATCAAGGAAGAGGGAGACCATGTCATCCCTTGCCACGCTGTAAATTTCCAGAGCAGAGCTGGCGGGGGAGGAGGTGGATCTCAAGAGCGGGAGGGGAGCCCAGTGGGGGGGATGAGGAAACAACCGAGTCCAGGAGTGTCACAGGGCCAGCACCGAGAGCACTGCAACCACAGGAGCTTTGTTCTGGTGCAAATCTCAGCAATTTAGAAGCCAGAGAGTTTAGAAACAGAATCTGATAGTGACCAGCTGTGGCCTGGGGCAATATGTTAATCTCTCCGTGCCTTAGTTTCTGTTATTTCCAAAGCAGCGATACCTTCCCGTCCATCACTGGAGGCTGTGTAGATGCAATGAGTCAGCCTGCTGAAAGTGCTCAGCCTCTCACTCAGCCACGGTTAGTGATGACGACAGGTGTTCCTGCCTGCCTCCGAAAGGAACTGGCTTTTTTCCCCAAGAGTCATAGGGGCTGAGTGGTTCATGCATCATCCTACGGATAATTAGGGGCAGAGAATACAGGCTCCCCATGCAAAGCTGCTTCCACTGGAGAAAGATACAGTCATCTGGAGAATGTTACCAGATTTCATACGGAACGTCAAGGGCAGTATCTCCCTAACTGTAGTATGACTGCAAAGGAGGCCAGTTGCAAACCTTCAAAAAAGTGGAGCGCCACAGCTCTCCACGGCCTAACTCAGCTCAGGACGCGTGGATTCGGGGCATGGCTGCAAGGCCAGCTTGGCTGACGAACAGTGGATTACTTCGGTAGGTTTGCTGCTGTAACAAACATCAGTGGCTGAACACAACTGAAGGTTATTTCTCTGCCAAGTAAAGCCCAGAACAGCTGTTCTGCTGGGTGGGCACCTCCCCTCCAAGTGGTGATTTGGGACCCAGGCTCCTTCCATCTTGCGCTCTCAGAAGGCACAGTCACTTCCACTAACGTGCCATTGGCTGCAGTTCTCACCTGGATAAGGATGAACTGCAAGGGAATCTGGGAAATGTGGTCCCGCTGTTCCCAGGGAGAAGAGGCAGTAGATTTGATGACTAGCTAGTTGGTTTTGTGCAGGAAGTGACTTTTTTTTTTTCAGATGACTGAATAGAAACTCAGACCAGTGGCACAAACCTCAGGAGAGATGCCACCATCAGCACCCCTTTGATTCCGTGAACTGCGCATGGAAAAACCAAGGCTTCCCATCCGCCCAAGAAGGCACGCGTCCTAATGAACCACTGAGGGTGTGGAGCTGATGGTATCTTTTGTTTTCTGGTGACAGGGGGAAATGTGAAGGGAAGTGAAGGGAAGGCCAGGATATCAAGAGGATATTAAGGGGGCAAAGGTGGAAAGGGTAAGAGGAACAATTGCTTTGAAATTTAAAACATCATCTTTGTTATGGAGGTATTTAAGTGTAATACAGAAAAGGAGAAAAAAATAATCTGATATAAACATTTACATTAAAGAGGTCAAATCACATTGCATAAGGAAAAAGTACTGACGGGAATAAAAGAAAAATATCCTTAATTCCACCACCTCAGTAGAGCCAGTTATTGCTTTGATGTATTTCCTGATAGTTTTTTTCTTTTTATTGGACATAAGTTTGCCCATGAAGTTGTGAAGAAGAGAAATGGTTATAATCGGGAACTTGGTAGTGAGTCCCTGGGGGGGTGGGCGAGAATGATTTGTTCTATCTGGCTTTTCCTAGAATCGCTTGTTCTGCGTTCCTCACTTTGTGGGCATTTCACACTTATTCCAGTCCTCCAGCAGGTAAGGAGGCGGGTGGCAGGGGGAGAGTGTGGAGAGAGAGAGAGAGAGAGCAGCATCCCAATCCGTTACATATTCAGTTTGTTAGCAACTGTGATGGAAAGGTTCCAAGGAGGAGCCAGTGGCTATGCTTGCTCCAAACGCCGGCTAAGAAATGCCTGCGGCGCGTTCCTGCTGGGTGTCTAATGACTTAGCATGGCAGGTGCGCTAAGGCAGGTGCTCCTAGGAGACCTGGGACTCCGCTGATGCTGTCGTGGCTCAAGGATTCCCGGGTGGCTTTGCTGACCCTTCCTTAGACCAGCGGGCAGTCTAAGACTTTCTCTCCTTTGCTCAGGGTCAGACGTGCCTGGGGGTCTGCGGGCCCTCCGGCCTCATCCAGCTCCCTCACCGCTGTCCCTCACACGGACAGTTCTAATAAAATCCCCTAATGTAATCCCACCTTGGCACCTGCTTCTCAGAAGCCCTAGACTCATACGTACTGCTCCCCTCCCCTACTCATGCTTTCTGGAATCACCTTCCCAAATAAATGCCTTGCACTCAAAATCCTCGTGGCGGTGCTCGTTTTGAGGAGAGTCGGCATAGAGCAGAGGGCACCAGGTGGAAACTGCACGTACCGCTCCCGCCTGTTGGTCACGTGGCCGTAGTGCGGCCACAGGCTCGGCCGGGCCCTGCAGTCTCGTCTGCGGTGGACCACACGGGGGAGACGAATATCAGGGAGCCGGCTGGCGGTCTGGCCACGCCTCCTAACTCAGACTTCAAGGCCTGTTCAAGGTCAAGGTTCTGGAGCAGCGTGTAAAGAGGTAGAATCTTTTGATGAATCTGTGCTGATACAAATGAGTCAAAACTAACCCACATCTCACTTTAATGCTGTACTGTGTCTGCTCCCAGGCAAAATCGGGAAGTGAGGGAAGTTTACGCCTTGGACCTAGCCCGTCCTTGGGCCATGCCTTCTTTCCTGTTCAAACTCCCTCCAGAATCCCAGCTCCTGTGTGACAGTGTCTCACCCCAGGCGCTGGTTCACCAGCCCAGGTTTCTCCTCCTCGCCTCAAAACATACTGGTTCTGCACATTACTAATCTGATCCATTAATTTTACACAAAGACATTCATGAAGGCAAAGGCTTGCCTGTGGCAGCCACCAGGTGAACCCATCTGGCCTCCAACCAGAGCTGTTGACGCCTCCAGAGGATGGAACGAGAGTTTGCCGGGTGACTGTCGCTGAGACCTGGCTTCCACGTGACAAGCAAGTGTTACCATCTTGGGCTTTTCTTCCGATGAAGATCTCGGGAATCTAAGATGAGGCGTGAGTAAGTTGCCCTGGCAGGAAGGGCCTTGCAACCCCCGCAGCTGAGACTCCGTACGCGGCGTCTCACTTTTCCTCTGGGTAACCTTCCTCGAAAAATTTTTTTTCTGTTATATTCAAAAAAGAAGCACCAGGTGTCTTTGATTCAAAACTAAACTGTTCACAGTAGTTATCCCCAGAGAGTGAGACTGTGGAGTAGGGGAGAGGAAAAAACCCAGTGCCTCTTTTTTATATTTCTGGAGGGCTGGAATTTTCCTTAGGAAGCACATCAAGTTTTGGTCCCTGGACAGAATCATGTCATGACGCAGGACAAGCCACTGGCCCTCCCCGCAGTATGGACATGGCACTTGTCTTACCGACTCCTGAGAGGGTCCCTTCACCTTTGCTAGCTGACACCTCCAGTCCTGCGGGTCTCCCCTGGTCTCTCGGGAGTGCGTTCACATCCTGTCTGGCTGGCACTGTTCTCTGACATGACAGGAACTGCCCCTCATCCCTGGTTTCTGCCTGCCCCCTGAGTCGGCAGCTCTGGTTTGTGAAGTAACGTCAGGACGGAGACCACGTTTACTGATCTGCCACGCCTCGGCTCAGGGCCTGGGACAAGCTGACGTTTGTGAACGTTTTTGAGTGACGGTGGAGCCCTCATACTCAAAGCAGCCTGGTGGCCGCTGAGCATTTCAGTATGGTGGCCACGGCAGGTCCTGTTGGGGGACGCGCCCTCAACACCTTAAGGGCTTCTCTCTGGAATGTTGACCCAGAGAATGCAGGCTGCTGGGACGGGGGGAGGCGGCGGCCTGGATGATGGTGTGACACTAAGGTTAGGAGTGATGTCTGCACACACAACTGCTTGTGTCCGATTTGCCTTTGTCGCTGGGCAAGGCACAGCGCTGAGCCTGAAGGGGAAGCTACTGGTTGGGACCTCAGACTTGCACAGAAGCTTGGGAAACTAAAAGCACAAACACATCATCGCGGTGTTTTGTTTTGTTTTGTTTTGTTTTGTTTTGACAGTGATATTTGCTGGCCTGTGTCAGCCAGATCCACCCTCTCAGATACGGCTTTCCGAACCTTGTGATTCGCCACGTCACCTACTATTTAACTTGTGGACGTGATTCCCAGATTTCATACCTCTGAACCCCCGGCCGCTTTTCGGCAAGACTGCTATGTGCTGGTGACAGCCCCCGGCCCTGCTGGCCCTGCTGGCCCTGTGACCTGAGCTCACCAAGCCTCAGCTTTCCTCATCTGTTAAATGGCAGTCATGACAGCTGCCTTGAGGGTTGTTTTAGGGATTAAATGAGGTAATCCACTTTTTTTTTAAAGCACACAATACTTAGTAAGCACTCAGTAACCGGTGATTATTGTTATCATCATCATCATCATCATCATCAGCATCATCGAAAGTTTACCAAAGAGGTCCAGAGGACCTGGGATGCAGACCCAGAAAACCTCTCTTTCAGGCCAATGACTCCAGGAGAATTCTGCTGTGTCATTCTCCTGGGACCTCGGGTTCTGTCCTCGGCAGAGTTGGAAAGTGGGCAGACCGGAGCCTGGGAGTGGGGAGGGGGCGGGAAGGCAGGGGCAAGGGGGGCTGCGGGCGGCAGGTGGGCGGTTCAGAGGCAAATGCGGAGCAGGGAGGCGGCAGGAATTGCCAGGTGCGGAGGAGCCCGGGTGCCAGCTCTACGCTGACATAATTAATGAGGCCGCTGTGCCAAAAATCAGGCATGTTGTTTATATACAGACCTGTCGGAAGCCCAGAGGAAATGAAAATAAAAGTTTTGCCAAAGGGGGAGTAAGGTCAAAGCAGCTCCAAGAGAAGATCACAGTATTTGTAAGCCTCTAATGTATGGACGAGAAAAAGAAAGAAAACGGTAGGAAACAAAGTTGATTGCAAACACAGGACAGAGAGCTATAAAATATTCAGTGGGCTTTTAACGTGCTCATCTGATCATTTTACCTTTGTCTTCATTTTGTCAAAGTTTGTACAATTGGCCAAATTCGCCAAGTAATCACAACTAAAACGAAGTTGTAGTATTCGGGATTTAAACATACATTGCAGGGGACACATAAGAGAACACTTTTAAGATTATTTTTGTTTTTACTTTGAAGAGCTCTCGATTGCTGAGGGAAAGCAATTGAGCCTACATAAAAATTATGTGATTTTGTATCCAATGTTTCCATCGTAAAACAAAAAAAATGACCATCGATTTGTCACATTATTGTTCTTAATGGCAAATTCAGTATTCGTTCGAAAAGGCCTTCCTGGATCAAGAGGGTGGGACCCGGATCGAGGAGGCTGCGGGGCGGGGGAGTCATGGGCTGACCTTGCGGTCCCAGGCAGGCAGGAACGGGAGCTCGGGGTTGCCACCGAGGTCCCCTGCGGGTGTGGCTGCTGGGAAGCCAAAGAGCCCTGCGGCATCCCCAGCTTCCCGAGCACAAGCCCGGCGCGCTAGGGCTGGCGAGGCTGGTCCCTGCTCCCCGAGCTGAGCAGGGGTCTCCAGGGTGGGGGCTGGCGACAATATCGGGAGGGTACTTTCTTCCTCCTCCCCCCTTCGTTAACCCACCCCTCCCTCTTATGGCCCGCGCTACTCCTCTGCATCTTTTCTGGCCTTTTCCAGGCTATGGAGTGATAGTAAGAAAGTGCTTGGGAGGCGAGTGTCTGTTTGAGGCGGCAGGATGTGGAAGGGTCCGTTTTATTTCGTTAATGTCTTTTTCCTTTTCCTTCTGCAGGCTGCCGGGTGCGCGGTGGGTGCAGGAAACATTTAAGGACAGCCTGTGAAGCCGCCGCAGTTCGGCGGAGCCAGGGCTCACCCGCGGAATCGTCCGCAGAGATGCGTGCACGCGCCTGTGGGCGTGGGCGCGCGCAGGTGGCGGGCGGGCGGCTGTGCACGTGCAGCGTGCCGCGTGCGTGCGCGCGCGCTTTGTCTCCGCTCCAAACGTGGTCCCCACCTGGCGTTGAGGTCGTGCACTTGCCCCGGGCGGGGTGTTGAGTGCCTCGCCCGGAGCAAAGCCTGCTGGGGGCGGGGTTCAGGCGCCTCCGCCAGGCAAGAGGTGAGATGTTAAGCTTATCGCCAAGCTCACGTTTACCGACTAAACTGTCAGTTTCTCTGTGTCAAGGCTTCGTTCTCAGCCCTTGACTCGGATTTACTCTTGTAATCAACGTCGACCTAGGAAAGTGGGTGCCGTTATTATCTTCCATCTCCGGGGAGGAACCCAGGCGCAGCTATCGAACCCGGACAGCGTGGCTCCACTGTCCACACCTTAACCCGGGGCTGTTACTTCCTCAAGGCGAGAGCCCCTCTACTGACAGGCATAGGTTAAATAAGGGCCCCGCTTCACCTCCCTCCATCGAAGACTCCGGCATGTCAGTTTAAAACGCTCAGGTGGCTCAGGAGGGCGCAGAAAGCGTGAGAGGCCTTGCCTTCGGCTTTGCAAAGCGGGATCTCCCAGGTGGTATTTGATCACGTCAACGGCACCTGCACTGGAAACTGCTTCATAGCATCACTTGTTTTAAATGTCACAATGCCTATCTTTTGATAACACATTGGATTCTTTGTTTCTGACTTATTATTTTCTTGACTGTAAGGCTGCCTTACATTTGGAAACATACGAGAACACGAAGGAGGAACTAGAAGTCCCCCATAATCTCAGCAACCGCCCCCCCGTACACCACATATTGTTGAAAATCCTTCCGGTTATTTTTCCAAGCATATATTACAATACATTCAAATTGATTTATTAAGAGGAATGAAAACTATCGAATGTACATTCTGTCTCACATCCTTTTCTATTGAACAAAACAGTACGATCTTCTCCCCACCGCATCCAACGTCCCCCTCTCCCCCAAACTCTTTTTAACAACTGCCCGGTGCTTCGGGGCGTACATTTGCCATGACTAGGTCATCACCACCCTTACCTTTCGACGTCTAGGTTGCTTTCCAACTTTTGCTATTTCCCATGAACACCAGGGTGCAGTGGCCTCAGACTCCCATTGCTATCCCTTCCCTTGGGACAAAGGGCTGGCCGTGCCCTTTGACCAGATTGCCAGGTCAGGGGACAACACGCTTTGACAGGGATCAAATGTCCTCCAGAAAGGTGGGCGCAGGACCACGTGCCTCTGGGTAGTTGGAGAATGTCCATTTCCTCTCCCAGTTCTGAGTGTCATTGTTCAAGAGAATCTTTGTTAACAGATTACAGCCTTAAAGAAAAAAAAATCGTAGGTAACGTTGTTGGAATAGTCTGGGTTTCAGGAGAAAGACCTGACATCATGGCAGGTATCTGCAACATGCGGGGACGTCGGGTGGTTCACTGCTCCCCTCACTGAAGGGGGCTCTGGAAAGGATGTGCTAAAATAGGAACGTTTTGGGGGACGAAACAAGGAAAGTTAATTCTCAAACCATATTTTTTTTTAGGCAGGGAGACAGATGCTGTCTATAAAATTAAAAAGGAGGTATTAATTGCTGCTTTTGCTGAGCCTTCGCTCCCTGGCAACTAACCCACTGTCGGGTCTGAAAATGTTGATGCTGCTGCCTTCTGCAGAGCTGCTGCAGAAATACTTGAGGCAGCAAACCTGGGCAGTTAGAGGTTTCTACTAATTTTCTTCCCCTTTCATTCTCCCAGGCCTCCCCCCCTCCACCATCTCAGCAAGTTGGAGTCACAAATATTTAATGTCGCCTGTCGTGCATGAGAAGCGCCAGTGTGTGAACGACTGATTTCTAGACGTCCCCAACAGCTGTACGTGTGTAGAGCTGCGGACCCCCAAGCCTGACACGGTCTGCCTTACAAGAATGACGCCAGTTTGAGGCCATAGCGGGGTCTGGGCAGGTGGTGTTTTACGACCAGGCAATGAACAGGCCCACAATCCGCAGACGTTTTCGGAATAGGCGTCTTTTCCCCGGTGACCTCTAGGTGGATTGCTGCAGTGACAAAGAGGAGACTTTCAGGGTGTGGTTTAAATTTTTTTCCTTGCAAAGCTCTCTCTAAAATCACTTCTGCCTACGGGGCTAGAGTCCGCGGTGCCCTTCGCGAAGCTGAGAGGTGCACTTGGGCCGGCTGGGCCTTCTCCTCCCCACTCAGCGCTGCGCCGAGAGTAACAGATGCCTATTATGGATGGCACGTTCCCTTTTTATATGCAAACCTTGCTGCTAAAAATTCTCTTTCAGATGAATTATTAAACCCAATTTATAAAATAAGGACAGTACAGACTTCCTCTGGAACTATTCTTTCTCTTTGACACGTGACAGCCGTGTCTGCCAGCGGAGCAGGGCAGAGGCTATGAGAGGCCAGGTGGGGGCAGGGGGAAGGTGGGACAAGTAAAGAAGGTCACTCGGGAGCCTCAGAAATTCCCTGAGCTCTTGGACCCCTCGGGGTGCATTTGAAATTGTTTAATCATCCTATAGAAATGCACAGAACGTAACTATTTTTGCAAAACCTCAGTTTCTCCTCACCGCCTAATGAAGAAGGAATATTTGATGTATCCAAATTTTAGCGCTGGCTTTGTCTGGGGACATCTGTGTCTGGGGCATGAAGGTAAATGCTTTCCAGGGAGAGAGTAGGTTATTCTTTTTCATTCAAGGAGAGGGCTTGTGTGTTGCTGGGGAAGGAGCCTGAGCAGGAAAGACGTGGGAAGAGTCGGGTGGACAACCAGCTGCAAAGAGGGCTGGCGGCCCTGGAGGCTCTGAGACGGGGGACTCCTGGGGTGCTCAGCTGATTGTGTAAACCACCCCCACTTTCCTTATGAAACCTTTAGTAACATCTACACTTTTCTTTCTTTTTTTTTTAAGGTATCCCTGGGATACCACCTTTTTTTTTTTAAGATTTTATTTATTTATTTTTAGAGAGGGAAGGGAGGGAGAGAGGGAGAGAGCGAGAAACATCATTGTGCAGTTGCTGGGGGCCATGGCCTGCAACCCAGGCATGTGCCCTGGCTGGGAATCGAACCTGCGACACTTTGGTTCGCGGTCCGCGCTCAATCCACTGAGCTACGCCAGCCAGGGCTTACACTTTT